>NC_071995.2:36592500-37842500 GCF_028885655.2 Pongo abelii
AGATTCTACTTTTACAAATTTTAGTTAAGGAAAGCGCTTTGAAACATGATACCAAAGGCAGAAACCGCTAAGAAAAAAAGTAGATTTGGCTATGAAAAAGTTTAAAACTATTTAGCAAAAGACAGAATAAACTGTTTTAAAAAACAGAGTTAATATTTTACAAATCAATAAGAAAAAGAAAGAATTCCCCAGTAGGAAAATGACAAAAAGAGTAGTGATTTTTTACAATGAAATAGAAGCAGCAAGAAATATTATGAAAAAGATGCTTAACCTCACTCATAATAGAAAAACTGCAATTAATACAAGAAAACAGCTTTCACCTTTTTGGTTGCCCTGTGTTGGTGAATGAGTAAAGCGGCTTGTTTGGTAAGAGTTCAAATTGGTATATTTTGAAGACATTGAGAAAATATCTTTATAGATTTGGGATGTATATTTTTAAATATAATTATTCCATTTTTAAAATATATGGAAATAGTGAGACAAGAATATATACAATAATCTGTAATAAAATGTTTGCTGCAACATTCATATTAATAGTATAATATTAAGATACTAGAAACAAGAAAATGTCCATCACTAGGGACTGGTTAAACTAGTTTTCTTACCTGGGAACAATGGAATGTCATGTAACTATTTAAAAAGATGAGATAGCTTTATATGTATTAACATGAAAATATATATACATAATATTGTTATTGTTTTTAAAGGTTTTAAATGACATATAGTTTATTTCCCATTTAAAAATATAATCACATATATTTAAAATTTGGGAGGAATACTCACTAAAAATGATATTTTAGGGAGTTGAAGATAAAGAAGAACTGTCCCTTTCTACTTCATAAAAATCAGTATTACACAATATTTTTTACAATGTTGTACTACTTTGATAAACAGGCAAAAGCATTAAGGATATTTCTATTGTGCAAAATAAAAAGTTAAAAACTTCTTTTTGTTTAAAAAATATTTTATATGTCTCATTACTCAATCTATGAAAACCTAAATTTCCAATATAATGTCAATCAACATTCTCTATAATTTTACCATAATTATAAAAGATTGCCTTTTCAAAAGATGTCACACAGTATACTAATATTTCTTTTGAATTTCTTGGCAATTCTCTGGGATTTAAATGATTTCTTAAAAAGTCTTATTATGTAGGCCAATGCTCCAAACACTCAGGAGTTAACACACCTGGAGAAGCTGAATACAATTTTCTTGAACTGAACTCAGGCAGTATCAGTTCACTGAGGCCCTGTGAATTGCACTTGTTTATCAAATATTCAACACAGAAAGGAGGTTGTCATTTATTCTTTAACATGCTTACCTTGCCAATAGCTGGCCTGACTCCATCAGAGTTATTGATCCAAATTCCCATTTCCTATCCAAGCTCACAGGGCTTATAAGTGCCTTGGTGATTCATCTTTGGTCAAAAAGGGAACCTACAAATTCCCAGGAACGTTGTCACTGGTAAGAGTCTGTCTGGTGATTGATATTTAAGTGTAAACATTACAAAAATGTTTGAAATAAGAATCTCCAATATTCATATAAGCAATGTTTAATATTGTACACTTTAAAATCTTCCCACCTAATAAGTACAGTTACAAATATAAGAATTATTTCTATGAATTTTTTAGTGTTGCAAAATGTGGACCCAAGCAATGTTAATTTAGCAGTGGAATCAGTTGCTTCTAATTAAAATATCCAATTTTCTTTACTAAAAAGTTATAGGAGCAAGAGGCAGAGCAAGATGACTAAACAGAAACCTTCAAGGATTATCCTCCCTGCAGGAACACCAAATTGAACAACCATCCACACAAAAAAGCACCTTCATAAGAACCAAAAATCGGGTAAGTGATGGCAGTACTTGGTTTTAACTTCATATTACAAAAAGAGGCACTGAAGAGGGTAGGAAAGACAGTCTTGAATTGCTAACACCAACCCTCCCCCATCCCCCAGCAGCGACCTCCTGGCACAGAGAGAGAATATGTGGGACTTTGCGTTGGAACTCAGTGCTGCTCTGTCACAGTGGAAAGCAACACTGGACAGAACTCAGCTGAAACCCACGGAGGGAGGATTTAGACCGGCCCTAACCAGAATCATCCATCCCAGCCATTGGTACCTGAATTCTAGCAAACCTCGGCCCTGCAGACTAAAGTGCTCTGGGGTCCTAAACGAACCTAAAAGGCTGTCTAGGTCACAAGGACTGCAATTCCTAGGCAATTCTTGCAATTCCTAGGCTCAGAGCCAGCAGTTTTGGGGAGCATGCAGACTAGTAAGATACCAGTTAGGGTGGTCAAGAAAGTGCTTGCATCACATGTCCCTCAACCCCAGGCAGTACAGCTCACAGTTCCAAGAAAGGCTCCTTCTCCTTGCTTGAGGAGAGGAGAGGAAAGAGTAAAGAGAACATTGTCTTTGCAACTTGGATATCAGCTCAACCACAGTAGAATAGGGCACTGGACAGAGTCCTGGGGCACCCATTCCAGGCCCTAGCTCCCAGACATTTCTAGACACACCCGGGGCCTGAAGGGAATCCATTGCCTTGAAGGGGAGTACTCACTCCTGGAAGGATTCATCACCTATTGACTAAAGAGTGCTTGGCCCTGAATTATCAGCAGTGGTGCCAAGGCAGTACTTGCCATGGGACTTGAGTGAGACTCGGAGATGTGCTGGCTTCTGGTGTGACCCTGGACATTCCCAGCTTGCTGGCTATGGTGACAGACTGCTTTTGAGAAAAAGAGAGGGAAGTATAAAAGAGACTTTGTCTTGCAGCTAAGGTACTAGCTCTGTTACAGTGGGATAGAGCACCAAGTGGGTTCTTAAGGTCCCCAATTCTAGACTTTGGCTCTTAAGCAGCACTTCTGGACCTTCCCTGGGCAAAAGAGGAGCAACATCACTTGAGGAAAGGTCCCAGGCCTGGCAGCATTTACCACAAGTTGACTGAAGAGCCCTCAGGCCTTGACTGAACATCAGTAGTACCCAGGCTATACTCGCTGTGGGCCTGGGGTGGTGATGGTCACCAGGAGAGAGACTCCTCTGTTTGAGGAAAGGGAAGAGTAGCAAGGACTTTGTCTTATGGCTGGAGTGCCAGTTCAGCCACAGTAGAATGGAGCACCAGGTATATTCCTAAGGTTGCCGACTCTAGGCCCTGGCTCCCAGGGCTGGGAGAAGTTCACCACCCTGAAGGGAAGAACATAAGCCTATCTGGCTTTGACACCTGCTAACTGTAGAACCCTAGGGTGTTGAGTGAACATTGGTGGTAGCTAGGTGGTGGTTACAGCAGGCATTGGGCAAGACCCAGCACCATGCTGGCTTTAGGTCTGAGCCAGCCGGTCCCAGTGATGGTGGCCACAGGGGGCTTGCATCACTCCTCCTCTAGCTCCAGGCAGCTCAGCAGAGAGAGGAAAGGAGAGAAGGGAGGGAGGGAGCGGGGGGCAGAGACTGGGAAAAAGTAAGGAAAAAGAACAAGAGTCTTTGCCTAGTAATCCAAAGAATTCTTCTGGATCTTATCCTAGACAATCAAGGTGGTACTTTTATGAGTCAGCAAGAGCCACAGTGTTACTGGGCTTGGGGTGCCCCCTAATGCAGATTCAGCTGCAGAGATCAAAACTGTAAATTACAACACCCAAGTCCCTTAAAATGCCTGGAAATCCTTCTCAGGAAGAATGGGTACAAAACAGCTCAAACTGTGAAGACTATAATAAACCTAACTCTTCAGTGCCCTGACACTGACAAACACCCACAAGCATCAAGATCATCCATAACCTCACAAAATGAACAAAATAAGCTACCAACGACAAATCCTGGAAGGACAGAGACACATGAGTTTTCAGACAGAAAATTCAAAATAGCTGTTTGAGGAAACTTGGGGAAACTCAAGATAATACAGAGAAGGAATTAAGAGTCCTACCAGACAAATTTTAAAAGGAGATAGAAATCATTAAAGAGAAAATTCTGGAGTTAAACAATGCAATTGACACACTGAAGAATGTCTCAGTCTCCTAACAGCAGAATTGATTAAGTAGAATAAAGAATTCATGATCTTGAAGACAGGGTATTTGAAAATAGACAGTCAGAGGAGACAAAAGGAGAAAGAATGAAGCATGCATACAGGATCTAGAAAACAGCCTGTAAAGGTCAAATCTAAGTGAATGGCCTAAAGAGAAGATAGAGAGAGAGATGGGGTAGAAAGTTTATTCAATTGGATAATAACAGAGAACATCCCAATCTTAGAGAAAGATATCAATATTCAAGTATAAGAAGGTTATAGAACACCAAACAGATTTAATCCACATAAGACTACCTCAAGACATTCAATAATCAAACTCTCAAAGGTCAAGAATAAAGAAAAAATCCTAAAAGCAGCAAAGGAAAAGAAAAAAATAACATATAATGCAGCTCCAATAAGTCTGGCAGCAGGCTCATCAGTGGAAACCTTACAGGCCAGAAGAGAGTGGCATGACATATTTAAAGTGCTGAAGGAAAAAAAAAAAAACTTTTATTCTATAATAGTATATTCAGTGAAAATATCCTTCAGATATAAAGGAGAAATAAAGACTTTCCCAGACAAACAAAAGACGAGGAATTTCATAACACCAGACCTGTCCTACAAGAAATGCTAAAGGGAGTTCTTCAATCTGAAAGAAAAGGATGCAAATGAGCCATAAGAAATCATCTGAAGGTACAAAACTCACTGGTAATAATAAGTACACGGAAAAACACAGAATACTATAACACTGTAAAGGTGGTGTATAAACTACTCTTAAGTAGAAAGATGAAAGGCGAACCAATAAAAAATAATTACTATGACAACTTTTCAAGACATGTACAATAAGATATAAATAGAAACAAGAAAAAGTTAAAACAGAGGGGGAAGAAGTTAAAGTGTAGATTTTTTACTAGTTTTCCCTTTGCTTGATTTTTTGTGCAATCACTGTCAAGTGGTCATCTGTTCGAAAAAATGGGTTATAAGATATTATTTGCAAGCTTCTTGCCAAGTTCAACTCAAAAATATATACAACAGATATACTAAAAATAAAAAGCGAGACATTAAAACATACCACCAGAGAAAATTACATTCACTAAAAGGAAAACAGGAAGGAAGGAAAGGAGAGAAGACAACAGGACAACTGGAAAACAACAAAATGACAGAAGTAAGTCATTACTTATCAATAATAATATTGAATGTAAATGGACGAAGCTGTCCAATCAAAAGACATAGAGTGGCTGAATGGATTAAAAAAGAAACCAACAATCTCTTGCCTACAAGAAAAAGGTTTCAATTATAAAGAAAGTAATAAAGTGAAAGATAGTCCATGCAAATGGAAACAAGAAAAGAGCAGGAGTAGCTATACCTATATCAGACAAAATAGATTTCAAGACAAAAGCTATAAAAGACAAAGAAGATGATTATATCATGATAAAGCGTTTATTCAGCAAGAGTACACAACAATTACAAATGTATAGGCACCCAACACTGCAGCACCCAGACTTACACAGCAAATATTATTAGAGCTAAAGGGGGAGTAGACCCCAATACAATAACAGCTGGAGACTTCAACACCTAGTACTGGAAGTCCTAGCTAGAGCAATCAGAAAAGAGAAAGAAATATACATTGGAAAGGAAGAATTCAAATTTCCATTGTTTGCAGATGATATAATCTTGTATTTGGAACAACCTAAAGACTCCAACCAAAATCTATTAGAATTGATACAAAAGTTCAGTAAATCTGCAGGATACAAAATCAACATACAAAAATCAGTAGCATGTCTATATACCAACAGCTAACGATCTAAAAAAGAATTCAAGGAAGCAATCCCATTTGCAGTAGCCACAAATAAAATAAAATACCTAGGAATTAAGTTACCCAACAAAATGAAAAGGCTCTACAATGAAAACTATAAAACACTGATAAAAGAAATTGAAGGGGATACAAAAGAATGGAAAGATATTCTATGTTCATGGAATAGAAGAATGAATATTGTTTAAATGTCCATACTACCAAAAGCATTCTACAGTTTCAATGGAATCTCTATCATAATACCAATCAGATTCTTCATAGAAATAGAAAAAACAATCCTAAAACTTATATGGAACCACAAAAGACACAAAATAGCCAAAGCTATTCTGAGCAAAAAGAACAAAACTGGAGGAATCACATTACCTGACTTCAAAGTATGCTACTGAGACATCATAACCAAAACAGCATGGGGTACTGTCATAAACACAGACATATTGACCACTGGGATAGACTAGAGCACCCAGAAGCAAATCTATACATCTACAGTGAACTCATTTTTGACAAAGGTGCCAAGAACATACATTGGGGAAAAGACTGTCTCTTCAGTCAATAGTGCTGGGAAAACTGGATATCTATATGTAGAAGAATGAAAGTAGAGCCTTATTTCATACCATATACAAAAATCAAGCTGAACTGGATTAAATATTTTAACCTATGACCTGAATCTCTGAAACTACTAGAAGAAAGCATTGGGAAAACTCTGCAAGACATTGGAGTAGGCAAAGGTTTCTTCAGTGATATCCCACAAATATAGGCAACCAAAGCAAAAATGGACCAATCGGATCCCATCCAGTTAAAAAGGTTCTGTAGAGCAAAGGAAACCATCAACAAAGTAAAGAGACAACCCACAGAATGGGAGAAAACATTTGCAAACTATCCATCTGACAAGGGATTAATAACCAGAATATATAAGGAGCTCAAACAACTCTATAGGAAAAATCAAACTGGAAATAGGCAAAAGATCTGAATAAACATGTCTCAAAAGAAGATATACAAATGGCAAACAAGTATATGAAAAGGTACATACTATTGATCATCAGAGAAATGCAAATCAAAACTACAATGAGATATCTCGCCCCAGTTAAAAAGGCTTATATCCAAAAGACAGGCAATAACAAATGCTGGTGAGGATGTGGAGAAACAGGAACCCTAATACACAGTTGGGGGGAATGTATATTAGTACAACCACTATGGAGAACAAGTTAGAGTTTCCTCAGAAAACTAAAATAGAGCTACCATATGATCCAGCAATCCCACTGCTGTGTACACACCCAAAAGAAAGGAAATCAGTGTGTTGAAGAGATATCTGCAATCTCTTCAATATGATAGCACTATTCACAATAGCCAAGATATGGAAGCACCCTAAGCGTTCATCAACAAATGAACAGATAATGAAAATGTAGTACTTAGACGCAATGAAGATGGAGTACTATTCAGCCATAAAAAAGAACAAGATCCTGTCATTTGCAGCAACATGGATAAAACTGGAGATCATTATGTTAAGAGAAATAAGCCAGGCACAGAAAGATGAAGATCACATGTTGCCACTTATTTGTGGGTTCTAAACATTAAAACAATTCAACTCATAGAGATAAAAATAGAAGAAAGGTTATCAGAGGCTGGGGTGTGTAGTATGGGGTGGGGGGAAGTGGGGATGCTTAATGGACACAAAAAAATAGATAGAATAAAGAATAGTATTTGATAATACAATAGGGTAACTGCAGTCAATAATAATTTAATTGTGCACTCAAACATAATTTAAAGAGCATAATGGGATTGTTTGTAACACAAAGGATAAATGCCTGAAGTGATGGGTTCCTCATTTAGCCTAAAGTGATTATTACACATAGCATGCCTGTATCAAAGCATCTCACGTACCTCATAAATACATGCACCTACTATGTACCCACACAAATTTTATATAAAAATTTTTGAAAGTTATACGAATAGATAAAGGAAATACTCTTGCTATTTTGGTATGCAGTCTTTCCTGGTTTTGTGTTTGTTGCATCTTATTTGAGATAAAGTTGTGAAATAGTGGAAAAAACCTCGATGGTGAAATCAATATGTTAATTTTCTTTTAGCAAGAGCACTGAGTTTTAAAAACTTAACTGAATTCCTTCATCACTTCATGACATGTATATGTCATTAAATAACATAAAATGTACTTATATCATCCTTTAATGAAACATAACATTTATCATTAAATATTATAAAATTTTATTCCTCAAGAATATACTAGTGTTGGGACTTCTACTTTTTGATAAATTAATTATAATATATATATATTTAGAAATGCTTAGAAAATATAAATTAAAATAGTGTTTGATCTTCAAAAGAAATTTACCAAAACAATGATATAATGCATTCCATCACTTTCAGTTCCTTAATGTACTCAGGCAGACCATCAAATTTGTCTTCATCATATATGAAGTCCATCTGACGTTCCATGCAGTCGATATCACAATACTAAACATCCTGTACCAAGGAGCAACACAGATATGAGATTCCAACATCAGGAAAGCAGACAAACAAATATTGTTGAAGATTCACAAGTAGCTTATAAGTGACTGCATTCAATTAGAAATTTAAATATTAGTGTGAGTTTTGGGTTATCTTGTAAGAAAAAGAGAATGAAAATAATTATTTTATTGGAACTGAGAAGATAATATATGAAAATGATTACAGTTACACATCTCTCTCTCTTATACACACACACATCCACATCCACACACATATATACTACAGGATAATTACTACACTTTCTGATTTCCTTGTTCCTCTCAATGCCCTCCATACTGTTTGAGTACATTTATATGGGGAATATCATATTGTCTTAAATGTCCAACTGTGGTTTTCAGCATATCTAGGCTATTATAACCCCATCGACACAGCTGAAATCCCAGAGACGAGTATGGAGGCAAATAGGGATGCCTCCTATTGTGAAAAAAATCATTAAATCCAGAAAAGTTAAAGTGTTGACAAATGTTTATGTTTAGGACTGGATAACATAATGCTTTAGTCAGCAAGCAGTTTAAATTTTTCATACTGTATTGAGCCTCTAACATTGTAAGTTTCCATGGTAGCAACCAAAGAGACAATGATTAAAATTTGGGGGCTCAGGAACTCCTTTTAGAATCTAATAAAAGTCATGGAATTTCTTCCTAAGTCAATACAGCTACAAAGACAATTCTTTCAGTTTTGAGTGGGGGATTATGCTCTGCCTCTGTCCTCCGTTAATTTATTCTAGCAGAAAATTATACAATAGAGTTTTAAAGGGCTCCTAAATCAGAAAAACTTGGGTTCACATCTCAGTTCTGCCTCTTAATATCTGTGACATTAGGAAAAAGTATTTAATTTTTACAGCCTTGGTTTTCTCATTTTTAAAACGGAATGAAAAGTAATGACCAATTCCTTCATTTACAAGTATTTATTGAATACCCACTATGCATCATCTTAGAACCAAGTTTCTGACTCATGGTGCTTAAATTCTAGTAGAGAAAAGAAATAATAAACATGTAAACAAAGTCAACTAATTTTTAAAAGGAGACTGTATGGAGGCCGGGCGCGGTGGCTCACACCTGTAATCCCAGCACTTTGGGAGGCCCAGGCGGGCAGATCACGAAGTCAGGAGATTGAGACCATCCTGGCTAACACGGTGAAACCCTGTCTCTAATAAAAACACAAAAAAATATTATCCAGGCATGGTGGCGGGCGCCTGTAGTCCCAGCTACTCGGGAGGCTTGAGGCAGGAGAATGGCCTGAACCCGGGAGGCGAAGCTTGCCATGAGCCGAGATTGCGCCACTGCACTCCAGCCTGGGCGACAGAGCCAGACTCCGTCTCAAAAAAAAAAAAAAAAAAAAAAAAGAATAGAGTGTATGGAGGTGGTGGAGATGAAAAGTTTTACAGGGGGAAGCAGAAGAGAGATGGGGAAAACTTAGGGGAATTGTCTCTGGCAGTAAGACTTAAATAAGCCAGTTCTGTGAAGCGTCCCAGGCAGAGGGATCAAAAGGTGCAAAGGCTTGAAGTGTTCAGAAAAAGAAAGTAGGTGAATGTGGCTCGACTATAGCCAACCAAAGAGAGAGTGAAAGAAAAGGCCAGGGAAGCAGCCAAACGTTCAGTCCTATAGGGCCATGGCAAAGGGCTGAAACTTTATCTGTCCTCCTTCAACTTTATATGAATTAATGAAAATTGTTAAACATATATAAAAGTAGAACGAAATTAACTACAATCTCTTAAAATTCTCAAATACTCATTCAAATTTCCCTAATTCTCTCAAAACAAAAGTCTTTTTAGAGTTGATTTGTTTAAAGGAGATGGATTATATTAAAATTGCAATTGAAGCCATTAAAGTGAGCAACATAATCTGATTTTTTAAAATCACTTTGACAAATCTGTCAAATAAATTACAGGAAGGCAAAGGCAGTAGCAATGAAACCATTTAGGTCCCTGATGCACTGTTGAGGCAGAGATGAAAGTAGCTTGAACAAAAGAGGTAACGTGATGATGTCAAAAAGTGGTCAGAGTGGAATACATTTTGGATATCTTGCCAACAGAACTTCCTGACAGATCTGACGTGGTAGAATGAAGAAAGGAATGAAGGCTGGTATTTAGGTTTTAGAGTTGAAAAGCAGGGACAATTAATGTTATTTATTGAGTTGGGTAAGATTGAAGGAGGAGCAAGAGCAGGTTTGTGCAGACAGAGTTCAGGGGATAAGAAAGATGGATGTATACAGCTGCTGGTTATCCCTTAGTAGACTAAATATGTTAATATCTAAATGTGTTAATAGTTTATCCCTTGATAGACTACAAGTTGTGGAACCAGAAGAGATGACAAGAGTTCTGATAGAGGCCAAAGGAGGGCCTAGGAGTAACTTCTGGAAGGCTCAACATTTGAGGACATGATCAAAGGAGACTAAAAACAAGTAATTGGTTATGTAACAGGATAACCAAGACAATGTGGTAGATACCAAAGGAAGAGAAGTGAATGTTTCTAGAAGTGGCTGCCTGTGTTCAAATACCATTTGGAGGCTGACTTAGAAGAGAACAGAGACTTGACCACCATCTCTTCTGATTTGATAAGACATTTACAAGGAGTGTATATATGTGTATGTGTAGTTTAAGGAGAAAAAGACATTTTCAGAGAATATATAGATATAATTAATGACTCAGTTGGAATGTGGTAAGGTGAGGAAGTAGAGACAGCCCATACAGATACCTTCAAGAAGTTTTACAGAGACGAAGGGAGATGAGATTAAGAGCTGGAGGAGGCTGTAGGTTCCTTGGATGACAGTCTTGTTTAGTTTTTCTCAGGTAGGTGCCGTTAGTGCATATTTGTTGATGGGAAAGATCTGGCAGGCAGGGATAAATTGATGATGCAGGTGAGAGCAGAGACAATTGTAGAAGTGCTTTGATAGCTGAAAACACACGTAGATTTAGAACACAGAAGGAATTAGACTTAGATATGAGCAGGAACAACTATAACAGGAAGAAAGGCAAAACATATGGGTGGGTATGTTGGTAAACTGATAAATCTGATGTTTGAAAAATAATGGGATTCTTTGTTAATTTCTTCTGATTTTCTCACTAAAATAAGCAATGTCAGCAACTGATAGTTGATTGGAGGTGATTTTGGAGGTTTTGGAAAGAGTGTGAAATAATAGTTTCTGCAAGTAGGATTTTAAATCACTAAACCAGCACATTTAGTAAGGTTACCAGTCAGTGACATGTGCTTGTGATTAAATTAAAGAAAAACTGGCCAACACAAGCAGGTGATTTTTTTGCCAGAAGCTTTCAGCTGCTCAGGTGCAGGAACTGATTTGATCAATCAATTAGCTCAAAGTTCCTGTCTTCTCTGCTGTATACAGAGTTGATGTCAAAAGCCATGAACAAATCTGCTTTTCAGGTTTATAGTTTTACTTCAAATTTTCTGCTTACAATCCCCTTTACAATGGATATTGTAACTTGCCTCTCTGACATATCATAATGTCTAACACAAAATATGAAAGCCATGTTTATGACATAAATGAATAAAGAGCAGATGATATCATCCATGTTTCATAGATAGGTAGGCTAGAAGTATATTTTGAGACTTACCTGATTTTATAGTATATGAAAGAATAAAACCAGAACTGATTAGATAAAATCATGTAGGGAGCAGTTAAAACTATGCACTTCTCCAGGGCCCACTATGGAAGAATTCAATCAGGATTTCTAAGGATTGAACACAGGCATCTGTATTTTTAAAGGCCTCTGGGTGATTGGTACAGAATGAGGTTTGAGAATTACTACACTCTATTGTGAGTTCTGGGGAACAGGGACTATGCTTATGCACTGTAACTCCATCTCCAGACCCAAGCTTGTCTTATCTTCAGTTCTCACCAAATACCTTTTTGACAGAATCTCCTAATCCTTAACCAACTGATTCTTGTACCACTACATTTAATGTTAGTCTCAGCTGCTATCTTTTAAATCCATTTTCTTTCATTATCACCTTGTAATAAGTGATGAGTGTTTTATCTCCACCTTTTCAATGGCACAGCAAACACCTCCCCTAAAAGACAGCTGAAGAAACTAAAGGAAAAGGAGGTAGCTGGGATACAAGGCCTGACAACAAGAAAATATGCTTTAAGGATGACAAACCACAGCCATGCAAAACATGGACTTCAGACTGGTGGTGAGGCTCAAATAAAAAGGAAGAAAAACAGCATACTGACAGTATAAAGCTGTACAGAACATCTAAGGAAATGTGGATTTTATTGTTCCACAGTAGCTAAAATTATGTGTACCAGCCTCCCTGTTCCATAAGTTCTAATATATGTCAAGAAACATCCTTCATATTAAACTAAGGATTAGAGCAGCCACACTACTATGTACTTTTCCAGAATTCTCTAGACAATGTGAAAGTTTTCAGAATCAAAATGGAGTCACCTGGGTTTAAAACACTGATGACTAGAGCCAAGAAGACTATGAAGGGAGGATTTTCATATACAAATGCCTGGTAACAAGAACTATCACAAAAGACTTGCAAAAACAACAACCTTGCACAAACGCCATCACAACCTTATGCAAAAAAATTATTTCTAGGAGGACATCTTCCCAGAAACTGCCTGTCAAACCTCTAAATGGCACCACTCTTGTTATTGCTGCTTGTAGTCAAGGACAATTGTTTCAAAATAATTATGTAATCCTCCTCATTTAAAGAAGAAGAAAAAAAAAAAACCTTTGGTCTTCTTTTATCTCCCTGAAGATGCACATAGTTTACTACGGCACACATGCTCCCATTGCAATGCCGTAGACTCAAATAAACATCATTTTCTTTTAGAGCCTCTCTGTTTGTTATTTAGATTGACAACCTCTAGGGCCTGAAATTTGAAGCACGCCATCATAATCAACATTATTATAAATAATTTTTTTTTACTTGGCATATAATATATAAAGAATACTAAAGAAAATGACTAAATCCACTGGCCATATGCAATAAATGTTGACCTAACAAATGGCAGCCCTAAAATTTTTCAAAATTTACTTCAAGGCATATTCTAGCTCTTTGGTTCTATTATTTTTCTTCATTGGTAGTTTGGTAATAGAGAAAGTAGTGGCATCTCTACTATCAAATAACATAATGAAACATTATACATTACATATACTTGTGTATAATGTTTCATTATAATATTTAATCTTTCCAACAATACTATATGGTAAATAGAAAAAATGCTATCATCCCTGTTTTATTGTGGATAAATCTGTAGTCCAAGATCATAAGTACAAAGCTAAAGAAAATAGCAGGTGGCAAAACTATAGCTCAAACAGATCTTCTGACTCCAAGACTAATAAATTTCAATACCATTGAAGTCATTCTATATTTTCAAATATTTCTTTATTTATATCAGATGAGAATTGCTGATAAAGTAAGGGATAAAATTATCTCCTTTATCATCACCTCCCTATGCTGTATGGTCTCATACTCTCAGAATGCCTGCATATAAGAATAAGGTTTATTCAATCTATTTTTATCCTAAAAATTCTACATTTATTTTCCAAGAGTAGAATGGCTTTCCTAAAATAGATATTGTTGACAGAGAGAAGAGGGATTTAAGTTCATCCTCATGTCTGAAAAGACCACACAAGCACAATATTTCTTCAGCAGGCAGATGAAGCAAACCCGCTGAGATGAAGCAAACCCACTTTCACCCATTTTATAGGATAGAGCCAGAATAAATTTCCTTGCCCTTATTACTTCCTGCTACAAATAATTACAATTCCTGCAGCCAGATGAGTGAAAGAAAGTCAGTCTTACCTAAGAACATTTTATACATTTCCCCTAATTGCATTTGCTTATTATTTGGCTTCAGGAACTCGACCATCTGCAAATAAAGCAGGTTTGTACAGGAATGACAAGGATAAGAAAAGTGTGTTTCAACAGAGGCATTTTCTCCTGCTGCACCACTTACCAGGTGCTTTTCTCTGCTGCCCACTGGCTTCAAAACAAGTCAGCCCTGAAGCAAACGAGTGACAGCAGAAAGCTCATTTCAGCACTAGGGATTTAAAATTCATAAACTTGAAAAATCAATGAGGTATCCTTAGAATCTCTATATTCACCTTTTGATCAAGTACTGTCAGGAATTTCATTTAACCAAAATAGGGTCAAAGCTATCAATCACCATTTTACAAATAAAAGCCAAAAAATATTTAAAAAAATAATGGTGAACATTTTATTAATAATAACTATGGTTACAATTTTTTAGTGGTTACTATGTCCCAGGCACTACGCTAACAGCTAAATGAAGGAATGTATGTAATACTCTATCACAACTAACCTCCAAGCAATCCTAAGATTTAGGTATTGTCTTCATTTTGTATATGAGAAAGTGGTGGTTTAGCATCTTACAAGTGTTAGCACTCACACTTCTCCAAGTGTCAGATTTCAAAGATCTCACTCTTATTCTTCATTATATTATCCAGGCATAGCTTGTGTTATTGTGCATTACATTATTGCCCTTCCCAAATACTGCATTTTTACAAATTGAAGGTTTATGGTACCTTTGCATCAAGTAAGTCTATTTGTGCCTTTTTTCCAACAGCATATGCTCATTTTGTGTCTCTGTTTCAGCATTTTGTAGCAATAAAGTATTTTTAAATTATGGTATGCACATTGGTTTTTTAGACATATGCTATTACACACTTACTAGTATACTGTAAGCATAACCTGTATATGCACTGGGAAACCAAAAACAGTGTGACTCAATTTATTGCAATATTTGTTTTATTTCAGTGGTCTGGAACGAACCAGAAATAACTCTGAGGTGTGCCTACTCTGCATGATAACAAGCAATATATGTGTGATTTATATTGATATATGGTTTATTGATTATTATTTTTAAGAGGCAATATTTTGTTTGGCAAAAGTTAGTGTCATTTCCCACTTTGTGTTATTTACAGTTCTAAAGATTGATTTTTCAAATCAGGTTTTAAAAGATCATTTGCAAGGAGCTTGAGGTAGATTGGGGCATTTTACATTTTTTTTAATCTCTGAAGGTTTAAAGGAAGTACAGTCTTGTACCACATAATGACATTTTGGCCACTGATGGACCACATAGACAATGATGGTCCTATAAGATTATAACGGTGCTGAAATATTACTATGGCCTAATGACGCTGTAGCTGTCCTAACATCATAGCAACACACATTACTCACTTGTTTGCTGTGATGCTGGTGTGAGCAAACCTACTGTGCTGTCCATCATATAAAGGGATAGCACATACAATTATGTACGTGACACTCGATAATGGTAATAAATGGCTGTTACTCATATATTTTATATGCTACACTTTTTGTGGTTATTTTAGAGTGTACTCCTTCTACTTACAAAAAAAAATGTTCACTGTAAACAGCCTCAGACAGGTCCTTTAGGGGGTATTCCAGAAAAAAAAACATTGTTCTCACAGGAGATGACAGCTCTAGGCATGTTATTTCCCCTGAAGACCTTCCTATGGGACAAGATGTGGAGGTGGAAGACAGTGATATTGATGATTGTGACTGACTCTGTGTAGGCCTAGGCTAGTGTGTGTGTTTGTGTCTTAGGTTTTAACAGAAAAGTGTAAAAGGTTAAAAATAAAATAAAAACTTAAAAAATAGAAAAAGGTTTATAGAATAGGACATAAGGAAAATATTTTTGGATAGCTATTCATCGTGCTTGTGTTTTAAGCTAAGTATTATTACAAGAGTCAAAAGGTTTTTAAAAATTTAGAAGTTTATAAGGTAAAAAATGTTACAGTAAGCTATGGTTAATTTATTCTTGAATAAATAATTTTTAAAAATAAATTTAGTGTAGCCTTAGTGTACAGTGCTCATATATGAAGTCCACAATAGTTTGCAAAGTCCTAGGCCTTCACATTCACTTGCCAGTCACTCACTGAGTCACTCAGAGCAACTTCTAGTCTGGTAAACTCCATTAAGGTAAGTGTCCCATAGGTTATATCATTTTTTATCTCTTACACTGTGTTTTCTTTTTTCTTTTTTTTTTTTTTTTTTTTTTGAGATGGAGTCTCACTCTGTCTCCAGGCTGGAGTTAAGTGGCGCGATCTCAGCTCACTGCAACCCTGCTTCCTGGGTTCAAGCGATTCTCCTGCCTCAGCCTCCCTTGTGGCTGGGACTACAGGCTTGCACCACCACTCCCAGCTAATTTTTGTATTTTTAGTAGAGATGGGGCTTCACCATGTTGGCCAGGATGGTCTTGATCTACTGACCTTGTGATCTGCCCGCCTCGGCCTCCCAAAGTGCTGGGATTACAGGCGTGAGCCACTGCGCTCAGCCTACACTGTATTTTTACTGAACCTTTTCTATGTTTAGATACACAAATACCACTGTGATACAATTGCCTACAGTATTTAATACAGTTGTATGCTATACAGGTTTGTAGCCTAGAAGCAATAGTATACCATATAGCCTAGGCCTGTAGTAAGCTACACCATCTAGGTTTGTGTAAGGACACTCGATGATGTTTGCACAACAATGACATCACCGAATGATGCATTTCCCAGAGCATATCACCATCATTATGTGACATGTGATTGTATTTAAATCTCAAACCACATATGGTGCTTTTGTCATGTAACGACTTGGCTAGATAAACTACATTTCCCAGAATTCCCCATTAGACCATAATGGAGATTTGCATGGGTTAATTGGAGCACCAAGAAGCTTACACATATGGATATGGTAAAGTCCCTGTAACAAATATATACCTCCTACTGGTTCTGCTTCTCTGATGGAACCCTGATTAATCCCATAAAATTGATTGAATACAATGGGTTGAATTCTTTAAATTATTTATCATATATAAGAACTAGAGCTCTATTACCAGGTTCCATTTTATTCCAGTAAAGATGACTCATAGTTGGACCAAAATTTGGATGAATAAATTCAAATGGTCAATGAAGGAGAGAGATAATACAAATCTTTGTTCGATTAATTGTGTTGATTTTCTCAGATGTTAATAGGCAGCATCAAAGAGTTTAGTTATGGGTTTTTCACCAAATATTTTTTTCTCAAAGGAAGAAAAATTGACCTGTTTCTTAGCATACTGAAGTTTTACATTAGTGAATTATTCTCTATAAATATATATCTGAAATGTTTTATTTTATTAAAGTATATTCTGCTTCAAATATCATTATAATTGCAGACAACTGTAAGAATAAATCTAGCAACTACAGAAAAGTACTTATCTTCTAGAATGGCCAGATACTTCTCATTTACTGTTCATAAAATAATAACAGAACAATGTTTGCTCTTCAGGATTTTAGAAATCACTTTGAATAAAATTATTTTAACACTCTATTTTTCTCTTTGGGAATAATCAGAAAAGACAATAAAGTGGGTCTGGGGAGGGAAATACAGAAATTCTGAATCCATTTTTTTTTTTGTATGGGATTGTAAAAAAAAGGATTTTGAATATTATTCAATATATTTCCTAATCTGGACTTATTTTGAGAAATAGCCATTCTGAAAATAAAACAGCCATAGAAGGGAAGAGGAAATGTGCAGCCTCCACCTTCTAATCCTAGTCAGAAGGCCCTGGCCTTTCAGGAAGTCTTGAGAAATTCTCATCTAGACACCATAAAATCCCTATAAAACCACTTGACACCTATTTTGAAAGGACTTTATTTCTAAAATTGGGCTGCTTTTTGCTAAATTAATTCAGAAGGGCATAAACAGAGGATGCATTAAGAAACTGCCATTGCTATAGCAACTGAAGGGAGAATTATAATTAATTATTTTTATCTCATATGTATATTTTGTAGGAACTTTGAAAGGAAGGAAGTGGAACTCAGGAAACTAAGTAATGGACTGGAAGTCATATATGACTTGAAAGCTTTTTTCCTAACTGTTTTATGAATCTGATAAATAGTCCACTATCATTTCTCCATCAATTCCTCCTTCTCACCAACAGGAGGAAGTTGTTCTGGCTCAATTCATGGGATTTCTTGGGGAAGTTTCAATAGACTAATGGACTCCAACAGAAAAGTTTGTTCCAACTGAGATCTTTCACAAAATGTTTCATGGTAAATATAGGTCTTATTGTCATATATTCTAAACTCATCAAGTTCTTAAACTTGATGGCAAAATCATCCTCTGAGCTATTTCAAGATATTCTCTTATAAAAAAACAGAAACAAAAAAAAACCTTAACAGACACTGAATGCTAAATAAACTGAAGACACACAGGTTGGGACTCTAACTGCTTTCGTTTCTGCTAACAGATACCGTCACTCTTGCCCAGTTCTGAATCCAATCAAAACTTAGTAAAACATTTTATTTCATCCATTAATGACAGAAAGGAATAAAAGAGAAAGACCTTATAATTATACACCAAATCTAGCAGAAGGTAAGTCTTAAATTAATTAAATTAAACTTTCCAAACAAAACCATACTGTCTTCTAGACTCATCTTGCATATGTATATTGGCCTGCCAGAACTGGTATTTATTATGAGCTATTTGAATTTCAATCATTTATTCACATCCCTTATGTCAGGCTCTCATTAAAATTCATTCACAAGCAACTGGTAGGTAATACTGGCAACCCAATGTGTACCTCTGGCTTTTAACCAGATACTAAAATCCTTACTAGGGCCCACCCACTGGATCCAATCTACAATGTAGCCTAAGCAAGCCTTTGGAAAGTAATACAAAATCTACACCCACAACTAATGGACAACTAATGGACTATTACAGATACACACTCAGAAATTCTTCTGACATAATGCCAGGAAGTGTGTGTATGGAAAAGGTGTGGCTATACAGGTGTGTGTGTGTGTGTGTGTGTGTGTATGTGGTGTGTATTAATAAGAGAGATTAATTTTGATAGATTATATAGTTTTATGTTGGATATTCTTTCATTATATTGAATGATTGTATAAGAAATAAGAAATTTGCAAATGTCATTTCCACTTATTAGAGTCAATAAAGAAAATGTAAAATGGCTGACTTTGGATCTCACTTCAGACCTGCCTCACAGATTGTCAAATCTTATTTCTCATGTTCATCTTTTAGTTATTCCCTTCAGATCAGGTGTGGTCATAAAGGTAAAAAATAACACCAATGAAAGATAGACATGACTAGTCACCGTACACTAACCAAGAATTCAATGGTATTGAGCGACTTACTTTCCTAATACTGGGTCTTTCATTTATTTTATGCTCAAGCAAATGGCCTAATTTGGGAGACAGAGCAAATGGTGGTCTTTCAAGGGAATACCTGTGTTGCACATTTATATCACATGCCAATACTGAAGGAAGGAACTGTGTATCTTTATTTCCATAACTGTAAAATGTCCACACCTAAGCTGCAAACTTCCTAACCTTATTTCAAGCTGACACAGTGAGACAGGTCTGGGACCACCCAGCATCCAACTTGAGAGGCCATTAATCATTTTAAGGATCTGTAAGTATTTCTTTTGAATTACCCTCCCTCAAACAGGAGTAATGGATCTCCATTCTTCTGAGAGGTGAAGGTTGTCTGGGATTGCTGCCAAAGAAGCTCTGAAGAGAAAGGCTGAACAGAAAGAGAGAACTATGCTGTAAAATCATCGAGCGACCCAAATAAAATGATACGGAGAATCTTCAGGAAGGATTAAAAAGCACTTTACCTTAGAATCCCTGCTTATGGGCCTGAGAAGCTTTCTTTGTTGTTCTCAGTTACTCTCAGCTATTTCCTGTCCTGAGATGAAGCAGGGACCCCCTTTTTTTAGGGGTCTGTGGACCTCCAAGGATGGAAATAAAGTAAAATCCCGAATTCCTTCAAGGGAAATTCCAGGTATCTAGTTAGCTAATCACAGAAGCAAATAAGTGACTTGTTAAAGACTTGTTACAACCAGGTGGTAGAGGTTGTGCTGCTACCTGTACCACCTGGCTGTAATAGGGCTGGGCGAAGTGGCTTACGCCTGTAATCCCAGCACTTGGGGAGGCCGAGGTGGGTGGATAACCTGAGGTCAGCAGTAAGAGACCATCCTGATCAACATGGTGAAACCCCATCTCTACTAAAAAAACAAAAATTAGCTGGGCGTGGTGGTAGGTGCCTGTAATCCCAGCTATTCGGAAGTCTGAGACAGGAGAATCGCTTGAACCCGGGAAACAGAGGTTGCAGTGAGCCAAGATCATGCTATTGCACTCCAGCCGGGATGACAAGAGTGAGTCTGTCTCAAAAAAAAAAAAAAAAAAAGAAGGTAATATTAGACTAAAACTATAGTCAAGGAAGTTAGAGTTCACAGATGTTTGCTTTCCTTATAGAAACTAAAAATAACATTTTAACCTGTGTCCCTGAGTTGTCTTCCAGGGACTCAGACCCCCAGTGAGGACACCCACCAAATGGATCCAATGGCCTATAGACCTCAGATAAGGGAAAATTGAAGACTAAATTTTGACCATCATTTTTTCTTCCTGAGGGGCTTGGAGAAAATCACACCCCTCAGCTAGGTAGCACTTTTCTGCTGACCCCAAATTTTTAAACAAAGCTTCTATTCCTTAACCAATTGCAAATCAGAAAATCTCTGAAACTACCTGTGACCTATAAGCCTCTGCTTCAAGATACCCCACCTTTTAGGCCAAAACCAATGTGTAACCTCCATGTATTGATTTATGATTTTACCAGTAGCTTCTGCTTTCCCTAAATTTACCCCTGCCTTTCGGGTTTTGAGTATTTAGCTGCCTGGTCCTCCTTGCTTGCCTGGTGCTCTGCAAAGGCCTTTTTTTTTTTTTTGAGACAGAGTCGCTGGAGTGCAATGGTGCGATCTCAGCTCACTGCAACCTCTGCCTCCCGAGTTCAAGCTATTCTCCTGCCTCAGCCTCCCGAGTAGCTGGGATTATATATATAGGTGCCCGCCACCACGCCTGGCCAATTTTTGTATTTTTAGTACAGACAGGGTTTCGCCATGTTAGTCAGGCTGGTCTTGAACTCATGACCTCAGGTGATCCACCCACCTCGGCCTCCCAAAGTGCTGGGATTACAGGCACGAGCCACCGCGCCCAGCCATGCCTTTCCTTCTACTGCTGCAAAACCTTAGAGTAGACATCTGGTTTTACTGCACCAGCTGAGCGGACCCCAGTTCAGTTCTGTAACTTTGCCACAGTTACCAAACTGCATACATTTCACAAATTTCCTGTCTCAAGATTCGTAAACATGTTGTTTCCTTTTCCTGAAAGGCCCTTTTCCTCAGTATCGACATATTGCATCTTCTAAGCACAGGTCATATGTAGCTTCCTCTACAGAACCCTCCATCTGTCCTAGCCTTCTCTTCCTATGCTTAAAACCTCAACGTTACTGTCAATTTATCTTCTTCCTCTCTACTCCTTCTGAGGCATAAAAAAGTATTCTGAGGAATAAAAAAGAATATTGAAAGCTTGCCATCACTACCTACTAGATTTTAGCCCTGTCATGCTTTCCTTAATTTATTATCCATTGAATTAAATTTTTTATGTTAGAATAATTTTATTCTATAATATTTATTGAGTTTCAAAAATCTTGTCTCATGCAGCCATCTGAATAACTTTATTCAATAAGAAGTTGGCCAGATGCAGTGGTTCACACCTGCTATCCCAGCACTTTGGGAGGCCGAAGTCAGAAGATTGCTTGAGTCCAGGAGTTGGAGACTAGCCTGGGCAACATATTGAGACTCTGTCTCTACAAAAAAGTAAAAAAATTAGCTGGGCTTGGTCGTATGTGCCTGTAGTCTCATCTACTTGGGAGGCTGAGGTGGGAGAATCGCTTGGGCCCAGGAGGTTGAGGCTACAGTGAGCTGTGGTTGTGCCACTGCACTCCAGTCTGAGTGACAGATGGGGACCCTGTCTCAAAAAATTCAAAAAAAAATAAAATAAGTTTATATCAGTTTAACAGATAATAAACTAAAGCTCAGTGTACATATGTAACTTTCCAAAGATCACTCAATCAACAAGAGATGGAATCAGCTACTCTGATTCCAAATCTATTACTCTTTTCACTGAACCATGATGCTTTCATCACATGAGATTAACGTGTGACTTCAAATTTATTACCAATGAGCTTCAAGTAACTTCTTAAGATTAATCTTTAAACTAGAACCACAGTCCTATGTTATTTACAGAAGTAAAAATTACCTTTGAAATAAACCTCCAATATATTTAGAAAAATTGATATGCCAAAACTTCTGTGAGACAGATACATAAGTAATTAGTAAATAAGGAGCTGACAACTAGTGATGATAGTAACACATTAACTGCCTAGCAGTCAGTTACCATGAGATGTATTTTGCTGTTAAGATTTTGCATGTATTAGTTAGAAGGAAAAACTTCCTTGTCCCCCAAAAAGCTCATTAGTACTAAGCAAAAACTTGGGTGCCAAGCAAGGGCTCAGCTAATTCTCCTTACTCTTAAACAAATCATTAGATTCTTTATTCTACCCAAAGTCATTCAGTAAGATGTCCTTAATGCAGAGGTTAAATAAGTCAGTTCTGGAGAACAGGAAGAATTAATTTGCTTTTCATAAATAAACAAATTTATTTTCAGGTTGACACATTTTTTCAACACAGTTGTTCACTGAGGTGGAAATTTTTTTTCTTGATTCGGTTTGATAACAATTTGAAAGGTTTAATTACATTTCTCCATCTGTGTTTGGACTTCAAAAAGCCTAAATTTTGCAGCAGAAAGACTTAGTCACATCTCCATTGACCAACATTTCCCCAATAATCTAATAGACTGCTCTTGGTTGGAAAATGAAGTAAACAAACAGGCAAAACTCTTCTATTTCTTGACTTTCTTAAGGTTTGGTACATGGAGCAGCAAAGCATATAGTAGGTGCCATGAAGTAGTTGGGGGGGGGCATTGGACTGTGCTGGAGACTCGCATTCTGGTTCCAGCTCTGCACCCAACAGCCAGCGGTGTGACTTTAAGGAGGTCAGCCAATCTCTGCCAATCTCTGCAAAGTTCAATCAACGAAATGTCTGGACAAGGATTCTTACTAAATTCTTCTCTCCTCTATGATTGGTTGCAATGAGCTTCATATGAATTGTGTGTAGGCCTTGGCAGGGCAATGCTGTTTGATTCAAAACTCAAAAGCTCAGTAACTGGCTTTCGCTTTTTCAGCCTAACACGTCTTAGGGAGGATTATATATATATATATGGATTCACCCTGAAATTTCTTTGAAATTCAAGAACGCCCTAATGAGACACATACTTCGTGACTCAAGATGTGATATTTGTCTATTTTTCTTCTTAGTAACAATGTAGGAGGAAGCTATAAAAATCTGAGTGGGAAAAACGTTCTTAAATTAGCTGCCATAGTGGTATTGGTTAGTCACAAGAAACCTAAATTACATAGGAGCTTGAAACTTCACCCTATATATTTGTCAAAACTGGACAGAGTAGATACACCGGGCTGATTGAATGCTTTCTCATCATATAATGTAAACCATAGATTCAGGTTCAGTATGCAGGAATTGAATTAAAAGAGAACCAGAGTTTAGGTAGAAGATGGAAAATTAGTTTGTAAGTACCTTTGATTCAGAAAATAAGGGTCTATGGAAAAAAATCACAAGAGAGTAAAAGACATAAAACATTTCAGAGTGAAATGTGATATAACCAAAGAATTCAACTGCTACCAATATCAGAATGTTGCTGTTAAAATATTTCCTATTACTGCTAAGCTTATGAAATCATATGATCAATGACAGAAGAAATTGGAATGAAAGAAAACTGATTCTGTTACACACATCTGTGTTCAGCTTCAGCTGAGATAATTGACAATTCAGCCAGTTTAAATTGAAAAGGAAAATGCCTATGTAATGTAATAGTTTCCTTGTCTACACAAGATGAACAAACTTCTCAGCTGTCAGGTTTTAAGACAAACGTATAAAAATACTACTACCTCACATTCAGTATTCCTCACAGCTTTTCAGAAAATTTTTAAATGTATTTAAAATGTATGAGATGCTCACAGGAACTCTGTGATTAGACAGACCCAGTATCCTCACCTCTCTGTGCACATGGGAAATCTACAGCACAGAAAGGTTAAGGGTCTTCGCCAGGTTCATGTTATTGTAGGCAGAGGTAGGACTCCATTGGACCCATGCCCTCTGAGTATGAAATCCTTCTATTCTAATTTTCCAAAAATGACTTGACTAGAATATGTCCTTTAAGATCCATTTGTAGGGCTGCCTTGTTTTACATTTTTTGTATGGGCATAATAATAAGCTATATAGTTTTTCAAGGTTCAATCCCTTTTTTAAAAAGGATTTAATAATGACCAAAAAGTACAACATTTCCCTGAACAGCTTCCCTTTCAGGTGACATCACTTTCCTTTCCATCCATTCACAAAAGACACTGTTAAGGGCCGGGTGCAGTGGCTTATGCCTGTAATCTCAGCACTTTGGGAGGCTAAGGCAGGTGGATCCCTTGAGGTCAGGAGTTTGAGACCAGCCTGACCAACATGGCAAAACCCCGTCTCCACTAAAAATACAAAAATTACCCAGGCATGGTGGCTTGTGCCTGTCGTCCCAGCTACCTGGGAGGCTCAGGTAGGAGAATCGCTTGAACCTGGGAGGCATGGGTTGCAGTGAGCCGAGACTGGGCCACTGCACTCCAGCCTGGGAAACAGAGCAAGATTCCATCTCAAAAAGAAAAAAAAGTAGATACTACTAGGGTATTATGTGATGCTGGAATTTTAAGTTCAGCAATAACTTTAGTTCAGGGAGAGAATGATAAAAATATATCTTCAAACAGCTGAGCAGGGAGACAGCATAAAAATGAACTCCCTGAGTCTGGGCACGGTGGCTCACGCCTGTAATCCCAGCATTTTGGGAGGCCGAGGCAGTTGGATCACCTGAGGTCAGGAGTTCGAGACCAGCCTGGCCAACATGATGAAACCCTATCTCTACTAAAAATACAAAAATTAGCTAGGCGCGGTGGTGGGCACCTGTAATCCCAGCTACTCAGGAAGCTGAGGCAGGAGAATTGCTTGAACCCAGGAGGCGGAGATTGCAGTGAGCTGAGATTGCGCCACTGCACCCTAGCCTGCGTGACAGTTTTACCCCCTGATTTTTTTATAAGCCTGATTTTCCCCTAACCATTCACTCAGTTGTTCCTGCAGTGTCTGTGTGTGATGGGTGACGGATCATTTTAAAGGATTTGCTTTCACAGGCAAACTCCTCAGTCTAGATAACAAAATTAAATTATTTACTAGTAGACATAGTTTGCACAGTGCCTGTTCACTGAAGCAGGCAAAAAGATAAAGCTGCTGATGTCACCCATGCTGCGTCACAGGCAGCTTATTTCCTAGGAAACTCCCAGGCAAGAAAGGAAGCAGCTTATTAGAAACAGGCAAAGCTCATTGTTTAAATGAGAGTTTTCTAATCCTTTCCCTTTCTACCACTCCTAATCTCAAAAGCACTGGCAAGCATTGGTTATAAAATGTCACTGGCACTTTGCTGCTAATCTGTTTGATAATGCCTATTTGTGGCTCCTGCTTTAGAGCATTTCAGGACAAAAGCACTACTAACTTTTCAAAATATCTTTACTAGAATTTACTTTGAAAGGGAGGATTTAAAGAAGCAAGCTAATTAAACGGGTCCAGTCTCAAACTGATCTCTAGCCAGGATTCAGAGGCAGCACTGACATTGAACAGTGTAAAAGTTATGTTGCACAGATGGTAGATATGTGACTTTTGCTGTTATCTCATTTATCTGGATAGTCTGCAACTCTTGAGATTTAACTAGCAGGATGACCCCACTGCCACAGGCAAGATCTGACAAAATCTCTGAATGCATTTGAACAGTAATCTTGATAAAGCTTGGCTCAATTTCATACAGATGACAACCTTACATTTAGAAGTTCTGCCCTTATTAAGCATGCAAAAGCCTACCAAAGGAACAAGAAAACAAGAAGGAAAACAGAATTCAGGGCCTGTGTTTCCAATTTCAGTTGGGTAAATAAGAAAAAGTGGTAAAAATTTTAGATCAAGATTTTGAATTGAATACCCATGTTTCTCTTTTCTCCATACTCAAATTCCATTAAAAATGCAATTTAAAACTTCAAAAAGGTATCTATTCACTAACACTACTGAGAAAGGGGTGACAAATTAACAAGCTCGTGATTTAAAGTATTTTTGTAATTCATAAAACACATTGGATTTTATTATTATTATTATGAACAGTCAAGGGATGTATTACTCAGGAAGCACACGGAACGATGCAATAGAGATGAGAGATTTTTATCTGGCTGAGTTCTCAGCAACTCAATCTCAAGGCAGGCAGTTATGAAAATGGAGAAATGTAGTGGAACAGATATAAAAATATTTAATTGAGAAGAGTTAACAGAAAACTTGTACAATTTCAGCTGCCCCTGCCCCACCTTCCTTTCATGAGGTACAACAACAGAGGTTGTACCTAACACAGAATTTATCTCTAAAGCAATGGTATCTATCCCCCAGGGAAAGACTTCCAGAACTTCCCAACCACTGTGTGCCATGAATGGGTTATGGGTAGTGTGACCATGTAATTTATTGTTCAAATCCAAAGACTTTTGAGAGTGAAGGGGAGTGTTATTAATAACTATTCTGGGACAACAGGTGTAAATAGACTGTCACAGGCAAACGTGCAAGTATAGACTTGCTAGTTATGTGTGTCCTGAGATACTGACCCTTTCAGCTCTTGGGTAAGCTGAGGCATCCAGAGGTCCCGGGCCAGAGTGAACAACCTCAATCTATTACCACAGTGTACCACCAGATATTTTCTCTGTGTTATGCCAAAAAGAAAAAGATTAGGAGCACTGTGTTAAAGAAGTCACATACCCACGGCCCTTCCATATGTTTCATCTGGCTACTGACAATTTTTAAAAGATGGGCTCAAAATTTAGCAATCAGGAAGCTGCATAGAAAAATCTGCATTTGCCATTCAATAGGGTGTCCATCCATACTATACCCACATTCTTTTCTGGAAACAGTCCAGTGGGGGCAGAGTAGAGGCAAAATTCTCTCACTGGGAAGCTTCACTTGTTTATCTAACCTGCTTGTCTCAAATAGTCCATGAAACTTGTTTCCACTATTAGTAGGCACTTCAGAGTAAATCCCTCCCCATTTTGGCCTGGAGATTGGGAGGGTATGGCTGACCCCTGTTTCACAGCTGCAGACCCTAAAGTAAAGTTGTCTCGCCGGCCCAGATCAGATCTTTTAAATGAGGAGGCATGAGAAGCCACCTTTAACAATCTACCTGGTCTTTCATTTAAAAATAAGATTAGCCACCCAAACACCAGAAGATATTTGTGTAAAAAACTGAAGCAAAGAAAGAGAAGAGCTAAAATTCTAAGATAAATCAAGAAATCAACTGGATTTCCCTCACCACTTTTCCACACCATTCCATATAGTACTTCATATCATTCTCTTCATGAGGACACTGGCCACTCTGACATTACCCAGCTTATTTATTTGTTCATTGATTGCCTCCTGATTAGAGAGTTATCTCCACAAGAAGGATGATTTTAACGGTTGTTTATTCATACATGCCTTGCCCCTAAAATAGAGGCTAGTACAGAAGAAACACTATAAATATATTATTTAATGGCATGGAAATAATCACTAAATGAAATACAGGCAGAAATGGTTAAACATGCCTTCCCTCAGGCAGAGCAAGTCTAGAAGTGGGGATGAAGAATAATCTTTTATCTATTAATTTTAAACATTGTATACAACTTTGATTTTTATTATTATATGCATAAATTATTTTTATAACAATTCAAGAAACAAAGAATGAAAATAAACTATTCATCAAGTTAAAACAATCTTTGCTTCCTAAGCTTGGAATTCTTCTCTGACATGGTAACCTAAAATACACATCTCTAAGGAACCCAGAGATTTTTCCTGAACAACCCAAGTAATTAATTATTTCTTGCCTTGTTTGTTTACAGAGTTGGTCTTGAACTTCTCAAGCACTTCTCAGTCTACTGGCTGAAAAGTAGACAAGTAACAAGTATAGATTCTGAAGTCAAAGAGCCTTGGATTCAAATCCTCACTTTATCATTCGTTACCTGTTTGTCTTCAGCTCTCTATGCATCAGTTAGTTCCCATTCATAAAATGAGGTCTTGGTTAAAATGAAAAATGTTAACATGAAAAAGCAATCGACCATGCCCTGCGCATTAAGTGCTCAATAAACAACAGTTACTTTAGTAATTATATTTTGTATTTTGTATGCTTCTATATGTTCAAATAATTTAAATATCTGAAATAGACAGTAGGTCATCATTTTTTCTAGGATCATTCATTACCCACCACCTACATATCAGGAACTGTAATGAACTTTGGGGAGATAAATAAAAATAAAATAAGGATATAAACTGTGGACATGAGATGTTTAGCTCTATGCTCTTCATTATCTCATATTTCTCAGATTCCTAAAGGTGAAAATGACAGATGGCAAATAGCTAAAGCTACTATGAATACAGATTTGTCACTGCCACACAACTCTGATTTTGTTTCCTTCTCAATCTCTACTTTTATTGGATACATGAGTTTTAAGATTAGTCACTCAACTGTTTTGCATCAGCATGTAAGCATAAATTAATTTTATAATATTAGTCTCACACTCCACTTCTATCAGATCTCAGGCACCCAAGTTAGGATAAGTTTAGGAAAAAAATCAAAAAAGAATTACTGGGCCTGTAATCCCGGTACTTTGGAAGGCCAAGGCGGGTGGATCACGAGGTCAGGAGATCGAGACCATCCTGGCTAACACAGTGAAACCCCGTTTCTACTAAAAATACAAAAAAAATAATTAGCCGGGCATGGTGGCGGGCTGTAGTCCCAGCTGCTCGAGAGGCTGAGGCAGGAGAATGGCGTGAACCCAGGAGGCGGAGCTTGCAGTGAGCCGAGATCGCGCCACTGCACTCCAGCCTGGGCACCAGAGCGAGACTCCATCTCAAAAAAAAAAAAAAAGAATTACTAGAAGGCATTGGAAGATGTGCTGCCCCAGGAAGAGCAATTTAAAAAAAAGGTCAACCAAAAAACTTAGGCGCTTTCTATAAGCAAATGGTTTTCTTGTGTTATACAAAAACAAAATAGTCTATAGGCATTAGCTAAGAAAATGAATAAGTTATTATTTTCAAAAAATGCTAGCCTCATACTCAGTATATTTCTATTGTTCAATAATTTGATTATCTTCTATAAAATAGAAATAGGTGAGTTCTGACATGATGGACTTCCCGAAGTCACTATTTCATACTCCAACTCTAAAAATTAAATATATTTTTTATAAATTAAATTTATGAGTTGAAAAATTACAAGGGGTGCCCTTGGTAAACAATAACCAAAGAGAAATCCTGGAAAGAGAGAAAGCAGAGGAATTAGATTCAAGAAGAAGACAAACGCATAGCAGAAGCCTCCTGCAAAAAGTGGAAGTGGCTCTGAGCACATCCTGAGTATGGATGGTCAGATATTGGGCTCTGGCACCTGCAACAAAGGAACTAACTAGGTGGATACTTCAGCGAGAGCAGCAGGTAGATTGACTTTTCCACAACTCTGTCCCTCACCAACAAAAACAGAGCTTCTTGTTCCCGGTTGGGAACATAGGTAGAAGAAGTATGCCCAGTTTCAGGTGACCGGGGACATTCAGAAGGAATGAGGAACCTACATGCCTCAAAGGATAGTAAAAATAACTGTAACAGAGTACCCCATTCAGGAACACTTTCTTCCCGGCCCCATCCCATCCTCTCATTCTTGGGAGGAATATTTACTCTCCAATTTGCCACAGTCTCAACTACCCACTCTATTTGTTTATTTTAGCACTCCAGTCTCATAGGCATTTGAGTTGTGCCCAGAAAACTACTGGCCATTCTTTGTATAGTCTTGAAAGGAGCAGTGAATTAAAATGGGCTCTAACAAAAACATCACATGTGTTTGTGTTGATCAGGTGACAGGCTGAACTGCAAAAAGCCCCATTTGATAAAATAACTGGCCTTAGCTGTAGGGCTTTACTAAACCAATAATTTGATTTGCTGAGTCCAAAAATAACTGTGTGAACCATCTAGCAAGAAACAGAATTATGTAGGAGGATTTTCAGAGCCTCTGCGAAGATGGGTTGATCCATCTCCTGAAGGAGCTTGTAGGGGCAAACAAAATATGCTATTAAACTGAAAGGACTTTACGTTGTAGGAAATAAGATCTGGGTTATTTTTAAAAGCCTGTTGGCCTGGCAAGGTGGCTTATGCCTGTAATCCCAGCACTTTGGGAGACCGAGGCGGGTGGATCATCTGAGGTCAGGAATTTAAGACTGGCCTAGCCAACATGGTGAAACCCCATCTCTACTAAAAATACAAAAAATTAGCCGGGTGCGGTGGCGCATGCCTGTAATCCCAGCTACTCAGAAAGCTGAGGCAAGAGAATCGCTTGAACCCAGGAGGCAGAGGTTGCAGCGAGCTGAGATCGTGCCACTGCACTCCAGTATGGGCAACAAGAGTGAAACTCCATCTCAAAAAAAAAAAAAAAAAGAAAAAGAAAAAAAAAAGCCCTCCTATCTAAGTCCCCTTTGTTTCTGTGCTTATGTGGTTTCTGAGCAATGACTTGTCAACTGAAGTGCTCTCTTTCAACAAATTATTATAAATGGTTGTGTTTATAAGAGATAAAACCTTATTTCAAACTCGAATTGTAACAAAATATCAGGAAGCCCCTGCCATCTGGCTGTACAGAACCAATGTTGAGAGTTCAAACTACAGTAGCCAAATATCTTGTGATCTAGAGACTGATAACTAGACAGACTCAAAGTTAATCAAATAAATGAAATAATATTCTGAAATTATGCCCAAATTAGAACACTACATAGGCAATACACTAAATGTCTGATGTTTGAGTTATTACATACACTTAAAGAGTGTAAACCTAACATAAAGATCCCAAAACTTACAGAAGAGGGAATTCTTTCCTTAAAATTGTTTAATGGCTTTGTCCACAAAGGTGAAAAGAATACTAATACAGTGCAAATAACTATGCAAATTTTTTTTTTGAGACGTAGTCTCGTTCTTGTTCCCCAGGCTGGAGTGCAGTGGCGCAATCTCAGCTCACTGCAACTTCTGCCTCCTGGGTTCAAGTGATTCTCCTGCCTCAGCCCCCCAAGTAGCTGGGATTACAGGCATGCGCCACCATGCCTGGCTAATTTTTGTATTTTTAGTTGAGACGGGGTTTTACCATGTTGGTCAGGCTGGTCTAGAACTCCTGACCTCAGGTGATCCACTCACCTCGGCCTCCCAAAGTGCTGGGATTACAGGCATAAGCCACTGCGCCCGGCCTAACTACACAAATTCTTAACTAAAGGTTAAAAAATTAAGCCACTGTTGATGTTGTACAAAAGAAAAATGTCGTTTTACTTGAGGCCAATGTAGCTTTAGAATAAAGAATAACTTTTGCAATTTAGATTTTAGAAGCTCCTAGAATACATTAACATCCCAGTTATCTGAAGGTTTTTTAAATGTATATTTCCAAGAGCTTTGCTTATAAAAACTTCAACCAATGAAACTGCTCCTAAGTTAGTCAAGATTCAATGCTACATGTCTGAAGAACTAAAACTTAATTAAAATATTCTCAAAGTATAATCCATGAAGGTTGTGTGTGCAATTGTTCCTTAGTATTTAAGGGGAATTTGTTCCTCACTATGAATTGGTCCTCCCTGTGGATACCAAAATCCACAAGATGCTCAAATCCTTGATATAAAATGGTGTAGTTAATTGCGTATAACCTACATACATCCTCCATATACTGTAAACCATCTCTAGATTACTCACAATACCTAGTGTAATGTAAATGCCATGTAAATAGTTGTTGCACTCAATTATTTCAGGAATAATGACAAGGAAAAAAAGTCTGTACATGTTTAGTACAGACACAATCATCCTTTTTTTTTCAAGTATTTTCAGTCTGCAGTTGGTTGAATCCATGGATGCTGAGGCCATTGGATATGGAGAGCTGACTGTATACAAATGTAAGTTTCCCTGAGGGAGAGTTCCCTTGAGGAAGATTCCTTCAGAAAGGGATTAAAATGGTAAAATTAAATGAACGTATTGGAAAATCTAGAAAATACTTATCATCATTTACCAGCAGCATTTCATATATAGACAAGGTGACATAATCATAACGATAAAAATCACCAAAATGGGGATGTAAATGTCATAATTTTGTAGCTCGCTTCTGTTTTTTTGTTGCTGGGCAAATTGATTCAATTTCTTCAAGGTTTAGTTTCTTTAAAATGGGGATGATAATGTCTGTCCTGAATCTCCTTCAAGTTTTATAATAAATAACAGATAAAATACAGTAAAAGTATCTGGAAAATGCAAGTTGGATTATTTCCAAAATTTGATAATACACACTCATCTTTCCAATCCATGTATTAATATCATTGGTCTCTCAAACCTAATATACATTTTGATATTCTAGGGAAATTCAGAAGTCTTTATTCTTTTTCCCCAAACTCCCACTCCCACCCAAGAGTCAGAGTTGTCTCTGCCCATGATGCAATTATATAATAGCACATTTATTGAGTACCTAGAATGTGCCAGGATGAATATATACTTACAAAGGTTTTTTTTAATTTTTTGAGATGGAGTTTTGCTCTTGTTGCCCAGGCTGGAGTGCAATGGCATGATGTCGGCTCACTGCAACCTCCACCTCCCAGGTTCAAGCAATTTTCCTGCCTCAGCCTCCCTAGTAGCTGGGGTTATAGGCACCCACAGCTTCACCTGGCTAATTTTTGTAGTTTTAGTAAAGACGGTGTTTCACCATGTTGGCCAGGCTGGTCTCTAACTCCTGACCTCCGGTGATCCACCTGCCTCTGCCTCCCAAACTGCTGGGATTACAGTATACTTACAAAGTTTTTCCGGGTGCCAGGAATTGTTGCTCTAGGGTCTTCACTCATTTAATATCTGCAATAATCTTATAAAGTAGTATAAGTAAACCATTTTATAGATGAGGAAAATCGAGATGAGATTAAAAATCCTGCCCAAGGTTTTACAAATAGTGGTTGACAGAAATGAGATTTGAATTTAGGTAGTGGGCTTGAGAGTCAGTGTCCTACATTAAACTGCCTCTTAGACAGTACAGTATTATTCAGCCAAAAAATACAAACTCAGTATCTTCTATGTTTCTGACAGACTTTAACTAATTATAATAAGAATAAAAGTTACCATTCATTGACCTACTACATATATAACCCTAACTAGACACTAATAAGTACCTTTAATGTTGAAAAGAATTATGTAAGGGAGTGCTACAACCTGAATTTTAAAGGTGATGAAAGTTGGAGCCTAAAACAGTTGCATAAATACATACAAGTCATATATAGTAAAGGAAAGATTAAGTAATCAATGTCAGTCTGAACCCAACATTTGCCTTCTCAGAAAATTCTATTACCCATTGCAAACTCATGCAAAACTGAGAAAAGTGAGAGACCAAAGTCTTCCTGAGCTATACATACACCAAATAATAACAAAAAGGATGAAGACATATTGAGGATTTAGAGTAGCAACTGTAAACGTGCCAGAAAATAAAACTCCCTAGTAAGTGTATGCCAAGAGTTTATTACTTTACATGTAGCATCACATCCCATTTAAAGCAAAGTTCAAAAGGAATTTTTGGAGTACAATTTTATTAAAACTCCAAAACTTTGGAAATCTAAGATTTCCAAAGCTCATAATCTATAAAAGGAAAAAAGATTCCAAACTAAACATATTTGGAGTCCCAAGTCTCCGAATAATGTACCTTCCTGTTCTTTCCTTTGGCTTTCTATATCCTGCATAATGTCCTTAAGGGCTATTTTCTCAGTGACCATTGAGCAAAGTTGATTATTTCAGATAATCTCTTTAAGGGTTTTTCTTTTCTGTCACAAAATTCAACTATTTCACGGACCTTTAAGTCTATACACAAACTCAAACTATATAGCTTCTGATATGGTTTGGCTCTGTGTCCCCACCCAAATCTTATGTTGAATTGTGATCTTCAGTGTTGGAGGAGGGGCCTGGTGGGAGGTGATTGGCTCACAGGGGCGGATTTCCCCCTTGCTGTTCTCATGCTAGTGAGTGAGTTCTCATGAGATCTGGTTGTTTGAAAGTGTGTGCACTTCCTCCTTCGCACTCTCTCTCTCCTGCTCTGCCATGGTAAGACCTGCTTGCTTCCCCTTCACCTTCCTCCATGACTGTAAGTTTCCTAAGGCTTCCCAGCCATGCTTCCTGTACAGCCTGTGGAACTGTGAATCAATGAAACTTCTTTTCTTCATAAATTACCCAGTCTCAGGTAGTTCTTTGTAGCAGTGTGAGAACAGACTAATGCAGCCTCCATTTTATAATAATAGGAAGTTTTTAGAACTATAAAATTGATAATAAAGACAATAGTGGGCCAGGCACAGTAGCTCATGTCTATCATGTCTGTAATCCCAGCACGGCTGAGGTGGACAGATCACGAGATCAGGAGATCGAGACCATCCTGGCCAACATGATGAAACCCCGTCTCTACTAAAAATACAAAAATTAGCTGGGCATGGTGGCAATGCGTGCCTGTAATTCCAGCCACTTGGGAGGCTGAAGCAGGAGAATCACTTGAACCCAGGAGGCGGAGGTTGCAGTGAACCGAGATCACGCCCACTGCACTCCAGCCTGGCAACAGAGCTAGACTCTGTCTCAAAAAAATAAATAAATAAATAAATAAAAAGACAATAAAGACAATAGTGAAAATCCTCTTCCAAAATTATCTGCTTTGTACCTTTCTCAATCTCAGTTAAAGAGATTGAAGGAAGAGTGAATATTGAAGATATTGAAAGAATAGTAAGGAATGTAAAGGGAAGCAAGCTAACACTTTTTTCATATTTATTTTCAGAACGAATCTGACAAGGAATAAGTAAGCAAAGCGCTAAAGTGATTAAGATAAAATTTATTAAAATTTCAAATTTTGCAAAGCAATGCAGTAATTCTCTATTAAGAGAACAAAGCCACCGACATACACCTACTAGGGTGTTATATTTTCTGACATGTCTACAGTTTCTGCTCTAAATTCTCAATCTTTCTTCATCCTTTTCATCATTTGATGGATGTGGAGCTCAAGTGGATTTTATTCACAGATTTCCCTGCCAGATCAATTTTGAATAAATCCTATATCCCCGTAAATTTGTTCTTAGGCAACTTGGCTTTCTGGTTTTCCCACTGCTAGGAAATAAGGCTAACTACTTAAAAAAAAAAAAAAAATGAGTTTAACTCTCCTAGCAGATTGGCTAAATATTGCCTACTATTATACCTCTCAAATTCTCCCTTGATAAAAAAGAAATTTCATAAGACAGATGCAGTTTGATGTCCTAGGATTCAAGGTCACATGATTTCTTTTCTCTTTGGAGAAGTCAGTAAATTTCCTACTACATTCATTACATTCTTCACAAAGGAAGTCAGTTATTTAATAGAGAGTTTCAGGCATGTGAGAATCAGTATTTCTTTGCAATTATTAAGCTTACTTTAGAAAACAAAAAATGTCTGATGAATTTCCCTTGACATTACAACATGGAGGAAAAAAAGTAACAGGTGACATTAGTTTGACAACTATGTTTTCAAAGTGGCTGACTACATTGTGAAAGGGAAATATCTTGGGCCCCCAAAATCACTAAGGAAAACTCAAGCTGGAAGCTGCTTAGGGCAAACCTGCCTCCCATTCTATTCAAAGTTATCCCTCTGCTCACTGACATAAGTGCATATCTGAATGCCTCCTTTGGAGAGGCTAATCAGAAACTCAAAAAATGTAACTGTCTGTGTCTCACCTATCTGTGACCTGGAAACTCCCTCCCCACTTGGAGTCTTCCTGCCTTTGCTTCAAGTTGTCCTGCCTTTTCAGACTGAACCAATGTACCTCTTACATATATTGATTGATGTCTCATGGTCTCCCTAAAATGTGTAAAACCAAAGCTGTGCCCGGACCACCTTGGGCACATGTCGTCAGGACTTCCTGAGGCTGTGTCACACACATGTCCTCATCCTTGGCAAAATAAACTTTCTAAATTAACTGAGACCTGTCATAGATTTTATGGGTTCACAACATCTTATGGGCAAAATTTTCTATGGTCATAAAAAATAAAAATTGCCCCCACAGAAACTTTAAACCTGAGGCAGATCTTCCTCTCTTCTAATAAGTATCCTAATTCTTCCTAGTGTGTGAATGCACAAGCATCATCAGGAATCAGCCTAAGCTGATAATATATAGTACTGTCCAACAGAAACACAATGCAAGCCATAAATATGAAACACATATATAATTTAAAATTTTCTAGTATCACATTTTAAAAAGTAAAAAGAAATCATTTATTTGTTAGTAATATATTTTAACTCAACAGATCCAAAAATATTATCATTCTTACATGTAATCCAGATAAAATAGTATTTAATTGCTATCAATGTCTTTAATATAACATTAATCATAGTATAATTAATGTAATATTAAATTAAGGTATAATATATAACTTATAAAATATGATGATAATATATTAATTATTGATATTACTTTTTGTTTTCGTGCTAAGTCTTTGAGCATGTCTCAAAGCAATCTGGGCACATTTCAAGTGTTCAATGGCCACATGGGGCTAGGGGCTGCCATATTGGATGGCACCAAACTTGGAATACTGGTTCTCTAACTGTACTGCCGTCCCATATCCCACTTCCATCCAGCCTCCATCCCCCCAATTGTTTTCAAAACCAGGAAAACACAATGTGCAGCAACACTGAAGAGTCAAATAGCCTAGACTGCCACTGCTTGGTAATTTTCCTCTTAGTTTCAGAATTCTGGTTTGAACATCCTTTCATTTTTTTTTCCACTTTGAAATGACTATTTGAAAGGGAGAAAGAAAATTGGTATATATAGTTGTCCCTCTAATCACTTTCTCACTGTTCAGCAAAACCTGGCATCAGGTTTTGCCTTGCAGTTGATTTTATCTCCACCACCTCATAGTATACTTGTATTTAAGCTAAACACTTACAGTGATAACAGTAATGTCGGTTAAAAAAAAAAGTTAAGTCACAGGTTGACAGCTATTCTGGCACAGGCTTGGGAAATAAAAGTGTTATATGGAACTCTCTACCAGTGAATACTGAGAAACAGGTAAGTCTGGCAACACAGCATTTTCACCAGAATACTTGTCAAGTGGATTTCTACCATGCCTTGTCCCTCTACCTCACCTCTTCTGGCTTTCTAACTGATTGTCTGCTGCCTGCCTAGAATCCCTACTGGCCCTAGACACCCAGTTAAAAGCTGGTCTCTGAGCCAAAGTAGCATTCGGGCAGCAAAGCACCAAATGCAGTGCTGGCTCCTGAGAATGTGAGCGGGTCTTGAAGGTCTAAGCTTTTCTGAGTTTGGTTCATTCTAAAGGAATTTCAGCAAGCTGTAGATTTATCAGATTGATTTAGAAATGCAGTCTTCATAAACTGCATATTAAGCATGTTAAATTCTGCTACATGCTGGAAAACCAAGGCTACAAAATGCTTCTATTACGTTAGCATTTTTTAGAGGTAGCATGTTAGAGGACCCAGGAAGACAGAAAGGTTAAGTGCCATGTCACAGAGCTAAGCAGACCATCAGACAGGAGAATAGGAACCAGTTCCTCAGATGCCTGACCCAGCACCCTTGCCACCAACAAATTACACTACCTTCAGGTCTAGTTCTCATCCTTTCTACTCTAGTGGAAATTAATAGAATTAGTAGTCTTTTTTTTTTCTGAAAGACAGCATTAGGAATATCTATCAAAATTTCAAACAGGACTATTCTTAACTCATTTATTGACTCATTCATTTCACCTATAAGAATGTATCCTACAAAAAACACACACATGCCCAAAGACATTTGAATAAGGATGTTTGTTACGACATTCTTTATGACAGTGAAACATTGAAATCAACTTAAATGTCACTTGCTTTTTAAAAGAATGACATAGATCTGTACATACGGATGTTGGAAAGATCTCCCACACAGAAATAAATTAAAAATTCATCACACAAAAGTAGTTCTAGCATGATTCCATTTATACAGAAGGGAAAAATACAAATACATGTGTGTAAATTCATAGTAAATGTCTGAAGGAATATTTGCAAAGCTGTTAAAAGTGCTTGTTTCCAGCCGGGCGCAGTGGCTCACACCTGTAATCCCAGCACTTTGGGAGGCCAAGGCGGGCGGATCACGAGGTCGGGAGATCGAGACCATCCTGGCTAACTTGGTGAAACCCCGTCTCCACTAAAAATACAAAAAATTAGCCGGGCGTGGTGGCAGGTGCCTGTAGTCCCAGCTACTCGAGAGGCTGAGGCAGGAGAATGGTGTGAACCCAAGAGGCGGAGCTTGCAGTGAGCCGGGATCGCGCCACTGCACTCCAGCCTGGGCGACAGAGTGAGACTCCATCTCAAAAAAAAAAAAAAAAAAGTGGTTGTTTCTGCTAAATGCAGGGGACTTTGGGGATGTGCTTTTATATCATTTGACACTGTTACTGGAGAACAAATTCCCATAGTACATAAGAAATTAAACATAAACATATTTAGAAAACTATTTTCTAACCTCATTATAAACAAGCCAGAATGTTCACAAAGGGCATGCTTATTTAGAAATGTAGATGTTCTTTTAAATAATAATAAATGAAGATTTTTTTAAAGTCCTATTATGCTAAGAACTTGATTATAAGTCATTTGTGTATGGCTGAAAAATAAAAAAATAAAAACTAAAGAATGATCAGCAAGTTAATTATTAAAATTATTCATACTTTTCTCAAGGTTAATTCTGTTGACTGTTTAGTGTTACAAAAGAAATAAAAAACAGCTATGGATAATATAATTTCAAGAGGCTTTGAATGTTTACATTTTTTAAAGTAGGCTTGTAAATTATAGTCAAAATAATAAAAATAAATTGCTCAGCATGTGGGTTAAGGTAAGGAAATAAAAAATGATTCAAATATGTCACCTCCTTATGCCAACTGATGATACATTTCACAATATCTGATTTTGTAGAATCAGAGGCAGGACTCATATTCACCTGTGACAAGTTGGAAAGTAGAACCAGGAGTGCATGGGACAAAAAAAAACTTCCATTCACACCATATATGAACTGGGACATGTACAAGAAGAGTGGGCATCTGGGTCTTCAGTAGTAAGGACTTGGAAAAACATTGCAGAGAAAGTGGTGTAAAGAACAATCAGGTCACCAAGTAGAGAAGATGGGGCACTCTTCCAAGTAAAGGGGAGGATAATATGCGCAAAAGCACAGATGCTAAGAACTTAGTAGATCTTGAAAAATTTCAGCAGAGCTAGAAGTTGATTGGAGATGGTGCTGAAGATGGGGAATGGAAGCAGATAATCAAGCGCCCTCATAAACCAGACAAATGAATTTGGACCTTTTATGTATTAGTCCTGTGCAGACCAGTATGGGAGCCATGATCCACATGTGGCAATGAGTACTTAAAATGTGGCCAACCCAAATTAAGATGTGCTATAAATGTAAAGTAATACACACCAGATTTCAAAAGCTTACTACAAAAGAAATAATTGTAAAATACCTCATTTTTTTTACTGATTACTTGTTGAAATGAGAATGTTTTAGATATATTGAGCTAAGTAAAATATACTGTATTATTAACATGAATTTCACCTGTCTTTACTTTTTTTAACTGATTACTGAAAAATTTTAAATTACATATGTGGCTAGAATTATATTGCTACTTGACAATGCTGCTTTAGAGTTACATGTGTGGCTAGAATTATATTTCTACTTGACAATGCTGCTTTAGAGTTACATGTTTTAACAGAGTAGCGAAAAGGTGGAATTTGCATTTTACAACTATCCTTCTGGCAAAAATGTGAAGGACAGTTTGTAGGGAAACAAAATAGGGGGCAGGAAAGAGTTCCCAGCTATTATAATAGTCCAAGGAGATATGATGAAAACTTCTCAAGAGTGCTGGAAACAAAATAAAGAAATGGATTCCATCTCTGGGCTATAGTGAATGAAGGGTTGAAAAGAAGATATTTTATCCTTCTTGCTTGGATGTCTGGGTTCCTGATGATTTTATTCAATTAGAAGATAATGACAACAGGAAGATCTAGTTGGTATGGAGTTTAGGTAAAGATGATTACATTTTTACAGAATATGTTGTGGTGCTTGTGGTACCCAAAATATACACTTTTCAATAGACATAAAAAAATGCGGGCATTCCAATAAAAGTTTTGGTTGGATGGAGAGACATGTGATTAATCAATGCATGCATAGTAGCCAATGTCATAAGTATAGATAACATTGCTGGGTAGCTGCCTGTTGTGGGAAGTCAGGGACCCCAAACGGAGGGACTGGCTGAAGCCATGGCAGAAGAAGGTGGATTGTGAAGATTTCATGGACATTTATTAGTTCCCCAAATTAATACTTTTATAATTTCTTATGCCTGTCTTTGCTGCAATCTCTAAACATAAATTGTGAAGATTTCATGGACACTTATCACTTCCCCAATCAATACCCTTGTGATTTCCTATGCCTGTCTTTACTTTAATCTCTTAATTCTGTCAGCTGAGGAAGATGTATGCTGCCTCAGGACCCTGTGATAATTGCATTAATGGCATGAATTGTAGAGCATATGTGTTTGAACAATATGAAATCTGGGCACCTTGAAAAAAACAGGATAACAGCAATGTTTAGGGAACAAGAGAGATAAACTTAAAATCTGACCACCGGTGAGCCGGGCGGAACAGAGCCATATTTCTCTTCTTTCAAAAGCAAATGGGAGAAATATCACTGAATTTTTTTTTCTCAGCAAGGAACATCCCTGGGAAAGAGAATAAGCCCCTGAGGGTGGGTCTATAGACGGCCCCCTTGGGTGTGGCCGTCTTCTATGGTCGAGGCTGTAGGGGTGAAATAAACCCCAGTCTCCCATAGCGCTCCCAGGCTTATTAAGAAGAGGAAATTCCTGCCTAATAAATTTTGGTCAGACGGGTTGTTCTCAAAACCCTGTCTCCTGATAAGATGTTATCAATGACAATGGTGCCCAAAACTTCATTAGCAATTTTAATTTTGCCCCGGTCCTGTGGTCCTGTGATCTCGCCCTGCCTCCATTTGCCTTGTGATATTCTATTACCTTGTGAAGTACGTGATCTTTGTGACCCACACCCTATTCGTACACTCCCTCCCCTTTTGAAAATCCCTAATAAAAACTTGCTGGTTTTGCGGCTTGCGGGGCATCACAGAACCTACCGACATGTGATGTCTCCCCTGGATGCCCAGCTTTAAAATTTCTCTCTTTTGTACTCTGTCCCCTTATTTATCAAACTGGCCAATGCTTAGGGAAAATAGAAAAGAACCTACCTGACTATTGGGGCAGGTTCCCCGTTAGCTGCTCTTTTTGAAAAGAATACAGAACTCTGAGGAATACCAACATTTATGGGGAGAGTAAAACATCTGTCAGGAGATTAGGAAAAAGAAGTCAGAGGGACTGGAAGAGAACAAGGAAATACTGTTCCAAAAGCCTAGCAAGAAGTATTCAAGGAGAGGGTAGTCACCAAGCCATAGAAAGGTCCATTGAGAGGTCAGACACGGTGGCTCATGCCTGTAATCCTAGCATTTGGGAGGCCAAGACAGGTGGATCACCTGAGGTCTGGAGTTCGAGACCAGCCTGACCAACATAGATAAACCCCATCTCTACTTAAAATACAAAATTAGCCAGGCATGGTGGCACACGCCTGTAATCCCAGCTACTTGGGAGGCTGAGGCAGGAGAATCTCTTGAACCGGGGAGGCCAAGGTTGCAGTGAGCCGAGATTGCACCATTGCACTCCAGCCTGGGCACCAAGAGTGAAACTCCATCTAAAAATAAATAAATAAATAAAAATAAAGGTCCATTGAGATAAGAAAAGTGCCCATAGCACAGAATTCATTGCAGCTTAAAGGGTGATTTAAATGCATTTTAAGTTTATTATCTCATTTAATTATCACAGCAACCTTATGAGATAGGTGCTATAATTATTCCCATTTTACAAATGAGAAAATGAGATACCAGAAAGTTAAGTAACTTGTCTGAGATTACACAACAGATGAGGGGAAGAGACAGGAGTCAAACCCAGGTCACCTAGTACCCATATTCTTACTTGAAATCCCAATTATTCAGATGTATAGAACCAGCTCATCATCTCCCCTGAAATACTAAAGGAGCTAAGAGACGTTTGTATTATCAACAACAAGATGAAAATAAGAAACAATTTACTTCTTTTAAGCTGCCAGCTTTGGATCAGTTCTTCAGGACAGTGAAGATTACCTGAAGGACAAGGTAAATGGGAATAAATTTTGCTTGACCTCTGTCACCACTCTTGCAAGCTATTCTAAAGGATTTTAGAATCAAACAAGCCTGTCCTAGGCAGAGGTGCTGGGAGGGTGGGGACACCCAATCCCCTATTCCCCTGCAGTAGATGTCAGCAGTAGACAAGGAACAGGAAGGATTGACCCAGAAAGCAACAAGATTCAGGAGGACAGCGGTCACTCCTTTTTCTAGCCCTCTCTGCAACCTCCTCATTTTCCTGCTCTCAGTTCCATCTTTTCTAAATCCTGTATAGAAGCTTCTGTAGACTTTGGGGAGGTGAGACAATGTACCCATTATAGAGCCCCTGGAAGCCACAGGATTTGATGTAGGCCTTGTTTCTAGCTCAGCTCAGTAAACTTCATCAGTCATCATCCCCTAGTGTCTAAGAGAACTAAGAAATCTCCCATTAGGAAATGTTGTTTTCCTCTTCCCATGATTATCATAACAGAGGCTTTTGGCATTATGTTTTTGTTTTGTTTTTGGTTTTGGTTTTTTGAGACAAAGTTTCACCCTTGTCGCCCAGGCTGGAGTGCAATGGTGTGATCTCGGCTCACTGCATCCTCCACCTCCTGGGGTTCAAGTGATTCTCCTGCCTCAGCCTCTGAGTAGATGTAATTACAGGTGTGCGCCATCATGCCTGGCTAATTTTGTATTTTTAGTAGAGATAGGGTTTCACCATGTTGTCCAGCCTGGTCTTGAACTCCTGGCCTCAGGTTATCCACCAGCCTTGGCCTCCCAAAGAGCTGGGATGAGCCACCACGCCAGGCCTTGGCACTATGTTTCGATGATAAAATTCTGACAAGTCAGATTCACTGAGAATCTAACAAAAGTCATTCTAGTAATTATTATTTAATAGCTTTGCCAAGGCCTGCCACTGGCCCAAAACATTTCTTCTCCTTTCTCACCCATCTAGAATAAAGCCCGTAATAATTTTTATTAGAGAGTTTTTCATTTGAGCCTCCAAGTGTCTTATTTTGAACAGCAAAATTCCCTGTGAATTTTGGTATTTAACTCACCCCAGAAACAAGAGATCATTTATGGAATGATGATTTGATGGGGGATGAACACTACATTAGCAGCATATTTTGGGTACTATCTGTGTATAGAATGCTTGATAGATACACAGGAGGGGTACAGGGTAGGGAAGGCTCCCTAAGGAGACACCTAGGAATTGGGTAGGAAAAGAGAAGAGCACAGAGAATAAACCATGGTCACTATTGCATTTTCCATGAATTCTTTCCTATCAGAAGGTTTTCCTCCAAACATTGACTCTTCAAAACCCAGTTCTGATGGGCCTCACTGAACTGACTGACTGGGATTTTAATCCTTTTGGGAGAATTGTCAAGTGCCACAGAACATGACAGAACAGAAGTAATAAAACTGAGATTTGTGCCTGTGACTAGAGGGGAAAAAATACTTCAGTCTAGAAGTCTAGAATACTTTTTGAAGGTATGATTTTATTTCAGGTAAATTCTGGCTAAATTATTCCAACAGGATTTAAAACCCTTACTTAATAAAGTTACAATCAAGTCAGGAGTCTTGGCCTTAATGTAGGCACAATTAGCCTTGAGATTAGAGGGCTGAAGGATGGGTAATTTATAGACTCACGAATTGCTTCTCCCTCATGAGAACAAGGGCAATGGGAACGTGAGCATTCCTTACAGTACTGTACTCATCTCTGTGTATTGCTGGACATTTTCAGGAGTAGGGTCCAGAAACATGTTGAAGTCAAGAATTCCTCCAATAGTCTGGAATGTTAAAGAAGGATATGGGCTGAGAGTGGTTTCTGAGGAGAATAAAGCAAAGTACAAAATAAGCACCAATAAAATAAGCGCAAAGATTACTATTAATATTTCTAACATTGGTATGCTACCTAGGCTGGCTGCCTAATTATATTAGGCCCTATTCACAGCTGTAATAACCTGTAAGTGTGTGCCTGGATTTCCCGGTTCCACGTGTTCACAATTTTCTTTTTCAAAGAGTTCATCAATTCAGTTACTTACTGCACTTATGCACTGAAGGGGTTAAAATATGCCATTCTGGTGTATTGACAATTTAAGTTAAGGCCACTTAAAAAAGAGCAGGTGCAAAAAGATCACTCTGACCATTTTCCTGTTTCTTAAAAGATTGGAATCCCCATGTGAAAGATACCCACCCTATGCTAAAAAGATGCAACATTCTCATCATCAAGGGCAGAACGTTGAGACTAAGAAAATACTATGCAGACTTTGTTAAAATAACTCTTGTCCTTTAAGCCTCCCCAAATAATTTAATTGCTTTCTTCACAATTTACTATTCTTTGTCCAATTCAGTATATAAGTATCTGACTCTAACTGCTTCTTCAGGTCTTTATTTCTTTATGAGGGCTCCCATGCTACGTAAAACATGTCAAATAAATCTGTATACTTTTCTCCCATTACTCTATCTTAGACCAATTTAATTATCAAACCAAGCTGGGAGCATTAAGAGAATGGAGGTGGAATTTTTCCGCCCCTACTACACACACACACACACACAAACGCACGTGGGCGCCAGCGAGAAAGGGAGTTAGTTTAAACCCAAGCACACAATTAAGGAAAGCCACTGCAGAAGCAAGGCATTTCAAATATTTCTAGACTAATTTAATGCAGAAATGTGGCCTTGGCAATGTTTATCTTGTTGAGATGATAAGGCAGAGCCGGAGACATTACATTACCATGAAATTTCTAACACTGATTTTTCAAGTGGCTTCTGATTTCTCCAGTTACATGTCTTTAGTGTTATGTGTCTTAATGGTATTTTGCAATATATTAGAATGAATGTATATCTTTCATTTAAAAAATTTCCATTTTGAAACCAAAATGTTAAATTGTAGACAATCGCTCACTCGATTTGCTTCCAATTAATAAGCATTTTTAAAGGAGAAAAGACAAAATTAGCATTTAAATTGTGCATTTGCTTCTTTATAATTTAACCAGACAATCACATTACCTTGGGCACTGGAATTCAGGAGAAGAACACTATGAGCATTAAAATCATTCTCTATGCAATTATAAAAAGGATGAACTCCACAGAGATTGCTAAATGGCTGCAACAGCAAGAATAAATACTATGTTTTCTGATGGTTTAGTATCATTTTATTATTTTACTAAAAGAAACACTGTAGCAATTAATGACCTGCCAAAAATGTATAATTTCTCTTCTGAAGGTAAAGGCAAACTAGTGAAAACTGAGTGGATGTAAAATTTTGAACGTGTTTTTATGACTAAGTATAAACCGATATGATTTCTGAGAGTAAGTCATATTTACAGTTATAGAGTAAATAACATGCATACTCTATTAATAGAGTAAATCTTATTTATATTTATAGGCTCTTATAGAAATTCATTATTATTCATGGTCCCTGCTTCTTTCCATAAACAAATTTCTACTATTAACAATCTATACTCGCATATTACCTTTGGTGAGTGAGCTCTGGAAAACATTCCATATTTAACAAAATTCATGTCATGCTTAAAGGATAGATGTTCACGTTCACCAGATCCATAGATTGAAGTGGATGGGACCGCAGTTGTCATTTGTATAAACTGGTTAGAAAAAATCAGGCCTCCAAGAAACGTTTCCCACCTGTGCCAGACAAGAAGGAAGAAGACAGTAACTAGGCAGCTCTTACTGAGATAGTCTTTTTTCCATTAGATTCTGGTTTTAATAAATCCTGTAAAGTTAGCTCAAAAAGAGGATGACGAAACAAAAACAGGTGTGAGGGGATCTGAGGGAATGGTAGGAAATTCGTGTCCATTGAGTATTTACTAAATGCTAGCCCATACACTGATTATAAATTATATGGTGTTCATTCAGTCCTTATAATGGCCCTGTGGAAAAGCATTATTATTCCATTTTATAAAGGAAGAAAATGAGACTCAGAAAGAGTAAAGTGTCAGGCTTCTGAGCCCAAACTAAGCCATCAGATCCCCTGTGACCTGCACCTATACATCCAGATGGCCTGAAGCAACTGAAGAACCACAAAGGAAGTGAAAATAGCTAGTTCCTGCCTTAACTGATGATATTCCACCATTGTGATTTGTTCCTGCCCTGCCCTAACTGATCAATTGACGTTGCGACGTTCGTTCTCCTGGACAATGAATCTCAGGAGCTCCCCCACCAAGCACCTTGTCACTACTGCCCCTGCCAACAAGAGGACAACCCCCTTTAACTGTAATTTTCCACTACCTACCCAAATGCTGTAAAACTGCCCCACCCCCACATCCCTTTGCTGACTCCTTTTTAGGACTCAGTCCTAAATCAGGTAATTAAAAACCTTTATTGCTCACACAAAGCCTGTTTGGTGGTCTCTTCACACGGACGTGCGTAACATAAAGTCCCATAACTTGCCTAAAATTTTACAAATAATAGTGCCAAAATTCAGTGAGTTTTGCCTGCTCAAATTTTAGCAAAGCATTTTATCTGTGGAGATGGAAGTAGGTTTTTCTTGAAATAAAAATAGCCCGTGTTCAAATAAAAGTTGGAAAATACTGGGTTACCCAAACCTGGATAGATTCCTTTTTCGGAATTCTTTTTTTTTTTTTTTTTTGAGACAGAGCCTTGCTCTGTCACCCAGGCTGGAGTGCAGTGGCGCCCTCTCGTCTTGGCTCACTGCAAGCTCCGCCTCCCGAGTTCACGCCATTCTCCTGCCTCAGCCTCCCTAGTAGCTGGGACTACAGGCACCCGCCACCAAGCCCGGCTAATTTTTTTGTATTTTTAGTAGAGGCGGGGTTTCACTGTGTTAGTCAATATGGTCTCGATCTCCTGACCTCATGATCCGCCCGCCTCAGCCACCCAAAGTGCTGGGATTACAGGCGTGAGCCACCTCGCCTGGCCTCCTTTTTCAGAATTCTTGATGAGGAACATTATGATTCTCCAAGAATGCTTGATTGTTGCAAGCATAATGATTCTCCAAGAGGTGACTCTCACATATGACGTTTTTCAAAGGTAATAGATTATAGAAACCTATATAGAATGCCTGTGGAGATTGTGGAAGCCTATCTTCAATCACTTCAGGGAAAGGCAGAGAGCAGCGGTGGTGTTGGTGACATTACAGCAGTCGCAGTAATGGTAGCCCCCATGCTGCTGCCCAGCTCATACCTCGCACGCCTCTATTGTGGTTCAATGCCTGGTCCTAGTCCACAAGACCAACAGGTGCACCTAAGTCCACTGTGAGAGGAGTTGCTCACACACTTGAGGAGACTGCTACTAAGTAACAGCATGGTATGGCCAGTGCTGTTACTTAATATGTTTGGTAGAAATAATTGCTTTTAGTCTCTCTCTCCTCATTCAAGGAAAGTTTTCCGAGTGCCATGAACTCTCCTGAGCACTGAAGAAATAAACAGAGGAATATGAAGCAGGAACAGTAGATCATTACAACACAATGGGCTATGTGGAGATAAACAAGCGCTTGTTAATAAGGGCGCAGAACAAGGGCACGCACATACCATAGCCTGAGAAGGTAAAAGATCAGGGGAAGCTATTATGAGCAGGTCAGGTACTGTATACGAAGAGGAAGAGTCTGTATCAACTCTGTTTCCCATCGGAAAAAAGCTTTTATTAACTTTTTCTCGTGTTCTTAGTTGGATACAGGTTTCTCAGACCCTAATAAACAAGAAAACTCATTTAATCTTTCAAGTCTTCAGGAGCCTCTGAACAAGATTTATCTTTCATTTTTCTCTCTGACAAGTATCCAAGCCTCTATGTATAACTTTCTAATAGTTCATTAAAAAGTCACTTAGCCAAAAAGACCTGAAATAAACACCAAAATGCTACTGGAGTCCTTTCTGATTAATTAATAATATTAATAGTAATCATTTGCCTCAAAGATTGTATAAGAATATATATATATATTTGACATAGACTCTCACTCTGTGGCCCAGGTTGGAGAGCAGTGACATGATTATTGCTCACTGCAGCCTCAACCTCCCAGGTTCAGGTAATCCTCCCACCTCAGCCTCTCTAGTAGCTGGGACTACAGGTGTGTACCACCATGCCTGGCTAATTTTTTAAAAAAAATTTGTAGAGACAGGGTCTCACTATGTTGCCTAGGCTGTTGTCAAATTCCTGGCCTCAAGCAATCCTTCTGCCTCCAGCTTCCCAAAGCACTGGAATTATAGGTATGAGCTTCTACGCTGGGTCATTAATATTAATGAGAGAAAGATGTTCTCTTAGTTAAGCATCTGTCTCAAAGATTGTATAAGAATATCAACAGTACTTAAGAAATTACCTTGAGTTTGAATTCCAAAGAAATCATTCATAAAAGGTGTACAAAAGGGTTATATTCAAAATATTGGAAATGAGCTCAGCACATGCTGACCAATCAGAATCCATATGGGCCACAGCCTGAAGCAGGAACCTGAATGCCCCAGGAGATGACAGGCATTGCCCCTGTGCTAGAATGAGATTACATGTATCGGCCCTTTGCTGGAATTCGGGAAGCTGTAAAGTGGCTGAGGGGCTGCAGGACAACAGAGAGTGGAGACGTGAGACTAGCCTAGGGCAGCAGCTACTTACTATTATGGAAGTACTTTAACATGTTAACAACAGCTGTGACCATGCTGGTGTCTGTCTCTAAGAACAGTCAGCATGCCTCTAAGGAATTATTTTCTAATTCAATTTATCTCTAAAGCTTAAAGATAACTTTAGCTCACAGAAAATGTCATTTAAGAGAAAATCTTTGGCCTTGACTTTTCTATGTAAAGAATAGTATCAATTAAGCTTTAGTAGTATACTATCAATGAATGATCCTTCATAAGGCAATTTATGCTACTGTTTATAAACGAACTGGTTTCCTTGGAATTATCTAAAGTGTTATTTACTTATAGAAAGCAAGCAGAACCAACGACAACATGCTATGTGTCTCATTAGTTTCAACCACAAACTTGAAATGCATCCTCCTAGATATATTTTGTTAAGTACACACTTTTGGACTCTACTTTCCTTAGCAGAAAATGAATCTAATCATTATCCATAAAATTCACATTAGTTGTTCTGAAACAGCTGGGTTGCCATAGTTTGTGGCATATTATGAGTTGTTGTTGACAGTTCACTAGGGAATAATTGATATAAGAGGCATAAGCTGTGTCAGTCCTCTCTCTCTCTTGCTTCTTTTTATAACTTCCAATGTTCTAAAATGGTTAGCACCATTACAGAGAGTCCAGTCTCTTGAGATTTTCCTAAGCCATATTGACAAATATTGTTTTCTATTTCTCCTTTCCTTTCATGAACACTGATTGTATACAAAGAAAAGAAAATCATATAAAGGGAAGGAAAAAAATGCTTGAATAAGAAACCAGATTTCATTGTTTATTTTGAAATTACCTACATTTGACATTAAAAAATGAGGGCTTTATCAGTCTACAGACTGGACACTGATGAGTCAAAAAAAAAAAGAGGAAGAAAACAATAGTATGATGTCAACAATGCTGAGTTTTAAAATGATATTGAAATAAAGCATTCTCATTGTTCAAGTGAAACTAAAATAATTTGAGTGCAATTAAAATAATGCCACATAAAAATAAAATAATTTCACATTACCTTTCTCTTAAGTATTTTATAAATGAAATAAAACTGACTAGATCAGATGAAATTTATTTATTAAAAGTGAAATAAAACTGCCTTAGTATTTTACTTATTGTTTCAAAAAAGATAGCCCTCTATATCCATTTATTATTATAAGGAATTCCCCATATTTATCCATTCTTTATATTTAACCTCTCTTTTCAACTAAGCAGAGGTACACATACTGTGGCTTATCTAAATAAATATTATCTTTTTAGAATGTGAGGGGAAAGGGTTGGTCTAGGCAAACTATATATTTTGTATATATGAATAGATGATGGAATTCTAACACATGCATTCCAACATTTATTATATGAGCTATGTACTGACAGGAATTATAAAACCATTTTATATTTCCTCCTTTTACTTCCTGTCATACTATTCTTTTTATAACTAGAAAATATCTAGAATCTTTTTCTTCTTTTGTGCCTTTCTTACGTAGTTCTTTTAAACAAAATAAGCCCTCAGTGCAACTATCTCCTCCCTGAACTCTTATCTAATTCTTGTCAGAATTAAAATCTCCTTTTGCATTCCTCACACCTCCATTTGGCTTTTTTTTTTTTTCTCTTCATTCTCTTAGCTGTCCTAGTTAGCTCTTTTGAGAACAGATAGTATGTCCTTTACTCCTTCTTATTCCCAATAATAAACATCAAGTGAATATTGAGAGAATGTAATTTTTCTATATACTTGGAGAAAACACAAGGTGCAACAGAATTTGTTAAATATCTATTATAAGAATGATTTTATACATAATAATAGAAAACTGAGTCCTTCCACTATCTAATTTGGGTACATGATAATTCACAAATCATTGGAGAAAGCCCTACAAATCTGCTTAATGGGAGCGGGGTGAGGAGATAGAGGATGTATTTATCAAGATTCCTGATCTGCAGCACACATAGGAGCATTGGATGTCAGAGGAAACACAACTCCACAGGCTCGCACTCAGTCAGAGAGGATGTCAAGGCAACACTCATACCTCAGCCTTAACAACCAGACCTGCAGGCAGCTGGAATATTTTTCTTAAAGGGCAAAAGTCGTCTTAGACAATGCAATACAGGGGAAATGCCTTCTGAGCAAATCTGAGTTCTAGTCTCATTTCTACTATTAAATGATAAAGACAAGTTTCTTCAGGTTTCTGTGACTTGTTTCTCTAAAAAGACAGACTGAAGAGGATAGAACATGATGGCCTTTTTTAGCCCTTCATTCTTAATGTATTATCCCTCCATGTGTTGCTAAGCCATTCAAAAGAATTTGGTTATAAACCTAGCTCAGCCGCCAAGTCGACTGTTTCTGTGCCCATGTGCTCCAACTTGACCTTCTCTTCTGTTATGGTGGATGAACTGCCTGTGCTCCTGAGATGATCTCTTCCAGCAATTCACTGGACTCCAGCCTTTCTCCCCTTTTTCTTATACCATCTTTCATATCATCATACAACACACATTTTTACCTCATCTTCAAAAAATAACAACTTACATTCCCTTTTTTGACCTCATTTCACTCCATTTCTCTCTTCCTTAAAATTAACTTTTTCAAAAGAATCATTTACTCTCAATCTTTTCCCTTTCTCTCTCTGCTCTCTCTTGAAGATACTCATCTCAGGCCTTAACCTCCCCAAAACCCTACTGGAACTGCTCTTATCAAGATGAACAAAGAACTGCATGTTGCTATAACCCATCTTCAATTCTGAGTCCTCATCTTATCAGCACAGTTGATGGAATTATTTCACATCCTCTTTTCTGAGACACTTTCTGCATTCTTTTCAGTTTGAGTGAAGAAACTCCATATTTCTATAATTTCAGTCCAATTGTGTCTTGCTATTTCTTTGCATCCCAAAAAGGTATTTACAGAGCAATGGACAAGTACTCACTGGTATTTACTTATTGAATATTTATTATGCTTGGAGATGTGAAACATGCAAAATTGAGCCAGACATTAGTTTTGCCATAAGGAGGTTAAAATACGGAGGGAGAAATAAGAAAGTGAAGTGAATGGATATGATGCAAGATAGAAAATGTAATTTTCTTAAAATAACAGTAAATATTTATATTGTAAATATAAATATTATTTTATAATTTTTAAATACACGTTATAAATATGTATAAATAAGACTTTAAAGAAAAGTATATATTTGGCGCTCCTGGAGTTCAGAAGAAAGAGAGTTTATTTCTATGTGAGGCTTTCAGGCAGCCTTCATGAAGAAGGTAGATGAAGCATTGGAAGAATTTGGATGTACAGAGACAGCAGAGAAAGGCATTCAAGAAATGGAAGAAAGAGGAAACAATTTGAATAATTGCAGAAAGGAGGAAAAGTATAGGACAGGCCCCAGAAATAGCAGACGAGTAGCCCAATTTGGCTGGAAGTAGGCTATACAAAGAACACTGGAAAATTTGGATGGGATGTGAGGTATAAACTAAGTTTTTGACAAGTAAAGTTGAAGGAGTAGCAGCAGGACAATAAAGTGGAGTTGTCCAGCAGGAAGCTGAAAGTATGAAACTGGAGCAAGTCAAAACTTAAGATGGAGATTTAAAGGTCTGCAGAATAGAGGTGGCCAGAAAAGCAATGGCATGATCAAGGGCGAAAGTGCAGAGAGAAGAGAGGAAGAGGAAAGTGAAATTATCAAGGATTGTTTTTATGTGTGGCTTTCTCAGCATACATGAATAAGAAAATTTAAGTAGATTCAAGTTCACAATTAGTCAACAAATATTTACTGAGCACCAATATGTTGGGGATGCTGAAACAAAATTTGAGTCCCCACCATGAGGGATCATTTGTTCTAATAGAAGACAATAAACACATAAAACAACCAAAAACACTGAGAAGAAACTTTCAAATATTGATAAGAAGATAAAATATGTACCTGTGACACAGAGTGAAGGAGAGAAAATACAGTAGGAATTACCATTTATGGAGAACACAGCTTTGCCTGTATTGTTTCACTCAAGCCTTAATGAAAACCAATTTTACAGAAAAAGGAGCTACATTTCAAGATTTTGAATTACTTCCCCAAGTTAACACAGCAACCCAAGTGGCAAAGCAGAAATTTAGACTCAAGTTCCTCTGACCTGAAGACTATACAGTTATTCCTGGGTATCCACAGGTTCCACATCCACAGATTGAACCATTTTTGGATGAAAATAAAATATTGTATTCGCAGGGTGTAAGGAAGTGGTCCTGAAACCAATTCCCCATGGATACCTAGGGATGACTGTACACTTGACTATGGTGAATTTCTTCTGTCTGAATATTCATTTAATCCCAAAAAAGATTATATTACCACTTCCATGTTCTGTAAAATGTGCTTTAAGCTTCTCTTCCTTCCATGATGATGAACTTGCTACCCACTGCATTCTCTTTTACTCTGCGCACTGTGACCAAGGACACATAGCTGAAAGACCAATGTTCAATGTTTTTGTATCAATTTTCTGTTGCTATGCATCATACCACCCAAAACTAATATCAACCCTGCAATTCCTCACAATGGCCTGCACAGTTCTTCCACTGGTCTTGCTTGGGATTATACATGTGGCTACAGTCAGCTGATGACTAGATTGACAGCTCAGCTAAGATGGTTGGACTAGGTGGGCTAACTGAGCTTCTCTTTCTGGATGACCTTTCATCCCAAACTTCTGCACATGAAACAGAAGTGTTCCAAGGGCATCAGATGGAACCTATCAGGCCTCTTGAGGCTGGACTCAGAAATCATACGTCTCTTCTGTCATATTCTATTAGTTATAGAAAGTGATAGGGCCAGCTCAAAGTCCAGGGATGATAAATTTGACCTCATCTTTTAGTAGGAGGAAATGAAAAGGACTTGTTGGCCATTTTGAATTCACTATAGATTATTCTCTATATACTAATTATTTGCATTCCTTCCACATGCAAATATAGTTGCTTCCTCCTAAAATCCTTAAAAGGATCCACCCATAACAACATCTATTTAAACATCCACAATCTCATGATCATGATAAGTCTCCTCAGGCCCAGTCATCTTGGTCCAAAGGTAAAATATCTGCCCCTGCACACCCAACATACACAAAGGTTAAACAAGGATAGGGGAATTGCAATCATCATTCCCAATTAAAAAGAGAAATGATAGGAAATACTTCGCAATATTTGGTCCATAGCAATTCTGAAATCCACCCAGCACATGTTGTTAGGGTCCCCTACTCTGGAGGTAGAAAACATTTCTATATTAAGGTCCAGTTTTGCCCTTTAAAATTGATCCCTAATCCACTGTTCTTTTATTCTTCGCTCCCCCTTATGGCTCCAGGTTTCATTTTTTAGAGGTCCTTCCTTTCTCAGAAAAAAAATGGCCATTGTTTACAGCTGAGTAGCTTTCTAATCCTACTTGCTAGCCATAGAGAGTGGAGTCTCAGAGCTCTAATATAATGCCCTTAAAATCTTGTAAATTTTTTATAAATATGATTGAAGTCCATTCCATCCTCCAAAAGCCTTCATAATTATTATTGAGACAGAGGTCCCTTCCTTGTGTGCAGGGTGCTGTGAGAAAATGTCTTTAAGATTTTTAAAGCCATTTTGTCTGGTTTAGAAGGCTTATCAGATATCAAGCTAAATTATTCTGTGGTCTCAACAAAGGCTTTTACAGCCACGCACTTGTTGATCTTTACCTACAGCCATTTCTTTATTTGGGAATATTTTACTGGCTGGAGAGACTGAGGATGAGAAACAGTTTGATATTCCGACACAGCCAGTCCAAGAACTTCTATCTTCTTTCTAAATTCTTTTTCTTTTCAACTGTACTTTTCTTTGTTTAGTTTATTTCTCTTCTCCTATAACATTATACACAATTTAAAGAGGTCAATATATTCAGTATTCTGCCCAGAAATCTTCTTTGTCAGATACACAAGTTCATTAGGTACATTTTCTACCTTCCAAATTATTGTAGGCAATTGTACAAAACACGTGTGGCCATCTTTTTAGCTTCCATTAACAATTTGTTCACCATCCCACAAGCTTTTACTAACTTTTTACTATTTTTACAGCCTCTGCCCATTACTGGGTCTTAAAGCCAATGATAAATGATTTATATTTATGTCACCAATGGCATTGCGTTTCTAACATGTGCCATTGTAACACATTTTATGTATTAGTTATTAGTTTCTGCATACTAAAAACCACTCAAAAATTTAGTGGCTTAAAAAAGTATTATTTCTTATTTCTTGTGATTCATTATTTCTTATCATTCTATGAGCTGACTGGGCAATGATTCTGGTTGGTCTTACCACTAATACGAGCATAAATTAGGATTGAAGCATCTTATAGTCAGAAAGGAACCAGCTGTCAGCTATGCTGTGGCTGGATGGTACAACAGGCCTCGCTCTATGTCTGGAAACTTACCTAGGATGGCTGGAACCAGTGAAATGACTAGACCTCTCTTTCTGTGTAGACTTCATCTCAGGCTTCTTTACATGATGGCCAAAGTGGTCAAAGAAGGTAAAAAAGGAAGATGCAAGGCCTCTTGAGGCCAGCTTTGCAAGCCACAGCTTGTGTCCCTTGCATTTTATTAGTCAAAGCATTAAGCAGGACCACCCAAATTCAAGGGGTGAGGAAGTAGGCCCTACCTTTTGATGGGAGGACCTGTAAAGTATTTGTGGCCATTTTTAATCCATCACAGTTAGAAACTCAGTGTATCCCCATGGAATAAAGATGGCTAAGTGAGCTGTCTAAACATTGAAAGCTGTGTGGCACTATTAGAACCAGAAGCATAGCGTTACTTTCTGTGTAGCCATAGCCATATTATAATTCAAAGACATACTGAAAGGAAGTGGGTAGCCATAATTATGTAGATAAACTTAGAAATTCAAAGCAAAAATTGGCATGATATTCTTTTGTATAATAATAACAATATGTCCTACATTAATTCAAATAGTCATTATAACTTTGAACTATTAAGTATATGTTTTTGATTGCCACAATGGTCAAGAATATCATCACTGATTAATAATAATAACAGTGAAAATAATAACAGTTGATACTTACTGAACATGTACCATGTACAAGTCCAATTAGAATTTTGAAAAGGAACACAGAATTTTAAAACAGAATGACAACCATCCTTATAATTCAATTCTTCTGAGTACACAATTTAACAAGAAGCTACATGAAAAAGTTTTCCTACTCACCACACAGTTTTAAAGTTAAGCAACACGTTTCTAAGTTTGCTGATTCCATAACCTCCATAACTTCCCCTGGCATATGCTGTTTCTAAGGACAAAACTAAGATCATATTAGCACACATTGTACTTAAATACTGTCTTTGTCTTTTTTCTTCTTTTTTTTTGAGACAGAGTCTCATTCTGTCACCAGGCTGGAGTACAGTGGCGCGATCTCAGCTCACTGCAACCTCCACCCTCCGGGTTCAAGTGATTCTCCTGTCTCAGCCCCCTGAGTAGCTGGGACCATTGGCATGCACCACCACACCCAGCTAATTTTTGGATTTTTGGTAGAGACAGGGTTTCACCATGTTGGCCAGGATGTTCTCGATCTCCTGATCTCATGATCCGCCCACCTCAGCCTCCCAAAGTGCTGGGATTACAGGCGTGAGCCACCGCGCCCGGCCGTCTTTTTTCTTATGACTCAGAACTGAGATAACCTTTAATTTACCAGTTCCATGTTATATTTTGTATCAGCAGCCTCATTTAAGGGAAAATCAATATTGAGTGGAACTTCAAATCATTTGCTACCAGAATCATAAAGCTAAAATATATTAGAAGAGCAAAAATTGTATTAATTTTTTTAAAATGATCTAATTCTAATGTTATGTTCAGTTTTAATGTTATCAATAAGTAAAATGGGAAATTTGTAGTTACTGCCAGATGAGATACCATGAAGTACTTAATCAAATGATGTTATGATATTCGAAACTTTCCACTAAGAAACACTATATTCATGAAAAATACAGACCATCAGCTCTACCCTTCTTAAATTGGAGCCGATATGAAGTATGAAATTCTATATCCATTGCAACTGGGGAAATAACATTTTGAAACAGAGATATAGTGTCACGTTTGCTTAATATTATCCTATAAAATAAACCAATTTTATTAGCTCAAAACATATTTATTTTTTACAAATGAATGTAGTTCCTTAGGTTAAAAGAATATTGATAAACAGAGAAACAATTTATTCTAATGAGGAAAGGAAAATTAAAATAAAAATGTTTAAGTAAAAGCAAATGTAGATGTTAGATATTGAAATGGTAATAAGAAAAATCTACTAATTCCCTTCACAGTGTATCTCCAAGAATAGGAAAAACTGCAACAATTAAAAAATTGGTCATCTAACTCTGATTTAATTGATTACAATACAATCTTTTCTGTAGTAGAATGAAATAATGAACGTCAGTCTTTTTTCTAGTCATATTCAGTCAGTCGTCAACAACTTCTAAAAACTTGCCCTGGAAGTCATCAATGGGCAGCCACGGGTAATCGCTGAAGCTCCAGGCACAGCCTCTCTCCTCCTAGTGCTATCCTCCTTCCTCACACTGCACAACTGTGTGAAATGGTCACTCACATCTCAGCTGCTGGAACCTCCAATCAACACCACATCACCACTGTCACCTCCCTCACCACCACCCACTCACCCATTCCAACTAAGCTTTCCAATTTCAGGTTCAAGGACAGAGGCCCATTTCCTCAGGTAAATTCTTAGTGAGGGCCACAAGTTGTGGTCTAGCGTGACAAAGCTCCTCATATTGTTTTGCTCTGGAAGATTCTTTCCAAAGACCTGATTCACAAAAAATCCATTACGATTTGGGAGCTGTCTAAAATCAGTAAGCAAAATGATCCAATGGTAAAATTGGGGCATAATGAGCTCTCCCAGGCCCAGAATTATGTGCCAGTCTAGGTATGCATTACAAATAAGCCACAGGCAGCCCAGACTAGGAAGACGCTAACAATCCATCTTTGTGAATTGCTCGAAGTCCTTCTACCTCTTAGGCAATTCTGTTCCATTTAACCACTGTTCCCAGTCAGAATTTAATTTGTTAATGATTTAATTTATCTGATATTTAGTTATTTTGTTCAGTTTTATGGTTCACTGCTCTTACTTTTCCTGAAATCTTTCTTTTAACTTCAAATTTTAATCAGTATTCAAAATGTTTCCCATAATGGTCTCTGCTAAAATCTATAAAAACTCAAACCAATGGCAAATTTAGAATAACAGAAAACAGCATATAATATAACTTAGCTCAATCAAGTTCTATTTTCAAGTCTATAAAATAGGCTGGTTTCCTCAAAGCAGAGGACTTTCAAGGTCCAGAAGCAATAAAAATGAAACGTAATGATATTTTTCTTTTCTTCTTTCAATTTGGAATTCATTGTATTTCTGAGACTACCCTGTTCTTTCCTGTTATAAATCAGCTCCTCTCAGCCCAGATTTTACTCTTCTGCTTCTTGCTTGTGTCTCTATAGTCATTTTTTGCCTTTGTCCTTAAAGAGGATGGTCCTCCAAATCCCTTCTCCTAAGCATCATTATTCAATTTTACATTACTGCCCAGTAAGAAATGTAACTTATAAACAGATTTTGACACATTTCTCAAGCCCTGGTCATGCAATGTAAAGAGAAAATAGCTCAGACTCCAAACAGAAATTGAAGTTAGCTTTCAGAATACTCTGCTCAGCTCCAATTAAGTAAATGCCATAATTTTATACATTCCATACATTTCCCAGAAAAATATCCAACACATCAAAATCAAGAATCTAGTCTCCAAATATCAGTGCTTGGACAAATGTTTTAAGTGGCATTCGACATTAAATCTGGCTTTTCTCTTGAGAATCTTAACAAAAAATGAGTATCTTTTTTCTTACAGAAGTTAAACATAGTATTTGTAATTGAGATATTTTTGTACTTATTGATTAGAATGAGTACTCTGGTTACTTTAGAGTATGATTTCAGATGTTATAAAATAGTTCCTGTTAAGGTTACTTTTTCATTCTTAAGTTTTTATGTCATTTCACTGAAAATTAAATGCTGTCTCATGCTTCACAAAAATATGCAAAAAAAAGAAAGCTTTTTTTCAAAAGATTTACATGATACCATAAACGAAAAGACTTTTACCTTAGCCCAACTTGTGTGCAATGTATCATCTCTCTACACAAAATAACGAGTCTTTCTGGCTATTTGGCAGGGCCCACACAACTGATTGAGAAAGAAGAAAAAGTGTAACCTCCTCTTCAACAATTGAGTTGACAATGATTAGGAAGCAAAAAGCCATGCATTTTTGGCTTTTTCATTCACCATGAAGGCTCTGCGTTCCCAGGCTATGGCAAATACAACTAGAATGTAATGTCTGAGGATGACAGGTCATCCTGAACCAAATAAACCCACGAGCATAGATTAGAAATTTTAGATGAGAGAAATGCTTATTAAAAGTTCTTGAAAATATATACCTCCATCCTGGATCTGTCTTTTCAGGTTGATCATTTATGGTGTAGCCATGCGAACCATCTGCTGGATAAAACCACCAAGGAATGTCGGCAGTGGTTGTGGAACACCAGAAGCAGCCTTTAGCTTCACAGCTTTCTTGAGAGGTTTCTGGTTGAGGGTGGCAATCAATGCGTTTCTGAATGGGAAACCACATGGCACAAGCAGCCTCTTGTTTCCTAATGCTAAATGACGAGTTAATGGGTGCAGCACACCAACATGGCACATGTATACATATGTAACAAACCTGCACGTTGTGCACATGTACTCTAAAACTTAAAGTATAATAATAATAAAATTTAAATAAATAAATAAATAAATATAAAAAAATAAACAACATGGAAACTTACTATCAGCAACACACCAGTGACATCCACAGTTGGTACAGGAAACTTCATTTGCTCCTGACTCTGGATAATGGTCAGTTCGTTCAGAGGATGCTACCACAGAGCATGAGTCAATTTTCTCAAAACACCATGGGATGCCTGGCATTTTAGATGGAGACCAGCGGCAATTCCTGGCCAAACATCTGTCTTGGGAAACTCCAGGATCAGGGTGAGAGTCCTTATGTAATTGGACAGCTACAGATGCTGAGCATGAACTTGAACTAACTGGCTGGACTAAAATTGAACCAAGAAGGAAAGCAGGGAAGGGTAAATGAAAAGATACCCTGAAAACTTATTACAATCAAGACACTTATAGAACTTAAAAAAAAAAAAAAGTATCTCTCAAAATGCTTAGATTGCAAGTGGAATAGCTGGTGGATACGAAACAAGTACTATAAATTTGTCAGCCCGAGTAAAACAAAAACCTGTCCCTTAAAAATGCAGCACTAACATTTATTATTTAGTCACTTGTAATATTCTCAGCTTGCACATATTTTATGGTTCCTCAATCTTAGTTGTCTACTCATTATCATCTTTTAAATGTTACCAAATGGATTTCACAAAAGTCAACATAATTATTTCTTTCCTATTTGCTATGCCTTCCTTCATTTACGGACTGGATACCAGTTGTCAGGCTTCCAATAATAATACTGCCAAAATGTCTATACATGCTTTCTCAAAGCGAACAGATACCAGACCTTCAAAAGAGCCATAATACTGATATATTTGTTCATCCACTTTCTTCTGTGGATTTCATTTTTTTTAAATCCTAGGTTTATGCTGCCAATGCTGATTATTTTCAGCAAATATCAGTGCTGATATTTGGGGGACTTTTATTCTACTAATGTAATCAATTTCGTGGATTACTAATCTTTGTCCTCCATAAATTGAATACATTGGAATACAGATGCAATTCACTTATGCTCCAAAATCACAAATTGAACATAGTCATGATTTAATTAATATTTTAATAGCAGTCACAAGCAACATTTGATCTCTTTTTGGTTCTGTTATAAATGATTTCTAAACTGTGTTTTCTGCAAGTAAGGTCCATGAAACACCTACCTCAGAATTGGCTATCAAATTGATCAACATACCTTTTTGGGAAATAGGCACTGTCATATGTACATTGCTGATGGAGATAAAATATTGCACAATCCCTGTTAAGGGGAATTTAACAGTATCTATCAAACTACATATAAGACACATGCCCATAAATGTGTACGTGCTCTACAAAGCTGTCTGTAGCCATCTACCCCTAGGAAAAACATCACACATCCCCAGGGGTATGAAAATTGTAGTAAAAAGACCACTGCTCCATATTACATGATTGAATTGGAAATGCTTATTCTTACAATACTCCAAAAACAAAATGCCAACTTCAACTAATAGAAAACTTCATTCCCTCACTTCTGTTTCTCAAAATTCAAACCAACCAAATACTATCATTAGATGAATAGCTTCATGCATAAACATCTAGCCCTCATCCTAACTTACCCTTATTGTTGCAATCAGTTCAGTCTGTACTCAGGTTATTATGTTTTCTATCCTTTGTCCACATGAGCTTCTCATTCAATTTCTCCTGTGTGTTACCAGAAGTCTCCTCACTGCCTCACCGCCCTTTTCTCCTTCCTTATTCTGCACCAACTGCAGGGATGTGTTCCTGGGGTCAACATGGCTCTGGGACTTTCAAGCTGTATGACTTTAGATAAGCCACTCAAACTTTCTAAGTTTTAGTTTGATCATATTTAAAACAGCAATGGTAAAGCTTAGCTTATAAGTTTGATTATTGTCTAAGCTAAGGTAGAGCATATAGTAGTATATTAAAGACTAAGTGTTAGATAGGTGATTTACCAGTTCTTTTTTTTTTTTTTTTTTTTTTGAGATGGAGTCTTGCTCTGTCTCCCAGGCTGGAGTGCAGTGGCGTGGTCTTGGCTGACTCCAATCTTCACCTCCCAGGTTCAAGCAATTCTCCTGCTTCAGCCTCCTGAGTAGCTGGGATTACAGGTGCATGCCACCATGCCCAGCTAATTTTTGCATTTTTAGTAGAGACGGGATTTCACCATATTGGTCAAGCTGGTCATGAACTCCTGATCTCGTGATCCTCCCGCCTCAGACTCCCAAAGTGGTGGGATTACAGGCATGAGCCACAGTGCCCAGCCTACTAGTTCTTTTAAATTTTGTACTAATTTTGATTTGAAAAGTGTTAAAAATTATCAAAAGGTAAATTACTCACCTGCCAGAACCATGGAACGTAAATGGAGGAGTCTTATGGCCTTCACTGTCCCAGGAAAGTGATATTTGTTCATGGAATGTGATATATTTATACAGAACTATTTGAATAAATTGTTTTGGCCTTGAATTTTTTCTACAGAGCAATGAAGTATAACCCAGGCCAAGAGGGACTCCTTGAAGTTTTTCTCACAAGATTACCAGTGGCTGGCACTACCATTTAATGGAAAGACATGAGACTAGCATACAGGTGGCCTAGGGTTTAATCTAGCTCTCCCTTGGCTGTGGCAGTCTGGGTGTGTCATTTAATCTCTATAAGTCAAGGATTGTTCATCTGTAAAATTGATATAATACCTGCCCTGTCTATTTCAGGGGAGTGAGATGAAGATCGTTGTTTTAACAATAGCCTAAGAATGCAAACATCAATGAATAATCAGACAGTTTTTCATTTGACATGATCTAGGTCCCTTGAGCTACTAAGGGAATTAAGAACTAGGCAAAAGAAGCTTCAAATGGATTATAATTTTTTTCTTTCAAAACTTTGAAAATTCCAATTCTTAGGGTGTTTTAAGCTATTTCTTGTTGACAATTCAGTCACTGTACTTTGGCTTGGAATGTGGGAGCAATATAGTTAGGGTTGGGAGAGTTTACTTAGAGGACCACTCAAGCTAACAAGAGTCACAAGATGATAAGTTTTTTTTTGTTGTTTATTTTTGTTTGTTTGTTTTTGTCTTCCAGTGTCCTCCTTTCACACTAACAAGCCATAGAAAAAAATGTTTTCTCCCAACCAGGAAGACTGAGCTTTAGGATTACAAGGACTAGGAGTTGTATTTTACTGGAAGTAATTTTTAAATTAAGAAAGGGAAAAGGAAAAGTTTAAAGTTTTTCCTAAGTGGAAAGGAAGGATCCTGGGAGACGTAAAAGGACCCTCCACTAGTTCATTCACACCGGCTGATTGGCTATGTTAATAATCTGTACAGGAAACCTGGAGTCCGGTCATGAGGGAACGAAAGGGGGCAGTCAACATCAAACATCAGTGAAAAGTACAAGAGAAGTTTTTCAAAGACAAACTTGTTGTTTCTCAGAATTTTACATAAAAATCTCTTAATCACCTTAAGTGGGAAACTGAGTCCATTGGCAAATACATTGATACTTCCACTGGTAGCTTCCTGAGAACTTGGTTCCTTGTAGCAAATTCTGCCTGGACACTGCAGAATTCAGAATGGAATAGAGAAGCTCAGAATCCCAGCACAAACAGCAGGGCTGGGGTCTGAACCATAGCTGAACCACACATCTATGATTTCAATGGGGTTGTTGAAATGTGAGTAGAAAGGTAAATGCATGTTTGCTCTGTCGACTGTCTCCATTTCTAGTTCAAGTTACAATGATTTTGGCAGGAAAATGCCTTGAGAACACTGAGTCCTTGGTTACAGAGACATTAGTGTATCACCTAATCCCTCTCCTACTATAACGTGAAGACATACAAGAGAGCTTCTGTAAAGGAAATATACATCCAATAGGGTAGAGATATTTTAAAATTCAGTAAGTAGAGCACCACATTTATCATCCTGTTGAATATTATTGTTGGCAAACCAATCATCCTTGATTTATCATCTGAATGACCCAACCAGGGCTCTTGAAAAGCACGGCCCACATGTCTATCATACACTGCTACTTTACAGCACTACTTTTCAAGTGGATAATGTGAAATGTTCATGTAAATAGTATAAATGAAATAAAGAAACTTGATTTTTAATCACTTTTCAGTTAGATATTTTGGAAATGCAATAAAATATTTACATTAAAAAATGTTCTACATATTTAAAAATGTGTCAAGCTCATATATCTGTGGTACCCATATTTTTAAATTAAAAATTGAGACAAACATATAACAAATTAATTTTCTTTTATGGGGAAAATGAGATAGAATATTTAAGATTCAGACAGAATGGGAAAACCTTAGATAAAAGAAAATCTTAGATGATTTATATGTAGTGTGACAAAGTAGGAAATGGTCAGGAACATTAACTACACAATTATTTGCAGCGTATACTTTATTAAAATTTTAAATATGTGTTAGAGTCAAATTCAGTGTGTTTTCAAAAACGAATTTTTGAAAATCTTCATTATTTGCTGAAAGTTAGGAATATTCCTAGGAATGTGCTTTTATATATGATATTACATATGTAATAATAATTGTTTTTTAAGTTAAAATAAGAGATGACTTACAATAAGAGTTTGTTCAAATTTCCTGTCATAAACTTAACATTTTCATAAATGTCTAGCTCCCGTGCTATTTCCCACTGGATAAGAAAAATTTACATATGTACACTTATACTAATTTATCTATATCCTAGATGTATGCTTAACATTCCCAGCTGTATTTGTATATTTCAATTATTTATTTTTTATTTACTCAATACATTCAAAGAAAGGAACAGATGGATAAAAAGAAATTTATGCTGTGATCCAAGTTAATTAGTTGCAATACCCTCTCTAATTCCTTAGGATAAAGAATTATATGGTTTTGCAATCTTTGTAGACTGTGTTATATCACTGTTGATCATATGAAACCCTAAGGACAAATCAGATTCCTCCTCAAAAGTTTATTAAAATAATTTATCTTAAAACTCCAATTACAATAAAAATGCAACTTCTTAAATATTTACTGTGGTACATATTTACTAACTTGATTATAATCACCCCTTTTTGACAATCTCATTAACAGATTATGCTGATTATAGAAGGCACCATATTTTTCAAACATGTTAACAGTGAACTGCTATTTTAAGCTTATATAAACAGAAATCCTAATATGCTCTGTCTCTCATTTTTCACATTGACATATAGATCACAAACATCCATCAATTTCTAGGGTTCAGCATATTTAAGTAGAAAAACTGCTTGTGAGAGCATTCTGGATATTAAATCTAAATAAGAAAGATATTGAAATGGAATATTCAGGAGTCAGTTTAATAAGGAAAATGGCTGGATCTCATAATACAACAGATATAGGGAAAGAAGGTCAGAGCTAAATTAGTAATTGCTTCAGTGTCATCCTTAATATACCAGGGGTTGGTTGATGGAGAAATGGGGAGGGGGAGAGGTGACAGGTATTTTTTATTTATCATGTGCATTTGAACAATATAATAAATCTGGGAGGGATATATATGCACACAGACACACACGTCTACACATAAGTTTCTCTTTTTCCAGATCCTTACATAATTCAAAAAACTTTTTCATCACATTTATATATACTTCCATTACAGATATTTCTTAGTTATAATTTCTGCTCAGGAAATATATTTTTAAAAGTTAATAAATCTATTCATTGAATAAATATGTACTGAGCGCTACTATGGACTAGATGCTGCCTAGATATTGGTGACATAACATGAACAGGACAGACACAAATCCTGTCCTCCCAGACAAAGCAGGGTGATAAGTGTCATGAACAGAAATCCCCAGGAGCAGTGGGAGGACACAGGAGATCCACGCCAACAAGGTACAGCTGTGCCAAGTCACAGGGGGTTTAATTGGGTTATAGTAACATGAAATCAATGCATTTCTAGCCAGACTCAAATTCTGTTTCATGCCTGGGATTTTCCTATTATCTCTACATCTAATAGTAAGCTAAAGCTGTTGGTATTTTAAAAATATTGGTTGAATTTTTTTCAAAAAAAGGTCAATATTTTAGCAAATAAGAAATGACAGTGACTGAAGTAAGCTGAGTCATCATTTGCCAAGTCCTAATGAAATAAGGGACTATATTTTAACATAAATTACAATTTGCATTACAAATTTCCAGTGTTGGGGGGAAAGATAGAGGAATAGATATAGCAGAACATGCTTAGAAGCATGTGTAAATGCATATCCTACTGAACAGAAGGGACAATCCACAAAATCTAACTTCCAACGAAGAATCCACTGCAATATTTGCTGTTTTTTTTCTTTTAACATTTTTTCTGAAACATAATCTAAGTCAGTCACTCTCACGCTTTCCCAGGGGGGGAGCATAAACAGAAATCCATAGATCCGAGAGTCTTCAGTAAGTATAGCAAATTCAACAGCAGCATAGCCTCAGTACTTACATCCTCCCACCCCCACCCCCCAATCCCCATTGCTACTTTGTGATGATTGATGAGCAGCTCTTTATGCTGAGATTGAGAAAGCCTGTGTCTCTCACAAATTCCACCCTCTGAGGGTGGCAGAAAGATAAAGGTATCAACTTAACACTTTATTGAACTTAAATATTTTACCTAAAGAAATAATCAAACTGGAAAAATGACTTAACTATCCACTGACCCATACCCACACCTCGATATATGGGAGTATTGACAAAGGAAGGAAGGGAGAAAGGAAGGAGAGAGAAAAGGAGGGACCTCAAACTGCTTCAATCACCACCCAGGCTTAAGGCTTCTTTTGAAAATTGTCCTGCAGGATCTCAGTAAATGTGTTTTACTTCACTTCTCCAAATTTAGCAATGTTCTTCCCAGACTTATCTTTCAATATACTGTCTACTCCTCTCTGGCCACTAAATTTGTTTTAATTGATTTTTAACTGACAAATAACTGTATATATTTACGGGGAACAATGTGATCAACAATGAGACATCACCTCATACCTGTTTGAATGGCCATTACCAAAAAGACAAAAGATAACAAACGTTGGTGAGGATGTGGAGAAAGAGGAACCCTTATGCACTGCTGGTGCATTTCCCCTGGGAAAGTATGAAACGTAATACAGCCTTTATAGAAAACAATATGGAGGTTCCTCAGAAAATTAAAAATAGAATTACTATGTGATCCAGTAATTCCCCTTCTGGGTATGTATTAAAATGCGTTGAAATCAGAATACCAAAGAGATATCTGCACTCCTATGTTCACTGCAGCATTAGTCACAATAGCTAAGATAGGAAAGCAACCTATGTTTCTGTCATTTGATGAATAGATAAAGAAATTCAGGGATATAACCACAATGGAATACTGTTCCGCCTTAAAAACAGGGGAAATCTTGTCATTTGTGATGTCATAGTTGAACGTGGAGGACGTTATGCTAAGTGAAATAAGCCAGGCTGGCCCAGAAAGGCAAATTTTTCTTAATGGATCTTTTATTCTACTCCCCAGTCACAGATATAAACAATAAACTTTACTAAACTTCAAGCCAAACTTTAACCAACAACTCTAGTATTCCCCTTTTCCAAGTCACAGAACTCATTGGGAGTCATTTCCCAAATAATACTCTATATAACAAGAAGTCAAATCTTTTTTTGAGTCCAAATGTATTCAATGATGCCAGGACCAACAAGCTAAGAACACCTATTTGACAGTATTCCTCCTATCAAAGCCACCTTGCACCTTACTCATAATCTATATGGTTGCAAACTGAGTATAAATACGTAATTTCTTAAATATATATGTAATTATATATATTTATATATAATTTATATATTTGTAAATTGTATAAATGTAAAATAATATATGAGATATATTATGTTATACATATTATATTTATATATATGTTTATTTGTTTGAGTGGGAAGGGGTCTTGGTCCATTTAGGCTATTATAACAAAATAACTTAGACTAGGTAATTTATTAAAAACAGATTTACTGCTCAGTTCTGTAGGTTAGAAAACCAAGATCAAGGTTCCCCGCAGATTTGATGTCAGGTAAGGGCTTCATAGATGGTGCCCTGGTGCGTATCCTCACATGGCGGAAGGATCTGGAGAGCTCTGTGCTTTTATAAGGGCACAATCCCACTCTCTTGACTAGAGGGTGGAGCCCTTATGACTTAATGACTTCCCCAAAGCCCCACTATCACACTGGGTTTAGGCTCCAAAGTATGAATTTTGAGAAGACAACAACATTCAGACTATAGCTAACACCTGACAAACTAAACAAATATTTATTAGCACTGGCAAGGTGACTTAATCTTAAAATTAATCAGGGCCACAATATTACCAGCTTACAATATTGAAAGTTACTAATGTTTAAGTTGAAAGCCTGCTTGATTTTCCAATCATTCACATCATAGTTTTTGTTATGATGTGACTTATTCATACATGTGATTTATGACGTACATTTATTTTCCAAAAGTGCTCCTCTAATCCTCCATTTCAGTCATTTACTTCTCCTGTGTCTACCTAAAGTCCCAACTTGAGGACTTAATTGACCTATCTACCTTGGGGCAACCAATGTGTTACAGAAATTTCCTCCAGTCATAATTGCCAGTTCCATGTCCTACTGCCTCATTCTTGCTAGGAAGTAATAAGAGATAGATTGATTAATGATTTCTTGCAAAATCACAAATGAGTCTGAATGGGTATATGTATTATGTCTCTCAATAATGTTTCACCTAAACCAATGAAGTACTAGCTTCCTTGTAACTATTTCATATTGTAGTTACATATTGTAACTACAATTACAATTAGAAAGACTCTCTCCCATTCCCACAAACAGTGCACATTGCAGGTTGTTCTTTGTTTTTGTTGTTGTTGCTGTTGTTGTTTTGTTTTTTGCTTTTTTTGAGACAGAGTCTTGCTCTGTTGCCCAGGCTGGAGTGCAGTGGCGTGATCTCTGCTCACAGCAATCTCTGCCTCCCAGGTTCAAGTGATTCTCTTGCCTCAGCCTCCCGAGTAGCTGGGAGTACAGGCCCCACCCACCACGCCCGGCTAATTTTTGTAATTTTAATAGAGACAGGGTTTCACCATATTGGCCAGGCTGGCCTCAAACTCCTGACCTTATATCTGCCCGCCTCAGCCTCCCAAAGTTCTGGGATTACAGGTGTAAGCCACCATGCCCATCCTGCAGGTTGTTCTTTTGTTCACCTCAGTAAAGAGGCCATAAAGAAACATTTTCATTGTTTGTTACAACATTAATTACGAGAGTAAAAAAAAATAGCTAAATAGTTTCCAGTCTCAGGTGATCCTCCTATCTCAGCCTCCTGGGTAGCTCCCACCTCCAAGTGGCTCCCACCTTCAAACACCACCAAACCTAGCTTTTTTTTTTTTTTTTTTTTTTTAATTTTTAGTAGTGACTGGGTCTCACTATGTTGCCTAGGCTGGCCTGGAACCCTTGAGCTCACCCGATTCTCTTGCCTTGGCCTCCCAAAGGGATTACAGGTGTGAACCATGGCACCTGGCCTGAACACTTTTAATAACATGGGAGAGTGTTTATAATACATTGTGAAATACTTTACAACATCTCAAATTCATAAATTTGTGTGTGATTTTCACTGAATGCACTTTTTTTTCCCTTTTTTTCCACTTTGTCACCCAGGCTGGATTGCAGTGGCACAATTATAGCTCGTTATAACCCAATTCCTGAGCTGAAGTGATTTTCCCACCTTAGCCTCCCTAGCAGCTAGGACTACAGGTGCACACTGCCATGTCCACTTTATTTTATTTTTATTTTTTAGAGATGTTGTCTCACCATGCTGCCACAGCTTCTCAAAGTTCTGGCCTCAAGCAATCCTCCTGCCTCGACCTTCCACAGTATTGGGATTACAGGTGTGAGTCACTGTGCCCAACCTTAATGCCCATTCTAAAAACATATTAGTGAGTATATATTTCTGATTTCTAATCAGAAAAATAGAAAGGAAGGCTTTCTATTGAGAAAGTTACTTCATTTTATATTTCTTCCACAATCTTTAGTTAGAAATCCTAGCAGTATTAACTGTCACTGTATATAAAGTACAATTTGAATCACAAAATAATCGTTGGTTAAAAGAAAAAGGACTCCACAAAGGCTATTATTTCAACGACCTTCAGCCAGGAACTATGAAGGCAAAGACTTTTAAATGGTGGACTTATTCGTTAAGAAGAATGGGTTCCAGTGCCAAAAAAGTAAGGTTATTTTCTAGCCTGGTTACCGGTCTAACAGCATACAATGTTTTACAAAAAGAAATTGCCATTGGCAGCTTCATTAATTAAGCACTTCATTAGTTTAAGTGAGAACTTGATACTTCTGGGGACATCACTCAGTGAAATTTCTCACTTAGGGTAGGCCGCTGTTAGCAAATCAAAACTGTGGCAATTCACACCTAAATGTGAAAGTCAAGCTTGTCACTGTTTAATGAGGGGAAAACAGAGTTACAGTAAACTAAGTAGACCTCAGTCCAAACCAAAGATATTTTATTAGTTTAGCTAAGCAAATACAGACACCATACAAGCTGATTCTTGTGACCAAAATAGTATTTGCCTAATTAGAACAGCAGAAAGTTCCTCAGAGCTCATGCTATGACTATAAGTTGAGGTGCATGTTATCTCTTTTCCATGATGTTTAATATATCATATCCAAAAGCTTCTAGTGAATTGGTTTTCTTAAAATACTCTTAAAATCTTTAGGTGCTTCTTTCAGACAAAACCATATTATTATATTTTTATTATTTATATATGTATGTGGATATGTATATATATATATATATATAGTGCAGAAAAAAAGAAAGGGCAACTTGGAAGGGCAAGCTTGTACATTCCTTTTGAATTACTGCCTTTGAGTCTGCTAAAGACAGTGCTTAGGTTTGGGCCTCAGGTGGGAAATAGGTGACTTGACTATGGTGGATTTTCCAAACTCAGTATTTGTAATTCAATACAGTTCACGGATCTGTATCCTTCCAAATAAACTTGAGAGGTCTTCATTAAGTTCTTCAAAAATCCAACAGAAAAGTTTATAATTGCACTTAACTTATAGATTAATTTGGGGAGAAGTGACATTTTTATAATATTGTCATTCCATCTAAGTGCATGGGATGTCACTCCATTTTTCCAGGTTGTTTTCCATGTCTTTGATTAGAGTTTCAAATTTGCATGCCTAAAGTATTTGTGTATTTTTAGTTAACTTAGTGCCTGTATACATTATGGTCTTATTAAGATTACACTTACATAAAATTAAATTTTATGACATTTTTAAAACACATTTTGAAAAATATTTCTAAAGAGAGGATTGTAGGCTTTTTAAAAATAACATTTATGTTCAAGTAATGCAATGCAGTTACAGAAAATATTTATTCCCATATAACACCCCCCCCAAAAAATTATCTATTAATTTTCTCTTTTTAGCACTGTTTTTTGAAGTGTAAGAGATTTCTTGAAGTTTGAATAATTTGATCTAATGGATGCAAGACACAGATCTGGGAAATTTCCTCTTTAGGTGAATTTACAGAATTATCACTTTTTCAGTCTTCGTAGTTTTTTTTTCCATTTTAGCATCTGTATTCCTTTTGCTTCTGACTTGAACTAGTAAACATTAGTGGCTATAAACAATATATGAGAATTTAAATATTAAAAACTTTAAAATACTAATGCTACTCTTTAGCTGAGTGGTAACTTGGAACATCCAAGTCCTCAGCATACCACCCCCTCTCCTCTGATCTTGACTTCCTTCCAACTCATGGTGTACATTCAGTCAATACAGAGACTTCTGTGTTGTTCCAATTTAAAATGGTACAAAATTATTAGCAACTTGTTTGTTAATTTTTATTACCAGAAATTAAGTAGATGCTATTGTCACCTTTTATTCATGAACCAATGGGAACCCCTTTTTACACCCTTGTGGATTTATGAATCACCAAATGAAAACTCTAAGGCTTCCTGATGTTCACAGACATCACTCTGCATGTTAGGGCCTTTGAGTCTGCTAAAGACAGTGCTTAGGTTTGGGCCTCAGGTGGGAAATAGGTGCCTTGACTGTGGTGGATTTTCCAAACTCAGTATTTGTAATTCAGTTAGCAAAATCCCTCCAATTAGTACAATTTGGAATTTGGGCACTATAAAAGTGATGCATTCACATTGCAAGGAGATTGCAAAATGAAACCTTTATATTATTTGGTTTGTGAGATGATAAAAGATGTGTTTATTATTATTAATTATGTTAACAATAGTAACTTTTCAAGAAGTCATGAATGCACATGGAGGTAATGGAGTCTATATATATATATATATATATATATATAGAATATCTAGATCAATCTTGAATATTGGTAGTATTAGATATGGTGAAAGGCTCTTACCTAATTTGACTGCTACAAAAATAGAAGGTAAAAAATAGCCAATAGAAGAAGTAAATGTACCATGAAGTGTATAGTTCTAATTGAATACTGCTAAATAAATGCTGTTAAACCTTGCTTACGCAGAGCTAAAAATCTAGGGATTTACTTATTGCCCATCCTTTTCAAGCTATTCTTCATGGTTATTAATCTTCTGAGTACATTTTCTCTTCCAGGAATGGCCTGCAAGTGTATTAGTACGTTTTCACACTGCTAAAAAGCAATACCGGAGACTGGGTAATTTACAAAGGACAGAGGTTTAATGGACTCAGAGTTCTGCATGGCTGTGGAGGCCTCAGGAAACTTACATAAGATGGAAGATGAAGGGGAAGCAGGCACCTTCTTCACAAGGTGGCAGGAGAGAGAAGCGTGAGTTAAGGAGAAATTACCAAACACTAAAAAGCCATCAGATCCCATGAGATCCACTCACTGTTACGAGGACAGCACAGGGGAAACCGCCCCCATAATGCAATCACCTCCCACCAGGTCCCTCCCTCAACACACGGGAATTACAATTCAAGATGGGATTTGGGTGGGGACCCAGAGCTAAATCATATCAACAAGATGACAAGGAAACCTTAGAACTAAGAAATTCTATAAAGAAAGGAAGAACTCTCTCATCTGTCTCCTCTCCTCTCCTTCTTTCCCGTTTCTCCACTCCTTATCCCATCCCACCCCGTCCCTTCTCATCTCTCCCTTCCTGTCTCTCTCTCTCTGTCTCCCCTAAAAAGAAATTAAAAATTAACTAATTGATCTCTAGCTTTTGATGCCTCATCATTTTCTGAAAATCCTAACACCGCAAAATGTCAAGGATGTGGAGCAACAGCAACAGGTTATTGATATTAAGAATTTTTTTCTATACCTCTTAACAATTTGCATGTCCCTTTATAAGAAATATCTATTCAGGCCTTTTTCTCATTTTCAAAATCAATTTTTTTTTTAAGACAGTCTTGCTCTGTCACTCAGGCTAGAGTGCAGTGGTGCAATCTTGGCTCACTGCAACCTCCACCTCCTGGGTTCAAGCGATTCTCCTGCCTCAGCCTCCCGAGTAGCTGGGATTACAAGCACCCGCCACTGCACCCAGCTAATTTTTGTATTTTTAGTAGAGATGGGGTTTCACCACATTGGCCAGGCTGGTCTCAAACTCCTGACCTCGTGATCCACCTGCCTCGGCCTCCCAAAATGCTGAGATTATAGGCGTGAGCCACCGTGCCCCGCCTAAATTCAAATTATTTGCTATTTGCTATTGCGTTGTTTGAATTCCTTTTATAGTCTGGATATTAACTCCTAGGCAAATGCATAGTTTGCAAATATTTTCTCCCATTTTTAAGTCGTCTCTTCACTCTCTTGATTGTTTCCTTTGTTGTACAGAAACTTTTTCATTTAATGTAATTCCATTTGTCTATGTTTTCTTTTGTTGCCTGTGCTTTTGAATTCTTATCCAAAAAATCCTTACCCAGATCAATGTCATGAAGCATTACTCTATGTTTTACGTTTTCTTCTAGTAGTTTTATAGTTCTGGGTCATACATTTATGTCTTTAATCCATTTTGAGTTGATTTTTATAGATTGTGAGATACAGGGATCTAGCTTCCTTCTTTTACAGGTGGATATTTAGTTTTCTTAGCAACACTTATCGAAGAGACTGTCTTTTCCTCAATGTATGTTCCTGGTGCCTTGTCAAAAATCAGTTGGCTATAAGTGAGTGCATTTGTTTCTGACTTTTCTCTCCTGTTCCATTGGTCCATGTGTCTAGTTTTATGTTTATAGCAGGGCGTTTGGTTACTATAGCTTTGTAGTGCATGTTGATATCAGGTAGTGTGATGCCTCCAGTTTTTTTCCTTTCGCCCAACATTACTTTGGCAATTTGGAGTCTTTTGTGTTTTCATATAAATTTTAGGATTGTTTTTTCTATTTCCATGAAGAATGTCATTGGTATTTTGATAGATATTGTGTTAAATCTGTAGATTATTTGAGTGATATGGACATTTTAGCAATATTAATTCTTTCAATTCTTGTATGTAAAATATCTTTTCATTCAATTTCTTCCATCAATGTTTTATACTTTTCATTGTAGAGATCTTTCACCTCCTTGGTTGAATTTACTCCTATGTATTTTTTACAGGTGTTATAAATGGGATTGCCTTCTTGCTTTCTTTTTCCATATAGTTTACTATTGGTGTGTAAAACGCTACTGATTTTTGAAATAACCACATGGGTTTTGTGCTTGATTTTGTTAATGTGATATATCAAGTTTACTGGTTTCCATTTTTTTTTTTTGAGAAAGAGTTTCGCTCTTGATGTCCAGGCTGGAGTGCGCCACCACACCTGGCTAATTTTGTATTTTTAGTAGAGATGGGGTTTCTCCATGTTGGTCGGGCTGATCTCGAACTCCCGACCTCAGGTGATCTGCCTGCCTCAGCCTCCCAGAGTGCTGGGATTATAGGCATGAGCCACTGAACCCAGCCGGGTTTCCATATTCTTGAATCATTCTTGCATACCTGGGATGAATCCTACTTGATCATGGTTAATGGTATTTTTAATGTGCTGTTGAATTTGGCTTGCTAATATTTTATTGAGATTTTTGCATCTATGTGCATCAGGGCTATTGGCCTGTAGTTTTCTTCTTTGGTTGTGTCCTTGTCTGATTTTGTATTAGGGTAATACTGTCCTCATAGATTGAGTTTGGAAGTATTCCCTTCTCTTCAATTTTCAGAATAGTTTACAGAGTATTGGTATTAGTTCTTTAAATGTTTGAGAGAATGTGGCAGTGAAGGCATCAGGTCCTGGGCTTTTCTTTGATGGGAGGCATTTTATTACTTATTCAATTTTGTTGCTGGATATTGATCTGTTCAGATCATTCTTCTTTAAATGTTTGATAGAATTCAGCAGTGAAGGCATCGGGTCCTGGGGTTTTCTTTGATGGGAGACATTTCACTACTGATTCAATTTTGTTACTTGATATTGATCTGTTCAGATTTTCTGTTTCTTAATGATTCAATTTTGGTAGATTGTATGTATCCAGGAATTTATCCATTTCTTCTAGGTTTTCCAATTTATTGGCTTATAGTTGTTCATGGTAGGGCATCTCGATGGTGAGGCAGACTGTGTATTATAGGGATGGGGTAGGGGAAGGGGGAGAAGTTGCAGTATGTGGAAACTCCACACTTTTTGCTTAATTTCACTGTAAACCTAAAACCACTCTAACCTAGTAATTTAAAAAGGCAATGGGCTGAACTGCGAAACTCTAAAGCCTCTGAAGTATATACAGAAAACAGTGGCTAACACATCCTATTAACTAAACAGGCCTGACAGCAATGTAAAATAGGCTTACACCAGTAACAGACAGCAAATCAGGAGGTAAGAAACACATACCGGTTATTTCATTTTTAATATAACCAAAATATTGTATATGTACACAAATCAAAACCACAAAAAATATTTAACATGCTAATAAACTATAAACAAAATTCAGAAATAGCCTAAGAAATTGAGAGAGCAAATCAGGTTAAAGTCAATTCATAATATCAAAGAGGAGCTATTACAGTGCTTTTGCATTTTAGTGTTAATTTCTCTAGGAGTGTTCTTCTGATTTTTATCAATTGGGAAAAAATCAGACAGAAATAGAATTTTTTAATAGCAAAAATAGATATCGTTTACCTCAACTCGACATTTTAAAAATAAAGGTGAGTGGGCTTTTTCTTACATCAAAGAGCAAAATTCATTTTCTCTATAAGACTGTTGACAGTGTTTATTTTTCATGTAGTCTACTTAACTCAGCCATACCCAATCGTGCTTCTGAACTTTACTTCTCCAGCTTTTTTCTTTTCTTTTTCCAGAGAAAGGTAAGTACATGCTGACTCTTAGTCATAGTTCAAATTCATATTTCTATTCTTCCTGTATATCCCTTGGAGTATACAGGAAAGTTTTCTATTTCTTCGGAGAAAAGAAAAATCTGTTTTCTATTTTCTAAGCCAGTGTCATCAAACAGCATTGTGAGGCAGCAAGCTGTATGAAAAGTATAAGGGAACACAAAAGGGACAAATAAAAAAGATAAAAGTCAATTAAAGAAATTCTAAATAAGAATGTGGAACATGAAATATTTCATTCAAGGCTTAGAAAAAAAAAAAAAAAGAAAGAAAGAAAAGCTCTTGACTGGCCACTCTAGACAGAAATGTGCTTCGGCCCACTGAGAGATAAAGGAAGCAATTGTCATGGCTTTGGGAATTTAGGAAACTTTTAAGATTTTTGAACCAATTCAAGTCAGCTCTTTGAAATTAAAAAAGGAGATATTGAGGCCACAGAGGAGACTTGCTGAAGGAGATTCATAAAAATCAAATTTATTCACTCAAGAAGTAACTTACTGAGCATATTTTATACGCTGGGCTGTTAGGATCATCGGTGAACAAAAGAGACCACCCTCTTCCTCCTAAATCTCTGCCATGGTGGAAGTTATGTTCTAGTTCATGGAACACAGAAGATGAACATTAAACATAAAAGTAATTATATGTCAGAATTTGAAAATGTTTTAGGAAAAAAATGGAGCAGGATAATAGTGATTGAGATACAGGTAATGGGGTGAGAGAAGGAAGGTGTGTCAGGATCTTCTTGCATTTCTATAAAGGCATACTTGAGACTGGGTAATTTAAAAGAGTTTGATTGGCTCATGGTTCTGTAGGCCATGCAAGCATGGTGCTGGCATTGCTCAGCTTCTGGGGAGGCCTCAGGGAGCTTTTACTAGTGGCAGAAGGTGACGTGGAAGCAGGCACATCACATGATGAGAGTGGGAACAAGAGAGACAGAAGGGGGAGATGCCACTCACTTTCAAACAACCAGATCTCCAGAGAACTCTCTCATCACCAAGGGGATGGCACTAAGCCTTTTATGAGGGTTTTGCCCCCATAATCCAAACACCTCCCACTAGGCCGCACCTTCAACACTGGTGATTACATTTTGACATGAGATTTGGAGGGGACATCAAAAGCATATCAGACAGGTTGCAATTTAAATAGGTGTGCCTAGGACATGCCTCTTTTATGAAGGGGACATTTGAACACAGATCTGAAGCAAAGAAGAAGGGGGTCTTTATAAGCAGCCTGTGCAAGGTTAGAGCATCCCTGATGCATGCCAGGAGGGTCACAGTTCAGAATGTTTACAGCTACTGGGAAAAGGAGGCTTACACTTTGAAAATAAGAGATCAGTAAAAGACTAAATGCAAAAACAAAATGACAAATTCTCAAAAAGAAATGAAAGAAAGTGTAAATCTCAGAGGATTTCTGAAAGCACTGAGGAAGAGATGAGTTTAAATGGGCCTTGAAATGTTTTTCAGGTTTTCTTCCCACGGGAATAAATTCAATGATCATAAGTGCATATAAAATTACAAAGCAGTTACAAAGATGCGCAATAACATCACATCAAATGCTTAAGAAAAAAAGGTGATTCTCAAGTGTGAAATACATTTTCAAATAATTCAGCCTGCTTACATGTAACGTTTTCTAGCATTTGCCCCACTCATCTATTTTACAAGGAACAAGCTGCCTCTATTTCTTCTCTACATGCCTCAACTAACTAAATGTTAGCTTAATAATCCCCATAGGTCGACAAAGACTGTTCTTGTCTTTCTTGCAAGTCCTATGGATATATTTCAATTGTTTTATTTTGTTTGCTTTTTGCATTTGATGCCATCAAACACAACCACCTTGCAATTTTCCCCTCCTTTGGTTTGTCTCTTGCTTCTTTCCTATCATTTTGCTCTTTCTTCCTCCATCAGCTCCATAAATACTAGGCTGTGTTCTCAACTCTCAGTTTTCTTCAGTACTCATTGCGTTCAACATCTCTTTTCTCATTCATTCTTAAAGCCACTCAAATCAGGTTCTCACCCCACCTTTCCACCTAAGTTACTAGGTAGTCAATAGTTCCAGTTTTCCCCAACAATCTGTTACTCCAGATGTCACACCTAATAATGCTAGTGCACCCTTTCATTTTTACCTGTGTTATCCCTATTTGGACGATAAAATATACGGTCTGCCTATCTATGAATCCGGCTGCAAAACCCAGTGGTCAATTCTCGGCACCTCAGTTCTCCTTTTAGGTTCCAAGGCTCCCTAAATAGCCAGCAAACTCACTGGACCCCTTGGGATATTTTAAAATTTCAAGGAAAACATATCTCTCAAATTCTGCCCAAGCTACTAGCTCAAGTTAGCTCACAATTACAATGTTAGATTGCACTGCATTCCTTTCAATGATATTGTATTTTTGCAGATCTGAGTTTCTGGTGTTTGTAATAAAAAGTTAAGGACTGTACAAAAACCAGTGTGGAATAGGAAATAAATTTGGCAGTTCTCAAAGAGGTTCCAAGGTTTAGCATTATTCCTAACAATATCCAACGGGTACACGCATCTCATTAGAAAGTAGTTATGGTTATTTTAGAATAAAATTAAATATTAATTTTTTTCTTTAAATTTGTATGTTTTAGGTTTCCAAATGGCTACTAAGTTGATAGGATAAAAATACTTATGAAATGTTTGGGGTAAGGCCACTTAATAAACAAAACTACCGAAACAGCCAGGGTGACATAAACTAAGAAAGGCTGGGAACCTCTGTTTTACCACCTTTTTTTTTGAGATGGAGTCTCACTCTGTCACCCAGGCTGGAGTGCAGTGGTGCATCTGTGTTCACTGCAAGCTCCACTTCCTGGGTTCACGCCTTTCTCCTGCCTTAGTCGCCCAAGTAGCTGGGACTATAGGCGCCCGCCACCATGCCGGGCTAAGTTTTTGTATTTTTTTAGTAGAGACTGGGTTTCACCGTGTTAGCCAGGATGGTCTCGATCTCCTGACCTCGTGAACCGCCCGCCTCAGCCTCCCAAAGTGCTGAGATTACAAGCGTGAGCCACCACGCCCGGCCTAGTCCTTATTGTATAAGTGACTATCAGGAGAATTTGACATAGTTGATCCCTCATCCTTTTTCTGCTTCCTCCACTCAGCTTCCAGGACACACAAGTTCTTGGTTTTCTTTCTATCTCACTGGTCACACTTTTTCAAACTTTTTTTCTGTTTTCCACTTCTCTCTTCAATCTCTTAATATTAGAGTGCCCCAGGACTCATGCCTGAGCTGTCTTCTTTTCTCAGTCTGTAGTATCTTCTTAAGGGGTTTCATTCAGTCTCATGGCTTTAAATAACATCTACGTATTGATAATTTTCAAATTTGTAAATTGAGAACAGACTTCTTCCCTGAATTCAAACTCAAACAATCCAACTACCTTCACCACATTTGCACTTCAATATGCACTGGACAAGCAAATTTAACATATCAAAAAAAGCTTCCCTTACCTCCCTCTCTCTGCACCGCTCCCCCCGCTCCCCGCCCCCCCGCCCCCGCCATGCCACCCTCCACTGAAACCAAAAAGAAAACAAAAAGAGAAATCTGCTCCATTTCAGTACAAGCTAACTCCATACTTCTCGATGCTAAGGCTGAAAAGCTTGGTCTCATGCTTGACTCTTTCTCTTAAACTCTACCAACCCAGAAACAAATCCTTCTAGCTCTACCTTCAAATTATATGCAGAATTCTATCACTTCTCTCCCTCACTGCAGTCAGCAAGTGGATCCAAGCTACCACCATCTATCTTTCTTCTGGAACTCTGGAATAGCCTTCTAGCCAGTCTTTCTGCTTCAGCACTTGCCCTATGGCAGTTTATATTCTCATAAAGCAGCCAGAGTGATGTGTTTAAACATAAGGCAGAGCCTATCATCACTCTCTACTTAAAATCCCCAATTACATCACATTTGACTCAAAGTCAAAGTCCTTAGCCTATATGGAGCCCTGATCTGAACACCTACTCTACTGTGAATTCTCCGACTTCATCTACCATCACTCTTCTCACTCACTCCACTCAAGCCACACTGACTACCTGGTCAACACATCCCAGCCATAAACCCTTGCAGTGCCTGTTACCTCTGTTTGGAATGCTCTTCACCGAGATAAATCCTTGCGGTCTCCCACCCTCCTTCAAATCATTTTTATCTGACTATCTTGTAAACAGTGCAATCTTCACCTTGCCCCAGTCCAGCACTCCCAATTCCTCTTACCCTAGCTAACTTTATCTTATTCTACATCATTTATTCTATTCTAACATTCTGTATAATATGCTTTCATATCACAGTTATCATATACTGTCTTTCTCCAAGTTCTACAAGCTCAGGGATTACTGTTTTATTCACTAAGTGCATAGAATTTCTGGAATGTGGTAAATATTTGTTAGTTATTTGCTGAATAGATGAAGGAATCAGCCTGTTCACTGGCAGCAATCATAACCATTTTAAAGGCTTCCACTACTATGTATATTTCCCAGTAACTTCCAAAATTATATCTTCAACCCAGAACTCTGCTGACTCAAAGAGATATATTCATCTACTTACCTGACATCTTTCCTTAGTTGTTCCAAAAGAACTTCTGATTGATTCAAATGTTTCAGAAAGACATCTTCCCCTTAAACTCACCACATGCCCTGTGTATTAGTCAGGTCCAGCTATCACAACAAGATACACAAACTGGGTGGCTTTATTATAAACATCTATTTATCACAATTCAGAAAGCTTGAGGTCCAAGATCAAGGTGTCAGCATCTAGCCTTTCCTGTGAGGAGAGGGAGAGAGAAAGAGAGGGGATATTGGGGGGAGAACGAGGAAGAGAAAGAGGGAAAGAGAAAAATGTGGTGTCTCTTCCTCTTATATGTCCTATCAGATTAGGAGCCCACACTTATGATCTTATTTAACCTTACTTACCTCCTTAAAGGCCCCATCTCCAAACCGAGGGATGTTGAGGGTTAGGGCTCCAACACGTGAATGGGGATGGTCAAAATTCAGTCTACAACATCCTGCATTTCTTATTGTTGTGAGTGAAAACACTGAGAATGTAATTAACCCAGCCAGAAACCTGACATTTATCCTCGATACCTTTTCCTTCCCCGTTGATTATATCTAATGAGGTACCAAATCCATTCAATTCTATCTCCTAAATATTTCATATCTTCCTCCCTTTCTGTGTTTCTCTATGGCCCTCCCCTAGTCAGTCCCTCATTTTGTACACGGACTATGCTAGTAGGCTCCTAAGCTACCCTCTGGTCATCATCCTCAGCAACTTTTTGCATCCTGCACACCACTGACAGATGATCTTCCTAAAACACAACTCTGATCCTATGACTCCCTGATTTAAAACCACACAATAACATATCATTTCCTAAGGATAAACTTATATTCCAGTAGTATTGCCTACAGTCTTTTTTTTGCCATCTCCACCTTCATCCTTCCCACCCAGCATCCTATCCACTTCTCACTTGGTTCTCCAAGCACACCATATCGTTTGCAATTTCCCAAGCACTCACTGCTTTCCCTGTCTTTATCCAGAGCTGTTCATTGCTACCTTACTAGTATTGGATGCCCTTTTCTCTCTACCAAGTCCCATTAGTCCTTGTATTATTGGCCCATCCTGTATGAAGTGTTCCTGTTTTCCCAAGGAGGTCAAATGTTTGTTCTTTGTACAAGGCTTGCTTTATTAGGGAAATTAAGTATTGTATTGTAATTGCCTGTCTGCATATCTACCTCTCACGGACTCCATCCACACATACCTTGATCAACACATATTACGGATCTTTGTATTGCCAGTGCCTAGCACAGAGTGGCAGTTTACTCAATGATTGCGTGAAATGAACTAAGTCAGTGGAGTTTACTCTGGAAACTTTCTCTTCTGACAATTATTCTTTGAGAAAATCTATAATTCTTTTATTTTCCTGCCTTATTAAGAATAAAAGTAAGTGAAATTATAGTTTCCAATGGCATGATCTCGGCTCACTACAACCTTTGCCTCCTGACTTCTAGCAATTCTCCTGCCTCGGCCTCCCAAATAGCTGGGACTACAGGCATGCACCATGTCCAGTTAATTTTTGTATTTTTAGTAGAGACAAGGTTTCACCATGTTGGCCAGGATGGTCTCCATCTCTTCACCTCGTGATCCTCCCGCCTCAGCCTCCCAAAGTGCTGGGATTACAGGTGTGAGCCACTGTGCCTGGCCAATAGTGCTATGATTAAGGGTAATCATCATCATCATTAAGCGTATAACATAATAAACCTCAAAATGGGCTTGCAGATTGGTTATCAGAAAAATGGCTGATAGGAGGAAGCACTAACTTGCAGCTGCCACGTGGAGGGACAGAGCAGCAAGTGGAGACCCACATCGTGAACTTTTGCTCCAAGAACTACCACAGGAACATACCAGGAAAGCTGAGAGAATTCACAGAACTTTTGAAGGAGGTGGATTGCCACTGCAGGCTCTGTGGGACAGCTGAGAAGCTATGCTTTCTCAGCTGGGAGACTTGTGGTCTGGGGCAAATTCTTAGTCCTGCTCACTAGTTGCCTGGAAATGTACTTGGTGCTATTGCAGGGACACAGTTGGAGTGAGACCAGCCTTTCAGGATGCAGGCTATGTGGGAGCTGGGTGAGGCCTGTGGCTGCTGGCTTTCCTTCACTTCCCTGGTGACCTGTGTGATGCAGCAGAGACAGCCATAATCCCCTTGGGAGCATAACTACATTGGCCTGGGAACCACACCCCCATCCCCCACAGCAGCTGCAGCAAGCCCCACCCAAGGAGGGTCTGAGTTCAGACACGCCTAACCCTTCCCCCCTCTGATGGTCTTTCTCTACCCACCCTGGAAGCCAAAGACAAAGGTCATAATCTCTAGGGAGCTCTATGGCCTTGCCCCCCACCTGAGAAACCGGAATATTTATCCAAAGATGACTCTAGAGCAAGCCTGTATCCTTCTTATACAACTGCAACTGATGCACTCTTGAAGTACCACCTCCTGGCTGGAGGCCAGCCAACACAAAACCAGCACACTTAACAAAAATACAACTAAGGACTCTCACAGAGTCCACTTTACTTCCCTTCTACTTCCACCAGAGTAGTTGTTGGGATCCATGGCTGACACACCTGATGACAGGTCACATCACAGGGCTCTTTGCAGACACTCCCCAATACCAGCCTGGAGGCTGATACCTCCACTGGGTAGCTAGATCTAGAGGAGAAATAACAGTAACTGCAGTTCAGCTCTCAAGAAGCCCCATCCCTAGGGGAAAGAGGAGTGCACCACATCAAGGGAACACTCCCATGGGACAAAAGAATCTGAGCAGCAGCCCTTGAGTCCCAGATCTTCCCTCTGAAATAGTCTACACAAATGAGAAAGAACTAGAAAAGTAATTCTGGTAATGTGACAAACAACGTTCTTTAACACCCCCAGAAGATCATACTAGCTCACCAGCAATGGATCCAAACCAAGAAGAAATCTCTGAATTGCCAGAAAGAAACATTCAAAAGGTTGATTATTAAGGCAATCAAGGAGGCACCAGAGAAAGGTAGAATGCAACTTAAAAAAAAAAAAGATACACGATATGAATGGAAAAATCTCCAGTAAAATAGCATAAGTAAAAAAAAAAAAAAAAAAAAAAAAAATCACAACTTCTGGAAATCAAGGACACACTTGGAGAAATGCAAAATGCATTGGAAATTCAGCAACAGAATCAAACAAGTAGAAGAAAGAACTTCAGAGTTCAAAGATAAGGCTTTTGAATTAACCCAATCCAACAAAAACAAACAAAAAAGAATTTTAAAAAATGAACAAAGCCTCCAAGAAGTGTGGGATTATGTTAAATGAGCAAACCTAAGAATAATTGGTGTTCCTGAGGAAGACGAGAAATCTGAAAGTTTGGAAAACACATTTGAGGGAATAATTGAGGAAAACTTTCCCAGTCTTGCTAGGGATCTAGACATTCAAACACAAGAAGCTCAAAGAACAACTGGGAAATTTAGTGCAAAAAGATCATCGCTTAGGCACGTTGTCATCAGGTTATCTAAAGTCAAAAAGAAGGAAAGAATCTTAAGAACTGTGAGGCAAAGGCATCAGTAACCTATAAAGAAAAACTTGTCAGATTAACAGCAGATTTCTCAGCAGAAACCCTACAAGCTAGAAGGGACTGGGTTCCTATCTTTCAGCCTCCTTAAACAAAACAATTATAAGACAAGAATTTTGTATCCAGTGAAACTAAGCTTCATAAATGAAGGAAAGATACAGTCTTTTGTAGACAAACAAATGCTGAGAAAACTCACTACTACCAAGCCAGCACTATGAGAATTGCTAAAAGGAGCTCTAAATCTTGAAACAAATCCTAGAAATACATCAAAATAGAACTTCCTTAAAGTATATATCTCACAGGACCTATAAAACAATCACACAATTAAAAAAACCAAAAGTATTCAGGCAACAATCACAATGAATAGAATAGTACCTCACATCTCAATACAGATGTTGAATGTAAATGGCCTATATACTCCACTTAAAAGATACAGGGGCTGGGTGCGGTGGCTCACGCCTGTTATCTCAACACTTTCAGAGCCTGAGTCAAGTAGATCATGAAGTCAGGAGATTGAGACCACCCTGGCTAACATAGTGAAACCTCACCTCTTCTAAAAATACAAAATTAGCCAGGCATGGTGGCACGCACCTGTAGTCCCAGCTACCCGGGAGGGTGAGACAGGAGAATCGCTTAAACCCGGGAGGCAGAGGTTGCAGTAAGCTGAGATTGTGCCCCTGCACTCCAGCCTGGGCAATAGAGCGAGACTCCATCTCAAAAAAAAAAAAAAAAGATACAGAATGGCAGAATGGATTAGAAGTCACCAACCAAGTATCTGCTGTCTTTGGGAGACTTACCTGACACATAAGGACTCACATAAACTTAAGGTAAAGAGTGAAAAAAGATATTCCATGCCAATGGACACCAAAAGCAAGCAGGAGTAGCTATTCTTATATCAGACAAATCAAACTTTAAAGCAACAGCAGTTAAAAAAGACAAAGAGGGACACTATGTAATGACAAAAGGACTCATCTAGCAGGAAAATATCACAATCCTAAATATATATGCACCTAATACTGGAGCTCCCAAATTTATAAAACAATTGCTACTAGACCTAAGGAATGAGATAGATGGCAACACAATAATAGTGGGAGATTTCAATACTCCACTGACAGCACTAGGCAGATCATCAAGACAGAAATTCAGCAAAGGAGCAATGGACTTAAACTATATCCTGGAACAAATGGACTTAACAGATATTTACAGAACACTCTACCCAACAACTGCAGAATATACATTCTATTCATCAGCATGTGAACATTCTCCAAGATAGGCCATATAATAGGCCACAAAACAAGTTTCAACAAATTTAAGAAAAATTGAAATTATATCAATCTCTCAGACCACAGTGGAATAAAATTGGAAATCAACTTCAAAAAGAACCCTTGAAACCATGCAAATACATGGAAACTAAATATCTGCTCCTGAATGATTGTTAGATTAACAATGAAATCAAGATGAAAACTTAAAAATTCTTTGAACTGAGCAATAACAGTGACACAATCTATCAAAACCTCTGGAATACAGCAAAGCAATACTTTCATGCGCATCCGTGTGAAGAGACCACCAAACAGGCTTTGTGTGAGCAACATGGCTATTTATTTCACCTGGGTGCAGGCGGGCTGAGTCCAAAAAGAAAGTCAGCAAAGGGAGATAGGGGTTGGGCCGTTTTATAGGATTTGGGAAGGTAATGGAAAATTACAATCAAAGGGGTTTGTTCTCTGGTGGGCAGGGGTGGTTCTCACAAAGTACATTCTCAAGAGTGGGGAGAATTACAAAGAACTTTCTTAAGGGTGGAGGAGACTACAAAGTACATTGATCAGTTAGGGTGGGGCAGGAACAAATCACAATGGTGGAATGTCATCAGTTAAGGCTGTTTTTACTTCTTTTGTGGATCTTCAGTTACTTTAGGCCATCTGGATGTATACGTGCAAGTCACAGGGGATGCGATGGCCTGGACTGGGCTCAGAGGCCTGACATTCCTGCCTTCTTATATTAATAAGACAAATAAAACAAAATAGTGTTGAAGTGTTGAGGTGGCAAAAATTTTTGGGGGGTGGTATGGAGAGAGAATGGGCGATGTTTCTCAGGGCTGCTTCAAGCGGGATTAGGGGCAGTGTGGGAACCTAGAGTGGGAGAGATTAAGCTGGAGGGAGGTCTTCTGGTAAGGGGTGATGTTGTGGGGATGTAAAAAGAAACATTTGTCATATAGAATGATTGGTGATGGCCTGGATACGGTTTTGGATGAATTGAGAAACTAAATGGAATGAGAGAAGGAGAAAAACAGGTATAAAAGGTCTAAGAATTGGGAGGACCTAGGACATCTGATTAGAGAATGCCTAAGGAGATTCAGCATAGTCCTGCCAGCAAAGATTATTTATTTACTTCAAGAGTTTAGAGTGGCAGTTTGGGGATAGCAGGAGGAGATATCAGCTGTGATGGCTTGGAGAAACACAGTAAACCGGCAGCGTAAAAAAGAGCAGGGCACGTATGAGTAGTTGAGAATGGTGAATAGGAGTATGACTAGATAAAAGATAGTAGGGATGACAAGTTTTTTTTTGGGGCACAGCCTAAGTTGTTTCGGTGTTGAATGAGACTGGGGCCTAATAAAAAGGAGTGTCTATACAGGAGTTTAAATGGGCTGTATCTTGTAGCATTCTGAGGACAGGCCTGAATTCTGAGAAGCCAAAGTGGTAAAAGTATTGTCCAGGCCTTTTTAAGTTGGTAGCTGAGCTTGGTGAGATGTGTTTTTAAAAGACCTTTAGTCCGTTCCACTTTTCTTGAAGACGGAGGACCGTAAGGGATATAAAGGTTTCACTGAATACTAAGAGCCTGAAAAACTGCTTGGCTGATTTGACTAATAAAGGCTGGTCTGTTATCAGACTGTATAGATGTGGGAAGGCTAAACTGAGGAATTATGTCTGACAGAAGGGAAGAAATGACTGTGGTGGCCTTCTCAGACCCTGTAGGAAAGGCCTTTACTTATTCAGTGAAAGTGTCTATTTAGACTAAGAGGTATTTTAGTTTCCTGACTCGGGGCATGTTGAGTAAAGCTAATTTGCCAGTCCTGGATGGGGGCAAATCCTTGAGCTTGATGTGTAGGGAAGGGAGGGGGCCTGAATAATCCCTGAAGAGTAGTAGAATAGCAGATGGAACACTGAGAAGTTATTTCCTTGAGGATAGATTTCCACGATGGAAATGAAATGAGAGGTTCTGAGAGGTGGGCTAGTGGCTTGTACTATAGCATAGCCTGCCTTTGCTGGTGAGTGGCGATTAGGCCTGGTGGAACTGCCATCAATAAATCAAGCGTGATCAGGGTGAGGAACAGGAAAGAAGGAAATATGGGGAAATGGGGTGAATGTCAGGTGGATCAGAGAGATACAGTCATGGGGGTCAGGTGTGGTATCAGGAATAATGTGGGAGGCCAGATTGAAGTCCGGGCCAGGAACAGTGGTAATTGTGGGACTTAACAAAGAGTGCGTACAGCTGAAGGAGCTGGGGAGCAGAAAGTATATGCATCAGGTATGAGGAAGAAAATAGATTTTGGAAGTTATGAGAAATGTAGAGAGTGAGTTGAGCATAGTTTGTGATTTTTAAGGCCTCTAAAAGTATTAAAGCAGCGGCAGCCACTGCACGCAGACATGAGGGCTAGGCTAAAACAGTAAGGTCAAGTTGTTTGGACAGAAAGGCTACAGGGTGCAGTCCTGGCTCTTGTGTAAGAATTCTGACCGCACTAACCATGCCTAGGAAGGAAAGGAGTTGTTGTTTTGTAAGGGATTGAGGTTTGGGAGATTAATCAGACACGATCAGCAGGGAGAGCATGTGTGCTTTTATGAGAATTATGCCAAGATAGGTAATAGATGAGGATGAAATTTGGGCCTGACTGAAGTAATGGGGTCCGTCTGTGAAGCCTTGCGGCAGTACAGCCCAGGTAATTTGCTGAGCCTGATGGGTGTCAGGGTCAGTCCAAGTGAAAGCGAAGAGAGGCTGGGATGATGGGTGCAAAGGAATAGTAAAGAAAGCATGTTTGAGATCCAGAACAGAATAATGGGTAGTAGAGGGAGGTATTGAGGACAGGAGAGTATATGGGTTTGGCACCACAGGGTGGAAAGGCAAAACAATTTGGTTGATAAGGCCAGATTCTGAACTAACTTGTAATCCTTGTCTGGTTTTAGGACAGGTAAAATGGGGGAATGGTAAGGAGGGTTTATAGGCTTTAGAAGCCCATGCTATAGCAGGCGAGTGATAACAGGCTTTAATCCTTTTAAAGCGTGCTGCGGGATGGGATATTGGCATTGAGCAGGGTAAGGGTGATTAGGTTTTAATGGGATGGTAATGGGCATGTGATTGGTTGCCAGGGAAGAAGTAGAGATGTCCCATACTTGTGGGTTAAGGTGGGGGGATACAAGAGGAGGATGCAAAGGGGGCTTCAGATTGGGAAGAAGGGTGGCAATGAGATGTATCTGTAGTCCAGAAATAGTCAGGGAAGCAGATAATTTAGTTAAAGTGTCTCAGCCTAATAAGGGAACTGGGCAGGTGGGGATAACTAAAAGGAGTGCTTAGAAGAGTATTGTCTAAGTTGGCACCAGAGTTGGGGAGTTTTAAGAGGTTTAGAAGCCTGGCCGTCAATACCCACAACAGTTATGGAGGCAAGGGAAACAGGCCCTTGAAAAGAAGGTAATGCAGAGTGGGTAGCCTCCGTATTGATTAAGAAGGGGACGGACCCGGACTTACCCTCCACTCTGAGAGTTATGCGAAGCTCGGCATCCGTGATGGTCCTGTAGCCTTCTGAGGTGATCAGGCAGTGTCAGTCTTCAGCTGCTAAGCCAAGAAGGAGTCAGTCAGAGAGCCTTAGGCCAGAGTTCCAGGGGCTCTGGGAGTGACTGCCAGGTGAGTTGAACAGTCCGATTTTCAGTGGGGTCCCACACAGATGGGACGTGGCTTAGGAGGAATCCTGGGCTGTGGGCATTCCTTGGCCTAGTGGCCAGATTTCTGGCATGTGTAGCAAGCTCCTGGGGGAGGAGGTTCTGGAGGAAGGCCTGGCTGCTACCGTTCAGGTGTTTGGAAGTCCTTGTGTGCTGGAGATGTGGCTGGGGTTTGTCTCACAGTGGAGGCAAGGAATTGCAACTTTTTTCTGTTATTGTACACCTTGAAGGTGAGGTTAATTAAGTCCTGTTGTGGGGTTGGAGGGCCAGATTCTAATTTTTGGAGTTTTATTTAATGTCAGGAGCAGATTCGGTAATAAAATGTATACTGACAATAACACGGCCTTTTGACCCTTTAGGGTCTAGGGCTGTAAAGCATCTCAGGGTTGCTGCCAAACGAGCCATGAACTGGGCTGGATTTTTATATTTGATGAAAAAGAGCCTAAACACTATCTGATTTGGGATAAAGAAAAAGGAGGATTAACCTTGACTGTGCCTTTAGCTCTAGCCACCTTTTTAAGAGTAAATCGCTGGGCAGGTGGGGAAGAACTAGTCGCGGACTAAACTGTAAGCCGGACCAGGTGTGAGGAGGGGAGGTGATAAAAGGATTATAGGGTAGAGGAGCGCAGGCTGAGGAAGAATTGGGACCTAGCTCGGCCTGGTGAGGAGGGGAGAGTTCAGATGGGTCTGTAGAAAAGGAAGATTAGAAAGACTCAGGGATGCTTGGGGTTGGGACTGAGGGGACAGGCGGGAGGGAAAGAGGGAAGATTTGGGACGAGTTGCACTGGGCACAGAGATTAGGAAGGGACTGATGTGTAAAAGAATGCCTGGACGTCAGGCACCTCAGACCATTTGCCCATTTTACAACAAGAATTATTTAGATCTTGTAGGATGGAAAAATTCAAAGTGCCATTTTTCCGGCTATTTGGAACTACTGCCGAGTTTGTACTGGGGTCAAGCGGCATTGCAGGAGAAAATAAGGCATTTAGGTTTTAGGTCAGGTGTGAGTTGAAGAGGTTTTAAGTTTTTGAGAACACAGGCTAAGGGAGAAGAAGGAGGAATGGAAGGTGGAAGCTTGCCCATAGTGAAGGAGGCAAGCCCAGAGAAAAGAGTAGAGACATGGAGAAGGGGTGGGGGGTTCTTGCCCTCCAGAAAAGCAGAGAAGGGATTGGAGCATGGAAATAAGGGATTGGGGCACAGAGATAAGAGGTCAGAGTGTGGAAATAAGGGATTGGGGCACAGGGATAAGAGGTTGGGGTGCAGAAACAAGCGATTGGGGGGTTCTTGCCCCCTAGGAAAGCGGGACTTGCTGCTAAGGGTGAAGGAGAAGGGGTTGAGGTGTACTTGCCCCTGCCCCAGGAAAGCAGGACTTGCCATTAAGGGTGAAGGAGAAGGAGTTAAGGGGTACTTGCCCCTGTGCCAGGAAAGCGGGACTTGCCACTAAGGGTGAAGGAGAAGGAGCTGAGGGGTACTTGCCCCTGCCCCAGGAAAGCGGGACTTGCTGCTAAGGATGAAGAAGGGGTTGAGGGGTACTTGCCCCTGCCCCAGGAAAGTGGAGAAGTGTAGAGACAAGGAGAGAAGGGGTTGGGGTACTTGCCCCTTCCCCAGAAAAGCGGGACTTGCCGCTAAGGGTGAGGGACCAAGGCAGGTGTCCCTGCGTGGTCTGACACCCTTGAAACATGGGTGTACAATCAGAGAGGCATCCCTGCAATGATTAAACACCAAGGGAAGGCTGCCTTCCCGGTCCGTGACAGGCGCCGGAGTTTTGGATCCAAGGATAAAACGTGTCTCCTTTGTCTCTCCCGGAAAATGAAAGGAATTGAAATTAAGAGAAGGGAGAGATTGAAGAGTGGCAAGGATAAAGTGGTTGAGGGACGGTGAGAGAGGTTGGAGAAGAGAGTAAGAAGAGGCCGCTTACCAGATTTAAAATAGGTGAGATGTTCCTTGGGCTGGTGGGTCTGAGGACCTGAGGTCGTAGGTGGATCTTTTTCACGGAGTAAAGAGCAGGAGGACAGGGGATTGATCTCCCAAGGGAGGTCCCCCGATCTGAGTCACGGCACCAAATTTCATGCACGTCCATGTGAAGAGACCACCAAACAGGCTTTGTGTGAGCAACATGGCTGTTTATTTCACCTGGGTGCAGGCGGGCTGAGTCCAAAAAGAGAGTCAGTGAAGGGAGATAAGGGTGGGGCCATTTTATAGGATTTGGGAAGGTAATGGAAAATTACAGTCAAAGGGGGTTGTTCTCTGGTGGGCAGGGGTGGATCTCACAAAGTACATTCTCAAGGGTGGGGAGAATTACAAAGAACCTTCTTAAGGGTGGAGGAGACTACAAAGTACATTGATCAGTTAGGGTGGGGCAGGAAGAAATCACAATGGTGGAATGTCATCAGTTAAGGCTGTTTTTACTTCTTTTGTGGAACTTCAGTTACTTTAGGCCATCTGGATGTATACGTGCAAGTCACAGGGGATGCGATGGCCTGGCCTGGGCTCAGAGGCCTGACAAATACTAAAAGGAAAGTTCATAGCATTAAATGCCTACATCAAAAATTCTGAGAGATCACAAATAAACAATCTGAGGTCACACTTCAAGGAATTAAAGAAGCAAGAACAAATGAAACCCAAACCCAGCAGATGAAAAGAAATAACAAAGATTAGAAGAGAACTAAATGAAATTGAAACAAAAAATACCAAAGACAAACAAAATAAAAGTTGGTTCTTTGAAAGGATAAATAAAATTGATACCTGATTAGTGAGATTAACCAGGAAAAGAAGAAAGAAGATCCAAATAAGCTCAACTAGAAACAAAATGGGAGATATTACAACTGATACCACAGAAATACAAAAGATCATTAAAGGCTACTATGAACACCTTTACATGCACAAACTAGAAAACCTAGAGGAGATGAATAAATTCCTGGAAATATACAACCCTCCTAGATTAAACCAGGAAGAAATAGAAACTGTGAACAAACCAATAACAAGAAGCTAGATTGAAATGATAGTTAAAAAGTTACCAACAAAAAAAAGGGCAATACCAGATGGATTCACAATTGAATTCTGTCAGACATGCAAAAAAGAGTTAGTAACAATCCTATTGACACTATCCCAAAAGATAGAGAGAATCCTCCCCAAATCATTCTATGAAGCTAATATCACCCTAATACCAAAACCAGGAAAGAATATAACAAAAAAAGAAAACTACAGACCAATATCTCCAATGAACATAGATGCAAAAATATTCAAAAAAATATTAGCTAACAGAATAAAACAGCAGATCAAACAGAAAATCCACCATAATCAAGTGGGTTTCATACTAGGGATGCAGGGATGGTTTAACATCCACAAGTCAATAAATGTGATACACCACATAAACAGAATTAAAAACAAAAATTGCATGATTATCTCAATAGATGCAGAAAAAGCATTTGAAAAAATCCAGCATCCCTTAATGATTGAAACTCTCAGCAGAATCAGCATAGAGGGAACATACCTTAAGGTAATAAAAGCCATCTATGACAAACCCACAGCCAATATTATACTGAACAGAGAAAAGCTGAAAGCATTCCTTCTGAGAACTGGAACAAAACAGGAATGCCCACTTTCACCACTTCCATTCAACGTAGTACTGCAAGTCCTAGCCAGAGCAATCGGACAAGAGAAAGAAAGAAAGGGCATCCAAATCGGTAATGAGGAAGTCAAACTGTCGCTGGTTGCTAGTGATATGATTGTATACCTAGAAAACCCTAAAGACTCATCCAAAAAGACCCTGGAACTGGTAAATGAATTCAGCAAAGTTTCAGGTTACAAAATTAATATACACAAATCAGTTGCTCTGCTATACACCAACATGTACCAAGCTAAGAATCAAATCAAGAACTCAATCTCTTTTACAATGGCTGCAAGAAATAAAATACTTAGGAATATGCTTAACCAAGGCGGTGACAGACTTCTACAAGGAAAACTACAAAACACTGCTGAAAGAAATCATACACAACACAAACAAATGGAAACACATCCTATGCTCGTGGATGGGCAGAATCAATATTGTGAAAATGACCATACTGCCAAAAGCAATCTACAAATTCAAAATACCACCATCATTCTTCACAGAATTAGAAAAAACAATCCTAAAATTCATGTGGAACAAAAAAGAGCCTGCATAGTCAAAGCAAGGCTAAGCAAAAAGAACAAATCTGGAGGCATTACAACACCCAACTTCAAACTATACTATAAGGCCATAGTCACCAAAATAGCATGGTACTGGCATAAAAATAGGCATATAGACAAACGGAACAGAATAGAGAACCCAGAAATAAAGCCAAATACTTACAATCATCTGATCTTTGACAAAGCAAACAAAAACAAAGTGTGGAAAGGCCACCCTATTTAACAAATGGTACTAGGATAATTGGCAAGTCACAGGTAGAAGAATGAAGCTGGATCCTCATCTCTCACCCTATGAAAAAATCAACTCAATATGAATCAAAGACTTAAATCTAAGACCTGAAACCATAAAAATTGTGGAAGATAACATTAAAGAAACCCTTCTAGACATGGCTTAGGCAAAGACTTCATGACCAAGAACCCAAAAGCAAATGCAACAAAAACAAACATAAATAGACGGGATTTCATTAAAGTAAAAAGCTTCTGGCTGGGCGCAGTGGCTCACACCTGTAATCTCAGCACTTTGAGAGGCTGAGGCAGGTGGATCACGAGGTCTTGAGATCGAGATCATCCTGGCCAACATGGTGAAATCCATCTCTACTAAAAATACAAAAATTAGCCGGGCGTGGTGGTGCGCACCTGTAGTCCTAGCTACTCAGGAGGCTGAGGCAGGAGAATCGCTTGAACCCAGGAGGTGGGCGCACCTGTAGTCCTAGCTACTCAGGAGGCTGAGGCAGGAGAATCGCTTGAACCCAGGAGGTGGAGGTTGCAGTGAGCCAAGATCGCACCACTGCACTCCAGCCTGGGAGGCAGAGCAAGACTCTGCCTCAAAAAAAAAAAAAAAAAAAAAAAAAAAGCTTTTGCACAGCAAAAGAAACAATCAGCAGAGTAAGCAGAGAACCCACAGAGTAGGAGAAAAATCTTTGCAATCTATAACGCCCAAAAAAGGACTAATATCCAGAATCTACCAGGAACTCAAACAAATCAGCAAGAACAAAACAAACAATCCCATCAAAAAAACTGGGCAAAGGACATGAATAGACAATTCTCTAAAGAAGATATACAAATGGCCAACAAACATATTAAAAAATGCTTAATATCACTAATTATCAGGGAAATGCAAATCAAAACTGTAATGTGATACCACTTTACTCTTGCAAGAATGGCCATAATCAAAAAATAAAAAATAATAGATGTTGGTGTGGATGTGGTGAAAAGGGACCACTTTTACACATTGGTGGGAATGTAAACCAGTACAACCACTATGGAAAACAGTGTGGAGATTCCTTAAAGACCTAAAAGTAGAGCTACCATTTGATCCAGCAATCCCACTATGGGGTATCTACCCAGAGGAAATGAAGTCATTATACAAAAAAGATACTTGCACATGCATGTTTATAGCAGCACAATTCAGAGTTGCAAAAATATGGAACCAGTCCAAATGCTCATCAATCAACAAGTGGGTAAAGAAAATGTGGTATATGCATACCATGGAATACTACTTAGCCATAAAAAGGAAAAAAATGATGGCATCTGCAGCAACTCGTAAGTGGGAGCTAACCTATGCGGACACAAAGGCATAGGAATGATACGACGGACATCGGAGACTTGAGGGAACGGGAGGGAAGGGGGTGAGGGATAAAAGACAACACATTGGGTACAATGTACACTTGCTCGGGTAATGGGTGCATCAAAATCTCAGAAATCACCACTAAAGAACTTATTTATGTGACCAAATACCACCTGTTCCCCAAAAACTATTCAAATTTAAAAAATAATGATAAAATAAAAAAGAATCTGTGCTCTCTTCATAGTAATAAATTATTGAAATAATAATTTTTTAAAATGGGCTTGAGTCATAATTCGAATTCTCTTTAGCTAAATACTTTATTTTCCTCCCCTCTATTGCTCCTAGTTTTCTCATTTTTTCCCCCACCACTAACGGTATGCATGAAGAGTTTCATTAAATCTGCTCTCCATTGACTTCCAACCAGGAAAAAACTTGAATCAACCGATACCTCCTTCCTTACCAAGTAAAGGAAAATTCAACCAAACAGAATGGAGATAGCATTTGAACTTGGCCTTGAAAGAAAGATGTCAACAGCTAAAAATGGGGGCAGAATAGATTTCCAGATTGAGTCATCCACTGCTGAGAGGAGCTAGTATATTATTGATGTCGCTGATTACAAAAAAAAAAAAAAAAATCTTGGCAGTGGTGTGTGGCTAGATTGGTACATGTTGGCAAATTAGAATGAGTACTGGATTGAGTAATCTAGTGAGATTTGAATTCTGACTCTGCTACTAACTTACTTGTGTAATTGCCGATAAGTTACTTAACTCTTATAGACATCACATTCCACATTTGTAAACTGAGTAGGTTGAGCTGAGTAAGCTTTTGTCATTCTTTCAGCTATGTAATTTTATGGAAAAGGAAATCCATCACAATCATAGGACAAAACTATTTCTTAGAAAAATTGCAGTATGACTGCATTGAAGAAGGACTCTTTTGGAATGACAAGGAAGGAGCCCTTTGGCCCACTTTATCTTACATCCAAAGACTGAATTCATCTGTCACAAATAAGAAAAGTTCCTTTTCAGGTATTCACGTAGCCTTCATCTCACAGCTCCTACAGAGACTTCCTCAGTCCTTCTTGGGGCAGCTCACATCCAGGAGAGATGTGATGTCTTTATAATCCAGGGTTATAAAGACCTAGTCAGGTTCATGTAATACAGAACACTGGTGGGCAATTCTTGCTCCAGGGCTCTTAGGCATATTGGTCAAGGCTTTGCCAGGCCTGGATCACATTTCAATTTCACACCCTCGACAGTTTTGCTTTCTCCCACCTCCTTTCCCAAGTGTTGGACCATTGTGAGCATTTTGCACCTCAGATTCCATCTTAATGTCTAATTCCACTTAAACCAATCTGCAATAGTGGAATGAGAGACAGGTATAATTAGACACGAGAGACCTACCCCACGGCACAAGGCAAGGTGATTTAGATATTTGAGTGTCTTAGAAGAAATGCCCTATCTTTATTTCTTGCTTGTTCTGAAAGATGATCTTCCTGTGGTTTCATGAGATACCAGGATTTTGCCATCATGCTCACTGAACACTGTTGATGGCATCTTCCAGGATTAACCATACTCCGAATTTTGAATACCATCCCGATTCAATCAACTTTGACGACTGTATTATTGTTTGTAGTTTTGATTTAAAAGCCTTTACAGCTCATGTTTGTTGCTGTAATATCACTGCTCTGTCTTCTATTTGGGCTTTGTTACCAAATTCTCCCTGCTGTCTAAATGCAGACTGGGTAAATCACTCTCCCACTCTTCCATCCGGCTGATGAATAGTCACCGCCACTCAAGATATAGCAGAGGACATTACTGCCCTCTGGTGGAAACATTGAAGACTACTCTAAGAGTGTCTCCCAAGGAATGGAATTTTCACAGATGGGTTCATGTTGCAGCTTGAGTTGTAAATAAATACAGCCAGAAAAATTATCCTCATTTCTGGTTCTTGACATTTGATTGGCTGTGTATTTGCCTAATTTTCATCTTCTTCCCTGCTCTGATACCCCTATCACAAACAGGTTTAGCCACCCACAAATCTTTAAAACATTGATCCACTCCAATGTATTTACAATAAAGCTTCCAACCTCTTTTTCAGACGGAGGAAAAAAGAAAACAAAAAAAAAAACTTGAAACACTAGAGCATTAAAAATGTGTTGTAAATAGACAACTGTTTCCACTTTAGCCCTCCAAACGGATTCGGTTTTCTGGGGCTATGCCAATAGGCAAATAATTGACTTATTGTTGCTTTTTCTCCTCTCTACTAGATAATTCCATTAATATAAGAAACAAATCATTTATTAGCCTTCTTTGTCCGAGTAAGTGGCTGAGTGCATATATTTTCTTCATGTGTGGGTGAAAGAGCATAGAAGATAATGCTAATAATTCAATTTTAAGAACTTCTGTTGATTTCTTCAGTCTATTCTGCCTTCTTAGTGTGATGAGAAGAAGAATACCAAGCAACTTGTCCCTTGAATTAAAGAGGAGCAGTTTATAAAAATTATACTACAGGCTAAGGAGCCAAACTTAGGTTTCAGCCTGAGCTCTAGTCCTTAACTTCCCTTAGCCTCAACTTCTTCATCTGCAAAATGGGGACAATGATCCTTTAAGGAGCTGTAGTGAGTATGAAATGAGATAATGTACACAGAGCTTAGACACAGTGCCTGGTACATATTAAATGCAGATAAATTATGGTTGACCTCAGTTTCCATGCAGAATTTGTTCCAGGACTTCCTGTGGATACCAAAATCTCGAGTCCCTGATATAAAATGGCAGTAGTATTTTATACTATAGCATATTCATATTAGATACATAGCATTTAAAATATAGTATATTTTAAATCATTTCTAGATTACTTATAATACCTAGTACAATGTAAATGCTATGTAAATAGTCATTATACTGTATTGTTAAGGGAAGTATATGTATGTGTTCAGTACAGATACGTTTTTTTCCCCAATAGTTTTGATCTGTGCTTGGTTGAATCCACAGATGTGGAACCCATGGATATGGACAACTGACTGTACCTAATATTATTTCTATTGTTATTTTTAGTCAAGTGTTAATGAGGAAGAATTTGCTTTAAATGTCTAAAAATTCTAATGCTCTTAGTCTAAGCAATATTTGCCCATTTATTTTCCTCTTACGATCTTCTAGATGGGTCATTTTCTATGGAGATCTTTAACTTAATCTGCTCCAATTCTTTTACCTTCAGGAAGTGGCTGGTGTTGCCAAGTCACTGGGGCTCATGTCTATTCTCACTTACAAGCCTCAGCTCAGAAGACTTCCCTTGCCTCCTTTATCTCTCTTGCCTTTCTACACCACACTTGCTTCCACCCATACCATACATACTGGTGGTCCATCTTCCTGTAACTGAAAATTGTTTAAGTGTGAGTATTTTGTTCATCTACTCTCAGCACCTAGGACATGATTGATAAATGTAGTTTCCTATTAAGTGAAAATACTTCCCTAAACCTTGTCAGTTAGATGACAAAAATCCCAGAAAGATTCAAATATGGAGTTGAAGAGAATTGGGTTTCTTCTAAGCCACTGAACCTCTTCAGTTCACAAAAGGAGGACTTATGAATTGGGTGATCTCATCCACAAAATCGGAATGATGGTTTAGTCAACATAAACTGATGTAATTCATACAGAACCCAAAGAGCACTACCTTGGAACAGCAATTCCATCCACTGAGATTCTGAGACTTTGCCTTACCAGATTATTATACTTTGATTTAGTTGAGAAAAAAAGCATAGGTACATCATATCAATTCTATCACAAGGTTACTATTGTTATGGTTAGCTACAATAATCACACATCATAGCATATTTTTTTACAATGTATCTTCAGTTTTAGGATGAGTGTAATAGTTTAAAAATAAATAATTATTAAAATGAAATAAAAATAAACAAAGTATCCTATTATAGTAACAATAAGAATAAAATTCTCACAGGTTTCTGACTACTTGGGAATGTAATATTTCTGCATTGAAATTCCGTAGACTTCTAGATCTGACATTATTACTGATGACATAAATTTAGCTTTTTAGTAACAAGGAAAATGAATATTATTGGTGACTGTATTAGTCCCTTCTGTCATTGCTATAAAGAACTACCTGAGACTAGGTGATTTATAAAGAAAAGAGGTTTAATTGACTCGCAGTTCCAGAGGCTGTACAGGAAGCATACACAGCTGGGGAGGCCTCAGGAAACTTACAATCATGGCAGAAGACAAAGAGGAAGGAGGCATGTCTTATATGACCAGAAAAGGAGAAAGAGAGAGTGAAGGGGGAGGTGCTACACACTTTCAAACAACCAGATCTTGTGAGAACCCACTCACTATCAAGAAAACAGCAAGGGGGAAATCTGCCCCCATGATCCAATCACCTCCCACCAGGCCCCTCTTCCAACTGGGAGTTACAATTCCACATGAGATTTGGGCAGGGACACAAATCCAAACCATATCAGTGACACATACTGAAATATATTAAAAGAGGAGTTTAGATAAAAATTCATAGAGCTTTAGAAATACAATAAAGGGGAAAATTTTAACAGGGAAAAAATACATCACAAGCAAAATTGTTCGTATTCTTTCTTCTTTTATGAAAAATAGATTTCTTTGTCCCTATTTCTTTTTATTTTATTTTATTTCTTTATTTATTTTTGAGATAGAGTCTTGCTCTGTCGCCCAGGCTGGAGTGCAGTGGCGCAATCTTGGCTCACTGCAAGCTCCGCCCCCTGGGTTCACGCCATTCTCGTGCCTTAGCTTCCTGAGTAGCTGGGGTCTACTGGCTGTCCCTATTTCTTAGCCTAATTTATACATTAAATAAAATATTTTCCCTGAACTGGCATTATTACATTTTTTTCTTGTTTACTTATTTTTAAGAAAATAAATATCCAACTTATTTGCAAAACACACTTGACTTGAAAAGGCATGAGAACAAAGCTGCCATTTTTGTAGTATTTTGTGTGTATCAAGTATTATGCCAAGAATTTGATAATTGTTATTTGACTCAATACACATGACAGGATTACTACTGTTATATTCATTTCATTATATTGGGGAAGACAATAATGTTCAAAGTCACATCATAAGTTTTGTAGTTGGACTCAAGTATATTTGATTTTAAATCTCATTTTTTTTAGTAATTAATGTAGAGCCTCCCAGAGCTCAAGTGGTGTGACAATCTACAAATTGTACCAATGATCCAGCATTAGAGTCCATCCATTTCCTCTCCAGTTTCCCTGAGTTACTCATTTCCAAACAACTGAAGTGTGCTTGCTTTTCTCATCATTTTGAATTACAGCCTTCAGAAAGAAAAATTCACAAGGTCCTAGATAGAAAACAAAAAAAATCCTCCAAATCTCAGTCCAGAATTATTTCCTAAAGAAGTTTTCATTTAAGATCACCACTTTTTAAAAAAACAATATTCAAGATGCAGACAAAAATAGAAATTAAAATATAAACTTCCAACACCCCCCACTTCTTACCTAGAGTTGCCACATTTTACAAACAAAAAGTATAGAATGCCTAGTTAAATTTGAATTTCACGTAAATAAGGAATAATATTTTTTTGGTGTAAATATGTCCCACACATACATATATACTCATACTAAAAAATCATGTGTTGTTTATCCGAAATTCAAACTAAATATATTTTATCTGGCAACCTTACTTCTACTCTACCCATTGCCTGTCTCCAGCTTCACACCCAATTGCTCAATAGAACTATTCACATGTAATTAGGGTCTCATCCAGTAATGTCTTACCTAATGATTCCTTGTCCTTTCCTCATCAGTAGCAAAGGGGACAATCTGAAGAATATTTACAAATACAATTACAGTCTATCGGTTGTCTTACACAGCAGAACTAATCCATAGAGAGAGGTGGGAAGTCCTGTACTTTATTAATAAACTCAAGTAAGGAGAAAAACCATTTCTGTGGTATTTAAGTTGAGTTTACATATTCTGTCACATTTCACTACAAGTGTAATCAAATAAAGCTATTACTCATCAGAAAATAAAGAAATAAAGATTTGGTAGGTAGCCTAAGCTACTCTTACTTTAAAAAGTAATCTTTTAAACATAAATATCAATAAGAGTTTCCAAAACATTTAGTTGCAATGTTGTCCTATACTAAAAGATGTCATTTTATCCCGTCATAGTGAAATGGGCATACTGTATTTTACCTGGCCGTGTTGAAAAACAACATGAAAACACTCATCAATTCTCGATTTTTAAAAATGACCAAAATTGACATGATCTGTTTATTGAAGGAAAGGCAATTTTGCTTTTGGAAGGCAACATTAATATAAATTTATACTTATGTCTTAGCAGTAAACAATTCCCAAAGGAATCAGATTTCCTAAGTTAAATGTCAAGTGTGCTCTCTAAAGCACTATTAATAAAATTATGTAATTAAATATATGCTGTGCTTTGACATATTGAATTTTGGACCATTTTACAAACCAAAGCTGTACTCCTGTAGAATATAAATGGGTTAATCAGTGTGAATGCAAAGTAACAACGCCATTTTGATATGGTTTAATGTAAAGTGCTCTCTTTGCTTTAAAGGAGCACCAGTAACATATCACTTTTCATACTTTTTTTTATGAGTCCTTGCCACCCAGTTGACCAGGAATATGGGAGGATTTTAGGGAAGCTCCTATTAGCAAGTAGGCTAAGATGTTAACCATGGCAAGTGTCAGGAGCTCTATAACTTCAAACACTTTAGCACAGACAATGTGATAATCTTCATGTATTAGTTTAAGTGACAATATAGGAGTAGTTTGTTGCCCTAATCTGGAAGTCACACTCCAGGCCTCATCAGCTAGCATTTAATCAGAAACATTCACACTCCAGAGGTTGCTACTGCAAGCCTTTCTGCTGTCATTATTTCCAATCAATACCAAAGACTTAAATTAGCATAATGAATGCTAGGAAAAATGTTGGTGAAAATTTGTGGACTGTTAATTAGACAACAGATGTTCAAAATGGAATTCTCAATGATGAAAATCAAACTATATGAATTGACTAAAATATATTACATCTACTTCAACCCTCAAATGAATATGAGATTCTAGTAAGCCCTTTGCTTTTTGGAAAGCCTCCCAAAGATTGATTCTGTAACAAAGCTACGTCCAGCCACTTAGTTAAAGGATTTAGGTTGCCTGATACTGATTATGAATCTAACTGATTTCTGCCTTTAGAATATTGTCACATTTGCCTTGAGTAAATATTTCATGCTAGGTCTTGTTAGAACACAGAATAGAACAGAGAGCCAGGAATTCACTAAGCATACAGAATGGATTGTATGAATTGTTTTACATCTGCTTCTTAATGTTTGTTTAATGGATCTCGTATGCATGGTCAGCATTTGGTCTCAGGTTTGCTTTCTTTAACTTGATAGCGAGGTTGGAAGGTGATCACCTCTCAATACTGGTATTTATCAAAGAGCTGTACTTGACAAAATTGCTTAGGTCCAGCCATAGCAACAGATGTGCACTGGCATAGACCTGTGCACTAGATTTTCTGGGATACAAAAATATTCTAGTCTAATCTACCAGCACTTCCTTTCCAAGAAAGTCTGGTGATCTGTCCTTGGACTATAACCATCATATCCCCTGTTCTCTGCTGGGCTTTCCTAATGGCTTCAAAACAAACAAACAAGAAAACAAAACAAAATAATAACAAACAGGCCAGGCACAGTGGCTCATGTCTGTAATCCCAGCACTTTGGGAGGCCTAGGCAGGATGATCACTTGGGCCCAGGAATTTGAGACTAGCCTGGGTAACTTAGTGAGACTCTGACTCCAAAAAATCAAAATATTAGCCACTCCTGCTCCCTTCAACCCTGTTCTTAAGTGGATAATGTCTGGTAAAGTGAAAAACCAAAGCAGTTTTGGAAAGGCATGGAGCTCTTCACAGCTATACCACAGTCCCACCTGGGGAGCCAGGAGGGAAGGAGCACTCTCTGCCTTCCTAACACAGGGCAAGAGGTAGAGCTGAACTCTTCAGTCCTATCCTTCTTTTGATTTTTCTCAGTGGGAGTTGGGGTGGGTGAAGAGAAGGCGAGTGTATCATAGTATAACCATTGTATTCCTGTCACTTTTCTCCCAGTACCCAGAGATGATCATTCATGTGCTGATGACTGTGGCATTTCATTCTCCTGCCCCTGACTAGCTGGCGTACAAATCAGCATACCCAGTTATCTACCAGACATGTCATTCCCAACTCAGAGTCTGTCAATAATTTTTCATGGATCAGCATAGCCTTAAGAACAAAATCGTAATTCCTTAGGTGGGCCCTCAAGGCTCTTCACACCTGACCCCTGACTACCACTCTAGCCCTGGCCTTTACTTATTCCCTCCTGCCTCCTCCCCAACATAATATACCCCCTTGGTCCAGCCATAATGAACTACCTACAGGTACCTAAATATCACATTGATGCACAACTCTTTGCCATAATGAATAGATTTACCTCTGCTTGAAATGCCTTCTCTTTTTTACAGCCCTTTGTTCTATATCATATCCATGTGACTCCATGTAACAGAATTCTGATTCTTAGATCTTGGACATTTGTACTATGAATCCAGATTTGTGGATGATATGTAATAGCTATATGATAACTCTAATTTTTAACCCTTATTTTGTCATGTGATAAAAATGGGGGAAAGACAAAGTAGGGATATGAATGAACTATCAAATACAATTTGGTGTTTTCCTACTATCCTACCCATTAACATGAGAGAGGCAAGTGCCTTTTATCATCCCAGACACCCCTTTAACGTAGCACTATTACCAGCCTAATTCTACAGATTATAAAGTAAAATCTCAAACCTACCCACTTAATCACAGAATGTGATTAAGAGACCATCTGGAGTGACCTTAGAGACCATCTAATCTAACTCCTTAAATCCAATTAACTTTCCTTCCTTAATACTCTTTTAAAGGAAAAAAAACTATAAACCTAGAAATAAATATTATGTTACTTGAAAGTTGAGCAATTACTAATAAAACTTTAAAACTCCTAAAAGTCATATTTTCTTGGGCAAAGGAAAACAATTCTCCATTTTCTGAATGATCCTATTTAATAACAAAAATTTTAACCTTAGAACAGGAGTCCCCAACGCCTGGGTCAAGGACTGCTACCAGTCTGTTGCCTGTTAGGAACTGGGCTGCACAGCAGGAGGAGAGCACTGGGCGAGTAAGCATTATTGCCTGAGCTCCACCTCCTGTCAGATCAATGGTAGCATTAGATTCTCATAGGAACGTGAATCCTGTTGTGCACTGTGCACATGAGGGATCTAGGTTGCATTGCACACTCCTTATGAGAATCTAACTAATACCTGATGATCTGAGGTGGAACAGTTTCATCCCGAAACCATCCATCCACTCCCACCTCCGGGTCTATGAAAAAAATTGTCTTCCACAAAACCAGTCCTTGGTGCCAAAAAGGCTGAGGACCACTACCCTAGATGATAAGATATCTGGAGTTCACTGCTCTCTCATCTTGTAACCATTTAAACTGGCCTTAGATAGAAAAGCCAAGATCAAAATCAAGTTAGAGAAGTTTCCCCTTGCCACCTAGGAGGGTCATGTCATAAAGCAGCCCCCCTTCTAAAAAAAATTGGATTAGAAATAAACCTGGGCACTTATACACACAGACATACAGAGTACCTCATAACTCCTGGGCTGTTGCTGAGTTCTTGGAAACACTCCAAGTTCCTAGATCTCCTTTCTATCCCAGCATCAAGAATTTGTTTTTAGACTGTGCTCCTGCTCTGATAGGTCTGCCTGTCAGGTCCAAGCAACAGTTTATTTTCAAGTTGTTCGGTGAGGATAAGTTGATGGAGAAGGAAGCGAAAGAAAGAAAATAATTGGACCAAGCACTCAGACAGGAAAGGAATTTACCTCAAGGCTTTTCAGGTTACGGTCAAGGGAGCTGAAAATTACATTTCAAACTTTCTTAGCCACTGTCAATTTCTCCTTTTCGAAATGAAGTTTCCCCATTTTTTTTACTTTGAATTATGCAATGTGTCTGATAAACACTTTTCATGGAAGGTGTAAAAGAATAGTGTGGGAGAGGACGTGGGTGTGTGTGTACCCATGGAGGCCAGGACATACATAACACACTACTTCTGAGTGTAAATTATAAATTATCCTGTATTCAGAGATTTCCAGAGCCAGGCCTCTGAGAAAGAGATAGTGACCTAAATAAGGTACTTCCTTGTGCCTGATCTCATTTAGCCTTATTCATGAGGGGATTACAGGAAATGTCTGCTCATGGTTGTCAGCAAAGTAGTGAATGGCTTGGGCGACGGGCTTCCTAACCATTCACTTACCCCCATCTCTTTGCTTCCCTCAACACAAACACAAACACAATTACAGCCAGAACAGGCATATGGATGGAAGCAGTAGATTCGATTAGGGCTCTGGAACTGGCTGTCAAAAGCATTTTGTATATTAATATTAGAGATTGAAACGACTTTGTTCATCATTTTCCCCCAGGTATCTACCACAATATCTACTACCCAATGAAGATTTGTTGAATGAATGAATAAAAAGAGAATACCTTGCTTGCTATATCAGAATTCTAATTCTTTGTATTTTATTCCTTCTTTTTTGATACTGAGGTATTCATGATTTATTAGTCTGTGAGGAGTTATTGAGACGTTTAAGTTATTGGTATGTTTTAATAAGAATAATATGCATTTATCATTTTAAAAAGTCAAACAAAACAAAAGATAGAAGAAAGTTTAAAATAACTTGAAAGCCCATAAACCAGGACTATTGATGAGCATTTTTGCATACATTTTCTTATAGAAACACATAAGTATATAAAATGTTTCATACATATATAAGTAGGTATATCTATACATATGTCTATTAAGATATACCATACTAGTGAGCATTTTTCTAAATATCTCTTTATAAAAATATACAAACATAAAATATGAATTGTATAAATATATATAATTTTGTTTAGACGTCTCTTCTTAGAAATATATAAAGATATACATATAAAAATGATATTTTACATCAAAGGGATTCTTTCACTTTACATATTTATTACTTATTTTTTTTAATCAACAGTATGTACTTAGTATATTTTCTTTTTTTTTCGTTTTTGAGACAGAGTTTCACTCTTGTTGCCCAGGCTGGAGTGCAATGGTGTGATCTCGCCTCACCGCAACCTCCTCCTCCCACGTTCAAGCGATTCCCCTGCCTCAGCCTCCCTAGTAGCTGGGATTATAGGCATGTGCCACCATGCCCGGCCAGTTTTGTATTTTTAGTAGAGACGGGGTTTCTCCATCTTGGTCAGGCTGGTCTTGAACTCCCAACCTCAGGTGACCCACCTGCCTCGGCCTCCCAAAGTGCTGAGATTACAGGCGTGAACCATCGCACGTGGCCTGTACTTGGTATATTTTCAAGTCAGTAACATGATTTATGCAACATAACTTTTAAAGCATTTTCTGTACCCTAACAGATTTACTTGCCCAGCATTTCTGAGGGACCTGGAGTTGGTTTTAACATTTTTCTTTTCTTTTGTTTTTTGAGACAGAGTCTCGCTCTGTCACCCAGGCTGGAGTGCAGTTGTGTGATTTCGGCTCACTGCAATCTCCACCTCCCAGGTTGAAGCAATTCTCTGCCTCAGCCTCCCAAGTAGCTGGGATTACAGGCACCCGCCACCATGCCCGGCTAATTTTTGTATTTTTAGTAGAGATGGGGTTTCACCGTCTTGGCCAGGCTGGTCTTGAACTCCTGACCTCGTTATCCACCCACCTCAACCTCCCAAAGTGCTGAGATTACAGGTGTGAACCACTGCGTCTGGCCAGTTTTAACCTCTTTAAGTATCCTTACTAGGAAACAGATCAGTAGTAGCACCTATCTCATAGGTTTTCGTTTTTTGGTAAATATTAGATTATTTATAGGAAGCACCCCAAACTTTTCACTAAAAAATTGTTAGCCTGCAGTTTTTTAAAGGAATTAATGACAACATAGTAGTCTTCCAGATTCATTCTTTTGTTGCCATTTCTATTTTTACAGATTTGAAATTCCAGCTACCAGTATCTACATAACATATTTCAAATCTCATGCCTAGTAATATAGTTAGAAAATAGAAAGTATTGACACTGGTACTAACTGTAAAATACAATATAATTGAAATTAGGAATTTTGGTGAAAATGAGAGACACCTCATATGGTTTGGATGTATATCCCCTCCAAATCTCATGTTGAAATGTGATCTCTAGTGTTGGAGGTGGGACCTAGTGGGAGGTGTTTGGGTCATGGGGGCAGATCCTTCATGAATGGCCTGGTGTCTTCTCTGCTGTAATGAGTGAGTTCTCACTGTATTAATTCACATGAAAGCTGCTTTTTAGAAGAGACTGGCATCTCTCTCTTGCTCCCTCTCTCATCATGTGACATGACTGGTCTCCGTTTGCCTTCCGCCATGATTGAAAGCTTCTTGAGGCCTCACCAGAAGCTGAGCAGATGCTGGTGCCACGCTCATACAGCCTGCAGAACTGTGAGCAAAATAAACCTCTTTTATTTATAAATTACTCAGCCTCGGGTACCTCTTTCTAGCAATACAAAATGGACTAATACAACACACAACTTGGACTAGAAGATAAGAAGATGAGGAAATTCTTGGTTCATGCAACTATAAATTCTCCATTTCCTCCCCTTCTTTCCTTTTTGTTGTCTTCACTCTTAGGGAGAATGGAAAGATGGTTACAAATAATTCCAAGTTTAGATTATCCTGACAGGTAACCATCCCAGTGAAGAGGATCCAGTGTAATTATGGATTATGTATAATCAAAATAACATGTCTAGTTAGCTTAATTGAAGTCTTTCATCAACATCCTAGAAAGGTATATGTGAGCACTCATTGGGCAAAAGGACAGCCTAACCTATACCATGTGACTGAACTAAGAATGGGGGAGGGGTGGTTTTCCAAAGAGAGTGGGCAGACAGAAACCTGCTCACTTCATAGAGTCTACCCAAGGCTAACGGACTTCAAAACTGACTGATTCATCATGAGAACTTGCTGTTTGTGTGTATTATCAAAATAAAGACCCAATAAAATAGGTAAAAGTTATATAGCATTTGTCAATATGTCAGATAGTACTCTAAGAGTTTACTTATAGTGACCCATTTAATCTTTCCAACAGCAAGAGGTAAGTTTTCATTTTTCAGATGAGAAAACTAAGGCACGAAGACATTAAGTGGCAAAACTAGGATTTGAATCCAGGCAGTCTGGCTCTAGAATTCGTGCCTTTAACCATTATGCCATTTATTATTCCTTCTCTGAGGTTGAGAGGAAACATTAAGATGAAATAATGAAAGGTGAAATTTAGCTTATCTGATTAACAGCTGTGCTGGTTACCTGCAGTTGCCACTCCAGATAGTGGTCTCCACCTACTAGCCCTCTCTGTCTTGGGTTCTCCCACTGCTCCCTCCCATTGCTACTGCAAGCGTGGAAGTAATATCTTCTTACCTGTACTAAACTCAAAGTGTTTCACTAACCCTTGTTGATGCTCCTAATTTTGTCTCAAAGCTTTGTAGAATCCTTTTATTAAGTTCATCAATAGTAAGCATGGTGGTGCCATCTCTTTCTTGCTTATTTCAAGGCTGATACAATAGACACAATTCTGTTATTAGTTATTTGAATTTGAAAGAGGATATCCATCACATAGCTCAAAAATAGCTTTTCTCCTTGAATGGAAAGATATATCATTTTTATACACAATGGGGGAAAGCTAATTTTACAAATCTAAAGCAGAAGGCTTTTACAAGAATCATCTCACTATTTTTGGATGGGCTTTTTGGGGTTAACAAACACTTTTTTTCAATATACAGCCCTCCCTTTGATGGAGTTGTCACATTTACAAATTAATTTAAATTATATTAACCATAGCATACCTAGACTTCTGACACTAATATTTTAATGGTCATATAAAGGAATTACATTGATTCTTCTAAACTTTGTGATTTGGCAAACTACAATGGACAAAGACATTGTCTAAGCCTAATTTGAGGAACTGACTTAAAGCAGTTGGTCATAAACAATTATCAGGTTATAGAGCAGAGAGAGCTAACTACCCAGCAAATATTTGTGCTGCCCTTCCACATGGTTATTGGTTATCGAAGGTAGTTATTGAAGGCATCTTCCTGACCAGAGACTACATTTTCTTTTCAGCCTTCTGACATATGAATGGAGTCATATGACTGAGTGGGGTTGTACCTTAGCCTACGTATTCTACACGTGATACCTATTACATAAATGAAAGAATTTCTAAGTAAAGTACAAGTCTCTTAACAGTAACATAACCACTCCTGAAGATGGGGTATAAATCTGGATTCAGGGTCTGCCATAGATGCTCTTCTAGCACACTGTACTTATCCAACCACAATGCTTATGAGGCTGTATCACAATTGTTTAATTACTATTTTTCATCCTAGCCTGGAAGGAAAGCAAACACTGTTCTATAGTGTTCATCATTGTTCTTCCCCAAGACCTAACATAACACCTGGTATATATGAGTCACTCCATAACTATTGGCTGAATTTTTGAATTACATTTCTATGAATAGAAATACTACAGACATATCTTCCTACCAAGAGAGGGAGAAGTCAGGGGGATATGCGCATATCTTTCCCCTAAATTGTATCTTTATGGTTTCTCCTCTTAAAAGAGATATAGAAAATAAGGCTATCAGCCCATTGTCTAATATGTTAAGTACTCAACAAACACTTGGAATAAAGGAAGAATGAATGTGCAAATGTTCCGGCCTCTATTTTCTAACAGCACTCTCCTTTAACATGTATTGCAATGGAGATGCAAATTTTACTCACAACACACTCCAGTGTGAAAAGAAAATGATGAGGTTGTGTGGCATTGGACTTTGGCCTTGAAGTTCCCACTTCTTGTGGTCTGGGGCCTCCACTGCTCTCCTCATCCTCTCAGCACTTCTGCATCTATTCTACTGGAATAAAAAGGCATTTCTCAATCCCAGGCACTTCATTTGCGGGCCATGGGGAGCCAAGAGTATAGCCTCAGGCTCGTATATTTAGTCTCTCTCCTCCTCAAATCCACACTCTCCCTCCATTAATGTTGGATGTGGCACTGAGCCAAGTGCATCAATTCTCTTGTAGGCCTGCAACTTCCCTCAGGCTGTGCCCAGGAAAGCGTAGCATGTTTTCCAGCATTCTTGATTTCCCAATATGTATTTGAAGTTTCTGCCACATCAAACTCATTCAAAGCTGGACCTGTGAAAGAGAAAATGCTGACATGAGATCTGTCCTCTTGCCCTCTCACTGCTCTAATGGAAAAGAAAAGCTTTTCTGTCTCACAAGAATATACTCAGTTTTCTCTTTGTGTTTCTTTCTGAGCTTACTTTTCTCCTAGACTCATTTTCGGCACTGTTACAGTAGGTAGCTAGTTAGACATAAACAGGGCAGGAGAGGGCTCCCCGCAACCCCCAACCCCCAACCAGGAATGTCAGGAAACCATCAGGTGATTGTCTGGTGGTTGTTAACTGTTTCTCTAAAAGAATACTAGGTAGCAGCCAGCACCAGGGAAAGGCAGGCTCCCAATACATAGGAAAAGCCTGAAACTGGTGATCAGTAGCTTCCCGATAAGATCTTAGGAGTTGGGTGAGTGGGCTCACACAGGCACACTAAGAGGCAAAATGGCAGAGATTAAGTGGTATATGATGCCTTAGGGACATTTGACTGGTAAGGGAAGAACACCTCAGGTGAGCATGCATACAACTCTAGTAAACACATTTTGCATGCTCCCCTCCCAAGTGCTGGCAGGCCCACTGCACTTATGGACAGCCCTTCCCTTGGGGGAAGAATCAGGGGAGAAGGGATGTAAGACCTTGGAAGTATGCCAGCATATAAAACCCCAACTCAATAGGTCCAATGGTTCACTTGATCTCTCAAGTCACCTGCTGGGTCCTCTTCCAAATATACTTTCATTTCTTTTGTTCCTGCTATAAAAATTTTTAATAAACTTTCACTCCTGCTCTAAAACTTGCCTCAGTCTCTCCTTCTGCCTTCTGCATCCTCTAATGAATTTTCCCTTCTGAGGAGGCAAGAATTGAGGTGTCTGTAGACCCATGTGTATTCACCACCACTAACATACTTTGGTGCCCTGTTTCAGATATGTTCCAACACTAACAGCACCATTGCTCAGGAGAATTTTGAAAAACCAAGGTGGACCGGGCACGGTGGCTCACGCCTGTAATTTCAACACTTTGGGAGGCCGAGGCAGGTGGATAACAAGGTCAGGAGTTCAAGACCAGCCTGGCCAAGATGGTGAAACCCTGTCTCTACTAAAACTACAAAAATCAGGCACAGTGGCAGGCACCTGTGATCCCAGCTACTCGGGAGGCTGAGACAGGAGAATTGCTTGAACCCGGGAGGCAGAGGTTGCACCATTGCACTCCAGCCTGGGCGACAGAGTGAGATTTTGTCTCAGAAAAAAAAAAAAGAAAAAAAAAGAAAAACCAAGGTGGGCAAAAGATTTCTAGATGCACTTTCAATGGAATGCTGGGTCTGTATGCTTGCTTATACCTTTTGTCTTTGGCTATTTTACAACTCTGTACATTGAAGAGGGTAATTATTCTTGTTTATAGACTTGCAAATGAAGTTTCACCAGTTTGATTTCCACCCTATATGAACAATTATTCCAAACAATACATTTTATTGTTCCTCCAAGATATAAGTTTTACATCCATGAGCAAATTCATTTCAGTATCCCTGATTACCTTTAATATCTTTGGTTTATCCTTTGAACATCCTACTGTTTATCTAACAAGTTAGTAAGTTAAAGGAGCTAATAAGTGAAACTTTTGACTTGTATATTTAGTATCTGTATAAGAATCATGATTTTATCTTTGTATTTTAACTTCATCACTCACCTTTTGTCACGTAAGTCAGCAACCTCTGTATTTCTATTCCTCAACAAGCCAAATTCAGTGAATCACCAAAGTCAAACAACTCTGCGTTTACAGCACCTTGTGTCCTCTCTATTCCTCATAATCAATGCCATTTTGTTAATTCTAGCATTTATTTTCTCGATTTAGTTATGTATATCTCCCAAATTCAATATTTGTCCTAAAAATCTAAATTTCTAGACCAAAGCATCATATGGCACCCCATAAATACAGATGATTATTATTTGTCAATTAATTTTTAATTAAATTTCTGACAACCGTTGGGGTGATCAATTTAATATGCAAATTAGATTCAGCTACACCTCTGTTTAAAACATCATGGTTTCCCTATCTTTCCAAGATAAGTAAGGTTCCCAGGCAAGGATCACAAAGCTTTTCCTCATCAGCTTTCTGCCTCCCTCCAGAGATTTTTCTCTCCCTCCAGAGATTTGTCTCTCCTGAGTTCAGCAAGACTAAATTATTTTCATTTCCCTGGAAACAAACCCCTACACTTCCTTCAGTGTGACTTTATTTATATTTTTAATTACTTATTTTTATTTCAATAGGTTTTTGGGGAACAGGTGGTGTTTGGTCACATGAATAAGTTCTTTAGTGGTGATTTCTGAGATTTAGGTGCACCCATCACACCTGAGCAGTGTACACTGTACCCAATGTGTAGTCCTTTATGCCTTATTCTGCCTCCCACTGTTTCCCCCAAGTCACCAAACTCCATTGTATTGTTCTTATGCCTTTGCATCCTCATAGCTTAGCTCACACTTATGAGTGAGAATATACAATGTTTGGTTTTCCATTCCTGAGTTAATTCACTTAGAATAATGGTCTCTGATTCAGTCCACATTGCTGCAAATGCCATTATTTCATTCCTTTGTATGGCTGAGTAATACTCCATAGTGTGTATATCAACAATTTTTTATCCACTCATTGATTGATGGGCATTTGGGCTGGTTCCATATTTTTGCAACTGTGAATTGTGCTGCTATAAACATGCATATGCAAGTATCTTTTTCATATAATGACTTCTTTTCCTCTGTATAAATACCCAGGAGAGGGACTGGTAGATCAAATAGTAGTTCTACTTTTAGTTCTTTAAGGAATCTCCACACCGTTGTCCATAATGGTTGTACTAGTTTACATTCCCATTAACAGTGTAAAAGTGTTCCCTTTTCACAACATCCCCACCCACAACTATTACTTTTTGATTTTTTGATAATGGCCATTCTTGCAGGAGTAAGGTAGTATCCCATTATGGTTTTGATTTGCATTTCCCTAATCATTAATGGTGTTAAGCATTTTTTCATATGTTGTTGGTCATTTGTATATCTTCTATTGTGAATTGTCTATTAATGTCATTAGCCCACTTCGATGAGATTGTTTTTTTTTTCTTGTGGATTTGTTTGAGGTCTTTGTAGATTCTGGAAATTAATCCTTTGTCAAATGTATAGATTGTGATTCTCTCCCACTCTGGGTTGTCCGTTTACTCTGCTGATTGTTTCTTTTGCTGTGCAGAACCTCTTTAGTTTAATGAAATCCCATCTATATATCTTTGTTTTTGTGGCATTTGCTTTTGGGATCTTGGTCATGAAGTCTTTGCCTAAGCAAATGTCTAGAAGCAAATGTCTGACATTATCTTCTAGAACTTTTATGGTTTCAGGTCTTAGATTTAAGTCTTTGATCTATCTTGAGTTGATTTTTGTATAGTGAGAGATGAGGATCCAGCTTTATTCTACTACTTGTGGGTTGCCAATTATCCCTGCACCATTTGCTGAATAAAGTGTCCTTTCACTACTTTATGTTTTTGTTTGCTTTGTTGAAGATCAGTTGACTTTAAGTATTTGGCTTTATTTCTGGCTTCTCTATTCTGTTTCATTGGTCTATATACCTATTTTTATACCAGTGCCATGCTGTTTTGATGACTGTGGCCTTATAGTATAGTTTGAAGTCTGATAATGTAATATCACCAGATTTGTTCTTTTTGCTTAGTCTTGCTTTGGCTACATGGGCTCTTTTTTAGTTCCATATGAATTTTAGGATTGTTTTTTCTAGTTCTGTGAAGAATGATGGTGGTATTTTGATGAGAATTGCATTGAATTTGTAAATTGCTTTTGGCAGCATGGTGATTTTCACAACACTGATGCTACCCATCCATAGGCATGTGATATGTTTCCATTCATTTCTGTCATCTATGATTCCTTTCAGCAGTGTTTCATAGTTTTCTTTATAGAGGTCTTTCACCTCCTTGGTTAGGTATATTCTTAAGTTTTTTTGTTTTTTTTTTATTTGTTTGTTGGTTTGTGTTATTGTTTATAAGTCTTGGGAGATTTATGCTTTAAGGAGATTCTATTTTGGTATATTTTGAGGATTTGTTTCAAGATTTGGAGCTCCGTTTAGCAGTTCTTATAGTGCTGGCTTGGTAGCAGTAAATTCTCTCAGCATTTGTTTGCCTGAAAAAGACTATATATTTCATTTATGAAGCTCAGTTTCACTGGATACAAAATTCTTGGCTGATAATTCTTTTGTTTAAGGAGCCTAAAGACAGGACCCCAATTTATTCTAGCTATAGAGTTTCTGCTGAGAAATCTGCTGTTAATCTGACAGGTTTTCTTTTATAGGTTACCTGATACTTTTGCTTCACAGCTCTTAAGATTCTTTCCTTTACCTTGACTTCAGATAACCTGATGACTATGTACCTAGGCACTGATCTTTTTGTGATGAATTTCCTAGGTGTTCTTTGAGCTTCTTGTATTTGAATGTCTAAATCTCTAACAAGGCCAGGGAAGTTTTCCTCAATTATTCCTTCAAATATGTTTTCCAAACTTTTAGATTTCCCTTCTTCCTTGGGAACACCAATTATTCATAGGTTTGGTTGTTTAATATAATCCCAAACTTCTTGGAGGCTTTGTTCATTTTCTTAAAATTCTTTTTTCTTTGTCTTTGTTGGATTAAGTTAATTCTAAATCCTCGTTTTCAACTTCTGAAGTTCTTTCTTCTACTTGTTTGATTCTATTGCTGAGACTTTCCAGTGGATTTTGCATTTCTCTAAGTGTGTCCTTGATTTCCAGAAGTTGTGATTATTTTTTATTTATGCTGTCTATTTCACTGGAGATTTTTCCATTCATATCCTGTATCTTTTTTAAAAAACATTCTTTACATTGGACTTCAACTTTCTCTGGTGCCTCCTTGACTGGCTTAATAATTGACCTTCTGAATTCTTTTCTGGCAATTCAGAGATTTCATCTTGGTGTGGATCCATTGCTTATGAGCTAGTGTGATCTTCTGGGGGTGTTAAAGAACCTTGTTTTTTCATGTTACCAGAATTGTTTTTCTCATTCCTTCTCATTTGGGTAGACTATGTTTGAGGAAAGATCTGGGGTCAAGAGCTGCTGTTCAGATTCTTTTGTCCCACAGGGAGCTCCCTTGATGTGGTGCACTCCTCTTTCCCCTAGTAATGGGGCTTCCTGAGATCTGAACTGCAGTTATTGTTACTCCTCTTCTGAAGCTAGTCACTTCTGACCAGTCTCCAGCCCCTGGTACTGGGGTGTGTCCGCAAAGTGTCCTGTGATGTGATCCATCTTTAGGCCTCTCAGCCATGGATACCAGTGCCTAGTCTGTTAGCAGTAGCAGGGTAGTAAATTGGACTCTGTGAGGGTCCTTGGTTGTATTTTTGTTAAATATACTAATTTTGTTTTGATTGGCCTCCAATCAGGAGGTGGCGCTTTCAAGTGCACATCAGCTGTGGTTGTATAGGGAGGATATAATCTTGCCCTAGAGGAGGTGGGGGATGGGCCATAGAGCTCCCAGGAGATTATGTCCTTTGTCTTTAGCTACCAGGGCTCATAGAGAAAGACAATCAGGTGAGGGCAGGGTTAGGTGTCTGAGCTCAGACTCTCCTTGGGCGGGGCTTGCTGCAGCTGCTGTTGGGGGAAGGGGGTGTGGTTCCCAGCCCAACACAGTATGTTCCCAAGGAGGATTATGTCTGTCTCTGCTGCATTACACAGGTTATCAGGGAAGTGGAGGAATGCCAGCAGCCAGAGGCCTCACCCCACTCCCACACAACTTGCAGCTCAAAAAGCCAGTCTCACTCCCACCGTGCCCCACCATGCCCTAGCACTAAGTTTATTTCCAGTCAACTGGTTAGCAGGGCTGAGAACTTGCCCCAAGCTATAAGCCTTCCAGCTGAGAAAGCAAGCCGACTCACAGTTCCTCAGCTGTCCCACGGAGCCCGCAGGGGTAATCCACCTCTTTCAAAGGGTCTGTGGATTCTCTCGGCTTTCCTGGTGTGTACCTGCAGTATTTCTTGGAGCAAAAGTTCATGATGTGGATCTCCACACACTGCTCTTTCCCTCTGAGTGGGAGCTGCAAGTTAGTCCTGTCTCCTATCCACCATTTTCCCCCATCTTTTTTTAATATACATTTCTCTGCCCATCAGTTCTCTTGGGCCCTGAGTTAGGCAGCCGGGCCTTCAAGCCTCCCGCCCAACTGATCAGCTGCCCTCTGCCCTTGCCTCTGCTTCCTGAATATCTATCTTTATTCCCTCTGCCTGTGTCCAGCACAGTCCGGCACTGTCCTGATTCCTCAGTGTGACTTTTACCATATTCTATTGCAGGTAACTGTTTTGTCTATGTCTTCCATGAGACCGTAAACTTCAGAAGTCAGTAATCGTGTTCATATTTGCATCACTTTTCTATTGTTGTGTAACAAATGATTGCCCACATACCAATTTTAAAAAAATACACATTTATTATCTTAGTTTCTGTGTGTCAGGAGTCCAGGCTTGACTTGATTGGATCCTCTGCTTAGGGTCTCCAGAGGCTGCAATCAAGGTATCTGCTTGCAGCAGATGGTTTGAATCATTGAAAATGCAGAGGCATTTGAACCAGAGCAACTCCATCTTGAATAGAGACCGGGTAAAATAAGGCTGAGACCTGCTGGGCTGCATTCCCAGGAAGTCAGGCATTCTTACTCACAGGATGAGATAGGAGATCAGCACAAGATACAGGTCACAAAGACTGCTGATAAAACAGGATGCGGTAAAGAAGGCATCTGAAACCACTGAAGGCAAGATGGTGATAAAAAGTGTTTTCTAGTCATCCTCACTGCCCATTATATGCTAATTATAATGCATTAGCATGCTAAAAGTCACTCCCACCAGCACCATGACAGTTTACAAATGCCATGGCAATGTTAGAAAATTACCCTATATGGTCTAAAAAGAGGAGGAACTCTTACTTTCAGGAAATCTCCACCCCTTTCCTGAAAAACTCATGCATAATCCATGCCTTGTTTAGCATATAACCAAGAAATAACTATAAGTATTCTTAGTCGTGCTGCCCATGCTGCTGCTCTATGGAATAATCATTCTTTTTTTTTTTTTTTTTTTCAAATTTTGACTCATTTATTGAATTAAAATTATACTATGTATAAAACAGCAATCTATGTGCAGTGATTTAATGCATCATAATATATACATTTATCTTTACAAAGTCAGGATGCAAGTTCCAATGATTATGACTATAAAATTTATATTAAACATTTCCATAAGTGACTTCGGAATAATCATTCTTTTATTGCTTTACTTTCTTTAAACTTGCTTTCACTTTACTCTGTGGACTTGACCCAAATTCTTTCTTGTGCAAGGTCCAAGAATGCTTTCTTGGGGTGTGGATTGGGTCCCCTTTCTGGTAACATCTTGACTAGAAAAGGCTCTGCCTGTAAGTTCCCTCAGGTTGTTGACAGTGTTCATCTCCTTGCGCTGTGGAATTCATGGTAAATTGCTTCTACAAAGCCAGCAAAGGAGAGAAGGGTAAGGGGGTGGGAACCAGGCGAATGATGAGAAATTACTTAATGGGTACAACGTACATTATTTGGGTGATGAATACCCTAGTTCCCAATCTTTTTGGTAGCAGGGACCAGTTTTGTGGAAGACAATTTTTCCATGGACTTGGGGGTAGGGGATGGTTTTGGGATGAAACTGTTCCACCTCAGGTCATCAGGCCATTAGTTAGATTCTCATAAGGAGTGTGCAACCTGGATTCCTTGCATGTGCAGTTCACTATAGGGTTTGCTCTCCTATGAGAATTGAATGCCCCAGCTGATCCGACAGGAAGTGGAGCTCAGGCAGTAATGCTCGTGCTCACCTCCTGCTGTGCAGCCTGGTTCTTAACAGGCCACAGACCAGTATCTGTCTGTGGCCCAGGGGTTGGGGACCCTTGCCCTAAAGCCCTGATTTGATCAATATACATTCTGTTCATTTAAAAAAAATTGCATTTGTACCCCCAAATTTTTACAAATAAAAAACAAAATTTTAAAAAGAGAGAGAACCTTTAGATATTTATTTAAAAAGCTAGCATGACTGAGCTTTATATAACACAATTAACAAAATCACAGTGTGACAACCTATCACTATATTCTATTGGGGAGAAGCAAGTCTTCCAATGGTACTTAGTCTTTTAGGCCAGCTCTTGGTTGAAGATTATGCAAAAGAATTTTTGTTTATTGTTCCCAGGCATTTTCCTTCATGATTTTCTCCAGGGACTGTTTATTACTCAGCACATAGCTAACAGTCTCTTTGGGTCTAATCAAAGCCCCTTCCTTATGAGGCATGCACACATGCTCATGTGAGTCTGTGTATGTCTTGTGTGTGGTCTGTGTATGTGTGTGTGGTGTTTGTATTATGTGTGCGTGTACATGTTGTGTGTTGCATGCATGCATGTGTGTGTACATATACATGTGTGCATTTGTGCTCATGTGTATGTGTGGGGTGTGTGTGCAAGTGTGTTATGTGTGTGTTCTGTGTGTTTCAGTTTAGCAGCTGGCCAGCATTACTAGCTGCACCTCCTACGTTTTCAGCTCCAATCTGTTATTCCAATTGTTCAATTTGTGGGGAAGAAAAAGGTCTAGCTACCCACTTTCTCATTCACCTCAGCTGTCAGCCAGTCTGTGGCATGCCAAATGGAGTTCACATGTATTCTCACAGCCTTCCCACATTCCAGGAACTGGCTGTTTCAAAGGAAATGTTTATGATATATTACCCGAGGCTATGCAAACATTTTTGGGCATCTTACGAGGTACAATTTCCACTCTCAGCTACCTGCCTCAGTCTGTCTGTGTTGGAAAGCTTTTTTTCATGGGTTATAATTGAGTTCAATTATTAGGGCAGCACAGGGCTGCCTTTACTCTACTTTAACTGGAAGTAATGTGAAGGAGTTTTCCAAACACATTGCTATCCTTATTTATATGCAGTGGGCCTCGCTAGGTCTCACACAGCCTTTTCAAGGTCTGATCATCACCCTTTAGCCACACTTTTACTCCCCCTAACAGATGCTAGCTCCAGACATACAGAATTCATTTTAATTCATATATTTATATTCCACTTTAATTTTAATATATATTTAAATATAGAACCACTTACCGACGCCTGAATGTATGATGCTCTTCCTATATCATTTCCTATGTACATGCTTCTGCTTAAAATATATTTCTCCTGCCCTTTTAAACTGATTACTTCAAGACTCAAGTGGTATTGTCTCTGGAAATTCTTTTATTACACCCCCTCAACTCAGGTTAATCTGCCTTAAAATAATATTCTTTTAAGATAACTATTAGTTTATGGATTTGTCTTCCATAAGAGTGAGCTCCTTGAGGAAGGTAATTTGTCTAGTATGCTTTGCATCAGCAGAGTCTAGGATACTGCCTGACCATAAGATGCTCTTAGTAAAAGTCAATTGAACTATTATGTTCATTAAAGACACAAAAATAATGTTTCCCAGTGCAAACCCTGTTTTTTATGGAATGCTACCAGAGACCTCACTCTAGATTGACATCGGATTATTGAAATTAGTGCCAAGACCAGCTCGGTCATGGAGACCCTAACCCAGCAGCACTAGAGGAATTAAAGACACACACACAGAAATATCGCATGTGGAGTGGGAAATCAGGGGTCTCACAGCCTTCAGAGCTGAGAGCCTCGAACAGAGATTTACCCACATATTTATTGACAGCAAGCCAGTGATAAGCATTGTTTCTATAGATTATAGATTAACTAAAAGTATTCCTTACAGGAAATAAAGGGATGGGCCAAAGTAAAGGGATGGGCTCTGGCTAGATATCTGCAGCAGGAGCATGTCCTTAAGGCACAGATCGTCTGTGGTTTAAGAACGACTTTAAGCGGTTTTCCAGGAGTTCCTTGCCTTCATTCCGGTAAACCCACAACTTTCCAGTGTGGGCATCATGGCCATCACAAACATGTCACAGTGCTGCAGAGATTTTGTTTATGGCCAGTTTTGGGACCACTTTATGGCTAGATTTTGGGGACCTGTTCCCAACAAATTAGCAATTCATCAAAAATGGTTGTCATTCAATCCATTACACATAGTTCATTGGCAAGGAAATTGTTAGACTTTGCTAAACAATTTGCTGAAAAAAAATTTACCTGAGACATTCTCTACTTTATGAGTTGGTTAACCATATCAGTAAAGAAATTATGTTAATTTGGAATTATTTTTCACATTGTACCCATATTGAGTCCAGTGTAAAAGTTGCTACATGATGGCTTTCCCTTCCCAGGACTATTTTTTACCACATTCTGGTAATTGCTACCATTTTCTTTGGTAATAATGTCCCCTCCCTACACCAACCATGTTATTCTAGTGGAGACGGCCAATAATATTCTGCCCTTTCCCACCTCCTTGTCATAAAATGGGTCCATTTCTCAGCACAGAGCAATCCTGATATGCAATGTTATGACTCAGCTGGATTAGTCACCAGCCTTCCTTGGGATTCTGTGGCAGCTATAGGCTGGGATAAGGCTATCCTTCTCAACCATGATCTCTGACATGCGGAGAGGCCCATGAAGACACAGCCTACAAACAAAGAAAATAAGAGTGATAACAAGAGTAACATTTCAGCGCTCATTTCGAGTTGCTGAGATCCGGGTCATTGTCCTCAACCCTGTAAGTTTCCTTTTTTGCTGTGAGCCAGCCTATTGTGCCTCTTTTTAAAAAATACCATTTTCTGCTTAGGTTAGTATATGTTGGATTTCTGACAGTAGCAATTAAATATTTTCCTGAAGGGATTTACCAAGGAAGCAGCAGAGGAAGCATTTTCTCAGGTTTATGTTCTGCAGTCTGCCAACACACTGTGCCTTTTCATTTCAGCTCTATGGAAAGAGTCCCTATAAGACATATGTCCTTTTCCCATTCACAGTAAAGATTCACAGAGTTTTATAGTTTGAGGAATATAGGTTAAGATCAAAATAGGGGCAATGACTTCAAAAGCAAATAGCTATATTCCAATCAATGCATAAAACAGAAGTGGGGGATGAAGATTTATATTGCAAACAGTGTCTGAAGTTTACAAAATTATTTAACAAATGATTTCTTTAAATAGTGAGTTTCTGTTGGGGTATTTAAAAAGTACATTGGCTAATTCAAACTTGTGAGGACTATTTTGTACACATTAAACAAGGAAGACCACCTGTGAATTGCTAAAGAAGAGCATCGGCCTTTCCTTAGATCATGCACAGGTAAAACAATGTTTCATAGATTCTAAAATCTCTGGCCATGATCCTACAACCAGAAGTAAAACAAAGGCAGAGATGTGACAATGACATATTTATTTAAGCCATTTATTTAAGCCAATAAATCACTGGTGCATTTATGCTATAAATATACCATATAAAAATTACTGTATATACTAACCCTATAAATCAGTAGTAAATCTCAGTCATATCTTATCCAACTATCAGTACTATTCTTCTAAGCACCCCAAGAAATAAGTATAAGGTAGTTTCAGTTCACCTACAAAACCAGAAATGGCCCTGAGGGCTGCACCTGGAAGCCTTGCACGCTTCTCATTGTTTGGGCCTTGTTTCCCCGCTGAACCATATCCTTTACCTTATTAAAGCATCACATGAATATACTCTGAGTCTTATGAGTCCTTTGCTCTTACTTGTTACTTTCTTTTGAGTTTAATTAATATCAGTCTCTTCATGTGTACCTCTTGTAACAGAGGCTTAAACATCTCACAAATTGTGAATTTTCCCTATACATAATTAGTCCTCTGTAAAACAAGATATTAAGGATATAACATAAGCATATAATAAAATCAGAGGCAGCACTAACAATTAATTAAATTTGAAACATTTGTTCATATTTTCCTGTTTTTCTAAATTAATGTACATGTCCTTTCTTTATCAAAAAAAATAAAAAGAAGAAGAAAAGAAAGTAAATTAGGGAGATGGTTAAGTAATAGGGATTGTACAGGACACACAGAGGTTAGCTACTCTGAAGACTTCTTCTGCCATAGGCTGTTACTACAGATAAATCAAAATTAGCCATTTACCATTAATACATTTGAGTATTTCAGTGTTACCAGACATGCCCCATAACCAGCTCTTCCAACATTTGTCCTGGAATAAGATGTGCTCAGTTTCACCCATGCAAGGTACAGGCTGGAGCTAATAATTCTGTGTGTTCAATATCCCCAATTCTACCCACCACATCTGTAGACAGGTGAGATCAAGGTTAACACTAAGAGAACATTAGGTGAGACCAAGGTTAACACAATGAGAATTTTAAAGAGTAATCACAAAAAGGCACTCTAAAGCTGGGCATGGGAATAAGAGACAAAGGATTCTCTGACTCCAGTGGTTGCAAATCTGGCTAAGCTTTAAAAAAAAAAAATTGGGGAGATTTTTTAAAATGCTGGTGGAAAAAGACAATAGTAAAAATTAAAAAAAAAAAAAAGCTTAATGTTGATTGTCAGGTCATTGCTTCTAGCTGTACAGGTCAAAACTCCAAGGGCCACACACTGCATACACTTTCGATGTGAATGGAGTCCCACGGAGCTGTGCAACACAGCAGTCCTACTGGGCCCTACTATACAATTTCTGGAGATGGTGATAGGGCTTTTGTGCTTTTAAAAACATGATTCTAACACACAGCCAGAGTTGAGAACTAATGGTCTAAACTATTTTTTCCAAATGCTAATTATATGCCTTTGAGACTCATGTTGAGATTGTTATTGTTTTCAATATCTGCCTGCTGAGCAGATATTTCTTCTCCATTAATACCCTTAGGAATTTATCTTTTTTATATATTTAACAATAATCTTTCCCCTGTTGTGAAAGAACATTTGTTTTTGTTCCTACTTTTATTTACCTTGCTCCATCATATCCAAAGTTTGAAGAAACTTGTTGAATCACACACTTTTATGTAATTATATAATTTCACTTAAATAATAATGTAATTTTTACATAGATATAGATGTTATTTTTTCCAGATACTCTGCACATTTCAACAGTTCTCTTTAGGAAATAAACAAAACTTGTATCAAGAAAATTATCTTCTAAGCATTATATGGTACATATATTTTAAACACCACTGTAATCTGCTTTAAAAAAAAAAAGCCATTAATAAAAAGGTCAAATCATATGTTAGTGGGTAATCTGGGTTGTTCTGTTTTGCTTTCTGGGCCTCACAACCTTCTTGGGAGACCTGCTGTGTCTCCATGCCATGAGTGGCTGGTGGGGCTACTCATTACAGGACTAGCACCATCTCCTGCCACAAACCCCCAGCCTCACTGTCACCATAGGGTAGGTGAGGATGTGACTCGGTTAAGGCCAATTTGAACCTCAGGACAGAAAGCAACTGGAGTTGGGTTAACCGATGAGAATGCCCTACCGATAGTTCAGTAATTCCCTGACCTACCCTAGGCAACCACATTTTCTTTTTATTCTATGAGTAAACAAATTGCTTTTTGCCTAAGTTAGCCAGAATTGGTTTCTGTGATTTGCAACTAAAGGATGCTACAATTAGAGAAATTGGTACCAGTGTAGAATTCAGGCAAAGGAATCCTAGGCATATTTGCAGTATTTGCATTCGCTTATTAAGTTGAGGTAAGTCCAATGAAAATAAAAATCTACTTCAAATTCCAGGAAGGGAAACTGGTAGCCATTGATTGCTACAAACTGCAAAACAACAAGTCAAGTTTTCAATTGCAGCCATCTCAGATGGTGAAGCTCTGGCAGGACAATTAGCTGCTGCCATTTACCAAAATAAAGTGGATAGGAAGATTTTTAGACTGTTGGGGAAAATAGTGGCTCTGAACAATGTAAAGGAACTTAAAAAGAAAATTAAAAGTTCCCATTTTAAAGCCCTCTCTTCAAGGTATGGAATCAAACTCAGGACCTTTTAATAACCTGGTGCAAGTCTCATATTGATGTCCTTTAAGACTGAGCTTATAGAAAGTCAAACACAAAAACTTATGCTGTGGATTTCCAAACTGACCCAGATAAATTGACACCATCTCAATAAACCACTTTTGTAAACATTAAAACACTAGTCAGAAAAAACAGTAAGATATTAACAAGTTTAACATTGATATCTGAGACGTATTGGAAGAAACAGGGAATTACAGAAACACAAATCTCTCAGAAACACCATGAAGTTTTCTTTACCTGAGGTTATCTTGACCTTCTTGCAGGAGAAACACAATTGGCACCCCATATTCGTGGGCTCTCAATCTGTGGATTCAACCAACCAAGGATTGCAAATATTCAGAAAAAAAAAATCCACAATGTTCCAAGAAGCAAAGTTAGAATTTTCCACTGCACCTAAGTTGAATCCATGAAAATGAAGTAATGTATAAGCACTGTATTAGGTATTATAAGTAATCTAGAAATGATTTAAAGTATATGGCAGCAAGGCACAGTGGCTCACTCCTGTAATCCCAGCACTTTGGGAGGCTGAGGAGGGAGGATCACTTGAGGCCAGAGCTCAAAACCTGATAGGCAACATAGCAAGACCCTGTCTCTACAAAAAATTTAAAAATTAGCCAGGTGTGGTGGTGCACACCTGTGGTCCCAGCTACTTGAGAGGCTGAGGTGGGAGGATTGCTTGAGCCCAGGAGGTTGAGGCAGCAGTGAGCTGTGATTGCACCACTGCACTCCAGCCTGGGCAACAGAGCAAGACCTTGTCAAAAAAAAATGAATAAATAAAATTAAAAAATTAAGGATAAAGTAGAATGTACATAGGCTATATATAAATATTACACCATTTTATATAAGGGACTTGAGCATCTGTGGATTGTGGTACCCATGGGGGTCTTGGAACTAATCCCTCAGGGATATTGAGGGATGACTGCATATACAACTCATTTGTGACCTCTTCTCACTGTTGCTCTAGTACCCAGGATAAGAACTCAGCATGGCATGGGTAATATACCTACTTTGAAGAGTGGAATGCTAGATTTATTGTGCATCTCACCCACTTCTCTCCTCATTCTTTGCCCATTAGAACCCAAATCAATCTCCATTCTTGCTGCATAAATACACTTGGGAGAAAACAGCAGTCTTGGGAGAAAACACCAGTCTTTTAAATATTGACTACTGACTGTGATCTCCAGATCAGTAATCTATTCAGCAAGTGTATGAAATGCAAAAGGCTTTCTAGTTTCAGCAATTTTCACTGGAGCCCAAAATGACTGAAATCAGGTGGTATCATCAACATTAATAGGCACTGGGACACATGTGGTACAGAAAAACTTACTACATGAAAAGATCTCTGATTCTGGCTAAAATATGAAGTTCCAGGAATGAAACCAATAAGCAATCACTAAGGTCATCTCTGATTTGTAAAACAGAAAAAAAGAATCCCAATCTAGTGAACACCAGCATGATAAAGTTACTCTGCTCAAACATTGCCTCTCAAACAGTTCCAGACCCTGAGTCAGTTCACTCCCAGCAGCCTTTAAGTGAAAGGGGCTGGGTACCATTGAGAGAAAATGCCAAATTAATATTATTTTGTATTCTTGAATCTTACTCCTAACCTTTTCCAAAAATATATGTGGCTATTTATCTAGGTAACTGTGTCTTGGGAATAGGGAAACATACCAAACTCTTTTTTTAAATGATTGAATACAGGCATTAAAATAGCACTAATGTCTGGGAATCCACACTGCCACTCTATCCCACTGGACAGAGTGGAGGCTATGGAATCCATATGATGTTACTCTGTCCTGAGTTTGCCTCACAGTAGTTTCAGGAATAACTTAATCCCATTCATTGGTTATTTCCCTAGTTCCTAATTGTAAAACTTGAGTGACATCTTCAGCAATTAACAGTACCTCTACATTCACTCTTTGACCATGTAGCAAAGCCTGTTTTCAAAGGAAAAGCCATACTGAAGCCACTATCAATTCTCCAGACAATCATAAGAGCAAACAAAAAGCCACAACTACATGACTTGGGAAATTGCATATAATCATGTCATTATAAATACTTAAAAGATGCACCTATTGCAATTTATATTATACCCTCCATTAATTATCCAATTTAACACACACAGAAGATACATGGGTATGGGAAAATGGCACCAAATTGTTATAAGTGAAATTCAGTACCATTGAGTGGTGACTCCAATTGCTAATGTAGTCTCATTACTGCTGTAAATTAACATATTACCTGGTAATTGACAGGCAGTTACTACTCTACAGAATGCATATTTCTCCTTTTGAATAAATATTAAATAACAAAATAAAACAACAAGTTTGCTTTTACCTGCCAGAGGCTGTAGTACGTTCTTGCACACATACACACACATACGAATATATATATATATATATATACACAAACATATATTTTATATTTCAGCTATATAACCTACTAATAACGGTTCTATTTGATCCTCATAGCCACGTGTGGTGCTAGCTTAGATAGGACTTGAAAGCTGGTCCTTTCCAAGTTACCATATTGCCTACTCTGTCAGCTGTGTTTACGTACTTGCTTCATGAAGAGAGTTCAATTGTGACTCCTGAGAAATATACAGTCAGGGACTGTACTGTGAAAGCCAAGGGCTCTCCTTCTATGACTTTGCTTGATGATACAGATTAATGGAAGACTATAGCAATTCTACCCAATTCTACTGCAATCAAGGAACCCTGCCCAGTTGAACTCCTAGCTGAAGTCCAAAGTAATGTTAGAAGGAGTAGCAGAGAAAGAGAATGATTAATTACATCTAATATCTCATAAGCAGTTACAGAAACAAAATCTGTACCCTGCATTTCTTGGTTTGCTTTGTATTTAGCACATAGAGTATCTTATAGTTTGGTTTTCATTACAGAGTGAACTCTACTACACTGATTCTGATTGAACAACATGCTAACATATTTCTCAAAGCAAGCCAAAATCGTCTATCAGATTTTTGGTTTCAAAGTAGCACTCCAGCAACTGTATGAAAAATAGATTGAAGGGCCGGGCGCAGTGGCTCACGCCTGCAATCCCAGCACTTTGGGAAGCCGAGGTGGGCGGATCACGAGGTCAGGAAATCGAGACCATCTTGGCTAACACAGTGAAACCCCATCTCTACTTAAAAAAATACAAAAAATTAGCCGGGCGTGGTGGCGCGTGCCTGTAGTCCCAGCTACTCAGGAGGCTGAGGCAGGAGAATGGTGTGAACCCGGGAGGCGGAGCTTGCAGTGAGCCGAGATCGAGCTACTGCACTCCAGCCTGGGTGACAGAGCGAGACTCCGTCTCAAAAAAAAAAAAAAAAAAGAAAGAAAGGAAAAATACATTGAAGCCGGGCGCGGTGGCTCACGCCTGTAACCCCAGCACTTTGGCAGGCTGAGGCAGGTGAATCACCTGAGGTCGGAGTTCGAGCCCACCCAAGCCAACATGGCAAAACCCCGTCTCTACCAAAACTAAAAAAATTAGCAGGACATGGTGGCAGGCACCTGTAATCCCAGCTACTCCAGAGGCTGAGGCAGGAGAATCGCTTTAACCTGTGAGGTGGAGGTTGCAGTGAGCCGAGATCACGCCAGCGCACTCCAGCCTGGGTGACAGAGCAAGACTCCATTTCAAAAAGAAAAAAAAAAAAAAAAAAAAAAAGACCGAAGACAAAAAGCTACAGGTAAAAAGAACAATCTGGAAGCTATTACACGAGTATAGAAAGAAGTTTTGAGGCCTAAATCGTGGGGAAAGAAATGGAGGTTCAGGAAAGGACCAGATATTTGCTATATGAAGTAACTACTGTGAATTATCTTATTAAAAATTTTGAATGTAGTGAATAAACTACATCTAACTTATCAATAGCATTAAGTTTCAAAGATAATCATCAAAATCCTCTATTGACACTTCCTTTTTAAAGGATTTAGCTATCTAGAAACTTCACTGATCTGAAACTAGTTTGTAATTTTTAAGTTACAAGTAACTTTTTTTTTTTTTTTTGAGTCGGAGTCTTGCTCTGTCGCCCAGGCTGGAGTGCAGTGGCGCCATCTCGGCTCACTGCAAGCTCCGCCTCCCGGGTTCACGCCATTCTCCTGCCTCAGCCTCCGGAGTAGCTGGGACTACAGGCGCCCGCCACCACGCCTGGCTAATTTTTTGTATTTTTAGTAGAGACGGGGTTTTACCGTGGTCTCGATCGCCTGACCTCATGATCCGCCCACCTCGGCCTCCCAGAGTGCTGGGATTATAGGCGTGAGCCACCGCGCCCGGCCACAAGTAATTTTTCAGAAGGCCTCTGAGTGGCCAAATTAAGTGTCACAAGGTTCACTTAGTGGTCTCACTTAGAGCCTGCTAACTCTTTTACAGACCCCTTCCCGTCTTTTTTTTTTTTTTTTTTTTTTTTTTTTTTTTAAGAATTGCAACTATCTGGATTCCATGTCCAATTGAAATAAAAAGTTGGAAGCCCAAACTCTGATACTTTCAGGAGAGGGTAAGCAAAGCAGGCAAATGAGTAAAGGAACCCTGTATATGACAATAAGGAGGGGTGAAGACTGAGACAAAGTAGAGAACACATGCCCATCTATCAGGTTGGTACAAAAGTAATTGCAGTTTTTGCCATTATGCAAAAACTTTTATTAGGTTGCTTGCTTTCGCAGCAACCTAATACAAGGGACAGCCACTGCTCAGCATTAGCCAATTGTAGCCAAATGGAAATGAAAGCTACACAGATCTGATTTTTCAAAATAAATTAAATGTAAATTTTACAGGAAATCTTCCAAATTTAAGCACACGATAAACTCAAATTGTTTCCAACATGGGGTCAGCCAAGCAGAACATCTCTGCAACATTTCCGCGGGCTCTATGTGTCAGTCCACAAAGTACCAGACTCTTCTGTGCTCTCCAATGTAAGTGTTAGAGAAACCCCTGCTTACCAGGCCTCTGGTTTCATACAACATTGACTACAGTGGCGGCATCTTGAAGTGAGTAGTTCAGCACTCACAAGGCACCTATAAGGTTAATACTTCTAGTCTGAAAATAGCCACATTTTAAGCTGACCACCAATTATAATTACAGAACATTTATGGCCATATAGAGCATCTCCCACCCAGCCCACAGAATGTCCAGATGCCCTAAGAATACAGCCCACTTTACTTAAAGACATCACCAATAAGCAAGTTTAGGTTGAAGGATTAATGGTCATCGATAACAATAAAAGCCACTACCTTTAGTGAGCACATCTGCACATTTCAATTTTAAGTATAGCTCTTTATAATTGAGTTAGTGGGTGCAGCGCACCAGCATGGCACATGTATACATATGTAACTTACCTGCACATTGCGCACATGTACCATAAAACCTAAAGTATAATAATAATAATAATAATAATAATAAAAGAAAAAAAAAAAGAAAGATGAAAAAGTTCTGTGGACCTGTTTCACAACAGTGTAAATATAATTAATACTGCTGAACTGTAAACTTGAAAGTGGTCAAAATAGTAAATCGTATATGTCTTTTATCACAATTGAAAAATTCTGCATTAAATCATAGACTGAAAATAATACCAACACCATCAGCACAAACACCAAGGAAACAATAGAAGCACTAACTAAACTTTCTATTCTTAGGACGTCTTCATGGGCACCAATACAAGCTTAAAAACCTCAGCCATCAAATTAGACTCAAAAAGAAGTACAGTTACCAAAAAGTCTATTGGAATTATAGATTTCCTTACCCTTCCTTTAACGATTAACTCTTACTATATTAGCATATTCGCATGTATACATAATTGTAAAATCAGTAAAAATTTGTTGTGTAAAAAAAAAAAAAATTTTTTTATAAGTAAAGGCACTAACAAAGGATTGCACATTCCTCCTCTTGCTTTCTAAGGATACCCTGCTCTGTAACAGAGCAGTTTCCAATAAACTTGCTTCTTTCACTGTTTTCTGTGACTTGACTCAAATTCTTTCATGCATGAGATCCAAGTACCCACTCTTGGAGTATGGATGGAGATCCTCTTTCCAGCAACTTAAGGACAAAGCACCTTAATCCCTTCAATAAGTCTAAGAATATCAAGCATTCCACAATACTTAATATTTGCAACAACAATTCCTGATCATAAAGCAAAAGGAAATTATATTTAGTATGATCTGTTTAATAAGGCTGGAGAATTATATTGTAGCCAAATGGAAATGAAAGCTACACAGATCTGATTTTTCAAAATAAATTAAATTTAAATTTTACAGGAAATCTCCCATATTTAAACACACAATGAACTCAAAATTGTTTCAACATGGGGCCAGCTACCTCCTGTTCAATAAGTCTAAGAATATCACCATGTTATAGCATTTCACAATACTCAATATTTGCAATGACAATTCCTGATCATAAAGCAAAAGGAAATTAAATTTAGTATGAACTGTTTAATAAGGTTGGATAATTATATAATACATCTGAGAAAGTTTCATATCCACAAGGATTAAAGCTTGAAAATGGAAATGATTTAAGCTATTTGTAAACCTTGGCTATCTAGAATGACATATTACCCAAAGCCTTAATCAGCAGAGTTTTCCTTTATGGTCTTATGCCATTAGTTGATGTACAGTTTGTCATAGCTATTATTTCTGCGATTTGCCAATGAATAGTTAGTAGTGTAAAAATTGAATGATTATGTTTTTTATCTCATGCTGTCATCTCAGCTTTTTCTTATAAAATTATCATTACCAGCGGAGGGTGTCCAGGTTCTTGGTGTTTTGAACAGAGAATTGGACAAAATGCACAAACAAAGCAAGGAAAGAATGAAGCAACAAAAGCAGAGATTTATTGAAATGAAAGCACACTCCACAGGGCGGGAGCAGGTCTGAGCAAGCGGCTCAAGGGTCCCAGTTACAGAATTTTCTGGGGTTTCAATACCCTCTAGAGGTTTCTCATTGGTTACTTGGTGTATGCCCTACGTAAATGAAGAGAATATTTACTGTCATAGCGGAAATGTTTCCGTTTGATTTAGTTCTAGGAAGTCCTTAGGTTCCCTGCATCCAGGCCCTATTCTCCTGCCTCAATCATTCATGGGAAAACTTCTGGAATGGTGGTTAAAACTTCTTAAAGTCTCTGGAGATTGTCCTAAGTGCATATGACAAATGAAAAAAGAAAACATTTATTCAGTAAAATCTACTAAATCTCTATCAAAATTCAAAGAGTCTGTCATTTGAACCGTGAGCTACTCCATCCCCAGCCCAACCCTGGCAGCCTAGTATGATGGAAGATCTACCCTACGCAGGTGGAGCCACTAACACAGGATTCCCTTTCTCTCTAGCTCCCAATGTAGGGCTACAGTCTCTCCCCAGGAAGGACACTCCAGGAGCATTTCTCATCCCTCTACTTCTGTACTGCAGAAGCTCTATTCCAGGGAAGAGCCAATAAGAGATACAGGATCCTCTTTTTCCACACAATCCTCATTTCTAAAGAGGAAGCCCTATCCCAGGCAAAATATACTGAGAATCCTGGGACCCTGATCATCCTCACCCTCAGCTTGCTAGTAGGGCAGAGGTTCCATGCCAGTATAGGCACCCCAAGATGGCCAGAGGCTACTGCTCCCACCAATGCCTTATTTGTAAACAGAGTGTCATGCCCAGGGGGAAAGGCTGGCAATAAGAACAAAAAGCTTCAAAAAGCTCCCTAAGGAAATTTACTTTATATAGAATAGAGTGTGGAAACGTTCAAACCTAAGGACCCTTTTGAAAACAACGGAGATGTTGTAGCAAGCAACTAAGAAGGAGTATGAAAGCAATAAGTGAAATCATAGACCAAGCAGAATTTTTTTTTTTTTTTTTTTTTGAGACGACCAAGCAGAATTTTACCAGAGAGAATCAGGGAAAGAGACAGTTAAGAAGAGCATTCACGAGGCTGGAACAAATCTCACAGACTAGTTTCCTAGACTACCCCTGTGAACAGGACTGGATTTAATTGTACGCAACTGGAGAGCAATCTATGCCCCAGGGCATTGTCAAAAACAATAGTGTAATCAGTTGGCAATTAGTGTTGGCTTACAGCTGAGCCTGATACCAAGCAAAGCAAATAAGTTACTAAAGAAATCAAAGAAATAGAAAAAGAACCCTTCTAAAACCACCATTGTCATAGAAACATTGTGCACATGTCCAAGGCTGCACTACATGAAGCGATGTCAGTGGCTGCACGCTGCAGGTAAAATAGACCTCTCAAAAATAGTCCAGGTAAGTCACCAAACAAATAAACAAGCAAACAACATCAAAAACAAGTCTGAAAGAGTAGAAGAGTAGAGTTCAGTAGCCAGAGTTACTACAGTGTGTTATTTAAAATGTCTAACTTTCTTTTTAACAAAAAAGTTACAAGATATGCAAAAAGGAAGAAAGTGTGATACACACACACACACACGCACACACACACAAACAGGCAATAGAAACTGCCTTTGAAGAGGACCAGATGGTGGACTTGCAGATAAAGATTTTAAAGCAGCTACTATAAATATGTTTCAAAAACTAGAAGAAACAATACTTAAAGAAGTAAAGAAAGGTATGATGACAATGTGTCATCAATTAAGAGAATATCAATAAAAAGACAGAAATTATGTTTTCAAAAAACCAAATGAAAATTGCGCTGTAAAAATGTACATTAACTGAAACAAAATATTCACTAGAGGGACCCAATAGTAGATTTCAGATGACAGAAGAAAGAAATCAGAAAATTTGATGACAGAGCAATAGAGATTATGCAATCTAAAAAACAGAGAGAAAAGGTAATGAATAAAAATGAGCAGAAACTCATAGAAATGCAGGGACACCATTAAGTGCACCAACATACATGAAATGGGAATAACAGAAGAAGAGAGGGGAAATGATGGAGCATAAAAAATATTCAAAGAATAATGGCTGAAAAATTCCCAAATGTGATGAAAAACATTTATTTATACATCTACAAAACCCAACAAAATCTAATTAGGATAAGTGCAAGGGGATCTACACCAGGAAACACCATAGCAAAAATGTTGAATGTCAAAGACAAAGGGAAAATCTTGAAAGCAGCAAGTGAGAAATAACTCATCCTATACAAGAGAACCTCATTCAAATTAACAATTGACTTTCCATCAGAAACAATGAAGACACAAGGTAGGAGAATGACATACTCAAAATGCTGAAAGGTCAAAAAGTCACTTGTCAACCGAAGACCTTATTTCTAACAAAACTATCTTTCTAAAATGATGGCAAAATAAAGACATTCTCAAATATGTAAAAATGAAGAGAATTTGTTACTAACAAACCCATCTTACTAGACACACTAAGGAAGCTCTTTAGGCTAAAAGCAAGTAACTCCAGGCAGCAACTTGAATCCACACTAAAAAAACAAAGAGGGATAATAAACGTGATTTTGTAATTATAACAGTAAAAATATTTCTTCCCTTTTCTTCTTTTAACTAACTTAAAAAGCAACTGTAACTGCTTTCCTTCCTAATAGTATAGATAAATTATCTTGACTCCAAGCTAATGCCTATCCCTCCACTTTGTACTAATTCATTCCTCTCTTTCCTATGCAAGGACATACATTCCACAATTCTTCCCTTTTTATACCCTTCATCATTATTTTTCCCCTTCCTACCAGATTATTTTGTTTAGCACTTAAATTATACAGTTATTTTTGCTGGTTTATTAGCGAGAATTATGAGAGTCTGCACATATTACGGTTTATGTTTTTCAGAGTTTTTCTTACATAAAGAAGAAAAACAAACATTTGGGGGAGGAAAAATTCTAAGCCCATTAGAAGTAATTCCAATGCAATTTAAAAATTATCATCACTTGGGACACGTACTTCGTCATTTATTTGTACAATAAACATTTATTTGCACATAGGTAGAAAATTTAGTTCTACAAAATAAATCAATATCAAATATACACAAACATCAAATTTTACCAACTGGTTAATTACACAAGAGAAGAAAACAGAATGTGCACAGCTAAAAACCAGAAAGCTTCAGAAATAAAAAAAGAGAGATATTTTTAAAATAAATCACACAAGAAAACAAATGCAAGCCTCTAATTTGTTGACTTGCCTTAGCCAGGTAACTCCATCATGCTCCCTAGTACCTCCCATGTACTTGTGCTATCATACTCCAACCACTTATAGAGCTATCACCATGGCCAGGCCCTGAACAAGTCTTTATATTAGTCAATTCTTCATTCAAAAAATATTTGTGAAATACCTACTATGTTCTAGTTATTGATCACACAAGAGTGAACAAAATAATCAAAGTCTATGCCCTCATGCATCATATGTTCCAGCGGAAGCAAATAAAATCAACCAACCAATAAATAAATAAATAAGAAAGAATAACCAATCCTAAGTCCCATGCAGAGACTGTGCGTGTCACAGTGACTACTCCAGATTGGAATGTCAGGATAGGTCTCTTTGAGATGACATTTAAACTAAATCCCAAAATTCATCAAGGAGGATTTCCATGTTACAGATGAGAAAGCTTAAGCCTTAAAGAAGTTAAGTAACTTGACAATGTCACAGAGCTAGTATGTAATAGAACCAGGGTTCTTGAGTATTATTGATAGTGTATTAAATCTGGAGGCTGCCTTATTTGCAACTGAAAAATTAATTTCTCCCCAAGGTGGGGAGGAGCCTAATCTTTAGCTCTTCCCAGTACATAAGAAACCAATATTTCCATTCTATCCTTCTGCCTGTTATTTATTGAGTGTACATTTCCTTTAATAAATGATCGATAAATATGACTTTAAAACATACACACACACATACATTGTACATAGTGATCCTACAATAAAGATTGTAAAACTTCATTATGTGTGTAAATTAACTGATGAACCACTTAGATGTGCAGCTGGCAAGCCTGCAAATCACAGACTCAGAGGCAGTATGGTTGAGGAAGAGAGGATATAGTACTAACTATGCATTTTTTTTTTCTGAAACAAACACCACAGATGCTTTTGTTGCAATGATCAACGGACCACATCTTGAAAAGCCTCCTACTATGGTCTATTACAGTAATTCTCAAACTCCAGTATGAATTAGAATCACCTGGAGAGCTTGTTAAAACAGATTTCTGGGTCCCACCCCAGAATTTTTGATTCAGCAGGGCTGGGGTGGTATCTGAGAATTTGCATTCTAACAAGTTCTCAGAAGGTATCGATGCAGCTGGTTCAGAGACCACATTTTGAGACTCTCTAGTCTATTCAACAGAAAAGTCTCTCTAATCACGGCAATGACATACAGTTTTATGGAATTCCTCACTGTTTCCTCAAAAAAAGTCCTATAGCAAATAAAGAAAAAATGCACAATATGCCTTCTAATTTGAAGTAGAATATCTCATAATAGCATGGTCATCATTACAGCCTGTGGATTTACTGACCTTGATGGTTGGTTGGAGCAAAATGGGGATAGGTGTCATGTAAAAAAAGTGGTTAAACCTGCAGGAAGTTCTGGTTATAGCACCTATTAGGTGCGTAATTGATTGGTATCCTTGAAACTCTGCTTCAGCTGGTCTGTTTTCTACCTCAAGAACCATGCCAAAACAAAACAAGACAAAATAAAGCATACGAGTCTGTTTCAACGCATGCCTAAAAACAGCTGAGCAATTCATCTACTGTTGATTTTATTGATCTGATGCAGGGAGGTAACTTCACTCTAAAACCTTTGTTCATACAAACTACCTATAATTTGCCAAATTATTAAACCCGATAAGTATTGTAAGCCAAAAATAAAATCCCAAGGCCGCCAACCATCTGAATGGACCCCTCCTTTCTGCCATTCTAGTTCAGAACCTGATAGAAGAGAGGGTTGGACATGCCTCATTACAGCTCCCCAGAATTTACATCAACACAGACCTTAGATTTGATAAGAAGCATTTATAGTCTATTCTCTCTGAAGCCTGGTACTTGGAGCCTTCATCCACATGATAAAACCTAGGTCTCCACAAATCCAGATATTCCTTTCTATTGATAATAACTCTTTCAACCAATTGCCAGTCAGAAAATTTTAAAATCTACCTATGACCTGGAAGCCCTCATCTTTAAGTTGTCCAGACTTTCCAGATTGAACCAATGTAATTCTTAGATGTATCGATTGATGTATTGTGTCTCCCTAAAACATGTAAAGCTGTATCCTGACCACCCTGGGCACATGTCATCAGGACCTCCTGAGGCTGTGTCATGGGTGCATCCATAACCTTGGCAAAATAAACTTTCTAAATTGACTGAGACTTGTCTCAAGTACTTTGGGTTTATAACATGTGATATGGTTTGGCTGTGTTCCCCACCAAAGTCTCATCTTGAATTGTAGCTCCCATAATTCCCACGTGTGGTGGGAGGGACCCGATGGGAGATAACTGAATTATGGGGGCAGTTTTCCCCATATTGTTCTCATGGTAGTGAATAAGTCTCAGGAGATCTGATAGTTTTATAGGGGGAAACCCCCTTCATTCTCATTTTCTCTCTTATCTGCTGCCATGTAAGATGTGCCTTTTGCCTTCCCTCACCACGTGGAACTGTGAGTCCATTAAAGCTCTTTTTCTTTATAAATTACCCAGTCTTGGGTATGTCTTTATCAGCAGTGTGAGAACAGACTAATACGGTACATTTTAGAAAAGAAAGCTATATATTAGAACTTAGTTTGGCATCCAGAAGTATATCTCTCTGTAATCACTCTTTTATTCTACATTCCCTTGTCATTTGTTTCAATCTATACTGTGACATTTTACAATAATTTGCTTTACTGTTTCTCTCGTTTGTACATTTCCACAAGTTGATCACAAGCTCCTCCAAATCAGGAATCTTCTCTGTCTTGTATCTCCTTACAGCATTACTTTATTTTTATAAGGAATACTGAGGGAAAATATTGAGGAACAAATGTCCGAACAAAGCCAGGCTCCTAGGGGAATACGGTTGTTCCAGGGGATCACCTAGGATTAATTACAGGACTCCTCCGCCCAACCCTTCACCCTTACCAAATAGGTATTAAGGATGCTCAAGTCTCTTACATAGAATGGCCTTGTATTTGCATATAACCTATGCACATTGCACATACTTCCATACACTTTAAATCATCTCTAGATTCCTTAAAATACCTAACACAATGTAAATGCTGTGGAAATAGTTATACTGTATTTTTTGTTTTTAATTGTATTATTACTTTTTTTTCTCCGAATATTTTCCAGCCCTGGTTGGTTGAATCCACAATGCAGAACCACGGATACAGAGGGCCAATTGTATTAAAACAACAACAACAACAAAACACTCCTGCTTTGATAAACTATTGTTACATTTATCTCCTTTGTGAAGAATTAATGCAGATTGTAGCAATAAGCCATTATGACTTTTAGAAAATCTGTAAAGTGCAGGTAAATATTATTTGATGCAAAGTTATGGTTGTTTGGACAGAGGTAACAGTTATTAAGAGAAAGAAATGAACAGAGTAAATATGTTTGAAAAAGAAAAAGGCTATGGAGGAACCTGAGTCTAAAACACACCTCCAAAATGGCGCTTTCAGTGGCCACCTTACCCCTCCTCATCTTCCCTGGAGCCTGCTCCCCCTGGTTTGAATCAACTTCTATCAGGCACATCCTTCCCGAACTGGACTTCCAGGTGTTCGACTCCCTCCCTTCTTTGTCATGTTCTCAAAGGACCCCAGTCCATTATAATGTCTTCTTTCCCCCGCGCCCCATCATTGCAAGCTGTCAGTGTAATTACTCATAACGTAGGCTGTTTAATACCTCTTAGTCAGATTTAGTTTTCTGAAAAGGGATCGTTGCATCTTCCACAGACTGTGCAACATAGAAAAATTCTAGCGTTCAGCGAGTCAGTGAATCCCTCTGAATATTCACCAAGATACTGTTTTGGTTTGGATATTTAAATTATGTCAGGTATAGATCCCTAAAATTGGAGATGAAACAGTGAACATGACTTTCTATTTTCTCGCATGGTGGTAAGAACACTTAATATGAGATTACCCTCTTAACAAATGCTGAAGTGTACACTATAGTAAGGAGTATGAGATGTGGGACAGTCAAAAGAGGATCTAAAACGCAGGAGACGGAGGTTAAGCAGCGGTTTCCCGGGACTGGGTTGTGCTCCCGAACGTTCGCAGGTTCCAGGACTGACCGCTCACCCCGGGTGTTAACGGCTGGGCGGCAGCCGACCGGGTCCCCACTCAACGCCGAGCTACCTCGGCTCAGCCCCCTGGCCGCGAACTGGGGGTCCAGGTGGGAGCGGACCTCGCGCTACCTGCCCCGCTCGCGGGAAAGGCAGGAGAAGGGAGGTGAGTGGGTCCCCCGCGACAGAATCCGCAACTGCCCCGCATGCCCTGGCTGCAAGTCGCGACGCCTGCAACCAGAGGGCCCAGGGCGCCGGGACTGGGGAGGAGCGGGCCTGGGCGGCCCAGCTGGTCCCGGAGAGGCCGCCACGGAAGCCGACCCCGAGCCCTGGGGCACATTCTGGGGAGGGGGGATGGGGTTCCGCGGCCCCGATCACTACAGCCCAGGAGAGAACCCGGTTTTGAGCGTGGTTTTCCCCGCCTGCCGCCATTTGCACGCCGCGACTCTGTTTTTTAAAACAGGAGTGGAAGAGAAAGGCTCCAACTTATGTCCCTCTTGCTCTTCGGGGCTTCATGAAGGGACCTCCTACCCACACCCACCCCCAACCCGCCACAAACTCCAGAGCGGGACAGAGTCCGCGACCTTCAGACGACCCCGGCGCGAAAGCGCGCGCCCACTCGGAGTGCCACGAGCCAGCGCCGGCGAAGCAGGTGGATTCCACCGCTCCCCACCTGGTCCCACTTCAGCACCCGAGTCACTCCCGCTCCCGCCTCCTGGTGCTGGAGGACCTCACCCAGCACCGAGGGGCACGGACAAAACGGAGCGGGAAGTGCCCAGTTCTTTACGTCGGATCCGTGTTCGCGGCCGGCGCAGGGTCTGGCGCTGAGGACGCGTGTGCGGGGTGGTCCGCCGCCTCCAGCGCGGGCGCCTTAACCCCGCGGGTCGCGGCACCAAAGTCCCGACAGTGGCGGACGCCGGCACCAGGGGGCGATGGAGAGCAGGCGACACCGAGGGTGTCCATCCCATCCACCCAACCTGGTGCAACGCTCTGGGAAGCGCTATGGCAGGATTTCAAGGCCAGAGTTAAAAAGGCGCGTTCCGTGGTAACATTTTAATCCACCCACTGCCAGCTGCTGCCACTTCCCTTGCTACTGCCACTTCCCTTGCTACTGCACAAGGAAAGCCCTCTTCCACCTCTCTCCATTTCCCCAATTCTATAATACCTCCATTTAGTTTCATGTTTGTTTTGCTTTTGCATATTAAAAGAGGTACAATAATAGTTGTGACGCACAAGGCTTAAGAGACAAGCTATATAGACTGCAATCCGATTTTATAGGCTTGAATCCACCGTCGGTTGGTTATGAGATGCTTAGAAAATTATTTCCATTCTCTGTTCCTCATTTTCCTCACATGTACAACATGGATAATAACAGTACTGACCTCATAAGGTTATTTGGAAGATATGGGCATATAGCACAAATTGCCTGATGCCTAGTAAGCACTCAGAGCTCTCCTCCTCACAGAACTGTATTACAACTGAAAGAGCTTTAAAAACACGATTTTCTGAGGCTGAGCGCAATGGCTCAGGCCTGTAATCCCAGCACTTTGGGAGGCCGAGGCGGGCGGATTACCTGAGGTCGGGAGTTCGATACCAGCCTGACCAACATGGAGAAATTCGTCTCTACTAAAAATACAAAATTAGCTGGGCGTGGTGGCACATGCCTGTAATCCCAGCTACTCGGAAGGCTGAGGCAGGAGAATCACTTGAACTCGGGAAGCGGAGGTTGCGGTGAGCCGAGATCGCGCCATTGCACTCCAGCCTGGGCAACAAGAGCGAAACTCCGTCTCAAAAAATAAAAAAAGAAAAAAAAAAACTAAACAAAACCCATGATTTTGTATTGTACTGCGAATTTGTCGATTAGGGATGGGTGGGAAACTTCTGTTAGTGATCGGACTTTCAGGCTGGGCAACCTGGGTTGCAGTTCCACCTTCACCTCTTACAAAATGTGTGACCTTGGGCAAGTCACTTCACCTTTCTGCACCTCAATTACATCATCTGTCAAATGAGATAATAGCTCTTGTTAGGACTAAATAAGCTAACATTTGCAATTAATTTAGAATATTTACTATCAAATGTATATGCCTTTATAAAATGTAGAATTTACCTTTTATAAGGAGGTAACTTGTAATTCAAATTCTATGCAAATCCATCAGAATCTCAGCCTTATTACAAACACTGCTAGCTACATTTGCAATGTACTCTAACCATTTTCATAGTCTTTCCTTTCAACAAGCAATTACAAGTTAAACATGATAGTTAACATTTTCAATGACTGTAAGTAATAATTTTGGGAAAAATACTGAATACCGAATTATACTAGTTGAGGTATAAGATGTTAGTGACAATGTTAATTATTGTTTCCAATATTACTTATAAAATATACATTTTATACTTTTGAGGAAACAATTCAATATTCAGTGAATGTCTCCCTAAGCCTCATATTCACATTCTTTTTTAATTTTAATTTTTAATCTTTGTGGGTATATATTAGGAGTATATATTTAAGATTTACGAGGTATATGGGATATTTTGATACCAGCATACAGTGTGTAATACTTACATCAGGGTAAATGGTGTGTCCATCCCCTCAAGCATTTATCCTTTGTGTTACAAACAGTTCAATTATACTCTTATAGTTATTTTTAAATGTACAATTAAATTATTGTTGACTATGGTAACTCTGTTGTGCTATCAAACACAAGTTCTTATTCTTTCTTTCTAACTACTTTTTGTGCCCATTAACCATACCCACTTCCCCCCAGTTCCCCAACTGCCAGCCCCAGCCTCTGGTTACCTTCCTTCTCTCTGTCTCCATGAGTTCGATTGTTTTAATTTTAAGCTCCCACAAATAAACAAGAACATGCAAAGTTTGTCTTTCTATGCCTGGCTTATTTCACATAACATGACCTCCAGTTCCATACATGTTGATGCAAATGACAGGATCTCATTCTTTTTAATGGCTGAATAGTACTCCATTGTGTATATGTACCACCTTTTCTTTATCCATTCATCTGGTGATGGACACTTAGGTTACTTCCAAATCTTGGCTACTATGAATACAGCTGCAATAAATATGGGAGTATAGAAATCTCTTTGATATCCTGATTTCCTTTGTTTTGGGTATATACACAGCAGTGGGACTGCTGGGTCATGTGGTAGCTCTATTTTTAGGTTTTGAGGAACTTCCAAACTGCTCTCCATAGTGGTTGTACTAATTTACATTCCCGTCAACAGTGTATGAGAGTTCCTTTTCTCCACATCCTCTCCAGCATTTGTTATTGCCTTTCTTTTGGATAAAAGCCATTTTAACTGGGGTGAAGTAGTTTTGATTTACATTTCTCTGACGATCAATGATGTTGAGCACCTTTTCACATGCCTGTTTGCTATTGGTATGTCTTCTTTTGAGAAAAGTCTATTCAGCTATTTTGCTAATTTTTAAATTGGATTATTAGATTTCTTTCCTATAGAGTTGTTTGAACTCCTTATATATTCCTATATTAATCCCTTGTCAGATAGGTAGTTTGCAAATATTTTCTCCCAATCTGGGGGTTGTCTCTTTCCTTTGTTGATTGTTTTCTTTGCTGTGCAGAAGATTTAAGCTTGATTTGTTCATTTTCACTTTAGTTGTCTGGGTTTTTGGGCTATTACTCAAGAAATCTTTGCCTAGTCCAATGTCCTGAAGAATTTCTCCAATGTTTTCTTTTAATAATTTCATATGTTGAGGTCTTAGATTTAAGTCTTTAATCCATTTTGATTTGATTTTTGTACATGACAAGAGATAGGAGTCTATTTTCATTCTTCTGCATATGGATATCCAGTTTTCCCAGTATTATTGATTGAAGAAACTGTCCTTTTCCCAATGTATGTTCCTGGCACATTAGTCAAAATGAGTTCACTGTAGGTATATAGATTTGTTTCCAGATTCTCTATTCTATTCCATTGGTCTATGTGTCTGTTTTTATGCCAGTACCATGCTGTTTTGGTTACTATATCGCTGCGGTATAATTCAAAGTCAGGTAATGAATAATAATTCCTCCCATTTTGTTCCTTTTGCTCAGGATATCTTTAATTATTCTGTGTCTTTTGCAGTTCCATGTAAATTTGGGGATTTTTTTTCTATTTCTGTAAAGAATGTCAGTGATTTTTGTTTGTTTTGTTTTGTTTGAGACAGAGTTTTGTTCTGTCACCCAGGTTGGAGTGCAGTCATGTGATTGTAGCTCACTGCAACGTCTTCCAGGTTCAAGCAATTTTCATGCCTCAACCTCTCAAGTACCTGGGACTACAGTCACGTGCCACCACACCCAGCTAATTTTTGTATTTTTAGTAGAGATGGTGTTTTTGCATGTTGGCCGAGCTGGTCTTAAACTTCTGGCCTCAAGTGATCCACCTGCCTCAGCCTCCAAAAGTGCTGGGATTATAGGCATGAGCCACCGTGACCAGCCGTTGTTGGTATTTTGATAGGGATTGTACTGCATCTCTAGGTTGCTTTCCATGGTATGGACGTTTTAACAATATTGATTCTTCCAATCCATGAACATGGAATATCTTTCCATCTTTTTGTGTTCTCTTCAGTTTCTTTCATGAGTGTTTTGTACTTTTTAACTGTAGAGATCTTTCACTACTTTGGTTAATTGCTAGGTATTTTACTTTATGAGTAGCTATTGTAAGTGGGATTATGTTCCCGATTTCTTTTTCAATTTTTTTTTTGCTGTTGGCATATAGAAATGCTACTGATTTTTGCATGTTGATTTTGAATTCTGCAACTTTACTGATTTTATCAGTTCAAATAGTTTTTAGGTGGAGTCTTCTGGTTTTTCCAAATATAAAATTACATCATCTGAAAACAAGGATAATATGACTTTTTCCTTTCCAATTTGAATGACTTTATTTTTATTTTTATTTATTTTTTTTGACAGAGTCTCACTCTGTCACCAGACTGGAGTGTAGTGGCAGCCTCCCAAAGTGCTGGGGTTAGAGGCGTGAGCCACTGCGCCCAGCCAGATGCCCTTTATTTCTTTCTCTTGTCTGAGTGTTCCAGCTAGGACTTCCAATGTTATGTTGAATGTGGTGAAAGTGAGCATCTTTGTCATGTTTCAGATCTTAGAGGAAAGGCTTTCAGTTTTTCCTCATTTAGTATGGTACTAGCTGTGGGTCTGTCATATATGGCTTTTATGATGTTGAGGTATATTTCTTCTTTCCCCAGATTTTGAGGGTTTTTATCATGAAGGGAGGTTGAATTTTATCAGATGCCTTTTCAGCATCATTTGAGATAACCATATGGGTTTGTCCTTCATTCTGTTGATAAGAAGTATCACACTGATTGCTTTCCATATGTTGAACCATCCTTGCATCCCTGGGATAGATCCCACTTGGTCATGATGAATAATCTATTTAATGTATTGATTAATTTAGTTTGCTTAGTATTTTGTTGAGGATTTTTGTATTAATGTTCACCAGGGATATTATCCTGCAGTTTTCTTTCTTTGATGTGTCCTTGTCTGCCATTGGCATCAAGGGAATACTGGTGTTATAGAATGAGTTTGGAAGTATTCCCTTCTCCTCTATTTTTTGGGAATAGTTTGAGTAGGATTGGTATTAGTTCTTCTTTAAATGTTCAGTGGAATTCAACAGTGAGGCCATTGGGTCCCAGGCTTTTGTTTGCTAGCACACTTTTTGTTGTTGTTGTTGTTGTTGTTGTTGTTGAGACAGAGTCTCACTCTGTCACCCAGGCTGGAGTGCAATGGCATGATCTTGGCTCACTACAGCCTCTACCTCTGGGTTCAAGCAATTCTCCTGTCTTAGCATCCCAAGTAGCTGGTATTATAGGCGTCCACACCATGCCTGGCTAATTTTTTGTACTTTTAGTAGAGACAGGGTTTCACCATGTTGGCCAGGCTGGTCTCAAACGTTTGACCTCAGGTGATCTACCTGCTCAGTCTCCCGAAGTGCTGGGATTACAGGCGTGAGCCACCGCACCCTGCTGCTAGGAGATATTTTATTACAACTTCAATCTTGTTATTTGTTATACGTCAGTTTAGGCTTTGGATTTTATCATGGTCCAATCTTGGTAGGTTGTACGTGTCTAGGAATTTATCCATTTCTTCCAGGTTTTCCAGTGTATTGGGCATATAGTTGCTCTTAGCATCCGCTAATGATCCTTTGAATTTTGGTGATATTGGGTGTAATGTCTCCTTTTTCATCTCTGATTTTATTTATTTGGGTGTTCTATCATTTTTTCATAGTTAATCTGGCTAATGGTTTGTCAACTGTGTTTATCTTTTCAAGAAAACACCTTTTATTTTTTCTATTTTTTCTTTTTTCAATTTCATTTATCTCTGCTCTGATCTTTATTATTTCTTTACTTCTATTAATTTTGGGTTTGGTTTGCTTTTGATTTTCTAGTTATTTAAGATGCATCATTACATTGTTTATTTGAAGTTTGTCTTCTTTTTTGATGTAGGCACTTAAAAACTCCCCTCTTAACAATTGTTTCACTGTATCCCATAGGTTTTGGTATGTTGTATCCCTGTTATCATTTGTTTCAATAAATTTTTAAATTTCCTTCTTAATCTCTCCATTGACCCCCTGATCATTCAGGAGCACATTATTTAATTTCCATGTGTTTGTATAGTTTCCAAAGTTCCTCTTGTTATTGATTTTTAGTTTCTTTTTTTGTGGTGAGAGATGATACTTGATATAATTTTAATTAAAAATATTTTTAAGAGTTGTTTTGTGTACTGACATATGGTCTATCCTTGAGAATGATCTATGTGCTGAGGAGAAGAATGTTGAGTAGAATGTTCTGTAAATATCTATTAGGTCATTTTGGTCTATACTGCAGATTGACCCCTTTATCATTATATAATGACCTTCTGTTTGTCTTTATATTGTTTTTGTCTTGAAGTCTCTTTTCTCTGATTTAAGTATAGCTAATCCTGCTCTGTTTTGCTTTCCATTTGCATTCAATGTTATTATTGATATGTAAGGAATTACTCCTGCCATTTTGTTATTTGTTTTCTGGTGGTTTTGTGGTCTTATCTTCCTTCTTTCCTTGCTTCCTTTCTTCTTTTTAGTGTAGGTTATTTTTCTTGTGGCATGTTTTAATTTCTTGCTTTTTATTTTTTGTTCATCCATTGTATGTTTTTAGATTTAAAGTTACCATGAGGCTTACGAATAATATTTTACAACCCATTATTTAAAACTGATGACAACTTAACACTGATTGCATAAACAAAGTAACAAAGAAGCAAAAAGAAAACTAATAAAAACTCTACACTTTGACTTCGTCTCCCTGAATTTTAAATTTTTGCTGTTTCTATTTATATCTTTGTTTTAGATGTACTTACTATTACCAGTGAGTTTTGTACCTTCAATAATTTCTTATGCTCACTAATATCCTTCTTTTTTCAGATTGAAGAAATTTCTTTACCATTTCATATTGGACAGGTCTGCTGTTGATGAAATCCCTGAGCTTTTGTTTGTCTGGGAAACTGTTTATTTCTCCTTCACGGTTCAGTGAAGAAAACATAAAGGAGATATTTTACCAGATAAATTATTCACCAGATATTTCACCAGATATATTATTCCAGGATTAAATTATCCCGGAATAATATATCTAGTGAAATAGAATTTCATTCAGCCCTTTAATTTAGAATTTTCTTCAACACTTTAATATGTCATGCCACTCTCCTCTGGCCTGTAAGCTTTCTACAGAAAAGGCTGCTGCAAGATGTATTGGAGCTCCATTGTATGTTATTGATTCTTTTTCTCTTGCTGTTTTTAGAATTCTTTCTTTATCCTTGAGCTTTGGGAGTGTGATATTAAATGTCTTGAGGTAATCTTTGAGTAAAATCTATGTGGTGTTCTAACCTTCTTGTATTTGAATATTGATACCTTTCTTTAGGTTTGGGAAGTTCTCTGTTATTATGCCTTTGAACACATTTTCTACCCCTACCTCTCTCTCTACCTCCTCTTTAAGGATAATAACTCTTAGGTTTGCCCTTTTGAAGCTATTTTCTAGACAGTGTAGGCGTGCTTCTTTCTCACTCTATTTTCTCTTGTCTCCTGTTTATTTTCTAATAGCCTGTCTTTAAGCTCACTAATTCTTTCTTAAGTTTCTCACTATGCTCCTAAGAGACTCTGATGTATTCTTCAATATGTCAATTGCATTTTTGAACTCCAGAATTTCTGCTGATTTTAAAAATTATTTCAATTTATTTTTAAATTTAGTATTCTTAATTTCTGATAGGATTCCTAATTTCTTCTCCGTGTTATTTTGAAATTATATGAGTTTCTTCAAAACAGCTATTTCCAATTATCTGTCTAAAAGGTCACATATCTCTGTCTCTCTAGGATTGGTCAGTGGTGCCTCATTTAGTGTTTGGTGAGATCATGTTTTCCTGGATGGTCTTGATACTTGCAGATGATTGTTGATGTCTGGGCAGTTAGATATTTACTGGAGTTTTTGCAGTCTGTGTTTGTTTGTACCCATCCTTCTTGGGAACACTTTTCAGGTATCTGAAGGGACTTGGGTGTTGTGATCTCAGTTTTTGGTCACTGCAGCCATATCTATATTAGGAGACAGTCTCAGCCCAGTAATACTATGGTTCTTGCACACTCCTAGAGGTACCACCTTGGTGGTCATGGATAAGATCCAGGAGAATTCTCTGGATTACCAGGCAGAGACTCTTGTTCTCTTCCCTTACTTTCTCCCAGTGCTATGGAGACTCTCTCTCTCTCTCTGTGATGAGCTCCCTGGAGCTGGGGGAAGGGTGACACAAGCACCTCTATGGCCATGGCCACTGGGACCGTCCTAGGTCAGACCTGAAGCCAGCACAGCACTGAGTCTTGCCCAAGGCCTGCGGTCACCACTCCCTAGCTACCACTTATGTTCTCTCAAGACCCTAGGGCTGTACAATCAGCAGGTGGCAAAGTGAGCTAGGCTTGTTTCCCTCTGTTCAAAGCAGTGAGTTCCCCTGGGCCCCAGGCAGGTCCAGAGATGCTGTCCAGGAGCCAGGGCCTAGAGTCAGAAACCTTAGAAATCTACCTGATGCTTTATTCTACTGTGGTTGAGCTGACACCAAAACCACAGGACAAAGTCCTTCCCACTCTTCCCTCCCCTTTCCTGAGGCAGCGTTGTTTCCCTCCTCATGTCTACTGCCACCACAGGCCCACAAGAACGCTGCCAGAGTACTGTTGATATTCACTTAAGGCCCAAAGGCTTTTCAGTCAACTTGTGGTGAATGCTGCCAGGCCTGGTAGTTGGGGTCCCCTCTGGCCTGGAGTAGTTCTAGAAATGCCATTTAAGGGCCAAGGCTTGAAATCAAGAGCCTGCTTGGTGCTCTTCCCCATTGTGGCTGAGGTGCTACCCAGGCTGCAAGACAAAGTCCCCTTTACTCTTTCCTCTCCTTTACTCAAACAGAAGGAGTCTCTCCTCATAGCCACCACAGCTGGGAATGTGCTGGGTCACACCTGAAGCCAGTATGTCTCAGAGTAAGTCCCTCAGCATGTACTACCTGGTTCAGGGCCCAAGGACACTTTAGTCAGCAGGTGATGGATCCTGCCAGGGCTGGTCCTTCCCTCCAAGACAGCAGGTTTCCTTCTGGCCCAGGGTGTGTCTAGAAATGTTATCCAGGAGCTAGAGCCTGGAATGGGGGGCCTTGTGACTCTGCCTGGTGCCCTATCCCACAGTGGCTGAGCTGGTATCCAAGTTACAAGACAAAGTCCTCTTTACTTTTCCCTTTGCTTTTCCTCAAGAGGAAGAAAAGAGTCTTTTTCAGAGCTGCGAGCTGCATTGCCTGGGGTTGGGGAAGGGGTGATGCAAACACTCCTTTAGCCACCCAGCTCGTGTATCACTAGGTCACATGCACCCCAAGTCCAGTGGCTCTGAACCCAGCATAGCATCAAGACTTAGCTAGCAGTCGCAGTCCTTGTGGCCTAAACTGCCTTTTGAATTTATTTAGAACCCCGGAGCACTTTAGCCTGTGGTGGCAAGGCTTGCTGAAACTCAAGTTCCAACTGCTGGGATGGGCAATTCCCCTCTGGCTAGGGCTTATCTAAATGCTTCCTCCATAGGCAGTGGCTGAGTTCTGCTTGGTGTTGATAGCACTCGATTCCAATGCAAAGTCCCACAATTTCTGTGCTCTCCCTCCCCCAACTGCACAGATTCTCTTTGCATTATATGATCACTGCCATGGGATGAGGGAGGGGTGGTATGGGCAATTCGAGGTTGTCTCTCTTACCCTCTCCAGTGCCTCTTTCAGTGATTTGAAGTTAAAACCAGGTACTATGATCACTCACCTGATTGTTGGTTCTCATGATATGGTGCTTTTTTGTGTAGATAATGTTAAATGTGGTGCTCCTGCTGGGAGGATGACCAATGGGGGCTTCTATTCAGCCATCTTGCTCCACCTCTGACTATATTTATATTCTTTAAGGAAGAATATCTTTTTTCCTTGCTCAATTTTATTTCAGACCATTGGGATTTGACATTTATTGTGAAATATTTCAAGCACATAAAAATAGGAAAAATAGAGTATCTGCATCCAACACCTAGTTTAAAGAAGAAAACAAAGTGTTACCATGAAGCCCCTATGTAGTCTTCGTAGGTGCCCTCTTATCATTCACTTCCATCCACAGCAGGATAACCTTACTTTGAATTTCTTGTTTGCCAAATTCAAGCATTTATTTATATTTTTGCTATGCATACGTATGTCTCCTGCTATGGTCTGAGTGTTTAAGCCCCCTGTCAAAATTTATGTGTTGAAATAATGACTCCCAGAGATAGACTCCTTCTCCCTCTGCCCTGCGAGGACACAGCAAAAAGACAACAAGCCATGAACCAGAAAATGTCCTCTCATTAGACACAGAATCTGCTGGCACATTGATCATGGACTTCCCAGGATCCAAAACTGTAAGATATATGTGTGTGTGTGTGTGTGTGTGTGTGTGTGTGTGTGTGTGTGTGTATATATCTCTGTGTGTGTATGTGTGTGTTTTGTTTATAAGGCACTCAGTCTATGAACAGCAGCCAAAAGGACTCCTGAAGCATATATTTTGTATGTTTGCACATATTTAAACTTCATGGAATGGAATAATTTCTTTTTACTCTTCTATGACTTGATTTTTCTTCCTTAAAATTATATTTTTATGACTCATCCTGTTGATAAATGTCTGTAGTTCATTTGACCACTGTATTTAGGCTTCTGTCTAACAACTATATAACGCTTCGCTTACTCATTTTCTTACTGATAGATGTTTCCACAGTATCTTGCTTTTCAACAAATAGCTGCTCTGAACCTCTTTGTGCTTTTTTCTTAAACATATTTACAAACATCCTTAAAGTATTTTCTGAAGACTAATTAATGGTCATAAAATATGTTCATGTTTTCTGAACTTGGAAAAATCATGTTATCCAAATGGAAATTTTACTTATGTCATTCCAAAAACTGTTAAATAAGAACCCACTATATGTCAGATATCCTGCTTGGTATGGGGGATAGAGCAGCAAACATAGGCATGAACTCTGCCCTCATGGTTCTTATACTATTGTGGATAATAGAGGAGATTGATACTTTGGGGAATGTTCTGTAGTAAATGATGTCTGAGGTCTTACTTAATTTTGAGATTTTATGGTTCTATAAAATCAGACATGATTCTATGAACCAAAATGATTTTAAAGCCAAAATATTTTTCTTTCCTTCAGGAACACTTAATTATTTAACATGTAACCACAAAATGAGGCAATAATACTGAACTTAATGAGACAAAGCAATCAAGGATATTAAATTTTTACTCTTCAGTAAGAAAAGAATATGCAATTCAGACAGAAAGACTATGCAATAGGGAGTAAGCAAATAATTGGTCCAAGAAAAATAACTCCAATTGAAAGATAAGTAATAAGTTAAACAGAAGGAAACAAGATGGGTTGTACCAAAAGCTATTGCAAGAAAAAAAGAAGGAAACAAGCTTGATTTTTAAAAAGGGTTGAGGGGGGGTAGCTAAAAAATAAATGCCTAAAAATTCATGCCATAAACCAGATAACATTACAAATATTTCTCCTAAATCAAATAAATCATTAAAAAGTAGAACTTCCATGAAATGAGAAATGACCGAAATGCTACAGTGGCTCAAAGATAGATGTAGGGCACGATTATGTCAGGAATCCTCTCTACTTAACTATGGTGAGGCCAGAACAAGAAAGGGGAGGAAAATGTATGGCCTTCTTTTGTGAGCTTTAAAACCTTGACCAGGGAAGGAAATAGAGAATGGCAGATTTTTTTTCTTCCATCCCTTTATACGCGCCTCCCCATCATTTTCTTTTGCCTGATATAAAACACTCACTCATTTATTGAACATATAATGGACAATAATGGACAACATAAACTTGTCCAGTGTGCCAAACTATGTGCTATCGGCTGTGAATACAAAAAGTGAACAAGACTAAAAACATACCTGCCCTATAAGCTTATATTCTAGTGCAGTAAACAAATAAATGAAGAAGTAAGTAAATGCACAAATAGGTCAATTTTAGAATCTGATAAGAATTATAAAAAGAATAAACGTATGATGGGATAGTAATTGGAGAAGGTGGATGTGGAAGACAGGGAGATCAGGGAAGGCCTCTCTGATAACTTGAACTGGGACATTAGCTGCATAAAAAAAAAAAAAACAGACCAGGCATGCAAAGAACTAAGGAAAATGTTCCAAGGTAAGATAGATATATGTGAGCTAATGATTGGAGGGCAGAAGGGGTTTGCCATATTTGAGAAACAGAAAGGATACCATTGTGAGGGTCAAGTGGGATTTTTGTTTTTTAATATGGTGATTCTATAGGACATTCATGTAAAGGATGGGAATTAATCACTATAGAGGAGACACATGACTGCAAAGAGAGAAGCCCCTGAGAAATAAAGTAGGGTTCAGAGCTCAAGCATAGGAATTTGATTTTATTAAAAAAAGAGGTCCTTATTGCATTCTTACAGGAAGAAAGGCTGAGAAGATCTGTAAAATTCCATGTATTCTATGGGTCTGGTGTTGGAAATAAAACATGAGGACATTTCGCTCTGATGTTTTTTTGTTAGTCTGATTTTTGGAAGGCAGAACTCAGGCAGATAACATGCTTTTGATGTTTCTATTTCTCTTGGCCAGCAGGTTTGTGGAGGCAGTGTTGGCCAAGGTCCCAGCATCCAATCACTAGCTTTGTAGTGTCAAGAGGCAGAGAACAGTACACTCATTTTTTCTGGTGCAAATCATAGCTGTTGAATTATTGAAGATCTCCTTGTAGTGGTAGCTTCTTTATCGTGATGGTGATTGGGTGGATCTGGAGGTGATAGCTTCCTAATTAGTGAAGGGCAACATATCCTTTGGAGGTCCATCCTGGAGTCATTGTTAATTTAGTAGGTCATTTCCTTCAGATTTCACAATGGTTCTTCAAGTCATTTGTTACCCTGGAATAAATCTTTCCTGCTTAAGTGACAGACAGGGATTTTCTGATTTGACCAGTATCTTCAGGGTCCAAGATCAGTCATTCATGAAATAATAAAGTCATTCAGAAAATGATAGGGTTGGGTGGAGAGGAAGAAAATTTTCAACATAAGAATGTAAATGATGTGGTGGTTTGGGGATGGCATCAATGAGGATTTACAGCTGGTTCTATGACATGACATGAATTGCAAGAGCTGTTTTGTTTAAAATAAGAATCAGGAAGAGACAATGGTGAGCCAGTAGAATATCTATCCCACCTCCTGGCCCTAAATTACACTAAGTTTGTGAGAGAGAAAACTACCTGCATTTGAAAGCCATTAGAGAAAGCTTTCAGAAGGCAAGGGGTCAGAGGAATTTCAGAAAAGGAATGAAGATCTAATAAGAGACTTTGCTGATCACAAACTCTGAAGTTTAGGAAGGCACAGTGATGGCTGGGGCAGTGGCTCATGCCTGTAATCCCGGTACGCTGGGAGGCCGAGGCAGGCAGATTGCATGAGCTCAAGAGTTGGAGACCAGCCTGGCCAACATGGCAAAACCTCGTATCTACCAAAAATACAAAAAATTTGCCAAGTGTGGTGGTGTGTGCCTGTTGTCCCAGCTACTTGGGAGGCTGAGGTTGGAGGATCGCTTGAGCCCAGCGAGTAGAGGTTACAGCAAGCCAAGACTGCACCACTGCTCTCCAGCCTGGATGACAGAGTGAGACCCTCTGTCAGAAAAAAAAAAAAAAAAAAAGGCATAGAAGTAAGTGAAAGGGTTTTTCAGGGATTGGTAGTTACAATAGAGGGTACATAGAAATATTTGGGAATTAGAGTCCTAGGGAAAGTGGATGGCCTGGGAGCCTTGGGCTTCTCTAGATAATCAAGATAGACTGAAGTGTAAGGCATGAGGGGGTCAGTCTTTTTTTTTAATATTATTATTATACTTTAAGTTTTAGGGTACATGTGCACAATGTGCAGGTTAGTTACATATGTATACATGTGCCATGCTGGGGTGCTGCACCCATTAACTCGTCATTTAGCATTAGGTATATCTCCTAATGCTTTCCCTCCTGCCTCCCCCCACCACAGAACAGTCCCCAGAGTGTGATGTTCCCCTTCCTGTGTCCATGTGTTCTCATTGTTCAATTCCCACCTATGAGTGAGAACATGCAGTGTCTGGTTTTTTGTCCTTGCGATAGTTTACTGAGAATGATGATTTCCAATTTCAACCATGTCCCTACAAAGGACATGAACTCATCATTTTTTATGGCTGCATAGTATTCCATGGTGGATATGTGCCACATTTTCTTAATCCAGTCTATCATTGATGGACATTTGGGTTGGTTCCAAGTCTTTGCTATTGTGAATAGTGCTTCAATAAACATACGGGTGCATGTATCTTTATAGCAGCATGATTTATAGTCCTTTGGGTATATACCCAGTAATGGGATGGCTGGGTCAAATGGTATTTCTAGTTCTAGATCCCTGAGGAATCGCCACACTGACTTCCACAATGGTTGAACCATTTTACAGTCCCACCAACAGTGTAAAAGTGTTCCTATTTCTCCACATCCTCTCCAGCACCTGTTGTTTCCTGACTTTTTAATAATCGCCATTCTAACTGGTGTGAGATGGTATCTCATTGTGGTTTTGATTTGCATTTCTCTGATGGCCAGTGATGATGAGCATTTTTTCATGTGTTTTTTGGCTGCACAAATGTCTTCTTTTGAGAAGTGTCTGTTCATGTCCTTTGCCCACTTTTTGATGGGGTTGTTTGTTTTTTTCTTGTAAATTTGTTGGAGTTCATTGTAGATTCTGGATATTAGCCCTTTGTCAGATAAGTAGGTTGCAAAAATTTTCTCCCATTGTGTATGTTGCCTGTTCACTCTGATGGTAGTTTCTTTTGCTATGCAGAAGCTCTTTAGTTTAATTAGATCTCATTTGTCAATTTTGGCTTTTGTTGCCATTGCTTTTGGTGTTTTAGACATGAAGTCCTTGCCCATGCCTATGTCCTGAATGGTAATGCCTAAGTTTTCTTCTAGGGTTTTTATGGTTTTAGGTCTAATGTTTAAGTCTTTAATCCATCTTGAATTAATTTTTGTATAAGGTGTAAGGAAGGGATCCAGTTTCAGCTTTCTTCATATGGGTAGCCAGTTTTCCCAGCACCATTTATTAAATAGGGAATAATTTCCCCATTACTTGTTTTTCTCAGGTTTGTCAAAGATCAGATAGTTGTAGATATGTGGTGTTATTTCTGAGGCCTCTGTTCTGTTCCATTGATCTATATCTCTGTTTTGGTACCAGTACCATGCTGTTTTGGATACTGTAGCCTTGTAGTATAGTTTGAAGTCAGGTAGCGTGATGCCTCCAGCTTAGTTCTTTTGGCTTAGGATTGACTTGGTGATGCGGGCTCTTTTTTGGTTCCATATGAACTTTAAAGTAGTTTTATCCAATTCTGTGAAGAAAGTCATTGGTAGCTTGATGGGGATGGCATTGAATCTATAAATTACCTTGGGTAGTATGACCATTTTCACGATATTGATTCTTCCTACCCATGAGCATGGAATGTTCTTCCATTTGTTTGTATCCTCTTTTATTTCCTTGAGCAGTGGTTTGTAGTTCTCCTTGAAGAGGTCCTTCACATCCCTTGTATGTTGGATTCCTAGGTATTTTATTGTCTTTGAAGCAATTGTGAATGGGAGTTCACTCATGATTTGGCTCTCTGTTTGTCTGTTATTGGTCAGTCTTGATTAGCCTTTTAAATGAGGAGGGGCAATCACTTCAAGCTGTAGTCTGTGATACGGTGGCTGGGGAAAGTATGAGGCAGCCATTCTTGGTCTGACATTTGAATTCTCCTAGAGCAATACATGTATTATCACTGCAACTCCTTTCCTGACCACTGAGGGAAGATTAGACTTTCTTTAATCCTGTTCACAAGATCAGCACAACAAGTAAACAAGTAGAAGAGTTATTTCGGGAAGAACACCATCTACATTCAAGGAATCCTGTATTAGCTCCCACTGGACTATGAGTTTCTAGAAACCAGGGACATATTTTCTTCATAAAAATGTTCCTTTCCCATCATTGGTATCTGTTACTATATCTGGCATAGAATAAATGCTTATTCGTTTTTTGTTAAATGAGTGAATGGATGAGAGATTTAACATAATAACAGAAACCCTCATCTTTGAAAAAAGTCAAGTTGATTAGTGTTAGGAAATCTATACTTTTAAATAACCAGACTCCTTTCCAGTTTTCAAGCTGCTTTCTGCTTAAAAATTAGATAGTTAAAATATCTAATAAGAACAGGCAAACAAAGAACAGGAGGAAAAAGAGTGGCAGTGTCTTAAAACAGTGATCTACGATGTTAATGTTTAAACACCTAACTTCTTACTGAAATTTAGGTTTCATGGAGAAAGCACATGGGTATTTTGCCTTACAAAGAAACGATCCCATCTCTTGCATACTTACTAGGGAGAAACATTGCACTGTAACTGTGTTACTACAGGGAAAAAATCTGAATTGTTCCAAGACACAGAATGCCATTGTGCCTAAAATAATTGCTTTCAAGTAATGATTAATAACATATTTTCTTTCTAAAAGAAGTGTTTCTTTCTACTTTGAAAAGCATAATAGTTTGGCTTAGAAGGACTTCTACAGAGAATGTGAATTGCAAATGCATTCATTTTACAACATTCCATGACATGCCGCTGAGTACTTCATGCTCTTGACTCATTGAGATTTCAGAATGACAGCCAGATTGAACAAAGCTTAATGTATAATAAAAAACATCCTTTACAGGAACATGTGTTTCCAGGGTAACATAAGGGAGTTAGTAAAACACTCTGCTAAGTAGCTGTGAATTAAAAGATAGCATCCCATTGTCTTTAGTGTGAGATAGTGACTTGGCAAATCATTCTTAGGAGACCTCTGTGAACAAGGCTAAAATGCTGACACTTAATTTCCTTAAAATAAAAAGGTTGTATTCTTTTTGTTTTTGTTTTTGTTTTTCCTGCAGCTTATTAACATTTACAAACATGAGGGGATAATCTTAATAAATTGCATTGTTCAAGGTTTTATTAACACAGAATAATGTAACCTCAAAATGTAACTTACCAGCCGGGCGCAGTGGCTCACGCCTGTAATCCCAGCACTTTGGAAGGCCAAGGCGGGTGGATCACGAGGTCAGGAGATCGAGACCATCCTGGCTAACACAGTGAAACCCCGTCTCTAATAAAAATACAAAAAAAATTAGCCGGGCGTTGTGGCGGGTGCCTATAGTCCCAGCTACTCCGGAGGCTGAGGCAGGAAAATGGCGTGAACCCGGGAGGTGGAGCTTGCAGTGAGCCGAGATGGCGCCACTGCACTCCAGCCTGGGCAAATAGAGCGAGACTCTGTCTCAAAGAAAAAAAAAAAAAAAAAATGTAACTTACCATGGGATGTAGAATTACCAATTACATCTTATTCTTTTTTCTATTTAAAATTATTAAAACATTTTGGAGAATTTTACCTTAAAAGTCAAGGAACAATGCTAAAATCTGTTATTTCGTAAAAAGGGTAAGAAAACCCTACGGTAGAAATGGCAAGTAAAACTGATTCCAGTGGGCTGGGGGAGGACCCCAGATGCAGGTGAGACCTTGATCCCAGCCAGTGTCTAGGCTCTTGACACTGTCAGGAGAATGAATTCAAGGATGAGTCTGAAAGTAATGAAAGTACAGAGATTTATTGCAAAGGGAAAAGTACATACTCAAGAAAAAGGAGTGTGGATGTACTCAAGAGAGAGTCACATACAAGGGGCTGCTAGCTTTATGGGTTTCTTTAACCACGAAGTGGAATATTCGTGAACATTTCTGGAAAAAGGTAGAGATTTCTTGGAACTGTGGTGTCACCCATTTTTAAAACAAATATGGGTGTTCTCTGAACTGTCATGGCACTGATTCGTGTGTGATTTAGTATGTTAATGAGCATATAATGCGGTCCTAGGTGAAACTTAGGTCAAATCTAGTGCCATGTTGGGTCCAGTCAGTCTTAGCCAGCTTAGTTCACACCCTGGTTTTTCAGGGTCTTATCATTTCACAGCTTTTGCAACTATTTCAGAAGTTTCCTTTTGCTAGCCATGTGAAACTGCTTCCAGAATTTTCTAATCTCCTGCAACCACCCTGTATTATTCCTGTCTCAAAGTTTGTACTCTGTTTTGTTATGGAGGAGTTAACCAACAATAAAAATAAGATCTCACCATTAGAAAGGTGTATACTGTTTTCAGGGAACAAAAATCAGCCTATAATTTTGACCAAGGAGCATTTACTTGCAAAATATTGAAGCCACCTCTTGAATAATAATAATTAAAAATAACAATTTTACATAAAATCGGAGATCCTCAATTCCATCCAAGGGTGAGCCAGTTCCTTTACCATCAGTATACATCTCCCTTAACTCCAGGACAGGGAAAATGGTCAGCCTATTCTGGCCTTGTGGGATGTTAAGAAAAATTATCCGAAATTCATAAGACAAAAGCATGACTGTATAATCTTTATTGTTAATATAAAGGTTTTCTAGTAATCCTGAGTATCATCTGACTCTAAGGGAACAAATGTTTGTTTGACTTCCTACTTACTACTATTGAGGACCTGAACATACTATAATTCTGTAATCTCAGATATTAATTTGTAGAAAACTGATAAGATAAAAATTATTTTTATTTGCTATAAACATGTTATTTTTGTCTGATAGAGAAAATAAACCCAAAGATTTTATAGATAGATGGATGGATAGATAGATAGATAGATAGATAGATAGATAGATAGATAGGCAGATTGATTTTAGATATAGGATCTCTCTCTGTCACCCAGCTGAAATGCAGTGGCTCAGTCACAGCTCACTGCAACCTCTAACTCCTCGGTTTAAGTGATCCTCTCTGCTGACTCAGCCTCTTGAGTAGCTAAGACTACAGGTGCACACCACCATGACTGGAAAATTCATTTTTTTTTTTTTTTTTTTTTGGTAGGGACAGCATGTTGCCCAGGCTGGTCTTGAACTCCTGAACTCTCACAATCCTTCTGACTCAGTATCCAAAAGTGCTGGAATTAAGGTAATACTTTTGATGCCCTGCAGGCCTTTAACCAATTTTGTATCTCCCTTTCTATTTCTTTTTTCTTTCACTGACCATGCATATATAGATCTCTCTCATGCTCTTTTGAACGGGCTGATTACTTCACTATAAGTTAAATAGAACTTTATACATCCTCATTAGGTTTGGGAATTATGATTTGTAACATTTTGAAGATTATATTTTTGGCAGTTCTGGAAAGTCTTCTAAAATCTGCTTCTATCAGGAGAATCCACTGGATGGAAGGGCAGCCTGTGGATTAAGGAACATCCTGATAAACATGCCTTTGAAAACTGTCCTTGTGTCTCCCTGATTTTCTGGATTCCTGAGCTGCTACGACTGATCTGTAGGGTTTGGAAGTTTTTGTTTTTGTCTGGGAACATAGCAGACTGTACTCTTTCAGACTTGCATGTAACTATTTACCTAATATGTCTTTGTATTTCAAAAATTAAAAACAAAACTTGAGCTCTATAAGTCTTGTCAGATTACTATTTGGAAATTATAAGTTAAGTCCTCACTATTCTGGTTATTATCCTCCAGAGCTGAGTCTAAATACTCTCTCTAGGTTGTTGCTAGAAGTTGTGATATTTTTCTTATCTCCAGGTGAGAGCTGAGTAGACTTGGTTGGACATCCATCTTTAGTATAGAGACTGGAGGTTTGTGTATAATAATATCTTGTTTATGGCACTGCTGTGAAATCTTTGAAGGTCTGTAGAAGCTTGGAAAGGTAAAGTAAAGAACTTGAAGAAGTCTATATGTCTTTAAACAATTCAATAGTTTGGGGTTCTTAAATTCTGAGTAAGTGGGAGAGGAAGGGAGGGAAAGAAGAGAGGAAAGGCCAAAGAAAAGAAGGAAGGAAAATTTACTCAAAAGAGCTAAAGTTGTTTATAATGATATGACTTTGCTATATGTATTTTAAATCCTTGCATTGGTACTCCGATTAATAAGTAGCCAAGCTGCAGTCATACATTGTTCTCAGTCACCTATGTTCTGGACTTCATCAAATGACCAGTGTAAAAATGTTCCCTTCCCAAGATCAGATGCTAAGTTCAGAAAAATAAAATTGTTGAGGTACGTTTTTTGTTAAATTTGTTTTTTAGAGATGGGATCTCACTGTATTTCCCAGGCTGACCTCAAACTCCTGGACTCAAACAATCTTCCTGCCTTGGCCTCCCATAGTGCTGGGATTGCAGGCATGAGCCACCATGCCCAGCCTGAGGTATTTTATATTCCAGAAATATGGACCAGCTTCATGGACAAACATGATATGACAATGTAGAGAGAGAAAATTTGGGTCAAACTAAGCCACAAATGGAAAGAAGGTGAAATAATGGCTGAGTCTGAAGGGTCTAACCAATGGAGTCTTCAAAACAGAAAATCAAGCATAACTTTGGTGCATCAAGACAAGCTTAGAGCAAATAGCTTTCTCTCTTAGCTTACATTCAAATGCTCATATGGGTGAAGCACTTTGTTTTCCAAAGCCTCTGCCATCACTAAAACAAAATTATCTTAACTGGGAGGCAGCCAACCTGAGTACTAAGGTTATGGGGGTGACTAAGTCATATGCTTCAATGCAATATGAAACAAAGCAAACCCGAATGATGGTTATATTGAATAGCTCTAACATGGCTCTGTCTTTTGGCTCACATTTAAAAGATATATTTACTATTGGGGTTTCCATATAGGAATGTAATTTACAGAAATTTCTTCTTCCTGATCAACCGTTAAATACCCTGGTCTGTAATGGGGCTGGGAATCATTTTGTAACTGTAAATTTCATAGTGAAGTGTTAGGGAAAGTACCAGGTTACAAATCTGAAAAACTATCTGTCGTTTACCTGGTGTGTCAGTGTTATTGCCAGAAGAGTTTTTTACCCTGTTTTTGTGGATTAAAAGCATTAAAGAAAAAATGAAAAAAAAACATGTGGGTTATTGAGATCAGTCAATCCATGGGGATTACATGGTGGGTTCATATGTTGGATTCTAAAATACCTGGATTCTGGAGATGTTGCCTATAGGAGACCCTCTGGTACACACAAACAAAAGCACATTTGGGAGTAAACACTAATGTATAAATTTTTCCCCAGGAACACAATGATTTGGGCTACAAAATATATTTTACAATTATACCCAGGCAATTAGCACACAGTGGTAACAGCATATATAGTGAATTTAAAAACTTTGGTCTTCCAGAACAAAGGGAGCTTTGGGAGAAATAGGATCAGCCCTAGGAATATTAGAACATACAGAATATGTTGTTAATGAAATCAGTTACTCAGCCCTTCATGCAGGAATAGGATGTCTCCAGGGTATCCCATACCAGTGAGTAGGCAAATGATAGCAAGCTCCATGATGTAAAAATGGGGTTATCAAATGGAATAAACTTTAAGACAACATGCTGGAACACAATGGTGGGAAATAACTTGTGCTCTAACCCAAGCACGGCTTTTTGATATATGATTTCAAATGGAAGCAGAAGTGGCCCATGTCCATTTACCTGGCACACTGAATGTCAAGTCACAGTGATTCCATTTATGGAAAACAGTTAGGTCCTCTAATTTATGAGAGTTTCTACATGGAGACTATAATTTGCATCAGTGTCCATTTACTGCTTTGGCACCACGAATAAACCAGAATAAGACATACTTGATTGTATAATTTGTACAGATAGTAGATAAATTTTACTCACACACTCCTAATGGGAAGTTGATGTTCCATCTTAAAAGACACCTTCCACTGGGAATTCATTTCAATTCAGTCTTGTAAGACAAAAGAAGATATCTGAATATGTGTCTGATTATGTGCACAGAATACATGGTATCCCAAACCCAATCACACATTGCTTTTAGTTATATCCTAGTACAAAATCATATTTTATATGGGAAAGGGTCCTATTTGTTTGGAAGGGACAGTGAATGAATAATATAGTCTTAATTTATGAGTTGTTTTATCACTATATGTCTGATATCTATATTCATACTGTAAATTATTGGTGAGGCCGATTTGATAGTTGTCAGTAAGACCTACAATAATACAGATATAAATTATCAAATGTTTGAGGAATTCAAACCTCCTCAATAACTGATCCCAGTGGAAGACGATTATTCTGAAGAGGAGTTAGATTTAATTAACAAATCAGTTAATCATGGTTTTAAATCAATTAGCACACACTTACCACAGAGTCAAAATTACAATAGGAAAAAGTAGCAAGAGAAACGTTAAACTGATACAAAAACATGAGGCAACATGAAGGAATTATAGGATGGTTGATCTGCCTTTTAATGTAGATATCCACACCTGAGTTTTGTTTTTATTTTTATTATTATCATTTTTTGAGATGGAGTCTCGCTCTGTCGCCCAGGCTGGAGTGCAGTGGCACAATCTCGGCTCACTGCAACCTCTGCCTCCTGGGTTCACACCATTCTCCTGCCTCAGCCTCCCGAGTAGCTGGGACTACAGGTGCCCACCACCATGCCTGGCTAATTTTTTTGTATTTTTTGTAGAGACGGGGTTTCACCTTGTTAGCCAGAATCGCCTTGGCCTCCCAAAGTGCTGGGATTGCAGGCATGAGCCACCATGCCCAGCCATCCACACCTGAGTTATTATAAAAATAATCATTGGTATTTTGTTGACTTGCTTGCTATATCACTGGTGTGAAAGATGTAATTCTACTAGTGTAGATAAAGAACAATTTATTGTAAAAAGACCTGACTGAGTGTCACTAGATTGGACTACATTGCATGATTGAATCTCAGGTGGTCTGGGTTGACTGCATGCTTTACTCCAGAGTTGCCTGGAGCAAGGTACTGACCATTGGCCAACAATATAAAATATTTTAACTAGACAAATAATGTTCTGTAACCGTCGGTTCATGAGCTGTTTCAAAGGCAGGGCATACCAGCCTGTCAGCATTGTTTAGGTATAGTGATTTGATTTAGCAGTCTATCTAATTGCAATTGCCTTTGGTGTTGTTGGGACCTAGGGGTTTTGATGGCTGCAGCTGATTGCACAGCAGAAATGTGCCTATGTAGCCAGCTCACTATAAAAAATCCTCACCACAAGCAGACATTGGGCTTCCTGGTAATCAAAGTTTCACATATCTGCTGGTGATCGTTCAATAATGGAAAACAAAGAGCATCCTGTGTGATCCAGCAGTGTGAGGACAAAGACTGAACTTGAGATTGTTTCAGATCCCTTTCAAGGAATATTGTTTGCCTGCAGTTGCTATGCTCTATCTTAGCCTGTGATAAAACTATTCTATAAATATAATGTTTAGGGTCTGTAAGTTCTTTCAGCAATCAAACACTTAAGGTAATTAGCGCATAATTAATGCAGCATGCAAACAGGTTGTGCTATTCTAATAATTGAAGTAGAAACTGTAATTGTCAAAACATAAGAACACCTTTATTTATACATAGTAACTGAACTACAATATTTCTAAGACAAAGTTAATACTGAATAGCAAAATCACTTCAGCATAACAATACTCACTTTCTCATTGTCTGTTGTTCTCAATCAGATTTCAGAAATCTTTGAAAAAAAAATCATCTGTCCTACAATGATATTGAACATTTTTGTAAACTTCTAAATTTTGGTTGCCATTTCAATCAATTTTAAATCTTTCATGAAATTATTCATTGATAGAGCACGAAAAAAGTTTAGCTTTTTAAGTTTTTAGTGATTTGTAGGTCTTGAAAACAATGCTTGCAGAAAGATAGAGTTTGAAATTTATTTCTAAAAACAAAAGATGAACTGAATAAATTATACAATGATAACTTGGATTGTGTGCAAGATTTAATTTTAAATCCTATAAATATATTTTGAAATATTTTAATATATATGGAGAATCTTTGATAGAGCACACTTTTTATTGAATTTATATTCTATTCAGAACAGAATTAAAAGACTCATGAATAGAGAACATGTATTGTAGAATTTGGCTTATAAAAATAGTTGACATTGTAGGATACAAGATCAATATAAAACCAGCATACTTGCAATGAAATTCTGAAAATGTACTTAAAGAAACAATTTCTTTACAATAGAATAAAAAAGAATAAAATACTTAGGTATAACTTTAAAAAAAGAAGTACAAGATTGACACAGAGAGTCTCAAAACATTGTTAGAAGAAATTGAAGATTTAAATAAAAAGAAGAATAACACGTTTATAAATCAGAAGAATTATTGTTGAGAACCTATATTCTTTCAATTAATCTATAGATTCAGTGCAATCTCTTTCAAAATCTCAGTTGCCATTCTTACCAAATTGGTAAGCTCCTCCTAAAGTTTATATAAAAATGCAAGGGACTCACAACAGCCAAATAATTCTGGAAAAGAATGAAAGAACGAAATTGAAGGAGTCACATCTTTTTTTTTTTTTTTTTTTGGCACAATATCTCGCTCTTATCACCCAGGCTGGAGTGCAGTGGCACCATCTTGGCTTACTGCAACCTCTGCCTTCTGGGTTCAAACAATTGTCCTGCCTTGGCCTCTCGAGTAGCTGGGATTACAGGCATGACCCACCAAACCCCACTAATTTTTGTATTTTTAGTAGAGATGGAGTTTCCCCATGTTGGCCAGCCTGGTCTTAAACTCCTGGCCTCAAGTGATCCACCTGCTTCGGACTCCCAAAGTGCTGCGATAACAGGTGTGAACCACCAAGCCCGGCCATAACTTCACTTCTATGAGGTATCTAAAGTAGTCAAACTCATAGAATTAGATAGTAAAATGGTGATTACCAGGGAATCAGGGAAGGGAAAATTGGGAGTTGTTCAATGACTATAGAATTTCATTCATACAAGATGAGACATTTCTGGAGTTCTGCTGTACAACTTTGTGCTTATGATTAACAATATGATACACTTAAAAATCTGTAAAAAGGGTAGATCTCAGGTTATGCCTTTTTGACCATGACCACCACATACACACACACACACACAAACCACTAAAAAAACCACAACAAAAAATAAGGTAACCTGACACAAAGTTGCACCAAATCAATAGCCAAAGTTGCTGTAGTTTCATCTTCACCTTCACGTTTCCCTTAGCCAAAAATGAACTATTTTGCCACTGAGTTTAAAGCATCCATCAAACAATCACAAGGCAGAGCCATCAGAAACCTATACCTGATTTTCATGACAAATACAGGAATGCTGTATTAGCGAGTGGAGCCACTCCTGTATATCTATGCACATACACTTCAACACAAATTGGAATACAGTGGAAACTGTCCCCTGTTAGCAAAGCCACTCCAAAGGAATGGAAAAATCAATAATTAGCTGATGTAATAATACTGAATTGTCTCAAAACCAACTCATGGTTGATGCCAAATAAAAACACTGTGTTCTTATTAAAATATGATATTATTGAACAAATAAAGTACATTTGAAACCTTAAAAAATAAAAAGAAATTGTTTGGCAATTAAAAAAAAACACTTAACTTTGAATCAAAAACTGAGTTTTGCCGGGCGCAGTGGCTCATGCCTATAATCCCAATACTTTGTGGTGCTGAGGCAGGTGGATCACGAGGTCAGGAGATCAAGACCAGCCTGGCCAACATAGTGAAACCCCGTCTCTACTAAAAATACAAAAATTAGCCCAGCGTGGTGGCATGCACCTGCAGTCCCAGCTACTCAGGAGGCTAAGGCAAGAGAATTGCTTGAACCTGGGAGGAAGAGGTTGCAGTGAGCCGAGATCATGCCACTGCACTCCAGCCTGGGCGACGAAGAGAGACTCCATCTCAAAAACAAACAAACAAACAAAACACAAACAAACAAACTGAGTTTTAGAAATCTTTTTGCCACTATCTGACTATGTGACTCTTGTCAAGTAATTCCATCTCTCTAAATCTGGTTAACCATCCCTTCTCCCCAAGGCAGAATTAGTCAACAACTTTACATTTGATCCACATCCACAATTCCTTAGCATGTTTTTGGTCACATTCGTATGATTCTATTAAATTTGAGGGAAAAGTATAAACTAGAATTTAAAAGGCCTCTTCTTGCAATTCACTTTAGGAAACGTCAGCATTTTCTGAAAACAGACAAAATGCCTCTTGGGTTTAGTCCATGGAATCAAACACGATTTATGTATTTAAGTCACAGCTAAAACTAGAATCACAAAATTCACTCTACTGAAATTGTAAGCAAGACTTAAAATCAGAAGCAAGAATCAGACATTAAGCAGAAACATAATTTAGACTGACCAAATAGTTGTCCAAGGATTCTGACTCTTGATTTCTTATTGGGGTTCAAAGCAGAGATCAAGTAAGAGAATAAAGTGAGATGGAAGAACTTCACTAATTAATGGCGCAAGAACAGACACGAGTCTGGGCTTTCTCAATTTGATATGAATTCTGTGAGAATATATAGCAGTTGAGTCAATGAAGGACCAGGCATACTGGTTGATGTGTGTCCATACGTAGATAAACCTCACAAGCAGGGCGCTATTCATGACATTTTCATTTAAGCTACACTAGGGCAGGAGTTCTGGTCTTTTGATGTTGTTTTTCCCCTACTATATTCCTAGCTCTTAGATTAGTACCTGGGCTCTTATTGGTGTTCAATAAATATTGGCCGAAGAAATGAATAGATAACTTGCAAATATGGTTTGAATATTGGTCCTTGTGCTTAATAGATGTGCTCCTTTGATTAACTGCTTAATCTCTGAAGCCTTCATTCCTATATCCTTGAAAGGAGAATAATCTACCCATCAGATACGTATGAGGTTTAAATTACCAATCTAAGTACCTAGCGTGGTGCCCGGTACATAGGAGACATTACATAAAAACAGATTTATTTGCTTTTTTCTCCCTCAATTCATTACTTTAACTACTGTAATTATTTAAAGCAATATTATTATACTTTAAAAATATAACGACCACCCTTTTTTATGGTATTTTGCTGAGAGCAGTGAACAATTCTCCCAATTCTGTTTCAGTTAAATGAACTTATGTGAGAAGTTTTAATACATTTATTTATTTACTTATTTAAGGAAAGACCAAATATAGTATTTCCAGATACATATTCTTTTCTGCCTAATTCTTTAGCATTTTCTTTTAATCCTTTGAATTAGCTCTAAAATCCCTCTTTGGGGCAAATCATTACTACACCTAATTTAAGATACCCCATGGCCTCCTCTAGCCAGTAGTGTAAGCACAGGATTCTAGAGTTCTCATTAGCTTCTCAAATGAATCTAAAATTATCTATATATGCATATCTCTATGTGACCTACAAAGTTATCATTGTCAGTGGCAACCATAACAGAATGTAGGATTACTCACCATTATTTTGTCTGTATGGCAGCTACCACCATGTAAATGTGCACTTATAATGAAATACCATACATGAAAACCTCTTAAACAGTGATAAATTCATGGGTGTGTTTCCTCTTGTATATAATTAGGGCCTCAAAAAATAATCTATTTTCAACATGAACAGGATTCTCTTTGCAAGAAAAAACAGATGGAGCCAAGAAGGTAAATAAGAATAGTGTGATTTGGCAATGACCATCTCAACACACATTATAAAAAACTTATGAAAATATTTCCCAGTTTGAGATGGAAACTAAAACAGTCATGTATAGCACATTAAAATGTTAAACCTCCACATTTTCCACCAAAAATTTGTTTTGCACCATATTGTAAAATTTTTAAAAATGCTCTTTGAGCCATTAGTAAATATACCATAAGAATAGCTATCCTAAATACAAGTATGACCTTTGTGACAATTATGGTTTTGTCTGCCCAGTAACTGTACTGGGTACAATTGCCTCCCCAACTTAGGTTATAACAAGAGCCTCCTCCCCTCACTGAAGAGGTGAATGTGTGCCTGGGTTATGCACTGCATCTTTATCTTTTACTGCAATGACTTTCTTCAGGTTTGGTTGCTGAACTAGTTGGACAAATCAGGCCATCCATGCCCTTTTCCTAAGGTAGAGCAAGGTAGAGCCCTTTTTCTTCTGCAGACATAAATGTGACACCAGAGCTTCTGGCTATCATGTTCCCATCTTATAAAATGGCATAAATGAAAGACAAAAATGTAGAGAATCTTGGAAGTCAGTTTCTATGATCAAGTCCTGAGTTTTCTTGGTTGCTATGTTCCGGAAGTTTTCCCTTCAACTGTATGAGCTGTTCCAGCATCATTCAGTATCATTCCAATAAATTCTCCATTTTTGCTGAAACTAGTTTGAGTTGGATTTTATAACAGAGCTTACTAAAAAGTGTACACACAGAACTTCTACAGCTGTGCAAATCCCAAAGACTCTAAAACTGGTTCATAGTACCACTTACCCTCGAATTAATGAGTCATTTTGTATTTATTGGCTTGAAAATGAAAGCATGGTTGCTTTCTGTATTAGTGCACAGAAGAAAAATAGATCACGCTTTGTTTTGCCAGTCAAATGAAGAAAATTGGTTTGAAATGTTTTTCCCATGGAGGAGATTAGTTGAAATTTATCATGCATTACGGGAAATGGAACTAGAAATAACTCAAATTGATGTCATCTTCATGTATTTTTCATTGCTGTTCGCATTTCTCTGGGTGTGTTAAGAAAAGAGAATAGTTTACTCTTTCAAACTACAACAAAATGCTTATATATTTTTGTTTTAATATATAATCCCCTGCTTTCTTCTGAAGTGAGTTGATCCTCGCTAGGAAGCGTTGCTTGCTGAACTGGGTGATAAGTGGGAGAATACAAAAGAAGAGTAGCTAAAGAAAGCTAACACAAGAGCATATCTGTAATCAAGAAATGGCTGTAAGCAGCAAAGGAGGAGGCTGGGAGGCAGTAGGATAGATGTGGTTGAAGTGGATTTTGGCTAAAGAAGAATTCCTGGAGGAGGTTGGAAATGTTTAATGGGAATTTTGAGCAAGTATTGTTAAGGTACCACACTGCACCATTTTTCTTCAGTCTACCCACAACGTCCTCAGTAAAATCCATACTTCATGCTAACTAATGCTTTCTGGAGTTAGATTTGCTTTGCAGGGTGTGACAGAGTATTATTCCTTGATTTAATGTTACCAAGGTCATAAAAGCAAAACCAAAAACAATTCAGAGGTTTTCTGTGTGGACCTCATGACATTTGTTTTCAATTATAAATAACAATTGTTTTTCATAACGCATTATGGATTGCAATGGGTCTTATAAGAAATTTGGCACATCCATCTTAAACCCCAAATTTTGGAACTGTTTGCATTGTGTTGTTTATTTTTGAAAAGGAGAAATGAAGTGACAGTCCTCAGGTACTTTGAAGTTGAAACAAAACATACTGAAGGTACCATCTACAATCCTTAAGTGAGGAATAATCTATGGAGGATTTTACCTTAGAGACTTTGTCAAATGCTGCACTTCTTATAGATACCAGTTTAAATGGTCTTCGAAGTAAAGTGTGTTTAATTACACACTGTTGGTAAAAATAGTTCACGCAATTTGTAAGCAAACAGGATCAGCATTATAAAGATGTTTTTATTTTTTCTTCTATCTCCTATGGAACTCAGAATACATTCCCACATGTACTCTTTCCTTGGCATGAGTTCTAAACCATCTCCAGCACAAAGTGGTCTGTAAAGTTTCAAGGAACAATTATATAGCCATACCCTATAGGTCAGTGTTCCCAGTGCCCAGGCTATGGACCGGTATTCGTCCGTGGCCTGTTAGGAACTGAACCTCATAGCAAGAGGTGAGCAGCGAGTGAATGAATGAAGCTTCATCTGTATTTACAGACATTCCCCATCGCTCACATGAGCTCCACCTCAGATCAGCAGTGGCATTAGATTCTCACAGGAGCACAAACCCTATTGTGAACTACACACACGAGGGATCTAGGTTTTGTGCTCCTGTTGAGAATCTAATGCCTGATGATCTGTCACTGTTTCCCATCAGCCCCAGATGAGACTGTCAAGTTGCAGGAAAATAAGCTCAGGGCTCCCACTGATTCTACATTACGGTGAGTTGTATAATTATTTCATTATATATTATAATGTAATAATAATATAAATAAAGTACATGATAAATTTAATGTGTTTGAATCATCCTGAAATCATCCCTCTGCCCCAACTCCAGTCCATGGAAAAATTGTCTTCCATGAAACTGGTCCCTGGTGCCAAAAAAGGCTGGGGACCACTGCTATAGATGATGAATGGTTTAACTGTTGTGACACTTGAAAATTTCACTCAGAATTAGGATACAGGCCTAAGAATTTATGATAAGATTCTTGGTCTTTGCTACAAATCCTTCTCTTCCCTATTTTTATCTCTCTTTCTTTATCTCTTTTTTTATAAACTGGAGAAAATAAAGAATGAAACCAAGGCTCCCAGAGGATAGAATAACTTGATTACCATTATAAATTCATATATTAGGAATACTTGAAATATTACTTGAGTAAATAAATGTATTAGTGATTCGCTAATGGTGACCCCAAGAGTTAACCTCCATGCTACTCAAAAAGGATCCATACAGATGAAAAGGAAGAGGCTCCTAATTTACATCATAGAATGAGTTCTGGTCAAAAAGCTCTAGATAGGGTTAATTTCTCTTTGGAAAATCACTTTAGATCACTTTCTTTGAGAAGTTTGAAGTATCAGCATTTGATTTTCTCTTTCATCACTTATTTAACACCATGAGAATATGCCATAACTTGTTCTATGAAAGTACTAGATTCTAAGTTACAGTAAATATTTTGAATGTTGTGCTTTCTGTGCATCATATTTATAGGATATGTATATCCTTGGCCCAAATAATTCAATCCTGGAAGCAAACTGGATTTTAATACATTTTATTAGAATTGTGGAATTGTGGAAACAGCTGGAAGCTCTCAAAATTCAATAGACAATAATATTTCTACAAGTGCTTCCTACTGCTTATAGGCTTAGCTTTAACTAGCTACTTTGTTGTAAGTATCATGCTGTTGTCATAGCAACTTTGAAGAAGGTCATGATGTATGGGAAACTGAGTTGGTGATGACCTAAAGACATAGTCTAATAATGACTGCAGTAATGCCTCCTGGGAAAACTCCTCCTTTGGATCAAGGAGTTGTGATAATTCTTCAGAAATTCGATAGAGAAGGCTTACTTGGGGCTTAATATTTTCAAGCTAAAACTGAATGTATCTGAACACAGATTCCTTTCCTTCACTCCATTACCTACAACTTTGGCTTAAAGAACGATACTTCCGAGGCTGGTGTATGAATGACATAAACTGAATTCCTGTACTTTCAAAAATAATATTCTTTGTTTTCTTCTAAATATGGAGCCAATACATATCTTTACTTTTCTTCTTTATAGTCACTGATCTAGAAAAAACCCACAGTTTTCATTTGTAACAAAAATCTCCACTGAAACAATCATCTTACATGTAGCACATGAGTACTGAGCACAGAGTACTTTTCAAGGAATCTTGATGACTTAAGAAATTGACTATCCTTTAATTTTTTTTTCTGATTTCTTAATGTGGGGACATGAATGTGAATATCATTCTAAGCTTGAAAACTAAAACATGACAATTTCATTTGGAAATTATATCTAAAGTTTCTGTTGTGATTCTTAACCAGGATAAAATCTCCCAACCGAGATATATTCTTTTAAAGTTAAACCAACATCTATTTGTCTCTAACTGAATATTTCTAGTTATCCATACTGATAAAAAAAAAAATGATTACTTTGGGAGAGTAATTAAAATAGTTGGAAATTACCCAAATGCTTCAATATTTATATACATTATAACAGGCCAAGGAACAACTTTTCATCTTTGTTACCAAAATCCAACAAAGGCTACTCTGAGAGAAGCAGTTTTGCCTATAAGAAAGAACACGTCAGACGTGGGTTTAATCAGAGCTTGGCCACTTACTAAACACTTGTCCTTGTGTAAGTTATATATACCTTCTGAGTCTGTTTCCTCAAGTGTGAAATATAAATGAATCCTATGTTGCAGGACTATGGATAGAGAGAAAATATATGTAAGATATCTTGAGCAAAATAATGAAGGCTAGCAAACAGAAGAAGCATAGTTCATGATCACTATTGAAAAGTTTCATTAACTACTTATTGATGTTCCATTTGGTAATTATCTAACTGAGTGAAATAACTAATGGATTTTCTAATGAAGGAAAAGTAAATGGATATATCTCACCCCCAGACAACATCAGGGGCAAAGGCTGCCAAAGATATTTCTCCAAAATCCACAGAGAAGGAATCACACATTACCAATGTTTAGTACCATGTTTCCTTTTTTTAAAAAAGTATCTTATTCCAAAACTCAAATGAGGATATATTGTCAATTAAAAAAATTAAAACTCAATTCTTACGAAAGAAAAAAATGAGCTATCTTTAACAGAAAGCTATGTAAAGGAAGCCAGGAATCCAATTGAAGAAAACAGTCCTAAATCCCCAGAAGACAGCTGTGTAGCAGGCATAGCTGTGATACAGACAAGAGCCAGGGAAATACTGGGCAGAAGAGGGCAGTTTCCTGGCAAAGGCCCCACCCTCAAGACTAGATACCTGTGCCCCTAAATGGGAAGAGGCATTCCTGTTTTCACACCCAAAAAGTTGCCTTTTGGCCTGCCACACTCCCCTTGTACTGTACCCATATAAACCCCATACCCAGGCTCCAGGAGATGAGAAGACAAGCAGACAAGGAGACAAGCAGATGAACGGCAGAACGACCCTGCAGAGAAAGAGAGAAGAGGAGGAGCATCTGAACGAGCAGAGTTTGGCTGAAGGTGGTGGGAGAGGAGTTTGGCCACTGGACAGCCAACTCCAGGGAAAGATCACCTTTCCACTCCATCCCCCTACCAGCTCCCCATCCATCCCACTGAGAGCCACCTCCATCACTCAATAAAATCCCCACATTTATCCTTCAAGGTTGTGTGTGACTCAATTCTTCTGGGATGCTGGACAAGAGCTTGGAATACAGAAAGCTGTCACACTGGCCCTCTGCTCTGGCAAAAAGGCAGAGGGTCCACTGAGCTGGTTAACACTTAAGCCGTCTGCAGATGGCAAAGCTAAAAGAGCATACTGTAACACATGCCATACCTACTTGGGTTTTGGGAGTTGCAGGCACCTACCCCTAGACCCTACCATGGCGCCAGAGCCCCAGAGCGCTTGCCCCAGCTCCTGCACCTGCCCGTTTGCATGCTCCCCTTCTAGTAAGGGTTTTGAGTGCTTGGTGGCCAAACATATAAGCCATGCCCCAGTTGCACGTCCTGCAAGGGATGGGGGGGGGCGTCAGGGAACTCTCCCGTCTCAGCGGCACCACTGATTCAGATTGGTTTGGGATGTTAAATAACTCAGGGAAGTTATTCTCCAACAAAAAATATAAAGTGCAATACAAAATATAATTTACAGCACAGAAATATTTGATGACATATACAATTTGAGCAAATAGAAATTCCTCCTCCATCATGAACAGACTAAACCTTTGCAATAAAGTTGTAGTTGAAACACAAGGCAAACAAAAATATGACTCAAGCTTGGGTATAGGAAAGGAGAATCTACTTGACCTTACTTAGGAACTAAGCCGGTAGCAAAGGTAGTATAGACAAGGGAATATAGTACTACTTAAGCTGGTGGATTATATTTACATAGTCATAATACTGTAATGAAAATGGTGTTTACAAGTTGTCAGCTTTTCAAGTCAACCAATGGATAAAAGATGAAAGTTTCTATTATGGGATCAGAACATAGTGTAAATGTCAACAATTTTTCAAACAAAATACCAAAATTATAGCTGTAAGAAAGAAGCAGTTGGAAGGAAACAAAGGGGGGAGTGAAAAAAAACAAGGACAAGTGTATTATATTTATATCCTCTCATAGAACAGAGAATCAAGTATAGACTGCAGTGAACGCAGCAGGAAGTAGAAGTATGTTACTTAAAATTAACAAAGCAGCCAGGTGACTGGGAAACCGAGGTAGGAGAATCCCTTGAGGCTGGGAGTTTGAGAACAGCCTGGGCAAGATAGCAAGATCTTGCCTCTACAAAAATTCACCTCCATGTGGTCTAACAGTGACACAAATAAAAAAAGTATTTATAGTTATGGATGTTATTACTAGAAACTTACAATAAATGCTATTTTAAAATGTTGGCTATGGAGATGGAAATGGAGATAGAGGAAGAGTGGTCAGGAAACTATAATTTCTTACCAAAAGGACTCTGAACTATTCAATTTTCACAATGTATATACCTTTTATATATTTTTGTAGATGGAGTCTCGCTTTGTCACCCAGGTTGGAGTGCAGAGACATGATCTCAGTCATTGCGACCTCTGCCACCCAGGTTAAAGTGATTCTCCTGCCTCAGCCTCCCCAGCAGCTGGGATTATAGGCACCCACGACAACACCACACTAATTTTTGTATTTTTAGTAGAGATGGGGTTTCACCATGTTAGCCAGGCTGGTCTTGAACTCCTGACTTCAGGTGATCCACCCGCCTCGGCCTCCCAAAGTGCTGAAATTACAGGCGTGAGCCACTGTGCCCAGCTATATCCTTATTTTTTAATTCAAGGATATAGAGTAAAAATCATAAATGTGTTTTCAACTTAAAAAAGTTTCTGATGTACACATAGATTTTTAAGGTATATTTTTTATCAGAGATCAACTCCATATTGATTAGTTTCAAAAGGCTTCTCATTAGGTAGAACTTAATTTGATCTTAAGTGCTTGAGCTCCCAAAACCCTCGCGGGGATTACAGGCGTGAGCCACCGTGCCGGGCAAGAGGGCATAATAATAGTCATCACCGCAGTCCATTTTTTTTTTTTTAGAGCCCTTTAAAGCAGTGGTTCCCAACATTTTTGGCCCCGGGGACCAGTTTTGTGGAAGACAATTTTTCCATGGATGGGGAGCGGTGGGGGATTGTTTTGGGATGAAATTGTTCCACTTCAGATCATCAGGCATTAGTTAGATTCTCACAACCTAGATCCCTCACATGCGCAGTTCACAATAGGGTTGGCACTCCTTCCTATGAGAATCTAATGCTGCCATTGATCTGACAGGAAGTGGAGCTCAGGCAGTAATGTGAGTGATGGAGAGTGGCTGTAAATACAGATGAAGCTTCGTTTGCTTGTTCGCTGCTCACCTCCTGCTGTGCCACCCCATTCCTAACAGGCCATAGACTGGTACTGCTGTGCAGCCCGGGGTTTGGAGGACCCCTGCTTTAGTAGAAATCAGTTCCTTCATAGGGTGAGATTTTGGCCAGTCTACTACCAATAAAACTTTAAAAAGTGACAGTGTCAGAAAATTCAAGTAATACATCAAAGAAACAAAACTGAGATGGATGATTAAGTATACACAAATTCTAGTCTATGACTGTGAGGTCCAAAGTATTTCTATGACAGGTAAAGAAGGAAAGAGAGAAAGTAAATCCACAGGTAGGAATAAAAGTGGATCTTAAATTTGTATTTAACCCATAATGCTACCATTAAATATTAAATGGGAAATTCATATCCATATGTGTCACATGATGCATATAATCTAACACTGTAAGTACAATACTAAGGTTTGGAAAATCTGGAAATTTCCCATTAAATGTATTTCTTTTTTAAAATTTTGGCAAAAAGATTTTTGTTTCCTGCACTGGTGTATCAAGTAGTCTTTTTTTTTTTTTTTTTCTTATTCAGAGTCTGCTGTAGATATATGCAAATACAAATTTTTCAGTGCAAATTTCCCAAAGAGCTTCTGTGTCCTTAACATGACCAAACACTTTTCATTTATAAGTGAGCATTAACTTGTTGAAAAGGCACCTGGCTGGAAATCAGATGGATTGTTTAATGCTGTCAATCACTAGCTGTTTGGATTTGTGTTCATCACTTAACCCTTCTAAGCTGAAGTTCCAACTCTTGAAATAGTTCAACATCTGTCCTTTCTACCTCCTGAAATTCTTTTCAGGAACAAATAATATGATATTTGCTGATAATTTGGTGATAATTAAATGCTTATGTAGCATACAAACACACACACTTTTCCATTAAATGAGGAACAGACCATTTAGGAGAGAAATATAAAAATATGAATAAATAATTATCTAAAGGACTAGTGTTGATTAAAACAGGCATTTAAGGAATCCACTACAGAAAGTTGAGAACTTGTAGACTCTAGTCATTAGAATATTAAAAAGCACTTTTTGTCATTCAGAGATAACCAAAAACCAGTGTGTATTTCTATGCCGTTCCTATGCTCTCCCACCAAGTGTAACAGGAACTGTCCTGTGAAAATAGTCAGAGTTAGTAATAGACAGCATTTAGTCACTTCAATTTCCTCTGATCGATGGTAGTCAAAATCTGACAATGGAAATTGTTTCTTGTATAATATTGGACTCTGTGCTAGGAAATGTAAATCTTAATAAGTCTTAAAAACAGAATCCAGTATCTAGTAGCCTAGGCAAGTGCAGTGAACCGTGAACTTAGAATGTAGTCATTGTAACTTCATTTCTTTTCTTGAGTGCTCACTCTAAAAGTTTACACAGGCAAATATAACTTAATATTTTTTATTAAGTGTTTTTACTGACTTCTGAAACATAACCTTTAATTCTGATGACTCCTCCTAAAATACATCCTTTTTTCATGTATTTTGGTTTTAAAGTGTATGTTTTACATTTTTAAAAAATATATGGTTCCTATTATACAGTCAATGATTGTTTAGAATTACTCACATTTTCTTTGATTATCATCCCTTCTTGTTACTCACAGCTTCCATATGGGATGTCTTTCCTTCTGCCCGAAATAAACCTGAATTAAAGGAGAAACTTCTTTGTGTGTGAAGATCTTATTGTGGCAAACCCTCTTTGTTTTTTGCTTTTAAAATATTACCTTACTTTTGAAGTACATGTTATCGGAAATAGAAATCTAGATGACAGTTATCTTTCTCTTAGGTCATTATAATGATTACTTCACAGTATTCTGTTTCCCATTGTTGTCAGTGCAAAGCAGTTTTAAGTCTAATAGTAGGTACAGTCCTTTGAAGGTAATCTCTAGATAGATAGATAGATAGATAGATGATAGATAGATGACAGATAGATAGATAGATAGATAGATAGATAGATAGATATAATCTATCTATGTGTATTCCTTTCTGGTTGCTTTTAAACTTTTACTTTTTGTGATTTTCCAGATTAACTGAAAATTGTCTAAGTATAGATTTTGTAGATTTTTCTTACATTTACCCTGCTTGGGGTAACTAGAATTTCTTAATCTATGGTTTGGTGTCTTTCATAAATTCTGAAAAATTCTCATTCACTATCTTTTCAATGTGTCTTCTCTATGATTCCTCTCCTCCCTTTCTGAAGCACGAGTTAAATGTACATTAGACCATTCCACTCTCTCCTCCTTATTGCCAACCTCTCTTTCACATTTTCCATTCCACTGTCTCCGGGGTGTAGTCTGGATACGTCCTATAGATCTACGGTATGCTAATTCTATCTTCAAAAGGGTTTCCTATGCTACTAAATGCATCTTCTTTTCTAGAAGTTTTTTTTTTTAATTTTCTTAGATTTTTGATTCCCTTTTTTTATGCTTTCAAATATATTAAGTATAATTCCAATATCTACAGTTTTGGTCAATGATTCTTTAGTCTTTTTTCTGCCTTTTTCTCACTCACAGTGTTTTATTTCCTTGAATAATCTGTGATTTTTTTTTTTTTCTGTAACTTTATGTTTCTTGGATCTCTTTACCTCTGAGAATTTGTTGAGACCTGGTTTAAAGTTGGTTTCTTCAGAGAAGTCATGTATTTCCTTATGCCAACTGCAGGCTCTACCAATCACAAATTCTAGTTTTAAAAGATATTAACTTTGGGCTGTTTTTTTAATCACCCAAGTAGTATGAATTGTGAGCTGCAAATCCAATGGAGAACTTGCAATTCTGCATCCTCAGAGATATACATTTTCCCACTTTATTCAGTGCCAAGTCTGAAGATAGGTAATTTTGCTGTAAGTTTCCTGGAGTTTGATATTAAGAGGCCTTTTCTTGTTCACTTTTATACTGAGTGTGTAGCCACTTGAAGTCCTATATTTATACAAAAGAGTCTTGAACACTGATGTTTCACACTAGGTAGGCTTACATCTTTGCTTCATTTCTTTTACGCCTAGCACGTCAGGAAAAATTAAACTCAAGTTCACGCAGCTTTAGAAAACACTTCAAGGTAAAAACCAGCTTTCTGACTCTGCATACTTTTCTAGGTTTTCACCTTCAGTACACATAATACATGGAACACAAATATATTAAACAGATAAGAGTAGCCTTTAACCAGCACAGTATACATCATTTTATAAATTCTCATTTATATCATATTTCCTGATTTTTTAATTCAGTAAATGAGAATGCATGTTAATACTTAGCATCTTCTAACGTGTTAATATTTGCTACATATTTGTGCATCACACAGTCCTTTATATTATTGTTTTAACCACAGCTTAAAGTCTAAAAACTAAATTTTATTAGAGCATTTGCAGTTATCCTCAAGCATCATTGTAAAATATATTTTGAAAATTATTGACATAATCAGTCAAGTTGTTATTCTGCATATTAGATAATCTGACTGTCCTTTCCAAACAATTACCTCTAAATTTCATTGTTGCTACTGGTGAAATAGTAACATTAATTGCAAGTAACATAGTTTGTTCATATTCTGGCTTTGTGAGTTGGGCAATTAACGAGCATGTTCAATTAAAATCATTCTGTTTCACAGATAATGTTGCTTTCGTTTTTGTGCCAGAATCAATTCTCAGTAAATTTGACAACAATGTGTCCACAGTTTATTTCTTCCTAAAAGAAGTGCTGAAGTGAATAAGCTAGTTGTAAAGGATATGCTGGATAGTAGAGATATTTAGATGAGTGCTATTTAGAACAGGGATCCCCAGTTCCTGGGCTGTGGACTGGTACCGGTCCATGGCCTGTTAGGAACTGGGCCACACAGCAGGAGGTGAGCACCGGCAAGTGAGCGTTACCACCTGAGCTCCGCCTCCTTTCAGCCCCCAGCGGCAGTAGAGGAGCATGATCCCTATTGTGAACCCTATTGTGAACTGCTCATGCAAGAGGTGGATCTAGCTTGTGTGCTTCTTATGAGACTCTAATGCCTGATGATCTGAGGTGGAACAGTTTCATTCTCAAACCATCCTCCATCCCCCTCAACATCCCCCACCTACCATCCCCCATCCGTGGAAAAATTATCTTCCACGAAACTGCTCCTTAGTGCCAAAAGGATTGGAGACCACTGGTCTAGAAGACCAAGTGATCTTGACCACCTCGGTGACGTGTTACTGGACTAGACAAAAAGATGGAATTAAATTAGATCAATAAAGCTTTGGTAATAATGATCCCCTCACTAAATAAAGAAACTGGCATTAAAAATGAGAACTCATTCCATAGGCCTTGGTTCCATCCTTGAAGTGGTCTAGTGACATTTATTGGAGTCACCTGTAGAATCCCACATAGGTCCTCACAAAAAATGACATTGAGTGTAAGATAGTCCAAATTTTCCCAACTAGAAGAGCCAGTTAAAAAAAAGTAACGTGCCACATGAATTAAATAAAATAAACAAATATATACTTACAACATTTATTAATTTAAACAATATTTAACATTCTATTAGTTGGTGAGTATCAGTTTTTCTACCTTGAAAATAATTTTATCCAAACATGCATCTATATCAATCTTCTTATCATTACCAAATAAAATTTGAGATACCCATCACATTTTCCCGGAATATATATCTTCATTTCCATCTAAGCTGTTAGAGATAAAGTCATTTGGGAAGTGGTATACGATTCCATCCCTGGAAATTCTATCTTAAGCCACATTTGTCTTTTACATAACTTTAAGACTTTGTTATAAAAATTAGTCTAATGGGCTATTATTTATAATTTCCACAATGTTACTATGTGTAATGACATGGAATGTTTAGAATTATGATGTCTTACATCCAGGAATAATTGCTGACTGTATGCCAATATTTTTGCTTCTATTTCTCTAGATTTTATCTGGTGATCTCTGAGAGCAAGCATTGATTGAGGTTATTTTTAGGATACCATATTTTCCTCCCATAGTAATTTACTTCTCAAAATATTTAAAACAGTGCCTGTAATAAGAAACTTTATAAAGAATTAAATATAATACAAGCATTTTCTGAGTGTTGATGCCAAAAAACACTTATATTTGGACATATATAAGTAATTTACTTTACAATAAAAATTATTATGAATATATGTTCCCTGACAATATATAAATTTGTATTTTTACATCTGGTCAAAACAGTGTTAAATACCTAAACTGACTATTTTTTTCCCTCTACCAAACTGAATTCTAAATAGGCTTTGGAATTCAGTTCTAGTTCTGCGCTCCTTCTTAAATACTCCTTATTTCAGCCTATACTGATCTCTTTCTTCTGAAAATGTCTACACTATTTGTGATCTGTGTTATGGTTTATAATTTAATAGTGTTGTTCTATATTGTTCTCCAATTCTTTCATGTTAGTTAACTCCTCTACTTCATTGATTTGAGGACATATACTTCTATTTTATTCTATATGCCACTTATCATATTGTTAACCGTAGCATAATTACTCAAGTGATCATTGGTTGTAAACTATATTTAGTAACTTTCACAAATAAATATCTTCTGATTGAGTTTTGTACTGACAGGCAGTGCTGGGAAGAAAAGAGAGTGGTCCCTTTAAACGGTATGGAAGAGGGGAAAGGAAGTGTCCGTAGAGAAGGTGATGGTCCCAGGCTAGGGCTCCACCCCGACGGACCTTGGTGAGGACAGGCATTTCGTGCCCAAATGTTGTATTTCCCAAGACCACCCTGGCCTGCCACACTGCCCCCCGTCCTGTGACTATGAAAACTCAAGAACCCGTCCGGTGCGATGGCTTACGCCTGTAATCCCAGCACTTTGGGAGGCCAAGGCGGGAAGATCACCAGGTCAGGAGATGGAAACCATCCTGGCTAACACGTGAAACCCTGTCTCTACTAAAAATACAAAAATTAGCGGGACATGGTGGCGGGCGCCTGTAGTCCCAGCTACTCGGGAGGCTGAGGCAGGAGAATGGCATGAACATGGGAGGCTGAGCTTGCAGTGAGCTGAGATGGCACCACGGCACTCCAGCCTGGGCGACAGAGGGAGACTCTGTCTCAAAACAAACAAACAAACAAACAAACAAAAACCCCTGAAACCCTAGCAAGGCAGACAGAGACAAAAGCGGCTGGATGTCGAGAGGAGCACATGGGGGAGGAACGCATCCATAAGCACCGGCCCGCCGGCAGGCCACTAACCGACAGAATAACGTGGAGTTTGGCTGGGGCAGTCGAAGGAGCACTGCGTCCGCTGAGTGGCCCAACTCCTGGGGAAAGCCATCTCCCTTCTGGGTCCCCCATCGGCTGAGAGCTACTTCCACTCAATAAAACCTTGCACTCATTCTCCAAGCCCAGGTGTAATCTGATTCTTCCAGTACACCAAGGCAAGAACCCTGGGATTCAGAAAGCCCTCTGTCCTTGCAACAGAGGGCTTTCTGAAAAGGTAGAGGGTCTAATTGAACTGGTTAACACAAGCCTCCTATGGACAGCAAAACTAAAGTAGAGCACCCTGTAACACATGCCCACTGGAACTACAGGAGCTGTAAACATCCACCCCTAGCTGCTGTCATGGGGTTGGAGTCCCACTATGCTCCCCTAGAGGTTTGAGCAGCAAGGCACTGAAGAAGCGAGCCATTCCCCCTGTCGCACGCCCTGCCAAGCGACAAGGGAACCTTTCCCATTTCAAAGCCATCCTCAAGTGACTGTACAGATTAATTAAGGCCATCTGGATCTATTCTATAGAAAATCAGATGAGGCTAGAATAAAGTAAACAGAAAACTTACTCAGACATGAATAAACTCTTGTATTTCCACCATCATAAAAATGGTAAAACAAAGTATCAATGGGTGTCTGATCTTTAACACTGAACGAGAAATCACAACACTCTCCCTTCTTATTATTAAATTAAGGAGGGCAGGAAGGCTTTGTTGCTTGAAGTGCAAAGTTATCAAGTGTCAATTCTTTTCTTCTTTTTTCCCGGAACAAACAATTGTTCAATATTTTTTTCTCCATGTATTTTAATTGTTGACACAATAATGGATGATAGCAAATATATATTTGATGGCAACAATAATGTTACTAACAGTTCTTTTTTATAACTACAAGACTAGAAATTACTTTTGCATTTAAATAAGATCCCTAAAGTGTTTGAAATAGTCAGCAGTCTGTACTCATAGGAATCACAGAAATATTTCAGATTATTTCAAAATGGCAGATCATTCCATAATTTTTTTTTCTTCCCAAAGAGGGATAGGCCATAAAGTCTGAGTAATGTCATTGAATCACGTTTAAATCTCTTTCAGCCAAGAAGAAAGGTAACTTCTTATTGAGCCATACTATAAACTGCCTCTTAGCAGTATACAAATTCAGCATCTAACAGATGAGGGAAATGCTTGTTTAGAATGATTAAATATAATATGGTTTGTCTGTTGCTGCCATATAATTTGAAATATTGGTTTATAGGCTAACTCCTCATACAAATTCAGGAAGCTTGTTTCTCTGATGTTTTCATTATTATCACCTTTTTCTGCAGCCTCTGATAATAAGTCATAAGTAAATTAAAAATTTAAATATTTGCTTAATCCAGCTGAATTAAAGAACACATTGGGTTTTAACTCTTTGTATTTTTATGTTTATATAGGTATAGTTTTGTTTATGTATGTGACTGTGTATAATTATTCTTTTATGGAGAAAATATGATTATCTTTTATAACTTCAAAGGGTTTTTTTAGGGGATAAAATTTCATGAGATGAATCCAAAGCAATATTCATAAGACCTGCATTTAACCACTAAATATCAGCTCAAATCTACATTATGTATTTATTAAAGTCAACATCAAGTTGTATCACATAACCATTTAATAAATGTGTATGCCTTCCTATAATTTAGCATGTAATGAAAACTTTATTATAAATGAATGACCTAATTGCCACAAATTTCCTATAAGTTCACATTAGGATCACAATTATTTTTATAATATCTATATGCATTTAATTCTAATACTGTAAGCATGTCACATTTGTAGTTTATAGTCAGCAAAAATTGGTTTTGTCTTTTCTTTTAATATATTATCCATATCTTTAATAAAATACCAAAATTTAATTCATCAGCAATAATTTCTAAATTGTCAACTCATCACCATAACATCTGTAGTAATGTTTTGTGGGATTTTTGCCAAGACCAGCTCGGTCGGGGAGACCCTAACCCAGCAGCACTAGAGGAATTAAAGACACACAAAGAAATATAGAGGAGCGAAGTGGGAAATCTGGGGTCTCACAGCCTTCAGAGCTGACAGCCCCTAACAGAGATTTACCCACATATTTATTAACAGCAAACCAGTCATTAGCATTGTTTCTGTAGATATTAGATTAACTAAAAGTGTCCCTTATGGGAAATGAAGGGATGGGCTGAATTAAAGGAATAGGTTGGGCTAGTTAACTACAGCAAGAGCATGTCCTTAAAGCATTCATGCTATTGTTTGTGGCTTAAGAATGCCTTTAAGTGGTTTTCTGCCCTGGGCGGGCCAGGTGTTCCTTGCCCTCATTCCCGTAAACCCACAACCTTCCAGTGTGGGCGTTAGGGCGATTATAAACATGTTACAGTGCTGCAGAGATTTTGTTTATGGCCAGTTTTGGAGCCAGTTGATGGTCAGATTTTGGGAGGCCTGCTCCCAACATGTCCCCCTTATTTGATTTGTAAATCGATAAATGCAAAGGCAGCTTTGTCAGGGTGAGCTACTTCTCGCAGCAGTCAGGATCCACATCTGCAGACTATACAAAGACAAACACCACAGATTAAAAGCACAATCAGCATTAAAATCACATAGCTTCCAAGTGTTTTTATCCATTTTAATGGGTTACTAGCTGCTAATTTGTCTGTAACTCCTTCAAGCACTCCAGTTCCTGGCATTAAGGTCAGGTGTGCCTGGGGTACCTTAAATATTTGTTCTTTTAATTTTAAATCCTTATGTTAAGCTCCTAGAGCGGGCCATATCATTTGAGGTTGAGGTGCCACTAGACCACCATGGGTCCAGATAGTAGGAACTTTTGCCGTACTTCTTATCATTTCTACCATCTGACCGTTTTGTTCAGATCATCTGAACGTAGTATGGCTGTGGCATGCAGACTGAGAGGTGCAATTCAAGCTAAAAATCCACTTAGGGGACCAATTAATAATGATTCCATAGGAATCGTTGTGCAGCACCTCTGCCTGTTCTGCAATACAATCTTCCTAAACAAGTTCGTTCATTTTTTCTAACTGGGTCCAATCCTGTTTACAAATAGGTTTTTGAGGGCAGTGTGCCTCAATTATAGGAGCAGATTTATTATGGTAAATACTGAGATCAAAAAGCATGTGTAACTGTGTCATAGAGTGATTGCATCCAGGCATTATTGTCAGCCAAGTTTGATAAATATACCCAATAAGTATAATTGTTCTCTGTGTCAGCCTTTATTGAAGGAATACTCATGGCAGTGGTGATAACCGCTTTCATAGCTACCATTAAATTACTCATTGTGACAGGTTGTCACACTTTCCTCAGGTTTTCTTCCACCATCTGTGACAGCTTCTTGATCTGTCCCCACATGGGTGGCTGTGTTCGACGGGTGTTGCTCATGACAGTTGGGGTCCTCCTCAGCATCAGTCTCGACATGGCTGTAACTGGGGGGTCCTCAGGATCCTCCCAGAGTCTCTTCCTCAACATCTGGCTCATGATAAGGTTTCAGGTGTCTTGATGGTATCCAAATCAGCTGTTGATTTTGGCCTGGAGAAATACAAGCATAACCTCTACCCCAAGTTATTATTTTACCTGTTTCCCAACTTTTTGTTATTGGATCTCTCCACCAAACCAATTGTTCTGCTTCTGTCTTTGCAGCTGGTTTCTGTAGATGCTGTTCAGCTGCTGATAACATCTGGCCTTTGGGCAGGCTCAAAAAATTTAAAGTTAATAATGCTAGATTCAGTTGTATCTGTGGTGTTCCATATTCTCTGTCTCCCCCTTTCTGCTTTTGCAACTGCTGTTTTAGGGAGAGATTCATTCTTTCTACTATGGCTTGTCCTTGAGAATTGTATGGGATACCAGTAATGTGTTTAATATTCCACATAGGGAAAAATGTAGTTAGAGCTTGGCTGGTATAACCTGGGGCATTATCTGTTTTCATAGAAGCTGGAATGCCCTTCACCACAAAACACTGCAAAAGGTGATGTTTAACACAGGCAGAAGACTCTCCTGATTGGTGTGTAGCCCAGACAAAGTGAGAAAAAGTGTCCACCCATACATTTACATAAGCTAGTCTCCCAAACGAGGGAACATGTGTGACATCAATTTGCCAAAGAGAGTTAGGTTGCAGTCCTTTAGGATTAACTCCTCCTGTAAAAGATGAGGAATGTACCATTTGGCAAGTTGGGCATTGCTGGATAATAGCTTTTGCTTCTTTCCCGGTAATGCTGTATCTGCATTTGTGACCAGAGGCATTAACATGGGTTAAATTGTGAAAGTGTCTAGCATTAGATATTGCATTAGCAACTAGGTGATCAGCCATTTGATTCCCTTCAGTCAAAGGTCCTGGAAGAGGTGTATGAGCCCTAAAGTGAGTGATGTAAAAAGGATGCATTCTATTCCTAACGGCTGTTTACAATTGGGTAAATAAAGTCATCAGTTGTTCATCTGTATGAAATTGTAACTGAACACTTTCAATTAACTGTGTGGAATGAACCACATATGAAGAATCAGAAATCACATTAATAGGTATATCAAAAGCAATCAATACCTCAATTACAGCTACCAGCTCCACTTTTTGAGCTGAAGTATAGGACGTCTGGAAAACTTTACTTTTTGAGCCAAAATAAGAGTCTTTACCATTACTAGACCCATCTATAAAACAATGAAAATGCTTAGCAGACTGCAGGTTGTTTACTGAAGAAATTGTAAATGCAAACTGTTCACAGTCTTGCTCAGCTAAGGGGATAGTAAAGAAATAGTCTTTTAAATCTATGACTATTAAAGGCCAATTTTTTGGAATTATAGCAGGAGAAGGTAGTCCTGGCTGTAATGCTCCCATAGCTTGTATAACTGAATTGATGGCTCTTAAGTCAGTTAACTTTCTCCATTTACCTGATTTTTTCTTAATTACAAAAACTGGAGAATTCCAAAGGTAAAATGTTGGAGTTATGTGCCCATTTTCTAATTGTTCAGTAACTAATGTCTCTAAAGCCTCCAGTTTCTCTTTACTTAGCGGCCATTGTTCTATCCAAATTGGCTTATCTTTAACCATTTTAAAGGTATAGGTTCTGGAGGCTTAACACTGGCCGCCATCAAAAATTATTTCCTAATCTTTTGCGGGAACTTTGTTTTTCCACTTGAAGCGGTTCTTTCAAAGCTTGCAAATTTTTTTCTAGTCCAATACCAGGGACATACCCTATTTCATGCATTGTGTGTCGACTTTGAGGGCTATATAATTGTTCTGGAATTAGAACTTGTGCTCCCCACTGTTGTAATAAATCTCTTCCCCATAAATTTATAGGTACAGAAGTTATAATTGGTTGAATAGCCCCAGGTTGTCCATCAGGCCCTTCACAATGTAAAATATAACTACTTTGATATACTTCAGCAGCTTTCCCAACTCCAACTATGTTAAATTCAGCGGGTTGAATTGGCCATGTGGACCATCAGTGCTGTAGAGAAATGATTGAAATATCTGCTCCTGTATCTACCAAACCTTTAAATTTCTTTCCCCAAATAGTTATTTCACAGGTAGGACTTTTTTTTTTATTATTATACTTTAAGTTTTAGGGTATGTCTATCAGTAATTTGATTTACCCAATAAGCTGCTTTGCCTTGTTTATTTGTGCTTCCAAATCCTCCTGTTCGTTTAATTTCACTTTTTCCCATTCCCACATATAGCACAATTAGGAGCTGTGCTATGCGCTCTCCTGGCTCTGCTTTCCAGGGAACAGAAGTAGATATAACAATTTGAATTTCCCCATCATAATCTGAAACAATGACTCTTGTATGTATTTGTACCCCTTTTAAACCTAAACTATGAACAGACACTTCTCAAAAGAAGACATTTATGCAGCCAAAAAACACATGAAAAAATACTCATCATCACTGGCCATCAGAGAAATGCAAATCAAATGAGATACCATCTCACACCAGTTAGAATGGCAATCATGAAAAAGTCGGGAAACAACAGGTGCTGGAGAGGATGTGGAGAAATAGGAACACTTTTACACTGTTGGTGGGACTGTAAACTAGTTCAACCATTGTGGAAGTCAGTGTGGTGATTCCTCAGGGATCTGGAGCTAGAAATACCATTTGACCCAGCCACCCCATTACTGGGTATATACCCAAAGGACTATAAATCATGCTGCTATAAAGACACGTGCACACATACGTTTATTGTGATGCTGTTCACAATAGCAAAGACTTGGAACCAACCCAAATGTCCATCAATGATAGACTGGATTAAGAAAATGTGGCACATATACACCACGGAATACTATGCAGCCATAAAAAATGATGAGTTCATGTCCTTTGTAGGGACATGGATGAAGCTGGAAACCATTATTCTCAGCAAACTAAACAAAAAACCAAACACCGCATGTTCTCACTCATAGGTGGGAATTGAACAATGAGAACACATGGACACAGGAAGGGGAGCATCACACACTGGGGACTGCTGTGGGGTGGGGGGAGGGGGGAGGGAAAACATTAGGAGATATACCTAATGCTAAATGACGAGTTAATGGGTGCAGCACACCAACATGGCACATGTATACATATGTGACAAGCCTGCACATTGTGCACATGTATCCTAAAACTTAAAGTATAATAATAATAAAATTTGAAAAAAGCCAAAAAAATTAAAGAAACCTAAACTAGACCTTCCTAAAAGTAATCCTATTGTCCCTGCTAGCAAGGGTCCACAGACTCCTGTTGGGACCTTTAGCAGGGGGTTCCCCAGGCAGAAGGTTCACAGCTCTTGTGCAACATAAATCTACTGCGGCTCTACCAGCTGTGGCAGGGGATAGACATTGTACAGGGTTGAGGGAATGGCCTGAGCTGGAAATGCCCCAGTTTAGAATGGGGCCTGGGATGGGCCCCTCATGGCATTTTCTGAAATTGGGTTCCCTTCTTTATCAAACTTAGAGTGACACTGGTTAGCCCAATGTTTTCCTTTTTTACATTTTGGACTTATTTCAGGATTAGCAGTTTTCTTTTTTCCCCTATCTGGTGGCCTGACTCACTGATTTTTTTTCTACATTCTTTTTTAGTATGACCATGCTTCCCACAGTTAAAACAAACTCCAGGAAATGGAGTATTTCCTTTATCCTCTCTCAGTCCTGCCATTGCCTATGCCAACAAAGCAGCTTTACGCAGATTACCTCCGATACTGTCACAGGCCTTGATATAATCAACTAAATGTGCTTTCCCTCTGATAGGTCACCGAGCAGCCTGGCAATTGGGATTAGCATTGTTGAAAGCTAGTAACTGCAGCACTATATCCTGAGCAGCTGAATCTGCAATCATCTTTTTAAGAGACTCCTGTAACAGAGCTATAAAATCAACATATGGTTCTCTTGGTCCCTGTTTTACAGCACTAAAGGAAGGGTATTTTTCCCCATCTGAAGCAATTTTTTCCCAAGCTCTAATGCACACTCCTTTAAGCTGTTCTATGACATCATCCTGCATGACCAGTTGTGCATCTAAACCAGCCCATGTGCTAACCCCCAGAAGTTGGTCTGCAGTTATATTATTTTGAGGTTGGGCATGGGCATTGTGAGCAGCCTGAATGGAAGCTTCATCTGCCCACCGAGTTTTAAATTGTAAGAACTGAGCAGGAGTTAGACAAGCTAGAGTAAGAGCATCCCAGTAAGCAGGAATCATCTGATTGGAAACAGCAACATTCTTTAACAGTCCCATTACAAAATGAGAACCTGGTCCATACTGATTTATAGCTTGTTTAAATTCTTTGAGTAATTTAAAAGGAAAAGGCTCAAATTTAGCTATAATATTTCCCTATTGATCTAGGGGGTGTATTCTAACAGGAAACTGCCAAGCCTCTATATCACCCTCTCATCTAGCTTGCTGAATTCCTGCCTGAATAGAACAAAGAGCGGTCGCTTGAGGCACTGCTCAAACAGTCACTGGGGCAACTATTTTCGCCTAGTGTCCTCCAGAAAAGCAAGATCTGGAGGGTCTTTTTCTTCAAAATAATAATGAGGGGGTGCAGAAGGGTAGGGATGAACCTCTCCTTCCTTTGCCGCTTTAGCTTTAGCTGGTAAATAAACATGCTCTGTAACCTCTGCTGTTACGTCGCTATACTGTCCTTCCTCCTCATCAGTGTGAAAAAGTTCCAAGGTGAAACAAACCACACCCACACTTGTCTCATTGTTACCCTGATGCTTCTGAGCTCCCCTTCTTACTCACCATGGGGATTGCTTTAAGAGTACTCAGGTGTCCTCCAGCTAGTTTTCCATTCCAACCATCACTCTGGGACACTTCAACCTGGATTTGAGACCCCGATGGACGCCACTTGCCGAGACCAGCTCTGTCAGGGAGACCCTAACCCAATGGCACTAGAGGAATTAAAGACAAACACACAGAAATATAGAGGTGTGAAGTGGGAAATCACAGGTCTCACAGCCTTCAGAGCTGAAAGCCCTGAACAGAGATTTACCCACGTATTTATTAACAGCAAACCAGTCATTAGCATTGTTTCTATAGATATTAAAGTAACTAAAATATCCCTTATGGGAAATGAAGGGATGGGCTGAATTAAAGGAATAGGTTGGGCTAGTTAACTGCAGCAGGAGCATGCCCTTAAGGCACAGATTGCTCGTACTATTGTTTGTGGCTTAAGAATGCCTTTAAGTGGTTTTCTGCCCTGGGCCTGCCAGGTGTTGCTTGCCCTCCTTCCCGTAAACCTACAACCTTCCAGCATGGGCATTAGGGCCATTACAAACATGTTACAGTGCTGCAGAGATTTTGTTTATGGACAGTTTTGGGGCCAGTTTATGGCCAGATTTTGGGGGGCCTGCTCCCAACAGATTTTATTGTTTGTTTATCTTTTATCATAAGACTTTGGCTAAAAAGAACAGTACCCTTTTACTTTTGGTAGTTAAAATTTTACTTCCATACTGCAATGACTAAATCTCTATTGTAAGGCTGCGAGGCAAGATGACCACCCACTCCAAGCATGTGGAGGAAGGACTCAGATGCTGGGGTGAAGGGGGAGTAAGCTGGGAACCCTACATAAGGTTACTGTGCACTGGGACTCATTCCTGATCCCCAACAATGCCTGGGTAGAGATGAGTTGAACAAGTGATGAATGACCCACTCTCACCACAGGCCTCTGGAATCCTGGCAGCAGGAAACCCCATGACCCCCACGGACACTTGAGCTGACAGGGAGAAGCACATCAAAAAGCTAATCCACCACAATCAAATGGGCTTTATTCTTGGGATGCAAAGTTGATTCATCATACACAAATCAATGAATGTGATTCACCACGTAAAGAGAACCAAAAACAGAAACCACATGATCCTCTCAATAGATGCAGAAAAAGCTTTTGATAAAATTCGACATCCCTTCATGGTAAAAATCCTCAACAAACTAGGCATTGAAGAAACATACCTCAAAATAATAAGAGTCATCTATGGCAAATCCATAGCCAACATCATAATGAATGGGCAAAAGCTGGAAGCATTCTCCTTGAAAAACGGAATAAAACAAGATGGCCTCTCTCACCACTCCTAGTCAACACAGTACTGAAAGTCCTAGCCAGAGCAATCAGGTAAGAAAAAGAAATAAAAGGCATCCAAATAAGAAGAAAGAAAGCCAAACTATTCCTGTTTCAGAAAATATGATTCTACATGTAGAAAACTCCATAGTCATTCTTAGCAAATTGATAAGAGTTAGTATAATATTTGTTTAAGGCATTTATTCCATGTTTCTTCTTAATTATTTTGAGGTACTTTGCTTTTCATACCTTTATTTAATAGCACTTCTTTATTGAAATGTAAATTATTTCTTATCAAGTTATCAGTCAAAAGAACAAACAACGTAATTTTTCCCTCTCTCTAGAATCAGTTATCTAACAGCCTATCAACATGGGGAAAAAACTACGTATAGGAGCAAGTCTCAGTGCTGTCCGGGATTCTATGAAAGCAAGAAAATGTGTGTAATGTATAAGACTTTCACCCATTTGAGGTTTGCTTGTTTTTCCCAGTGCTGGTTTCCTTCTGTTAATGGCAGTCAAGATGGAGTTTTGGGGATATGGGCTTCTTGGAACATTTCCTTTTACTCCAGCTGCTATTTCCCTGGCTTTTGTAATGAGGGAAGCATTAGCTCTGTATCCCTGTCCAATCCGAAGTCTCCAAATGAATGCTGCTTGAAAAGAAAACAGTTGTTACAGAAGGATGATTCAAGGATGGATGTAGTGATGTTAATTGCAATTCTTCAGTAAATGTCCCATGGAGGAAAAGAAAAGAAAGAAAACCCCATAGTCTCTGCCTAAAAGCTCCTTGATCTGACAAACAGCTTCAGCAAAGTTTCAGGATACAAAATCAGTGTACAAAAATCAGTAGTATTCCTGTACTCCAACAACATTCAAGCTGAAAGCCAAATTAAGGATGCATTCCCATTTACGATAACCCCCCCAAAAAAATATAAAATACCTATGAATGCGGCTAACCAGGGAGGTGGAAGATCTCTACAATGAGATTTACAAAACACTGCTCAAAGTAATCAGAAATGATGCCAAAAAATGGAAGAATATTCCATGATTATGGATAGGAAGACTCAATATTGTTAAGATAAACATATTGCCCAATTTACCAACTCAATGCTATTCCTATCAAACTATCAGTGACATTCTTAAGAGAATTAGATAAGTCTATTATAAAATTCATATGGAACCAAAAAAGAGCCCAAATAGCCAAGGTAATCCTAAGCCAAAAGAACAAAGCTGGAGGCATTACATTACTCAACTTAAAACTATACTACAAGTCTACAGTAACAAAAACAGCATGGTACTGATATGAAACAGACACACAGACCAATGGAGTAGAACAGACAGGCCAGAAATCATGCTGCACTTCTACAACCATCTGATCCTTGACAAAGTTGACAAAAACAAGCAATAAGGAAATGACTACCTATTCAATAAATGGTGCTGGGATAAATGGCTAATCATCAGAAGATTGAAACTGGACCCTTTCCTTACATAATATAAAATAATCAACTCAAAATTGATTAAAGACTTAAATGTAAAGCCTAAACCTATGAAACCCTGGAAGATAACCTGGGAAATACCATTCTGAACAGAAGACCTGGAAAAGATTTCATGACAAAGATGCCAAAACCAATTGCAACAAAATGAAATTCAACAAATGGAATCTAACTAAAGAGCTTCTGCACAGCAAAAGAAACTATCAACAGCATAAACAGACAACCTACAGAATAAGAATATATTTACAAACTATGCGTTCGACTAAAGTCTAATATTTGGAATCTATAAGAACTTGAACAAATTAACAAGCAAAAAACAAACAATCTTACAAAAAAAGTAGGCAAAGGACATGAACAGACATTTTTCAAAAGAAGACATACAAGCAGCCAGCAAGTATATGAAAAAATGCTCAACATCACTAATCATTAGAGAAATGCAAGTCAAATGCATTTGAAATCGCATCTTGCATCAGCTAGAATGGATATCATTAAAAAGCCAAAAACTAACAGATGCTGGTGAGGTTGTGGAGAAAAGAGAAGGCTTATACGTTGCTGGTGAGGATGTAAATTAGTTCAACCATTGTGGAAAGCAGTGTGGTGATTTCTCAAAGAACTTAAAACAGAAGTACCATTCAACCCAGAAATCCCATTATTGGGTATATATTCAAAGCAATATAAATTGTTCTACCATAAAAACACATGTACTCATATGTTCATTGGAGCACTATTCACAATAGCAACATGAAATCAACCCAAATGCCCATCAATAGTAGACTGGATAAAGAAAATGTGGTAGATGTATACCATGGAATATGATGCAGCCATAAAAAAGAATTAGATCATGTCTTTTGCAGCAATATGGCTGAAGTTGTAGGTTATTATTCTAAGTGAAATAATACAGGAACAGAAAAACAAATACCACATGTTCTCATTTAGAAATGGGAGGTAAACATTGAGTACATACAGACACGAAGAAGGGAACAGACACTAGAACCTGCTTGAGGGTAGAGGAAGGGAGAAGTGTGAGGATCAAAAAACTACCTATTGAATACTATGCTTATTACCTGGGTAACAAAATAATCTATACGCCAAACCCCTGTGATGTGCAATTTACCTATGTAACAAACATGTACGTGTACCCCTGAGCATAAAGTAAAAGTTAAATAAATAAATAAATCTCTATTGTAAATTTTACCCCCTGCATCCAAAAAAAAATTTTCCTTTCTTGTCTTCACCCTAAAATCAGAGGTTTTGAGCTCGTGGCTGGTTGCTGACAGTGGACATAATCTGTTTTATCTTTTCTCAATCCCATGTTCTATTGTATCATGATCAGTTGTTTCACTCAGAAATTCAATGAATTTCAAGATAATCATGGTACTATTGTGACCTACACAGGCTAAGGGCATTTCAAAAGAGAACAAAGAAATCATAAAGTTACTGTTGTTAAAATTTCATAAAATGAGTTTATTTCCCCACACATAATGAAAAATACTAATTTTTCTAGAGTTCTTATAAAATTATGTAGTGCAATTTAACTTTCTAGAAATAAAAAATTGTACCTAAAAGTGATACAGACTATTATGTGCAAGAAATTTTACATATGAAAATCCAGTATTTGACACATGCAAAGCATGTCAAACATTTTTTTCTACAAAATTTTACAGAAAGTTTAATATTCTCAGGATAAACAATTCTTGCACAATTCATTTTGATCATGCATTTCAAAATATTGAACAAATTAGAACTCTGATCAGTAGTGCATAAAAGTGAAGGAATTAAGGAAAGTGTTACAAAAGTGGCTCTATGTAGTAAGGTCTAAAGAATATAAATTATTGCATAAGTTTTATGAACAACTTTTAAAAGCCATATTTAAGCATTTAAATTACATTTCTTAGTTAGTTCCTCTTATGAGTTTTAATTTAGTGCCATGATGTTCACAATATCATTAAAGATTTTTCAATATCTGAACAGTGCCTTGTAGTGCACACTTATTTATGAATATAGATATGGGGCATTTTCACAGATTAGTTAAACTTTCTCCTTTACATCTATCTTGCTTTTATAAAAATCAGAGTCAATACAAAGATGTTTCAGGTGATTAAAAAGTTTGTCAACACACGAAGTCAACAAAAATAAGCAATGGGTAAAGAATTCCCTATTCAATAAATGCTGTGGGGATAACTGGTTGCAGAAGGATGAAACTGGACCCCTAACTTTCACCAGGTACAAAAACTGTTAACTCAAGAAGGATTAAACATTTAAATGTAAGATCTCAAGCTATAAAAATCCTATAAGGAAACCTAGGAAATACCATTTGGACTTCAGCCTTGGCAAAAAAATTTATGACTAAGTCCTCAAAAGAAATTTCAACAAAAACAAAAATTTACAAATGGGACCTAATTAAGCAAAAGAGCTCTGTGCAGCAAAAAAAGAAACTATCAATAGAGTAAACAGACGACCTACAGAATGGGAGAAAATATTTGCAAGCTATGCATCTGACAAAGGCATAATATCCAGAATCTATAAGAAACTTCAACAATTCAACAAACAAAAAACCAACTCCATTAAAAGGTGGGCAAAAGACATGAACAGACACTTCTCAAAAGAAGACATACAAGTGGCCAAAAAATGTATGAAAAATGCTCCACATCACTAATCACCTGAGAAATGAAAGTCAAAACCACAGTAAGATACCCTTTCACAAAAGTCAGAATGGCTATTTTTTAAAAGTCAATAAACAACAGATGCTGGTGAGGCATCAGAGAAAAGGGAGTGGTTATTCCCTGTTGGTGAGAATATAAATTAGTTCAGCTACTGTGAAAGCAGTTTAGAGGTTTCTCAAAGAACTTAAAATGGAACAACCATTTGACTAAGCAATCCCATTACTGGGTACATATCCAAAAGAAAATGAATTGTTCTACCAAAATTAGACACATGCATTCATATGTTTATCACAGCACTATTCAGTATCGCAATGACATGGAATCAATGTAGGTGCCCATCAATGGTCGATTGGATAAAGAAAATGTGGTATACATACACCATGGAATACTATGGAGTCATTAAAAAGAACAAAATTTTGTCCTTTGCAGCAACATGGATGCAGCTGGAGGCCATTATCCTAAGTGAATAAATTCGGAAACAGAAAACCAGCTACCTCATGTTTTCACTTGTAAGTGGGAGCTAAACATTGGATACTCATGGATATAAGGATGGTAATAATAGACACTGAGGTCCACTAGAGGGGGTAATGGAGGGAGGCAAATAATGAAACACTACATATTGGGTGCTATGCTCACTACCCAGGTGACAGAATCATTCATATCCCACACCTCAGCATCCTGCAATATACCCATGTAACAAACATACACATGTAACTCCTGAATTGAAAATGAAAGTTGACATTATTTTTAAAAAAGCATTTGGTATCAATTTAATATATAAAATTGAAATCAATAAAATATTTATTTCAAAAAAGATTATTAATACAAAGAATGGTCAAGTTTAGCAGCATAAAATATGGAAAGTATATGGTCTTTGGAATCAGACAGAAATTCAAACCCAAGCTTCACCATTTTATAGCAGTGCTAATTTGGGAAAATTACCAACTCTGACTTCAGGCCACTCATCTGTGAAATGCTCATCATAGGATTGCTGAATTTAGACAGATAATAAATATATATATGAAAGTGCTGTGCTTAACATGTGGTGGAATTCCATGTAACTACTTCCCTACACTTTTATCATTATGTGTGTTGAGCAAATACCACAGCTCCATATCTGGTTAAATCTGATCATGTAGCTTATATCTGAATTGGGCAATGTCTACCCACAACTTATCAATCTATTGTTTTGACTGTCAGATTCAATCCAAATACCTGTTGACATTTTGAGAAAAAAGTTGAGAAATGGATACACTGAGGGTTAGTGGCTCCTCTTGTAATCTTGATATTATGGATTTAATTGTGTTCCCATCCAAAATTCATATGTTAAAATCCTAACCCCAGTACTTCAGAATGTAACTTGATTTGAATATAGGTTAAAGGAGTAATGAAGTTAAAATGAAGTCATTACAGTAGGCCCAAATTCAGTAGGACTGGTGTTTTCATAAGAAGAGAAAATTTGGACACACACACATATAGAGGGAAGACAATGGTAGGATACAAAGAGAACATGGTCATCTGTAAACCAAAGAGGGATGGGCCCTAAAAAAAATCAACCCTGCTGAGAGTTTGATTTTGGAATTTGTAGGCTTCAGAATTGTGAGAAAATTAATTTCTGTTTTTTAAACCACCCAGTCTCTTGTACTTTGTTGTGGCAACCCTAGAAAATTAATACATGTGGGTGGATCATTCCAAGATGGCCGAATAGGAACAGCTCTGGTCTGCAGCTCCCAGCATGATCAAGGCAGAAGATGGGTAATTTCTGCATTTCCAACTGAGGTACCTGGTTCATCTCATTGGGATTAGTTGGAGAGTGGGTGCAGCCCACAGAGGTTGAGTCAAAACAGGGCGGGGCCTCATCTTGCCTGGGAAGTGCAAGGAGTTGGGGGATTTCCCTTTCCTAGCCAAGGGAAGCCATGACAGATGGTACCTGGAAAATCAGGATGCTCCTGCCCAAATACTGTGCTTTTCCAATGGTCTTAGCAAACAGCACACCAGGAGATTTTATTCTGCACCTGGCTTGGCAGGTCCCATGCCCACGGAGCCTTGCTCACTACTAGTGCAGCAGTCTGAGATCAAACTGCCAGGTGGCAGCCTGGGCTGCGGGAGGGGCGTCTGCCATTGCTGAGGCTTAAGTAGGTAAACAAAGTGGCAGGGAAGCTCAAACAGGGTGGAGCTCACCACAGCTCAATGAGGCCTGCCTACCTCTGTAGATTCCACTTCTGGGGGCAGGACAAAGGCAGCAGAAACTTCTGCAGACTTAAACGTCCCTGTCTGACAGCTCTGAAGAGAGCAGTGGTCCTCCATTCATGGAGTTTAAGCTCTGAGAACGGACAGACTGCCTCCTCAAGTGGGTCCCTGACCCCTGTGTAGCCTAACTGGGGGACACCTGCCAGTAGGAGCCAACTGACACCTCATACAGCCAGTGTCCCTCTGAGACAAAGCTTCCAGAGGAAGGATTAGGCAGCAATATTTGCTGTTCTGCAGCCTCCACTGATGATACCCAGGCAAAAAGGGTCTGGTGTGGACCTCCAGCAGACTCCAACAGACCTGCAGCTGAGGGTCCTGACTGTTAGAAGGAAAACTAACAAACAGAAAGGAATAGCATCAACATCAACAAAAAGGACATCCACACCAAAACCCCATCTGTAGGTCACCAACATCAAAGACCAAAGGTAGATAAAACCGCAAAAATGGGGAGAAACCAGAGCAGAAAAGCTGAAAATTCCAAAAACAAGAGCACCTCTTCTCCTCCAAAGGATCGCAGCTCCTCGAGAGCAACGAAACAAAGCTGGACAGAAAATGACTTTGATGAGTTGACAGAAGTAGGCTTCAGAAGGTTGGTAATAACAAACCTCTCCGAGCTAAAGGAGGATGTTCAAACCCATCTCAAGGAAGCTAAAAACCTTGAAAAAAGATTAGACAAATGGCTAACTAGAATAAACAGCATAGAGAAGATGTTAAATGACCTGATGGAGCTGAAAACCATGGCATGAGAACTATGTGATGCATGCACAAGCTTCAGTAGCCGATTCAATCAAGTGGAAGAAAGGGTATCAGTGATAGAAGATCAAATGAATGAAATGAAGTCAGAAGAGAAGTTTAGAGAAAAAAGAGTAAAAAGAAATGAACAAAGCCTCAAAGAAATATGGGATTGTGTGAAAAGACCAAATCTACATTAGATTGTTGTACCTGAAAGTGATGGGAAGAATGGAACCAAGTTGGAAAACGTCCTTCAGGATATTATCCAGGAGAACTTCCCCAACCTAGTGAGACAGTCCAACATTCAAAGTCAAGAAATACAGAGAACACCACAAAGATACTCCTTGAGAAGAGCAACCACAAGACACATAATTGTCAGATTCACCAAGATTGAAATAAAGGAAAAAATGTTAAGGGCAGCCAGAGAGAAAGGTCGGGTTACCCACAAAGGGAAGCCCATCAGAATAACAGCAGATCCCTCAGCAGAAACTCTACAAGCCAGAAGAGAGTGGGGGCCAATATTCAACATTCTTAAAGAAAAGAATTGTCAACCCACAATTTCATATCCAGCCAAACTAAGCTTCATAAGTGAAGGAGAAATAAAATCCTTTACAAACAAGCAGGTGCTGAGAGATTTTGTCACGACCAGACCGGCCTTACAAGAGCTCCTGAAGGAAGTGCTAAACATGGAAAGGCACAACCAGTATCAGCCACTGCAAAAACATGCCAAATTGTAAAGACCATTGATGCTAAGAAGAAACTGCATCAACTAATGAGCAAAATAACCAGCTAACATCATAATGATAGGATCAAATTCACACATAACAGTATTAACTTTATATGTAAATGAGCTAAATGTGCCAATTAAAAGATTCGGACTGGCAAATTGGATAAAGAGTCAAGACCCATCAGTGTGCTGTATTCAGAAGACCCATCTCACGTTCAGAGACACACATAGGCTCAAAATAAAGGGATGGAGGAAGATCTACCAAGCAAATGGAAAACAAAAAAAAAACAGGGGTTGCAATCCTAGTCTCTGATAAAACAGACTTTAAACCAACAAAGATCAAAAGAGACAAAGAAGGCCATTACATAATGGTAAAGGGATCAATTCAACAAGAAGAGCTAACTATCCTAAATACATATGCACCCAATACAGGAGCACACAGATTCATAAGGCAAGTCCTTAGAGACCTACAAAGAGACTTAGACTCCCACACAATAATAATGGGAGACTTTAACACCCCACTGTCAATATTAGACACATCAATGAGACAGAAGGTTAACAAGGATATCCAGGAATTAAACTCAGCTCTGCACCAAGAAGACCTAATAGACATCTATAGAACTCTCCACCCCAAATCAACAGAATATAAATTCTTCCCAGCACCACATCACACTTATTCCAAAATTGACCACACAGTTGGAAGTAAAGCACTCTTCAGCAAACATAAAAGAACAGAAATCACAACAAACTGTCTCTTAGACCACAGTGCAATCAAATTAGAACTCAGGATTAAGAAACTCACTCAAAACTGCACAACTACATGGAAACTGAACAACCAGCTCCTGAATGGCTACTGGGTAAATAATGAAATGAAGGCAGAAATAAAGATGTTCTTTGAAACCAATAAGAACAAAGACACAATATATCAGAATCTCTGGGACACATTTAAATCAGTGTGTAGAGGGAAATTCATAGCACTAAATGCCCACAAGAGAAAGCAGGAAAGATCTAAAATTGATACCCTAACATCACGATTAAAAGAACTAGAGAAGCAAGAGCAATCAAATTGAAAACCTAGCAGAAGGCAAGAAATAACTAAGATCAGAGCAGAACTGAAGGAAATAGAGACACAAAAAAAAACTTCAAAAAATCAATGAATCCAGGAGCTGGTTTTTTGAAAAGATCAACAAAATAGATAGACCACTAGCAAGACTAATAAAGAAGAAAAGAGAGAAGAATCAAATAGATGCAATAAAAAATGATAAAGGGGATATCACCACTGATCCCACAGAAATACAAACTACCATCAGAGAATACTATAAACACCTCTGTGCAAATAAACTAGAAAATCTAGAAGAAATGGATAAATTCCTGGACACATACACCCTCCCAAAACTAAACCAGGAAGAAGTTCAATCTCTGAATAGACCAATAACAGGCTCTGAAATTGAGGCAATAATTAACAGCCTACCAAGCAAAAAAAGTCGAGGACTAGATGGATTCACAGTCAAATTCTACCAGAGGTACAAAGAGGAGCTGCTAGCATTCCTTCTGAAGCTATCCCAATCAATAGAAAAAAAGGGAATCCTCCCTAACTCATTTTATGAGGCCAGCATCATCCTGATACCAAAGCCTGGCAGAGACACAACAAAAAAAGAGAATTTTAGACCAATATCCCAAATGAACATCGATGCAAAAATCCTCAATAAAATACTGGCAAACTGAATCCAGCAGCACATCAAAAAGCTTATCTACCATGATCAGGTTGGCTTCATCCCTGTGATGCAAGGCTGGTTCAACATACACAAATCAATAAACGTAATCCATCATATAAGATGAAACCAAAGACAAAAACCACTTGATTATCTCAATAGATGCAGAAAAGGCCTTTGACAAAATTCAACAGCCCTTCATGCTAAAAACTCTCAAGAAACTAAGTATTGATGGGATGTATCTCTAAATAATAAGAGCTATTTATGACAAACCCACAGCCAATATCATACTGAATGGGCAAAAACTGGAAGCATTCCCTTTGAAAACTGGCACAAGACAGAGATGCCCTCCCTCACCACTCCTATTCAACATAGTGTTGGAAGTTCAGTCCAGGGCAATCAGGCAGGAGAAAGAAATAAAGGGTATTCAATTACAAAAAGAGGAAGTCAAATTGTCCCTGTTTGCAGATAAGATGATTGTACATTTAGAAAACCCCATCATCTCAGCCCCAAATCTCCTTAAGTTGATAAGCAACTTCAGCAAAGTCTCAGGATACAAAATCAACGTGCAAAAATAACAAGTATTCCTATACACCAATAACAGACAAACAGAGAGCCAAATCATGAGTGAACTCTCGTTTACAATTGCTTCAAAAAGAATAAAATACCTAGGAATTCAACTTACACGTGATGTGAAGGACCTCTTTGAGGAGAACTACAAACCGCTGCTCAACTAAATAAAGTGGATACAAACAAATGGAAGAACATTCCATGCTCATGGATAGGAAGAATCAATATCATGAAAATGGCCATACTTCCCAAGGTAATTTATAGATTCAATGACATCCCCATCAAGATACCAATGACTTTCTTCACAGAATTGGAGAAAACTACTTTAAAGTTCATATGGAGCCAAAAAAGAGTCCGCATTGCCAAGGCAATCCTAAGCAAAAAGAACAAAGCTGGAGGCACCATGCTACCTCACTTCAAACCATACTACAAGGGTACAGTAAGCAAAACTGCATGGTACTGGTACCAAAACAGAGATATAGACCAATGGAACAGAACAGAGGCCTCAGAAATAACACCACACATCTACAACCATCTGATCTTTGACAAACCTGACAAAAACAAGCAATAAGGAAAAGATTCCCTACTTCATAAATGGTGCTGGGAAAACTGGTTAGCCATATGTAGAAAGCTGAAACTGCATCCCTTCCTTACACCTTATACAAAAATTAATTCAAGATGGATTATAGACTTAAATGTTAGACCTAAAACCATAAAAACCCTGGAAGAAAACCTAGGCAATACCGTTCAGGACATAGGCATGGGCAAGTACTTCATGTCTAAAACACCAAAAGCAATGGCAACAAAAGCCAAAATTGACAAATGAGATCTAATTAAACTCAAGAGCTTCTGCACAGCAAAAGAAACTACCATCAGAGTGAACAGGCAGCCTACAGAATGGGAGAAAATTTTTGCAATATACCTATCTGACAACGGACTAATATCCAGAATCTACAAAGAACTTAAACAAATTTACAAGAAAAAATCAAACAACCCCATCAAAAGTGGGCAAAGGATATGAACAGACACTTCTCAAAAGAAGACATTTATGCAGCCAAAAAACACATGAAAAAATGCTCACCATCACTGGCCATCAGAGAAATGCAAATCAAAACCACAGTGAGATACCATCTCACACCAGTTAGAATGGCAATCATGAAAAAGTCAGGAAACAACAGGTGCTGGAGAGGATGTGGAGAAATAGGAACACTTTTACACTGTTGGTGGGACTGTAAACTAGTTCAACCATTGTGGAAGACAGTGTGGCGATTCCTCAGGGATCTAGAACTAGAAACACCACTTGACCCAGCCATCCCATTACTGGGTATACACCCAAAGGATTATAAATCATGCTGCTCTAAAGACACATGCACACGTATGTTTATTGCGGCACTATTCACAATAGCAAAGACTTGGAACCAACCCAAATGTCCATCAGTGATAGAGACTGGATAAAGAAAATGTGGCACCTATACACCATGGAATACTATGCAGCCATAAAAAAGGATGAGTTCATGTCCTTTGTAGAGAAGTGGATGAAGCTGGAAACCATCATTCTGTGCAAACTGTCTCAAGGACAGTAAACCAAACACTGCATGTTCTCACTCATAGGTGGGAATTGAACAATGAGAACATGTAGACACAGGGCGGGGAACATCACCTAGCGGGCCTGTCATAGGGTGGGGGGAGAGGGGAGGGATAGTATTAAGAGAAATACCTAATGTAAATGACAAGTTAATGGGTGCAGCACACGAACGTGGCACATGTATACATATGTAACAAACCTGCACGTTGTGCACACGTACCCTAGAACTTAAAGTATAATAAAAAAAAGAAAATGAATACATTTGGTACACATTATTTTTCCTTGTAAATGTAGATCTTCCTAATACTTCTACTGAAATACATTTTTATGTCTTTTGGTAAGCAATTTTCACAGTTTTAATTTCATTAGGTTGAATTCATTATGAAAGTAATGTTATTCTTACCCTTGTTATGATAAGATTTAGAATTATACCTCTTCCTTTTGAAAAAATACATATCTAAAGAAACTTTTTATTCTTATTTAAGGACTCCCACTGCTCACATAATTCAGATGCAATTAACAAGTTCTTGGAGAGCATGGATGTGGGTGGTGGTGTCTAAAGGGAGGCTTGTCAATGCCTAGTAGGAATGAGGAATAGAATTCTTGCATTTTCATTATGAAACTGGAGATAGCTTATTAATAGAAATACCTTGAAATAATTGTAGGAGGCATAGCTTTTTTGTGTCTTACGTGAGTAGCATAAAGTATTAACTTATTTCCGTGTGGTGAATATTTCAAGTACATAAAATCATTTTCCACCCCAAAAGTACAATTGACAGGTCTATTTCTATGTTAGCACTTTTCATTTTAATTAATTAGAATATAATTGTTTACCTCATTTAGTCAAAGTTTATGATCTTTCTGTTTCCAGACAAAGCAAAGCAAACTAAATAAAATACAGATAAATGCAAAACTGTTTAAAAATTTAGTGGTAAGTATGGCAGAGTCAGCATCCATGATCATGTAGTGCTGTACTTCTCTTTCATGTTGATTACAAAAAATGGACTTAAGAATTTTTCCAAAGACATAGCTATAGTTAAATGGTTCTACACAAAAGTCATGATTATATAACAATAAATTCTAATATTTATGCTCTAAAATTGGTTCTACCTTAATTACCATAATTCACTGATATGGCAGCCCAACTGATACCTGAGGTTCATCCCTATGAAAAGGAAAATGTCTGAATCTACCAACTATGTATTCAGCCAGGTACCTGGCTAGAGAAAGCTTTCTCTGTCCACATATGATCCCCACAGCCCTCCCAGGAGACCAGAAGTTTATTCTTCGTGTCCAGGGACTCCAGGCAATAGTCAAGACTGGAATGAGGTGGCAAGTTAAAAACAAGGAACTTGAGAGAATATTTCCATAATGAATACTGAGATCTCATCCTCTTTCCCCAGTCCTGCTTCCAGAACAACTACGACTGTGTGCAGGAGACTGGATAATTCTTTTTTGAAGAAACAGAACTACCTCACATGCATGGTGGTCCTCAAGGTTGGCAAGCTACTTCATCTCGCTGCAATGAAGCTCACCAGGCAAAGCACCTCACCTCCAGTTGCAGATCATCCAACATGCTTTTTAGTATTTTGCTATTAATTATGAATGGGCAGATAAGGAGCCATAAGACATTTAGGAAAAGGATTCAACCTGAGGGAAGAAAGCCAAAAAGACATTTAAGAAAAGGATTCAGCTTGAGGGATGAAGGCCAAAATAAAGAGAAAAAAAAGTGGGGGACCTGAAAGACATGATGACTATGAATGAAGGAGACGAAAATTTCAAAAAGAGAAGAGCCAGCTGGGTACAGTGGCTCATGCCTGTTATCCCAGAACTTTGGGAGGTTAAAGTGCTGAGAATCGTTTGAGGCCAGGAGTTCAAAATCAGCCTGGCCAACATAGTGAGATCCCATCTCTATTTTTATTTAGAAAGGAGAAAGAGAGAGAGAGAGAAGCCTATAATAATATCCTTGGAAAAGTAAGAAAATACATCATGCCCATGAAACCAGAATAGGGATGAATGGGAAAAAAAAGCACTATACAAGAAAGAACAATGGTTTTTTAAAATATGACAAAACAAGGATTTTGATAGAAAGATTGAGATATATGATCAAGATAATCACTGAAAATAGGATAGAAAAATAAGGAAAATTAGAAAATTATACCAAGGGGGGTAAAATCTAAATAAGAGTTCCAGAATAGAAAAAAAATCAGAGGAAAAATGTTATCAAAAAAAAAATCAATAGAAATTTTCCAGGGCTAAAAGATATAAGTCCTTGTATTGAAAGCCCCACTGTCTACCTCTTTGACAGATAAAAGACCCATACAAACACACTCTGTTAAATTTCAGAACAGGGTGAAAGATCCAAAAACCTATAAGCTGGGCTGGGGGAATACGGAGTCATATGCAAAGAAACAGGCATTATAATGGCACTGGATGGCTAACAGCAACATTAAACAATAGAAGACAGCAGGAACAATAATTTCAAAATTCTAAGAGCACACTTTCCAACTTAGACCTCAACCCAGACTAAAAAGTAAGTGTGAGCACACAAAAAAGATGCATTTTTAAACATTCAATAACTAAAAAAAAAATTGCCATACACACTTTTCCAGGAAGCTTCAAAGATGTTTGCTTCACCAAAATGAGGGAATAAACCATGAAAGGGGAAGACACAGAATCCAGGTCAAATATACAAAACCTTTTCTGGATGTAAAAAGTACAGTTGACCCTTGAACTTATATGAGGGTTTTTTCCCACCTCTGCCACCCCTGAGACAGTGATACCAACTCCTCCCCTTTCTCCTCTTCAGCCTACACAACTTGAGGACAACAAGGATGAAGATCTTTATAATAATCCACTTCCACTTAATGAATAGTAAATATATTTTCTCTTCCTTATGATATTCTTAATAACATTTTCTTTTCTCTAGCTTACTTTGTTGTAAGAGTATAGTATATAATACCTATAACATAAATTTGTGTTGATTTAGTGTTTATGTTCACTGTAAGGCTTCTGGTCAACAATAGCTTATTAGTAGTTAAGTTTTAGGGAGTCAGAAGTTACACATGGGTTTTTTTACTGCACCGGAAATTGGTTCCCCTAAGCCCCACACTGCTCAAGAGTCAATTGTTTGAGAACTCTGCACCAAACTACAGAGCAACCAGTCTAGATTAGAGAACCAAGCAGACAACTACAGGAAAGAGTTCTGCAGTGGGGTGAATAAATTGGGGTGAGAGGTTATTTTGTGTGTTTAAGCATTTGCGAAAAATTCATCAATGTTTAAAGATTTGGTGGAGCATTAAAAAAAAAAAAACAAATACAGCTGGGCACAGTGGTATGTGTCTGTAATCCCAGCTACTCCAGAGGCTATAGCAGGAGGATCACTTGAGCCCAGGAGTTCAAGTCCAGCCTGGGCAACACAGCGAGACCCTGCCCCAGAAAAGCAAAGCAAAGAAAAGAAAAGAAAAGAAATTTATAGGAAAAGAAATAAATAGAAAACTAAGCAAATGAATGACACACACTATTACCCCCAAGGATGTGGAAGGAAAATATTGTAAGGGAAATGAAAATGTGATCCTAGTCCAGTAAGTTATTAGTGAGCAATATTTATTATCATAAAAATATAAACATTGTAATTTAAAATATGATAGAATTATATTGGGAAACTGGAAGAAAGAAACGAGATTGAGGTGCAGTAAGAGTTTAAATCCTCAACCACCAGAAAAGCAAGTCAGTGATTAAAATCCATAAATGAAGAAATAAAAGTATATTATTTAGAAACCTATAGGTGAATGTCAGAGGCAACTTCCACAGAGTAGTATGGACTGGAAATATTATTTCTAAACTACGTGTCTACATTACTTCGATTAAAATAAAAGTTCTACAAACAACATTCCCTATGGAATCAGTGTTAACAGAAAGTAAAATTGCATAGCTTTAGGAACTTGAGAAGGCAGCTCTCTAATAACAAATGACTGAAAACCAGAAACTCTTATTTCCCATTTTGGCTAAGATTATTATTACTGTAGCCTCCAGCCTGGAATGGCAACCCCTCTTATTCCCTAGGTGACCTTGGGCAAGTTGCTTGGTCACCAAGTACCTCAGTCTACCTCTGTAAATTATGGGTACATAATGGCCTCAGTCTCTCATGGCCTTGGGAAGAGCATCCTTCCACCGTGCCGACAAATAGTAAGCATTCAATGAGAGCAGCCCAACAAATAGATCAGTGAGGGCTGCTGGGGCTGAGTAAGGAAGCAGCTGATGCAGAATTAACCAGATCATCTGTGCTTTGGACCTGGATGAGGGACTGAGCACATATGCCTACAGGATCAGGTCGAAGACTTAATGAGTTGCGAGGAATTGACATTAGAATGAGGGCACGCAATGTGTGAATGGCAGGGACTATGAAAGAAACAGAAACTTAGCTCATTCTCATCATGGCCATGCAGAATTTCAAGTATTTTGTACTCGATTCACCTTTTAAATCATCTGCTTTTCAAATCATCTGATTTCAAGTCATAACATGTCAATAAAACATCATGCAAGCCAAACTAAATCCATCTTTAAGCTGTATATAGCTTACAACTCCCCATTTAGCAGTATCTAAGAAAGGTATTAGGCTGGTACAAAAGTTATTGTGGTTTTTACCATTACTTCTAATGCCATTTGTTTTTATGGTTTTTGCACAATAAATTGCAATAACTTGTACCAACCTAATAACTTTCGAAGACTCCTAACTGGAGAGCAGTCTCTAAGAAATGCCATTAAAAGTAATGGCAAAAACCACAATAACTTGTACCAACCTATATCCACGGTCTTGCTCTGTATGGCATTGAGTAAAGGCATCATGCCCAGGTCACTCCTTATACTATTTAATGAGAAGGCCAATGGTGTGTGCTCTTTTTATTGGTGCATGAAAATAGTTCATTTGGAGTTAATGTTATTACAGAAAGAAATAGTAATTTTAAAATGTTGTGAGTACATACCTCCTTTAATATTCTACATACTACCTAATGCCTTCTAGTAAATGAAGAGTGCATGAGAAAGTTTGCTCTTTGTTATACTTTTTCCTGGTAATTTTGAAATGTACTAGAAAGTAATGTTTTAGCTCCTGTAATTGTCAATAAGCTTTTAAGTCCTCTACTATGGTCATGATGATATGCTTTTGAGATGTTGCAACTACTCATTGAAAATACTTGAAGTGATAGGAAGTATGTATATCTGATAGTAAATAAAGTAAAACATTGAAGAGGAAAATGACTTTCCATTGACCTTGTAAATTTAACATTTAAAAAACAAGAAAATTGAACATCTATGTAAAAACACTACCTCTCTGTCCATCATGTAAAATGAATTAAAGACATTACCATAATCAAAATACGCTTGAACCAAATTATAAGAACTACTTTCTAGAAAGAAGTTTTATCTGTGACTAGAAAATTATAGACTCTTTGTTGATAATCACCCAAGTAAACTCTGGGCATAATGTCAGTGTGGACAAAATTTATCAGTGATAGCTAAGGAAGAAATGAAAATGAATTTCAAAACTAATTAAAAAATCCTCAAATTTGTAATTAATATGCAAAGTATTACATAGATATGAACAAATATCTTTGAAACCGTAAAAGCATATAGCCTAAAATCACAAGACAACCAAATATAACAGTGAACTATTCCCTAAAATTCTAGGTGTAATCGTTAAAATCTTCTAGCATTTCTGTCTTCTAGTGTTTTCTTGGGGGGGGGAAGATATTATTACTAAATACGGCTGCTTGTTTCTAATATGTTCTATATATATTCATTAACATTAACATTGATCTTTTAGAACAGAGGCTGGCAGACTACAGCCTGCAGACCAATTTCAGCCATGCCCATTTGCTACTGTCTAATGACCACTTTGCTTTCATGCTACTATGGCAGGGTTGAGTAGTTGTGGCAGAGACTACACAGGTCACAAAGCCTAAAATATTTACTTTCTGATTCTTTACAGAAAAGAATTGCTGATCCTTATTTTAGAGACATATATTAGACCTTCATAGGGGCAAAAATTATGTAGCTTGTCTCTTTGGAATGTATGCCTCTAAAATCAGATCTTTTCTCTTACTTCTTTCACATAATTCATAGCATTTAATTATTGGAAAAATAATAATGTCTTTTCTATAATAAAATGATGAACCTTCTAGGAAAATAGGAAATGATTATTGTCATCTGTTTTTGAAAAATACATTTTTAAATGGGTTCCACATGAACTACTATAATAATCTGGGGAAACAGGATTTATATCACTGGGCTTCAGAGATTTTTAGAGTAGTTTTTTTTCAACAAATAAGATCTTATGATGGAATTCCAATTTAGAGATCAGATAAGAGGAATATATATATGTTCCTCCACAGTTTGTCAGGAAAAAAAATTCTCCAGTGAGTCCTTGAATGTCAGGGACAATAGTTTGCAACGGTCTAGAAAAATCACTGAGTTATCATGGCATATGCAACTGGATCATAACCAGATAAAAATAACCAATGACTCTTTTGTTTCACTTATATCCCCATAATAGATTTTTACAATGTGCTAAACAAGTATTGAATGCTTATGTACAATACACAGGCAAGAAATTATATTATATACAAATGTACTGTAATGAATAAACTGTGAACCCCTTAAGGGCAGAGACTTCCATATAAGAATGCAATATATTCTAAAGAGCATTTTCATGGGACTCAATACATCTTCCACTAATTGGGACATGACTACGAAGGCTGATAGGCATAAAATCATTTGGTCTATATAAGACATACCTAATAGGTCCTAGTACTTTGCAACTTAACTGGGTTATGTTTATTAATGACAGCACATTCTAGTCACTGCCAAAGAAGATACCTATATTTGGTTTAGGATAGAAAAATCTACATTTGAAGAAAGCTTAGCAAGCAGAAATAGTCACAGAAATATTTCAAGAATTGAAGAGTAATAAATTACAGGATGATTATTGCCAAGACACTCTTCCTGTAAGTGGGCTCTTTGAAGTAATCACAAAAAGAATTATTTAGGAAAGCCCACTTTATCATTCTTTATTTAGAGCCAAGTGTCATTAATTTTTTATTACCCTCTTCCTATGCCTTAAGCTATACTCACTACAAACCCAAATATATCATTTTTACCAAAAGCGATGTGAGTGAGATGTATGTATCTGTCCTGCTTGTTTCTGCAATATTTGAATGAAAGGGTAATATTATAAAGATGTTCTCAATTTGTAAGGAGAAAAGAACTTTGTGTTAAATATAAAATAGACGTGTTCTAATTGTATGGAGTCATCTGCCCACCTGTGCTAGATTTTGCTACACAAATATCAGTCACAGATTCTGTTTCCTACACCTGACTTCAACATCAGACTCCTCTTTTGCCTTTCTCTTCAAACTAGGTCTCTGGATATTGACTTGACATGTATTTTGACTGTAGCATATACAATGTACTCTGGAGTCAAGCACAGCTCGAATCTAAGTTCTGCAATGTAGAAGTTACGGGATGGTGGCAAATTACTTCTGTGTCATGAACTTCGTCTTGCTCATCTTTAAGATAGAATATGTAAGAGAACACTTTTATAGGGGTGATGAGAGAATTCAATGGTACAGTGCATGTAAAGTACTCAGCTTGATGCATGGCAAGGTGGACAAGGAGACGGAGGTATACAGCTTTTCCTAGACTCTGTTGTCCAACTTTCACTATGAATGCCAGAACTAGCCATCCGCTAGGGCTCTGTCTCTGTCCTTCAGTTTGCCTGACAACTGGTGCCTGACCACTCACATCGCAAAGGAAATCTGCTGATCCCATTTAATCAGAAAATATCAAGACCTGCTGTAGAGAGAAGAGCAACTAAGAAGAATGAATACATTCTAGAGTGGATTTACATAAAATTCTGGGACTTCTGTGAGATGGAATCCCAAGTAAAAGAGAGAATCATTCCGTCTCAGAAGGAATAGTTTGGAGAGACACTTGATCAAAATGATGGAATCCTAGAGGGCAGTGGTCAGAAGGAGACTATCCTTCATTACGGGATAATGCAAAGTGGTACACAGAGGAAGAAAGGAAGTCAGGCTATTTTAGGAGATGAAAGGAGGCTTTAAACCTTCTGTTATGCCCAAAGTGAAAGCTGGACACATCACATCTGCCCTTCTGAATTGAGTTGATTCCATGGCACAGAAAAAAGTGCCTTCTTTATGTATATTATAGCTCTTCTAACACTATTTGCTGTGACAGGCAGCACTTATTTGATATTTAATCAGTACTGTACGCTTGAGAGTGGGAGTCAGATTTCCCTCCCTTCTCCGTTCCCTCTCCACTCCCTGAACTTATTATAGTGGTAAACATTCAGAATAAAAGATACTTATTGAATTGAATATGTAGTTCTTTAAATTGAGATATGAATTGTGTCTCACTGTGGATTTTGTACTTAAGTAACAATACCTATTAATCCTGAAATATAAAAAAACCCAAGGTCTTTTGTGTATGGGTATAAAATCTGAAATGTGAAGCCGAAGGGAACACATTAGGGAAAAAGGTGTGCTATAATCAGATGGTACAAGTCCAGTTGTCTTCCTTAGTAGAAGAGCAGAAACAGTCAAATACAGAAATGCCTTCCCAGGGCTGTTTATTTTCATTTTTATTTATTTATTTGTTTTTTGACATGGAGTCTTGCTCTGTCGCCCAGGCTGGAGTACAGTGGTGCGATCTTGGCTCACTGCCACCTCCACCTCCCTGGTTCACACAATTCCCCTGCCTCAGCCTCTCACGTAGCTGAGATTACAGGCGCATGCCACCATGCCAGGCTAATATATATATATATTTTTTTGCATTTTTAGTAGAGATGGGGTTTCACCATGTTGGCCAGCCTGGTCTCGAACTCCTGACCTCAGGCATCCAGAGCTGTTTTGACCCTTTACTGATCAAAGTTCAATAGTACCCCATTCCAACTCCACAGCCATCAAAACAGTCATAATGCTGGGAACTATGACACTGGTTTGTCATCCTAATTCTTGAAGAACTTAATCCATTTACATTCAAAGTTATTATTGACAAGTAAGGACTTACCCCTGCCATTTTAAAAATTGTTCTCTGATTCTTTTGTATATCCTTTGTTCCTTTCTTCCTCTCTTATTGTTTACCTTTTTGGTTGGTGATTTTCTGTAGTGATAAGCTTTGATTCCTTTCTCTTTCTCATTTGTGTATCTGCTGAAATTGGTGGAAATTTGGTTACTATGGGGGCTTCTGTAAAAATTCTTATCATTACTGATAACAACTTAACTTTGGTCATATTAAATACTGTAGACATTTTCCCTCCCTGCTACCATTTAAAATTGTGTTGCCTTAATTTACGTATTTTCTATTCTGTGTGTTCCTTAACAACTTATTGTAGCTATAGTGATTGTTGACAATCTTGACCTTTCATTCTCATCCTGGAGATTTGAAAGATTATATACCACCAGCAGAAATAGAGTATTCTAAATTTGGTAATAAATTTACATCTATCAGTGAGATTTATACTTCTACATGTCTTTATGATAGTGATTATTGTCCTTTTGCTTCTAGTTGAAGCACTCCCTTAAGCATTTCTTAAAAGACTTGGTTAGTAATCATGAATTCTTTCAGGTTTTTTTAATCTGGGAAAGACTATTTCTCCTTCATTTCTGACAAAAAGATTTGCTGGTTATGATATTCTAGGCTTGCAGTTTATTTCTTTCAGCACTTTAAATATATCATCCCTTTCTTTCCTAACCTACAAGGTTTCTGCTGAGAAATCTGATAATAGTATAATAGGGATTCCCTGATATGTGACTTGAGACTTTTCTCTCGATGCTTTTAGAATTCTGTCTTGACTTTTGAAAGTTTGGGCCGGGCATGATGGCTCATGTTTGTAATCCCAGCACTTTGGGAGGCCGAGACAGGTGGATCACCTGAGGTCAGGAGTTCAAGACCAGCCTGACCAACATGGTGAAACCCCATCTCTACTAAAAATGCAAAAATTAGTTGAGCGTGGTGGTGCATGCATGTAATCCCAGCTACTTGGGAGGCTAAGGCAGGAGAATCGCTTGAACCCAGGAGGCAGAGGTTGCAGTGAGCCGAGGTCACGCCATTGCACTTCAGTCCGGGCAAGAAGAGCGAGACTCCATCTCAAAAAAAAAAAGTTTGATTATAATGTGTTTCAAAGAGTAACTATTTAGATTTAATCTAGCTGTCATCCTTTCAGCTTAATGGATCTGAATCCCATATTTCTCCCAAGTTTGGGAAGTTTTTACCTATTATTTTGTTAAATAAGCTTTCTATGCCTTTGTCCATCTCTTCTCCTTCTGGAACTCCCACAAAGGCCAAGTGTTTGTTCACTTAATAGTGTCCCATAAGTCCTGTAGACTTTCTTTGCTCTTTTCATTCTTTTTTCCCCACTCTGACTGGGTTATTTCAGAAGACCTCTCTTCAAGTTCAAAAATTCTTTCTTCTGCTTGATCTAATCTGTTGTTGTTCAATTGTATTTTGTTATTTAATTAATAACATTTATTAAATTCATTAGCTGTAAGATTCCTGTTCGCTTCTTTTTTTATAGGTCTTTGTTGAATTTCTCACTTAGATCATGAATTGTTTTTCTGATTTCATCGAATTGTCTGTCTGTATTCTCTCGTATCTTGCTGAGTGTCCGTAAGATTATTATTTTGAATTTCCCTTCAGGCAATTTGTAAATTTTAGTTTCTTTAGGGCCAGTTAATAGAGAACTGTGTTTCTTTGGTAGTGTTATGTTCCTTTGGTTTTTCATGTTTCTCGTATTCCTGCATTAATATCTGTGCATCTGATGGAATGGTCGCCTCTTCCAATTTTTTAAGTGCCTTTTGTGGAAGAAGTCTTTCACCTGCAGATGCATCCTAGGGTGTCGGTTGGTTAGGGTGTGTTGGCTTTGGTTCTGGGTGGGTACAATAGTGTAGCCTCCATGCAACTTATTCAACTATACTCAAAGTCAGCCATATCTGTGAGTGACTCAGTAGCACAGGCTGCAAGAGTTTTTGTGGCTGGCTCATCTCTTTGGGTGCTGCTCCCCTGAAGGCAAGGCACAGGGCTGGTTTGTGCTTCAGGCAGGTCAGGGACTGTTTGGCTGGTGGCTCTGCTTAGGTGCTGCTCCCCTGAGGGTGAAGAATCAAAGTTATAAAGTTATGGCTATTTAGCTGGACCTGGGCTCCATGTAGCCAGAGCAGGATGCTGTAGCCCCTGGGATAGAGAAGCTAGAGTGTCTCCAAGGCAGCTTATTCCTAGGGGGTATGGAGCTATAGTAGCTCAGCTGTGAAATGGTGTCCTACAAGGCATAATGGTGGCAGAGACTTAAGGATGGGGAGATGCAGTGGCTCTTGTCCTGCAGAGAAGGATGCACTCTAGCAGTGGCTCCAGTTTCAAGATGGCACCTTTCAGCAGCAGCTTGAGTCACAATGGGGAGGAGGCACAACATAGGCTTTTTCCCTGGAGCAACGCAGCTGTGTAATCTCCTGGATGCTCCTCATACTGGGCTCAGGCCTTGCAAGAACTGTAGGATTCCCCAGCAACAAAAACTGTAGGTGTTGACAGAATTAATGGAGGCTGCCAGGAGCCTCCCACTTACATTCTCTGGGTACTGGGAAGTCCCTCCTGGTTCTGAGATGTTTTTCACTGGGAAGACAGGGTGTCAGCTGCAAGGCTCCTCTCTCCTTCCTCTGTGTGGCTATTCTGAGTTTCTATGTTCTACAGGGTCTCTAACAGACCACTGCTGTACTCCAGCATTCTCCTTTAAATACTCTAGTTAAAATAAAGTTGTTTATTCATTGTTTGGGTCCTTTTTCAGTGGTAGCCATAAGCACCGGACACCTCTAGTTAGTCATCTTTTTGACATCACATCACATAACTTCTTTTTTAATCTGCCTATTCTTCCCCCTCTCTAAATCAGCAGTTCTTAATTCTTGGTTCCCATTAGAATTAACTGGGAAGGTTTTAAAATTATCAACGCCAAGGCCCACCACCAGGAAATAGTCTGAGTTACTAGAAATAGGATAGAGGCTGAGCTTCAGAATGGTTTAAAGCTCCCTAAGTTATTCTAATATGCAACTAAAGGTTAAAGGCTACTGGTGTACCCAATCTTATTCATACCCAGAGCTTCAATTACTATTTGTACTATGTTGGCCCGAAGACCTATTAACCTCAGTAGGGAAGTCACCAGGATCAAAAGGCTGAAGAAGAGACCCAAAGAAAGCAAATGAGACATTGAGTTTTATTAGAGGCTTACATACACGGTAGAGAATCTAGTGGCAGTGGGCAGGACAGAACCACTTTATGTATAGAAATGGTCCAGTGATGGTGGACGGGACAATGTATCTGCCTTACATACATTACAGTGGTGGTGGTTTGGAGAACATATCCACTTTCCTACAGTCCAGTGGCAGCAGGATGGACAATATAACTGCACAGCCCAGTGGTGGCACGCTAGGCAGGAAAACTGCCTGCAAACATGTGCAGTTTACATAGCATTTTCACTTAACACTTTCCCCTTAACAGCCTCCACCTGGCAACGTTCATTTACCCCAAAATCTCAGGACCTCATTCCCCTGTATGGCCCATGTTTCATAGGACAGGCTGGACTTAACACTTTCCCCTTAACAGCCTCCACCTGGCAACCTTTGTTTACCCCAAAACCTCAGGACCTCATTCCCTGTATGGCCCATGTTCTATGGGACAGGCTGGAAGGTTCAAATGTTTATCATACATAAGGAACAAATCTCCAGATTGGCCACTCCCAGATTCCCTAGTTTGGAACACACATTCGAGTGCATCTGCCGCACAGGGTCATTCTAAGAGTATGCTTAAATTATTGCTATCAGGTACATTTATGCTACATACTAATGATTCCAAAATCTAGGTCTTCAGCCCACTTTTGCTTCTGAGCTCCAAGTCTGTGATTATTCGGCATTTCTCTCACCCTGCTAGACCACAGGTTCTGTGAGGATGGGAGCTATGGTTGATTTGCTGCTTGCCCATTTTATTCCAACACCAGAAACAATGAAGATGCACATAGAAGATGCTGATTAAATATTTGTCAGTTAATTGATCTAATTTCTTGATCATCATGTAGGATCAAGGGAGTTAAAGTTTTTTGATGAAAAGAAAATCTGATGTTTAGCTATATCAACATTCTTCATTGCAAGAATGTGAGGCAACAGAAGAATCCAGGGCATAAATTCATCTAAGTCAGATCTGCTGCATTTAATCCTGGAATTTGCTGCCAGCATAAATTTTGTCTCTCTCTTCTATATATCCAAAATTGAGATAATAACGGCATTTCTGCAGTTGTATTCCAAGTATGTTTTAAAGGTAGATAATCCCATTTTTGCAAAATTGCTTTGAACTACTTAGCGAGAGTGTGCGGTGCCATATTCATTAAAAACTATTGATTCTACTTAAAGATTATCTGTAAAGAAAACAAGCTGCTCTTACTAGTTAGGTTTTTAAGAGTGTGGTTGTTTCTCAAACAATTTTAAAGTTTAGCCTATTGCCCTTTAGTTTTCAAAACTACCTACTAAAGGAAACAAAATATAACTCTTAGATTTTTTTATGTCTGAAACACCTTCTTATCACTTTATCATGTGCATCTTCTATGACTAACGTTTTCTTCTGCTCACAAAACCTTCAACTCAAGTTAAAGCCATTTGCAAGATGTGCACACAAAGGAAAATGATGGCAGAGTAACCTGGACATGTTGTATTAATCTTCTCACCCCCTGAAGAGAAAGGGAGCAGGCTTCCTCATAGCCATTTCCTCCCCAGAGAACATTTTAAGCACTAACCATACCATAATAAGGCAGGACCCCTGGGCCACACGGGAAAACGGCACAAGCATAGATAATTACTGTGGAATGCAGTGGGTAATTACAGGACTCCTGTACTTTCGCCAGAATAGAACTCCTAATTATCTCAAATCCTAACTTTATGAAATCAGAAACAGTTACCAAAGAAATTGCACAAAGGGGTAAAACCTTGGATTGTTGAAATGTGAAAGCAATAACAAAGAATTTTTGTAATAGAGAAAAATAGCCTGAGGATCTAGAAACAATTCTGGTGCTTCATTGAGTCTTCAGTGTCAGCACCACTTAGCCTGGCTGCAAGTAAGTTTTTTTTTTTTAATATATTGCACATTAATTTGTGTGCAGAATGCATCTAAAATCCTGGCCAGTCTTATTTCTTTCTTTTAAAAAGTTCTTTAGGTAGTATTGTTAAAATTCTATCTTTTGTTTGTTTCATACTTTTTTTCCTCCCAGTTTACATTATACTCTACTAGTCTAAGAAAAAAAAAACCATAAATCTTCAGGTAGCTAACTAGTCATTCATTTAAAAATGAACTCTATTATGTGTATAAAACACGAAAGCCTCCTTAGATAGTCAAATTTTAGCACACCTAATAGGAATGTCACAGGTGTAATTGCTCATTGGCTTTAATTGGCAAAACACTTGAAGCTGATTAAATGGGAAAAAGTTCGACAATACAATTTCTGGAACACCTACTGTATGTGAGGCTGTATGCTAGATTCTTTGCATATACCTTTTATAATTAGAGCTGCAATTCTTTGATTAATTAGACACTCTAGACACTACTAGACACTATTTCTAAATTTCAGAGGAGATAACCGAAATCAGAAATAAAGTAGCTTGCCCTAGCCCCTTGTTTCTCAGGGGGTGGTTTACAGATAAGCAGGCACTGGCATTTTAAGGAACTTATTAGAAATGTGAAATCTTGGGCCTCACCACAGAACTACTGTGTCAGAATTTACATTTTAACAAGGTCCCCAGATGTTTTGTGTACATTTTGAATTTTGAGAAGGCTGTGATACCTCAAACATCTCGTAGGTAGGTGGCTGAGACGAAAGCCTAACCCAGGTACATCTGTACACAGAGCCTGTGGCTTTCCCGTGTCACAGTGCCACTCTCAGTAACATCTTGATGGTACTCTACCCTTCTACTAGAAACTTCTTTTTGGAAGCGTCCTAGCAAATCTCTATCAGCTCCCAGGAGCTTTGAGTATGTTGCTATTGAGAGCTAAGTTGACTTTCCATCTCTACTGGCCCTTAATTTCTGTGCTCTATAGTCTCTGCTGTGATTTCCTCTGGGAAGGCACAGCACAGCTTTCATACCCCCATATCCTGCTACCCAGTTTACATCTGATGACAAGAGATGCACATCCTTAGACCTCCAAAAGCCTGAGAAGAATATGGGGGCTTGCCATTTTCAGAATTTTAGTCTTGTTCTTTTCCATTTTGCTTTCCCTTTCATCATGATTGAGTGGGATCTGAATCACTGCTCACGCAAATGGCTGTAATTGCTTAGGAAATGTAAATAAAGAGCTATAATCATTCAAACTAAATGGTGAAAATTAATTTCCCAAGAAGAAGTCTCTCTTTATTTGCAGAAAAATTTTTATTTCTCTATTCAATAACCACAATTTATATCTTGCAGTAATTGTCATCGAGATTGATTAGTTGTGAAAATAGCAAATTTTAGAGAAATAAAAAGCTGAACAGGCCTAGTGGCTGAACAGGCAAACTTAGTCATATAAGAGTCATCTGTAATATAACATTTGGAAATGTTAGTTCCCTGCTCTATCCTCTTCCCTAAAAATAGAATAATTCATTAGTAAAGAGGGATGTATTAGGGCAAACACCATGAAGTGATTAAATTAAATGCAAACAGGCGGGCGTGGTGGCTCACTCCTGTAATCCCAGCACTTTGGGAGGCCAAGGCAGGTGGATCATGAGGTCAGGAGTTCGAGACCATCCTGGTTAACATGGTGAAACCCTGTCTCTACTAAAAATACAAAAAAATAGCTGGGCGTGGTGGCGGGCGCCTGTAGTCCCAGCTACTTGGGAGGCCAAGGCAGGAGAATGGCATGGACCCAGGAGGTGGAGGTTGCAGTGAGTTGAGATAGTGCCAGTGCACTCCAGCCTGGGTGACAGAGCGAGACTCTGTCTCAAAAAAAAAAAAAAAAAATTAAATGCAAATAAATCGTATAGGACCTTTCTTTGTTAAAATTAGCAAAAGTGGAAGTATAACTGTGTTATATGGGTATTTGGAGCAAAGAAAATCTATTTAATTAGGAGGAAAAATCCATAGATTAGAAAAATAACATAGTATGAAAATAAAAATGTTCTGTATATTTATTGATAAAATTTTAGGGAACAATTTGATTATGACCCATTGAATAAATCAGAATAGATTAGATAAAATCTTGCTTTTATTCAATATGAAACAATGTATAGGCTAATTACAAAGGATCTAAAACCAAAAACATTTTTTTGAAACTGAAGTTGTGATTGAGAACCTGATCTGAATGGGACATGGAAAATATGATTTAAGACCCCACATTTATTTGAAATAAAGGGTCTTTATTTCAAATAAATAAAAATGAAAAAAGTTGATATTTTCTTTTCCAGTATGATTTCCAAAATCTCACTAGCACAGATGATGGCTATCACTTTCCCAGGCTGGAGTTATGACTAATCCTCCTAAATTACACTAGCCACCTGAATGCATGACACCTGGAATGCAAGCCTGGATCCCCTAGCAGGAACCAACAAAATTAAAACATATCTTGTGACCTTTAACTCATCTGTCTAGGCAAGAGACATATAAATCTCCACTCATTCCAGGATTGGCCATATATGGTGCATTAGTCAGAGTTCTACAGGGAAACAAAACCAACAGGATATGTGTGTGTGTGTGTGTGTGTGTGTGTGTGTGTGTGTGTGTGTGTGCATGCATGCGAGTGTTTATAAAGATATTCATTATTAGAAATATCAAATGATTATGGAGACTAGCAAGACTCAGGATTTGCATGGTAAGTACGCAATCTAAAGACTCAAGACAGCCAATGGTATATGTATTAGTTTGTTTTCATGCTGCTGATTAAGACATACCCGAGACTGGGTAATTTATAAGAGAAAAGAGGTCTAATGGACTCACAGTTCCACGTGGCTGGGGAGGCCTCACAATCATGGCAGAAGGTAAGAGGCATGTCTCACATGGCAACAGATAAGAGAAGAGAATTTGCACAGGAAAGCTCCCCTTTATAAAACCATCAGATCTTGTGAGACTTATTCACTTTCATGAGAACAGCTCAGAAAAGACCTGCTCCCATGATTCAATTACCTCCCACCAAATCCCTCCCATGACATGTGGGAATTGTGGGAGCTACAATTCAAGATAAGATTTAGGTGGGGACACAGTGAAACCATATCAGTAGAGTTCCAGTTTGAGTACAAAGACCTGAGAACAAGGAAATCCAATTGCATAGTTTCAGTCTATAGGTCAGTAGGCTCAAGACCCAGTAAGAGCCAGTGTTTCCATTTTAGTTCAAAGGCAAGAAAAAGATGACGACACAGTTTAAAGTAAATGAGGCAGAAAAAAATTCTCTCCTACCAGGGGGAGGGTCAATCTTTTTGTTCTACTCAGGCCTTCAACTGATTGGATGAGGCCCACCCACATTGAGGAGGGCAATCTACCTTACTCCGTCTACTGATTTAAATGTTAATTTCATTCAAAAACACCTGAAAGTAACACTCAAAATGATGTTTGACCAAATATCTGGGTACCCAATGATCCAGTTAAGTTGACACAAAACATGGACAGCATATGAACAGCAACCATAAATTATAATCACTGAAAATACTCTGCCACACACTTTGAGAATATCTGTGGGGGAAACTTGGCTATATGTGAGTACAATAAACTATAGATGGCTTCAATAGTTAATTAATTTGACTATTGTGTTGGTTTTAAAATATGTCCACAAGTTTTGGATACTCACCCCTTTGAAAAGTGTAGTTAAATCCTCCTCATAAGGGTTGGCTTTACTTATTGACTGGCTTTTATGAATGGAATGTGGCAGAGGGAGAGTCAGTGATGGGCAACACTAAATCATAAAAGGCATTGTGGCATCCTCCTTGCTCTCTCTCTCTCTTCTGGATCACTTGCCCTAGGAGGTCTGCTGCCATGTCATGAAAACATGCCAGTAGTCCCATGGAGAGGTCCATGTGTTGAGGAAACGAAGCCTCCTGCCAATAGCCATCAAGCAACAGGATGCCTTCTGCCAATGGTCATGCAAGTGAGCCCTCTTGGAAGCCAATCCTCCAGTCCCAGTCAAGCCTCGAAAACTGCAGTCCTGGCCAATATCTGGACTGTAACCTTATGAGAAATGCTGAGTCTGAATACCCAGGTAAGCCTCTCCCAGATTCCTCGTTCTCAGAAATAGCACAGGGTCTTAAATGTTGTTTTCTAAAGCTGAGTTTGAGGGTAACTTGTTTCACAGCAATAAATTACTAATAAAACTGTTTCTATTTCCTTCAGGTCAAAACAGGGAGGAGAAGTAACTGGCATCATTAAGATGATATTTATACTCAAAGAGGTTAACCAATTTTTATAGAGATACATTATATCCTTGAAAAATGGATGCTACTACTAAATTTTTCACCCTCAAAAACATATTGTACATCATGTGAGTCACACATTTTTATTTTGAATAGAAGACTAAACTTGTATGGCACCTTCCAGCAAAGACATCATAAAATACACTTTCTTTCTTAGCTGATACTCTAGACAACATTTACTATAATATCTGAATTTTATAGAGTAATAAATTCCACCAGTCCTTTTCAAAGATCTCAAACTACCCTCCAAAGCATTCATTTAACTCCTTTCTGAATTTCGTAGTCATGGCACTGCATGGTTCTCTTTTCCCTCCTTTGAAATGAATCCTGGTAACAAGGGGGAAAGCTGAGCTGACCGTCTAATGTGTCTTCTCACCTTTCCAGCTGTCCAGCTGTTCTCATGCTGCTAATAAAGACATACCTGAGACTGAGTAATTTATAAAGGGAAGAGGTTTAATTGATTCACAGTTCCACATGGCTGGGGAGGCCTCACAAGCATAGCTGAAGGCAAATGAGGAGCAAAGTCATGTCTTACATGGTGGCAGGCAATGGAGCTTGTGCAGGGGAACTCCCCTTTATAAAACCATCAGATCTCATGAGACTTACTCACTATCACAAGAACAGCACAGGAATGACCTGCCCCCATGATTCAATTACCTCCCACCGGGTCCCTCTTGTGACACATGGGAGTTACGGGAGCTACAATTCAAGATGAAATTTGGGTGGGGACACAGCCAAACCATATCACCAGCCAAGGCCTGCATGAGGCTCCCTGAGTGGTTGATGCATCCCCAGCATCTCACACTCTCAACATGTTTAAGCCAAGAAAACACTTACAATAGTGACAGTGATGACAATAAAACCAGTGATAACCAAAGCACTCACTGCCACTACTGAAATCTGTCACAGCTCAACCTGAAAAAAACATCCATGAGTATTGAACGGAGAGGGTAGACCAGAAGACATCATCCCCCAGTACCTTTGTCGGGAGGACTTGAGGTCAGCCCTCAGCCAAAATCTACTGTCTTTAAAGCCAAAACAATGACCAATGGGCAAAAAAAAAAAAGAAAAAAAAAAAAAAAAAGACAATGCTGGCTTCCTGGAATCTGAGTGAGAATTTGCGGTCTTAGTCAATTATAAAGTAAGGACAAAGAAAGTATGCATTAAAATATTTCATAACTGGGCTGTTAGAAGCTAGAGGGACCTAGGAGCAACCAGATGACATGTGAGGAAGCTGTGGCCCCAAGAGGTGAAATGACTCATCCAATGTCGCAAGCCGCTTAGTTGTGATTTATCTTACAGACATCTCTCCTGATTTCTGATCTAGCACATTTTCTACAATATAGCTATATCACAAGGTTTTGATACATCTATTTATTAATTTTGATTTTGCCTCATTCTTTTTTTATCAAAAAAGCAATAACTCATGTGGTAAATAATTCAAAAAATGAATACATGACCCCATTTATATAAAATCTTAAAACCAACCTATTTTAAGTTTTCCTTTGTAATTAATCTATTAAAATATGAGTGGGAAAAATTTATACCAACCTTAGTGATATGATTTGGCTGTATTTCCACCCAAATCTCATCTTGAATGTATCTCCCACAATCCTCACATGTTGTGGAGGAACCTGGTGGGAGGTAATTGAAACATGGGGGTGGGTTTTTCCGATGCTATTCTCATAATAGTGAGTAAGTCTCACAAGATCTGATGGTTTTATAAAGGGCAGTTCCCCTGCACACACTCTCTTGCCTGCCACCATGTAAGACATTCCTTTGCTCCTCCTTCACCTTTCACCATGCTTGTGAGGCCTCCCTGACCATATGGAACTGTGAATCCATTAAACTTCTTTTTCTTTATAAATTACCCAGACTCGGGCATGTCCTTATTAGCAGCATGAGAATGAACTAATAAACTTAGGATGCTGGTAGCTCTGGGATTTGGGATCAAAAGGGCTGGAAAAAAATACACAAAAAGAGACCTTCAATTGTTTTATTAACATGATGATATATTAAGAAAAAAAGATCTGTAGCAATTTTTTAAAAAAACATATTTGGGAGGTTTGTTTTGTTTATAATGTTCTTTATACTCTGTATATTTTAGATATTTCTTGATTAAAACAAAAACAAATGTTAAGATATCATAAAAGAAAGTGTACCTCCTACCACAGGCCCTCACTGACCCGCCTCAAATACAATCTCTAATTAAGTTTCTTATGCATTATTTCAGGAATTTTCTTTGCATATATAAATTTCCTTGGAAACATGCAGAATCATAATATGTACTGTTCTTCATTTTATCTTTTTTATCTAAACAGCACATCTTGCAAACTTTTCTATTTCTGCCTTCTTTTTTAAATGACTTCAAAATATTCCATTGAATTAATGCCTGAGGTGGGTGGATCACCTGAGGTCAAGTGTTCAAGACCAGCCTGGCCAACACGGTGAAACCCCATCTCTACTAAAAAATACAAAAATTAGCTGGGTGTTGTGGCACGTGCCTGTAATCCCAGCTATTCGGGAGGCTGACGCAGGAGAATTGCTTGAACCCAGAAGGCGGAGGTTGCAGTGAGCCAAGATCGCACCACTGCACTCTAGCCTGGGTGACAGACAGAGACCCTGTCTCCAAAAAAAAAGATCTCCAGGTGATTTCTATGAAATTAAAAATTAAAGTTTGGGCCAGGCCCGGTTGCTCATACCTGTAATCCCAGCACTTTGGGAGGCCAGGTGGGTGAGTCACTTGAATCCAGGAGTTGGAGACCAGCCTGGACAATAAGGCAAAATCCCATCTCTACAAAAAAAATTTTTTTTTAATTAGCCAAGCGTGATGGCCTGCTCCTGTAGTCCCAGCTGCTCAGGTGTTTGGGGTGGGAGGATTACCTGAGCCCAGGGAAGTCAAGACTGCAGTGAGCCATGATTGCTCCTGCACTCCAGCTTGGCGACAGAGCAAGACTCTGTCTCTAAAATAAAATAAAATAAAGTAACAAAAACAGCTCCTGCTCCAAAAAAAAAGTTTAAGAAGAATTGACATAAATAGCGTACTATTTGCCAGTGACCTTACTTGAAATAATCCTGTAATCCAGAATACATATATAGTATACATATTTATAAAAACATACATTTATTTTTAAGTAAGTATTTTTCTATATAATATGATTAAAAAATGGTCTCAGTATATAATAAACTCAAGAAATGAGTGAAGAATGATTAAGAGATAACTACTAAAATTTCTTCACAGTTGTTTTTCACTGAATGTATTTGTTGGCTTGAAAGTTTTAGAAAAGTAATGAAGAGCAGTACAGCTTCTGGAGGCTTTGAAATGTTACCATAGGAACAAAACAAACCAATCAAACTAGGCTTGGAAAGCATATTCAAAATAATTTAAAAAATAGTTCAGCATATGGGTAAAACCAAGGAAATAAAAATTTAAAACAGTTTTCCTTCCCCCCACCTCACCTCACAAATCATGACGTGCTTCTCATACCTAATTTTCTAGGATGGAAAAACTTGCCATACAAATATGTTTATTTTGCTACTATTTTATTTGTGGGCTCCTAGATTCTAGGTCTAGGGGTGAGGCTGCCTTAGTACTAGGACAGCACAAAGGAAGGGTATGCAGGCCTGACTGTCGAGCCCTAGTGCAGGCTGAACACTTCACCTGCATCCTCCTGTAACTGTTGTCCCAAGAGTGCTATTCTTGGAACTCTGCTCTTCTCATCCTCAGGACTCTCCCTAGACAATCTCACCTAACTCTATGGCTTCTGCTAGCACCTATGTGTTAGTCTCTTCAAAGTCTCCCACCTAAGACTGACTTGAGAGCTCTAAACCTTTATTTCCAATTCACTACCAAAAATCTACACCAGTTTGGGACACAGATTATTTTAACACAGAGGTTCTCAACTTTAGAAAGGTGCCTCAGAGTCACCTGGAGCACTCGTTAAAACTCGGATTGTTTTGTGGATGGGACTGGGCTCGTCCCCAAAGTTTATGATTCAGTAGGTCTAGTACGGGACCTGAGAATCTGTTTCTAAAAAGTTTCTACGTGATGCTGGTGCTGCTAGTTCAAGGTCCACACTTTGGGAATCACTGCTGTAACAAAACATATTCAAAATGAAACCCATTTTCTTCCTCCAAATTCTTCTTGATCAACTCTTATACCTGTTGTTCATCCAGTAGAGTATTGCTGTTAACTTCTTCATGAATCTTGAAAATAATCCTCTCCCCTTTCTTCTCCATTCTACCTCTCATTAATGTAGAAGAAAACCTGGTTCCTGTGGTTAAAAAGAGTAAGTGACTCACTGCCCAACATACACAAAGCTTACTATAGGCCATATCTACGAAGCACACTGAATGAGTGTGGGGATAGTTCAAGAGAAGTCAAGGAAATGGAAATTACTTTTCTTGATCTACGGCCAGCACTTACCCAGCTTATTTAAAATAGACTGGAAAGAAAATTTAAAAACTCATTCCTCAGGAAAAGCTGCATTTTTGGTGAACTTTGTCATAATTTCCATCTACCAACCCTTTGGATTTATGATGATAACTTTTATAAAATAAATTTTGCAATTAACTTGAGACTTGAGGACTAGAGGGAGCACAATTCTTGAATTTGCTAATTGTTCCTTTTTATTCTACCATTTAAGATAAAGAGCTATTTTAGCAGCATGAGGATAATTTAAACACAAATTACAAAAGTATATTTACATCTATATATTGCTGAACAATATTTTCAGGCGTGGTGGCACCAAACAGATAAAAGACAAGAACTCTTTCAAAAGTCCAAAAAGTTACAGGAAAACATGGATGTACTGTGGCGAGGGGAAAAAATAAACTCTAAGTATAATACAAATAGTCAGGAACACTAGATCACTGAATTTTTTCTCTGTTATTCACATATTAACTAAGCCATTTGTCAACACACTAAATACCAATAGCGATATCTTGTGTTCAAGAATCTGCCAACATTTGATGATTCAGTAACTGTGCAGGGTTTTTCCCCAGAGATTTCACTGGGTTGCTTGTAAATAGGCAACAAAATTATATACATCAAAAAAAAAAAAAAAAAATTATATACATCTATGTGCTTACATAATGTCACATTCAAAGCATGGAAACATTGTCAAGCACAGGTAAGAAAAGCTACAAAGCATATAAATTACTTGAGGCCTGTAATATTCATTTCATAAATTGAAATCCTATGTTAACACAAGCAGGTGACCATGGCAACATTTGCTGGTTAGGCATGGAATATTAAAAGAGGGACAAACTGTTTCATTCCTATGCGCTTCACAGGAGTGACTTCTATTTTCACTAATCTTGCACTATTTAAGAAATCGGTCCATTTCCTCTAAGTTATGAAATTTGTGGCCATAGAGTTGATAATATTTCATTATCATCCTTTTAATGTCAATGAGGTCAGTAGTAACTGACTTCTTTCACTTCTGATATTATAATTTGTATATTTTCTCTCTTTTTTGGTTAGCCTTGCTGATATTTCTCTTTATTTTTAAAGGCAAGAAACTCACAACATTCTTTTTTTTTTTTTTTGAGACGGAGTCTCATTCTGTCACCTAGGCTGGAGTGCAGTGGCACCATCTCAGCTCACTGCAACCTCTGCCTCCCGGTTCAAGTGATTCTCCTGCTTCAGCCTCCGGAGTAGCTGGGATTATAGGTGCCCACCACCATGCCAAGCTAATTTTAGTATTTTTAGTAGGGGTGAGGTTTCACCATGTTGGCTATGGTTGGCCAGGCTGGTCTCAAACTCATGACCTCAGGTGATCTGCTCACCTCAGCCTCCCAAACTGCTGGGATTACAGGCATGAGCTAGTGCATCGGCCATAACATTTTAAATTTATTGCTACTTTCATTTACGTTTTACTGAAAAAGTGTCCTTTTCATAATGAAAAGGGAACTTTTAAATAATTTTAAATTTCTATGTTCTAATTAATAAAAATTATAGTTAAGGAAAAGGCAAAATTAACATACAAATTTGCTTATTTTACATTTTTGTAAAACAATTATATCATTCAGTATTGCTGCTCAAGCAAACACATGCATATGAAAATCTGTCTTGTACACATATAAAATAGAAGACTTATCAAACACCTGCAACACCTATATATTATTTGAGAGTTTATTATCATTTAAATATCCTTTCAAATAAGATCCAATAGCATTTCCAAAAATAGAAAGTGTCTATTTGAATACCAGCTTTTGGTAGAACGTGAATAGCATTAAGTGTGTGGCCTAAGTAAAGGGCAGACCAGCAGAAAACATTAGCAGACTTTCCAACATTTTTACCATGGCTGATTAAATAGAAATACATTTAAACAAAATGCCCCCTAGCATTAAATTCCTAAAACCTCTTATAAACACATGTTTTTCATTCATGCAATATCAGCTATTAATTTGTGTCACTTTTGCTGTCAATAAAGAGAAAATTCACCAAAGACGGCTGGAATTACAAGCACCTTTATTGTTTACTTCATAAGAAACCTGAAGGTTGTTAGTCCTAGAGGTGCTTCTGTGGCTTAAGGAAACATTGACTCTCTCCATCTTTCTGTTCTATTGGCTTTATTCTTGTTGGCTGTTACCTTGTGATGCCAAAATTGCTACTGAAGGTACAAAAAAAGTCCTGAAATCACAGGATCCCAGGCAGGAAGGACAAGGTAAAGGCAAAAAGGCTCTTGCACAGTTTATGCCTTTTTGAGGGGAGGAAAATCTTTCTTACAGCAATTAGATTACTGATCAAAAGTAATCCTTGCTTTCCCCTCAAACTGTCATTGGCAAAGAGGCATGGCCACACTGTCACTCAAACAAAGGGACGTTCCGTTCACAAGGAAAAAGGGAATAATGCTATTGGATGGGTCACAATGTATGCCACATTTTCTCTTGTGACAGAAAAATTTGCAAAGGAGAGTTTTACCATAAAGCCCTCTACTAAATATATAGCCATTGGTGATTGATCTCTAGACAATCCTACATCTAATAAAATCCATGACTTGTTTAAATGATGAATGTTCATGTTCATCAAATCCACGTATAAGACAAGATGGTACAGAATTCATCATTTGTACAAGATGTCTAGAAAGAGAAACAAGAATCCAATAAACAATCTGAATGTCAAGTGATAAGATACTGATAATATGACTTTCAAAAATAAATTCTGTTTTACACATAAGCTCTAAAGTGAACACCTACATTGACTAAGGTTTTCCTTTGAAAAGACCACTCTAATCTCAAAAAAAAAAAAAATTTTAAAACAGAATGAATAAAGAACTAATATTTTGAGGACCTACTAAAGCTAGTTACTGTGTTTGATTTTTAGCATGTGGTACTCTTTTAATCCTCACCATAAACCAATGAGATCTCTCTTTTTATAAAGCTGACTTAAAGTAAACATAGCTAAACAAGGCTGAGTCTGTTAACTAACCAGGCAAGCAATCACATGCCTGTGAAGGAATTTGTTGAATAGTTTGTTCATTCAGAGAGAAAACTCACAGTTTTGAGTCCTAAAAAAGTAGGCATTCATGATAGCTATGGTAATTAAGTGTGAAAGCCAGCACTCTATATAGGAGGGCATAGGTCCATATGTTTATACATGGTTGATTGTAACAAGATCCATTGTTGACGAATCAGAAAAGTCTTCAGTTAGGTCTAGTAAGGGTCTTTCCTCTTTCTGTCTAAAAGCTTGTGATCTTTTATCAGCTCCAGCTTGCCACCAGTTAGAACTAGTGGCAATGAAACACGGCGGTCAGCTTTGTATTTCCCAGACAAGTACTGTTATGGTTGGAAATTTTTCAGTTTACAGCTCAAAGACAATAAAAGTTTATTTCGCACTCAAACAATTCAGGGCAGTTTCCCACGAGGCAATTGGGTGGTGTCTCTACAGTCATTCAGGGACTCAGGCTGACAGAGACCATACAATCTTCAATATGTGGTTTCTAAAATTCCCCAGGGCATTGGCCAGGGGAGAAAAGCTGGAAGGATCTTTTATGAAAGATATTGGGGAACCAGGTCTGTGAATGGCACATATCACTTCCACCTACATTTAACTGGATAAACCTAGTCACATGGCCATGCCTCACTCCAGGATCTGAATGGGTAAAAAATGTCAACTTCCTCATGGTTTCTGTGATCAAATAGTGTTAAACAGAAATGGTCAGTTAATCAGGCTTCCTGCCACAGAATGATTGGCTTTTAATTTGCTAAGGAACCCTGTGATTTTTCCCATGGGATATAAAAATTTGTAGCATTGTAGCATTACTCAAACTGATTTGGGCATAGTACTCATTTTAGACTGCTACAATGATCTAAGTTGTGTTTCTCAACTTTAGTGTACATTAGAATTACCTGGTTTATTAAAACACAAATTCCTGAGCCCCATCCCCAAGGTTTCTAATTCAGTTGGCTGTGAGCTAAAAATGTGCATTTTCAACAAGTCCTCAGGTGATGCTAATACTACTAGTCCAGGGACCACCCTTTGAGAATCACTGATCTGCAGGACCACTTAAGAGATAAGGAAAATCCAAAGCGGTAGGATGAGGATGTGTGCCTGCTGGCTGTAAGTACTGAGCTGTTGCTTTCACCATCATCTCTATTGTTTTCCAAAGCCCAGCCGTCTCACTAGGGAGAAGCCATGGTTTAGTGTATGTGCTAGAGAATTTCATCCATTCAAACGAGGTATTTGCTGCTGAGGGGACATTGTATATAGAAAGACCAAGAATGGAATGTAAGTCAAGCTATGTGGTAAGAATGACTGATAATCTTTTTTTTTTTAAAAAAAGAAGTAAATCCTTTAACACTATTCATTCATCTTTCTCTTCTTTAACATTTTCTGGGCGCATCTAGATGAATAAGAAAAGGTGCCTTCACTCTCAAAGATCACAGAAGCAAACAGAGGTGTGTCTTGGAAATATGAAGGAAAGGCCTATATTCCAGACAAGCCCCAAGGCTGTGGGGTCAGAGAAAGTTTCTTCAAGCAGGTAAGGCTCATTACAAAAATTATTAGCATATATCATTTTACTTGCTTCCTGCATTAAAATTTTCCTTCAAAATCTAATCAAAAATGTTTTTAAAACTCTGATTTTACATGGCTTTTATTAATATTTTCCTTCTCAGATTTTTAAACAACTTAAAAAATATAAATAGATAGTAAGACTTCTTTAATTTTTTCCCTCTGATTGTGAAAAAGGTTTCTGTGATTTTTCTCTCTGAGAGTTTCAAAGCCTGAACTTCTTGATAGTTAATTAAAACAGGTCATTTAGCCACTAGCCACTAATCACATAAATTATAACGCAGAGAAAAAGTGATGGTCATATTCCATTAATAATTGAGCTAAATGTCAATATTGTGCTTTTGCCTCGAAAATGATGAGAAAATATTTACTAGGGTGAAAATAGGCACTATTTTGACCCTTAAATAAGGATGGAGCTACTAAAAATTTAGTCAGAAGGATTTTACACTGGATTTCTCTCAAGTGCTAGGCTAGGTTCTGAAATCCAGAGATACATCTCAAACAATTGCTACACTATGTAATTTTGCACTCACCCATTTTAAAAGTTGAAGATGTAGAAAGAATTTTTAATCTCCTTTATTTTTATCAAACATCGCCAACTTTGAACAATACTTCGTTATGCTCTGGGAGGATGCTGCAAATGAGCCTGTAAAAGTTTTCTGTGTTTCTGTTCTAATGTAGAGGATGGGATATAGAGAAGATAATATTGGCCATGAGCTTTAGAATTACTGAAGCTGAATTGATGGAAAGTGGTGGAATCACCATATTATACTGCCTGACTGTCTTTGTTTGTGCTGCTGTAACGGTATACCACAGACTGGGTAATTGATAAAGAACAGAAATTTATTTTTCACAGTTCTGGAGGCTGAAAGTCCAAGGTCAAAGCGCCAGCATTTGGTGTCTAGTGAGGGCTGCTCTCTGCTTCAATGATGGTGCCTTATTGCTGCATTCTTCAGAGAGCAGAAATGCTGAGTTTTCATATGAGAGAAGGCAGAAGAGCAAGAGGAATGAATTCCTTACATGAAACCATTTTATAAGGGCACCAGTTCTATTCCTAAGGGAAAAGCCCTCATGGCCTAATCACCTTTTAAAAGCCCCACCTCTTAATATTGTCATATTGGCAACGCTTGAATTTTGGAGGTGACCCATTCAAACCATAACACTTGTTTTATGTATATTTAAATTGTTCTTTAATAAACTATTTTACTTAAAAATTAGTGTCCACACCAGGTACAGTGGCTCATGCCTGTAATCCCAGCACTTTGGGAGGCCAAGGCGGGCGGATCACCTGAGGTCAGGAGTTCGAGACCAGCATGGCCAACATGGTGAAACCCCATCTCTACTAAAAATACAAAAATTAGCCAGGCGTGGTGGCACGCTCCTGTAATCCCAGCTACTGGGGAGGCTGAGGTAGGAGAATCGCTTGAACCCAGGAGGCAGAGGTTGCAGTGAGCTGAGATCGTGCCCCTGCACTCCAGCCTGGGAGACAAGTGAGACTCCATCTCAAAAATAATAGTAGTAATAATAATAATTAGTGTTCAATGATCTTACCTGCCTAATCAGTTCTACCAGTAATTTCTTGAAAGATAAGACAATGTTTTAGAAGTTATATTTTTTTACCAAGTCGGTAAATGCTGCCACATAGTTTCCCCTAAAATTTGCACAATGTAACTACAAAATGATGAAACAGTTTATTGCTTTCAGTTTTGAGGCTCCATTTCTTCACTGATGAGTCTTTACCAATAAGCCATTCACACTTCATGAAGAAAAATTCATTTCTAAATACTAGCAAAAAATTTTGATCTAATAACCTGAATTCATATTTTATGTCATAAAATAAATGAAAAATTTCTCAATCTTTAATAAGCCAGTTCAAATATTGTATGCCTATGTAAAAAAAAATAAAATGACCGGTGAGTGATTAATGAAGATTTGCTGAATGAATAATGAATGACTTAAAACTGTGTCTTGGGAGAAAAGAGAGAAATTTCTACCAGTGCTTGATATATTTGATTGAGCCATATGAAGTCTGAAAGGATGTAATTTAAATGAAGAAAAATACACATAACTCTTCTAATTCACTTTTTTTGCTGCTGGTAAATGTTTAACCAGCTCTAAAAAAAAAACATACACAAGTATAATTGCATAGTTTATTTCAAATTCGGATAAAATATGTAGCACACAATTTGCAAATAATAAGTTGTACAATTTTTAACAAATTTATATAACCATTTGTTTTTTAAATAATATTTTTATTTTTTGCCAAAATCTTGATTCTTTAGCTAGTCTATATTTGTAATTCAACCATGATTTGAAAAAAAAATCATATTACAAATAAGTAGTTGATTAGTACTTATTTCAGCAAAGAAGTCACTCAAATTGTCAGTGAATGAGTATATTTCTGACAAATACATTGATGGATGGATATTTTTTATTTTTGTTAAAGAGTGAGAAGAAAGTGAAACAACAAAAACAGATGTTAGAACTTCACTCATTTCATTAATGGCATCATCAACTTCTTGGCCTAATTGAATTATAGTTTTTAATAACTGAAATAATGTTTTTCCAGTTTTTGTGCTTTTCACAAAATAATGGATACAGACACAATATATTTTTGAGTTTAATCCTTATTAGTAACACTTTTTGTCATCACATTCTTAAGTCTAGGCAATCAATAAAACAACGAGTCAAGCCCTGATTTGTAGTTTTGTCAGTTTCCATAGTGTAAATATTCCGACCATGGCTGACTTTAAGCTACCAACATGGCATCACTGAAAATGAAGTTGGGAAGAGATGCACAGTAGCACACCATCACATAGTATTTTCATCATACAGATACAACAAATATAACTAATTTCAAAATTATAGGTAACAAAAGATGTAATAAAATAATTAGGAATTGATATATTTTGAGTATATACTACCTTTGTTTTATTATAATTTATTTAACTGTTGACACATATATTTTTTAACAATGGCTGTGTTTCATAACTGGCCCACAAAATTCCTAAAAATTAAACAGCCACCTTTTAACCTGTGAGCCAGTACAAGTTAGCTCAAGAACAACAGTTCTGCTCTCTTGTGTGAGCTGTTATATGAAATTATCTCGTGTGTGTGGGGGGGTGGGGGTGTGTGTGATAAAACTATATTCTTGCTATGCCACTCTCCTTTCCTCTGAAAATATGCAAAATTGTGCTTACACGTAGTATTTCCTCAAACTTAAATGAGCTCTATCACTTCCCAGTTTGAAATTTTTGTTAAACTTCAGGGCCTCCCAGTTTGAATACCGCCACCTCCCTGGAAGCTTTCTTGACTTTCTTTTCACAATTAATACGTTTTTCATTCCTCTGAGATACCAATGCACTTTACACATCCTCTACCTAAAACCTTCTTAATTTTATAGGTATTATCACCTTTCCACCTTATGCTTCACAGCAGGCACTCAACACATGTTATGGACTCTAATATTTTTCTACATACTTGAAAACATAAGATACAACAAATATTAATTAATAAGGTAACTTCCACAAGGACAAACCTTTATGCCATGTAAGAGAAGCTCAATTTTTCCCTCTATCATTTTGGTGAGTGAGTACTCACACACACATGGGAGAATGCCTCCAAAGTTCTATAATTTGGAAGAATTAATGAAAATGTCACTTCTATATGACAAGACAGCACGTGAACACTGGACCCCAATACAAACATGACTCAAGTTCCGTCTAATCAAAGGAAATTGGGCAGCAGCTTGTGGCTAAAATAACACACATGCTCAGCTAGGACATTCTCTATAGAGTCACACAGCAGCTTAGGCCATAGTGGAAGAAGTTCTTTCAGTATCGGAAGTTAGGAGGCTTAAATCTCAGTCTTGTTTCAACAATACATTGATTGAGCAAGGTCTCCTAGTATTTCTGAGGCTTGGTGTGTATATCTATAAAGTAATATGGCTGGATGAGATGGCCTCAAAAAGAGAACCAGCTAGCCCCAATTGTATATAATTTTAAGACTCAGTCATGTGCAGCTGGGCAATGCAGAGACTGCTGTCTCCAGTGTCGTATAAACCCAATTCTTACATCAAATTATCAAAAGGTAGGCAGGAGTAATTATTTTCTCACTCCCTAATTCTAGATTGTTCTATAAAGGGAATCATCTTGAACTTTGGACCTATGTGGAGAAATATGTAATCAATACTACTTATAATATATAGCTGCATTGTGGTGGAATAATTTTAGAGCTCTATTTTAAACACATTATTCTATTGAAATATTGAACTGTTCTGGAAAGAAAATATAGTTTTTCAATTAAGAAAACTTCCTGCTATAAACAAAGATTTTTTGTAACTATGGGCTCTGCATCAGAGTATTGGCTGCGATGGAGACCAAAGGACATAAATATCAAGTAAATTCTAAATCATCTGGTAATCTCTGTTGGGAAGAATATTTTTCTTTTCTTCAGAAAAAAATAATTTTATAAGTTCAACAGTAGAGAAAGGAAGACAAAATTTATAAAGCTGACGCAAGTATGTCCCTATGGGAGTCACAGAGTATGATAAATAGAGCCTAAGTCTGTTGTTCCAGTTGTTTGTAATAACCAGCAAAGTAAGACGGTAGCTGTTACAGAAGTAAGCGGCATCACTTGGAAAGCAGGTAGGAGTTCTTTGATGCTGCACTACCTCACTCACAGAAATAATTGGTCCCATGGAACCTGAAAGAACTAAGGAGGTGAAAATTGATCTCAAAAAACAATTTGGGGCTCCTTCTATGTCCTAGGTGCCATGTAACCCAGGCCTTCTTCGCAGGCCTCTCTACACGAGCTGCTCAGCTTCTATGCAGCCCAAAGAGAAATAAAGTTCTGAATTTTCTATCCCATTCAGATATCTCAAAATAATTGATAGACTTGATTGAAAAGGTTGCCAGCTTCCCTATCTCAACCCAAGAGGGTGAGAGGAAAGAAAAGGCAACAGATAACATTTTTTATTTACACTTTCTTAAAATCATTGGGTTTTGACCTCAAACTGGAATTCCCACCTCTTGCATCTCAACTGCATGTCTGTTGTCACTTAGCATTCCTTAAATATGCATCTGGCAAGAGCCTCATGTTCGTTAATACACATCCAGTGAATACCTACAACATACAGAACACTCTGTTAGCTTCTTTGGGCATAAAAGAACCAAATAAACATTGATTCTGCCCCACAGTGAGCTTATATACTACTGCAGTAGAGATAAAAACATGTCCATAAATATAATACAAAATGCTGTTTTATAATGAAAATGAATGCCAAGTATATAGGAGTTCTTTTGTGGAGAAGGCAGATTTCAGCTGAGCAGCTAGGGAAATGAAATAATGAGGTAATGAAAAAGTTGGAATTAAAGGGGATTATAAAAATCAAGCAATTGTGGAAGGAGAGGACAGGTACCTAAGATTGATTAGTTTCACTAGAGTATAAGATGTAAAATGGGAGTGACAGGCTATAGGAAGTAGGTTCTTGGGGGGAATTACGGCTAATAAAATTAGTTATGGTATGTCTAAAATCTTTATTTAAAAACTCTGGAAGATAACCAATAAAGAGACTAAAAATCTGGGGAGGAGCCAAAATGGCTGAATAGGAACAGCTCCGGTCTACAGCTCCCAGCGTGAGCGACGCAGAAGACGGGTGATTTCTGCATTTCCATCTGAGGTACCGTGTTCATCTCACTAGGGAGTGCCAGACAGTGGGCGCAGGTCAGTGGGTGAGTGCACCATGCGCCAGCCAAAGCAGGGGCGAGGCATTGCCTCACTCGGGAAGTGCAAGGGGTCAGGGAGTTCCCTTTCCAGGGGTGACAGATGGCACCTGGAAAATCGGGCCACTCCCACCCGAATACTGTGCTTTTCCCAGGGGCTTAGGAAACGGTGTACCAGGAGATTATAGCCCGCAACTGGCTCAGAGGGTCCTACGCCCACGGAGTCTCGCTGATTGCTAGCACAGCAGTCTGAGATCAAACTGCAAGGCGGCAGCGAAGCTGGGGGAGGGGCGCCCGCCATTGCCCAGGCTCGCTTAGGTAAACAAAGCAGCCAGGAAGCTTGATCTGGGTGGAGCCCACCACAGCTCAAGGAGGCCTGCCTGACTCTGTAGGCTCCACCTCTGGGGGCAGGGCACAGACAAACAAAAAGACAGCAGTAACCTCTGCAGACTTAAATGTCCCTGTCTGACAGCTTTGAGGAGAGCAGTGGTTCTCCCAGCACGCAGCTGGAGATCTCAGAACGGGCAGACTGCCTCCTCAAGTGGGTCCCTGACCCCTGACCCCCGAGCAGCCTAATTGGGAGGCACCCCCCAGCAGGGGCAGACTGACACCTCACACGGCCGGCCGGGTAATCCAACAGACCTGCAGCTGAGGGTCCTGTCTGTTAGAAGCAAAACTAACAGAAAGGACAGCCACACCAAAAACCCATCTGTACATCACCATCATCAAAGAACAAAAGTAGATAAAACCACAAAGATGGGGAAAAAACAGAGCAGAAAACCTGGAAACCCTAAAAAGCAGAGTGCCTCTCCTCCTCCAAAGGAACGCAGTTCCTCACCGTCCATTCAACGGAGCAAAGCTGGACGGAGAATGACTTTGATGAGCTGAGAGACGATCAAATTACTCTGAGCTATGGGAGGATATTCAAACGAAAGGCAAAGGAGTTGAAAACTTTGAAAAAAATTTAGAAGAATGTATAACTAGAATAACCAATACAGAGAAGTGCTTAAAGGAGCTGATGGAGCTGAAAACCAAGGCTCGAGAACTACGTGAAGAATGCAGAAGCCTCAGGAGCCGATGCGATCAAATGGAAGAAAGGGTATCAGCCCTGGAAGATGAAATGAATGAAATGAAGTGAGAAGGGAAGTTTAGAGAAAAAAGAATAAAAAGAAACGAGGAAAGCCTCCAAGAAATGTGGGACTGTGTGAAAACACCAAATCTACGTCTGATTGGTGTACCTGAAAGTGACGGGGAGAATGGAACCAACTTGGAAAACACTCTGCAGGATATTATCCAGGAGAACTTCCCCAATCTAGCAAGGCAGGCCAACATTCAGATTCAGGAAATACAGTGAACACCACAAAGATACTCCTCGAGAAGAGCAACTCCAAGACACATAATTGTCAGATTCACCAAAGTTGAAATGAAGGAAAAAATGTTAAGGGCAGCCAGAGAGAAAGGTCGGGTTACCCTCAAAGGGAAGCCCATCAGACTAACAGCAGATCTTTCGGCAGAAACTCTACAAGCCAGAAGAGAGTGGGGGCCAATATTCAACATTCTTAAAGAAAAGAATTTTCAACCCAGAATTTCATATCCAGCCAAACTAAGCTTCATAAGTGAAGGAGAAATGAAATACTTTACAGACAAGCAAATGTTGAGAGATTTTGTCACCACCAGACCTGCCCTAAAAGAGCTCCTGAAGGAAGCGCTAAACATGGAAAGGCACAACCGGTAACAGCCACTGCAAAATCATGCCAAAATGTAAAGACCATCAAGACTGGGAAGAGACTGCATCAACTAACAAGCAAAATAACCAGCTGACATCATAATGACAGGATCAAATTCACACATAACAATATTAACTTTAAATGTAAATGGACTAAATGCTCCAATTCAAAGACACAGACTGGCAAATTGGATAAAGACTCAAGACCCATCAGTGTGCTGTATTCAGGAAACCCATCTCACGTGCAGAGACACATATAGGCTCAAAATAAAAGGATGGAGGAAGATCTACCAAGCAAATGGAAAATGAAAAAGACAGGGGTTGCAATCCTAGTCTCTGATAAAACAGACTTTAAACCAACAAAGATCAAAAGAGACAAAGAAGGCCATTACATAATGGTAAAGGGGTCAATTCAACAAGAAGAGCTAACTATCCTAAATATATATGCACCCAATACAGGAGCACCCAGATTCATAAAGCAAGTCCTGAGTGACCTACAAAGAGACTTAGACTCCCACACATTAATAATGGGAGACTTTAACACCCCACTGTCAACATTAGACAGATCAACGAGACAGAAAGTCAACAAGGATACCCAGGAATTGAACTCAGCTCTGCATCAAGCGGATCTAATAGACATCTACAGAACTCTCCACCCCAAATCAACAGAATATACATTTTTTTCAGCACCACACCACACCTATTCCAAAATTGACCACATACTTGGAAGTAAAGCTCTCCTCAGCAAATGTAAAAGGACAGAAATTATAACAAACTATGTCTCAGATCACAGTGCAATCAAGCTAGAACTCAGGATTAAGAATCTCACTCAAAACCGCTCAACTACATGGAAACTGAACAACCTGCTCCTGAATGACTACTGGGTACATAACGAAATGAAGGCAGAAATAAAGATGTTCTTTGAAACCAATGAGAACCAACACACCACATACCAGAATCTCTGGGATGCATTCAAAGCAGTGTGTAGAGGGAAATTTATAGCCCTAAATGCCCATAAGAGAAAGCAGGAAAGATCCAAAATTGACACTCTAACATCACAATTAAAAGAACTAGAAATGCAAGAGCAAACACATTCAAAAGCTAGCAGAAGGCAAGAAATAACCAAAATCAGAGCAGAACTGAAGGAAATAGAGACACAAAAAACCCTTCAAAAAATTAATGAATCCAGGAGCTGGTTTTTTGAAAGGATCAACAAAATCGATAGACCACTAGCAAGATTAATAAAGAAAAAAAGAGGGAAGAATCAAATAGACGCAATAAAAAATGATAAAGGGGATATCACCACTGATCCCACAGAAATACAAACTACCATCAGAGAATACTACAAACACCTCTACGCAAATAAACTAGAAAATCTAGAAGAAATGGATAAATTCCTCAACACATACACCCTCCCAAGACTAAACCAGGAAGAAGTTAAATCTCTGAATAGACCAATAACAGGAGCTGAAATTGTGGCAATAATCAATAGCTTACCAACCAAAAAAAGTCCAGGACCAGATGGGTTCACAGCCGAATTCTACCAGAAGTACAAGGAGGAACTGGTACCATTCCTTCTGAAACTATTCCAATCAATAGAAAAAGAGGGAATCCTCCCTAACTCATTTTATGAGGCCAGCATCATCCTGATACCAAAGTCAGGCAGAGACACAACAAAAAAAAGAGAATTTTAGACCAATATCCTTGATGAACATTGATGCAAAAATCCTCAATAAAATACTGGCAAACTGAATCCAGCAGAACATCAAAAAGCTTATCCACCATGATCAAGTGTGCTTCATCCCTGGGATGCAAGGCTGGTTCAATATACACAAATCAATAAATGTAATCCAGCATATAAACAGAACCAAAGACAAAAACCACATGATTATCTCAATAGATGCAGAAAAGGCCTTTGACAAAATTCAACAACTCTTCATGCTAAAAACTCTCAATAAATTAGGTATTGATGGGACGTATGTCAAAATAATAAGAGCTATCTATGACAAACCCACAGCCAATATCATACTGAATGGGCAAAAACTGGAAGCATTCCCTTTGAAAACTGGCACAAGACAGGGATGCCCTCTCTCACCACTTCTATTCAACATGGTGTTGGAAGTTCTGGCCAGGGCAATTAGGCAGGAGAAGGAAATAAAGGGTATTCAATTAGGAAAAGAGGAAGTCAAATTGTCCCTGTTTGCAGATGACATGATTGTATATCTAGAAAACCCCATTGTCTCAGCCCAAAGTCTCCTTAAGCTGATAAGCAACTTCAGCAAAGTCTCAGGATACAAAATCAATGTGCAAAAATCACAAGCATTCTTATACACCAATAACAGACAAACAGAGAGCCAAATCATGAGTGAACTCCCATTCACAATTGCTTCAAAGAGAATAAAATACCTAGGAATCCAACTTACAAGGGACGTGAAGGACCTCTTCAAGGAGAACTACAAACCACTGCTCAAGGAAATAAAAGAGGATACAAACAAATGGAAGAACATTCCATGCTCATGGGTAGGAAGAATCAATATCGTGAAAATGGCCATACTGCCCAAGGTAATTTATAGATTCAATGCCATCCCCATCAAGCTACCAATGACTTTCTTCACAGAATTGGAAAAAACTACTTTAAAGTTCATATGGAACCAAAAAAGAGCCCGCATCGCCAAGTCAATCCTAAGCCAAAAGAACAAAGCTGGAGGCATCACACTACCTGACTTCAAACTATACTACAAGGCTACAGTAACCAAAACAGCATAGTACTGGTACCAAAACAGAGATATAGATCAATGGAACAGAACAGAGCTGTCAGAAATAACACCACATATCTACAACTATCTGATCTTTGACAAACTGGAGAAAAACAAGAAATGGGGAAACGATTCCCTATTTAATAAATGGTGCTGGGAAAACTGGCTAGCCATATGTAGAAAGCTGAAACTGGATCCCTTCCTTACATCTTATACAAAAATCAATTCAAGATGGATTAAAGACTTAAACGTTAGACCTAAAACCATAAAAACCCTAGAAGAAAACCTAGGCATTACCATTCAGGACATAGGCATGGGCAAGGACTTCATGTCTAAAACACCAAAAGCAATGGCAACAGAAGCCAAAATTGACAAATGGGATCTAATTAAACTAAAGAGCTTCTGCACAGCAAAGGAAACTACCACCAGAGTGAACAGGCAACCTACAAAATGGGAGAAAATTTTCACAACCTACTCATCTGACAAAGGGCTAATATCCAGAATCTACAATGAACTCCAACAAATTTACAAGAAACAAACAAACAACCCCATCAAAAAGTGGGCGAAGGACATGAACAGACACTTCTCAAAAGAAGACATTTATGCAGCCAAAAAACACATGAAAAAATGCTCACCATCACTGGCCATCAGAGAAATGCAAATCAAAACCACAATGAGATACCATCTCACACCAGTTAGAATGGCAATCATGAAAAAGTCAGGAAACAACAGGTGCTGGAGAGGATGTGGAGAAATAGGAACACTTTTACACTGTTGGTGGGACTGTAAACTAGTTCAACCATTGTGGAAATCAGTGTGGTGATTCCTCAGGGATCTAGAACTAGAAATTCCATTTGACCCAGCCATCCCATTACTGGGTATATACCCAAAGGACTATAAATCATGCTGCTATAAAGACACATGCACACGTATGTTTACTGCGGCATTATTCACAATAGCAAAGACTTGGAACCAACCCAAATGTCCAACAATGATAGACTGGATTAAGAAAATGTGGCACATATACACCATGGAATACTATGCAGCCATAAAAAATGATGAGTTCATGTCCTTTGTAGGGACATGGATGAAATTGGAAATCATCATTCTCAGTAAACTATCGCAAGAACAAAAAACCAAACACCGCATATTCTCACTCATAGGTGGGAATTGAACAATGAGAACACATGGACACAGGAAGGGGATCATCACACACTGGGGACTGTTGTGGGGTGGGGGGAAGGGGGAGGGATAGCACTGGGAGATATACCTAATGCTAGATGATGAGTTAGTGGGTGCGGCACACCAGCATGGCACATGTATACATATGTAACTAACCTGCACATTGCACACATGTACCATAAAACCTAAAGTATAATAATAAAACAAAAACAATTAAATTTAAAAAATTTAAAAAAATAAAGAGATTAAAAATCTTGGATTAAAATTATTAGTTGAGTGCTTAAAATACAGTTTTGGATGTAAGCTATATGGGGATGAGAATCGAAATAATTAGATGGCCAAGAGACAGACCTCAGGGTGAGTGAAACAAAAAGAGAAATGAGGATGCAGTGAAGGACTACTTAGATTTTATTTTTTTATATAAAGTGATTTTATATAAAATCTGGGTATATGTTTTAGTAGATTCAAATCATGAACCTAAAACAATCATAACAAAACTATGAATTATTGAATGCAGTCATTGTGATAAATACCTTTATAAATTATCTTATTTTGCCATTATTTGCCATTATGGCAGCTTTATGAAGAATACTAATTTCCCTCAATGTCACACTATTGAAATATTCTAAGACGGTAATAGATTCCAGATCTAATTTGATCCAAACTCTAAATCACTGTGCTATCCTGCCTCTCAAATGCTGTCCTTCCCTAAAAGCTGCTGATAACCTAAATAATTGGACCAACTAGGATTGTCAGATTTAGCAAATAAAAATACAGAATATCCAGTTAAATGTGAACTTTAGATAAACAACAAATACATTTTTAGAATAAGTATGTCACAGGCAATATTTGGGAAATAATTATACTAAAAACTTGTTATTTATCCGAAATTCAAATTTAACGGAGCATCTTATATTTTGTCTGGCAAACCTACGATGAACTAAAGTGTAGGAAATTATGTCCATTCTCTTAAAAAAACTGATTTTTCTGGCCGGGCATGGTGGCTCATTCCTATAATCCCAGCACTTTGGGAGGCCGAGGGGGATGGATCACCTGAGGTCAGGGGTTTGAGGCCAGCCTGGCCCACATAGTGAAACCCCGTCTCTACAAAAAATACAAAAATTAGCCGGGCATAGTGGCAGCCATCTGTAATCCCAGCTACTGGGGAGGCTGAGGCAGGAGAATCACTTGAACCTGAGAGGCGGAGGTTGCAGTGAGCCAACATCACACCACTGCACTCCAGCCTGGGCAACAAGAGCGAGACTCCATCTCAAAAAACAAAAAAACAAAAAACAAAAAACAAAACAGATTTTCCTTAGCCCTTAGTCAATAACAAAGTAGGGAGACAATAAATGAGTTACAGATAAATAAAAATGAATTATTAAATGAATGATACATCATAAAAATCACTATGGAGTGAATAATCTTACTTTAGCTATTTTTATATAATGTTATTATTGACACCTTTTGGATGTTATCTTACTTAGGAATATGGGGTAAAATATCCATATAAGTGCCTCAAATGTAGGTGAAGATATTAACATACCCATCTTAACGAATTTTGAAAAGAAACCTTGCCACAACCCCAACAATCTACATGCACAGAGCTAATTTAAAATGTTCTTCTGATTTAATGTAGCTAAAGAATAAATGCATATTTTAGTGGTCTGTTTCTCTTATTATACTCTCTAGATGTGATACATCCAAGGACCAAATCAAGAGCACAATAGTGTGGACATTTTAATGAAGAAAACAATAATTTAAACTTATTTTAAATAATATTATTCAAAATAATAATTACTCAAATTCAATAAAATTATTCAAAATAATTGTATAAATTTAAATTATTCTTGAGTTATTACTATTCTCAGCTGATAGAATAAAGCCTTTAAAAAGTCACTGTCCTTAATCTATTTTGAGGTGATTTTTATATATTATATAAGGGTCCGATTTCATTCCTTTGCGTGTGAATATCCAAATTTCTTAACAGCATTTATTGAAGAGGCTATCTTTTCCCCGTTGTAAATTCTTACCACCCTTGTTCATCAGTTGACCATATATGCATGGGTTTCTGTCTGGGATTTCTATTCGATTTCATTGGTCTATGTATGTTTTTGTGCCAGTATCATCCTGTTTTGATTACTGTCAATTTGTAATATATTTTGAAATCAGGGAATGTAATACCTCCAGTTTTGTTCTTCTTGCTCAAAATGCTTTTGGCTACTCAAGGTCTTTTGTGGTTCCAAATGAATTTCAAGATTGTTTTTTCTATTTCTGTAAAAAAAAAACAGGGAAATATGGATGTTTTAACAATATTAATTCTTCCAATCAATAAACATGAGATGCCATTCCATTTATTTGTGCCTTTTGAATTTCTTTCATCAATATTTTGTAGTTTTCAGTGTTCAAGTTTTCACCTTCTTGGTTGAGTTTATTCCTAAGCATTTTTTTATGTTCCTGTAAATTGAATTATTTTCTTAATTTCCTTTTGGGATAGATTATTGTTAGTGTTTAGAAATGCTACTGATTTTTATATGTTGATTTTTTATCATGAGAATTTACTATATTTGCTTATTAGTTCTAATAGTTTCTTTTTTAGCAATATAGGTTTTTCTATATATAAGATCATGTCATCTGCAAGCAGAGACAATTTTACTTCTTCCTATTTGATTTGTATGCCGTTTATTTCTTTTCCTTTCCTAATTACTCTAGGTAGGACTTCCAGTACTAATTTGAATAGGAGCGTTGACAGTATCCTTCTCTTGTTCTAATTCGTAGAAAGAATTCAGCTTTTCACCATTGAATATGTTAGCTGTGGGCTCCTCATAAATGGCCATCATCATGTTGAGGTAAGTTCCTTCCAAACCTAATTTTTTGAGAATTTTTCTCATGAAAGAGCTTTGAATTTTGTCAAATGCTTTTTGTTGTTGTTGCTGTCTATTGAGTTGAACATGTGATTTTACCCCCTCTTTCTATTCATATGGTTTATCCTCCTATGTGTTAATTGATTTGTGTATGTTGAAACACGTTTGCCTTCTAGGGATAAATCCTACCTGGTCATGGTGTATAATTCTTTTAATGGGCAGTTGTATCTGGTTTGTTAGTATTTTGTTGAAGATTTTGGTAACTACATTCATCAGGGATAAGTGAGATTACATCAAACTATATGTGATGGTTAAATTTATTAGTACTCTTGGCTGGGCCACAGTGCCCAGATATTTAGTCAAGTCTTATTCTGGATGTTTCTGTAAGCATGTTTTTTGATGAGGTTAACGTTTAACTTGTTGGACCTGGAGCAAAGTAGATTGTTCTCCATAATGTGGGTGGGCCTCTTTGGATTTTGGAGGGAACATATTTCTCATTTGAGTGTGCTATTCCAGTTTGCTTACCAAGTAACCTTAAAAGCTGCTTGTTTTGAGTGGGTACCAGAACAAAAGAAAGCTTCGCTACAGGTCCAGGCTGCTGTGCAAGCTTCTCTGCCACTTGAGCCATATGATTCAGCAGACACAATGGTGTCTGAAATGTCAGTGGCAAATGGGAATGTGTGTAAAGCCTTTGGTAGGCCCCTTTAGGAGAATCACCTGCCATCCTCTGTAGATGGCTACTTTCCTTTTGGAAAACAGCTTTTGACCTGCCACTGGCCCTTAATGAAGATCGAACACTTAACCATGGGCCACCAAGTTACCATGAGACCTGGGCTTCCTATTAGTAACTAGGTGTTTTGTGACACTCAAAGCCATAAAATTGAGTGTGTACATTAGCACTTTATCATCAAATGGAAGTAGTATATATGAGATTGACCCCAAGCATGCCCTGATAGCACAAGTCAGTTCCAAGAAGAAGCATCCCAGATGCCCATGCTTTCCACTCCTGCTATACCTTCTTTCTCCCAGCCTGCACCTATTGCCTCATGTGGAGTTCCCTATGATCTGTTGACAGAGGAAGAAAAGACACAAGCCTGATTTATGGAGGAAGAAAAGACATGGGCCTGATTTACAGTTGGTTTTGCACAATATGCAAACACCACCCAAAAGTAGACAGCTGCAGCATCATACTCCCTTTCTTGGTCATCCCTGAAGGACAATAGTGAAGGGAAATCCTACTGGTGGGCAGAACTTCAAGCAGTGCACCTGACTCTTCACTTGGCTTGAAAGCAAAAATGGCCAGGCATGCAATTGTATACCAATTAGTGGGCTGTGGCCAAAGGTTTAGCTGGGTGGTTAGGGAGTTGGAAGTTACAAGATTGGAAAATTGGTTACAATATAGTCCAAGAAAGACAGCAGAGAACATGAATATATTTATGCCTTATGTGAATGTTCATTAAAGGATGACCTTTTCAGGGGAGGATTTTAATAATCAAGTGGATAGGATGATCAGTTATGTGTATCTGCCTGTTTCCCCAGCCACACCTGTTATCCAGTGAGCTCATGAACCAAGTGGCCATGGTAGCAGGGATGATGGTTATGCATGGGCTTAAAAACATGGATTTCCATTCATCAAGGCAGATCTGGCTGCAGCTGATGCTGAGTGCCCTATCAGCCAGCAGCACAGACAAACATGGAGTCTGATATGACACCATTAGCCAGGGTGATCAGTCAGCTACCTAGTGACAGGTTGATTATGTTGGATCACTTCTATCATGGAAAGGATAGTATTTTGTTGTTACTGGATTAGACACTTACTCTGGATATTAATTTTCCTTCCCTGTGTGCAATGTTTCTGCCAAAACTACCATCCTTGGACTTACAGAATGCCTTATCCAGCATCATGGTATTACACACAGCATTTCTTCTGGTCAAGGAACTCATTTTACAGCCAGTGAAATATATCTTACCATGTTCTCCATTATCCCGAAGGAGCTGTCTGGATAGAATTTTGGAATTACCTTTTGAAGACTCAGTGACAGCACCAGTTAGATGGCAATACCTTGTAGGACTGGTGCAAATTCTCCAGGAGATTGTGTATGCTCTTAATCAGCACCCAATATATGGTGCTGTTTTTCCCATAGCCAAGATTCACAGGGCCAATAATCAATGGGTGGAAATGGGAGTAAGACTGCTCACTATTACCCCTAGTGCCCCACTAGCAAAAATTTTGTTTCCTATTCCCACAACCCTATGCTTTGCTGGCCAAGAAGTCTTCGTGTGAAAAGGAGGAGTGCTTCTACTAGGAGACACAACAATGTTTCCATCAAACTGGAGGCCAAAACTGACACCTAGCCTCTTTGGGCCCCTCATACCTCCAAATCAACAGACAAAGAAAGGAGTTATTGTGCTGGATCAGGTGATTAATCCTGACTACAAAGGAAGACTTGGACTGCTACTTCACAATGGAAATGAGAAAGAGTATGTCTGGAAGAGAGAAGACCTCTTAGAGTGTCTCTTATTATTACCATGTCCTGTAATTAATCCTGTAATAATGTCAATGGAAAACCACAACAACCCAATCTAAGCAAGACCACTAATAGCCCAGACCCTTCAGGAATGAAGATTTGAGTCACCCCACCAGGTTAAACAAACAAACAAACAAAAACATATGTAGTGAGGTGCTTGCTGAGAGCAAAAAGAATATGGAATGAGTAGTGGAACAAGGTAGTCATAAATACCAGCTACAGTCATATGACCAGCTACAGCAATCAGTACTGCAACTGCCGTAAGTATGTCTTTCTTCTTTTGTTATGAATATGTTTGTGTGCATGTATAGCAAATCTTGTTTTCTGACTTCTCTGATCCCCTTTTCATGTGACCTAAGATGTATTGACTTTATATCATAGTATTTAAGTATAATTAACTATGTAAACATCAAATATTTCAGTTATTGGATTCTAGAAGAGTAAGTGTCACCCAAGTACGTTGCATCCTTTTTTGGAGAAATGGTTGATGTGTTTTTGATTGTATACAGTATAGTTGTATCATGTTAGGCCAGAAGTATGACCTTGTTACTGTCTTTAATTGGAGATTAGAAATGGTTTAAGGAGATGCACAGAGGTGCCATGTTGACAAGGGGTGGACTTTTGATGGTTAATTTTATGTGTTAATTTGATTGGGCCACAGTGCCTGGATATTTGGTCAAATATTTTCCTAAACGTTTCTGTAAGGGTGTTTGTGGCTTTGAGGAAAGCATGTTGGCTTCCATAATGTGAATGGGCCGTATCCAGTCAACTGAAGGCCTGATAGAATAAAAAGACTAACCTCTTCCAAGCAAAAAAGTAATTCTGCAAGCAGATGACCTTCAGACTTGAACTGTACCATTGGCACGCCTCCCTGGGTGTCTAGCCTGCCAGATCACCCAGAAGACTTTGGATTTGCCAGCCTTCATAATTGTATGAGCCAACTCCTCACAACAAATTTTTCTCTGCATATGTATTTATCCAATTTGTTATTTTTATCTGGAGAACTCTAACTAATAAGTATGACTATAATTCAATTTAGGTACCCTTTATTTATTTCACATTGAATCCTACATTCTGCTATGTTCAGTCTCTCTAAATCCTTTTACATGAAGATTCTAATTTGCATTTAAAATATTTTTAAATGTTCTCTGAATAAAGTCCAAGAAAATTTATACCAAGGTCAAAGTCTAATTAAAGAAACAAGTCATGTCATATAACACAAGTTAATTCAATTGTATTCTTTTTTTATTTTCCTACTTTTAAATTGAAAAAAATGTCCTTGAGAGTTTGGCTCAACCTAGAGAATTCTAAGCCCTCAGAAAAAAAGAAAAAATATATAATCTTTATTTCTTCCTTCTATCTTTGCTTTTCTATGTGAAATTGATGCTGTCTCTGAGCTTTGCCCAGTAGAAACCTGGTATATTCCATTGTCTATACCTTTCCTGTCTAACACACTACCCACTCTCTCCCCTCACTCCAGGTCCCAAGCATATGCCTCTATCTACTATTACTAAGGACAGTGCTGTTTCTCTTGTGAAAGAGAACACAATTCAGAATCATATACTAAACATCATGATAAATTTTTTAAAATTATTTCACTGAAAATACAAGAAAAAATCAGACACATTATATTTAAATTGCCAAAAGCAGAAATGAAGAGAAAATCTTGAAAGCACCCAGAAAAAATAAAGATAGATACACTATATACAGAAAAACAAAGATAAGAATTATAGCAGACCTCTTAGAGAAAACAGCGAAAGTCAGAAGGCCATGATAGGACAATCATATGTCACATTATGGTATTTTGGTCAATGATAGATTGCATAAATGTTGGTGGTCCCATAAGATTATAAAATAAAGCTAAAGGCCAGGTGCAGTGGCTCACACTTGTAATCCTAGCACTTTGGGAAGCCGAGGCGGGAGGATTACTTGAGGTCAGGAGTTCGAGACCAGCCTGGCCAATATGGTGAAACCCCGTCTCTACTAAAAATACAAAAATTAGCCAGATGTGCTGGCACACACCTAATGTGTGGCATACAAAAATTAGCCGGGTGTGGTGGCACATGCCTTTTGTTCATACCAGCATAACCATAAACACATGAGTAATGCATCATGCTACAATGTTATGATGGTTATGACTTCACTAGGTGATAGGAATTTTTTAGTTCCATTTTTTCGTTTTTTTGGTTTTTCTTTTGAGATAGAGTCTTCCTCTGTTAGCCAGGCTGGTGTGTAATGGCGCAATCTCGGCTCACTGCAACCTCTGCCCCTCAGGTTCAAGTGATTCTCGTGCCTCAGCCTCCCTAGTAGCTGGGATTACAGGCGCCCACCACCAGGCCCAGCTAATTTTTGTATTTTTATTAGAGACAGCATTTCACCATTTTGGCCAGACTGGTCTCAAACTCCTGACCTCAGGTGATCTGCCCGCCTCGGCCTCCCAAAGGTGTTAGGATTACAGATGTGAGCCACCATACCCCACTTACACATACGTTTTAAGCTAAGTGTTATTACAAGAGTCAAGATGTTTTGAAAAACTAAAAGTTTATAAAGTAAAAAATTTATAGTAAATTATGATTAATTTAGTATTGAAGAAAAATATTTTTTATAAGTTTAGTATAGCCTATGTGTATAGTGTTTATATGTAAAGTCTACAGTAGAGTACAGTAATGTCCTAGGCCTTCACATCCACTTGCCACTCACTCACTGACTCACCCAGAACAGCTTCCAGTCCTATAAGCTCCATTCATGTTAAGTGCCCTTCGGAAGTGTACAATTTTTTATTTTTTATGTCATATATTTACTGTAGCTTTTCTATGTGTATGTATTCTTAGATATACAAACACCATTGTGTTCAACTACCTACAATATTAGGTAGAGTAAAATGCTGTATAGGTTTGTAGCCTAGGAGCAATAGGCTCTACCACACAGCCTCAGTGTGTAGCAGGCTATTTCATCTAGGTTTGTGTAAGTACACTCTATGATGTTCACACGAGTATAAAATCAACTAGTGATGCATTCTCAGAACATATCCTCATCATTCAGTTACACATGACAATACTCAAAGTACAGAAAGAATAAAGTACCCGCCCAGAATCCTATGTTCATGAAAAATAACCTTCAAAAATCAATGAGAAATGACTTTTTCAAATAAAAACTGTACATATTTATTACCAGCATATCTGCATTTCAAAAACTATTTAAAAAACTTTTTAGGGAAGAAAGGGTACAAAATCAGAAAAAAATTATTGGATCTACACAAAGAAATATACAGTGCTAAAAGGTCTTAAATGAGATAAATATAAAATTTGCTGTTTCATATTTTTAATGCTGTAAGATATAACCAACTTTTTAAAACAAATAGCAATGCACTATGTGTTTATAGCATAGGTAAAATAAAATGTTTGCCAACAATAACACAAAGAATGGGAAAGGTAAATTAGAAGTATACTATAGTAATGTATATGAAACTTTAAATTTATTTGAAGATAGAGATAGACAGCAAATAATTAAAAGAATGAATATTTTCCCCAGGTAATATATAGACATATGATTGATATTTGATTCATTTTTGTTACTTAATCATTTAAAATGCTTACTTATTTCAAGGTATGCTTCCTGGTGTTAATAGTGACAAAACAGATATACTTAAAGTTTTCCAATTTTTGTATTATTTTTCAAAAACAATTTTACATGTAAATAAATTACAATTAACATGATTTACATAAAATCAATTATGTTGTTAATAATCATGAAATTACTATTTTACAAAGTTATATGTGGCAAGTGTTATTTTTAATGAAATTGTACTACTGCAGAAAAATCAAGAAATTTATTTTAACTAGCTGAGTTTTAGCCATAATTCAGAAAAGGTTTTTATCTCATAGGATTTGTGTTTAAGACTGGTTTGCAATGAAACACCTCACTGTACAAAATAGTAAGTAATCTCTCAATATCAAGCAGGGGACCTTACAACTGACCAAGAAAAACATAAGTTAGTTCTAACTTCCTCTTCAGCTGGCAAGTTTTGACCAACTGATTAAAATACAAAAAAAAGATACAGCAAAGAAAAAAAACAGCTTTTTTCTCCTTTGGTTCACCACAGGAGGGCAAAGTACCCAGGAGATAAAAAATAAAAATAGAAAGTAAAACAAAATGACATGAATACCACACTGAGGGTGAACTAAAAATGTTAGGGCATCTATAGTTAACAATAATTTATTGTATATTTTAAAATAACTAAAAGAGTGCAATTGAAATGTTTTTAACACAAGGAAGTGATACATGCCTGAGGTGATGGATGCCCCAATTACCCTAATTGGTTCATTACAGACTGTATGCTTGTATTGGAATATTACATGTGTCCCATAAAAATGTACAACTATTACAAATCCATTATAATTAAAACTTAAAAATTTTAAAAAGTAGCAAAGAGAAGATTGTTTATAAAAAGTCTGGAAACAATTCCTTTATTCCTTTCTCTCCTTTCTGAGTCCTATAGGGTAGAACCTTCTGGGCAGCCTTTTTGGCCATTGACTGGAAAGAAGCCCTGAGACCTACTGGCCAGCATGATAACAACTCAGTCTTTAACTGTGCAAGTGTCATAAGTGGCTCCTAGGTGAGGATGGTACTCAGTACATTTCTGAAAGGGAAATCTACTGGTATCCCTAGTCTGTTCTTTGAACTAATAGAAGAAGATAGAACATTGTGATCGCCTGACATACAACAGTCCCTATAGGCAGCTTTGAATGATTGTGGTTCAGGGTAACACTTAGCTCACTTAGAGACAATTGTTCTATCCATCAATTGTATCAAAGCATCAAAGGATTTTTGGAAGTTTAGATAAAAAGTAGCAGCAATTTCTGACTGAGTATATGTGGCTTTTAATAAAAGTTGGAGCTACAACTGAATCAGTTGTAAACATATCAGAATCTCTATTGTCCACAGTCACTTTAAGAAGAGTAAATAAAATCTGCTTCTGGCCAGAGTGAAAGGACATGGACCAGATATATGCTTCCACCTTGAACGGCCAGAAAACAGACAGAATATATGAAACAACTGTTTTCAAACATGTGAAATAGGCAATACAAGACAGTAAAACAAACTGAGAGAAGGGAAATAAATAAAATAAGCCCACAGTTGCATCAATGTATTGTCTAGAGTCAGTTTACAGGCCCAGAGCATAGAGAGAGAACCCAAACAAAGCCAGGCAATACTGTTGAGTGGAGAGGTCAGAATCCAGAGGGCTCAGGGCAGCTAGAATTTGTGGACAATGTGCCAAAGAGAAGGGAGCTACAGAAAAAGAGATCTGAAAGTCTGCAGAGGGTTTTCTTCCTGAATTGTGTATGCCTACGAAGAAACTAGCTAAAGCCAGAGAAAGAACCACCAAAAAGGAAGATGGAGAATATTTCTTGGAGACCATACAGGACCAGACAGATTGAACACATCTGTAATAACATGAGACACTGGGTGTAGTCCTCAAAATGATACAGCTTTAGCAATGAGGCTACTAGGGCCATGCTGAGCTCTTCTCTCTCCTTTCAGTATACTCCTTCAATTCTAGGAAGAAGGCTTCTCTGGACCTACCCTACCAAGGCTTAAAAGCAAGTCTTGAGAAGATCTAGCTGATTCTTACTGAAACTCATGCCAGAAAAAAAAAACAAACAATACTCTATTTAAAGAAATACAGCAATCAATACCTTAAAATTCACAATGATGAACATTCAATAAAAACATTTTATCAGACAGAAAAATATGACCCACAAACATAGGGAAAATCAATCAATAGAAATATATCCAGAAATTATAGCAATTATGAAACTAGCCAAAAGGGATATTAAATGAGCTATTATTACTATGTTCCATCACTTCAAAATAGTAAAGGAAAACATCAGCATGATGAGCAGAGAAATGACAGAGCCCAAAGCCCTAAAATGAAAAATATGCTGGATGGAATTAATAGCATATTAGGAACTGCAAGTGAAAAAAAATCAGTGAATGAAAAAAATCAGTGAACTTGAAACCATATCCAGGAACTATCCAGAATAAAATACAGAAAAAAGACTGAAAAAATTAAACAGAGGCTCAATGACCTATGGGACAACACCAGCAATTTAACATATGTGCAGTAGGAGTCCCACCGGGGGTACAGGGACAGACAAATATTTGAAGAAAGAATGATGGAATTTTTCCAAATTTGATGACAATTATAAGCCCACAGATCCAAAAAGCCAAAGTATCCAAAGCAAAATATATCTAAAGAAAACCACATCAAGTCATATCACAATTCATTGCTGAAAAGCTGTTTCAAAGAGAAAACCTCAATTACTACTAGAGGAGAAAAAGATACATTATAAGAGGAACAAAGATAAAAATAATAGCACACTTCCGGTTAAAAAACATGCAACCCAGAATACATTGGAGATATCATCTTTAACAAAATGAAAGGGAAAAAATTCAATCTAGAATTTTTTACTCAGTAAAAATATTTTTCAAAAATGAAGGTGAAATGAAGTCTTTTCCAGACAACAGAAAACAAGCAAATTCCTTGCCAGCAGACCTGCACTACAAGACATGTTTAAAAAACAGTTCTTTAAGCAGAAGGAAAATAATAGCAGATGGAAATTCAGATCTACACAAATAAATGAAGGGCTCTGGAAATGGTGTAACTATGTGGATAAATAGAAAGACGTTCTTATATTTTAATGTCTTTGGAAGATAGTTTTACACTTAACAAATACAAACCCTAATCAGAAAAGCATAGTCTACATGCTTAAAAAGGAATGGATATGTGATGCTTATTTTGTTTTTTGAGCTGTGGGAAAGTTATTTTAAGATGGATAGAAGACATGGGATATGGTCTGAGTGTTTCCAGAGACATCATACACTTATGGATAAATGTAGATATCTTTCCTGCTTCCTACAAATGTTCTGTCTCTCATTGAATCAGAACCCCTAATATTGCATGGTCTGAGTACAAGAAGAAATATTTCCAGACAGTGGTTGGTATAAATTAGGCTCCTAACTGTTGGTGCCCATGGAAACAGGCCCAGATGAGGTTCTCATTACTAACAGTGGAGACCTGGCAATTTGAAGGACCTGGCACAGGAAGAGTAGTACTAGTAGGAAAATAGGGATTGGGCAGACAAACTTATCTGTCACAAATGCACCCAATTGAATTAATTTAATGAATTCTTTGTTATGTCTATTGGCAATATTTTAACAACACTTTTTGAATAAATTCTATCAGGACACAAGAAAGTAGAGGAATTTCATCTTGCTAGGATGGATATGGATAACAGGCACTAAACTTAACAGGCCTCCAGTAGTGAGCTGGAGCTATATTTTCTGGAGTTCTGGAAAGCCAGTTTTCCTAGATTTGGAGGAGATATACTGAAAGGAGAGAGAAGATTTCGGCTGAAGTATGATTTACTGAAAAATCTGAGCATTAGAACTCATACTCATTGTCTAGTTGGGTATGAGGGAAAAAAAATCAAACGTTTATTTCCCAGGAACAGACCTTAGTTCATCACCACTGTAGTCCACTAATTAACACGTATTGCTCTCTGTCAGCAAGATTTCAAGCAATAATGTAACTAAATGAAAGAAACATATATCTTAGCTTCATCTCAGTTGTTTTAGACAGAAGACCCAATTAAATGATCAATTTATATACAGTTTCATATCAAGTAATATTGTTATGTATCTATGACATTCACATTTCTGAACCAAAACTTAGATCAATGCATTACTGAAGTCTTGCAATTCCTTGATATTCAACATGTAGTCCATGAACCAGCAGTGTTAGCATCACTTCAGAGCTTGTTAGAACTGCAAAGTCTCTGGTCCAAGACATAATAAATCAGAATCTATGTTTTAACAAAATTCTCATGTGACATCAAAGTTTTAGAAGTGCCAGCATAACTCATATTATGATTATGATAGTGAACAAAAGAAAAATCCATGGATATCAAAATATGAAGTCTGTATTATAGGTGAACTTTCTGTAAACTTTATTTTCATACTACTACATGTATTATCAATGTAACTGCAGCTTTTAAAGTGAATTAAACATCATGAAAACATTTGTTTCAAGTTCCCTTCACAAATCCAGTTACTGTGATAATATTCATTGAAGGAAAATAAAACACATACATGTTTGTTACTGTAGTTATATAAGAACATAACATTTCTGACTGCATTTACACAGTATTTAATTTCTGTTTGTTCACGAAGTTCAGAGAAAAAATAATGATAAATAGAAATTTTTATTGTGTTTATTCTTAATTAGCTGTGATAGCATTCCTTCATTCCTTCCTATAAATAGTTTAAGAGTTTGAGAAATATCAGGCTTTGTGGACTGTTATTAATCTTTATTACATCATGGAATCTGTCGAACCATGTCTCTTTTCAAAAGGATATGGAAAAACAGCAAAGTTGGCCAGGAAAATGGGATGGTCTAGCAGCCTGCAACACCTGCTGAAGCCCTGTCACTGAGGTTGGAGACCTAAGCAAAGTATGTACACTGAAACTGGAAGATCAAATGGTTCTCTGTACTTTCCAGCCACTGGTAAATAATAAAAAGTTCAAATCGCCAACATAGTCTCAAAATATTTTGTCCTAGCTTGAGCTGCTATAACAAACTACCTTTAATCAGGTGGCTTAAACAACAGAAATTTATTTCTCACAGCTCTGGAGGCTGGAAATCAGAAATCAGGATGCCAGCATGGTGAGTAAGGACCCTCTTCTTAGTTACAAACTACTGACTTCTCCCTGTATACGCACATGGCAATTAGAGAGCCAGGGAATACCCGTGTCGCGGCTCCACTCACGTGACCTAATCTAACCTTAATTACCTCCCAAAAGTGCCACCTCCAAACACCATCATAGCGGGAGTTTGAGGTTCAACATACGAATTTTGGGGTAGGAAGGGAGACAAAAATTTAGTTCATAATATCTTTATACAATTTTCTAGTTCTAGATGATGATCAAAACCCTCAACTTGATTTAGAGTTAATATCTCTTTTCTAGTTTCTCTTTCCTCATCTTGCTGGCCATGTTTTCTAACTCATGGTCTTAGTCATGGCTACTGCCCAGGAACAGAGAAAGTGTAGAAGAAAGTTCTCACTTTAAATGTAGGAAGGTTTTGTGTTTGCTGGGCATCCTGTTTAAGTGCTGTTGCTTGTTCTCTGGGATAATTTATCTGACTGGGATTCCTGTAAAGTTGTTGATGTACTCTGTTCTTCCTTCTCACCTGTCAGTCCCCAGGTTTGCAGTGGTCCACCCCATGGGGACTCTCTCTACAGGGGTTTCATTGCTCATCCTTTACCCAAGCACCCTGAGAGAGCAGCAACTCTCCTTTGCTCAGTTTCTAAAGGGGCCTGCTCTCTTGCCCCAGGCACGAATCAGGCAACATCCGAGGAGCCCTGATGAACAGAGGATTGCAGAGGAGGTATCACACATTAAACCCTTTAGTGTTCCCAGTGAAGCCTCCCTCATTAGGCTTGACTTTCAGGTTGGACATTCTCTACTCCACTCAGTGAAGTTCTTTCCAAAAGAATTATTTTCAAATCTCTTAAACTCTGACATCCCAAACATTTGATTCACTTTCCAAACTGTTAAGTTTTAAACACATCTACTTGAAATATGATATATGCATGTTACTTTAGCTATATAAGAACATAAAATTCCTGACTGTGTTTACACAGTATTTTAATTTCTGTTTGTTCACTAAGTTCGAAGAAAAAATAGCGATAAATAGAAATTTTTATTGTGTTTATCCTTATTGCATCATCACCTATCTCTCAAATCATTTGGACTCAGATATGTAGCATATCTTGATATCACACTTAAAACTTTCAGTTTAACATGTGTTGGAGTTAAAATATTTTTATTACAAAACTGATACATATTTGCCATGATAAAAAAGCCGTCCAAAGTTCTATAGGGAAATTTTGCCTCATATTTAGTCGTCAGGCTGACCCCACCCTCAATTACCATCCCCATAAAGTAACTCATGTTAGGTATGTCCTTCTTTGTATTTCTTTATTTTTTTTTTTGTATATTGGAAATTGTAAGACTTGGTTATTTTTTCCATTTTATCTTTTGAATTTGTGGAATTTGTTGCCTGGAAAATATTTGTTTTATATAATCATAAATGTCCATATTTTCCCTTATGATTTTCTTTATTGACTCTTGCAAAAAGAGATTTTGCAAATAATTTTTAATAATCAGTAACTTAATCTACAAAAAGAAAAAAATGAATTAACTGAAAGAGCATTGTAGATTACTTCCTCAAATGATTGGCAATATCAAGAAAATGATAATTATTTTTCCATTAATTTGAACAGAAATATAACACTAAGGAGGTTGTTCCTAAATTGTGAAATACTCTAACAAACAATTATGGAAATTCTTTTTTACACACAAGAATATCATTATCTATTCAGAAAATATTATCTTGTCTAGAAACAGGAGGATGGACTCAAAGAAATTACCTTATAGGTTCTTCCATGATTCTTGGGTAATAGCATATAAAGAGAAAGCTACAAGAATCATATAGCCAAATTGGTGCATCAAGTATACCAGAAGCTGAGTGTTAAGCAGTTAAAACCTCTCCTAGCCAGTGGTTTATTAATAGGAACCACAGAACATCCTGGAAGTAGAGTCTCTCCCATCTGCTGCATCATATATATATATATGACTCTGTTAGTCTGTTTTCACACTGCTGATAAAGAGATACCCAAGACTGGGAAGAAAAATAGATTGAATGAACTCACAGTTCCACATGGCTGAGGAGGCCTCACAATCATGGTGGAAGGTGAAAGGCACTTCTTACATGGTGGCAGCAAGACAGAATGAAACAGAAGTGAAAGCAGAAACTCCTTATAAAACCATTATCATGAGACTTACTCACTACCATAAGAACAGTATGGGGGAATCTGCCCACAGGATTCAATTAACTCCCACCCAGTCCCTCCCACAACAAGTGGGAATTATGGGAGCTACAAGATGAGATTTGGGTGGGGACACAGAGCCAAACCATACCATTCAGCCCCTGAACTCTCCCAAATCTCATGTCCTCACATTTCAAAACCAATCATGCCTTCCCAGTAGTCCCCCAAATCTCAACAAATTTCAGGATTAACTGAAAAGTTCACAGTTCAAAGTCTTATCCAAGACAAAGCAAGTCCCTTTCACCTATGAGCCTGTAAAATCAAAAACAAGTTAGTTACTTCCTAAATACAATGGGGGTACAGGCATTGGGTAAATACAGCCATTCCAAATGGGAGAAATTGGCAAAAATGAAAGGTTTACAGGGCCCACGCAAGTCTGAAATCCAGCAGGGAAGTCAAATCTTAAAGCTCCAAATGATCTCTTTTGACTCCAGGTCTCACCTCCAGGTCACACTGATGCAAGAGGTAGGTTTCTGTGGTCTTGGGCAGCTCCGCCCCTGTGGCTTTGCAGGGTACAGCCTCCCTCCTGGCTGCTTTCATGGGCTGGTGTTGAGTGTCTGCAGCTTTTCCAGGTGCACAGTGCAAGCTGTCCGTGAATCTACCATTCTGGGATCTGGAGGATGGTGGCCCTCTTCTCACAGCTCCAGTAGGCAGTGCCCCAGTAGGAACCCTGTGGGGGCTCTGAGCACACATTTCCTTTCCACACTGCCCTGGTACAGGTTCTTCATGAGTGCCCTGCCCCTGTAGCAAACTTCTGCCTGGGCATCCAGGCATTTCCATACATCTTCTGAAATCTAGATGAAACTTCCCGAACCCCATTCTTGACTTCTGTGCACTCTCAGGCTCAACACAACATAGAAGCTGCCAAGGCTTGAGGGTTGCACCCTCTGAAGCCATGGCCCAAGCTTTACCTTGGCCCCTTTCAGCCACAGCTGGAGCTGCTGGGATGCAGGGCACCAAGTCCCTAGACTGCACTCAGCACAGGGACCCAGAGCCTAGCCCACAAAACTACTTTTTCTCCTAAGCCTCTGGGCCTGTGATGGGAGAGGCTGCCATGAAGACCTCTGACACGCACTAGAGACATTTTCCCCATTGTCTTGGTGATTACCATTTGGATCCTCATTACTTAGACAAATCTCTGTAACCAGCTTGAATTTCTCCTCAGAAAATGGGACTTTCTTTTCTATCGCATTGTCAGGCTGCAAATTTTCTGAACTTTTATGCTATGCTTCCCTTATAAAACTGAATGCCTTTAGCAGCACCCAAGTCACATCTTGAATGCTTTGCTGCTTAGAAATTTCTTCTGCCAGATACACTAAATCATCTCTCTCAAGTTCATAGTTCCACAAATCTCTAGGGCAGGGGCAAAATGCCAGCAGTCTCTTTGCTAAAACATAACAAGAGTCACCTTTGCTCCAGTTCCCAACAAGTTCCTCATTTCCATCTAAGGCCACCTCAGCCTGGAGTTTATTGTCCATATCACTATCACCATTTTGGGCAAAGCCATTCAACAAGTCTCTAGGAAGTTCCAAATATTCCCACATTTTCCTGTCTTTTTCTGAGCCCTCCAAACTTTTTCAACCTCTGCCTGTTACCCAGTTCCAAAGTTGCTTGCACATTCTCAGGTATCTTTTCAGCAATACCCCACTCTGCTGGTACAAATATATGGTATTAGTTCATTTTCACACTGCTGATAAAGACATACCTGACACTGGGCAATTTACAAAAGAAAGAGGTTTATTAGACCTACAGTCCCATGTGGCTGGAGAGACCTCACAATCATGGTGGAAGGCAAGGAGGAGCAAGTCACATCTTACATGGATGGCAGCGGGCAAAGAGAGAGCCTGTGCAGAGAAACTCCCATTTTAAAAACGATCAGATCTTGTGATACCCATTTGCTATAATGAAAACAGCATGGGAAAAACCCACTCCCACGATTTAATCATCTTCCATCGGGTCCCTGCCTTAACAAGTGGGAGTTATGGGAGCTACAAGATGAGATTTGGGTGGGGACATACAGCCAAGCCATATCAATAATTTAATGAAAATTACATATTTGAGAACTCTACTAGCAGGAAGATGGGTCTCATTCATATTATCCCTGAAAGTAAAAATTTAAAAAAATCTATCTTTGGCCTTATGTTTCTTGCTGTTTTTGGAAAACATAGAAAATTAACAGGAAAAGTTAAAAACCCAGTGGGCCAACCTATGAAACAGCAAAGCCTGAAATAGATTAATACAATGTCGACATGTGAGTCTGCTCAGGATTCTTTCCATTCATTAAGTGGCTTCAGACAACAGCTTCAGGAATTTTTCTGCCAGTACCTATGACAAATGAATACCCAAATAAGCTGGAAGAGTAAACATATCATTTTTTTATTTTGTTATGTATTAATGTAGCTTTATAGAACTATAAAAATTATTATATAACAAAAGGAGCAATTGAAAAACATACTTAAAAATAGAAAAGGCATTTATGATACTATTTTCCAGCTTTATTGAGGTATAATTGACAAATAAAAATCATGCATATTTAAGATATAGTACATGATGTTTTTATATATATATATATACATTGTGAAATGATTACCACAGTCACTGCACATAATTACTGCTCTGGTTTGAATGTGTTTTCCAAAGAGCAGGTGTTGCAAACTTAATTAGTTTTGTAACATTATTAGGAGGTGGGACCTTTAAAAGGTGATTAAGCCAAGAAGGCTCTATCATCATGTATGGATTAATGTCATTATCTCTGAAGTGGGTTCATTATCATGGGAGTGAGTTCTTTATAAACTATTAAGATTGCCCCCCTTGCACTTCTGCCTTCTGCCCTGGGATGTCACAGCAAGATGGCCATCACCAGATGCCAGTACCTTGATATTGGACTTCCCAACCTCCAGAACTGTGAGGAAATAAATTTCTCTTCTTTATAAATTATTCAGTCCCAGCTGTTGTATTGCAGCAGCACACAATGGACTAAGACAGTTACTTTTTCTTTTTTTGTGGTAAGAATACTTCAGATCTACTCATTAACTGGTCTCAAGTATACAATATGTTGTTATTAACTATAGTCACCATGCTTCATATTAGGTCTCCAGAACTTATTCATGTTAAAACTGAAAGTTTGTACACTTTGACCTACAGCTTTCCATTTTTTTCACCCCTCAAGCCCCTGGCAATCGCCATTCTACTCTATGTTTCTAGGAGTTCAAATTTTAGATTCAACATATAGTGAGATAGTGGAACATATGTCTTACTGTGTCTGGCTTATTTCACTAGTGTAACGTCATCCAGGTCCATATATATGTTGCAGATGGCAAGACTTTCTCTTTTTTAAGCCTGAATAATATTCTATTATATGTATGTGTTACATTTTTTAAAATCCATTTATCCATCAACAGACACTTAGATTGTTCCCATTTCTTGGCTATTGTGACTAGAATAGTGCAGCAATTAACATAAGAATACAGATATCTCTTCGAGATAGTGAAGTCAGTATCTTGGGAGTGAAATCACCTATATCTTCTTTTGATATATTAATATACCCAGAAGAGGAATTGCTGGATCATATAATAGTTCTATTTTTAATTTTTTCAGGAACTGTCCCACTGTTTTCCAAAATGGCTGTATCAATTTACATTCTAACCAACAGTGTACAAAAGTTATCTTTTCTTTAGAAAAAGTGATAGATTATAAATAAATAGATGATAGATAGATAGATAGATAGATAGCCAACCAACAGTGTACAAAGGACATATTGATATATTTAGACTCTTTTGTAATAGCCATCCTAACAAGTATGAAATAATGTATTATTGTGTTTCTGATTTGCATTTTCCTAATTAGTGATGTTGAACACTTTTTCATGTACATGTTGCCTATTTATTTCTCTTCCTTGGGAAAGTGTCTATTCAGGTTCTTTTCTCACTTTTTAAATTTGATTATTTATTTTTTTGCTATTGAGTTGTAAGAGTCCCTTATATATTTTAGATATTAACTCCTTATCAGATATATGGTTGGAAGAAAATATATCAAATATTTTCTTCCAATCTGTAGGTTGTGTTTTCATTTTATTGACTGTTTCCTTTGCTGAACATATGGTTTTTAGTTTGATGGGGTCACATCGTTTATTTTTGCTTTTGTTATCTATGCTTTCGGTGTTCTGTACAAAAAAAATCATTGACAGAATCAAGTCATGAAGGATTCCCCTGTGATTTCTCCTAGGGGATCCATGGTTTCTGCTTTACATATAAGTCTTTAATCAATTTCTAGTTTATTTTGTGTATGGTGTAAGAGTTGTTTCCTTTTTTTATATGAATATTCCATTTTCTCAACAACATTTATTGAAGAGATTATCCTTTCCCATTGTGTCTTCTTGGTGGCCTTGTCAAAAATTTGTTGACTGTATAATCTTTGGCTTATTTCTGGACTATCTTTTCTGTTTATTGGTCTATGTATCTGTTTTTAGTCTGGTACCATGCTATTTTGATTACTGTAGCTTTGTGGTTTAATTTGAAATCAGAACGTATTTTGAAGTTTTGTTCTTCTTGCTGAAGATTTCTGTAGCTATTCAGCATCTTTTGTAGTTCCATACAAATTTTAAAATTGTTTTTCTATTTCTGTAAAAACAAATGCCATAAGAATTTTAATAAACATTGCTTTGAATCTGTAGATCACTTTGGGTAATATGAATATTTTGATCACATTAATTCTTCCAATTTTACTTATTCATGTCTTCTTTAATTCCTTTCATCAATGTTTTGTAGTGTTCAGTGGAGAGATCTTTCTCCTCCTTGGGTAAATTTATTCTTAAGTATTTTATTCTTTTTGATGCTATTATAAATGGGATTAGTTTTAGTTTTTAATTTCTTTTTTTAGATGGTTCATTGTTAATAAAAAGAAATGCTACTTATATGTTGATTTTGTATTTTGTGACTTTACTAAATTAATTAATCAGTTCTATGACTGTTTTATGAAATCTCTAGGGTTTGCTATCCTGTCATCTACAGAGACAATTTTATGTCTTCTTTTCTAATTCGTATGCATTTTTTTCCTTTTTCTTGCCTAATTGCTCTGGCTAGGACTTCCAGTAACAGCTTGACTAAAAGTCAGCATTCCTCTCCCACAAGAGTCAGCATTCTTCTCTTGCTACACATTTCCTAGAAAAAGATTTCAGCTTTCCATCATTGATTATGATGTTAGCTGTAGGCATCTCATAAATGGCTTTTATTATGTTGATGTAAATTCTTCCTATATACCCAGTTTGTTGAGAGTCTTTATCATGAAAGGATGTTAAATTCTAGCACGTGCATTTTCTGCATCTATTTAGATTATATAATTTTATCCTTCATTCTGCTAATGTGATATATCACATTTATTGGTTTGCCTATGTTGAACCCATCTAATATTCCTCAGATAAATTGCATTTGATCATAGTGTGTGATCTTTTAAAGGTACTGTTTAATTAAATTTACTAGTATTCTGTTGAGAATTTTTGCTTCTATGTTCATCAGGGATATTAGCCTGTAGTGTTATTTTTTGTAGTGTCGTTCCCTGGCTTTGGTATTAGAGTAACGCTGCCCTTGTTAAATGGGTTTGGATATGTTCCCTCATCTTCAATATTTTGGAAGAGGTTGAAAGAGATTTATATTATTTATTCTTTAAATGTTTGGTAGAATTCACCAGTGAAGCCATCAGGTCCTGAGATTTTTTTATTTTTTTTTTGAGAGATTTTTGATTACTTATTCAATCTCCTTGCTCATTATTGGTCTGTTCAGATTTTCTATCACTTAATTATTCAGTCTTGATAGGTTGTATATTTCTAAGAATTTGTCAATTTTTTCCTTGTTATTCAATTTGTTCGGTATAATTGTTCACAGTAATCTCTTACGAACCTTTTTTATTTCTATGACATAGATTGTAATGTCTCCTCTTCATTTATAATTTTGTTTCTCCCTTTTTTCTTACTTTAGCTAAAAATTTATCACTTTTGTTCATAATTTTTAAAAAACTCTTTTACCCTTTTCAAAAAACTAACTGATATTGACCTTTTCTATAGTTTTCCTAGTTTTATTTATTCATTTCTGCTCTGATCCTTATTTTCTTCTTTCTATTAACCTTAAGATTACTTTGATCTTCCTTTTTAGTTCCTTGTTGTGTAAAATTAGGTTGTTTTTTGACATCTTTTTTTTACTTCATGTAGGTATTCCCTCTTAAAACTGTTTTTGCTACATCCCATAGTTTTGGTATTTTGTGTTTTTATTTTTATTTGTTTTAAGATTTTTTTGTTGGCCTTTTGATTTCTTCTTTGACATTTGTTGTTAGACAATATGTTGTTTAATTTCCACATATTTGTGAATTTTCCAATTTTCTTCCTCTTACTGATTCTAGTTTCACATCATTGTGATCAGAAAACATTACTTCAATCTTCTTAAATTTGTTAAGATTTGTTTTGTGGCCTAGCATATGATCTATCCTGGAGAATGCTCCATGTGTGTTTGAGAAGACTGTGCATTCTGCTGCTATTGGGTGAAATGTTCTGTATATGTATTTGACCTTATTTTGTTTTCAGTGTAGTTTAAATATGATGTTTGTTTATTGATTTTCTGTCTGGATAATTTATCCATTGTTGAAAGTGGTAATTAAGTCCCCTATTATTGTTTTATTGCTGTGTATTTCTTCCTTAAGATCTATAGAATTTGCCATATGTATTTAGGTGCTCTGATTTGGGTGCATATATATTTACAATTGTTATATCTTCTTGGTAAATTGATCCTTTTATCATTATATGACCTCCCTTGTCTCTTGCTATGGTTTTTGAATTAAAGTCTATTTGTCTTAAGTATACACAAATATACTCTGCTCTCTTTTGGTTTCCATTTGCAGAGAATACGTTTTTCCATCCCTTTACTTTCAGTCTGTGCATCCTTAAAACTGAAGAGAATCTCTCGTAGCCAACAAATATTTGGATATTATAAAAATCCTTTTAGACACCATATGTCTTTTGATTATACCCATTAAATTTAAAGTTACAATTGATGGGTTAAAAACATTCTACTGCCATTTTGTTAATTGTTTTCTGGTTATTTTGTAAATCATTCTTTTTTTCCTCTCTTGCTATATTCCTTTGTGATTTAATAATTTTATGTGATGTTTTGCTTTGAATTTTTCTCTTTTTTATATATCTACTATAGGTTTCTGATTTGTGGTTACCATAATACTTATATGAAACATCTTATAGTCATAACAGTCTATTTAAGCTGATAACACTGATTGCATATAAAAACTCTACATCTTATTTCCTCTTCACAATTTGTTTCTGAAGTCACAATTTACATCTTTTTATAATGTGTCTACACTAACAAATTACTGTCACTATAGTTATTTTTAATACTTTTGTCTTCCAATCTTTTTACTAGAACTTTAAGTTATCTACACACCACCTTATAGTATTAGAATATTCTGAGGTGGGAATGGTGGTTCATACTTGGAATCCCAGAACTTTGGGAAGCCAAGGGTGGAGCATCACTTGAGCCCAGGAGTTTGAGACAAGTCTGTGCAATGGTAAGACCCTGTCTCTACACTAATAATAATAATAATAATAATAACAAAATTAAGCCAGGCATGGTGGCACCCCTATAGGCCTAGCTACTTCTGGGGCTGGGATGGGAGGATCTCTTGAGTCTAGGAAGTCAAGGCTTCAGGGAGCTATGATAGTGCCACTTCACTCCAGTCTGGGTGACAGAGTAAGATCCTGTCTCAAAACAAGAATATTCTGAATTTGATGGGGGTAATTACCTTTATTGGTGAGTTTTAGACTTTTATATGTTTTCATTTTACTAATTAGTGTCCTTTGGTTTTGTATTGAAGAACTCCCTTTGGCATTTGTTGGAAGGCAGATCTAGTGGTGATGAACTCCCTCAACTTTGTCTTGGAAAGTCTTTATCTTACTTTCATATCTGCAGGTCAGCTTTGCCAAGCAAAATATTCTTGGTTGAGAGGTTTTTTTTAATTTCAGAACTTCGAATATAGTATCCTTTTCCCCCATTTTTTGCAAGGTTTCTGCTGAGAAATCTGTTGATAGCCTCAGGAAGTTTCCCTTGTAGGTGACAAACCTCTTTTCTCTTGCTGCTTTCAAAATTATATTTTTATGTTTGATTTTGTCAGTGTGATTATAATATGTCTCCCTGTAGCTTCCTTTGAGTTGAACCTGTGTGAAGATCTTTGAGTTTAATGAATCTGGATGTTCATATCTCTCTCCAGATCTGGGGAGTTTTCTGGGGAGTTTTCAGCTATTGTTTTCTTAAATATTCATACCTATTACAATAAAAGCACTCATGCCACACCTCTTCTTTACTCTTACAGTGAATTCTTAATATTGTATTCTCTCAATTCTGCAAAGCCAGGCCAGGTGCTGAGAACCTCCTGTTTGTCTTCTCTGGGAGCAGTTCCCTAAAATACTCAAGATTCTGTGCCTTCTCCCAATTCTGCAGAGTTCAGCCAGCTGCCGGCATGAGACACTTGTACTTGTCATCCATAACGGCTTGCTCAGAGAGCTGTCCTATGGGGGGATGAAGCACACAGAGTGTTTGGGGTGCCCATGGGTCAGCTAGGGGGAGGAGGTCCACAGATGAGGTATCCTGAGAAGCTCATGGGCAAGCCTCCTGATGCAGTCCACAGAGAGGATTCCCTTCACTGCCTCCATCTCCCCATCATTCAGCTGGGCTGATCACCTAAGAGTTCTAGGAAAGGCAGGGAAAAGTACATCTCTTGGACAGTATCCAGCATGGCTGGAGAAGCTAGGTTCTCACCCATTACACTCTCACTTTCTCTTGGGGGAGAAATCATGGGCTGAGGAGGTCTCTCTTGGCACTAACCTGCGCCAACTTGGGTGGGTGATGCAGGTAAAGTGAAACTGTTTTTCTTACCCACTTTGGGCATCTTGGGCTTTTTGCTCTAACAATGTGTAGCAACTTCTCTGCTGAACTCTCAGATTCCCACAAAGTTACTCTCACCCATGGGTAGTTGATAAAAATTGATTCTTTACAGGGGAGAGATGTTAGAAAACTCCTATTCTGCCATCTTGCTCTAGTGAAGAAATCTGTGGCTCAAAAATGTGAACTTATGGTTCACAGGCCCTTACTCCTCAACACTACCACTTAGATAAAATTATCAGAGTGAAAAAAATAAATAAAATAAAGCCATAACAATAAACAGGAGGCAGATTTCAACTTTTCTGAGAAAAAAAAGAAAACAGATATAAGCATCTTTATGGGAGTGAAAACTCTTTCCCAGAGTTTCTTCAGGAATAATAACAAATCTATGCATTGAAACCTGGAGGGGATCTGGGCTTAGAGTTAGTAGGTTTGAGAGAAGGCAAGGATAAGAAGGGCAACTTAACACACTGCTTTTGTGATCTGCAGTTGGAGCAGCTGAACCAACAGAAGTCTTCTCCATCCCCTTCCCTTTTCTCACAGAAGTACAACAGGTATTTGTACTCAAGCAGTGTGGGAAGCCTTTTATTAAATAATTTGTACTCAAGCAGTGTGGAAAGCCTTTTCTTAAATAATTAAAAGAACTCTCTGGGGAAAGCAAAGATTCCCATTCCCCATAATAAAGCCCTCTTCATTCTGGTATTTTTGGAGCTCTTTATTCTAAAAACCCTCTTCCCCCACCTACTGTTCTTAAAGTGAAATCTATATGGTGATGTGTTTCTCACTCTCCATATATAGTTCCCACCCATGTCAGAAACCCTCCATTTACACAGTAGAGGAAACCACACCAGCTTCTTGGTCTTTCGTTCTTTTCTAGGATCCTACTACATAGAACCAACAAGAGAATCAGGAAAATGTGCAACATATAAAAATAAAGACAAAAACAAACAGAAAAACTGATGTTGAATAAAGCAGAGATAATTCAGGGAATAGAAGAAAATCTTCCAAAAATTGTGGAGAAAAAGAGCAAAAATGTCATTCCATAACTAAAATAAGAAAATGCTTCTATAAAAAAATGGACAATGAGAAAACAAGAAAGAGCTCTTAGCAGTGAAAAATACCATTGCCATTTTGCCAAAATAGAACATTCAAAAGAAAGACTGGAAAATTAAGTGCAAAAAATTTTCCAAGAAGTAGCAAAATGAGAAAGTGACAGGTAATATGAGGAAACAGATATAGGATTTGGCAAGAAGTTCCAAACACTGACTAAGGGAAGCCCCAGAGGAGAAACCTGCCCAGCAGAGACCATGGTACCTGCAGCAAGTCTCAGGGACCCTGAAGGCAGAGCTCAGAAGGGGCAAGCATAAGCGGGTGTGGCTCCACACAGTCATGCTTTTCTCCTAAGTGGAAAACAGGCCACCTACTCAAAATTGAGACTTCTCTCCTCTTTTTTCCAGGGCCCCAACCCAAAGGGGTCTGGAGGGCCCCAGCCCTCCTGATCTGCCATCTGGGATTTGTGCCTAGCCTCCCTTCCCATGCTTGCAGGGCAGGTCCCCAGGTGGCACTGGATAAGCCCCTATTTATCACAATTTTAAAAAGGGAGAATATAGCAAAGTGAAGAGGGGATACTTTTTTCAGAGAAAGAATAGACAGAAATACTCCACAGCTGAAGAATACCACCTTTTTCACATTAAAATAGATTCTGAATAGAAATGGAAGACTATAGATACATTTTAAAGACATTTTAGAGCATCAAGGATAAAGTGAATATTTCAAAAAGAAAATACAAATTATTCCAAAGTGACAAGAACTAGGTAGGCATTATATTTCCTGTCAGCAATAAAATATGATAAAAAGAAAGTAACGGAATATTTTCAAAATTCTGAGAAAAAAATGTTCAGCTAAATTCTATAGCAAGTCAATTCACTAATCAAGTGGCATGGCATTTGATTGCCATTGTTAGAATTGACTCAGAAAGCTTACTTCCTATCCATATTTTTGTAAAAGGTATTTGAGAATTTACTCTAGCCAAACAAGAAAATACTGCAGAAAATGAAAAGATATATTATGCAAGGAAACTGGAATTAAATGGGAAGACTAAGGAAGGAAAGACCAAGATGACAAGAGACCTAGAGAACTATCATTCTATTCTGAAGAGGAAGTGAGAGGACTCTGAGAGAGAGGACTCCAGGAAAAAAAAAAAAAAAAAAAGAGGATGCTATAAAATATGACTGAGAGCCTGGAAAAAATTAAACATATAACAAAGGTAAATGCAAGGAAAAAAACAAACATTAGTGTATTAGTCTGTTTTCACACTACTGATAAAGACATACCTGAGACTGGACAATTTAAAAAAGAAAGAGGTTTAATTGGATTCACAGTTCCACATGGTTGGGAAGGCCTCAGAATCATGGCAAAAGGCAAGGAGGAGCAAGTCACATCTTACGAGCATGGCGGCAGGCAAAGAGAGCTTGTGCAGGAAAACTCCCCCTTATAATACCGTCAGATCTCATGAGATTTATTCACTATCATGAGAACAGCATGGGAAAGACCCTCCCCCATAATTCAATCATCTCCCACCAGGTTCTTCCCATAACATGTGGGAATGATGGAAGCTACAAGATGAGATTTGGGTGAGGACACAGAGCTAAACCATATCAATTAGAAACACCAGGATAAAATAAAAATAAAATAATATTTAAAAGATACTACTAAAAAGTCACAGTCCAAATGTGAAGCAAATTAAAGTGCAGCATTATTTTAAATAATTAGGATCATATCTGTAATGGTTAATTTTATGTGTCAACTTGACTGGGCCATGGGATGCCCACATATTTGATCAAACACTCTGGGTATATTTGTGAGGGTGTTTTTGGATGAGATTAACATTTGAACAGGAAGACTGAGTACAGCAGTTTTCTCTTCCTCATAGGAGTGGGCATTCAATCAGTTGAAGGCCTGAATCAGAGCAAGGAGTCTGGCCCTCCCATGAATAAGAGGAAACTCCTCTCACCTGGCTGTCTGAACTGGGACATTGGTCTTTACCAGCCCTGAGACTTGAATTGAAACATTGGCTCTTCTTGGGTCTTGAGCTTGCCAGACCTTAAGACCAGAAATTAAACTACCTGTTCTTCTGGGTCTCCAGCTTGTTGACCACAGATCTTGGAACTTGTCAGCTTCAATAATCATATGAGCCGATTCCTTATAGTTAATACACATATATAGATATATATAACATATGCACACATACATTTATATGTATATTATATGAGTGTGTACATATATGCACATTTATATGTATATTGTGTGTATATGTACACATACACAAGATGTGTATGTATGTATATATATACACATACCTATCCACACACACAGAGAGAGATAGATATGTGTGTGTGTGTATATATATACACACACATCTTGTTGGTTCTGTTCCTCTGGAGAACCTGGTTAATACAATATCTTTGCAATAGAAGAGAAGAAATGAAATCTTAGCATTCCCTAGTCACAATCGAATTTTATTTAAATTGTGATAATATTATTTTATGTATCTTTTTCCAGCATTAGAATTAATGCATGGACAAAATATGAAAGAATTGGGTGTGGTTTCTGAACAGACTGCAAGTTTTAATAAACTTGATAACATAAAACCAAAACCCTGATTGAAATAAGTAGATCATAAAGAGAGGAGATCTACAAATTTTGTAATAATTGGACAAAACTACAATTCTGAAATCTAGTTTTCTACCTTTTATTTATTTTCCTCTTTCTTTGGAAGAAAAAGACATGCTGATTCTTACTCAGAGATTGAATTTCTACTTGTGTTCCCCTCTACTTGTTGGAGAGATAAATGAAGAGGAATACTGATATTTTTATTTCACATAGTGGACAGTCAAGTCCAGTCACCCTGTTGCAAGTAAAAAGAAAAAAAAAAAGAATTAAGGTTACTTTTGCAAACTACAAAGTTAAGGAATTGAGGAACTAAAATTAGTACAGCTATCAGACATGGGTGGGAGAACAGAGGCAAGGAAATATGAGATTAGTGAAGCCAAAGCCTCCTCTTTCTTAATAGAAACCCAGTAGATGTTATCTATTTTACACTTTTACCTAAGTTGATAATTATCTACTGATGAACATAAAAATAGAGAGACCATCATATTTTCTGGTTCACTGAGGTAAATGTCACAAGATGAAAGTAGACGTTATAAGAAGAGTTTTCCTCTAAGGTGTATGTTTGGAGAATAGGCATGAATAGACAAGAGTTTATTGCCTTTCGTTATATAAAGAACTAAATAAGAAATCAACATTTTTGAAAATTTAAAATCAGTCAAGAGGAAAAAAGAAAATGAAAATGAATTGAAGAAATGAAAGAGCAAACCAAGAGTAAATGCACTTTTTAAAAAAATCATTGTTTCCTGGTGGAGCCAAGATGGCTGAAGAGCAACAGCTCCAGTCTACAGCTCCCAGCATGAGCAACGCAGAAGATGGGTGATTTCTGCATTTCCAACTGAGGTACCGGGTTCATCTCACTGGGGAGTGCCAGACAGTGGGTGCAGGACAGTGGGTGCAGTGCCCTGTGTGTGAGCCGAAGCAGGGTGAGGCATTTCCTCACCCAGGAAACACAAGGGGTCAGGGAACTCCCTTTCCTAGTCAAAGAAAGGGGTGATAGATGGCACCTGGAAAATCGGGTCACTCCCACTGTAATACTGCACTTTTCCAACGGGCTTAACAAATGGCACACCAGGAGATTATATCCCGCACCTGGCTCAGAGGGTCCTACGCCCACAGAGCCTCTCTCATTGCTAGCACAGCAGTCTGAGATCAAACTGCAATGCGGCAGCGAGGCTGGGGGAGGGGCGCCCACCATTTCTCAGGCTTGAGTAGGTAAACAAAGCAGCCGGGAAGCTCAAACTGGATGGACCCCACCACAGCTCAGTGAGGCCTGCCGGCCTTTGTAGGCTTCACCCCTGGGGGCAGGGCACAGACAAACAAAAGACAGCAATAACCTCTGCAGACTTAAATGTCCCTGTCTGACAGCTTTGAAGAGAGTAGTGGTTCTCCCAGCATGCAGCTTGAGATCTGAGAATGGGCAGACTGCCTCCTCAAGGGGGTCCCTGACCCCCGAGTGGCCTAACTGGGAGGCAACCCCAGTAGGGGCAGACTGACACCTCACACGGCCGGGTACTCCTCTGAGACAAAACTTCCAGAGGAACGATCAGGCAGCAGCATTTGCAGTTCACCAATATCCGCTGTTCTGCAGCCACCACTACTGATACCCAGCCAAACAGGGTCTGGAGTGGACCTCCAGCAAACTCCAACAGACCTGCAGCTGAGGGTCCTGACTGTTAGAAGGAAAACTAACAAACAGAAAGGACATCCACACCAAAAACCCATCTGTACGTCACCAACATCAAAGACCAAAGGCAGATAAAACCACAAAGATGGGGAAAAAAACAGAACAGAAAAACCGGAAACTCTAAAAATCAGAGCACCTCTCCTCCTCCAAAGGAATGCAACTCCTCACCAGCAATGGAACAAAGCTGAATGGAGAATGACTCTGATGAGTTGAGGGAGGAAGGCTTCAGAAAATCGAACTACTCTGAGCTAAAGGAGGAAGCTTGAACCAATGGCAAAGAAGTTAAAAACACTGAAAAAAAATTAGATGAATGGATAAATAGAATAACCAATGCAGAGAAGTCCTTAAAGGACCTGATGGAGCTGAAAACCATGGCATGAGAACTACATGATGAATGCAAAGCCTCAGTAACCGATGCAATCAACTGGAAGAAAGGGTATCAGTGATGGAAGATGAAATGAATGAAATGAAGCTGAAGAGAAGTTTACAGACAAAAGAATAAAAAGAAAGGAACAAAGCCTTCAAGAAATATGGGACTATGTGAAAAGACCAAATCTACATCTACTTGGTGTACCTTAAAGTGATGGGGAGAATGGAACCAAGTTGGAAAACACTCTGCAGGATATTATCCATGAGAACTTCCCCAGTCTAGCAAGGCAGGCCAACATTCAAATTCAGGAAATACAGTGAATGCCACAAAGATACTCCGAGAAGAGCAACTCCAAGACACATAATTGTCAGATTCACCAAAGTTGAAATGAAGGAAAAAATGTTAAGGGCAGCCAGAGAGAAAGGTCGAGTTACCCTCAAAGGGAAGCCCATCAGACTAACAGTGGATCTCTCGGCAGAAACTCTACAAGCCAGAAGAGAGTGGGGGCCAATATTCAACGTTCTTAAACAAAAGAATTTTCAACCCACAATTTCATATCCAGCCAAACTAAGCTTCATAAGTGAAGGAGAAATAAAATACTTTACAGACAAGCAAATGCTGAGAGATTTTGTCACCACCAGGCCTGCCCTAAAAGAGCTCCTGAAGGAAGCGCTAAACATGGAAAGGAACAACTGGTACCAGCCACTGCAAAAACATGCCAAATTGTAAAGACCATCAAGGTTACGAAGAAACTGCATCAACTAACGAGCAAAATAACCAGCTAACATCATAATGACAGGATCAAATTCACACATAACAATAGTAATCTTAAATGTAAATGGGCTAAATGCTCCAATTAAAAGGCACAGACTGGAAAATTGGATAAAGAGTCAAGACCCATCAGTGTGCTGTATTCAGGAAACCCATCTCATGTGCAGAGACACACATAGGCTCAAAATACAGGGATAGAGAAAGATCTACCAAGCAAATGGAAAACAAAAAAAGGCAAGGGTTGCAATCCTAGTCTCTGATAAAACAGACTTTAAACCAACAAAGATCAAAAGAGACAAAGAAGGCCATTACATAATGGTAAAGGGATCAATTCAACAAGAAGAACTAACTATCCTAAATATATACGCACCCAACACAGGAGCACCCAGATTCATAAAGCAAGTCCTGAGTGACCTACAAAGAGACTTAGACTCTGACACAATAACAATGGGAGACTTTAACACCCCACTGTCAACATTAGACAGATCAACAAGACAGAAAGTTAAAAAGGATATCCAGGAATTGAACTCAGCTATGCAACAAGCGGACCTAATAGACATCTACAGAACCCTCCACCCCAAATCAACAGAATATACATTATTATCAGCACCACACCACACTTATTCCAAAATTGACCACATACTTGGAAGTAAAGCACTCCTCAGCAAATGTAAAAGAACAGAAATCACAACAAACTGTCTCTAAGACCACAGTGCAATCAAATTAGAACTCAGGATTAAGAAACTCACTCAAAACGGCTCAACTACACAGAAACTGAACAACCTGCTCCTGAATGACTACTGGGTACATAACGAAATGAAGGCAGAAATAAAGATGTTCTTTGAAACCAAAGAGAACAAAGACACAACATACCAGAATCTCTGGGACACATTCAAAGCAGTGTGTAGAGGGAAATTTATAGCACTAAATGCCCACAAGAGAAAGCAGGACAGTTCTAAAATTGACACCCTAACACCACAATTAAAAGAACTAGAGAAGCAAGAGCAAACACATTCAAAAGCTAGCAGAAGGCAGGAAATAACTAAGATCAGAGCAGAACTGAAGGAAATAGAGACACAAAAAACCCTTCAAAAAATCAATGAATCCAGGAGCTGGTTTTTTGAAAAGATCAACAAAATTGATAGACCACTAGCAAGACTAATAAAGAAGAAAAGAGAGAAGAATCAAATAGACACAATAAAAAATGACAAAGGGGATATCACCACTGATCCCACAGAAATACAAACTACCATCAGAGAATACTACAAACACCTCTATGCAAATAAACTAGAAAATCTAGAAGAAATGGATAAATTCCTCGACACATACAATCTCCCAAGACTAAACAAGGAAGAAGTTGAATCTCTGAATAGACCAATGACAGGCTCTGAAATTGAGGCAATAATTAATAGTTTGCCAACCAAAAAAAGTCTGAGACCAGATGGATTCATAGCTGAATTCTACCAGAGGTACAAGGAGGAGCTGCTACCATTCCTTCTGAAACTATTCCAATCAATAGAAAAAGAAGGAATCCTCCCTAACTCATTTTATGAGGCCAGCATCATCCTGATACCAAAGCCGGGCAGAGACACAACAAAAAAAAAGAGAATTTTAGACCAATATCCTTGATGAACATTGATGCAAAAATCCTCAATAAAATACTGGCAAACCAAATCCAGCAACACATCAAAAAGCTTATCCACCATGATCAAGTGGGCTTCATCCCTGGGATGCAAGGCTGGTTCAACATACAAAAATCAATAAACGTAATCCAGCATATAAATACAACCAAAGACAAAAACCACATGATTATCTCAATAGATACAGAAAAGGTCTTTGACAAAATTCAACAGTCCTTCATGCTAAAAACTCTCAAAAAATTAGGTATTGATGGGACGTATCTCAAGATAATAAGAGCTATCTATGACAAACCCACAGCCAATATCATACTGAATGGACAAAAACTGGAAGCATTCCCTTTGAAAACTGGCACAAGACAGGGATGCCCTCTCTCACCACTCCTATTCAACATAGTGTTGGAAGTTCTGGCCAGGGCAATCAGGCAGGAGAAGGGAATAAAGGGTATTCAAGTAGGAAAAGAGGATGTCAAATTGTCCCTGTTTGCAGATGACATGATTGTATATCTAGAAAACCCCATTGTCTCAGCCCAAAGTCTCCTTAAGCTGATAAGCAACTTCAGTAAAGTCTCAGGATACAAAATCAATGTGCAAAAATCACAAGCATTCTTATACACCAATAACAGAAAAACAGAGAGCCAAATCATGAGTGAACTTCCATTCACAATTGCTTCAAAGACAATAAAATACCTAGGAATCCTACTTACAAGGGATGTGAAGGACCTCTTCAAGGAGAAGTACAAACCACTGCTCAATGAAATAAAAGAGGATACAAACAAATGGAAGAACATTCCATGCTCATGGGTAGGAAGAATCAATATCGTGAAAATGGCCATACTGCCCAAGGTAATTTATAGATTCAATGCCATCCCCATCAAGCTACCAATGACTTTCTTCACAGAATTGGAAAAAAGTACTTTAAAGTTCATATGGAACCAAAAAAGAGCCCACGTCACCACGTCAATCCTAAGCCAAAAGAACAAAGCTGGAGGCATCACGCTACCTGACTTCAAACTATACTACAAGGCTACAGTAACCAAAACATCATGGTACTGGTACCAAAACAGAGATATAGACCAATGGAACAGAACAGAGCCCTCAGAAATAATGCCACATATCTACAACTATCTGATCTTTGACAAACCTGACAAAAACAAGCAATGGAGAAAGGATTCCCTATTTAATAAATGGTGCTGGGAAAACTGGCTAGCCATGTGTAGAAAGCTGAAACTGGATCCCTTCCTTACACCTTATACAAAAATTAATTCAAGATGGATTAAAGACTTAAATGTTAGACCTAAAACCATAAAAACCCTAGAAGAAAACCTAGGCAATACCATTCAGGACATAGGCATGGGCAAGGGCTTCATGTCTAAAACACCAAAAGCAATGGCAACAGAAGCCAAAATTGACAAATGGGATCTAATTAAACTAAAGAGCTTCTGCACAGCAAAGGAAACTACCATCAGAGTGAACAGGCAACCTACACAATGGGAGAAAATTTTTGCAACCTACTCATCTGACAAAGGGCTAATATCCAGAATCTACAATGAACTCAAACAAATTTACAAGAAAAAACAAACAACCCCATCAAAAAGTGGACGAAGGATATGAACAGACACTTCTCAAAAGAAGACATTTATGCAGCCAAAAAACACATGAAAAAATGTTCATCGTCACTGGCTATCACAGAAATGCAAATCAAAACCACAATGAGATACCATCTCACACCAGTTAGAATGGCGATCATTACAAAGTCAGGAAACAACAGGTGCTGGAGAGGATGTGGAGAAATAGGAACACTTTTACACTGTTGGTGGGACTGTAAACTAGTTCAACCATTGTGGAAGTCAGTGTGGCTATTCCTCAGGGATCTAGAACTAGAAATACCATTTGACCCAGCCATCTCATTACTGGGTATACACCCAAATGATTATAAATCATGCTGCTATAAAGACACATGCACACGTATGTTTATTGCGGCACTATTCACAATAGCAAAGACTTGGAACCAACCCAAATGTCCAACAATGATAGACTGGATTAAGAAAATGTGGCACATATCCACCATGGAATACTATGCAGCCATAAAAAAGGATGAGTTCATGTCCTTTGTAGGGACATGGATGAAGCTGGAAACCATCATTCTCAGCAAATTATCACAAGGACAAAAAACCAAACACCGCATATTCTCACTCATAGGTTGGAATTGAACAATGAGAACACATGGACACAGGAAGGGGAACATCACACACCGGGGACTGTTGTGGGGTGGGGGGAGGGGAGAGGGATAGCATTAAGAGATACACCTAATGCTAAATGATGAGTTGATGGGTGCAGCACACCAACATGGCACATGTATACATATGTAACAAACCTGCATGTTGTGCACATGTACCCTAAAACTCAAAGTATAATAATAATAAAAAAAGAAAGAAAAAAAATCATTGTTTCCTATGGGGTGGATGACACAGAGCTTTTGCATTTTAATGATAATTTCTTTAAGAGTTTCCTGCTGATTTCTAGTGATTGTTAGAAATATCAGTCTAAAATAGAAAATGATGGCTGTGAAAATAAACCTTGCTTGCTTCAATTTCAAGGTATTTTAGGAACAAGGATGCAAGTTCTTTTTTTACTCGTAAGAACAAAATCCTTCTGCTCCGTAGGATTATTGACAGCCTTTCTTCTACCATATGGGCTTTATTTTATGCAGCAGCACGATACTACAATTCTGAGGTCTAGTTTTCTACCTTTTATTTATTTTCTTCTTTCTTTCTTTGGGAAAAAAAAAAACACATGCTGATTCTTAGTCAGAGATTGAATTTCTACTTGTGTTCCCCTCTACTCCTTGGAAAGTAGGTTTTTTATTTCCTTTGAGGGATGTAATGGATTTCTATTATCTAGAGCCATATTATCAAGCAGTATAGCACAGCACACACAGATGGGGTTTTAGACATTAAAAAAGTAAAAGAACAAACAAAAAAGATAAAAGTCAATTAAACTCTGCAATGAAAATATCATAGATCACAAAAGCAGTCTGGTCTTTTTGTTATGCACCTTGATATTTCAGGGTTTAGAAAGTGACTTTTAATGACCAACATAGGCCAAAAGAAAAGTATTCTCTGGCACAAGAGATTGAAAAGAGTAGTTATCAGTAAGCAATGGATTTTTTTTTGAGTTAGGTTTTTAATCAACCCAAGTGAAGTCCTTCAATTGAACAAAGAAAAAATTCACTTAAAAGTCTTGACCAGGCCCGGCGCGGTGGCTCACGCCTGTAATCCCAGCACTTTGGGAGGCCGAGGCAGGTGGATCACTTGAGGTCAGGAGTTTGAGACCAGCCTGGCAAGCATAGTGAAATCCCATCTCTACTATAAATACAAAAATTAGCCAGGCATGGTGGCAGGCGCCTGTAATCCCAGCCACTTTGAAGGCTGAGGCAGGAGAATCACCTGAACCCAGAAGGCAGAGGTTGCAGTTGAGCCGAGATTGCCCCATTGCACTCCAGCCCTGGCGACAGAGCGAGACTCCGTCTCAAAAAACAAAAAACAAACAAAAAACATCTTGAGCAAGGAAAACATCCAACGAGCATAAGAAAGAGTTTAAAGGACTAACGCATTATTGAGAAGATGTTACTTATATGCTGACAAAAGTGAAGGACAATCAAAGACTAAAATACTAAATCGAACATAATCAAACCTCAAAATTCCTGGGATGTGCAAACATATTTCTGGAATATATGACAACGGATGGACCAACATGTGCACTGAAAGCACTGCAGCTTGCTACAGGCACAAATTTGGAGAATGTGAGCAATTATAAAGTTCCACACAATTAAAGCTGAAAGATCACATCTTAGTAACATGTAGGAAATATTAAGGCCTTTGCAAGTCTCTAGTGTTCTCTTGTTCTATTCAGCAACTCTCTAGCTATTGCCCTAATTCCCCAGCTTGATTCACAAGCAAGACCTGCACGTTTCATCTCTACTCCACTTCTCTTCAAGATTCAGTTCATCATTGTACCCTAACAACTTCCACCCTCTCTCTTCTATGCTGCCTCTTGCTGGCCAAATCCAACAACCATATTTCAGCCCTCTCTTTCTTGACATTTTTGTTCGTTTGAGATTTTTAGACATTATGTCCTTGAAATTGAGTTTTCCTTCAAACAGCTGCTCTTTCACTGGCCCCCTGGACAAGGAATCATTTTTTACTTTCAAGTCTTATTATTTTAGAAATACATTTTATTAGGCTATAGCTGCCATCAGTAGTGATTCCTCTGATAGATCTTGGAAAAGTAAGTTGAAAATCTTCTGGAAAAGATTTGCCACTTTAGATGCCATTAAGTATATTCTTGATTCCTGAGAAGAGGTCAAAATAGCAACATGAACACAAACTTGGAAAAAGTTCATTCCAACCCTTATGGATGATTTTGAGGGTTTCAAGACTTCAGTAAAGAAAAGAACTGCAGATGTGGTGAAATAGCAAGAGAACTAGAATTAGAAGTGGAGCCTGGAGATGTGACTGAACTGCTGAAATTTCATGATCAAACTTTAACAGATGAGGAGTTGCTTCTTATGGATGAGCAAAGAAAGTGGTTTCTTGACATGGAGTCTACTCCTTGTGAAGACACTGAACATCACTTAAATCACAACAAAAGATTTAGATTACATAAACTTAGTTGATAAAGCAGTGGCAGGCTTTGAGAGGACTGACTCAGATTTTGAAAGAAGTTCTACTGTAGGCAAAATGTTAGGAAACAGCATCACATGCTACAGAGAAATCTTTTATTAAAGGAAAAATCAATTGATGAGGAAAACTTCGTTATTGTCTTATTTTAAGAAGTTGCCACAGTCACCCCCACCTTCAGCAATCACCACCCTGATCAGTCAACAGCCATCAACATTGATGCAAGACCTTCCACAACCAAAAAGATTACAATTCACTGAAGGCTCAGATGATTGCTAGCATTTTTAGCAATGAAGTATTTTAAATTAACAGTTTACTTTTTTTAGATATAATACTATTACACGCTTAATAGACTAGTGTAGTCTATTACACTATACTATTAATAGTAATGCTAATAAGTTCATAATGCTATTGCACACTTAATAAACTAGTGTTGTAAGTGTGCATAATGCTATTGCACACCTACTAAACCAGTGTTAACTAGTCTATTACACTATAATATTAATAGGCGAGTGTAAACATAAGTTTTATATGCACTGGGAAAACTCAAAAACTTTGTGTGACTCACTTTATTGTGATATTCGCTTTATTGCAATGGTCTGGAACCAACCCCATGATATCTCCAAGTTATGCCTGTCTAGCAGTTATCACAATTTGTATTTATTATATTTGTGTGCTAGCTATAGTGCTTAGCTATTTCTTGTGTACTATCTGCCTGCAAGTTTCATGAGCTTGGAGAACAATTTGTATTCCCAGGAACAAGCGCAAGGCCTGGCATACCAAAGAAAAATATTTGTGTTTGTTGAAAGAATGTATAGGAGCCATTTGCAGATGACTCCCCAGTACATAATCCTAATCTGACTTCTTCTCTGAGCTATCGAATTCACCAAACTGGCTCTGAGGTTTTAATTTGAATTTCCCACAGATACTCAAACTCAATGTATGGAAAAAGAACTCCCAGTATTTGTTTGGAAGCCAGCATTGCCTCCTCATTTCCTGTTTCAGTGACTGAAAAGATCATTCACCTAGTCTTCCAAATCAGAAAAATAAATGTCACTCGAAACCCCTTTGTCTTCAGTATCTATATCCCAGTGGTACCAAATCTTGTCCATTCTTCTCCTAAGTGCCCCTCAGCTTTATCCTTGTTGCCTTTCAGCTTCTCAATTTTTATTTCAAAAGCTTCAAATTACTCTTCTTGACTCTATCCTATCTCCTCCAATCTATTCAGCAAATTGTTTCCAAAATAATCCTTCTAAAAAGCAAAACTGACCCCATCAGTCACCCTTTTAAGATCTTATATGGTCCCTTTCATCTCCCATGGGGATTGGAAACCAAGGTAGTCTATGTTTACTTTGGCCCATACATTTGTTAAGTAAATTTGAATTTGTTTCCAACATTAAAATTTGGAATATTTTGTGCATAAACCCATATTTCTAGCTCCACCTAAAAAATCCAAAGTTCTGGTGACACTGGACACAAATTTCCACATAGCAACAAGATGGAGCTGAATACCACCTACTTCCACCACCTAGTTCCTGTGGACTGGGAATGTCTGCAGCTGCATTTTATGACATGCCACCCAGCTCGCGTTTCATTTGGGCTATATGACTGGATCCACTTGCCTGGAGGGAAAGCTGCAAACACCAAAACATGGCATATCAAGCCTTCTGCACATGCTTCTGCCAGGCAGCCTTTTTGGAATCCTGCCCTTCTACACAGACTCTCACTTTCCAATACCCATTCCCCTCTGGCCTCACACAGTATACTTTAGTCAGGTCAAAATATTCGCACTTTCCCAATCACACCACAATCTCCAGTTTTCCTCCAGTCACACATGGTATTCCCTCTATCAGGAATGCCCTCGAGCCCCTTTAAACTCCCTCTCATGCATCCAAGGAGAGACAGATCTTGATGGGCCTACAGGCTCAATTCCTCCCTTTTGGGAAGACTAGCAGACAGCTGGCTCAGCAGGTGTCTTGACAACCCTCAGCCAAACGGGGGTTCTAGTAGCAGAGCATCTAGCAATCCTGCCCTAACAGGAAATGATGGGTAGCTAGATATGGGTATTTACAGTGTGCCTTCCACAGGGATACTTTTTTACCTGGTGGATGGCCTAATGCCTAGTTGTCCAACCCATGACCAGGGAGTTCCTTCCCATGGGAAACTTAGTTATAATAGCAGACACCCTTTTGGGTCTTGTCTGACCCCTGCCTGACCATGGCTCAGGCTGAACCCAACCCTGCGTCTCCCCCATCCACACCCCATCCCTCATCCCAGAGAAAAACTAGCTGGGGCAGTCCCTCATTCTTCAGATGGAAGGTGCAAATTTAATACACCACCCCAACAGGAGACAAGTTCAACGATTTCGCTTACAGATCCTGGGTGAAGAGAACGTAGTGAGTCTGGAGGGCAGTTCTCTTTCTCCAGTTCATGTGAGGCAGAAATGAAGTCAGGCAAAGAGAGTGAGTGAGTGAGAGAGAGAGAGAGAGAGAGAGGCAGCATATATAAAGGAAATATAAGGGAATAGATTGTGAGTCACTGTGAGTTAATGGGCAAATACCTAAATGGGCCATTTAAATGGCAGGAAAGTTGGGAGCCCCATCTGCTAGGCGGGAGAGATACCTCGAATTTCTTATCTCTGGCCACCCTTCTGGAGCCATGTGTGTTTGGTGTAAACTGGAAATGGTGTCAAGGGTGACAGATCCCTGCTTCTGATATGATAAAGTTAAATTCATATTCAAAATGGATGCAAAGACAACGTAAAATTATAAGAAGTCTCTATAGCAAGTCAGAGTTAGCTCAAAACAAATGGAACAAATGGGATGACACCAACAGCTAGGCTTTGGAGTTTCCCCCTTTCTAACAATGTCATTTCCCCACTCATTGTTATATAGTCACAGATATATCCTTCATTTCTCTGATCCTATAAATATGTAGGGCCCCTTTCAACTAAAACATTGACAATTGTGTATCCAGCCTAAAATTGGCTTAAGCTGTAGAACAATGAGAAAGTAGGGGATTGCATTGCTCTATTAATTTTCTGCTTGTAACTCTTCCCCCAATATACCCTTTAAAACATCTGCTCCATGCAGTGCTAGAGTGTATGTCACGCCTTCGATTGCCTGTCTAAGCCTTCCTTGGTTTATAGAGCCTTTCCTGACTTCCCCAGCAAGACTAAGATCTTTGTTCCTCCCCCAACTTCAGCACCTTGCTTATTCCCTTAGAATTAGCCCTAACACATAAAGGATTTATCAACTCTATTGTAATTCCTCCTGTGAGTTTATATTTTATTCATCTTTCTAACACCACACCAGGTACAAAGTAAAAGCTCAATAAATGTTCACATGAATTAGCTGAATAATATCAATGGGGTCATTCAGGTAGCTATCTTATGGTAGTTATTCATGAGACAAAGCAGTACATCTTCCCATCTAATTCAATAAGATCTGAAATAAATAACATTAAGTTTCATTTTTCTGCCTTCCTTAGAATCTTTTTTGTATTATTTTTTGTATAACAATTTTATGGAATGGTTTTGAAAACTAATTTCAATAAGATGCCCATAAGGTGCTTACCACAGTGCTTAGCAACAAGTGAGTATTCGGGAAAAGGTCAGTGTACCAGGGAAGCATCATTTGCCATGGTTGAAAACAAAGGTTTTGGAATTAAACAAGATTTCAATCCTGTAGCCAAAATAGCATGTCACACAGCATAGGTACTGAATAAGTATCTATTGAATGAATGAATAAATTAATAAGTGAATGAGAAATCCTGACCCTGCCCATTATTCCTGGGTTGTCTCCAAGTCCTTGAAATTGCAGCTCTCTCCACCTAAAACAATCTTCCCCAGATATTTGCCTAGTTCTGCCTCTTCTCTAGGTCTCTGTTCAAATGTTCTCTTATTGAGAGGCCTTCTCTGAAGTACCCAGATGAAAGGGAACCCTGGCACTTCCTTTTCCCCTTATCCTACCTTCTCTCTTCAATATATGATCATCTGTAATGCTACACAGTTAGTTGTCTTTTGGCTGCAACATTAGCTCAAGAGAGCAGAAACTTTGCTTTGTTTGCTTCTGCACATTCACCCGGAAAAATGTCTGGATGAATGAATCTTGAAGAATTTTGGCCTATTGCCTCTTCCTCATTTGTAAAATAATGGGGTAGAAATGATATGCTAATGCCTTCCTAGATGAAACCTTATATGATCCCTTTCTCCCAATTTTTTGCCCACTGTATACACTAATAAACCTCCTTCTTTTATAAATACATTCAAATTCTGTGCCGCCAGGTAAAGTTGGTCATGCTGAAAAACTTTTTTTTTGTCCACAGTTACTTGGCACTGTCTAGATGGCAGCTAAGTGGTAATGAATCTGTATTTTTTTAGAATTTAGAATGTTATAGTTGTGATGGATCCAAAAGCTCGCCTCGATCAACCGACTCATTTTACAGATATGAACTTTTAAGACCAGAGGGGCCAAGTGATTTAGTCAAGATTCCTCAAAGTTCTGCCAGACCCTCCAGATTGAAGGGTCCTAATCAACACTTATTACAGTAAGCCATGGTTCTACTGTAATTAAAAGGTGGGCACCAGGATTCAAATACCTTCTAACCCTGGGTCCATTCCTTTTTCCACCATAAAGCCCTGCTCCTCCAGTCCTGCTAAGAGCCATGCGTATTAAACTTACCCAGTGGAAACACAGTTATATTCTTCCAGCAGCCAAATCTCTTCTGACAAGCTAAGGTGGAATTAGCGACAAGAAGGCACAGCCTGAACTCATTAAGGGTCTCAGCTCTTCAGAAGCAATACTCTATCCCTTGTCATCTGTTCGAATTTGCTCCTGTGGTTTCATGGGGCACATAATTCTTGGCAAATCAAATTCCTTGAACCCCCTAAGGCTGCTGGACAGGAGCTTCAAGAATTATGAGTTTTCAGAGTCTGAAGATAGCTCTTCAATTTAACCAACTGTAGCAACTGATTTAATTAAGTAGTCACTCTGGTTTAAGGCTCTGCACTTCTTCAGATGCTATTTAACGATTCTGTCTTCCGCTTGAATTTGACTCCAAATCCACCCTAATATCCATAGGCAGTTAGAATTAATCAATGCTTCCCACTCAAACCCACTCCAAGTCCAAAAAAAAAAAAGAATGATAAATTTGTCTAGCCGCAGTCACCAACGTTGTAGAGGACATCACTGCCCCCTGGTGGAAATACTAAAAACTGTTCTGGGAATGTTCCCGGAAAGATCAAAATCTTCAGAATGTCCCTCAGTGTATTACAGAAAAAACTAACTTGTTAGTAATCTGCACATTGAAAGGTCATGACGTCCCAGTGACCATGTTATTATCCTACTCTCTTTTCCCCTCCTTAATTTCTCAATTCGTAGCTCAAGTTGCTTCAGGCATCTACAACGCATCATCAGATGGTCTCCCGGTGACACTGGAATACGAAATCTCCTCAGTGGATGTGCATTACCAAAACACCAGTGACCACTTCAAGACAAATCAAAAGGTTGTCTTCATGTAGCGTAACGTTGTCTAAATTTAGGAGAGCTCTAGTTCATGCAGCTACTGAAAAACCTGGCTTCTGTGTATACTTGGCAAATTTGCAAATCACCTCTTAATTCTTCCCCAGTTTTTTTTGTAGGTAGAGGAGGATTTCCCCAAATTTAGGGAAAAAAAGCCTAGGTTTTTTTTCTGTTGAAAAAATTGAATGAATGAGGTGAGTGAGCCTCAGGGCCTTTTATTTTCCCCTGCCAGTGTAAGACAGAGAAAACAGTGTAGGAGCTGCTGTCATAAAAAAAAAAAAAAAAAAAAGCCTCCCCAATGACTCCTGTTTACTCTTTGGAACTCCAAGAGTTTATTTTCTAAAACCATGGATGCTAATCCTGGATGCTCATCAAAATCATCTGAAAAGTTTGTCATTTTTTTCTTACAGCTGTTGTGTTATATTATTGTTTGATACAGATTCCTAATTGCTGAATTGTTATTTCAGAGAATGGGGAACAAAATTGTTTTCATGAATGAGTGAAGTCTCTAAGTAAACCCTAATCTTCTTAGAACAATATTTCTTTCATAACTGACTTTATACAAATTAACTCTTTTCTCTTTCCCAATTGCCACCACTTTCATTTATACACCAGCATCATCCATGATCTATTGCAATGGGCATAATATATTATGGCACACAAGAGATTGTCTTCCCATCCATCCTCAACACCACCTTCAGAGTCATATTTTTAGACACCAAATAGATCCTGTTATTTCCCTAAATAAAACCTTTCAATGGCTCTTCATTAAACATAAGATCAAATTCATATTCCTTAGCATGACATACAAAAGCTATGTTTCAATACCTACAACTAATATATCAATCAAAAAACGTTTTTTAAGTCTATGCTTCGACCATGACCAAAAACTTACAGTTCCCCCAAATATACCATACCATTTCAAGCCTCTTAACCTTTGCCTAAAGCCCTGCTTAGACTGCTTTTTCCCCATCTCTACCCATTTCTACCCATTTCTGCAGGACATTTATGTTTCCAGACTCGCAATTTCCCTCTTTTTAAAGCACTTTCCTAACCTCTTTCTTCTTCCCATGTAGAACTTACCATAGTACTTATAACACTTGACAGTATTTGCTAGTCCACCTCCCTCTGATAATTAGAATGGCCATAAGGGTGACAGAATTATGCCTGAATGATTTTTGTATCTAGAACAAATTACTGTTGAATGAATGAGTGAAGGAATGAATAAAAATGCCCAACACATACACAAGAGCATATTTGACTCAGTTTACATTGCTCCATTGCCAAACTGATGGGGAAAAAAAACAGTGTAAACTCATATGATTGAGCAGACATGATTAAAAACTCAGCACCCAAGAGCCCTTCCTCAGGCAGAAGGTGAAATGAGTAGTTTCATCTGACAGGTCACAATATCCCCATGCACAGCTGGGAGAAATCAGCTCACATTGAAGGAGCTAGGTCCTGGAGTAGCCACTGCCCCTTTCCCCTGGATTCTGTAAGAGCTTGATTCGCCCATACTATAATGTATATTTAATTATATTACTTAATAAATCATCAGCATTTACTTTACTTGAATCATGATTTTACTTGCATGAGTACATCAACTTGATATGTAAGCCTATACTTAAGAAAACAAAATAAATGTTTTTGAGCACTCAATTTAATACAAAACAATAATAATAAATAAACATTGCCCTTCCAGGTTTTTAAACCCATGGAAACATAATGCATCTATATTAACGTGCAACTGCATGCATGTATAATCATTATTAAATAAGTAGATTCAGTTTTCATCCTTTAGATAGTCTTTAGCAGTGTAGTATACGACAATAAATGAAAAGTGTATCAATCAAAGTTTCATAGTCCTCTCTCTGCATAAAGAAATACGAAGGAGGAAAATGAAAACTAAATAGATTGCCAGGCAGGAAATGCCGATACTGTCCTTCATCCACATTTGGAATAGTTCTCTGGTCTCTCTCTTCCTAAAATAACCTAAGCAGTAAGTCAAATAATTTCTTTCTTCTTTGGTAAAAGTAGACCTAAATTTCAGTTTACAAAGAAAGAAAAGTGAAAATAGGGAAGGAAGGAAAGAAAGATGCCCAACTGCCTGACTTTGAATTAATTGCAATCCTTTTAATTAAAAAAAATAAATAATATTTAAAAAGCTGTTCCATCTTGACCACATCCTCTGTCAATCTGCATAACTACCCAGTGAGGTAGGGACATTCATACAGCTATGGAGCTGGGACTCTAGGCCTCCACAGATCCATTGACTAATTGCCCTTAGGGCTCAGGTCAGACCTAAATTCCCCTAATTCCAGTGCTTTCCTCATTTCAAAAAAGTAATGTTTTATCTCTCATCTTTTTCGGTTAGTTTCTAGAGAATATTCTCAATTCTGACTTTATAATTGAGGAGATAATTGGAGGAGATAATTTAAGATTACCACTGCTTACAACTGTGCTGTCCAAGAAAGTAGCCTCTAGCCATGTGTGGCTGCTGAGCACTTGAAATGTGGTTAGTGCAACTGAGGAATTTAGTTTCAGATTTTTTTTAATTTTAATTAAACTAAATTTAAGCTGTAAAACTGATACTCAGTTCCATCAATGGAAAACTTTTAAGTATGTTTGGATCAACTTGTGCATATGAATTTTTCCACTTTAAATTTTATGAACTCTAAAATCAGATAAAAATATATCTAATGAAAAGCTAACATCTGAATTGAGATGAGATATGCTGTCAGTATAAATACATGCTAGATTTAGAAGGCTTAGTACAAAAAAGAATGCAAAAAATCTCATGGATAATTTCTATGTTGATTACATGCTGAAATAATATTTTGGAAACATTGCGTTAAGTAAAATGTATTAAAATTGATTTTACCTATTTTGTTTTACCTTTTTCCATGTAGCTACTCAAAAATTTTTAATTTTTTATGTGACTCATATCATATTACTATTAGACAGTATTGGCTTAGAAGAAATCTCTATCAGGTGAATGAGTTAAACCAAATCTCTCTCTCTTCACCTCCCTCCCTACCTGACCCCACCTAGCAAGTAACAGCTTAGGAGAGCTGGCCATTCAGAGATCTATCTGACTTCCATAATTAGCCTGTTTAGCTTTCTCATGCCTCAGTTTCCTCATTAGCATCAGATTTTCTTGAGACATATTTACATATACAGTTAAGGTAATTATCTAAGTATCAGAGCTACAAGAGGAAAAGAAATAAGATGTCTACATTAAAACAGCCAGCTCTGATAAAGGAAAAAAATAATAGGTTTTCAAAATTCAAAACCTAAAGGTATCTCTTGCTATATTTCCCCACAGATACAATAATGCAATGACTACATCAGTTTTAGCAGCAGGACAAAACAGGTATTCTCAGATGTTAATATTAATAAGGTCTTTTCTGGAAGATTTTATGCAAAAAACCCTATATATATATATGAGACTATAAAACCCCAAATTAATATGAGTTTAGCTTACATACAGAGGTGCCATTTTATCACTCTAGTAATCTTATGTCATAATCTTTGTTAAATAGCAAAATACTGGCATTCTTTATTTCCTTCAAAAACAAAAAGACTACAAAATAGGCATAACTGGTAGATGTCCCTATGGGTCTAATGGGTCTATTTTGGTTTCAATAAGAAGAAAAAATTGATAGGAATATATGTTTTCCTTTTAGTGCTGGCCAACTCTCAAAAGTATTGAATTTTACAAATGAATGTCAAGTACATTGTTTAAGCAATATTAATCAAATTATATAACTGATAATTCCTCGCATGTTGACATTTTGATGATTTCATAAATCAAGATTTTATTGCTTTAGATTCCAAATAGGTTCCTGTTGTGTAAGATGAGATTGTAAAGTAACAACCTGTTTTTAAACTGTGATTTAGTGAGAGTATTCTCATTTATGCAGAATGGTACAGATATTGCATCATTTTGTGCTCATATCCTTATTGGTCTGACTTATAGTAGGAAATCCAGGAAGAAAAGGTGGTATCAGTTCAGCACCCCATGGGTATGGAGATGACTTGCGCCTGGTTTTCTAAGGCCCTAAGCCAGAGAGCTGTGGTTCCTCATTTCCCCAGATACATCATCAGCAATTTCTCTGTTGAGGTTTCTTCTCCCAGTTGGTCTGATCACCTGTCCTTGGCTCAAATCACTGTATCCTCTCTTAGGGTTAAATAATGTTTTGACCATGACCCACTGTGAGATATATATTTTACATATCAATTCTACCCAGATACAGATACACATACATAAAGCACATGCTTCACCCCTGCCTCAAAAAATTACTCTTAATCAGAAAGATGCTGTTTGATATTTTCTATACTATTATATAATATCAAATGTTCTACTATATATAGAGAAATAGGGGCTTCTGGCTTTCAATACAGCATGTCAGGAGAAAATGAACAGCTCTTCTTAGATCTGCCAGAGAAATGAGGTCGCAGGACAAACTGATGCCTCCAAAACTGGAGAAACAACAGGAGAATACAGAGAATTACAACTTACTAAAGCAGAAACTCACAGGCAGAAACCTCCTTGGGAACCAGTGGTAAGGCAGAAAAACCAAAGCCGTAATTGGTGAATATCTGGAGGCTAGGTGTGGACGAGTCAGAGAGCTAAGAACTCCAAGAGGACCCAGTCTCAGGGCCTCATACTTTTGTGAATTTTACCTCCAAGAGCTCTACCAGGCTCTCGCAGTAACATCAGAGAAAGATCTCAGACTTCCAACAGTGGCAGAAGAAAAGCAGCCATTTTGAAACACTCCAGAGCATTCTATTCTTCTTAACAAGGCTTGCCCTCAAGAGATACCAGAGCCTAACCTGTTGAGGTTTTATTAGACTCAACTGACCTTAAGAAAGGGAAATACCTAACTCCAACCCACTGGTGCATTTCATGTGGAGGAAGAGAAATACCCACTTCCAGCTTCCTCTGGCCATCCTGTCATGCCTGAGCCAGGCAGTAGGCTCCCTAAAGACTGAGACCTAATCATAGGACTATAGAACACTTCCCTTCCCCAAACATCTTACTACCACATTAGCAAAGCTGTATTTATTGCAGATCCTTTTACCCACTACAACATGTCCTAAAATTGCAGGGCATACTAAAAGACAAAAAACACAATTTAAAGAAATTAAGTAAGCATCAGAAAGAGAGTGAGACATGGCAGGCATGCTGGAATTATCAGACAGGGAATTTAAGACAACTATGATTAATATGCTAAGAGCACTAATGGAAAAAGTAGATTACATGCAAGAACAGATGGGTAATGTGAACAGAGGTATGTAAATTCTAAAAAGGAATGAAAAAGAAATACCAGAGATCGAAAACATGATCATAGAAATGAAGAACGTTTTTAATAGGCTTATTAGACAAAGAATCTTTAAGTTTGAGGACATGTCAATAGAAACTTCTAAAACTGAAATGCAAAGAGAAAAAAGACTGGAATTAGGCCCACAAAATATCCAAGTACAATGGAACAACTACAAATGGTGTAACATCCATGTAATGGGAATATCAGAATGAGAGGAGAGAGAGAAATATTTGAAACAATAATATCTGAGAATCTTCTCTAAATTAATATCAGACACCCAACCACAGATCCATAAAGCTCAGAGTACACCAAGTCAGATAAATCCCAAAACAACACTATACCTAGACATATCATACTCAAACTGAAGAAAATCATAGGTGAAAAAAAAAATCTTGAAGAATTCAAAGGAAAAGAACAGCTTACTTATAGAAAGACAAAAATTAGAATTATACTTAACTTCTCAGAAACCATGCGAGTAATAACAGTGAAGAGAAATATTTAAAGTATTGATAGAAAAGCTACCAAGCTTATATTCTATATCCTCCAAGAGGGTCCTTCAAAAGTGAAAGAGAAATACTTTCTCCAACAAAAATTGAAGGATTTTTTTTTTTTTGCCAGTAGACTTGCCTTGAGAGCAATGTTAAAAGTTCTTCAGAGAAAAGGAAAATAAACTAGGTTAGAAACTTGGATTTACATAAAGGAAGACCATTAAAGAAGGAATAAGTGAATATAAAATAAAAACTCTTATTTTTGTCCGAGCCTGGTGGCTCATGCCTGTAATCCCAGAACTTTGGGAGGCCAAGGTGAGCAGATCACAAGGTCAAGATATCAGGACCATCCTGGCCAACGTAGTGAAACCCTGTCTCTACTAAAAATACAAAAATTAGCTGGGTATGGTGGTATGCACCTGTAGTCCCAGCTACTCAGGAAGCTGAGGCAGGAAAATCACTTGAACCTGGAAGGTGGAGATTGCAGTGAGCCAAGATCGTGCCAGTGAACTCCAGCCTGGGCGACAGAGTGAGACTCCGTCTCAAAAAAAAAAAATCCCTTTTTTTTTTTTATGGTTAATTCATTTAACAGATGATAGTTTGTTCAAAATAATAGTAACAAAGACGTATTGATGAGGCTGGGCATGGTGGCTCACACCTATAATCCTAGCACTTTGAGAGTCAAAGGTGGATGGATCACTTGAGGCCAGGAGTTCAAGACCAGCCTGGCCAAAATGACGAAATTCAATCTCTACAAAAAATTAGCCTGGCACAGTGGTTCACACCTGTAATCCCAGCTACTCAGAAGGCTGAGGCATAAGAATCACTTGAGCCTGTAAGGTTGCAGTTAGCCAAGATTGTGCCACTGCACTCCAGCCTGGGCAACAGAGCAAGACCTTGCCTCAAAAAAAAAGAAAAAGTATTGCTAATGATAGATTCTGTATAGTAAAATGAATGACTGAAATGATACAAAGACAGGAGGGAGAAATTAGGAATACCTTGTTATTATAAGGTGCTTGCGCTATAGGTGTTGTGGTATAATTTCATTTGAAACCAGACTTGGCTTCTCTGTAAATGTATATTTACAAACTCTAAGGCAACCACTGAAAAAAGTAAAAAAAAAAAAAATTAATATGCTAATAAAGGAGAAAAAATGAAATCATATAAAATACTCAATTAAAACCAAAAACGACAGAAAAAGGCAAAAGAAAAAAAGAAAGAACAAGCAACAAGGGCAATGAATAGAAAATTGTAACAAATATGGTAGATATTAATGCAACTATATCAATAATCACATTAAACATCAATGGTTAAAATGGGATCAAAAGACCTACTTACATGTTGCTATAAAAAACTACTTTAAATGTAAAACATATAATAAAAGTAAAACAATGGACAAAGAGATACCTTGTTATTACTCATCAAAAGAAAGTGTAAGTAACTACACTAATTTCAGTGAAGTCTTCAGAGCAAGGAAAATTATCAAGGATAAAGATAGGCATTACGTCTTTAATGATAAAGAGGTTAATACTCCAAGAAGACATAGCAATCCTTAATGTAACTGCACCTAGCAGCAAAGTGTCAAAATATGTAAGGCAAAACTGATAGCGCTTCAGAAAGAAACAGATTAATACATTATTGTTGCTGGAGACTTAAACACCCTTCTATCAGAAATGGACACATCCAGCAGCAGATAATCAGTAAGGGCGTTGTTGAACTCAACAACACAATCGATCAAATAGATATAATTTACATGTATAAACTACTCTATTAAACAGGGGCAGGTTGCACATGCTTCTCAAGCTTACATGGAATATTTACTTTGATGGACCACATCATGGGGCATAACAACTTAACAAACTTCAAAGAATCAAAACATACAGTATCTTCTCTCCAACCACAGTGGAATTAAACTAGAAATCAATAACAGAAAGACAGCTGGAAAATCACAAAACACTTAGAGATTAAACAACCCACTTCTAATAACATATGGAGCAAAGAAGAAATCTCCAAGGAAGTTCTAAAATATTTTTAATTAAATGAAAATAAAAATACAACTTATCAAAATTTGTAAGATGCAGCAAAAGTACTGGTTAGAGGGAAATTTGTAGCATTGAATCCATATATTAGAAAAGAAGAAAGATCTAAAGTCAATAATATAAGCACCAACCTTAAAAACTAGAAAAAGAAGAGCAATTAAATCCAGAATAAACAGAAGAAAAGAATAAAATATTAGCAGAAATCAATGACATTGAAAACAGGAAATCAATAGGGAAAAAAATCACAAAACCAAAAGCTGGTTCTTTGAAAAGATTATTGAAACAGTAGGCCTGTAGCCAGGCTAACTAAGGGAAAAAAAGAAAAGACAAAATTACTAATATAAGAAATGAAAGAGGAATATCACTGCAGATTCCATGGACATTAAAAGGATAATAAAAGAATACGATGAACAGTCCTATGCCCACAAACTTTATAACCTAGAAAAAAATAGATCAATTCCTTGAAAGGCACAATATGCCAAAACTCACACAAGAAGACACTGACCATCTGAATAGGCCTATATATATAAAATAAATGGAATCAATAATTAACAACCTTCCAAAGCGGAAAACACAGGGTCAAAATAGGTTCACTGGTGAATTCTACCAAGTATTTAAGGAAAGGATTATACCAACTGCTGTGGGGTTTGCAGCTTTTCCCTTAGGTCCTTCTATATTGTTAACATTTCTAATTAATTGTGGGAAATGGATTATAAAGTATATGTCTGAATCACCACTACTTTCTTGCTATATTGTCATCATTCCCCTGTTTGGGGGACTTTTCTAAAAAAAATAAAACTTAAATGAGTTAACAGGAAAGTGTCCATTTCTTGATGCTTTTATCCTCTTGTGGTAAGCAGTCTCTTGATTTTTGACATTCTTGTTATCTGATTTACTCTTCTCAAACCATATCATAACTTAATGGAATAAAGAAATTAATTCATTTGAAATTCTTCACATTATTCACTAATAACTTCCAGTATAGAGGATTAGGTTAATTTTTTTCTTCCTTACTGTTCAGTTCATCAGATTTTGCAATCATTTGTGCACTTTTTTTGAAACACGACATCTCTCTTCAGATCATATTTTTTAAACATTTCAGTGACAGGATTACCATGTTTAAACTTTCCTATTAAATTTCAGAAGTATAAAATCTCTGCCAGCTTATTAGTATGCTTCTTTGTAAAGTATTCAATTAATCTTGACATTTTCTTTGCTTCATTTTAAAAAAACTCTTGTTGGCAGATTAAGCTAATATTAATAACTGCTTATTTTCAAGCAAAGTTATGAAACCCTATTTCAAATATTCAACTAACTATTGTCAACCTTTTTCTTCATTTTTGACATTTTGAAGCTGCCTTCATATAAAACTGGCTACTAGTTACTTCTTTGGGTTCCCTGCAAGCATGTCAGTCCCTAACATACAAAAAAAAAAAAACCCTCATAATCTTGCCCCTAAAATAAATTCATCCTACAAATATTTATTGAACTCCTGTTACATGGCAGGCACTGTGTTAGATGCAAGGGATACAGGGTGAACAAAATCAGACAGACTTTTTCCTCAAGATGTTGGAAGTCAAGTGAGAAAGGCACACAGATAAACACGATAACGAATTACAAACTGATATAAATTGTGTGAAGCAAAGGGATCACACAATTTATATCAGTTGTAAATTTTTTTGTTGTAAAGGAATTTACTTTTTATTGGAGGATCATGATTTCCTAAGAGTCATACTTGAAATAAGATCTAACAGGTTACAGTTAACTGAACAAATGGAAGACATATCATATGCAAAGATTCTGTGAATCTGAACAAAAGTGCATGAGGGGCTTGGGCATAGAGATCCCCCAAAGCCATTTGTCTTTGTTGGGAGAACCATGAAAATCCTCTGGATTGTTCTAAGCAGGTGATTGGAATACAATTTTACTTGGAAAATGTCACTCTGGGGAACAGTTTGGAAGGTGGATTAGAGAAGATGAGAGAAAATCAAAGGGTGGTTTATGGCAGAAGCCCAGGTCAGAGATGATGGTATGTAGTAACAGTAGAGATGAAGGAAGCTTGAGAAAAATGAGATTCTAGACTTTTTCTACTTCCTCCTTCCTATCCTGGCACTACATGAATCCAATTAACCAGGCACAAATCCACAAGATTCTTCTTCTTTACTCCCACATCTCAACAGTCCTTTAAAGAGTCCTTTCTGTCTCACATCCACAGGTTTCCTCTTCATTTTTGGGGTTGCTGCCCTACTTCATACCCCTAGAACGTCCCACCTAGATTATTCTCACAGCCTCCTATGAGTATTCCTGTGTACAATATCTGTCTCCTTCAATCCATTACCACCAGAGTAACTTGTCGCAGCCATCTTTAGAAGCCTTTCTTGGCTTCACCGTGGAGAATCGAAGTTCAGATTCCCTAACTCAGCAGACAGATTTATTATTATCTAGCCCCTGATTGATTACTCATTCTTCTGTCTGGAATTCTCTGTCTCTCTCTCTCTCTCCTGGATATTTTTATTCCTTACTACTGCCTCTCTAAACAGAAATTTAAACATCACCCCTCAGACAGAAAGAAAGAAAATAACTTTTAGTTTTCTGTTTACCTAAGATAAAGGTAGATGAAAGCAAGTCTAGGATTTTCAACCAAAGTACTTGCAAGAAAACTACTCTTTGACCCACCCCTCAAATTTCTTCAAACTGTTTCTTATTGAACTGCACATATAGGCACATCTCTCCTGGGTAACACTGAGTCCATAGAGGGCTTTTGAGGGCTGGGAAAGAAACCCCAGCCCAGACATGCTTACCAAGAAGAGTATTTATCATCTCACATAATGAGGAGTCCCAAGTTTGGGCAGACTTGGGGTTAGCTTGGGGTTAGCTTGCTCTGACATCCCTACCAAAGCAATCATTCCAAAGATGGATTCCTTTGTGGTCAAAGATGACTTCCAGTAGCAGTTGGAACCATACACTTGCTAAATCGGCCCAGTGGGAGTGTGCAGTGGGTTTCTCCTAGTCATGGTATAGTAACACTTCCTCTCATACAGGCTAAGAGCTAGGTCAGGAGTCTATACCTAGATGAATAACCATTGCCAGGGAGATGCTGGATTTTAATTGGTCAAAACTTCTGTTCCTTAACCAGTTCCTGAACCACTACAAAAGGGAATAGAATCAACTTAGATCAGTGGTTCTCAAAGTGTTCTGAAATGCTGCCCTAGTTGCACCACTGTCATCTGGGAACTTGCTTGAAATGCAAATTCTTGTGAACCAGAAACTCTGAAGGTAGGACCAGGTGATCTGTGATGTAAGAACCCCGCTAGGTGACTCTGACTGGTGCATTCTAAAATGAGAACCACTGGCTTAGACTAATCAGGACTAGTTATGGGGTTTCTCTGAATCACATGGACTACGTAGGGAAGAATGAACTGTTAAACTGCAGTTTGAGAAAAACAGAGTGTGTGTTTGTGTTTGAGGGTCTTCCCAATTTGAGACTACTCCTCTTCAGGTTAAATTGTACTTTAATTTTTTATTGTAATAAGAAACTTTTCAGGACACCAAGAGAAAGAGACCAGCTGGACAGTTCTTACATGTTGGTTATTCCATATCAAATGCAATGCATAACAATTACTGGATATTACCTACTCTTTTTTCAGCCTTCTGCCTGAAGGTGGGAATCTTTAATTATTCAAGATGTTATTGATCACTTGGTGATGGGGGCGGTTGGCCATTTCTCATCCCCACCCTGCAGCCAGCCCCTGTAACAGACCACACTCCAGTAAACGGAGGGAGTGCTCCCATCCTATATAATACTTTCCTTAAGGCAGAAATGATGGGCTCAGAGAAATCCAATTACAACCTTTGCCTTATTTGGAATACAAAAGGACAAGTTTTTCCTGACCTGTTTATAGACAACTGAATATCAAATAGAGGAAAAAAGCAACAATACTAAGTAAAGGCAGTTTAAGCAAAGGATTGCAGATGCAATTATTTTCAGTTCAAGCAGCTGGTCATCTAAGAGGAACACAATAACTTTGACATGCATTGCCTAAGGAAAATAGTCATATTAATAATCCATGAGATAAAAGAATATTATGTAAGGACCTGGAATCTCAGACCCCTTCTAGAGATTTTTCTGTGGTCCTTTAATAGAAATGTGAAATAGAGGAGTCTGCTTTATTCTAGGGAGATGTTTAAAGTGAATGTGTCAGAAATAGGAAAATGATCTATTATAGTCATTTGTTTACGTTGCTGATATCTGTGTCACTTCTAGGAAGTGGTAACTCAGTTTCCAGCAGATTCTCATCCTTTGACTTAGCTGAAAATAACAGTAACCAACTCCACTAGTTCAATCAGAAAAGGAATTTACTGGAGGTTGTTAGTTAACGTGTACAATTCCTGAATGGCCAGAGAACGCTTTGGGGGGTAGAGAGCCAGGAACAATGCCCAAAATCATACCTCATAACTGGTTGCGTCTTCCTCCACTAGGCACAGACTCCGTGGTTTGCAGCATGGATCCTGACACTGGAACTGCCACTGCTTCCATGAAGAAATGGGCCTTAGCTCTTACCACCCCTATCAAAGGGATTCAGTGAGGTGCCAATATTTGTGTCACTAGCTTCCAATTCAAAGTCTGTTGCCTGTGGTTTTAATGGGCTGAGTCTAAGTCACCTGCCAACCTGGCCACATGGGAAGGTGGGGAAATGAGCAACAGACATCTGGAGTGAGATGTGGAATTCATAAGGTGAACATACCCCTAACACAGAAAGTTGTTCAAGGGTGCTAAGAAATCCAAAAAGTTGGCAAATAGCTACTAGATCCAGACTTGTGTCCTTTATGCGTTTATACTTGGATTTCATTCAATTTTTTTTTTTTTTTTTTGAGACGGAGTCTAGCTCTGTTGCCCAGGCTGGAGTGCAGTGGCACAAACTCAGCTCACTGCAAGCTCTGCCTCCCGGGTTCATGCCATTCTCCTGCCTCAGCCTCCCGGGTAGCTGGGACTACAGGCGCTCACCACCACGCCTGGCTAATTTTTTGTATTTTTAGTAGAGACGGGGTTTCACCGTGGTGTCGATCTCCTGACCTCGTGATCCGCCCACCTCGGCCTCCCAAAGTGCTGGGATTACAGTCATGAGGCACCGCACCCTGCCTCATTCAATTTTTTGCAATGAAGTGTGAGTGGAGAAGGCATCAAGGGCAGCCATTACACATCATCCAGTTACACACTTGCGGAGGGTCTCTTATTGTCCTAGTGTAAATGACTAAGGCCATGCCTTTACAGTGCCCTACCCGGATAGCTGCCTTTGCCACCCACTAGAACTGCAGATATAACATAGGAAAATCTCTATTAAGCAACATTCTTATCAGAAATTTCTATTATTCATGGAATAATGGGTGATCAGTCCTAGAGAAACTGTTGGTATATCTTGTCCACATTCTTCTATTTAAATAACTAGCTTTTAAAATAGCTCATTTTTATTTTTATTTATTTTTATTTTTTAGAGACAGGGTCTCATCGTGTAAATTTATTTTTAAAGAGGCATCTGTGATATAAAATATTGCGGTATTTAAAATTTGGAATTTCTAATTAAAAAATTACCTGAAGCTGGAGTTTCCTAAGCAACTTATGTGTTTAAGGGAAGAAATACATTATTTTTAAACTAACCTTACTTAATGGGGACTGTTTTAACCTTAGGCAATGGAGATCAAAGAGTTCACTATCAGAGCTGGCTTCTACCAGCCGTGGGCACTACTGTTCAGAAAAATCGCCTTTCTGAATACACTGTTTACTTCCATAGGCTGAAAATCTGTCATTGTATTTTTTATATCTTTTAGCACAAGATGATTTACTGCCATCTGCCTTAAACTTGTAACAAGTATAAATGTACAATGTCTGAAAGGTGAGTGGTACCTTGTTGAGTTGTGCAGTACATGACAGCTCTGAAGACGAGGGATGCTTTATATGTCTGGGTTGTGCAGTGCAGGAGAGATGCACTCCCTCTCCACGGAAAATCTTTCCTAGAATATATTTTGTTATAAATCATTAACTACATGGCTATATGCCATATTTGTTAGACTGCTGTAACAAAGGATCTTACAATTCAGTGGCTCAGAAAAGATAGATGTTATCTCTCTCCCATGTAACATTATCCAGAGCAGAAGTCAACAAAATTATAACCTGTGAGCCAAATTTGGTGCCACCCTGTTTCTGTACAGTCCTCAGGGTGAGAATGGTTTTTACATATTGAAATGGTTGTAAAAACAAGGATGTATGACAGGGACAATATGTGACCTACAAAGCCTGAATTATTATTTGGCCCTTTACAGAAAAAAAACTTCGCTGATCTTCCAAGTTTGATTCCTCCAGGACAGGGAGGAATTTCTGTTTCACCAGGCCACACAGGGTCTTGGGTTCCTTCTATCATGTTGTTCTAACATCAGCCAGATATTGTCCTCATCTGCATTGTGATGGTTGGTTCATCATCACCACTTCCATATCCCAGTTAGTGCAAAGGGGAAAGAGAAAGTAAAGGGCAAGCACTTCTCTTTTTTTGTTTAAAAAGTAGGACCAGAGATTGCGTAATTACTTCCACATAAATCTCATGGACAGAACGATAGCACACTGTCATGGTCAACTACAAGGTCAGGTGGGAAATGTAATCTCTGGCTGGGCAGCAAGTGCTCAGCTAGAATCCCCAGGCTTCTATTACTTAAAAGGAAAAGGAGGATTGGTAGGAGAAATTAGACATCTTTGCCACATATACTACAGAGTCCTGATTCCTTGGTTGGTGCTGAGCTGTCTCAAACAATTAAAATCTCCTCCATCCATGTGGCAGGATAATTCTCACGGAATGTTTTTTGTCTGTGGGGGATTCCCTGACAACAATCAACACAAATGTTTCCAAAAAGTAAAAGAAAGAAAAAAGAAGATAGGAAAGGAAGGTCTAGGGAAAAGGAGGTAGGAATAGCCTGGGATATGGCTCTCTTCAGATAAGAAGTGAAGTATTTGGTGAGTGCAAAAGTAATTGTGGTTTTTGTATTGTTGGAATGTGCCATTTGATATTGGAATACATTCTTAAATAAATATGGTTATGTTACACATCATTTTAACGGGTATTTCTCACTTTATTTTTTTTGCTAATGACTTATTACTTGCTATTTACCTTATGTTTATTTTAGACTATGGAAATGATGTCAGACGAAAAGTAAATTCAGTTGATTTTCTTATTTGATTTCAAAATGGATTGTAAAGCAGCAGAGACAACTCACAACATCAACAATGCATTTGGCCCAGGAACTGCTAACAAACATACAGTGCAGTGCTGGTTCAAGAAGTTTTGCAAAGGAGATGAGAGCCTTGAAGATGAGGAATGTAGTGGCCAGCTATCAGAAGTTGACAATGACCAGTTGAGAGCAATCATGGAAGCCCATTCTCCTAATAACTACAGTAGAAGTTGCCGAAGAACTCAACATTGACCATTCTACGGTTGTTCGGCATTTGAAGCACGCTGGAAAGGTGAAAAAGCTCAAAAAGTGGGTGCCTTGTGAGCTTAGCAAAAATTAAAAAATCATTGTTTTGAAGTGCTGTCTTCTTATTCTACACAACAACAATGAACCATTTCTCAATCAGATTGTGATGTGCGTCGAAAAGTGGATTTTATATGACAACTCGTGATGACTAGCTCAGTATTGGACTGAGAAGAAGCTCCAAAGCACTTTCCAAAGCCAAACTTGCACCAAAAAAAGTCATGGTCACTGTTTGGTGGTCTGCTGCCAGTCTGATCCACTACAGCTTTCTGAATCCTGGTGAAACCATTCCATCTGGTAAATATGCTCAGCAAATCAATGAGACACACCGAAAACTGTAGTGCCTGCAGCTGGCATTGGTCAACAGAAAAGGCCCAATTCTTCTCCAAGACAATGCTCATCCATATATCACACAACCAATGCTTCAAAAGTTGAACAAATTGGGCTATGAAGTTTTGCCTCATCTGCCATATTCACCTGACCTCTCACCAACCAACTACTGCTCTTCAAGCATCTCGATAAGTTTTTGCAGGGAAAACCCTTCCACAACCAGCAGAATGTAGAAAATTCTTTCCAAGAGTTTGAAGAATCCTGAAGCACAGATTTTTATGCTACAGGAATAAACGAACTTCTCATGTGTCTATTGTAATTGTTCCTATTTTTTTGTAATTAATGTGTTTGAGTTTAGTTATCATGACTTAAAATTCATTGTCCAAAACTACAATTACTTTTGCACCAACCTTGTTTTAGGATCCTTCAGTTAACAGCCAAAGCAGCTGAAAATTACTAACTTTCTCAGCCACTTCCTGTCTTTCCTGAGGAGGCTTGTAGAAGACACCCCTAGTTGCCTACCTCTGGTGGAGACTCCCAATTATAAAAACTGCCTAATAGTCCAGTCAGAGGATAACACACATCCTAATCAGGTTCCTGGTACATGCAGGTGAATGCAGTCCTAACCAAAATTAGGTTTCCTATCACTCAGTTTTTATTTGTTGCATATTTTTCAGTGATGGCGTTAAATCGTTGCCATGAGTGAGGAAGCATGAAAATGTATCTATGATCTCTGCACTCAACTCTCCTGAATAAAACACTGGACAGGGCCAAAACCCTGAGGAGCCTGTCTAATAGGGTAGACAGAGACAGCAGCACTATGGATGCCTTTAAGGAACAGCGGCATCTCCGAATGCCTGCTGTCCTGAGAGGGTGTGCGAAGTCTTGCGGGCCCAGCAGAACTCCGAGGCAGCTGCACATACTGGAGAAGGCTGACAACTACAGATTGGGAGACAAGAAAGAGCAGAAGGGATCTCCTGGGGCATCAATAGAGGACTGACAATTTGTTGTAAATTGCAGACCGATCAGAGTAGAGTACTATGCTCCCAGCACCAGCCAGCCCCGACCACTCAGGGTAAACAGAACTATAAGTGGGGGGTTGGGGGGAAGACAGCACAGCACACCTAAGAACTGAGTGACTGGAGGATGAAGGACAAAGCAGAATAATTCCTGGGGGCTCCGGAACATAGACCTGCCAGAGAAGAGCGAAGACAATGACTTTCATAAAGAATCATAGTACTTAACAAGATTCTATTACAACATAAGAAGACTCCAGACAACTGAAAAGTATTGATTTCAAAGTGAAAACAACTACATAGATTAATGAGAAAAGAGGATGGTCATTTTTGAGAACTAACTTAGAGTCTGGAAAAAATAAATGGAAGATGTATCTTAAAACACAGGTTACAAATAAAAAGGGATAGTATATCTTTTAAAATTCAATTGCAAATACAGAAAACACTGCAGTTGGTTTAAGCAGGAAGGAATTTAGCAAAGTGGGTGCTTACAAAATATTTAGGACTAGAGGAGCAAGTGGTAGGTTATCTCCCAGAATTAGTCTATCAAATTAGTGCTCCCACCACAGTCAGGATGATGGGGAACTAGGGAGCCACTGCCCCTCTCCCCTGTTGACTCCAAGACCAGCAGCTCAGCTGGGTGCCAACAAAAAGACCCGCTTATGCCTGATCTCAAAGCACCCACAGCTAGTAACCAGCTGGGACACTGTCACTGTTGCCACTGGGGGAAAAAAAAAAAAAAGCCTGTAAAATTGCGCTGCAGAAACACTGGTTCCTCCTCACTCTACCTCTTGCCTGGATTTATATGTTTGGTGGAAGGCAGGTTAAATGTGGGACACAGTTGGAAGCAAGTCTGGGAAATGTGGTCTTTGCTTTTCCTAAATCTAACATACACTAAAGCATATTAGAAGTGGTTTGGAATCATATTCTCTACCATATATGATATAGACAACATTTGTCACTATTTTTATCTGTTTGGCAGAAATCCTCGCAATATGTAGTACTATATTTAATCAATTCTAGGATGCATACTATTTATTCACAATTAAACATCTCCGAACTTGGGAGATGGCATTTTAAATTCCCCTACTTTAGGGGATGTCCAGTCAAACAAAAGGGGAAAGTAAATGCTCAATGAATGTTGGCTATTATAATTATTATCTTCATCAAGATATTAAAAAATAAAAGGAGAGATTAGTGGCAACATATTTTAAAAGTGGTTAAGCATCTTGCTATGATTAAAAACTGAAAGGATAGACAACTCTTATTTTTGTATACTGAAGCTCACACACAGCAATCTGTACATTTTATATTTATAATTTGTAAATACAAAATCCAAGCCATTAGCATCTGCACAGTAGTTGGCAAATAAAATCCCCAATAACAAAGCAGAAAAATAATCTATTATGAGGTTGAAAACAGAATTTGAAATCATTTTGAGTTAAGGTATGGGAAACACTTGGGAAAAGTAGCAAATAGCAGCATGAAACAAGCTGTTGCTTGTTGATGATTTTAATTTAAATTTTTATGAAAGACTCCACATCACCTGAGAGTTAAATAATAAATGTGAAGCTGTAAGGTAGAGCTGAATTAATATGCAAAATCTTGTAATTATTTCTTAGCTAACTTTTAGAGATTTGGATTTAAAACCAGAAACATATCTTCTAAAAAAAGAAAAGGCTATTCTGTGTGTATGGGGGAACAGAACATATATTTAATACATAGTGTGGAGTAATCCATTTTAAATCTTACAGGCACTATCTCAACTGCTTTAAGAGTTATTTTAACATTTCTGAATGGGATCTTTAGGGGTTAACATGTTTCAAAATGTAAATTTTTTAAAGAAGGCTGCCTCTTTACATATGCTTTTGAATTTCTTAAATCAGATCCACACTAGCTGAGCCTCCAGCATTTTAAAAGGTAAAATTAGACACTGAGCTTTGTATTTTGCACAACCAAACACAGTGCTCAGGACCTCTCATTGGATTTGCAGTTAAGTTTGGATACCTCTAATAGGTGCTAAAGCACCCTGGACTTTATCTGAACACTTACCAAGCTATTATGTAAATGCTGGTTTTATTATCTCACTCTACTCAGAGGGCAAGTGTCATCTCAGTTTTGTTATTTTTTCACCCCCAATACTTGGCAATGTGTATGCTCACTAAACATTTATTGAATAAATCAATTATCAAACTAATGAATTATTGAGCTATAATCCTGCAAAAAAGAAACACTGCAAGAGACTTGAAATTAAAATAGTCTTGAAGTCTCTTTCAGATCTTGGCATGGTACCTTCTTTCAGGGAAGGAGGCAAAATTACAAAGGAGTTGAGTTTTGTCCTTATAGGAAAATCTCTTCCTTAAAACTTTTTTCAAAAATTATTTTGCTATGAAACTTAGAACATATGCACATACATAAAAGAGGATAGAGAAATATACATACAGTTCAACATGTACGTAGAAGGTGAATGCTTAAGTTTAGGACCCAGGTCAAAAATTACAACATTGCTAGGATCCCAGAATAACCCTCCCAACCCTCCCAACTCATCTGCTGTGACACCTGCCAGTCACCAGCCACACCTTCTCTTCTCTAGAAAACAAGGTCACCACTATCTTAATGTTTACAGGAATTTTTTTTGTTTTGTTTCATCATCCATGCTCAAATTCCTAAATTACACAGTTGAACTTAATTGCTTTAAATAGTGAGTTTCCATGGTTCATCAAGATGAGGTTACTGTTTAAAATTCTCAAAGATATTTCACGTCTAGTAAGCAAAGAAAGGAATGCATATGGATTGCCAGATAACCAAAAACATGCCTTTTCTTCCATCACACAAAGATAAAACAAAGTTTTACAAACACTGGCCATTCTCTTGCAATTTGGAAAAAGAACAACACAGTAAAAATAATTTTGTAGCAACATGTTTATTTAAGCCCTAGCTAAGTTTTCATTTACAAGCAAATATTTTCAGGGGAAAAAAATCACATAAGACAATATTTTCAAATGTTATACCATCTACATAAAAATTAAACTTGCAGAATTTACAAATTAATATTCTGAGCAGACAGAAATATTATACATCCTTTTGCAAAATCCAGTCAACAACTTTTAAAAATTCATACAGGTACCACACAAGATAGTCTCTCTATACAATCTACCTATTTACATAGCTTTTCCCACCACAGATGATAATAGCTCTCATCATAGCTACCAAGGTTCGCAAACATAGTATATTTAAAATATATTTAGCAGCATATAAAAAATTAGATAAAAGGGAAGGAAATACTACTATTAAATAAAAACAAAATTAAATGGTCATAATAGAAACAACTCCATAGGAAAACAGATCAAAATATATTTCTGTTAGGACATCAACAATGTTTCCCATCACAGAATATATGCACAGCACTGGAAAAAAAAAAATTAACAGCATTTTAGTCCTGAGCACAGAATATAGTAGAGCTGCAAAACTTTGGTCAATACAAGTAAATGCCAAAATTTAACACAAACTGTCTACCCTTCTCTGTTAGTAGATTAAGATCAATTCCACCTTATGAAAATTCATCAATAATATTCTCATATCTTATTTTTGTCCATTACATTAAAAGAGCTTTGAAATTTGGGAACCCACTACAGACTGATATAAATACCTGACAAGCAAACCACAATTTGACTAACATTTTCAATATGTTTAAATACATAAATCACTTGAATAAACTATATGAATGAGTTAACGGTGGGCTGCATCGTATTCCAGGTGTGTTTTCTGACTGTCACAAAAGCAGATGTCTGGGTAATTCAAATAATTTGAAAGTGTGTTTTATAGATAGCCACAAAAATTCAGCCACAATAAAAGTGCGAATAAAGCAATATATCAATTGTAGGATATATATCTATTGGTTGATCTTAAAACTAAGCACACAGGATAGTACACAATTTTATTAGAATACCATTTATAGTCAGCAGTTGAATTCAGATATATTTTCCAGTTAATCTGATTCATATGTTTTGCCTAATAAGTGCAGGACAACATTTTCCATAAAGAATACAGAGTATTATCACAGCATTCAGTTTACAACTTATCTTCATTCATGTTTAATTACTGGCAATATCTTCCCCCAGATCTCCTGTGTCAGAGATCTGACCATCTTGCAAATTGCGAGCCTTCCAAATTCTCACAGTTCGATCACTACAAAAAAATAAACAAAACATGGATATATGAACAAGGGCAGAAAGATAAAGAAATAGCTCTTATAATTATTTATCATGGAAATATTTTCTACATAGGTCTTCAAGAAATCCAAGTACAAATATGCATTGTCTCATTTATATAGCAAACACATACCTTAATAATGATAACAGCTTATATTATCAAGGGCTTACCGTGAGCCAGGCATTGTTACCATGTGCCCTTTACATATGTTAACACACATTTAATTCCCTTTAACTACCATTAGCAATAGTTACTGCTATAATCCTCTTTTTATTGAAGAGCTAATTGAGGCCCAAATCACATGTAAGTGACACAGCTGAGATGTGAATCCAGGCAGTCTGGCTCCAGAGCCCTATCTCTTTAACACTGGGTCTGCACTCATTATTCCAAAAAACAGTATGTGATTTGACATAGTGTCAGAAGTCTTCAGGCAAAACAGCCTGCAGGTCACAGTGAGGCTTCTAGGAGGGGAGAAAGCTGGGGCAGGGTTTCTAGGGAGTTAGCGAATCTGGCAAAGTCATGAAGAATTATCTCTGGGTAAACTCAGCAAATAAGCCTACAGAAAAAGCAAGAGGCTATTGAGAAGTGAACTAATACTCCACCTAGCACAGAATGTAGAAGATTAAAAGCGATTCTGATGCCCTGTAAATATACACAGTTATTGTTCATTGAAATTGAAATTGTTTATAAAAAGGAAAGAAACAGTATTTCTGAGAAAACATATTTCTGTTGCCCTCGCAGGTGAATACTGGGGACCAGTCATTAGATAATCACATTTCTTAACATATCTCTCATGGTTAAAGAAATGTTTCTTTTTCCAATTTCATAAATAAGAGTTTCCATGGAATTTAATAGTTAAAATGCACTTCAGAGATTATGTATTCCATTCCAAGGGAAAAAAGGTTTAGTGGAGTGCCAGTGTAACACAGCAAAGGCTTTCTAGAACCCAGGCTTTCTAGATTTTAATCAGTTATCTTCTCACCATCCCACACAGCACACATACATTGATAACAGCAATGGAATATTTTCATTTATCCACCCATTCAAGCATTGCATTTATTCATTCAACTATTTACTCAACAAATGTTTACTGAGAACCTGCTACATGCCAAGCATGCTTGGGATATGCTTTTTTTTTTTTTTTTTTTGACAGAGTCTCGCTCTGTTGCCAGGCTGGAATGCAGTGGCACGGTCTCGGCTCCTCTGTGCAACCTCTGCCTCCCAGGTTCAAGAGATTCTCCTGCCTCAGCCTCCCGAGCAGCTGGGAAAACAGGTGCATGCCACTATGCCTAGCTAATTTTTATTGAGTTTTTAGTAGAGATGGGGTTTCACCATGTTGGCCAGTCTCGATCTCTTGAACTCGTGATCCACCTGCCTCGGCCTCCCAAAGTGCTGGGATAACAGGAGTGAGCCACTGCGCCCACCCTGGGATATGCTTTTTTTGTTTGTTAAAAAAAAAAAAAAAAAAAAAGCATTCTAAGTGCTTGGGATACGCTTTTTTTTTTTTTTTTTTTTTTTTTTTTTTAACAGAGTCTCACTCTGTGGCCCAGGCTGGAGTGCAGTGGCTTGATCTCGGCTCACTGCAAGCTCCGCCTCCTGGGTTCACGCCATTCTCCTGCCTCAGCCTCCTGAGTAGCTGGGACTACAGGCGCCTGCCACCATGGCTGGCTAATTTTTTTGTATTTTTAGTAGGGACAGGGTTTCACCGTGTTAGCCAGGATGGTCCTGATCTCCTGACCTCGTGACCCGCCTGCCTCGGCCTCCCAAAGTGCTGGGATTACAAGCGTGAGCCACCATGCCTGGCCAGGATATGCTGTTTTAAAAAAACAAAAATAAAATTTAAAAGCTCAAATCTTTTGCCTTTGTAGATCATATATTCTAGCAAAAGGAGACAGACAATAAACCATCATAAATGATTAAACTATAGAGTATATTAGAAGGTGACTAGTGCCACAGGGGTGAAAAGAAAGGAGAGCACAACCAAGGGGACCCAGAGTGCTAGGTGATAGGACAGATTAGAATTTTAAATAAAATGGCCAGGATACTCTTACTGAGGAAGAAAGACTTGCAGGATAAGGACATTTGAGAGAAAAACATTCCAGGCCAAAAGAGCAGCTAGGGCAAATGCCCTCAGGCAGGAGTGGCTTTGGAATGTTCAAGGACCAGCAAAGAGGTTACTGGGGTTGCAAGAAAAGGACAAGCCAGAGGGTACCAGATGATAAGGCAAGGGCGATAACAGATGTTCAGAGGGCAAGATCAAGTATGGACTCAACTCTAAGTGAAATGGAGGACCACTGTAGGGTTTTGAATAGAGAAGGAATATCATCTAACTTATACTTTTAAAGGATTATTCTAGATTTTGTGTTGAGTGTAGACTACATATAAGCAAAGGACTTTGTTTAGAAGTCTATTATAGTAATCCAAGAGTTGACAGTGATTAAGTCTGGTGAAGAAGTAGACGATGTGGTAAGAAGTGGTTAGATTCTAGATATAATTTAAAGGTAGAACTAACAGGACTTGATGATGGATTAGATATGGAGTACAAAAGAAGAGGAGGAATGAAAGGTTCTGTCCTGAGCACAGAAATGTCAAGGAAGCCATCAACTGTGATGGAGAAGGTTGTAGAATGAGCAGGTTTCTTGAAAAGATCAGGAGCTCAATTTTGGATGTGTTAAGTTTGAGATGATTAAATTTCCAGTACTAGCCATGACAGAGTAACTCACACCAGGTTAACCCCCCTATTGTAAACAAAGAGAAAACTTGACAAAATTTATGGAGCAGCTGTTTTCAGACACTAGGCAACAGGCAGTGTGAGGCTGTGATCCTGGAGAAAAGGGAAACAAAGAAGATGAACTGTGTGATAGCCCCAGCTATCTGCCTGGAAGCATTTTCCACACCACAGCAAAGGGAGAGGGAACCCAAGCAGAGAATCACAGGAGTGCTTAGTTGAAGAGACAGAAAACAAAATCCAGAAAGTAGAGAAGAGGAGAGATCTATGCAGAGAAAAGAACTCTACAAATCTACATAGGGTCCCCTAAAGTCTTTGACTGAATGTTAAGTTGTACATGAGTAGAGTGCAACTATAAGGTCAGACAGCAAACAGCTACCAGGGAGCTATGTATTGAAAACCTCCCAGAGTTCATACAGGGCTATGAGATGTTCAATTTCTGACCGGTATAGTAGAGAGATACCACTGAACACCTGGGACATTCAGTAGAACTGCAGGAAGAGTTAAACTTTCGTAGGAGAGCCAACTAACCCTAGAGTAATGGCTACTCTAGACCTACCTAACAAAGGTTAAAAACAAGTGTTAAAAACATAAAACTGAACCACAAGTAATCCAATTGCCTGATAAACAAAGCCTGATATTCTTTAAATGAATAAAAAGTACAACAAAATTGAGATACTCAAAATATTACAATGTCTAACATTTAATAAAATATTACTTGACATGAAAAGCAGCAGAAGAAAATGAGACCAGTAATTGTGAGAAAAATCAATGATATCAGATCCAGAAATGACAGGTATGAGGAAATTATCTATGTAAGTTATAAAGTGCCTCAGTTTTCCTACTTGTAAAATAGAGATTATAATAATAATACTTAACTTCTAGAGTTATTCTAAGGACTAAATGAGTTAATGTCTGCAAAGCACTTAGAACAATGCCTCGCACATAGTAAGCACTATATAAATATTTATTAAATAAATAAGTAGAACTAATTTTTTAAAATTCCTTCTGATTTTCTTGGTTATTTTCCTGTGATTTTGAAAATATGTTGTAGATATATTTGCATGTGATATACACTGAGTAAGCTGAGAAAAAGTTTAGCTCTTCATCTGCACAGCGGAAAGAAACTATCAATAGAGTAAACAGACAACCTACAGAATGGGAGAAAATATTTGCAAACTATGAATCTGACAAAGGTCTAATATCCAGCATCTTAGGAACTTAAATTTATAAGGAAAAAAACAAACAACCCATTTAAAAGTGGAAAAAGGTCATGAACAGACACTTTTCTAAGGAAGACATACATGCTGCTAACTAGAATATGAAAAAAAGCTCAACATTATTAGAGAAATGCAAATCAAAACCACAATGAAATACCATCTCACACCAGTCAAAATGGCTACTATTAAAAAGTCAAAAATAACAGATGTCAACAAGGTTGTGGAAAAAGGGAACACTTATACACTGTTTAGTGGGAGTGTAAATCAGTTCAACCATTGTGGAAAGCAGTGTGGCAATTCCTCAAAGAGCTAAAAACAGAACTACCATTTGACTCAGCAATCTCATTACTGGGTGTATAGCAGAGGAATATAAATCATTCTACCATAAAGACAAATGCACACAAATGTTCATAACAGCACTATTCACAATAGCAAAGACATGGAATCAACCTAAATGCCCATCAATGACAGATTGGATAAAGAAAATGTGGTACATATACATCATGGAATACTATGCAGCCATAAAAATAAATGAGATCATGTATTTTGTGGGAACATGGATGGAGCTGAGACTATTATCTTTAGCAAACAAATGCAGAAACAGAGAACCAAATATCACATGTTCTCACTTATAAATGGGAGCTAAATGATGAGAACTCATAGACACAAAAAAGGGAACAACAGACACTGGGGCCTATTTGAGGGTGGAGGGTGGAGGGTGGGAGGAAGGAGAAGAGCAGAAAAAAGTAACTATTGGGTACTGGGCTTAGTACATGGGTGATGAAATAATCTGAACAACAAACACTGGTGACACAAGTTTACCCATATAAAAAACCAGCACATGTACCACTGAACCTAAAATAAAAGTAAAAAAAAAAAAAAAAAAAAGTTTAGCTCTTCAAAACTGAGACCATATACTGGAAGGTAAGTAAGTACAATTACATTACATGTCAATCCCCAGGCCTCACTGATACATAATAGTAAGTCTTGTATTGGGTGTCCCACAGCCAATGTGGGATATATCCAGTAGATTTTCAAGGACACAAGTTTCCAAGGAAGTAAGCAAAAGTGGTGACTTTTCAGAAAGTAATGCATCTTGGAAATAGCATCAATGAAGCATCAAAGGTAAGCACCTTAGAAAAACAAAATAAATCGGCTCTGATGCAACTTAAAGATGAAAGTAAATCTAAATGAAAGGAGAAATTCAATGGAAACCGCACAAATAAAAATAAATGACACAGAAATAAAGTAAAGGCTTCAAAATAAAATCAGGGTGTTCATGCATTTGAGATACACTGAATAAAGGCAGTGCTCAAATTAAATAGATATAAATGGTACACAAACAAAATTGGGCGGTGTTTTAGATAGATATTCATAAGAAATTACATTTTATTTGAATGAGACCTACACTTCACATTATATAATACGTACACTTTCCTTTTCAAAGTACATATATATATGTACTATATATAATGTCATTTATATATAAAAACTGTCATTTTACGGTCACAACATCTTTCTACCTCCTTCATGTATCTTAAATGTCACTTTCTCCATGAGGCCTTCACTGACCACCCTATTTTGTAACCCTGCCCTAGGAAAATCCCATCCCCTTTCTCTCTTTTCTTTTTCACCATTGCACTTGTCACCATCTAACACATTCTACTTAATGTGTTTTCCATTTCTTCTCATAAGAATATAGACTGGGTTTGGAATCTGTTTTGCTCACTGCTCTATTCCCAGGAGCCTGGAACAATTCCCAGCACTTAGAAGATTCACTGTGAATGAACAAATGAGTCAATCAATCCAGCCATCCACAAGTGGGAGGAAGCAGATGTTATTACTATGTACTTATACTTTAAAGGGAGGAGGAAGCACAGAGAGTTTTTAAATAATTTGTTCCAAATATGAAGAATGGCAAATTTATTGCCTTTCTGAAAATAAAAATCATTAGAAATTAGTCATTATTTTCTAAAAGTCAAAATCATCAAGGAAACATGTGACAGCACACTTCCTAAAATAAGCAGAGTGCTATACAGGAGTAACAGTATTGTCATGTAACCTGGGGTGCCTAAATTCAGTGCCCACATGTACATCAGAAAATATAAAAAAGACATCTTAAAACAGACATTAGAACGATTATAAGAAGGATTTTGTATATTTAATGTTTCTAGATATTTACAACATATTAATTAAATCTGAACAGAAGCAACCAATATAGAGAAAAATCATATAAGAAAACTTACTCAGCTGCAGTAAAAATGTGGGTGGAATTAACACATATGGCATTGATAGGACTATCATGACCCTTCATCTCTCCAACTGGCATAAAAGTATCCATGTTCCAGACTTTCAAAATGCCCCCTCTGCAGCCACTGAGCAAAACTGGGTGGTCTGGCACCACTCCCAGGGCACAGACCCAATCCTTATGTGCATTTGGAACTTGCTAAAAGAAAAAAAGTGAAATCAGCAGCTTAAGGAGGGCTTCCAAACTGACATTTTCACATGAAAATAAACTGAAAAACATTTTATTGCCAAAACTTAATATTTGGAATTGCCTGGAGAAAGTTTATTTTCTATGCAATCACTCTTAGTGATTTAAAGAAATAAATGGATAATTTGCTTCCCAACTTGCCTCACTAATTTTCATCATTGTTATCAGCATTTAAGGGCTATAATCTACAGAAGGTAAAAGACCCTGAAAGTATATAGAACTTTCGAGCATCACATCCTCTTCATGGGCAGTAAATATCTTACCTTTCTCCAAAATGTATTAAATAAAGCAAGTTTGAAAACTGCAGCCTGGTATGTGGACTATAAGGACTGGCTCATAATACCACCAGTTTAAACTTTCAAGAGAATATAGAGGCCTGAAGATTTCTGCAGAAGACCAGAGATAATCTATATATTTCATGATGAGTAAACAGTAATTACAAGATCAGACTATATGACTATACTTCATGCATAAGCGTATGCACAATATAAAATTATAATCATGAACGTATGTTTATTTTTAAAAAGCTTTTGAATGCAACACTGTATATGCATCTATTGCCAAGTTTTTTCTATTAATATTTATGTTTCTTGTTTGTTTGGTTTTCATCTGCTGATTATAAGCAGGAAAGTGGAAGCAACTACGACATATAAATACCCACACATATATATAAGGAAAAACTTGAAATTGAAAAGAATTTCATCTGTTAACTAATTTCTTTTCCAGGGAATTAGGAAAAGGCAGCAATATTTGAATTTACTGATACATCACTTCAACCCAACTATCATTTTGTAGGAAATGAGAGAACCACCACTCTTAGCTGCATGAAAATGCTCTTATAGATAAGGAATTATTTATATTACTCTTGACTTTAGCTAAACTTGGAACTCTTTGGAATAGGTGTACATAAAACAAAAGCAAAACAAAATGAGAAACTGCAACTGCACTACTCCAGGCTGATTTTATTTAATAAACACATGCATGGAGCAACCCTAGATCTTTCAACTCTTATCAGCATCTCTTCTTCTCTTATCTAGTGGGTATTATTCAATGTTGACTGTTTCCCTTCTCCCAGTGAAGAACTCTGGGGAGGATGAAACATTCTTTAAGAAAAAGGCCTGATTAATATTATCTGTAAATGATAAAAATCTACATAGAAGCTCTTCAAGTTCTTCTACATGCTACAGGATTGTGTTGAAATGCCCACTCTATACCATGAAAAGGTTCTGCATTACCTGAAGAAGGTCTTTTTGAGTTAAGTCCCATTTCTTGATTCCATTATCTCTAGACCCACTAAATAGGTTATCCCCTTGAATGGTTAGTGCTTCTATGCCATCATAATGAGGGGGTTCAAAATTGTGGGTGGGACTCACAGTCCCAAGAGCTCCTTCTGTAACATCAAACATCTAAAAAGGTAGAAACAAAGCAGTTATCCTATTTAACTTGCAAATAAACACCAATATTTGTACAGTCCTAGAAACACATACACATGTATGTTAATCAGACATGACTTGTTTTGTTACCTATTGTTTCTGGTTTGTTAAATGTTTTCTTTTTATTTATTTTATTTATTATTTTGAGATGAGGTCTCACTATGTTTCCCAGGCTGCAGTGCAGTGCTTATTCACAGGTGCAATCATACTGCACAGCTGCCTTAACTGCAGGCTCAAGCGATCCTCTTACCTCAACCTCCCGAGTAGCTGGGATTACAGGCATGCATCATGGCACCAGCACTTAATTATTGTTTTGTTTTGTTATTTGTTGATATGTATGTTTTACTAAGTTAATTAAATTAACCTGGCATGATTGACAACTGAAGATAAACCTGTGCCCTTTTTTTCACACTACTTTTGCTTGCATGTTACACGCTTTGTGTCTGTAGGCTTTTAAGAAAGGAAACCAGATTTTTTTCATGTATAAGTACACAAATGATATGTTCAATAATAAAAATATTACATATCAATCCAGTTGAAATTCAAATAAACAATATGGTTATTATTTAATGACTATTAGGTAACTCTGCAGTCCCAGAGGTCATCTCCAATTCCCCAAAGCTGCTGTTCAAAACCTTTTCACTTTCCTCAGTTGCACTCATCTCTCTTAGCCCGTAACCTTGTGCTTTCCTGAAAAGGCTAGTGTCATAAAAAATACACCTTTTAGACACTCTCCTCCATTCTAAAAGTTTCTTTTTATCTTCAAACTTCTTCTTACCCTTCCCTTCTTTATCAGAGGCTAAAGTATACTTACCTATTTTCAATGTTCACATCTATGATCTAACTCCTCCTACCACCTTCATCAATTGCCACCACTTCAGTTTTCTCCTCACTCATTCCCTCTCCACTAAGTCCAATTCCTAAGTACATAAATACATTCATGTCTCTAGGATATAAAATCCTCTTTTCTTAACCATTCTAATTTCAAGTCATTAACCCATCTCTCATTTCTTAATCAAAGTTTCTAGAGTGAGTATTTACATTCTTCCTACCTCTCTTTCTTACCTTCTTCCTGTTGATTCTCACAGATATTCCCCAAGGCTGAGTTCCCAGTCAACTTCTCTCCACCTTGGCCACATCATCAACTCTTAACTCTTTGAACATCTGGTTCTCTTTGAATGGCTCCCCAAACCTACATCTCTAGTCACAACTTATTTTAAACTCTAGACTTGAATTTCTAATGGCCTTCTGGCCATGTGAATGTCCTTTATTAGTATTTCATTTAACATTTAAATTTAACATTTTTAGAATCAAACTACGCATCTTTCCTAACCTTACCTGTTAATTTCATAAAATTCTGAAGATCATAATATTTTCAGGATAAAAGATCATGACAATAAGACTCATGTATGAGTTGGAAGACTGAGTTAAAAGAGCTTTAAAATGGTTTCCAACCTTTCTTCTATGAAAAGTGAGACTGCATGATTGAATAATAAGACAACAAAACCACTAACTATGAATGAGGAAAAGATTAAAAAGAAAAAGCAAAGACTAGAAAGGAAAAAAGAAAATAAGAGAAAGAGGTCCTAGATAAATCTGAATACTTCAAAATTATCACTTAATAGACAAATATAATTCAGAAAGTCTCTTATACATACTTTGATGTAATGATCCTTGGAGCCAGTGATGATTAGATCTTGTCCATTGGAAATCCGATCCACAGTAAGGCACATAACAGGGCCTAGGTGTCCTGTTAACTTTCCTGTAGACTGAAACCTTTAAAAATAAAGAAAAATAGTTTTGTTTAAAATTATTTCTTAGTATGATGGGACTAAGCCAAAACATAAACAATCTACGTTCTTTCATAAAATAATTCACTAACTTTTTTTTTTCTTTTTATATGTTTAGAGATGGGATCTTGGGCCGGGTGCGGTGGCTAATGCCTGTAATCCCAGCACTTTGGGAGGCCGAGGTGGACGTATCACCTGAGGCCAGGAGTTTGAGACCAGCATGGCCAACATGGTGAAACCCCGTCTCTACTAAAAATACAAAAATTAGCCGGATGTGGTGGTGGGTCCTGTACTCCCAGCTACTCAGGAGGCTGAGGCAGGAGAATCGCTTGAACCTGGGAGTGGGAGGCTGCAGCGGGCTGAGATCGAGCCACCGCACTCCGGCCTGGGCAACAGAGTGAGAATCCAACTCAAGGAAAAAAAAAAAAAAAACAGAGATGGGGTTCCATTATGTTGCCAGGCTGAAGTGCGGTGGCTATTCACAGGCATGATCATGGCACACTGCAGTCTCAATCTCCTGGCCTTAAGCAATCTTCCCACCTCAACTTCCCCAGTAGCTGGGACTTACAGGTGTGCATCACCAGCTTTTTTCATTTTAGCTCCACATCTACGAAACTCTGTTCAAGTTAGTCAAAACTAATATAATCTATGATGCAAACGGGAGAGTCATAAATAAGTTATTCCAAAGCTGACTAATGTCATTTAGGTAAGCAAAAAAGCAGCAGAAGTGCAAAAAATGATTAATTTTAACTCCAACCTAAATTCACCTAAACATTAATCTGCTAAATGTCTGAATATGTGATAGGCATAGGACTGATTAGGTCCAATCTGAATTTCAAATAAAATGACGATATCACTGATGTAATTACAAAATCAGTAACAATACTGAGAAAGTAAAATTATTTTATTACACACACATTTTCACAAATGCACATAAGTGCAAGTACATCATATATACAATATATGCACATATATACATACATATATCTATGTACACACATATCTGTGTGGATGTGTACATCAGACAATAAGTGGTCCATTTCATCAATTATTATAAAGACATGAAAATGACCAGCTATGCGGCTGGTAGAAAACTGTGTGATGTCAGTTGTCAGAGAGTAACAATGAACCATCGTTTCACAGTCCTACCTCAAATCAAGCTGCTGGAATAAAGACATGTGTCTAGCTTCTAAGATATTACAGTTTCTTGAAAACTATTCTCTTAGTTCCTTTGTTAAGATCTACACTTAATTAGTAGTATCTTGCTGAAATCAACCAGGTTTCCAAGAGTCAAACTTATCAGCAAATGAAAAAGTGCAAAAGATTTTCAAAAGCTGGTATCTTTTCTGCCTTGTGTCATGATTTTGACTATTTCTTCTATGGTGCTCTTACTATGAGTCAGATTAAATATCTTCAAGAATAAACCAAGTCCTCACCTCTTTTCTCATTTTCTTAAAAAAGTACTGTTTTTAATTGTCTACATTTTATTTATAATACAGTAGTTAGGACCCTGATTTTTCTCTTATCTATTTATCTATAAATTATGCTTATTATACTTTGCCAGTCATACTTTAACATGCTTTAAATGTTATAAATTATAACACTAGTTTTTCTCAATGTTTTTCAAAAAAACATCCATTTGATTTACCACTGGCAAATCCCTTCTGGATGAGAGGTACCCCATATTACCTGAATTGGAAATGTTACTAAGAATCCTGTAATAGCCTGTTTAATGGCCTTTATTCTCCATTATAAGATGAGCTCTAAGAAGGTAGATCTAGGTTGGGCACAGTGGCTCCTGCCTATAATCCGAGCACTTTGGGAGGCTTAGGTGGCAAGGGCATTTGAGCCCAGGAGTTCAAGACCAGCAACATTTGTCTTGCTCTGTCTTTATTCCTAGTACTCACCACACTGTTGGTGCAATGCCTGACATATTTGGGTTGAATAAATATTTGTTAACTAATAAGTGAATGTTTCCTTGCCGCCAAAATTTTAAGAACTAGAAAACAAGCTAACATAAACACTCAACTAAAGGAAAAGAGTTCACACTTCATAGGAAATAAAAATTGAATGAAAGATGTAATGCCTTAAATTTTAATTTATCATTTTTTTCTTTTTAACTATTTTATCTTCTTAATACTTCATAGTTTACATATATTTTATTTTATATTCACAAAAATACTGTGAGGACTTTATGCCCAAAGTTGTTAAATTAATTTTATAAATGAAAAAACTTAAGATATAAGATGTTTAAATGATGTTGCAAGAAATAACTCTATCAAGAGTGCTGGTGAAACTAGGATGAGAATCTTGGCCTCTTCCTAGTAAACAACATGACTTCTAGGCAAATATTAAGAAATTGTACTCTTTCAATTTTATTTTTCCCCCATATACTTATTTTCCCCAGCAACGGAGATTAAAAAAAAGAGAAAATTATCAGTTTATTAATAAGGACACAAGACACATTTAGAGGTACTATGCTGAATAAAAAAGCCTATGATTTTACATTAACTTCTAGGGTCATAAAAATTGGATTTCACATGCACTAATGTTATTAATGTCTGAAGTTGTATTTGCCATAGGCAAGAGGTATGTTTTCTTAAAAATATCTACCTTTTAAGATCCCACATCCTGACAGCATTTCCAGAAGCAGCATAGAGGAAGGTGCCAGTTGGGTTTAGGGCAATTTGATTGATCTGGTTCTCTCCAGAAGGAATAGCTACTGTTCGACTGGTACTTGCAGAACAAGCATCTCCAAGAGTAACTTGACCTGAAGACCTTAAGAGATACAAACAAAGCAAAAAAGTCACATTTCTGGACTTGGGTTTGGCTTAGAATTCCTTGAATTCCCAGGAAACTGGCTGTAGGCAACAACAAGAACAGTGTCCTTTTGTCACTATATGTATACTACCTAGCACAGCACCTAACACAGAGTTGGTGCATATAAATAATTATCTGGTAAGTGAAGAGATGAATAAATAAAATAAGATTATGGATGAATAAAATAAGATTACATGGTTTAAAACTCTTACTTGGTATACTAGTAATTCCAGGCCCAAAGTTAGAAACGGCTAAAATATCTTGCAGAGAAGATTAGATTTTTTTTAATGTTAAACATAAAAAAATCAACAAATGGCTGGGTGTAGTGGCTCATGCCTGTAATCCCAGCACTTTGGAGGCCAAGGTGGGTGGACCACCTGAGGTCAGGAGTTTGAGTACAGCCTGGCCAACATGGTGAAGTCCCGTCTCTACTAAAAATACTAAAATACTACTAAAAATACAAAAATTAGCTGGGGGTGGTGGTGCGTGCCTGTAATCCCAGCTACTCAGGAGGCTGAGGCAGGAGAATCACTTGAACCTGGGAGGTGGGGGTGGCAGTGAGCCGAGATTGCACCACTGTACTCCGCCCTGGAAGACAGAGCAAGACTCCGTCTCAAAAAAAAAAAAAAAAAAAAAAATCAACAAATGATACATTGCCACAAAAGTAATTTATTTTCCTACAGCTTCCAGAAGCACCACCCTACTCCACCCAAGGGCCAGGCTTTACCAGCACTCTTTTGTGTATAAGAATTGCCTTTCTGGATTAAAGACAATGGAGACCTTTTGAATTATTTGCAGTTTTCATTTACTTTAACCCAATCATAGATGGAGTATCTAAGGCCTTAAACATAACGTATGCCTATTTCTTCAGATAAATTCTAGGTGAAATTTTTTTTTAATTTTGAAACATTTTCTTAGCTAACTTCAAAAATATTAAGCCATAATCAATCTTTTCAAATTTAACTTCAGTGATTCAATTGAATTGGTAAATTCTAACATAAGATATATTATATCTTAATATATGATATAATAGTATTATTTTTCTACAAGAGTTTCAAGACTTGTATTCAGTACAAAGAATAATAAAGTAGTTCTCAAATTACAAAACGGCACTTAAAAATAGTCTCTACTGTCTCTACAAATCAGTAAAAATGAACCTTTCTTATGCTCCCTTCTCTCATTTAAATGATTACCGAGTTTACATCAATTTTGATTATTAAAATAATTATCAATATCACAGCAAAAAGAATCACTTGTTCTACACTTTCAAAGACAAATACAATAACGAGCACAGAAAAAACAAATTCATCCTCAAATTATCCAACATAACCTGCAGTTATGAAATTTGTACTCACACCAAAGCAGTCTCAGTCCTTAAAAAACACTCTCAGCTTTTCAATCTCTGTTAATTAAAAGTTATAAGTACTTCTTCACTGCCTACCATGGTGATTTCAGCCATTTCCCAAGGAATGGTAGTTATTTGAAGCAAGTAATATAAAACATTGAACTCTATCAAGTAAGAAATAGTATGAAAATGTAATACCTTATATTTGGGAGGGATAAAATATGAAACGTATACTTAGTCACCGATCAAATACGGCTTATCCCTTTCTGTTTAATACCAGGTTCTTATATTTCATTTGTCAAATTTTCCCCCCTCTTATTTTATCTGTGCTTTTCTTTGTGAACACTTTAATATCCTCTGGGAAGTGGACAGGTATACAAAAATTAAAATGCATTTATAGTCCTCTCTTTTCTTATATTTTGTAAAAAAACAAAAAAAGAAGAGCTATTCCTCCTTTATGCTATATGTCTTCAAGTTACTTACGTTAGTGTTCGAATGCACTTTGCTGAATCTCTGATATCCCACACCTTAATATAAGATGTTGATACAGTGAAGACCAAACTGGTATAATTACAGTATTTTACAGACACGACATTGTTGGGATGACCCCCCAGTGACATTATTTCCTGCCCAGTCACCAGATTCCATACTTTACAAGTACGATCTAAAACAAACATATAAAAAAAAGAAAACACTGTTAATATGAACTACTTTAGGTTCTCTTAACAATAAAAATTATTTAAATAATTTATCTTCTATGGGAAGGAAATGAAAATAGTAATTAACACACAACAAAGATCCTAACTTCATCCTTGACCCTCTGCAACAGGCTCAAAGACAAGGTATATGTAAAGGATCAGATAAAAGTCTGGGATGTCTGGTGTATGTATCATGTGGTATTGTCTGGTGTACGTATCATGTGGTATTGAAAAAATATTTATGAAAAATTCTGAAATGGTCAAAAGAGTCTTGCTTCAAATTGCCGCTGAATTTAGAATGGCAGTCTCAGATCAGCCTCTTCAAAACATTCTTCTCTGATCATATTCCTACCTCCTCACAACATTCTCTACACTAGTAAATATACACACATTTTTCCCCCCAAGGGTCAATGATTGATAAATTATATTTTTATTTTTGACCCAAAAACATAATCACAGAACTATTCTTTTTCTTTTTCTGATATGTTAAATATCTAATTATACTGGAGAGAAACATTTAATTTGAATCATTAGAAAAATACAGTATTTTCAAAGAACATATGTTTTTTTAATTGGGGAATTTCTTTACTTTTATTCTCAATTCATAAGTTCTAGCCGGGATCTTATACTTCCCTCATAGACAATGAACAATAAATATTTGCTGATTAAAGTGAATCTTGGACTATCCCTAAATGCTAAAAACTTTCACTAGCTCCCTGAATTCCTGTACATGCTTGCTTTTCACCTTTCTAGCCTCAATGACCAGCACTTCTCTTATACATATTCCATTTTTCAACTCAAGTAGAATTAGTTTCCAAACATGCCCTACTTTTATCTTCATGTCTCTGCTTATGTTATTCTGTAATCTTGATTATTCATTCCTACCTGTAAATATCCAAACCATCCTATAAGGTACATCCTAAATGACTCCTTGTCAAAGCCTTCCTTGTTCCTCACAGCTGGGCATAATTCCTCCCTTTTCCAGAATCCCAAAACTCTTAGTCTATAACTCTTCAAAGCATTTATAGCTGGTTTCCAGTTACTTGCAATTGTACCAAAGGGGTTAAGAGTGCAGGATTGGAGAAGGGTATACCTAGGTTTCTAATCCTGGTTCTTCTGCTTACTAGCTAAATTTACCTGAGAAAAGTATTTATTCACTTGAATCCTGAGTTTCTTTGTTTACAAAATGAGGATGCAACACGTATCTCATTGAGATTGTTGTGAGAATTAGGTGAGATATATTAGTATACTGCCTAGCATAGCCCCGATATGTAGTAAGTGTTGCAGAAATAGTGGTTGCTATGCATCTTATTCTCTTTCCCATATTGTATATTTAAATAGCCTTTTATAGATTTTTATATAACCTGCGTTTCAAAATTCAGGACCCTACATGCAGTACATGCCCAAATACTGTAGAGAGATGTATTCTGCCACCATTGTATTCACAAAACATCAACAGAGGTTTTACTTGCTGCTCAACTGTGCAATAATTTTATATATTTTAGATTCAGGGGTTTAATCAGATTATCCGATTCTTTCCGGTCTTAAATAGTTTGACAGTTTTCTAGAGCATGTTAAAAATGTAATTTTTTTTTTAAAAAAAAAAAGCTATTAAATATCTGCATTAGATAACTACTAGCACCTTTTGATCCAGTGAAGAGGAGATCATCAGTAGAATCCACACAGAGCACAGCTTTTGTATGCCCTTCAGCTATGTGAATACACTGAAGTGGAAAAGCTCTGATTCCTTTTGAAGCAGGAAATGGGTTGATTATGCCCCTAAGGTGGGGAAAAAACAAACAAACCAAGACTCACTTCAATATCATGAGACTATATCATGAGACTAGTTTTGTTTTTTGTTTCCCTAACTTTAAGAAGTCTTTATAAGTAATAAAATCCAGACTGCTCTCTTTTAAGCAAAAGGACAAAGTGTGAAATAATAATAGTGATGGAGTATATCAACTAATCAGCCATCTGCTAACAGCTGCATTCTGCAAAGAGCAAAGACTACAATACATCTAGATTTTCTTATTAATAATTTCATCTCTCCAAGGTTTAATGAAGCCACAATGGGAATTATTTGAGTGTACTGAATTCTGACAAATAAGGAAGAAGCAGAAATGACAAATAACAGGAAGACATAATTCTATGTCAAGCTGGGGTGTAAAGCAACATGCTGGAGAAAGTGTAACATATATGCCACCTAAAATACTAAGAAAGAAGATTTCAAACAAAAATTGGAGATAGGAATAATTGAATGAACAGAAATTCTAAAGGGACAAGGGATAATTGCTTAAAAAGATCAAAAACTTAAAGAACTGACAATCTCAAAGAAAATTTTAAAAGAAGGAGAATTTAAAATAACAGTGAATGGATAAAGAAAATGTACATACACACAATGGAGTACTATTTAGCCATAAAAAAAGAAAGAGACCCTATCATTTGCAACAACATAGATAGAACTGGAGATCATTATGTTAAGTAAAATAAGAAAGGCACAGAAAGAGAAACATTGGATATTCTCACTTATTTATGGGATCTAAAAATCAAACAATTGAATTCATGGACATAGAGAGTAGAAGGACGGTTACCAGAGGCTGGGTAGGGTAGTGGGGGTTGGGAGAGGTGGGGATGTTTAATGGGTACAAAAATAATAGAAAGAATAAAGTAAGACCTACTATTTGATAGCCCAACAGGGTGACTATAGTTGATAATAATTGTACATTTTAAAACTACTAAAAGAGTATAATTGGATTGTTTGTAACACAAAGGATAATTGCTTGAGGGGATGGCTACCCCACTCTCCATGAAATGATTATTGTGCATTGCATGCCTGTATCCAAACATCTCATGTATCCATAAATATATATCTACTATGTACCTGCAAAAATTTAAAATAAAAAAATTAAAAACAGTGAAGCTCTTTAGGGAGCTTTCTCATAAATTTGATATTTTTGTAGTTTCTGCTTTATGGCACTGGGCTATGTACTATGGAAATATAAAGATTATCAAAACATTGTCCCTCTCCCAGAAGAGTTTAATATAGAGTCTGAATTAAAATAATGGTGTTGGGGAGGCTAAAGATGATAATGAATTAAGACATGACAAACAGTCAAATGTACCTTCGCTCAAAGCATTATATGCTTCAAATTATGTTGAATTATGTCCATTATGTAAGACAAATGGCATATTAGGACAAATATAGGGATAAAGGAAAACTGTTTTGTTTCCATCTTCTTAATGAAAGAGAATAATCTTCGAGATGCAAGAGGGCAGAAATGATTAAGAAACGTGAGCCCAAGATAAGTTAGAGCTGACAATGGAGATTTATTCAATAAATTCAAGTATTTCTGTTTTTAAATCATTATATCATAGGGTTTTGAAAGTATATGCCATTGTGTAGGCAAAATCCTTGTCAGTACTCTAAGAAATCACAAAGATCAAAAAAAGGGACAAAACATGTAGACCTGATCTTCCAAAAAGCAGGAAAAATGTGGAATTCAGAAACTCAACTTCCTGTTGAGTCTCAAAGAGGAATACATTAAGCAAATCATTATCCACTTAAAAATAAATGTTCACCAACAAAAGATAACATGGGCTCATCATCTCATGGGGAAAGTTTTTTGTAGGGTTAATAGATACCAATTTAAGGGAATGTCATATTCACAATATATGTTGACTCTAATAAAGCCCATACAATAAGGCTTTTAAATGATATCCTTGTGGACAATGTGAATAAGTATGGAACTGTTAGAGTAAATTATTTCCACAGGTAGTTGAAGAGTCACACCTAACGAGTCAAGGTCACTGCTGATCTGGAAGATCTTTAGTATCTAGTCAATCTTTACCTAGCCCTAGGGAGAAGTGGCATGCTTATTAAATGGATATATTAAAGAACTGGACATTATATTGCCTGAAAAAAATCACTGAAACAAAATTCATTTATTTTATATGCCTACTCACTATCAATGATTTGTTTAATAGAAATAAATATTTCAGGAGAAAGACAGCGAAAGACTTACTGCATTCTATGTAGGCCATATATGGAATGAGGTGTAGTTTTAGATGTCCCATTTTAAGAAGAACATTGAAAAATTGGAGCTTTTACAAAACAGTAGAAGCAGAATGAAGGATCTGTAGACTATATTACATAAGGAACAGATGATGAAACTATTGAGCTGATAAAAGAACATTTACCGGAGAGAGGATACAACAGCATAATTTAAAAGGGCTGAATATTTGAAGAGCTGTCATATATAAACAAAAAGATATATAAAATTAATTCTGGTAAGGGAAAAAAGGGCCGATGAAGACTAATGAATGGAAATTTAAAGGAGGTAAATTTAGAGTTGGGGAGAAAAAACATTTATTTTTAGGGTCTGGTTATAATGATCACAAAAGCAACAGGAGTTTCTTATCCCTATAAATGATATAAGGAATTATTATCTCTGGATATATAATTATGAAATCTGATGCCATGATTTGCATACGTGTGTCAATTTGAGATTACTGAAACTAATGCTCAGTAATTTGTAATCTAACGATTTAACCAGATTAAAATTGAAATTGGAGCAAAACCCACTCAAAAGTCTGAATCTGCCATTTGGAAATTTTGATGCCTTAAGGTTCATAGATATGAACTGAAGCCATCGAATTTACACATATTGCTTCAAATATTGAAAAGGTATGATTCTAAAGAATAGTAGGTTGCTACTGTTAATTCTCAAACAGAAAATATATATGTATATATAGGTCAAAAAGCTGATTGTAAGAAAACAATTCATGTTAACAGCCTAAGAGTTATTTTCAATGTGCATTTAATAACAAATCTTCTTAAGAAAAAAGCTAAACAGTACCCTCAGATGTAATACTGTGTCTCCAAAGGTTTCTTTCCTTCAGATTACAAACTTTATCCTAAGAATCTATTAAATGTTTCCCTGATGATGTAATATTCAACACAATTCTGTCATGTCAAAGGTTATAGTATCATAAAATACTCCGTAAATATTTGCCCCAGTGACTTATGTATGGCACAGTTATTTCCAGGAGATCAGGATGCCTTTTTGTCATTCTTATGTATTTTTATGTCATTGGTTATTCAGTCTTTTGAGAAAAAAAAATCTCAATATTAAACATAGTGTTTTATTAGATACTTTAAAATGTTCTTAAATATTCAGAATATTAGGATTAATATTTTATATAAACTACCAAAGATAATAGAAACTTACAGATATTAGAAACATACAGCCATGGTATTTCTCTATTTGAATTAATCTATTCACATTTTGAAATATAAAATCAACTTTAAACGAGTTTAAGGTTAAATATGGCAAATTTGTACAACAGACTTGATCTGAAGGAGGAAAAAAAAATAAACACTTATTTTTGTTCCACGCAAACCTGTAAGGCCTTTTGATACTGGAAATGAAATTAATTTCCTCTCCCTTCCCCTGCCTACCTTCTGGAGGATCTGCTGATGATCAGCAAAATGGCCATAAAACAAGGAAAACAAGTGCAAAGAGGGAGGACATAAAATGATAATGGTGAAAGGGAATGACACAGAGAGAAAGAGAAAGAGAAGTTAAGGACCCCCAGAAAAATCCATAAAATGAAAAAAAATAACAGTTATTTTTAAAGCTGCACCTATTCTTAAAAATATTCATTTTAAAAAATGCTTCTTTAGTGTTTATTTCTTATTCTTTTTAATTTTTGGTATAATAGTATCCTTTTTTCTCTAGCATATTTTTATTTTTAATCATATAATCTTTTTACTTAAAATTGCTAAACCAACAAGAAAAAAATACCTTATCTACCTCACATACTTTGAGGCTTTAGAAATACCTAATTGTTGAGAATAAGAAATCTTCTCGACATCAATATTCATAAAACTTGGTTTCTTTTAAAGAAAAGATTCAGATTACAGACAGAAAACAGGTATCACAATTTTTAAACTATTATACAAAAAAAAACCACTACTTTATCTAAAAGGCATGACCACAAAAATGTATTAAAATTATCATGTTTAGAAATATTAGTGCATTTATATGATTTACAACAAGTGATGCATGCAACAAAAATGAGACTTGCTTAGAATTTCTAGGAAGGCACTTTAGAACATCAATGAAATTCCAGCATGTAGGAAAGGCAGGAAAGAAAGTACCTGTGTACCTCCGAGAGAGAGGAGTCACTTTCATCAGACCTATAGTGAAAGAGTTAGAATTATGAGAGAAAGAATACAGATGTCAACAGGTAAGGACACTGACTTTGGACTCAAAATCAACAGCATGAATAACAGATATATAGCAAACATTTCCTTCATAGTGCCCTGCTTTTCTACTTGCACTGGATATTAGCATGTTTAAAGTATAGCTAAGTCACGTAAAAAGTTTGATATTTATGTCTTCTAGCAAGACTTTGGGGGCTAAAATTTTCTAATACTGATATACAAAATCTATCCTCACTTCTAAAATTTAGGCCTTGGAGAAGAACAGTATCAAGTACATGAGATATAGCACCTCAAGGTTTGCTCCATTTCATTTGACTAGTCCTGGAAAAATTTTCCCATTTCAATAACTGTTGATCAATTTTATTCACCTTGATAATTATTACTTTAGATATAGACTCTAATGTTGAAGTTACACAAATAGATTGTGTTTTCACATAGAAAGCAAGTCACTCAAAATTTAATAACTTTTGGCTTTAAACTTACCTCAAAAACACTGAGTTCTTTTGACTAGGGAGCATCTTAGTAACAGCTGGGGTACTTTAGTGGGCTTTTAAAATAGACAAGTGATTCCTGTTAGCCCTACCTTGAGGCCTCCAAGACTGCAGTGAGTCTGGTTATTATGAAAATCTATTTAGATTGTACAACAGGCTTGCGGAGAATGAGGATATGGTGAGTGTTGGCATAGAATGTAACCAGAAACAATGTGTGGGATCTGCGTCTTGCTAGTGGCATATGGTAGCTTCAAAAAGGAGCCCCAGAGAAAGTAATGTAAAGGGGTAGGCAAGTTTTTGAAAGTGTAGAGCAGTCAGTTATTCTACATTTTAGTTTATAGAGATGACAACAGATTCAAATTATTGGTAGCTCATAAAGTATTTCAGTAAAAATATAGAACTGTGATTAGGTTGTCAAGATTATCAAAAGATTGACAGAAAATGTTCTGACTGTGAAGGCAAGGTAGACACAAATTTAGCAACTCTTCATATACCTAGTGAAACTTGACTTCCCAGAAGTATTCCTAATGTTCAACTTTTCTCAGTCAATGACAGAAATAGTTTGACAATGTTAAAGAGTATTCTGTTTAATTGCACATGAAAATATTTACTTACCTATATCAATTTAAAGAACATATCTTCTATTAATTAAACCACATTAAAATCTAATGAAGGATCCATAAATAAAAGAATTATCCATAAATTAAGTGTATTTATAATTCTTTAAAAATTATGGTATGATTCTCTAAGTTTATAGAGCCATTTAAAATGATCTAAACATGCCAGACAGACAGATCTTAAATGGCATCCTATAAATTTTAGAGATTATTGATATATACAGGATGGCAATAGCAGAAAACAATCATTATCATTCCAAGTCCAAGCAGACAAGTCAGAGTTAATAAATACCTTATGGCAGTATTGTTAGTATGGCATTCTTGCAAGAGAGATTCTGGCTCAATGTGTGGATACTTTGTCATTTCAAATTTGATGACATTTACATTTTCCACATCCCTCCAACTTCTCCACCCCTGCAACCCACTCCCAGTCCTACTCTCTCCATCCGTAAAGGTGATTTTTTATTCCAAGAACACAATTATTGAAATTTTGTGGTGAACTTTTCTAGAACAATCAGATGACAATAACGTGTTGCACATGTAACAATGGTCTTTGTAAACTGTTATATCCCCCAGAAGTAAAGTAATTTGCCTCTTTCCAACTCAGGCTATCTAAATTAGAGGCTTTTGTGGGCTCACAGAAGCTGAAGAATCTCCAAAAATTTAAACATCAAGTGGTCTCAAAGATTTCTCAGTTCTAATTTACTTGTAAAAGAAAAGGCAAGACAAGTGCTGAAGGCATAGCAATACAAATCTACAACAGGGAATAATGTTCAGCAGGAAAATAATTTTCTCTAATTTTGGCTGCATGGTTCCTTTCCCATTGGAAAGATGCATAAAATATGGCAAGAGTTCACAAGTCAGGCTCCATCTCCTACACAGAGATGACTACATGTTTTCTACAGACTGTATTGACAGGTTCAGAATATTATATAAATAATTGGGGCTCTTTTCCATAATGACTTACTTATCCTGCTGAACTGATGTGTTTCCCTGAGAAACAGTAAGACGATTAAAAACATTCAGTTCATTACGGGGCCGGCTTGGTGGGGAAGAAGGAGGTGAAAGACTAGCCTCTGAAGTTCCAGAATCTGAGCTACAAGAAAAAAAGAACATTAAGTAGGTGGCTTTAATTGGTTATGATTTGTTAGAAAAGTTGTAAGAAACATGCTCTTTAAAAAAAAAAAAGCTTTTTATTAGAGAACTCCTTCTTTCCTTTCTTCCTTTTTTGTAAGATAAAATGCATTCTGAACAATTTTTAAAATTTCCTTTCACTGGATTTTGTTACATTGGCCACAAGATGGCACTAAAGAGAAGATTCTGTCTGCTGAAATCAGAAGTCAGTATAAAAATAAAGCAAGCCACATTTAAAATTATACAATTTTAGAATCAAGAGAAAGTTGCTCACTTTACAGATGAGGAAAGAGACCCAGAGAGCTTACGAGAAGTTTGCTTATTCAGTTGACTCATTCATCTATTTTTAAATCATTTATGTGCTCCATCCCCATTTCCCAATTATTCTCGAGAGATTTAATTCAGTAGAAACAGGCCAACTACATCTTTAAGTACAGGAAGCAAGGGTGATAAGAAGGATAATTTCGGCTGGGCACGGTGGCTCACGCCTGTAATCACAGCACTTTGGGAGGCCGAGGCGGGTGGATCATGACGTCAGGAGATCGAGAGCATCCTGGCTAACATGGTGAAACCCCGTCTCTACTAAAAATACGAAAAAATTAGCCAAGGGTGGTGGCGGGCGCCGGTAGTCCCAGCTACTTGGGAGGCTGAGGCAGGAGAATGGCGTGACCCCGGGAGGCGGAGTTTGCAGTGAGCCGAGATAGCGCCACTGCACTCCAGCCTGGGCGACAGAGCAAGACTCCGTCTCAAAAAAAAAAAAAAAAAAAAGGATAATTTCTATGACATTCAAGTCAGCTAAACCCGTGGTCAAAAAAGAGAACGTGCATCTTGGCACAGGGTAGGGGATGGTATAGAATTGTCCATTTAGGCACGGAAAATAAATGAACACTTCTTTTTAAATATATTCACATTTATTTTTATGTCAAAGAAATTAAAGTAATTCACTTCACTAATATTTAAATGTAAATTTGCATAAATGCTTTCAAGGACATGTCTGAGATCTGCTTGTCACACGCAGAACAGGTAAACTGAGGGAGGGGTGGCAGGGTAACAGTGGTTCTAATCCAATCAACTTCTGCATGCTGTCACGTTGCAATTTGTAAATGCCCAGTTAAGTGGATAATCAGATTATATTATGTACTGCTAAGTAAACTAACCCTCATAAAACACACAGAAGAAACATTGAGGATAATACCAACAATGTAAACAAGAGAGAGCAACAAGAAAATGGCACAATAACACACCCTATGATTAATATTAGTTTTTCTGTCAGCCACTCTAAAGAGGTACGGTCAAGATCAGTTTTAGCTGACATGACAATGATGGTCAAAATTAATTCTAAATTTTCCTATTAATAGAAGACTATCTGAAATACAGACTTAATAAAGCTTACCTCAAGTATATATTAACTCTTAAAATGATATACACAAATAACTGGCAAGTAAGTAAGTGGACATGATCAGGGACAAGTGCTCAAATATTTTTACAGGTATGTGTATGACCAAGAATATTAGACCACCGAGCCAAGGCAAAAGCTGACCTGACTGTCTTGATTAGTCAAATAGTCATAACCACAGCGCCAGCCTAAATCTGGAAAATAATTTCATGATTGTCTTTAGCATCTAAGTGCAGCAGGCATTTAATACAGTCTAGCAGATAAAAAATATTAGTCACTTACTGCTTTTGTTCCTTGGCCTTTGATTTTTCTGCTTTCTCATATGCCTTTCTCCTTGTTACAGGAGAAGGCTCTGGAATTTTTTTTTCTGATAGAGATGACTGCCTGGAACTAAAGTAAAAGAAGATTCTTTAATTACCTAATTCTAAATTTGCACATACAACTTTGGTAGATAGTCAATCCAAAATTTGTAATAGGTTAATAACTGGAACCTGAGAAAGATTATTACTTGAGAACAAAAAATAAAACTAACATAGGAAAATATTACATGAGTTATTTTTAGTTGACGGAAGCTCAGCAACTATAATTTTTAAATTGGTGATCTTATTAAATATGTAACAACTTACTATCTTTGAATATAAATATCAATGATATACTGCCAAATAGCTATAACAAATATTTTAGATGTGTTTTAATTTCATTGGTAATTATTTCAGATGAAGAAAAATTATCTTTATAGTTTTGTAAGAACAAAAATATTAGAATATCAGAATATGAGAAACAATGAGATTTAATGAATTAATATTGAGACACAATCACAAAATAGTTCTATAGGTAATCATACACACACAAAAATACAAAATTATTTTACTTAGCTAGTATTTAATTTGTATCTATGTATATTTTAGTAATAAAAGTATTCTTGCCTTAAATATTTTAAATGCCAAATGTCTGCTTGTAATTAAAAATTTAAGAAAATAATTTTTGTATATGGTGGTAATGAATTTTAACTGAAAAAAAAAAAAAGTCTGGGCCAGGCATGGTGGCTCACACCTGTAATCCCAACACTTTGGGAGGCTGAGGTGGGTGGATTACTTGAGGTCATGAGTTCAAAACCAGCCTGCACAACATGGTGAAACTCTGTCTCTATTAAAAATACCAAAATTAGCTGAGTGTGGTGGCAGGCACCTGTAATCCCAGCTACTGGGGAGGCTGAGGCAGGAGAATAGCTTGAAGCCAGGAGGCAGAGACTGCAGTGAGCCAAGATCACATCACTGCACTCCAGCCTGGGCAACAGAGAAAGACTCTGCCAAAAAAAAAAAAAAAATCTGGGGAAAAAAAAAACACTAAGGAATTAGACAGCAAGACTTCCAGAATGGGTTTGCATGATTCCTATTTAAAAGCGAAAACTAAATGTAATTAAATTTTGTGTGCTTGATTTTTCTAATCAGGAAATCACATTTTAGCAATTCTGTATCATTTAAATTATAAGGATCACTTGAGTAAAAGTTACGCAGTAATGGCTTATAAGAGTTACTGCACCAAGTGAGTGACCAAACTCTCACAATGTATAAAGAATTACAAATATATGAGTATAAGCATGTGAATTTATGAAAACTTTAAAGTAAGTTATTTAGAGGCAGAGCCCAAAAGATATTTTTTACAACCTGTCATAAAGGATACATTTTTAAAATGTAAAAAGACAAATAGAAGAGATTACCTGAATCTGGATTCCAGGCCACAGATTTAGTCTTGAAGTTCCAAAAGTCTCACTCATCTGACAGACTAAATACCTAACACATGCTAGTTCCTAAAATCTGACCTCAGTTCTATATCACTACCTTCACCAAAAGCATTTCTTCTATTCTCATCTTATCACAAAAGCAATGAAGCCATAAACTATGCTGGTTAGCAATCTCTAACAGCAGATCCAACAGTTAATTACATAGGCCACCTCAAGCACATGCAAGAAAGTTCTGTCATCATTAAAATTAATTCTGGAACAAAAGGTAGAAGATGGGATTACTGAATGGAAAACAATGGAAATATCCTCATAAAATGAAGAATATTATGAAAAATGGCCATTAAGGTTGGAAAGTTTGTTATTTTGTATTATTTACAGATCATATAGTGTGTGCCACTTTTGTGGGGGCAACATTCCTCGGTGCAGAGATGTATTCATTCCATAAATGATCTGCTAGATCACATGTGAAGATTAGTTTGAAAAATAATGTTAAAAATCTTTACCAGTGAATGACTAATCTAATATTAATATAACTATCAAAACACACACATGCACACATGGTACACATATGTACACACACACATACACATATGCATACATACACAGGACTATGTGGGAAAATCTTCTTTGTCAAGATAATAATTAAAAATAGTCTATGCAAGATTTATTTTGAATAGAAGGTTTTTTGTTCAGATTATCATAGGAAAGAGAATATTTCCTCCTTCAAATCTTTAATAATACCAATAAAAACATTTTTGGGGCATACACTCATCCCAGAATATGCAATATGCTTCAAGGTAAAAAAATTAGGAAAGCTCAAAATGTATTAAACTTGTAATTGGTATTTTCTTTTTTCTTTAAAAGTCAGCAAACATTTACTATCCTGACAGGACTCTTAAAACTAGGATATAGGTAATTTAGAGCAAATTTAAGAGTGTAAACTTTCTGTTTATACATAATAGTTGTATAATGGTTTTATAGGTATAACTTTAATTTAGGTATTTCTATGTAAGTATTTTCTGTAATTCATAAGTCAGCCTTTATAAAAATTATAAACCTTAAGAATGATCTTAAACTTGGAGACAAGACAAACCAATTCAACAAAGGACATCTCATCTTAAATTATTTCAACTCCAATACCTTAGGGGAGACAACACCTAACAAATTATTTTGAAAACCAGAGATCAAATTTATATAAATTTTAAATAACAGAAATAAGAAATCAGCAACATGCATACTTTTTTTAAAAAGCCAAAAGAAAAGAAGTTAGTGTAGCTGGGCCAAACTTACATGCTGCCTATCTTAGAAGGTAAGCCAGGTGGGGGAGAGAGCTCTTTTTCCCTAGCAGAAGTACCACTTGTCTCTGTATTCATTCCAATCTCTTGCCCTTCTGCAACAGGTGTGAGAGGGCCAGGCAAGGAGGCATCTCCTGTACTAGTGTCTGAAGCTAGTTCACTGCTATCTGCATACAGCAATTCCATCTGAGTGGTGGTTCTCCTTCGGGCCTAGTCAAAGAATGGAAGGAAAAGCAATCAGGAGCAAACTCTTGCATAGAAGCTGATTAGAGAGCAGAGATTTATATGAGTTTGAAATAGGTAAAACATTTAGCATGTCTTTTCCTAGAAGGTGTGCCAAACATAGCATGTGAGATAGTGACAAGCCAGAGCTATAGCTAGATAAAACCTTTAGATGCCAAAATAATAGCCAACATTTGTATTGTACTTATATGCCAGGCACTGTTCCAAATACATTATTATATTAGCAGGAGATAGGTAATATCATTATCTCAATTCCCAATTGAGGAAACTGAGGCAAAAAAGCTAAGTAATTTGGCCAAGGTCATACACCTAGTAAGTGGCAAAGCCAGATTCAAGGCCAGGCTGTCTGCCTCCAACATTACTGTGCTCTTCTGCCACTTGCGGCCAGCTCCCTCAACATATAATTAAAAAAAAAAAAAAAGAAGAAGAAGAAGAAGAAGGACATTAAACCAAAAGATAATTGCAGGGAAGCTCAACTAAATCCTGGTTTTTCCCATGCTTAATTTCTTTTTCTAATACAATTTTTTTTCAATTATTGTAAGCCTCTTCCCATGGTGCCTTAAATATATGTTTAATTTGCCCACTGGACAACACCAGCTAGTATCAGCTTTGGGCAGCCTGCTGAGGCAAGTAAAGGTTATTTTCCTAGAATCTAAACTCACTATAAGCATTCTTTTCCTTACTCTTGACAACCAAGTGACTATCCGGTTATTGCTCAGTTAGTTGTTAATGTCACTAAAGTACTAACAGATAATCAAGTGGTTTACCAGATTATAAGCCTCCAGAAAGGAGCAAACCTGTTTTTTCAGCTGTATAGCCCCAGCTCTTAACACAGTGCTGGTACACACAAATTTAAAATATATAATCAACTTCATTTTTTTCAATAAATGAAAAAGAAATGATATGAGATCCAGCAGGGTGCGGTGGCTCACACCTGTAATCCCAGCACTTTGGGAGGCTGAGGCAGGTAGATCACGAGGTCAGGAGATTGAGACCATCCTGGCTAACATGGTGAAACCCCATCTCTACCAAAATACAAAAAATTAGCTGGGCGTGGTGGCGGGCGCCTGTAGTCCCAGCTACTCAGGAGGCTGAGGCAGGAGAATGGCATGAACCCGGAAGGTGGAGGTTGCAGTGAGCCGAGATCACGCCACTGCAATCCAGCCTGGGCGACAGAGCAAGACTCTGTCTCAAAAAAAAAAAAAAAAATGATACAAGATCCTTTTCAGGCATCATAGCAGTTCAAACGGAGTAGCAGGTAGCACTTCAGAAAATGTTTTAAAAGAGAAAGCCCTGTAGCCATTTTTTATACTCTTAATTCTCTCCACAGCCAAGAACCTAGAGCAGAGATGAAATTTTTCTTGGGAATTCTTAACCCAGGTGGTTCTTTCAGGAGATGACCTTTAGGCCACCACTTCACATCTCTCTCTAATGTCCCACAGTGGCATAACTAAATAGGCTTTCTCAGGGCCTGAAAGATAAAATTTATCTTAAAAGATTCTCTTCTTTGCTTAGGACTAGATCCGAACCATAGCAGATGTTTTATTTGAGTTTTGGTAACTTCTGTTTAGACACTTAGAATAATAAAACACAAACCACATGTTGCCAAGCCAATAGCTCAAAGACTATGTGTAAGAGCCTGGAGATGTTTTTTGATTGGCTTGACCAGCGTTTTAATAATCTGTGAAATCTATGTAAAAATCCGTATTTAAGAATTCTCTTGAAAAAACAAAGGATCTGGTAGCCTTAGGCCCATATTCCCACACAGCAAAAATGAGCAAAACTTGATGGTGGCTATTTCCTTTTAGATAGGGCATGTACTCTCCAGGTAATCATAATGATGAACCGTTCATTGTATACCAGCTAAATTAGTCATTTGCATTACCTGATTAACTACTGTGGGCCTTAAATATATACTATCCATTGCACAGTATTATTATTTCAGGTCCTGATTCAATCCATTCATTCAACAATATTTAATAAGCACTGCAAGAATTCTGTTTTCAAACATCGTATGATTGTTAGTCATCAAACTATCAAATGCTACCACATTCAATCTGATATGTACCACAGCTATCTCACACATTTAACTGCATGTATAATTTATATCATTTTTTAAAACCCTACAAATATGCATCATAGCTTCATAAATTTTTAACACATAATAATTACAGATTAGATTATTATTAAAGCCACCTCAAGGCACAGTTAAACAAATAAGAAACACTTAAGAACACACTAGAATGCTAAAATTTAAAAAATCTCCTGCCAATCTAAATGACTGAGATTGTATGCCACTACAGAGTCTACAATTTAGTTAATCGCAGCTTAAGAATCACCCTCCATAATTGTGTTATCTAGTGGGAAAAATATAAGAATACAGTAAAGCCCAATTTCCACCAAGGAGAATTTTTTTGTTTTTTGAGACGGAGTCTCGCTCCGTCGCCCAGGCTGGAGTGCAGTTGCACGATCTCGGTTCACTGCAAGCTTCACCATCCGGGTTCAAGAGATTCTCCTGCCTCAGCCTCCCGAGTAGCTGGGACTACAGGCGCCTACCACCACGCCCAGCTAATTTTTCTTTTTTTGTATTTTTAGTAGAGACGGGTTTTCACGGTGTTAGTCAGGATGGTCTCCATCTCCTGACCTCGTGATCACCCGCCTTGGCCTCCCAAAGTGCTGGAATTACAGGCATGAGCCACCGCATCTGGCCAGAGAAATTTTTTAATATAAATTTTTTCAGTTACCACTTAAAGGGAAATATGATTAAAAAAACTAAATAAAGAAGAGCTTTAGTAAAACCATGCCCTCTTGCTAATCTATTAAGTGTCAAATCTGAACTTATGTGTTAAATAGTGATAACAAATAACGGTGTAAAACACATTTACCTGATACTTTTAGTTCTCCTTACCTTGTTCTTAGGTTTCACTTCACCACAAAGCTTCATGAGATCTGAAGACAGCGTGCTATATGCAAATAAATAATTAAGCATAAGATTAAACAGAAAATTATTATAGAAAACTATAGCTCCTCTATATCAATGACTACAAAAAATTTATATGCCTATGGGAAATACAGAAAGACAATATTTAAAGTCAAAATGAATTAATTTAAAAATAATTCATTTATGTTCCTTAAATATTTCAATATTTTCATTTTAAAATTTATGATGGTTAAGCGTAACTTAACTTGGTTTCTATTTACTGTTTCTAAGTGCTATTCACTAGGCCATTAAATTGAAAATTATTTCTGTTTTATGGTAATTGTTTGATACAAGATAAAAGTATTTAAAATATGTAAATAAGTCAACTCTATTGTTTCTAAAGGCCTTCTTACCTTCCTTCTGATCCTGGGCTGTTTAAAGGTGCATCCTCATCGGTACTATCCTCTACATTTTCTACAAAAAAATGTTTAAAATGTAAGCATTATCCCCATGTCACAGTTTGAATGGTGACTGCAATCCATAGGCTGTAATAAACAACAGCTCAACATCTCAATATGGGCACAATGGTTTTAGTAGCTGAATCTAAATAGACAGAATTGTAGAAAAGTATTTCTAAAAACTCTCCTTTGATTGTGTGTTCTAGAATGAGTAAAACATGTTCAAATAGGAAAACCATGACTTTGAATGGTAAACTGTAGAAGAATAACATCCTTCTGAATGAGATGGGTACATATGAATACTGCAGAGTCATGTACGTATCCTTTACCATCCAAACATACAAGAATCCACTGTTTAAAAATATAAAGTAAATGCTACATGAGCCTCCTTTAATGTACTGAGTCAACCAAGAATACTACATAAAGTGTAAATATAGTTGTTATACTTTATCAGTTTTGCCAATGTACTTAAATATTTTTCCTTTTTTAATTTTTGTATTTTTGCCTTCATATAGAAAGAGAGAAGGTGTGTATGAGGGTGTTCAGAAGTCACACATAAGCATGCAGCTCATTCACATGAACACAGAAGACAAAAACAATAGGCTTGCATGCAACAGCTCTGTAAACTAATACAAATAAACCACTGCTATTTCAGAACAACTGTAGCAGACTAGTGAAAAGGGAGAAGAATTAAACATATAAAACTGTTAGGAAGTCAGTAAATAAAACAGCCACAGAAAGTAAACAACTTAAAATGCCAGCGAGCCCCTAACATAGGTGTAGGTTTTTTTAATGTACACATTTTATTATAAAAATCATTCAATAAATCTAAAGACAAAATTATGAGCAACATATACATTAAAGAAAAATATATAGGGTTCATCCCCTTTTAATTTTTAATTTTATATAATACAGGTAGACTATGGCACCATTAGTCAATTGATTCATTTCTCTCCACAAATGTTCTCTTCCTTTCTCATTGTTCAGTAATACTTGGTACTATTACCTAAAATAGAATCATATCTAGGACTCACTCCAAGGGGTTTACTTTCTGAAGTGAAAAAAGTGGTGATTTTGAAGGCAATATGTATCTCATTAGAGGAAGGCTCAAGGACTTGCTTCACAGAAAAGATAACTGAGTTCTAAGGTACTGAATTAGTCAGTAACATAGAAAATTATGTTATAAAGAAATGACAAACCTAGCCTCGTTTTCCATGTGTTTTAACAGCAGGCTAAGATTTGCTAGTATTTTTCTTGCACAGTGTGATGAAATTAAATGTTAAACATCATGCAAGTGCTTCGTAAAAAGCTCTTAACTCCTGCTTATGTCTGTATGCCTTAGTTAGAGATAATGGTGTCTTGACAGAACCAGTCTGGCCAGAGTCCAGAGGATCCCACTCAGATGGTCACCAACTCAGGCCCTCTTCAGGACCAAGTTTGGTCTGAAGCATTATGGTTATCTGGGCAGCAGGACACACCAACAACTCACTGTTGTACTCTCAACTCTAAGAACACAACTCTAGCCCAAGGTTAGCTTCTTTTCTTATCACAGTAGCTTTAAAGCCAAAGACAAAACAAAACTCCCAAATACCCTAAAGTTAATCTATATCATTGTAAAGTTTCACAGTCTCACTTCACTGGAAGTTAACCAAACAGTTGGATTTTTAAAAGTCTTCCTTTAAAGTTATTCTTCTAAAAAGTTTTATATATATATAGTTTCTGTATACTAATTATATATTTAAAAATTTAAATTATATATTTAAAAATTTAACATTGCAGTCCCTGAGACCGCTGTCCTTAGAAAGGCCTAGTCGGAAAATTGGACTTTGGCTGACAGCTGAAAACAGCTCTCAGAGCGTCCCCAGTCAACTGTTAGCCAATAAAAGTGGCTCACTGTACACTAGAAACTTCGTGCAAATAATATGGCTTATGCTGAACACTTGCTTTCCTTCTGGAAGTCTAGACTGACAGAAGGTACATATGTCACCCTCCCCAGTAAAACCCTTGGGCACTGAGCATCTACTGGACTTTCTTGGATATAAACATTGCACAAATATTGCTGCGTTTTTTGTTCTGGAGAAAGAAAGCACTCTGTGTGATCTCTTATCGGAGGGAGAGAGATACAAATGCCTGGACACAGATTCCTCCAGAGTCCATCTGTGTCTTTTCCCCTTATGAACATTGATATCATAAATCTTAGTCATGAATACAACCATATGCTAAGCCCTGTGAGTCTTCTAGCAAATCTCTGATGATAGTGGTGACCTTGGGGATCCCAACACAGATATAGAAAAATAAGGATGTTCTTTAAAGGCTACAAAAGTACAACCCTGTGAGCATGGGGCGCTGGCCCTGGCTCATCCTCTACCCTTCAGTTCCATCATTCCATGTCATGAACTTGCTGCTCTGGAGCATCAACCTGTTTGTAGGCCTCAGGCACACAAAAGTGCGGCTAAATTCCAATGCCTTAGCTTTTGCTACCTGCGACTCTCTGGCCCCAATTCAACCTTGTCTTTTTTCCTGGCTAACTCTTTTTCTTCACTTGTGTTTTAGCTTAAATGTCATCTCCTTCAGAAAGCCTTCATTAACTCCTCCATTCTTGTTAGGTGGTCCCACTCTGTGCTCCCATAACTCTGGAGATCTCAATCATTGCCTTCACTGCAATATATCATAATCTGATCATAGTCTCTCCTCCTCAGTAGGGCATCAAGTCCATAAGGACAAGATCAGCATCTCACTCATCTTTGAATCCCAGCATCCAGCCCAATGATTGTGATAAAACTGGAGAACAACTAAATGATTTTTAAAGCAATGTACCTATAACTTTCTAGCTTCTGTGGTTTAAATTTCATTGTTTTCTCATCTCATGCTTTTTATTTAGCTCCTTTCGTCTAGAGAGAGCCCCAGTCCCTAGAGCAAATTTCTGCCATGAGTCATAGGATACATTAGCTGAATGAGTTCCTACTCTCTGCTTCTGACCCTTCAAGCTATAGAAAATTGAAATTTGTTTGAAAGTTGGAAAACAGTGACTCTGCTCATCAAATTAGCAATTTAATATTCTTCTGCACTTAAAGACATCAAATAATTTATCTTTTGAGTTAAAAGACAGCATATATTTCTATGAATTGAGCCACTAAGAAGAACAAAGAGAAGGAGGAGGAGAACAAGAAGGAGGAGAAAGATGAAGAAGGAGGAGAAAGATAAAGAAGAGGAGGAGGAGGAGAGAAAGAAGGAGGAAGAGAAAGAAGAGGAGGAGGCACAATAAATTAAAGTACAATAAAAAAAAAGAAGAGGAGGAGGGAAAGAAGAGGAGGATGGACTGGGGAGGAGAAGCAAGAGAGGGAGGGAGAGGAAGAGTGAGAGGGACAGAGGAAGGAGGAGGCAAAGAAACATGCTTGATAACACGTGGAATGGAAAAGTGCTAGTTACAATGCCAGGTACTTGAATAGCCTGACCAATATTGTTTCAACCTGTTCAGGTAAAATCCTTTGGATAGTTTTGTTCAGTTTACAATATTTAAAAGTATGTGCTTAAATTTACAAAAACAAAACAGATAAGAATATATATACATGTACACATGTGTACATGTATATATATACCAAAGATTTCTACAGAAGAAAGTTATTTACGAGGTTAAAACCATAGATGCATGTTAATAGATACATTTAAAAATTTTAACGGAACATATATATTATGTTTTTCTATAAGAAAGAGAAAGAACATAGGGGGTTTATGAAACTGGAGGCACAACCGGAACTCAGATAATAAAAGAGACAACTAACAAAAGCATACTTCTTTAAACATCTAAGGATTTTAAAATCAGGAATGTTTAATAAAGATAAAAGACTTGGTGTGTTTGTGGGCATGGATACGTTTCAAAAAAGATCATGCAAAAACCACTTGACCACCAATAAAAATCTTTAAAATAAGATGTACCACAATTAGTGTACATGAACAATTAGTAATTCATGCAGCTGTAGGATACACAGAAAGCTAAACATACTTACCTAATGGTACGCTATCTAGATCTGTGTAAATAACAGCAAAAAGGAAACAAAAAGCAATACTCCAATCAAAACAGATCCAATGTTAAAAACTCCCACATAAAACAAGATTATGTACCATTTACATGTAGAATAGATGCCATAGCAAACACTTATAAATTTATTTTTAAGGCAGTGAGATACGCAGAGTAAAGTAATGAAACTTGGTTAATATTTTAAGTAATTTAGATAACCAATACGAAAACTTGATTGGTCTTCTTTGCCCATAAAAACTAATTGCTTAATAAGGTTAAGTACGCCATTTTAAGTTGGTAACCATTTCTTGGAATGACAATAATTACCTCGCCAAAATGTACACATGCAAATTAAAGAAAGAATAATTATTAAAAGCATGAGTAAACATAGCATCTATTCAGTCAAGCCATAGGGGAAAGGGATATACTATACCATGTTCAAAAAGCAAAGCTACCATGCAAATTCATTTAACTAAAATCGAGAGCAAATTACCTTGTAAAGCATGGCCTAGTAAAGCATCTAGCTCAGGATTTAATTCTGCCTTCTCTTTCAACATATGGAATAAGAGCTGGTTTTGGGTAGCACTGGTTATTTCTGTTTGCTTGAGTCGACCTTCCAGTACTTTAATTTGAGCCTCTTTCTGGGCAGCCTGAAGACCCTGAAACACAACAAAAAATTATCTTAGGTCATACGAAACAGGATCTACCACACAAAGATCTGTAGCAAACAGCAAATGAATATGATATATGGGCTTTGACATCAGATAGACCTTGAGTCATCCCAGCTCCTCCAGTAACTGGCTTAGTGATCATGTACAAGTTCACCTGTCCAAGATGTTATCTTCTGGATTCTCAGTTTCCTCATATGCAAAATGAGATCAATAATAATTACCTCTTAGCACATTGTGAAAATTAAGTGAGATGGCGTAAGAACAGAAAGAGTCTAACAGTCCCAACATGGAAAAAAAAAAGTGAGTCAGAAACCATTATCACCTTCAACATTTGGGCAGGGTTTTCTTACAGGTGACAAATTAGAGTATTTACATTCAAAATAAGCGAATGATTAAATTTTTTTTTTCTGATTTGCTTTTGATCTGTAAAGAATCAATGTTAAATTAGTTATGATACCAAATTTGTTTGCATGCTGAGAAATTTTTTCTAATTTTTCTTTTGTTAAAGCAAAAGGGGAATTATTTCTTCTTTAAGTTGTTTATCTGATCTAATAAACAAACATAATGGATGACATGCTAATGAAATTGATCTAAATATTTCTCACTCTTCCTGACTCTAAAGAAAGGTAAAAGAAATACTTTCCAATTATGAATAATCTTCTTCCTTATTACAAAGCAAAGGGTTACTACAGAAAGAAAAATAAAACTACAATGAATTAGTCAAAACTTAGGTTTTCAGTAACAGTGTGGTTGTATCTTACCTTATTGATGCCCATTGACAGGAAGTGATCTAGCAGGTATCGGGCTTCTGTAAGGGTGCAGGCATTAATGACTGCAGTAACATCCAATGTCTCACCTTCTTCCTGTATAAAATCAGCATAATATGATGACCATTACTTTGAGCTGAAAACAGAAGGCAACAGCCTATTGTTTCATATATTTATTTCCTGGTATTGGGTTAGCTAATGAGATGCTCAGATAAGTGCAATATATGATCGTTACCCCAAGAAACATAGGGTTTAGTTGAAAAGATAAGACACATTTAAGCAGTTAAGAATTCAAGGTGGGATGTAAAGATGACCCATGTGTTATATAAACAACAAATGTTATCACACAATCAGCAGAGAAATCTGAAAAGCAAGCAGGAAGTGGCATACATGTAAAACCTAAGCATTAGATTAGACCAAGAAATAGAAAATACCTTCATGTAAAAACTGAAAGTGCTTTGAACTATAAACAATACAAAAGTACTTTTCACTAAACCATTACGCTTTTTTAAAAATTACAAACCTTTGCTTCTTCCATCTGCATTATGTTGGCTTGACAATCAGAAATACTGTCATTGATGTAATCTATATTAGCAGTCAGTGACTCCATCTCTTCACTGATATTAGCCACATTTTTATCTCCCTCTCCATTCTCCTTGACTATCTTCTCCCTTCTTTTTGAAAGTTTCTCTCGTCTTTTTGTGAGTTCCTCCCGTTGCTATTGAGAAAGCAGGTTGGATTTTAAGAAATTATGTTCATTTATTTATATACAGTACCATCAAACCCCCCCCCCCCAAAAAAAAAACTTGGTAAGTGTTAAATTTACCCAGGGAACAAAATTGGAAGAGTAAAATTAACAGTCAGCTAAGGGGGAGCATATCTACTCTCTATTTTCCACACCTTGAGAAGTCTATTCATATCCGCCTCCATGTTGGAAATGGTCATCTTCTGCATGATAATGTCTGTGACCCTGCGCTCAAGGAGCTGCCACTTCATGCGAGCTGTCTTGGAAATAAACACTCGGCCAGTCAATCCTTTCCTCTGATATTTTTTCCTATAATCATATAAAACAGACAAGCTCAATTACTTATGCACTTATTTGATTGTGCACTGCCAAATAATGAGCCATTTTTTCATTTAAGTACAACATTCAGTATTAACGGCCAAGAAGATTACATCAGCAGGAACAGAATTATGTAGACCTGGTTCCATTTGTTGCCAGCGTTGGTAAGGCCTGGACTCTCGCCACAGGAATTCTCATTTTCTGCTGGGTTCCTGTCCTTGATGCATCTGTTTCAACGGCAGCTGCACTGGAACCCGTGTCCTGAGCAGCGGCATCAGATGAACTGAGCTTCCGAGTAACTTTCCCAGCCACTTTATCTGACATGGGTCTTACTTGCCGACGAAGAGCTGTAACCTGAAATTGCAGCAAAGGTTGACTCATTCTCTTAGTCTATAGAAATACATCATTTATCTCAGTCAGAATGTTTCTTCCAAATGGTCAGCTTGCTTACTGTACCTCTTCAGTTTTGCGACGTAGAACCACTTCTTGGTTTCTTTTTTGGGCTTCCAGAAGTCTAAGTTGATGCTATAAAATAATATTAAATAAGTGGAAATAGTAAAGTGAAAGATACAATATTTCCTATTCCTATATGAATATATTTCCCCGTACCCCTGGGAACTATGAGTTCTTAGCAGAATCTGAGTCAACAACCTTGTATATATTATTACAGGTACAGCTATTTTATTCCAACAAACACAAATAAATACAGATATACCCCATCCCTTTTTGAAAAAATGAAAGGTTATCTCTGTTACATACTTTAATTTGATACATTTGGTGCTTACTATGTGCAAGTACTTTTCTAAATGCTTTACAAATGTTATCTTATTTAATTTTGTTAGATATTTTGTTTTAGTTGCTGTTTGAAGCACAAACAGGAAGGAACAAAGCTTAGAATATTTTCAATAGAGTCATCTTATAATATATACAATAATTATCAACTGTTGTAGACATAGGAATATATATTAATTTGATTAGTACTTATAATAACTATGGATCTTATGGTGGATAAAGTAAATGGACAATAAAACATGTCTGCATTGACTATTAATTTGTTTCTAGGTACTCTCAAAATAAAGATGACTAATTAGGATTACTTCGAGCCATTCTACAGGCATATAATTTAAGAAAAAATTTTGGACTTAAAAAGAACTCAGAGGCCAGGAGCGGCGGCTCATGCCTGTAATCCAAGGACTTTGGGAGGCCGAGGTGGGAGAATCACCTCAGGTTAGGAGTTCGAGACCAGCCTGGCCAACATGGCAAAACCCTGTCTCTACTAAAAATACAAAATTAGCCAGGCATGGTGGCAAGTGCCTCCAATCTCAGCTACTCGGGAGGCTGAGGTGGGAGAATCACTTGAACCCCGGAGGCAGAGGCTGCAGTGAGCCAAGACTGTGCCACTGCACACCAGCCTGGAGGACAGAGTGAGACTCTAACCCAAAAAAAAAAAGAAAGAAAGAAAGAAAACAAAAGAAAAAAAGAAAGAAAGAACTTAGGTCTTAATTCCAGTTCTATCATTTATTCAATTCTGTGATCTTGGACAAAGTTTAGGAATGACAGTTCACTACAAACTTCCTTTCTAGTACTTAAATTCTGTTATTTAACAAATAATCACTTGTGTTTTGCATTCAAATTCAAAAAGATCATTCATTTTATGTTTATGTATATTTCTGTCTCATCAGATGGGAATTCCTTGAGAAAATGACTTTATCTTATCACAGCCATATCTTAATTGCCTACCACAATGACTGATATAAAAGCAAAATTAATATGTTTTTTTAATTAATGAATTATCAAAAATTAAAATTATCATATAGTTTGAAACTTGTTACATTAAATTTCTTACTATTAAAAACCAAATCTCAAGCTCATTCGTATTTTTATATGGTATGTAAATATCACCCTGAACTTTCTAAGGGTTCAAAGATGAATATGACAAGGAACAATTTTAAAAGGAGGTCAATATGTACACAAGGCAACAAATAAAAGGGAGAGGGAGTATGAATGTTAGCTTTATATGTGATTAGCCAGCATTGTGTCTTTATAATAGAATATAGGCATCATATGTTATAGAAAAGATTCAAAAAGTTCCTCCCAGGAGTTCAGTATTGATCTCTCTATATCTTATATGAATTAGTAATAAAGAAATAGGTAGCATACACTGTAAAGAAATTATTCCCGTTGTCCAAAGGTTTTCATTAAATATAAAATAAACAGCCAAAAAATGGAAAGAACCCAAACGTCTATCAACTGATGAACAGACAAACAAAACATATTCTATCTATATAACCATAAAAAAAGAATGAAGTGCTGATACATGTTATAACATGGCTGAACCTTGAAAACATCGTGTTAAATAAAAGAAGCCAGACACAGCTGGGTGCAGTGGCTCACACCTGTAATCTCAGCCCTTTGGGAGGCCGAGGCGGGGTGGATCACTTGAGGTCAGGAGTTTGACACCAGCCTGGCCAACATGGTGAAAACCCATCTCTACTAAAAATACAAAAATTAGCCAGGTGTGGTGGTGCATGCCTGTAGTCCCAGCTGCTCAGGAGGCTGAGGCAGGAGAATGGCTTGAACCTGGGAGGCGGAGGTTAGAGTGAGCCAAGATCACGCATTGCACTCCAGCCTGGGCGATAAAGTAAGACTCTGTCTCAAAAAAAAAAAAAAAAGCAAGACACAAAAGGCCACATCTGGTATGATTCCATTTATCTGCAATGTCCACAGGGACAAAATGTAGATTAGTGGCTGCCAGGGGCCGGGGCAATGGTGAGTGACTACCAATGGGTATAGTGTATCTTCCTGGAGTAATGAAAATTTTCTGTAATTAGATAGTGGTGATCATTGCACACTTTTGTGAATATACTAAAAACATGAATTGTACACTTTAAAAGGTAAATTTTAGGATATGTGAATTATATAACTCAACTTTTAAAACAATAACAAAAAAAAGAATAGGCAATATGTTAGAATGTGCTTCTACTTGATTTCAGTAGGAACAAATTGATAAAAACACAATTTTAAATGCCCAGGAATTAACTGTGACAAATACACTGATTATTAAAATACACTGACATTGTAGGAGAACAAAAGAAATAAACATAACCAAAACAGGAGAGTCATCTGGACAAAATATCCACTATCCACTTTTCTACCTCACTACCCCCTTTTCTCCATCCCCTTTCCTCTTTACAACCCAAAATAGATTTCCATTTTCTAAAATATGCTTTATGCTCATATTTTTCCAGGGAGGATTTAGGAAAAGTTGAGCAAGTAAAAAGGAATAATGGCTGCAACCTAACCAATAATAAGGGAAAAAGTGATGGCCTCTTCTTTTTCAAAGAGGGAGTCTTGCTGTGTTGTTGTTCAGGCTAGTCTAGAACTCCTGGGCTCAAGCAATCCTCCCGCCTCAGTCTCTCAAAGTGCTGGCTGGGATTATAAGCATGAGCCACTGTACCCGGCTTCTCCTTTTAAGAAAAAAAAATCATAACTATAATTTTTCACCTAAAAGAAATAATCATATTGCCAAAATTTGGGAAAGAAGAAAAAAAATCAACCATAACTTATAACCCTAACACAACTACAATTAGCACGTTGAGATGTATCCTTTGAATTTTCCCGCATTGAAATCAAGCATACATTTATTTGTAAAATGACCATGATTTACACTTAATGCATGGTCATTTTTCAGATAAGTATACAGTTTCAAAATATAAATGGAATGAACCATAATTTCTTTAACCATTCCTCCTACTGCCAGGGATCTTGGTTGTTTTTACTTTTTTCACAATTACAAAGAATCCTACAGTGAAGATTTTGATGCATAGTATTTTTACTTATTTTAGATTATTTTCTTCATCTAAATTCATGGAAGTAGAATCTTTAGTCAAAGGATACAAAAATTTTGATAGTCCTTAGAAAAGCCTCTTCTAATAAAGGCTGGTTGTTACTCTAGGATTATTTATAAGTACCTCTAGTGATAAAACATTCTTCAGAACCATCCTAAACTTGCTATCTTATATAATACTGCAACTAGTTCCTTGGTCATCCTAGAGATAACCAGTCATTCTTGCCATTTACTTCTATGTCATCATCTGGAAAATAAGCCTCAAATAAAATATATAATATTATAGTGTTTTTTATGAACTCTTATACTGAATTACCATAATCAACATACTGTAATAAATGACACTTTATAAAATGTATGCTTATCTATTGTCCTTAACCTGCAATTAGTAGTTACAGTTATCAGAAATTTTTGCTCCATTTATTAAACAATCTTTTTCAATGTACAATTTTCTTATATAACTGAGAGTTAAAATCCACTTACATCTCTTTTACGTTGATCCTTTTTCAACTGAGCAATCTCTCTGTTTCTTCTAGACTCAGTCAGTCTGGCTTTCTCTTGTTCTTCTTTCATTTGTTTCATTAGGCGAACCTAATCAATTAGGTATATACATCTATTGAAATTACTCTGTCACAACATTCATTAAATCAACCACATATATGGAAGTAAGTTCTTAGAATTCCAAATACTTAACATGGAAACATGCAGTTTTGCTGCACATTTAAAATGGGCAATTCTTATTTCTGTGGGATTCATATATTTCTATTTCTAATACATTTTTATTAAATTGCTTCGTATTCTATGCTTTTTGTATTCAATATTCAGTTGTTCTGCAACTTGAAATCTTGATACTTAGCTTACTATCAGTAGCTGTGTGACCTTGATCTAATTACTTTACCTCTCTAGGCTTTGGTTTGCTCATCTATAAAATGGAAATAATATTTCCACAGCACTGGATTTTTGTGAGAATTCAACCAGTTAACACCCACACAGCGTTTTAACAGTACCTGGCACTTGAATTCTCAACAACTTAATAATTTTAGCTACTGTTGTTATCAGCAACTACACAACATAATAATCAAATGACAGTTATGTGTCTCATAACAACATTTAACTCAACAATGAACCACATTTAAGACAGTGGTTTCATAAGATTATAGTGGAGCTAAAAAATTCCTACTGCCTAGTGATGTAATAATGTCATAACATCACATTACAAAGCACTACACCCATTTGCAGTAGTGCTGCTATAAACAACCCTACTGTGCTGCTAGTCATATTAAGTATAGTCCACACAATTATGTATAGTCCATAATACCTGATAAGGATAATAAATGACTATGCTATTGGTTTATGTATTTACTACACTATACTTTTTATAGATATTTTGGACTTATGAAAAAATAGTTAACCATAAAGCAGCCTCAGGCAAGCCCTTGAGAAGATATTTAAGAAAAAGGCATTGTTATCATAGGAGATGACAGCTCCATGTGTGTTAATGCTCCGGAAGGCCTTCCAGTGAGACAAGATGGGGAGGTGAAGACGGTGATATTGACGATCCTTACTCTGCATAGGCCTAGGCTATTGTGCGTGTTTGTGTTTTAGTTTTAACAAAAAAGTTTAAGAAGTAAAAAATATAAAAATTTAAAATAGATAAAAGCTTACAGAATGACGATATAAAGAAAAAATATTTTTGTATGGCTATACAGTGCATTTGTGTTTTAAACTGTGACATTTCAAAAGAGTCAAAAAGTTTTTTAACTTAAAATATTTATAAAGTAAAAAAATTACAGTAAGCCAAGGTTAATTTATCACTGAGGAGTGTTTTTAAAATCAATTTAGTGTAGCTTAAGTGTATACAGTATTGATAAAGTCCACAGCAGTGTATAGCTATGTCCTAGGACTTCACGTTCATTCACCTTTCACTCACTGACTCACACAGAGCAACTTACAGTCCTGCAAACTCCCTTCATGGTAAGTGCATACCTTACAGGCATACCTTGGAGACCTTGCAGGTTTGGTTCCAGAGCACCGCAAAAAGGTGAATATCACATTAAAGCAAGTCACACAAATTTATTTGGTTTCCCGATGCATATGAAGTTATGTTTATACTATACAGCAGTCTATTAGATGTGCAATAGCATCATGTCTAAAAAAATAATGTGCATGCCTTAATCAAAAAACTTAATTGTTAAAAGAAACATGCTGGGGAGGAGCCAAGACGGCCGAATAGGAACAGCTCCAGTCTACAGCTCCCAGCGTGAGCGACGCAGAAGACAGGTGATTTCTGCATTTCCATCTGAGGTACCGAGTTCATCTCACTAGGGAGTGCCAGACAGTGGGCGCAGGTCAGTGGGTGCGCGCACCCTGTGTGAGCCGAAGAAGGGCGAGGCATTGCCTCACTCGGGAAGCGCAAGGGGTCAGAGAGTTCCCTTTCCTAGTCAAAGAAAGGGGTGACAGATGGCACGTGGAAAATCAGGTCACTCCCACCCGAATACTGCGCTTTTCCGACGGGCTTAAAAAATGGCGCACCAGGAGATTATATCCCGCACCTGGCTCAGAGGGTCCTACGCCCACGGAGTCTCGCTGATTGCTAGCACAGCAGTCTGAGATCAAACTGCAAGGCGGCAGCGAGGCTGGGGAAGGGGCGCCCGCCATTGCCCAGGCTTGCTTAGGTAAACAAAGCAGCCGGGAAGCTCGAACTCCATAGAGCCCACCACAGCTCAAGGAGGCCTGCCTGCCTCTGTAGGCTCCACCTCTGGGGGCAGGGCACAGACAAACAAAAAGACAGCAGTAACCTCTGCAGACTTAAATGTCCCTGTCTGACAGCTTTGAAGAGAGCAGTGGTTGTCCCAGCATGCAGCTGGAGATCTGAGAACAGGCAGACTGCCTCCTCAAGTGGGTCCCTGACAGCTGACCCCCGAGCAGCCTAACCGGGAGGCACCCCCCAGTAGGGGCAGACTGACACCTCACAGGGCCCCGGTACTCCAACAGACCTGCAGCTGAGGGTCCTGTCTGTTAGAAGGAAAACTAACAAACAGAAAGGACATCCACACCAAAAACCCATCTGTACATCACCATCATCACAGACCAAAAGTAGATAAAACCACAAAGATGGCGAAAAAACAGAGCAGAAAAACTGGAAACTCTAAAAAGCAGAGCGCCTCTCCTCCTCCAAAGGAATGCAGTTCCTCACCAGCAACGGAACAAAGCTGGACGGAGAATGACTTTGAAGAGCTGAGAGAAGAAGGCTTCAGACGATCAAATTACTCCGAGCTACGGGAGGATATTCAAACCAAAGGCAAAGAAGTTGAAAACTTTGAAAAAAATTTAGAAGAATGTATAACTAGAATAACCAATACAGAGAAGTGCTTAAAGGAGCTGATGGAGCTGAAAACCAAGGCTCGAGAACTACATGAAGAATGCAGAAGCCTCAGGAGCCGATGCGATCAACTGGAAGAAAGGGTATCAGCGATGGAAGATGAAATGAATGAAATGAAGCGAGAAGGGAAGTTTAGAGAAAAAAGAATAAAAAGAAACAAGCAAAGCCTCCAAGAAATATGGGACTATGTGAAAAGACCAAATCTACGTGTGATTTGTGTACCTGAAAGTGACGGGGAGAATGGAACCAAGTTGGAAAACACTCTGCAGGATATTATCCAGGAGAACTTCCCCAATCTAGCAAGGCAGGCCAACATTCACATTCAGGAAATACAGAGAACGCCCCAAATATACTCCTCGAGAAGAGCAACTCCAAGACACATAATTGTCAGATTCACCAAAGTTGAAATGAAGGAAAAAATGTTAAGGGCAGCCAGACAGAAAGGTCGGGTTACCCTCAAAGGGAAGCCCATCGGACTAACAGCGGATCTCTCGGCAGAAACTCTACAAGCCAGAAGAGAGTAGGGGCCAATATTCAACATTCTTAAAGAAAAGAATTTTCAACCCAGAATTTCATATCCAGCCAAATTAATCTTCATAAGTGAAGGAGAAATAAAATACTTTACAGACAAGCAAATGCTGAGAGATTTTGCCACCACCAGGCCCGCCCTAAAAGAGCTCCTGAAGGAAGCGCTAAACATGGAAAGGAACAACCGGTACCAGCCACTGCAAAATCATGCCAAAATGTAAAGACCATCGAGACTGGGAAGAGACTGCATCAACTAACGAGCAAAATAACCAGCTAACATCATAATGACAGGATCAAATTCACACATAACAATATTAACTTTAAATGTAAATGGACTAAATGCTCCAATTAAAAGACACAGACTGGCAAATTGGATAAAGACTCAAGACCCATCAGTGTGCTGTATTCAGGAAACCCATCTCACGTTCAGAGACACACATAGGCTCAAAATAAAAGGATGGAGGAAGATCTACCAAGCAAATGGAAAGCAAAAAAAAAGCAGGGGTTGCAATCCTAGTCTCTGATAAAACAGACTTTAAACCAACAAAGATCAAAAGAGACAAAGAAGGCCATTACATAATGGTAAAGGGGTCAATTCAACAAGAAGAGCTAACTATCCTAAATATATATGCACCCAATACAGGAGCACCCAGATTCGTAAAGCAAGTCCTGAGTGACCTACAAAGAGACTTAGACTCCCACACATTAATAATGGGAGACTTTAACACCCCACTGTCAACATTAGACAGATCAACGAGACAGAAAGTCAACATGGGTACCCAGGAATTGAACTCAGCTCTGCACCAAGCAGACCTAATAGACATCTACAGAACTCTCCACCCCAAATCAACAGAATATACATTTTTTTCAGCACCACACCACACCTATTCCAAAATTGACCACATACTTGGAAGTAAAGCTCTCCTCAGCATATGTAAAAGAACAGAAATTATAACAAACTATGTCTCAGATCACAGTGCAATCAAACTAGAACTCAGGATTAAGAATCTCACTCAAAACCGCTCAACTACATGGAAACTGAACAACCTGCTCCTGAATGACTACTGGGTACATAACGAAACGAAGGCAGAAATAAAGATGTTCTTTGAAACCAACAAGAACCAAGACACAACATACTAGAATCTCTGGGATGCATTCAAAGCAGTGTGTAGAGGGAAATTTATAGCACTAAATGCCCACAAGAGAAAGCAGGAAAGATCCAAAATTGACACCCTAACATCACAATTAAAAGAACTAGAAAAGCAAGAGCAAACACATTCAAAAGCTAGCAGAAGGCAAGAAATAATTAAAATCAGAGCAGAACTGAAGGAAATAGAGACACAAAAAACCCTTCAAAAAATTAATGAACCCAGGAGCTGGATTTTTGAAAGGATCAACAAAATTGATAGACCGCTAGCAAGACTAATGAAGAAAAAAAGAGAGAAGAATCAAATAGATGCAATAAAAAATGATAAAGGGGATATCACCACCAATCCCACAGAAATACAAACTACCATCAGAGAATACTACAAACACCTACGCAAATAAACTAGAAAATCTAGAAGAAATGGATAAATTCCCCGACACATACACCCTCCCAAGACTAAAACAGGAAGAAGTTGAATCTCTGAATAAACCAATAACAGGAGCTGAAATTGTGGCAATAATCAACAGCTTACCAACCAAAAAGAGTCCAGGACCAGAGGGATTCACAGCCGAATTCTACCAGAGGTACAAGGAAGAACTGGTATCATTCCTTCTGAAACTATTCCAATCAATAGAAAAAGAGGGAATCCTCCCTAACTCATTTTATGAGGCCAGCATCATCCTGATACCAAAGCCGGGCAGAGACACAACCAAAAAAGAGAATTTTAGACCAATATCCTTGATGAACATTGATGCAAAAATCCTCAATAAAATACTGGCAAACCGAATCCAGCAGCACATCAAAAAGCTTATCCACCATGATCAAGTGGGCTTCATCCCTGGGATGCAAGGCTGGTTCAATATACACAAATCAATAAATGTAATCCAGCATATAAACAGAATCAAAGACAAAAACCACATGATTATCTCTATAGATGCACAAAAGGCCGTTGATAAAATTCAACAACGCTTCATGCTAAAAACTCTCAATAAATTAGGTATTGATGGGACGTATCTCAAAATAATAAGAGCTATCTATGACAAACCCACAGCCAATATCATACTGAATGGGCAAAAACTGGAAGCATTCCCTTTGAAAACTGGCACAAGACAGGGATGCCCTCTCTCACCACTCCTATTCAACATAGTGTTGGAAGTTCTGGCCAGGGCAATTAGGCAGGAGAAGGAAATAATGGGTATTCAATTAGGAAAAGAGGAAGTCAAATTGTCCCTGTTCGCAGATGACATGATTGTATATCTAGAAAACCCCATTGTCTCAGCCCAAAATCTCCTTAAGCTGATAAGCAACTTCAGCAAAGTCTCAGGATACAAAATCAATGTACAAAAATCACAAGCATTCTTACACACCAACAACAGGCAAACAGAGAGCCAAATCATGAGTGAACTCCCATTCACAATTGCTTCAAAGAGAATAAAATACCTAGGAATCCAACTTACAAGGGACGTGAAGGACCTCTTCAAGGAGAACTACAAACCACTGCTCAATGAAATAAAAGAGGACACAAACAAATGGAAGAGCATTCCATGCTCATGGATAGGAAGAATCAATATCGTGAAAATGGCCATACTGCCCAAGGTAATTTATAGATTCAATGCCATCCCCATCAAGCTACCAATGACTTTCTTCACAGAATTGGAAAAAACTACTTTAAAGTTCATATGGAACCAAAAAAGAGCCCGCATCGCCAAGTCAATCCTAAGCCAAAAGAACAAAGCTGGAGGCATCACACTACCTCACTTCAAACTATACTACAAGGCTACAGTAACTAAAACAGCATGGTACTGGTACCAAAACAGAGATATAGATCAATGGAACAGAGAAGGGCCCTCAGAAATAACGCCACATATCTACAACTATCTGATCTTTGACAAACCTGAGAAAAACAAGCAATGCAGAAAGGATTCCCTATTTAATAAATGGTGCTGGGAAAACTGGCTAGCCATATGTAGAAAGCTGAAACTGGATCCCTTCCTTACACCTTATACAAAAATCAATTCAAGATGGATTAAAGACTTAAATGTTAGACCTAAAACCATAAAAACCCTAGAAGAAAACCTAGGAATTATCATTCAGGACATAGGCATGGGCAAGGACTTCATGTCTAAAACACCAAAAGCAATGGCAACAAAAGCCAAAATTGACAAATGGGATCTAATTAAACTCAAGAGCTTCTGCACAGCAAAGGAAACTACCATCAGAGTGAACAGGCAACCTACAAAATGGGAGAAAATGTTCACAACCTACTCATCTGACAAAGGGCTAATCTACAATAATCCAGAATCTACAATGAACTCCAACAAATTTACAAGAAAAAAACAAACAACCCCATCAAAAAGTGGGTGAAGGATATGAACAGACACTTCTCAAAAGAAGACATTTATGCAGCCAAAAAACACATGAAAAAATGCTCACCATCACTGGCCATCAGAGAAATGCAAATCAAAAACCACAATGAGATACCATCTCACACCAGTTAGAATGGCAATCATTAAAAAGTCAGGAAACAAACAGGTGCTGGAGAGGATGTGGACAAATAGGAACACTTTTACACTGTTGGTGGGACTGTAAACTAGTTCAACCATTGTGGAAGTCAGTGTGGCGATTCCTCAGGGATCTAGAATACCATTTGACCCAGCCATCCCATTACTGGGTATATACCCAAAGGATTATAAATCATGCTGCTATAAAGACACATGCACACATATGTTTATTGCGGCATTATTCACAATAGCAAAGACTTGGAACCAACCCAAATGTCCAACAATGATAGACTGGATTAAGAAAATGTCGCACATATACACCATGGAATACTATGCAGCCATAAAAAATGATGAGTTCATGTCCTTTGTAGGGACATGGATGAAATTGGAAATCATCATTCTCAGTAAACTATCGCAAGAACAAAAAACCAAACACCACATATTCTCACTCATAGGTGGGAATTGAACAATGAGAACACATGGACACATGAAGGGGAACATCACACTCTGGGGACTGTTGTGGGGTGCGGGGAGGGGGTAGGGATAGCATTGGGGGATATACCTAATGCTAGATGACGAGTTAGTGGGTGCAGTGCACCAGCATGGCACATGTATACATATGTAACTAACCTGCACATTGCATACGTGTACCCTAAAACCTAAAGTATAATAATAATAAATAAATAAATAAACAAACAAACATGCTGACAGAGACATGAAGTGAGCAAATGCTGTTGGAAAAATAGTGCCAACAGACATCCTCAAGGCAGGGTTGCCACAAACATTCAATTTGTAAAAAGTGCAATATCTGCAAAGGGCAATAAAGCAAATCACAGTAAAATCAGGAATGCCTGTAAAAGTGTACAATTTTTGGCTGGGCACAGTGGCTCATGCCTTTAATCCCAGCACTTTGGGAGGTCGAGGTAAGTGGATCAGCTGAGGTCAGGAGTTTGAGACCAGCCTGACCAATATGGTGAAACCCTGTCTCTACTAAAAATACAAAAATTAGCTGGGCATGGTGGTGTGCACCTGTAGTCCCAGCTAATGGGGAGGCTGAGAAAGGAGAACTGCTTGAACCTGGGAGGTGGGCAACAGAGCGAGACTCCCTCTCAAAAAAAAAAAAAAAAAGCGTACCATTTTTTATCTTTTATACTGTATTTTTTACAATACCTTTTCTATGTTTCGATATGTTTAGATACACAAATATTTAGCATTGTGTTAAAATTGCCTAGAGTATTCAGCATAGTAACATGCTGTACAGGTTTGTAGCCTAGGAGCAACAGGCTTTACCACATAGCCTAGGTGTGTAGTAGGCTATACCATCGTGGTTTGTATAAGTACACTCCATGATGTTTGCACAATAATGAAATCACCTAAAAATGCATTTCTCAGAATGTACCATCATTAAGCGATGCATGATTATACTTTCTAAATCGCTTCCATATTTGCTATTTTATTGCTATTTTAAGAAAACTACATTGACTTTCGTGAAAGATGTAAAGAATAATTAATCCCACAACAAAAACAGATAACATATCAGGATTTGCACACTCTCTTTGGACAGGTGAAGAAAATTAGTGCTTTTCTAAGTATAGGAATGATAAACACTAAATTTAAGACAGTTATTAGCTATTGGAGAATGGGGAATATGATCAGGAAGAGATAAACAGAAGGCTTACTGTATATCTGTAATGCTTAATAGTTTAAACTAGACTGTGGATACAGTGTTTTTATCTATGCTTTCTTGCATATTTGAAATATTTTATACTTTTGTTAAGCTTGCATAAGAGTTTTAAGAGAAGAAATACCTATCAATGTCTAAGAAGCCCTGATGAGCACATGATTTTCAGCTACTCTGAAGAAAGGTTTTGATGAGGAATGACTATCAGAAACAACTTCTAATTGCCAAAGGAAAGTACATCATTTGTAAGATTGGGTTACCTTTATCGAATATGGAAAGAACCACAATAGTTGTTTATTTTTTGTCCCAAATGACAAAATCATACTGAACATCAAACGTTAATGGAAAAAATAATCAATACCTTTGTTTTTTTCATTTCCATCACATCCTGCTGCAATTTCTTCAATTGCTTTTCATACTGAGACTGATTTTTAAGCAACCTTGCATGTTCTTTTTGAGCTGCTTGAAGTCTCTGCAGTTCTTTGTTCATGGCTTGGAGTTTCTTTTCATATTCAGACCTAACTTTTTTTGCTTTTTCTTCTGAGTAAGATTCTACCGAGCCTAAATGACCAGAGTACATTTTTATATGTTTTTTGTGAGACACAGATTTTTATTTCACAGATTTACAGTCCATATCCTAAGAGAAGAGCTACTTCCCAAACACCCACATCTCAGAAGACGAGGGTGTCTTTCAATCATTCTCTCTTTTATTATCTACTCTTAACCTGTTTAATGATTATTGAAGCTTATTTATTAATACGTTATGTTAAAATGTCCCCAATATAAATCAAAACATTAAAACAACCATAAATTTGTATAAAGTAAGTAAATAGCCTAGGCAGATATCGGTATGAAAAAACAAAACAAATAACAATATTTAACATTATGAGACAAATTAACATATAATGTGGCCAAAAAGTATTTACAAGCTACATATAACTTTTAAATAAAAGGCACAAACTGTGACTTGCAAAAACAAAACAAATAAATAACAAAAAAGGGTTTAATATGGCTTCTATTTTTTTTCTTCTAAAGGAAAAGATAAAAACCCATTTTGAAGATTTAGCTTGAACTTTCATTTGAATTAAATATAATTCTTACCTAAGTTTTGAAGCACCTGGTCTCTTTCAAGCTGAGTATCCCGAATTTTATGTTGCAGCATCATTAGCTTCTCTTCATACTGCTTTTTCAGAGTCTGCAGTCTTTTCTGGCTGTTTTCTAGTTCATCAATCAGCTTTTGCTTAATTGCAATTTCACAAGTAATGTTTGCCAAGTCTGCTTGATAATTGGCTATTTATAAAAGAAGAAAATAAAAATCCTGGTACTAGGCCAAAATATCAGAATTCTAGCTTTCAAGCAAGACCATAAAACCATCAACTAGGTATTTTTATTCACTTAGTAGTTATTAGAAAAATTTCCTGGAAAAACCAAAAACCAAAAGGTGAATGAGATAAAGAGTGTTCATTTTGGTCAAGGACAATGCTATTTGTATCAGGTAAGAATGGAAATCACACAATGACTAAATCCAGTAAGAGAAGTAACTCATTTGTTTAGCACATAAGCCTTGGAAGGCAAATGTAGGTCAGTGGTCACGAAAGTTGCTTTCATCAAGTATGAAATGGAGAATGTTAAGAGTTTTCTGTCATGGTTTAAACAACTTCCCAAAATGAATTTTTGCCCTTATACCAAAGGGCAAGTACCTTTTTCATCTGATTCAGAATCTGATTCATCAGAACTTTCACCCCCCTCAATGTCATCTTCCTCCTCCTCCTCCTCCTCTTCTTCTTCCTCATGATCACTCACTTCTTGACTTTCTTCCTAAAATGTGATTTGTGAAAATTAATAGCACAATATTGGAAAAACAAACTGACTTCTTCATTGAGAGAGGCTGCTGGAGTACAAAGTACAGAAACATAAAAAAATTCACTTTTCATCAGTATAAAAATGTTAAGGTTATTACATAGTAATTTTGTCTTAAATCAAAAAGTATTTCATCTCTCATAGTATTCTACCCCTGACTCCCCAACACAATGCTTTCACAAAACATAAGATTGAGAGTTGCCAATATTTTACAGCTCGCATTTCTGAAGAAACATCTTCAAAGAAATAGATTAAACAGAATGCATCATAAGCAGTTCACTTTTCTACAAGTAAGTTAGTAAGTTATCATCAACCAAGAACAACCAAACCTGGTGACTAAAACTGACAAGTTCATTCTTTCATACTTACCACTTCTAATTCATTGTTTTCTCTTTCCGAAACACCCTTTTCTTCTTTCTTCTCTTGGTCAGTGTCTGTATTATCCTCTTTACCAGCCACACTAAAAAAAAGGAACATAAGGGCATGGTGTTAAAATAGAAAGGAAAATTATTCACTTTTTTTCCCTCAGATTTTTAAAAGCCATCAATGATTTGTGAAAACAAACTTTAAATGTTGGTCACTTAACTGAGCAAAGCTATTCTATCTGATGCTTCAGAGAAAAATGGAAATTGCCAATCAATCAATAGTGTAATGATTTATATCACTGGAGAAAAGCTTATTTTCAGAAAACACTGAGGAATAGATTATGCCTGAAAGCACGAGACCTCGACACCCCTAAGAACTAGTCACAGTAGCAGCCAGTTAACTAGAATGTAAGGCAACTTAAATTCAAAAGAAATCAAACATTTTTGTTTTCTCATCTGAATACAAAAAAACTTCTCTAATGTAAATACAAAGATATAAAAAACTACATTTTCACTGATGTCCTAATACATTTAAGAGTAAATTTAAAGTTCCAGTTTAAATCTGCCCACAGTAAGCTTCTCTACACTAGCTATATCCATCAGTATGTTCAGGTCTCCTTCAGGTAGTGGCACAGGCTCTTTTTTCTTAGGCAGCCCGTACAGCACAAGACTACTTCTCATTATGGTCTCACACAAAGTGTTTTTGCATACCAAAAACTGTCTAATGTTCAGGCTTCCCTTTGATTGAATAGAAAATTTCAGGGTCTGCCACAAGATTCACCTTATAATTGGAAGCTCTCCTCTTAAGTTACCTAGTACCTACAGCCATAACACATACCAGGGAATGATTATAGCTAAATTAATTCAGCCCTGGTGGCCCTGAGGAAAAGAGAGAAGTTTTGTATACCCAAATAACTCTAATCCTTTGTAGGTTTAGCAATCAACTATGCACAGAAATTACACTACTGATCACTAGACTCACATATTTAATTAAGCTAAATAACATTAAGTGAACTTTAAATGAATCTGTATATGAACTATTTCCTTTTGTGCTATAGCAGCATTTTAAAATCATTAAAAAGCACTTTGAGAGGCTGAGGCAGGCAGATCATGAGGTCAGGCATTCGAGTCCAGCCTGGCCAACATAGTGAAACACCGTCTCTACTGAAAATACGAAACAGCCTGGCATAGTGATGCACATTTGTAATCCCAGCTACTAAGGAGGCTGGGGCAGGAGAATCGCTTGAACCCAGGAGGTAGAGGTTGCAGTAAGGCAAGATGGCGCCACTGCACTCTAGCCCAGGCAATAGAGCGAGACTCTGTCTCAAAAATTAATTAATTAATTAATTACAATAAATTTAAAAAATAAATAGAATACTCAAATAATGCAATATTCTCCAAGTAAAATTCCTCTAGAAAAAAAACTTTACAACTTTATCAGAATAGCTTAATAACAGCTATCATGTTTTCATATATTCTTCTATATTAAATAATTTCCCTAATACATGGATTGGTTTTTAGCTTCTAGGCTAAAAACTTAATCTCATTTAGGCCCTATTATAACTATAACTTTAATGATTAACTCTAGGTTTCTATTCTTAGAGATATTTTTGTACTGAGCACTATGAATATAAATACTTTTCCCTTGTAAGGGCTTTTCAGAGTTTGTCATTTATGTTTATGTTATTATTTATTTAGTGTCTGTATTTCTCACTAGGCAGTCAGCTTCCTAAGGGAAGGGATTGTGTCTGTTTGCCTCCACATTACATTCCTAGTACCCAGGTCCTGGCACATAACGAATGTGAAGTAAGTGTTTGTTAAATAAACCAATCCCTGTGACTATGCATGAGCACCTCTGTTTGAACATGCCTATGTGTCTCATGCACTAGCTCGATTGGAGCAGAATGGTACAGTTTCAAAGATGCATAAAGATGCATGAGAGACAGCATATATATGGAGAGAGAAGAAAGTACAAGTAGGAGTACCAATACAACAGTCTTAACTGGAAACGAATGAAGTAAATTGGAACAGGGTTCCATGAGTGTTGTTAAATCATTTGGATGGAGAAAAATGTGCTTGAAGAAAAGTAGGAACCACCTAGAAAGAACTTTTATGATAAACAAGAAATAATTTTATGTGATATACTGAATGCCTCTCCTAGGTTGCTTATAATATACTAGGACTGCTGATTTTCCACCATCATGCAGTTCAAGCTGAAAATCTAGAAAGAAATTCCCCTTTCATCCAATCATCAATTAAAAGGCCAGCAGCATGTACTCAAACAGTGCTAATACTTGAGGTTTAGGTCTAAGGTGTAGGGCTAGGAAAGGACAATTTGTTAGGGAGACATCTCCCAGCAGGTTTTCCTGTTCCCTCTCCTGGGCAGTCTCCCTTTCTCACCTGTGACTGCTACAGAATACAGTTTTCATTATTCTCTGTTCTTGTATTACTTCAAGTTCCAGCCAAATCACATTAAACTTAAGTTTACAGCCATACAGCCACCTTATTCCAAACATTTGACCCAACATATCGTTCTACTCCCCGCTCCAACTCACTGATATCCAGTTAAACAAATGTTCTTTCACTTCTACATTAACTCATATAAGTCATTCATGCCACTTCTGATGTGGAAAAATCAGCAGTCATAACTTTACATTACTAATTTAAAGCCTTAAACTTTTAAAATACAAGTTGATAGTTATAATTTTTATACCTCAAATATTGAAGTTTTCCTCAGTAAACTGAGGCAAATTGATACCTAAAATAAGTATCTAAGTAGCAATGGAAGATATTTAAATTTGTACTTTATATAGAATCAGAAGCTTGGGAGCTGGAAGGAACATTAGCAATAATCCCTTCATTTGACAAACAAAAAGGGAACTATGGCCTGGAGAAGTGAATCCCCTCAAGAGGACTAAAACCAGTTATCCTGACTCCCAGAACATCTCAAAGTTCAGCTCACAGACTGGAAGCATCTGCATCACCTGGAAGCTTATTACTTATGCAGAATCTCAGGCTCCACCTCAGCCCTACTGAATCAGAATCTGCATTTTATCAAAATCCCTAGGAGATCTGTACACACGACTATGTTTGAGAAGTTGTTCTGTAACCACCAAACCACTCTGCTTTTGCTATCCTTCAGGGATCATGTAAAGATGGGAGTAAACTCCTTTCACTGAGTACATTTAAAGGACTTGAATATTTTATGGTGATTAAATGCTTCCACAAACAACTTTAATGATGCATCTTATTTTGACCTTTCAGAATAGAAGAAATTTCACAATTTTAATGCCTTAATTTAATTCCAATAATAAACATGTTGTCCTAAATATGTATTGCTTAGGTGAGTTATAGTATGACCAATAAAAAATTAAAATTATAGCCTAAGTACAGAATACTTTAAAGAACCTATGGGCTTATGGCATATAAGTATAAAAACTTTAGAATACTATATAACATACTAAATATAATTATAAAATATAAATTATAAGGTAATTTAAAGAAAAACATTTTAAGCTTTAAGATATTTAAAGTAAGATATTCATTTAACTAATTGCATAGTATAAGTTCTCAAGTTCTTAAGTAAAAGATGAATGTCTAAAGTAGGGCTTCCGAAATAGTTAAATATTACCTTGAAACTAGTATATTTTCTTAATCATTTTGACTATGTAATCTAGAGACTTTAGGAAAATCTATGAAGAAAACTTCTGATAAGAAGGAAAATACCACTTGATCTTTGGTTCAATAATCATAATTCTGAATCAGTAAAATGCAATCAAGAATATTATTCTAAATTTTGCTCATTTCAAATGAAAAAAAAGCAACTATCCTGTTTTTGATGTCCACTTCAAATACATTTTAAAAGCAAAAACTTTTTTTCTATTTCAACCTTAAGAATGTCTTATAAATCTTATTTGTAATAAGGCCACAGTTTCCTTTTGTTTGTTGTCATTTTAATGGTTTTTTTTCCAGTAAAGACTATACCAAATAAAGAAGAGAGAGACAGAGGCCCACCCATGACTCAGCATGTGCTACAACAAAATGTCAATTTCTGCTCTGCTCACAAGTTTCTGTAAGACAAAGAATTACTGTTGATTTTCTTTTTTTAATAAATCAAATGGCAGGGGTTTTAGGGTTATTTTTATCCTACAAAAGGTAAGTCATCATCATAATTATCATAGTTTATTCTGTAATCACATGAAACTGCCTGAATTTTAATTCAAGTATCTAGTGAAGATTTTATTCTTAAAAAGTATTTTCTTAAAAATTTATTACAGTGTTCTTGTTAGTTTTATAAAATCAGCATTACTTTTAGGAGCACCCCAGCTTATCTAGTCTGAAACAATCTATAATACTATAACACATTTCCTTGTGAATGGCAACTAAGTATTTAAACGACATTTTAATAAAAAACCTGGGAAATATTCCAACCTTCTTTCTTCTCGATTGCTTTCCTCAAGTTTCTGTAGCCTTCAAAATCACGAGGCACAGTATTGGAAGGCCAAGCCAATGAAGGACAAACCAGACAGTAAAAAGCGAAAGTGATAAGAAGGTAAAAATGACACATGAGCTTGAAGACTTTAAAATAAATTTTAAAAGATATCATCAAAGGACAATACACAGTAAAAAGGCAATACATTTGTATGAATAAAAAGTAAGTAGAAAATCAAGCAGCAATATATCTAAGAAGAGTATATAGACTATCAGTTGAAATTATGCAGTAGCAAAATGTACAGTCTCAATTTATAAAAGTTGATAAGGATTAGGCATGCTTGGATGCCTTTTTTTTTAGTCTGAAGTGGGTCAATTTACTCAGCTTCCCCCAAAAAAGACCACTTTCAATAATCTCTTTCTTTCAAGCCTTTACAGAAGACCTTTTAATGGCATCATTAAAAGAATTTCACCAAGTAATGCCTTTATACCATAATATGAAAATACCACTAATACTACATTCTAGGATACTACTTTTAAAAACATACTTTCTGTTTTAATATACTACATATGAATATCACTAAATCTAAAAAAAAATCTGATTTCAAAGTTATACATGAAATGGTATTGCAGGCAAATGAATATGGTTGTTATGATATCTGTGAAAAACTATAATTTTATTAATTGAAAATAAAATTTCACACTGGGATTAAAGAGTTTACTAATTATTATAAACTAACTACTGAAACGGCATATCTATAAAGCAACAGTGGCAAAAAAAAAAAAAGGGTGGGGAGAAAAGTAGTACTTTCCATTAGTAAGATTGTTTTTTAACCAGAAACATATAAGAAATATCATGTGTAAAGGGTTTTAAAGATAAAGAATATTCAATATTAAAACTTGGGGATCTTTACTCAATGGAATGTACTGTATACCAGTATTTGTCATGTAGACAAAAAGACAGATGTGCTAGGCTCTGATTAAGCATATGGCAACTTTGATATAGAACACTTCTGCCCAGAATATTTTTCAAAATCATCAATATTTTAAAATGAAGAGATTGAATCAGAGGTATGAGTTATTTTATCAAGCCAGTTCTTTTCATTTTAATTTCATAACATAAGTGCTCCCATGTGATTCTTATTTATTGGTCTGTGATTGTTTTCACATCAACTTATATGCCGCCATTATAAGACGAGACTAGCAATCTTTCTGAGAAAAAGTCTACAAAGTAATATATACCAGTAATCAAATGGTCCAGTATAGTGATTAGAAAAAGCAAAGTAAAGCCACTGCCTAAGAAATCTGTGTGTTTCTAGAGTTTCAACCCAACACCACTAAATACAAATCAGTGCAGTCTGATCAATGAGTGAAGTTTTTTATGTTGCAAGTCATTTTAAGCTAGATATCCAAAAATATGGGATTTAATGTGTGAATGGTAAATTTTCCTTGTCCACATACACAAAAAATGCAAAAAACTTTTATGTCTACTCTACGCCTATACTAATGATAACGAGCTACAATGGCTCAGAGAATGTGGTTCCCTCATGAAGAACCCAGATTTTCTATTTTCAATATAGAGACTTTTGTTAGCTTATACAAGAAAGCTATATTAAAATATATAGCTGACATGAGCTAGCAAGTACATAAACTTTAGATGCCTCCTAAATTGCCTTTTTAAAAACCATTACAATCAATAGTTCAAAAAGACAATGAAGGGACAGAGAAATAAACTAATAATCTAACACCTCTCCATAACTTAAAGGAAAACTTTAGTTTTTACTTCACTTAGTTCCCCTACAATGCTTCTTCTACAGTTAAAGAGAATGACAATTCTTGCCAACCATTCTAACATTTGTGTAACTGAAAGATATGCAACATAGTTTAATTGTTATTTTCTTACTATCTACACCTCTGGATTATTCTACAGCTCAACAGAAAATAAGCACAAAAAGGTAGAAGAGCAAACCTTAAAACCTCACATATTAGCTATTAGTTATAGTTCTGATAAAGACTGACGCAGAAGAAGGTGAAACTTTCAAACAGCATTTGTGGCATCCTTCTTAAACACAAATGCAGCTTCTGGCATTAAAATGATCCAGTTACCACTCTTCCTATCAACTCTTACATTGTCAGAGGCCCTATAGCCACTGCAACCAAAAATATATAACACAAAACAATAAATTAAAAGACACACAGCTTCCAAAGAATTTGTGAATTCAGTGACAAGGAAAGCAGGCAGCTATAGAAGCCAGGACAGCTTAGAAGAGCTGAATCCAAAGGTCAAGCAAGCCCCAGACAGGTTTTAGAAACTCACAGCCACAACAAGATAAAAAAAAACAAACAAACAAACAAACAAAAAAAAAAACCTTTCCTACTCTTTTTTTCATTAGATTATTCTGCCTAACATATTTTGTTGTATGCATTAATGTATCCTCTTTAAAAATTCCAAACACCCCTACAAAGGAAGCTTGTTGGTTATCAGACATTTCCACTGGTATGAATTCCTTTAGTCAAATGGCTTTGTTCCTGAGTTTGAATTTAAGGAGATCAGAGAAAAAAATAGATAATTTTGAAATTGGGAGTACTTCAGGGTAGGGCAGAATTACGTGAGAACTGGACCGCATAAGGGAGGCATGGATCAAGGTAGCATGGGGACACAGGGAGGTCAGTAAGAACGAATGGCTAAAGCAGAAATTCCCATTTTTCCCCCAAAGATCAGCCTACACCCATGAGAGGGAAAGAAGGTTCTTTCCCCTGTCTTGCCTTTTCTTGCTTCCTTCTGAATTATTCTTACCATACTATAAAATGGGCAGAAATCATTTTATGTGAGTGAGCTGGGAAATTTGGACATCATATATTTACAATACTTGCTAGAGAAAAATCAGTCCAAAGTTTCAATTAATTTTTAATTGAACCTCCTGTATGTGTAAGGTTGAGGTAGACCCACATTTTGCAATGCCCTCTCTGACAAATAAAATAGATAAACATGAAGCATGGAATGCAACTCAACCAGAATCAATGCACCCAAACAGGAGCTATCACTTCCAAGGAGCTCCTGTGGAAAACTGAGCACTTTAGTAAAGCTGCTGTCTTTCTAAACATTTCTGGAACTCTAGGTTTATTGTATGCTGGTTTTTTTCCAACTTGTAGGGAATCCTTTAGCTAAATGAGGGCTTATCTACATTTTAAAAACAGAAATTGGCATTACATACAGTTAAAAGTTATTGGGATCCAAGTGTGATGAACAAAATGCTTTATCAAACTAAGTAAAACAGGATTGGTTTTCATTTTTTAATTCAAAAAAACATTTGATTATAGTGTGGTAAGATATATTCTATTAAATTTTATAAATTTTTATATGTAGCAATAAAAATTTATAAATTGGCTCTAAAAATGTTTACAGTTATATGGTATAGTACACAAGAAAAATTTTTTAGATTCACAAATTATGTAGGTGTCAGTTTTACAAAATTATATAGGTGTCAGTGTACAAAGGTACACTACAGCATGTGTGAAAATGCTCTAAAAAATGTTTGTATATAGCACTCTATAGGTGTATTAATTTTTAGAAAGTATTAATTTGTTTTTCTCATTCTAAGCTATCTTTCATTTCTTATCTGGCTTACTCACAAATATTTTATCTCTAATTATGTGTCTTTTTGTTAGGAAATAAATTATTTTCTTCACTTAGGCTTTTATGTTTAAATCCAGTTGTTTGGTGAGTTCTTATTAGTATTAACATCTATTATTTTTATTGTAATAATTATTACAACTACATAATCACTGAATGAGTCACAACCGCTATTAAAATGTTAAAAAGAGCCTAGATTTCTATTGGGATCCTTATTTATTTTTCATTAGTCATATTCAGCAGGTGATTAAGGAAATATCTCTAAATTTACCTCAAAAGGAAAAAGCAGTATCAGTTGGGACCTTAAAAAATAAACTTTGCTTATACTTACTTATTATTTATGAATACAAATGACCTAGACCTTTAAAAACAAGTCATACCATTTGACATTTTGACCAACTACAGAAGCGGATTTTACAAGTAAGTGATAAGTCATGTGCAAAAGTCTCATGCTAATTCAAGCAGTAAGTTCGGTAACACTAGTTTCGATAATCCTATGATCATTACTTCAGTTTCAATTGCCCTCCATAAGGGGAGAGCTAATCATTATACATTTCTTAATGCTGCCATAATCAATGATCCATGAAAACATCTAAGACATTAATATCTCAAGAATGCAATTTCAATTGCAATGCCTACTAACCATAATGTATAATTCCTTGCTTTAATTATTCTTTTTAAACTCAGGAACACAAAGCAGAGTTAATTTGAAGAATTTAAACTTCCAATGACTTTGATCAACTGGCTGCTCCAGGAAGAAATGCCCGGCTACCTAAATACATTTTTAAATAAACTGAGCAAAGCGGCAGGTAGGCTAAACGTCTACATCAATTCTACAAAGCATTCCTCCTGTAACAAACCAGGTGGCAAATAAGATGATTTTGCTTCCTTTTGAATATCTAGCCAAAAATGTTTAAATTTAATTTGACTGGCATGCTCAAAATATAGTCTTTGTAAGTAATCTGACTGCACCATAGAATCAGTGTGTAAACATGTAAAGAATTTATGAGTATTTAACCACTTACACATTACAAGTGGTTAAATTTTCATTTTCTTCCTCTCCTTTGCACCTAGTTGATTTCAGAGGGACATACTATCAGGATGCAAGGAAGAAAAAGCCCAGAACAGTGGTGAAAAGCTGAGTAACTCCTTGTTGGAAGATTCAAAAAGCCTGAAATAGCATAAATAATTTTCACATAATCAAATTAGAAGCCCTGCAGAAAATATTTAAGAGACCAAATGACATTACATGACATTCTGATGGATTAGTTTAGCCTTTAGTTAAACTAATCTAGATAGGGATGAAAATATCCATGAGACTATTTAATTGCATTAGGAAATGGGGAAAATATGAAAACACTGAATTGTAACGGTACAGCAAGCTTTGCTGAAAAGCAAAATGAATGGAATGCAAAAGCAGCTATTTGAAGAAATAATAAAATAATTTACAATAGTAATTTTATATTGTCATGTTCTAAATAAAGTTCATTACCATGTTATTACAATTAAATCTATTTTTCTTACACATAAGTAGAGATAAACCATTAAAAACTAGATAGTTGTAGTTTCAGCTAACATAGTGATTTATTTCATATACTAAGGTACTCATGAGACTATGTATGCTCTTTATAATTGCAAATTAAAATACCCTGAAAAGGAAATAAAGATTCATTTAGCAGTGATTTTATAATCCCACCTTTTCTTCTTCCTCTTTTCTTTTCTTTTCAACTTCTCTAAATCTTTTTTTGCTAGGTCTATAATTTCAATGGTTTCTTTGTCTGAGGACAGTATGGTAGGAGAAAAAGTTGATGATCCGCTGAAATATGGCGCTCTTGCTGTGGCTCTTGTCAAGTTTTTTCGAAGGTTCTCATTCACTGCTTCACTTTCTAATAACTTTGCCCTAGCAATTAAAAATATATTTAAATAGGGAGCATTTTTCTCTGTGGATAAAAATACATAACATAAAGTGTACCACACTACTATTTCTTAAGTGTACAGCTCTGTAGCACTAAGCAAATCTATATTGTTCTGCAACCGTCGCCACCATCCATCCCCAGAAATTTTTTATCTTCCCATACTGAGACTCTATACCCATGAAATATTAACTTCCCCTCAGCCCCTCTACCTCAGCTCTGGCATCCATCATTCTACTTTCTGTCTCTATGAATCTAACTGCTCTAGCAATAAGGCAGGAACATTTTAAATGAGTTAGTCTGCATGCTAAAAAGTTTTCCAAAATGCATTTCAACATGGCTACAAGATAAGGATTTTTAAACTAAATAAAATTCTCACAAAATAATAAAAATAATCATAAAAGAATGCTCACACACATTAACATTTAACAATTTTTTCATATTTCCTGATTGAATAATTATACATTTGTAATCATAATCTTAATACTCAAAAGAATTCTACATATTCAGATGCCAGTGGTAATTAGATTACTTGAATTCTGGCCAGTGGACATCAGTTGTCCTTGCTTGTAAACCTATTATTTAAACTTAAAAAATACACAAGCAGCACGCTCCCCTTAGTTTCAGTTCCTCATTCATCACACAATAGTAGCATTTCCAAAACTGTGCAAGGAATAATTTGTCAAATTTGCCCCAAACTGGCTGATGGACATCTGGCTCCTGAATACAGCGTGGGAAAAGACAGTATCTCCAAGGAAACTTGAGTTTGATAATTGAAAAAATTCTTTTGTTTGTTCAAGCAGTCCTAATAATGACAGGAGAATAACGCACACACTGATCCTAACACATGAAGACATCAAACAATGAAATCCTAAAAGAGCCTAGACTATTGAGACTAAAAGGATTCAGAGAGTCCTCTAGGCCAATTCCCTTATTTCTATTTGATTTAAACCATCAAAAATACAATTATCTACTTACATATAATAGATTTTCAAGGTTAGTTTGGCACAACAGTGATTGAGACCGAAAAATAAGAAGATAACACAACCTATCTCTCTCTCAACACTATATTACTAAGCACCTTTGCCATATGTTCAAATATTTCAGAGAAAGATGCTAGATTATTTGCAACACTAAGCTCTGGAAGACACAGTCAGCTCAGTGCTTTTCCATTGCCTACCAAAATTATTCATTCTACTCTTGAAATAGTTGAGACAGACGGGGTCTCACTATGTTGCCCAGGCTCGTCTCAAGCTCCCAGCCTCAAGTGATCCTCCCACCTCAGCCTCCCAAAGTGTTGGGATTACAGGAATGAGCCACCCCACCTGGTCCTACACATTCTTTAATGAAACTGTTTTATTATATATGTGATACCATATGTGAGCAGAACAATTACAGTGTTTTTAGATGGTTAAATAGCTGTGTACAAACTTCTAGGTTAATTAAATGACTTCAAAATTGTTTTAGAGAAAATTCATATAAAAACTCAAAGTTAAAATTCATGATTATCAAACAATAGAAAAGTACAAACAATATATTATACTTTTCAATATTTTTAATTTGTAGCACAAAGCCTAGGTACCTAATAATGAATGCTAAGAATGAATGAAAATATAATAAATCAGCTAACCATAATGATCTATATTTTAATTGTCTCCTTTATTATTAAGTAATAAATAATGTAGGTATTTTATTTTAAAATTTATGTTTTTTACATAATGTTAAAAGTCTGCATTTGGTAGGGGCATATCCAATGATTCTTTGATCCTAGTGCTGATAAAGGCCTTTTAGGGATTACCTCCACAAACTCCACATTAACAGAATCTACTTTTTGTATGGCCTACGGGGAGAACATCTCTCTTTCCCCATCTCTTTCTCTCTCTCTCTCTTCCCGTTCACTCACCCACCCACTTGGTACTTCCTGCATTTCATTTAATAAGAGACTAAAGAGTGAGGTATGAGGGGAAGTGTACAAACTTCTTTGGGAAGGAGCACACTGAGGGCTTGCATGCCAGCTGTCATTCATTGGATCTTGGACCATCAAGTCTCTAAAAGCCCCCACTCTTCCCTTTGTAAAATTGAGATAAAAATATATACTTCCCTAGGATTGTTTTGAGAATCAATGATAAAATGAATTTAAAAGTCCCCCGACTAAGATGGTATTTAAAAAATAATAAGTATTCTTATCATAAAGTTGGAAATAATATAATCATTAACAGCATAGAGTTAAATAAGTGAATTACAACAAGACAGTACTATATGAAGCCATGCAAAAATCATTGTAGAAACTTTTTAACATTGAAAAATGTTCATAATATATTACTGCTTTTCAAAGAATAGATAGCAAAGCAAAATATACACTCTGATGTCATTTGCGTTATTCATTGGAAAAATATTGAAGAGATAGATCAAAATGTTAACATCAGTTCTTAGAATAATGGGAATACACATGATTTTAATTTTCTCTTACATTTTCCTATATTTTCAAAATGTTCTGCAAAATTTTTCATGCCCCAAAAAACACAAGGATTAATTAATTAGTGATTATTATTATCTCACAAGTAATGTGACACGTAAATTTATTAAAAGGTAACTACTATTCATTTACAATAAAATGATAAGATGAAATAGAAATATTCCCAAATGGCAATAAACAAACATAAATTTGCATTAAGTTTAAAGAGCTGTGAAAAAATGTCTTCCTAAGATCTAATTTTGACAGAAATATAGGTCGAAGTAGGGTTTAGCAGGTAAAAACAGAACGTGAGAATTTGGACCTAAATATTCGTAACACTTTATACCTTTATGATACCTTTATATTTAAGAGCATATATATACTATTATTTTATTTGAGCCCCATAATAACTCTCTGAGATTAGCAGGTATTATCTCATTCTTACAGATGAATAGACTAAAACTCAGAGATGTTGGGTAACTTGCCCAAGGTCATACACCTTATTAATAAAAAGAAGCTTAAATTTCAATCCAGGTAATCCAATTTGAATTCAAGGTTCATTTATGCTTATCCCATATGTAAATTATAATCCTGGCATTCTAGAAGGCTACTCCCCAGGGGTGGGACACACCTAATTAAAGAGCCATCAGAGACAAGTTGAGAATCTGGAACAAGGTATTAACCTACACCAGGAAAGATTTGATCAGCGACTGAACTCAGGGCCCATGAGTCATCTCTGTTCTCTAAATGGCTTAAGGAAGGAATAGTCTTAACTCAAGACTTTGAAGAAGGAAGACATTAGATACTGCTTTTAGCCACCAGAAGGAGTGGAAGTGATTCTGGTAGTTTTCTAGGAAATAAGGACACTAGTCAAGCAATTTGCCTAATAGTGACATAAAGCTGAGGTACAAACTTAGAATACAGAGTGGAGGAAAGCAAAGAGAGCATAAGAACTCGTATAGGCAATTGGCCTTAACAATTGGCAAGTGCCAAAGAAATAAAAGAGAAAAGAGAAGCAGCCTAAGAGCAGAAAGAGAAACTTCAAGAATTAAAAAACAGAGCTATCAGTTGTGTCTCAAGGAGTGGTAAAGATGGGGTCAACAAAATCAGGAAAGACTGGTCAAAGAACAAATTTTTAGCAGTAGGCAGGGAACAGTACTGTCAACACAGGGTAGAAACTGCAAGTCCAGGTTGGTTGCTGAGCAGAACCAGGATGCAGTGCCTCAAAGGTCTCTACCAAAAATGTGAAGCATGAAAAATTATATACACATATGTTATATGCATAACATATATAATATATATGTACACACACACATACACAGAATAAAATCATACTTGAATAACTATATTGCCACATCGGGATGTGTTTTTATTTGTTTTTGCTTTTTGAAACATTTAAGAGATCCAGTGTGCTTTGTGGAGCCAGAAACAGTGGAGATAGTACTTGCCACAGTTTGAGAACCTCTAGAATAGCCAGAGAAAGAGAAAGAGAACACAAATACAAGTCAGGGTAACTGTGAAAGATGATCGCCTCCCGTTTGCTTATGTTCTGCAAATGGTAAGCAGAAGTGAGATTTGAACTACTTAGATGCTCCCCCATGGAGCTGACTGGAGTTTTCCTTCAAGAAAAAAATAGCTCAGTAATCATGGGAAACCATGGAACCTGAAAATATTATTGACTTACCCTTCTTTCCCAACCCTATTCCCCAAGTCTAGTCCCCTCCACATTCCTACACCAGGCATGGGCATCATTTAACTAAATTTTGTCATTCTGTTTACTACATGTGATGATTTATGTATGCTGCCCAACCTAGAGTGTGAACTCTTCATGTCATGCTTGCCCCCAGCCCCAGTCATGGTATTGACATATGCAAGTATGTGTGGCATGTTTTATGAAATGTGAATGGATGTACCACAGAGGGGCAGGCAAATTAGTAGGTATGCCATGATTTACATGTAAGAATAGCTGAAGATATAAAAGAGAACAGGAGATTCAAAAAATTGGAGATGATGTGTAGATATTGATCTATTCCCAAGTGATGGGGGAAGAGGCATACGAAGGAAAGGCATCAAAGATAACTTCAGCAACATAAATTTTGCCTGTTTTACATGTCAAGTTAGGTAAGTACCCAATATTGGGATATAGCAGTAAGAGTAGGAGAATAATATGGGAAGAGAAGGGAGGAAAAGAGCTTGGAATATGACATCAAGGGAAAGGTGAGTAAACAGTCTCCTAAAGTTAACCTAACCAAAAGGCTGAAATATCACCATGGACAACTGCTGAACAATAAGCCCAACAAATAGAAATATTATAACATTGCAAAATCCAAAACAAACGTGTGCATTATATGTTACAGAACATGAACTATACCTGAGATCTTCGATTTCTTTTATATAACTATGAATCATATTACTAATCTCCTCATTTCCTTCACCTGAAAGACAAAATATGAAATAAAAATTTTCCTTTAAATTAAGACTTCAACAAAACAGGAGAAAAAAAAAGTCAGGAAACAAAACAATAATTTTTTAAAACACAATTCTTACAGCAAATTTTCTACCCTTTATTACATGAGCAGACCATAAGATAATATGATTACAAAGGGAATATTTTGTTTATATAAGAATTTATTTTTTGAAATTAGGTATTTAACTTAAAACCACAGACTGTATACACAGAGACTGGCATTTCTATTTCAACTATGCTAGGTAATTAGTGAACACAAAGAATGTTCCCTCCCCTCCAGAAGTTAATCCCTCACTTATCCCGCCCTACCCACATACCTGCTCTGGCAAGAACATGGTTGGCCTGATCACTAACAAGCTGTGTAATTCTGGACCTCAATGCATCAACCGTCTCTTGCATGGCTTTAATTCTTACACGCAGGTTATTATTTTCAGTCTGTAGCATAGCATTCTCATGAAACATGTCATTGATGCTTTCCACACCCTCTTCGTCAATTATTCTTTTACCCTAGTAAAGGAAAATAATGTCCTTGTTGGTTGAGGAGTCTTAAAAACACAAGAGTTTTGCTTAAGGATACTCTATAACTATACAATTCTCTAACCAAGAGTGTTTTTATCTTACCAACCCCAAGGCAAAAGAAATCCTTTCACCTCTAGAAGAACACTCCACAATGCATTTGTTACTAAAGAAATTGATTAGCCAGGTGCAGTGGCTCATACCTGTAATCCCAGCACTTTGGGATGCCAAGGTGGGCAGATCACCTGAGGTCAGGAGTTCAAGACCAGCCTGGCCAACATGGTGAAACTCCATCTCTAATAAAAATACAAAAATTAGCCAGGTGTGGTGGCGGGTGACTATAATCTCAGTTACTCCAGAGGCTGAGGCAGGAGAATCATTTAACCTGGGAGGTGGAAATTGCAGTGAGCCGAGATCACGCCACTGCACTCCAGCCTGGGTGGTAGACGGAGACTCCATCTCAAAAAAAAAAAAAAAAAAAAAAATTGGGTAGGAAAGCTTTTGAACAAACAGTTGTTAGGTTAGACTGAACATAGCTAAAGACTGTCCACAAGGAAAACTAGAGACTCCTACCTCCAGAAGAAAGGAGGACACTATTATGACAACCAAGAGATTCCAGAAACACGTATGTGTAAGGCATTATTGTGTTCAGAAAGTGCCAGCCTTAGATGTATCACAAAATGCAAAGTCAAACTCATTAGCTTACTGTTTTGTACTCCATGAGCTCCATCTGAAGTCGTGTGATTTCACTACGAAGTGCATTGATTTGCTGACTAGCTCTGTCCTGATTGACCATCACCTTATTCTTGATATTTCTAGCTCGATTGGCATATTTCAGGGTGTTTAACGTTTCCATAAAGTCTCTGTCTGAAGGGCTGACACACGCTATCATGATTGTTTGGCTGAAAGTTACAAATAATAGTTAGGCTTACACATAAAAGCACCTAAAATGCTAAAATAATCATTTTTAAACTCCTGACATTTGAATAGTATCTTCTCTTCAAGATACCAAAACATTGAGCAAATTTAAAAGCCCCTGTACTTTAAGACTATCTTAAGAAAAAGCTTTTGTTTACTTTGGGGAAATAAATTGATATTATTCACCTTTGACCTTAAGAAAGCATAAGCACATACATTTATTTCTTACCTCTTTGCTAAAAAGATTTGAAGCAGTGCACACAGCAATTCTAAAATTAAACTGACTACAATACATTACATTGAAAATCAAAAACCACTTCATTATTTCTTCTTTCAGTATTTTAAAAATTTATTCTTAATCACCTGTATCCTGACTTTTGATGCCAGCAAAGAATTGTACACAAAATCCAATCACATTGAAACAAGAAGAGTACTTAGTATATTCTTGTGTTTCATCATATAAACTGTCATTTGTGATTGAATGATCAGAATTACAGTTTCTGGCCAGATTATATAGGAAAAGTGGGAAACATTACTTTACGGTCATGATAAATTGATTTAGCCACCAAAGATTAGGATAGTGAAATGCTAAGTATGCCCCAATTATTATGTTTGTAAACAAAGCAGACATGGAGATTCTAATAGACACTCACAAACTAACTAAAAAATGTGCAGGAACTGCAATTAAGGAGCAGTCTACTTATCCTGGTAGAAAAATCAATGCCTATCAATCATAATCTTAGCCTCCTAGTCTCCTGCTTCCAATCTTTTCTTTCTACGATAATCTCAACACAGTACTCGTAGGTACCCCTTGTCCCATTCCACACCTTTTTCCTACAACTCTTGCTTACCCTTACTGTTACTATTATTCAACAATCAACTAAGGTATCACCTAATCCAAGAACCAAATCCTCAGTTTGTCTGTACCCTTTCTGCCTCCTCACACCTTTTGGATATCTCTTTTGCATTCATTATATTATTATTATATTGAAATTTTATAGACCCCAAAACTCTTAGACTTTAGATTCCTAAAGGACAGGGATTATCAAGTTGTATTTATCAGCGTACTTCTAAATATATAACACAACATTTGAACAAATATTAGGTCATTAACAATTGTGATGTGTGTCATGTGTACATAATATTTACTGGGGGTCAGAAAGTTAAAATAATTCATGCCATTTTAGTTTTCTCTTTTGATAAAGAAAATAAGGTAATTCAGTAAGCGTGAGGATTATGGATGCTGATTAGAGAATAGAGCAACTTGAAGTGTGGTCCCCAGTCTAGCGCCAGTCTGCAGATTATTTTTACTTACGTAAAATTGGGGAAAATAAATTTATATTAGCCTTCTTTGACCCATAACACCTTGAGTAAGCACAGGTACATACATCCATTTCTTACTTATTTACAAAAAATGTTTAAAGTAATGCAGAAATTGCAAGTAAGCACTTTAGAAACTTCCACAACACTTGAACTTCCTGTAATCAATGACCCCCTCTCACTGAATATAGATCAGTTCAAGTGTTTTCAAACTCCCATTGTGAGTCACAAATGGGGCAAGCTCTGTATGGTCATGCACAATATTAACCCACCACAAATTGGAAAGAAGGGAAGGACTCGCCTTTAACAAATATTTTGAGAAGTGCTGGGATCAAGGGCTTAAGAAGAATAGTGAAAGTCAGGAATAAGAGTAACTGGCAAGGATCAACTGTATAGGGAAAACATCATATATTAAACAAAACCCAAAATATATAAATTTCAAGAATGATTCTATTTATGAAAAACTCAAAGAAAATATTAAAGCTATTTATTTTAAAAGTTCATATAAAAACCACAATTCTGTTTTAAAGAGAACTGTATCATTAAATATTTTATTATATTGTATATTATATTTCTTACAAATTAAGTTATACTACACATCTTAAAGAAAATGTATCACGATGTTAGCAGTAGTTACTTCTAGGTATTAGAAATATGATTTTTTTTTTTTTTTTGAGATGGAGTCTCACTCTGTCACCCAGACTGGAGTGCAGTGGCACAATCTCAGCTTACTGCAACCTTCGCCTCCTGGGTTCAAGCGATTCTCCTGCCTCAGCCTCCCAAGTAGCTGTGATTACAGGTGCCCGCCACCATGCCCAGCTAATTTTTGTGTTTCTGTTAGTAGAAACGGGGTTTTGCCATGTTGGCCAGGCTGGTCTTGAACTTGTGACCTCAGGTGATCCGCCCACCTAGGCCTCAAAGTACTGGGATTACAGGTTTGAGCCACTGTGCCCAGCTATAAATATAACTGATTTTTATTCATGCTTTATACTTTCCTGTATTTTCCAGAATTTTTGCCATAAACTGGTTATGATATTTATTAAACACTGTAAATGTAAAAAAGTCGGCTCGATTTTTTTAAAAGATGCTAAATTATGCACATAAACATATGGAGCTTATTTTCAAAAATATCCTTGGTCTAATTTTTCTTTTAAGTTTAATTTGTATAAACTTCAAAAAATGAAGATATTTTGCTCTCCAAGGCTTACACAAAGTACAGTGCTTTTGCACTAGGAATGCAATCCTAAAATTTTAAGCAAAAATTGAGGCACACGAAGAAAGGAATTAGAAGGGGTCATCTCCTTTGAGGGGTTACCACCCATTAAGGAAATGGGTGAGGAACATGAGACTATTTAGCTGTAGCCTAAAACTCAACAGAAATTCAAGATCCACAGTGAAAATATCTTAGACCACTTATAAGGTAAGCAAACTTTCAAAAGTATTGAAGTTTTCAAGAGTTAAACTTGTAAGGGGAGGACATATATCATCTCTGTTTTGTTTTATAGTTAAGAAATAAATACAGGAAAAAGCTACAATTTAGAAAATCTGAAAAAATTTACACTTGGCTGAAAAAATGAAAATTTTTATTCTGTTATAATAAGACCCCTCTTGATACTGAAGATCAAACTGAAAATATAGAACACAAGAAATACATGATAGTGGAAGGAAAACTGCATCCATACATAGGATGTGCTGGAAGAGACATGAGTTAAGACAAATGCTAATAGTACATAAAAGGAAGAAACATAAAAATGACAATGTTGTATTCTACAAAACAGAACTTTCTTTTTTTTTTCAGACAGAGTCTCGCTCTGTCTCCCAGGCTGGAGTGCAGTGGCACGATCTCCGCTCACTGCAAGCTCCGCCTCCCGGGTTCACGCCATTCTCCTGCCTCAGCCTCCCGAGTAGCTGGGACTACAGGCACCCGCCACCACGCCTGGCTAAGTTTTTTGTATTTTTAGTGGAGACAGGGTTTCACCATGTTAGCCAGGATGGTCTTGATCTCCTGACCTCATGATCTGCCCGCCTTGGCCTCCCAAAGTGCTGGCATTACAGATGTGAGCCACCACGCCCGGCCAAAACAGAACTTTATTTCTAAACCAAATGGATTATAAACTTAAAAGGATTTAATATTATCCAAAATTATTTGGATAATAGTTGTTGATACGGTTTGGATCTGTGCCCTCACACAAATCTCATGTCAAACTGTAATCCCCAATGTCGGAGGTGGGGCCTTGGTGGGAGGTGATTAGATGTTGGGGGCAAATTTCCCTCTTGGGACTGTTCTCATGATAGAGTTCTCAGGGGATCTGGTTGTTTAAAAGTGTTTGGCACCTCCCTCTCCTTCCTCCTGCTCCAGCCCTATAAAGTGCTCACTCCCCCTTTGCCTTCTGTCATGACTGTAAGTTTCCTGTGGCCTCCCTAGAAGCCAAGCAGCTGCCAGAATCATGCTTCCTGTAGAGCCTACAGAACTGTAAGACAATTAAACCTCTTTTCTGTATAAATTACCCAGTCTCAGGTATTTATGGCAGTGCAAGAATGAACACAGTTGTTCAAAAAGAAAGCTTGTTAGTTTAAATACTAGATTTGTTGTATAGCATCTAATAATCTTTTCAGTAAATATGATGTTACATTATTGCAAACACTGTAAAATAGATTCACTGTGGTTGTTGGTAACTTGTTGAATTGTGCTATGATTGAATTTAAATGCCAAAAATGTTTCCATTTGTAAAGCCAACATGTTTACAGAGGGGAATACATTACCATAAAAAAAAAAGCTGAAAAAACATATCAGAATGATGCAAAGTATGAGAAAGCAAGAATGTCAGTGATATTGGCAAAGTTAATAACCAGCCAACACTCTGTATTTCATTCAGTGGACATTAAGAAGATTCTTCCACATATAAAAAAAATTTGAATTTTTAGAAGACTTTGTAAAAAAAAAAAGTACCAATAATATTTAAATTACTTTGTAATTACTTAGGAAACAGTATTTACTTTTTCAACAAAATTTTATTAGGTATCTACTCTGTGTTAAGTACTTAAAACAGAAGCTACGATAAGAGAGAAAGTCCACATACTATTGACTTCATATGCAAGCTAAGTGGCCTTGAATAAAATACTTAACCTCTCTAGATTCATTTCCCTTATCTAGAAAATAGAATAATAACACCTACACCTCAAGGGATGCTAGAAGGATTATGTGAAATAACATACAAAATTATTCACACATTTGAGATCCTTAACAGTATAAGGATTAGTTCCTCATCCTATTAGTTTGCTTTATAATAAAAGTAGTTCTTATAAATCATCTTACAAGCTTACTTAATAATGAATAATCAAAAGTCTGAGTAGAGGATAATCATCTATGCATACCTATTACCCCCGAGGGAATCCTGTAGTAGTCTTGTTAGCTTGGAATCTCTATAGGGGACATGTGTGGCCCTCTTGCTCTTGTCTCCCAAGGCACTTATTACATTGCCAAGTGCCAACTAAAAGAAAGAGAAAGAAAGACAGCAAAATGATACAAATTTACTAATTATAACAATTTTAAATAAAGAAAGTTTACAGAGAATAATATAGAGACATAATATAATTAAGAATATTTGTGTTTGGTTTTGTTTTACATTTGTAACCAACGCCACTGAAAATTTAGTACATATATATTAGTACTATATATAATACCATATGTATGTATTAGCACTATAGTACTAATAGTACTAATTCTTTGAAACAGAAATAAGATTGACAACTTCAGTTATCCTTAGAATTATCAGAGCATCAGGTTATGGCCCCAAAAAATTGTCCATTCATGTTACACATTCTTCTTCTCAACTCAATGAAAAAATAAAATGTTTAGTTAGTTTAACGGTTTGATGCAAATTTTCGTTTTGCAATACAGTTCCCACGGGAAAAGAAAACCTTCTTTAATTACAACAAAAAAATCAGTATTATTTCTCTGAACAAGGTATTCCTATGCAAGTATATCTCTCCTTAGACATACAATAAGATGGGCTGGGTGTGGTGGCTCACTCCTATAATCCCAGCACTTTGGGAGGCCAAGGCAGGGGTATCACCTGAGGTCAGGAGTTTGAGACCAACCTGACCAACATGGGGAAACCCCATCTCTACTGAAAATACAAAAATCAGCTAAGCGTGGTGGTGTGTGCCTGTAGTCCCAGTTACTTGGGAGGTTGAGGCAGGAGAATAGCTTGAACCTGGGAGGTGGAGGTTGCAGTGAGCCGGGATTACACCATTGCATTCCAGCCTGGGCAACAGAGTGAGACCATGACTCAAAATAAATAAATAAATACAATAATATATGTGTCAGCATCCAATTATTTAAAAACTAGTCAAATTACAGAACTCTGTAGTCACTCCTGCCACCCTGCTGTTTTTCCTACTGTCACTGAATTATCACCTACAAGATAAACATTATCCAAAATGTTGTTCACACTAGCCATCAGTAATGCAAACACCTATAACCATGACTTTGTTAGGAAAAATAGATCATGCAGGGAGTGGCAACAGGATCACACTTTTTCATCATTCCCCCTTTCCAGAGCAGCTGTCATAAACAATGGTAATACTGAAACTCTACTAGATATGTCTCAACATGCTTCAAGAGCCTAAAGAGGAAAACAAAGCAATGGCTTTTGTCTTTTCCTGACAACATAAATGTAAATACCACCATGACTATATCTCTTAAGAAACTCAAAACAATACAAGAAGTCCAGAATCCAGGCATGCCGTTTTATACAACATTCACCCACATGTTGGACCATCAAGATGAGTATTGGAGTTGGAAGCTCTGGCTCTCTCTAATCAGCCTTGGTTGATAATTTCCCCATAGAAGGGTCATAACCATACAGGAGCAAATATTGGGGGGTGATTAATGGGAGGAAAGCAGACACCACACACTCTGAAACTGCCTTTGCAAAATTCATATCAGTGAGAAAAGCATGACAGTGAGGGAGATCTGACCTAATCCACTCCATCTTGCCTTTAATCTCTAAACTGCCCTGTTCATTCCTATGCTGAGCTAACTAAAGGAGGAATTTATAGTTTAAAGAATTTTGAAAAGATGATAACAACCTTTTCCTGAAACAAACCTTCTTCTTCCCTGGGGACCAGCATGCCTTTGTAAAACTAACAAATTAGCCACAAGATTATTAGAAATTATGATTTAAGAGTCATGCAGCCAGAGGCCACGAGATTCCTAACCTCCCCAGTTGCTCCTATGGATAAGATCATTATTGTAAAACCTAAGATTGGTGTTTGGATATTTTTTCAGACCCTGCATTCCGATGCAACAGCTGGCACCATGCAGACTGGTAATCTGGCTCAAGCAGTTCTGTAATCCCACCCAGGAACAGAAGACAGCAAGAAGAATCCACTCAGACCCCACATGATTTCACCTCCACTCCCCACTCCCTTAGCCCCCTCATTCACCAAATTATACTTTAAAAACCGCAGTCTCTGAATTTTTGGAGAGACTAATTTGAGTAATAAAATTCCAGTCTTCCATTTAGCTGGCTCTGTGTGCATTAAACTTTTTCTCTATTGCAATTCCCCTGTCTTGATAAATCAGCTCTATCTGGGCAGCAGGCAAAAAGAATCCCTTGGGTGGTTACAACTCTGATGCTATTGGTGTCACAGAAATTTAGGGAAGTCATTACATTTGTGAAGGTACAAATATCCAGTTTTGTAATGAAGATAATAAGAACAAATTTAATACACAAAACTTTGCTCTAAAATATTTCCTTCCATGTAATGAAGCTTTATGCTAACTAAATCACAAGGAGTTTTCCAATCAAAATGCCACTAGGTGGCATGGTATTGAAGTTAATTCTTAATATAATCTAGAAAAATTATCATTTTGAAACAATCATTACAAAAAAAATTACAATTTCCAAAGTCAATAAAATGACTGTCACAAAATGTTATCAAAAGGCTACTTTGAAGGTCTTCACCCATTAAATAACTTAATATTAAATTTTGGGCCAAGTGCAGTGGCTCACGCCTGTAATCCCAGCACTTTGGGAGGCTGAGGTGAGTGAATCGCATGAGCCCAGAAGTTTGAGACTAGCCTGGGCCATGTTGCAAAACCCCATCTCTACAAAAAATACAAAAATTATCTGGGTGTGGTGGCATTCGCCTGTGGTCCCAGCTTCTGTGAAGTGGGAAGATCAATTGAGCCCATGAGGTCAAGGCTGCAGTGAGCCACGATCGCACCACTGTACTCCAGAGTGGGTGACAGAGTAAGACTCTGTTTTAAAAAAATAAAAGATAAAAATAAATAAATAAGTTGATTTTGACAGTATATTGTTAAATGTGGAAAGAATTTTTCAAATAGTTTGTGTATCTATAATTTTCTGCACATATAAATTTTAGTACAACTAAATTTATACACATGAAGAAAATCTGTAATATATAAAAACAGAAAAAAGCCTACAACGTGAGGAGATTGGAGATTCAGTGCATTACTAATAACTGTTCTATAATTTTCATTTCTCAGTTCAGTGTCTGAAGGATTTCCATATGGATATTATAAATTACAAAAGACAAAAGGACAATAGAAAAGCTCTGATATATTCTCAGTACAAAGACTTAATCTTACAAGTCCACAGTTGATAGAAATGCCTTCTTTTGCCCTCTCGCCTGTAGCTCCAGTACGCTTCAGTCTTTCTGATCCTGCGAGATCAACAAAATGGAACTTTGCAGTCAGGGTTTCAAATTCATTCATCTGTGCTGATTCAGAAATAATTTTATTATCAGTTGCATTGTCCTGAAATTAGGAAAAATAATTGAAAATATTTTATTAATGTAACATTAAATATCCTCCTAACCTACCTTGCACTTATCCCATGTACACATATAGGCACAACCAAAGAAACAGGCATAAAACCAAATAAATTCAAAAATGTCTGCTGGCAATTAGAAATTTAAAGTCAGAAAAAGCCTTGATGGTCAGAACTCAACTATTATCAACTGAGGCTTTGCTTATGCTAATGAAGGGAAACCTACAGCATATAATCCTCAAAAGCAAAGGGTCTCAGGGGATGACATCCAACAACATATGGCCACAGCATGCTTTTTGGTTTTTCAGCCATTTATACAATTTTTTATTTCAAAATCTTACACGGCTGACCAGCTTCAACTTAACTAGGATCAGAAGAGGAAATTAGAAAAAGGAATGACTAAATGAACTGAATTTGGCTCAAATATATTCTCACAGAATTCATGTGGTTTTAGGGAGACAAAAATTGAAAGTTTAAGAAATTAGAATTAATAACTCACAGCATCTATTTGGGGACACACTCTGGTTTGACACACATGAATGGTAAAAATGGCATGTGAACGAGAGCTCTGAACATTCATCTGGGTACTGGCAGTTGTCCGGGATAAAGCACCCAACTTCAAACACTGCATCATCTGAAAAAGGGGAAGAAACAAAGGACTTTACTTGAACAATAAACAAGATACTGTACAATCCAAAGTCTGAGGTAATGGCTAAAACCCACCATGTTAAGGGATATAAAAGATGTGGAATTTCACATTATTAGTTTAGTAACAGGCACATTTTGAGATGGACTTCTCAGTATAATAGTGTATTATTTTTTAAATAGAAGAAAACACTGAGATTCCATTGTTTGCCATTTGCTGACATTTGCAACTTCCATTCCAAAACTGTTATAGTAGAACACTTTGGTACAAACTGAGCAATAACTTGAATTATTCAGACTCTTCTCTATATTCCATTAAAATTATTTTTTGTAATTTTTCTCAACAATCTCCTTCTAGGAGCCGTGATACAGTTCTATATAGGTTAAAGCAAAAAGTACAAAAGGATTGTGGTATCATTCTTCACCATCAATCGTCTAACCCTCTTTCTCTAGCTGTGAATGAAAACTATTCATAAATTGCCTTAGATTCTTTTGATGCTATGACAAATATGCTGACTTTATAATAATCCTGATATTTTTATACTAATATTCTGATTCTTAAAATGTGAGGAAAGAAGACAAGATCTTAATTCCATGTCATGCTTCAGGATATAAATTTCATATCTTGATCTTAAGCAGACTATCAGCAAAGCTCACTATTTAAATAAAGCCAACCATGCTCTGTTTTAACTACAATATAAATATTACCTCTGATTCTGTATTCACAGTACGTGTTGTAACTCCCACAGTATAAATTCCTCCAGTTGAATCTTCATGAATTCTTATATTTGATTTTTTACTTTTTGCATCAATATCACGAGTGGTATCAAATAAGTCAAGGACCTCTTCGTTATAGAGCTATCAAAAAAATATTAGAAATCTAATTTTAGCAGAAATTGTCTGGGTAGTTGTCATAACAACACATTACATAATGATTCCTTCATACAGATTTTTAAAGTATTTCAAAATGACATATTTTTTCAAAATAACACATAAAAATGAATGAGGCTATTATTATAACAATTATAAGTAAATGCCAGATTTATTTACAAAAGTAAAAACAGTAAGTGACTTAATCATGACCAATGTGTTGAGGACTAGCTAAAATGATCTACTAATCCTTTGCAAGAGATAATCAAATATTTACAAATAAATACAAGCAAACCCTAGAAACATGTGCCAAATGTAGACAAATCTTAAGCTTCAGAATATTTAAATAATTTTTACTACTTGAGCTAAAAACATATTTCCTGTTGCCCTGAAACCTTTCTTAACATGTTGAAAAATTAACACTTAGCATGTTTGCAAGGTCAGCAACAATTCTAGTGTTCCTGCATCAATAGTGGCTGAAAAAATCCAGATACCTCCATAGAAGAGAATACACACACCTATTTTTCTATCAATATGTTTTAAAGTTACAATGCCTAACAACATTTTGGAGGGTGAAAGGGAAGATGGAATAACACTGTTTCTTTTCTTTTTCTACCATCATTTACTTTCCTTAGGAATACATAGTTACATTCTCTTTGGTTTTTACTAAATAAGAATATCCATTAAAACCAGCAGTAAAAACAAAACTGATATTAATTTTTCTATGTTGTGCTACATAAGGCTGAGGAAAATGTTTCATCAATGATGAAAATGATTAGCTCATGGATCAGGTAATTTAGACTAAATTCTCTTTGCACCAAGAACCTAGAATTATGCCACTGTCCACCAAAGTGCAATATTGCTCAAATCCTAGATGTCCTCTTAGTGTTACTTTCCTTCTACTATGCTACACAGCCTAAATTAATCCAAATCCACCACAACCTTTGGACATTATATCAAAACATCTGTCTACCTATTCAAGGATAACAATTTCTTCAGCCAGATAAGTGCTACAACCTCAGACCTATTATTTCTCACATACTTCCCCTACTTTTGGACTTAGTCATTAAGTTCCCACCACTTTGTAAGCCTGTCTAAATTACAACAGAAATTAACCTTTATCTGTTGATAAAAATAAGTTCCTGGATGGGCTCATACCTGTAACCCCAGCACTTTGGGAGGCAGAGGCGAGTGAATAGCTTGAGGCCAGGAGTTCGAGACCAGCCTGGGCAACATGGCGAAACCCCATCTCTACTAAAATTACAAAAAATTTGCCAGGTGTGGTGATGTATGCCTATAGTCCCAGGTACTCAGGAGGCTGAGGCACAAGAATCACTTGAACCCAGGAGGCAGAGGCTGCAGTGAGCCGAAATGGTGCCATTACACTCCAACCTGGGTGACAGAATGAGACTCTATCTCCAAAAAAAAAAAAAGGGGGGTTCTTAAATAAACAACATTAATTGTTCTTTTATTCTATGGACATCGGTCAAGTGTTTATAATCTTAAACTCAAATATCACTTCCTACAAGTAAGGAAAACTTATTTCTATTATCTAATGTTAATTTACTCAAACAACATTTATTGAGTACTATCTTCAAAGCACTGTACTTGAAGCCAACGGTATAAAATCATAAACACGGTCTATAAGAACAAAATTTAAAAGAAATTAATGCCAAAGTTGGATTATTACCTCTAAGAATTGGGCATTCACTTTAAAATCTGGAGGAGGAAGCCCATTTTTAATTGCTATGTGTTTTTTTTCTTCAATACTCTTAAAAAGGTGTTTAACAGCTCGAGAAATAATACCCTGTTCTTCCTCAATAATGTTAACATCAAATCCTGTTCCCATTGTGTATGTTTTACCAGCTCCAGTCTAAACAAAAGAACAGAGAAAGATTAGTGTTCAACCTTAACATAACCTTAAGAAACAAAAATGAAAGCGCAACTGAATTAACATTTCTGAAAAGTTTCAACTCCTATGAAAATAATATGGCACTTACTTGTCCATAAGCAAAAACTGTAGCATTGTATCCTTCAAAGCAACCTTCAATTAGTTTTTCTATACATTGAATGTAGATCTGCTCTTGCTGAGAGTCAATGTCAAATACATAGTCAAAAGTAAAAGCCTTATCTTTCCCTAGGAAGACCTGAGGCTCTCCTGGTGTGACAGATGTACAAATATGGCATCCTTCAATCTTCTCTTTGGCAAGCTGTGGTCTTATTCTGTGAGAAATAATCAGAAAAGAAAAAAATAAAATAAATGGCAAAAAAAAACTCTCAAAAAATAGGACTCAAAAACTCTTGGCCAAATCTTTTTTAAAACTCTAATGTAATTACCTAATGCTTATTCAGTTGAAAAGTTTAAATAAATTGAATTATAATGAATCAATTTCAGCATATGAGATGACTTTCTTAATCCCAATGAGTTACTTAACAATCCCCCAAAATCATGAACAAAGTAAAATCCATCTTAAAATTAGATACTTACCCAAGTGGATACTTTTCCTCTACTCTGTAAGAGGCAGACACTCAGTCCAATAAATTCTGCTACCAAAATGCTATTTGCTATTATTATTGTTTTAGATTTTTTTCTCTTTATTTCCAGTGATGATAGTATGGAAAAATAAAAAAGCAAGGACATTTATTTATCTTAATGTCTTGATGCCCTTGACTCGTCTTTTTTGCTAATTCTTCACCAGTGGTTTCTGAACCTATTTGACCATTATGTTCTATCAGCGTAACATGTTAAGCATATTCCCACAATATATATGTATATATATATTCACTTATAAATAATATTCATGTTCTACTATATTGATTTGTCATATATTGAAATACTGTCATCTCTCAGTATCCATGAAAGATTGGTTTCACAACTCCCCATGGATACCAAAATCCACAGATGTTCAAGTCCCTGACATAAAATTATGTAGTATTTGCATATAACTTACATACTTATTCTCCTGTATACTTTAAATCATCTCCAGATCACTTATAATACCTAATACAATGTTAATGCTATGTAAATAGTTGTTATACTGCATTATTTAGAGAATAATAAGAAAAGAAAGTCTGTACATATCCAGTACAGATGTAACAATCCATTATTTTTTCTGAATATTTTCAATCCACAGTCAGTTGAATCTATGGTTGTGGAACCCCTGAATATGGAGAGTCGACTGTGTATAGAAAAGCAGAATTTTAAAAAGAAATAAATTAAAAATAAATATAAGTGAAAGTTCTAATATCTTCTCTCCAAAACTTAGTGAATTATTATGAGTTGCCTTTCCTCCATTAGAAGACCACTGCACTACACCCACCCCACATCCTCACACATCCACTTGAATCCAGCACCATCCTATCTGTCTTCTCTCTCAAATTCCAAAACCTATTTTCAAAGAAGAAAAGTAAATAAGAAGATATGTTCATAACAGAACAACCCAAAATCTAGTCCTATTCTATAGGCTCTATAAACAGGACAGACTATTCTGGAATATACACCACTCACTTACTGTACCAAAGTTTTTAAAGAGATTCCCTACTTGCCATGGAGAAAGAGAAGCAGTTTAAGGAAGAAAGGCAAGACAACCACAGATGAAAAATATAAAATGAGGCCAGGCACAGTGACACGCCTGTAATTCCAGGACTTTGGGAAGCCGATAGCTTGAGGTCAGGAGTTTCAGTCCAGCTTGGCCAACATGGTGAAACCTGGTCTCTGCTAAAAATACAAAAATTAGCCCAACATGGTGGTGCAGCCTGTAATCCCAGCTACTCGAGAGGCAGAGGCAGGAGAATCGCTTGAACCCAGGAGGTGAAGGTTCCAGTGAGCCAACACAGCACCACTGCACTCCAGCCTGGGCGACAGAGTGAGAATCCGTCTCAAAAAAAAAAAAGAGAAAAATATAAAATGATCAAGACAGGTCAAGGAACAGATTTTAAAGGAATCTGGTCTCATAGCCTTATTTTCTGAAATTAAAAAAAAAAAACCTTAGGTCAATAGAGGTAAAATAGAGGTAAAACAAGTTCATCTATTTATTAGAGATAAAGCCAAGCCCAAGTCTAGATCCCCCAAGTCTAACTCTTTCCAGTTCATTAAAATAAAAGGTCAACAGGAAGAACAGGAATGACAATAGAGAGAAAGGATTGAATTTCTGCAAACGTGGTTTTCTAAAGTAGAATTTTGTATGCCTCAAAAATATGTCATGTAAATAATATGTCAAGTTAAGAATACGCAACTATTTTTTCTCCTCTATGATACTGGTATTTTTCTTTAATAAAGTCTTCAGCTTTGTTTGTTTGCTGTAATGGCATGTACTAATCAATGTGGAGCTGTCCAGGTAATGAGGCAAGAGCAATGGAATGGCCAGTAGCAGACCTGAGTTTTACTACTTGTCACTCCATAAGTATTATGTGGTCTTCTCTCAGAGCACCAGCTTCCTCAACTGTGGCGGAAAACTATAATTTCCAAGATTCCTTTTAGATCTAATACTACTTAACTGTAGATACCGTATTATAGAAAAGGGAAAGATGGAAATCATATTGTATACTGTAATACATATTAAATGATATTATAACAAACAAAGAATTTCTTGTAATTTCTTGTAGCTATGCACATAGACTACAAAAACAGCCCGTGGTAGTAGCAGCTTTCGCTTTCTGGTTCCACATAACCTAGATGAGTGGTGTTTCTCTAAATTAATAATTTTTTGTTTCCAAACTCCTCTTCTCCTACCACATTACCTTTTACCACAGCAAAAACCCCAATCCTCTTTAGGAAAAATCACCATCTTGTTTGTTGCCATGCCAGAAATAGGAGAGTCAGAAACAACCTCAATTCCATGTCAATTCCTCCCTCTTCCCTATTCCACCTATCTAATCTAAGAGCTATTCTCTCTGAAATACTTTAGCCCACCAAGTTATTTCCTCCCCCATCAACACCACCCTAATGAAGGCCATCATTATCTCTTACTTAGAATACTGCAAAAGTCTTCTAACCAGTCTTCCTGTGTCAACTCTTGCCCTCACCAACCTGTTCCACACACTGTAATATGAGTAATTTGTAAAACAGGATGTTGGTCAGCTCACTACCCTGCATAAAACCCTTCAGTGCATCTCTAAATCCCTCTGTTTTGCCATGCTACATCTTTGCATTAAAGGATTTTCACTAGTAGCCGTGGTGATGGTTTATTTTAGGCAGTTTCACTACCAGCTATGCTCTCTCTTGTTTCTATGCCTCCAACTTACATTATTCCCTTTTCCTAGACACTCTTCTCCACCCTTTCAATTCCCAACTCCTTTACCTGCCTGAACATTTTTCTTTCAGTATCACTTGTTTTGGGAGCTCACACAAACTCTGCATTTCAACATAAAGTCCTGTCTGCGCTCAGGCTGTTCTCTCTCCTGAAAGCTACCTCATTAACTCCAAGTCTCTGCTTTTTCTACCAGCTTTATGGCTGCTATAGTACTCTGTGAAACTTAACAAATCCCATCTAATAAAAAAGATAAAAATAATAAATGCAACACTCTAATGAAAATGAGTACTGGGCTACTACTTAATATCAGTGTGCCATTAATTTTAGGTAAATGATTATAACCATAGGCTAACTTATTTGGCTGTTAAGATACTTTAAATTTCATTTCAACATAACAAAGAAAAACTAGGTGCCATTTGAATTGCAGATATGATAGCCAATTTTAGAATGCTAATGTCACTCAGAATGTCTTTAACTTATTCTCTTAACCTCTACTCATCTGGTTATTATTCTTGCTAATGGCAAGGAGGATTCTGTTTGAAACATGGATGACACCCAATTTCATCCATTTGCATGGGTGGAGGAGAGAGAGTGGTTTTAAAAGCCAACAAGATGGGTGAAAACTTTTCCACTGGATCCAAGCAATGGCAATTTTCCAGCAGGTCTGAGAAAGTCACACCTAGGAGGGGATGGTGTCCCACACATGCAGATTAATTGGAAGCTGACTACACTTCAAAGACTAGGGATAGGTTCACCTTTTTAATTCCTCTTGAAAAAACTAGTATTTTAAAATCTCCAAATCCCTAAATTAATACTCAAGTCAATAATTCTCACAGGAACACCCAACCCAAGCCAATTCACCTGCCTTATAATTGATGAATTTGAAACCTAGCTACAAACCTCAATTTCCAAAACTATTACTTGAGGTTCTATATAGATAAAATATACCTATCCTTCTGTAAAAGAGAAAATTAGAAATATAACATTTACAACTTTGGATATTTTGAAATATCTTCTTTCTCAGTATTTTTATGTAAAAAATAAGATCATTAAACACATGCATCTAATCCCAACACTAAGAAATCATCAGTCTTAACGTTTGGATTAACTAATGTTAATCAAACTGACTAACACTAATAAATAACAAAGCCAAGTAGATTTTTAAAAATGTATTATTCTACAACTAGATTTATTTAAAACTGCTTCTTAAAGATAAACAATTATGGACAAAAATTGAATTATTATTTCTCCATTAGCAAATGATTCTTTGAAGACAGAGAATATATCTTATTCATTCCTAAAGCAAAGTAATCCAGAAATGTTTACTGACTTGCCCCTATAAACTACACTAGGTAAAAAAAAGAGTATTTTAATGCAAGATATATGATAATTACAATAATATAACATCACTTTACTCTGTCACTGGAAACTCGTTCTTGAACAAGCATTTACCCATGCTACATGTCTGTTTTCTAATCTATAAGGAGCCTGGCTTTACTAATTCCAAGTTTAAATTCTATTTTAATTAATCCTTCAAGGAAAAACAAAAAAATTAGTTTATTTCAACCTTTTAAAAGCCAGCATAGAAAAACAAAGTTTCCCTATGCTGGCTTTTAAAAGGTTGAAATAAACTAATTTTTTTCCCCTGCCATACACTATGCACCAGTACTTCTTATTGTTTGTTCCTTATTTCTTCATGATTCCTATTGTATAACAAATGCTGCTGTGGACATAGGGCAAGGGACTACTTCATTTATGAAAACATTATCATGGGCTCATTGCTGTGGAAGGAACTAGTGAAGATTAGGGGAGATTCTGAGACTAAATTCAGGAAATGTCTTAAAAGTGGGCCCTGCCTTCTGCTCTTTGCCTTTGTAATAACCAAAACTGGTTTTAGTGATTGAATATATTTAAATAAGCCAAGAGGACATGTTTTGAGATGTCCTAAATAAAACAAAAATTTTAAAATAAAGTATTTTAGGGGAAAGGCTTATACTTGCTACCTTTTCAACTAGAGTTTTAGTCATGAAACTTAGCAAAACTGAGTTTATACATTAGTTCTGTCACATACTGCTATTAAGAGGCAATTCACCACAACCTTAGAGTTCCTGCACATTCTTGCTGGGTATGCCAAGAAGCAAGACCCAGGCTGCTCTTTTCATGGATCATTTCTCAGGGTTGTGTTGGGAACAAGCAAACTTTAAGGATAAGGTAATGTCTTCATGACAGACCTGGCTTGCTTCTGCTTACTATAAAAGTGGTTAATCCATAAGCTCAATGTTTCTCAATGCCCACCTGCTTGCACAGCACCCATATAATAGGGGTATCAGCACTGCCTGCAATGGATTGAAAAGGAACAGAGCACCAGGTCAAATCAACATGAAGCTCACATTACTTATTGTACCATAAGCAATAAAAGTCCTTAGTCTCCAATCGGGAGTTTTGTGTCTTCTGTCACTATTCATGATACAGTAATGGGTTAGCTTGTTAGCTTGTAAATAGAGTGAAAACTCAGTCCCTTCACAGGCCTTAATACATACTAGTGACCTTTGGCAAGTCACTCTCTCAGCCTTGATTTCCTTATCTATAAAATATCTATTAAATATTATAATATTATTGCCATATCCACATGATAGCATCTTGCAGAAAGGAGATAATATGTGACAATGAGAGCCTACCTAGCTATAAAGTGTTGTTACAACACCACCTGAAAATTCTCTAAGTCGTTTCCCTCATGAGGCACCCTAACATCTCAGCTTGGGCCTTCCAATGTGTTAAAGAATGCATAATTTACTCTTTGACTCCCCAAACTGTTGCTGTATTTTTTAAATTGCCCTTTGGATACCTTGAGTCCCAAAGAAAATTAAATATAGAACCCCTGCATCATCAATAGAAGTGTAATACAACAATTAACATTCCTGCATACATGTATGCATATACTTACAGATATACATACATATATTATGCAAAGACAATAAAGCTGGATATCTTTACACCTCCATTCATAAAAAGTCATAATCCCAAAATTAGCCTTTTCACAGTAACAAATAATCAAGTCACAATCATCCTTCTACTTTTATCAGTATAGGATACAATAGGAGCCAAAATAAGAATTCTTATAATTTAATATTATTATCATTTTTTATAGACATGTAACCAGTAAGGAAATTTCATTCAGAAAGGAATAGAACTAAGGTCCTGAGTAACAAGTCTGTTCAAAGCTGGGGATTAAATTGTTATGGTACAATTTGTCCTTATACTGAATTATACTGAATTAAATGCTAGTGACTAGAATGTTGACAAATGAGCTACTGAAGGAATGCTGACCTAAGAAAAATAAATAAGTCTATGCTATTATAGTTTACAACTTTCTATAACTTATGTGTGCAGGAACCCATACTTTTTTTTCAAAATTATAAGACTAGCACCAACATCACTCAATCCAATGATGCAAACGATCAAACTTAAATTTTTAAATGCATGTGGTTTTTTGGTACTTTTCAGACTCTCTCTTATACTCCCACTCCTTCTATTCCTCTGTTCCCCATTTTATTAAAAACATCACAAGGGATAAGCCTTTCTTTTGCTCATTTATTGGTCAAGTTATTTCTTCCTACAAATAGAAGAGGAATAACATATAACAAGTCTTCCTTTTTGCCACTGGCCATTGCTGATTTGTTGTCCTGTTAGAAAGTACTATTGTCCTTAATCAATGGTTTCATACATGTGACAAATTTTTCCATTACCTAAATGTCTTTGTAAACTGTCTCTCCTCTTTTGCTTGAGTTATTCTGATCTCATCCCCACAAGATTGTGGTAGTTCTCCAATTTATTCAATAATCTGACCTGATTTCCACTTTGTGTAGTTCTTTTACTTAAACCTATCTGTAACTAGCCCACTTGGCACCTTGGTAATACCTTTGTTCTTCCTAGAGAACACCAATAAATCTATTCTCTGTACAGGTCTTTTGCCTTTCTTTCTCTCATTTGTTGGTGTTTTGGATGATCATTATGTTGGAAGCTACTTACTGGTGTTCAATTTCATTTCTTGATGTTAATTATTTCTTACTAAATTCCTTCCTTCCATTTCCCCAAAATTAGGACAGCTATCATTTTGTCATCACAACTGAGCCACTGGGGTTTCTGGTCCCTTTTTAAATCCTCCTCTAGTTCATTCCAGTTAGTAGATACCACATTAAGGAAGCATCTGCCCTACTTTAACTCTCCACCTTCTGTTCTAGAAAAGAGTTTCTGACACACCATAAGAACTTGTTAGGCCATTTGTGGACTTGCTGAATTGTTTCCTAAGAGATCGGGCACCGCATAAATAATAAGTAACTCAAGTCCATAAAAAGAAATTCCTCTCCCTAAAATGGATCTTTAATTACAATGATGGGTGATGAGAAGAAAGGTATTTCTTCAAGACATTCAAGAAAGAAACACACCTCAGTAACTCCATTAAAGAGATTATTAATTGAGTGAAAAGCCTAAAGACAATAAAGCGCAGTAACATGTTCCAGGGACTAGGGAGTACACACTTTTATGAATGACAAAGATGAAGAAAAGAACCTGTTTTTAATCCATTAATGATGAACAGCTGTTAAAAGCAATCCAGAAATCTTATCCTAATCTATACAATTAGCTCTGTATTCTACTGTCTCATCTCTGTGTGGTCCACTGGACTCATAAACTTTATGAAGTTTATTCTTAATAAACAGATATTCATAAACTATATATTTTCAATTAAAATCCCTAATATACAGCATACATAGCTAATGCTTCTGGCTGCAATTCTAGACTACACTACTCAGTCTCTGGTTTACAACACCCCTTGGAAAAATAAAAATTTATTTCCCTCAAGTACAGTTCTGTAGTGGCTAACCAGAAAAAGAAAGCAGGAAAAATAGGATGATGAGCTATTGGGCCATCTTCCTCTGACTTCCACTCTAGCGTCTCCTACTTTTTATCCCACAGTTCACCTAAGGACACAGAACACTGATAAAAGTTCTCTCAATTGAGGAAACCAGTATCATTCACAGAGGGGTAACATTGTGCCACTCTCTCTGTTGAATAGCAGATGTTCAAAGAACTACATTGAAATAATGCACATGGGCTGACAAAATAAAAAAATAGTCAAATTCTGGGTTTTTATAAAAGTCCAATCCTATGCCTCACTGTAATTAATTCTTCTGGAAACTCCGGAGCTTTTTTAGCCTTTCTCCCGGAAATAGAAAGCCTCTACTCCCACAAAACTGAGGGAGTGAGGGGAGGGAGTACTTTAAATGACAACAGGAACCATCTGCCTATTTTCCAAAGTGCTCATAAAATTTCTGTTGATGCTGGTGGCTGTATGTGGTGGCCTATTGATAACCCAAGGCCCACAGAAAATTTCATTTGGTCAACAGTGCCCTGTGGAGCACCTACTAAATGTCAAACAGTGTGTAAGGCAAAAAATGTTTTAAATAAAAACAAAAACTTGAGTGTAACCATAGTCAGAGGTAGGGGAACAATAAGTAAATTAAACATATGGTCAATGAAATATTGTATACAAAGGATAAACGGAATAAAGAGTAGCCAGAGGGTAATGGGGGAGAAACAGGAAAAACTGCATACAGGAAACTATATCTGACCTGGGTTTTGGAGGGTGATTAAAATTTTCGAGACTGAGAAGGGAGAAAAAGTCAGTTCGGAGAAAACAAGTCAAAACTTCTTGAGGTGCATTTGTTCCCTGGTTATGACACAGTCCTCAGGGGCAGAAGCACTAGCATAAAAGTTGTTAGAATTGGCCGGGTGTGGTGACTCATGCCTGTAATCCCAGCGCTTTGGGAGGCTGAGGCAGGCGGATCACAAGGCCAGGAGTTCGAGACCAGCCTGGCCAATATGGTGAAACCCCATCTCTACTAAAAATACAAAAATTAGCCGGGCATAGTGGTGGGCGCCTGTAGTCCCAGCTACTCAGGACAATCGCTTGAGAATTGCTTGAACCTAGGAGGCAGAGGTTGCAGTGAGCCGAGATCATGCCACTGCACTCCAGCCTGAGCAACAAAGCAAGACTCCGTCTCAAAAAAAAAAAACCTTGTTAGACTTTAGGGAAGTTTTGTGAATGTTATGACACCACCTAATTAGGCATACCAGCTAACACATTATCCTTTAAAATGAACACTCACTCTGGTCTCCACATGATGAAAGATGCTACCAAAAGTCTCACAAAAGGCATACTAGAGATCTCTGCCAAATATTTCTTAGTTTCTTCCTTCTGATTGATCCTTCACCCATCTTCAACTTACCCTGTACCCTGGGAGACTGATGTTCATGGGCGTCAAAAATGGGCTCCCTTGCCCTCAGGCTTCCAACAAAGCTCAGCAATGGGAGGTATCAGTAGGACATTAAGGGGAGGAGAGGAATAAGGTCAGAAAGTTTACTGTCCTGATTCCTTCCCTGCCAGGTCCCATTGGTGGGCTCTGCCCCTCTCCCAAAGGCCACAGCTCCTATTAGGCAGCCACTTCTTATACCATAGCCAGTGGTATAGTAGTCCACCTTCTGTTACTAACACCAGAGCACTGCCTCATCTCTTGTTGCCTGCCTTGAGGCTGCCTGTTCTCCCCCAAACTCTCCTAAATTATGTTGTTTCGATATATCATGTTTCCTATCGAGATCCTGATCAAATCAGGGTTAGTCTCAGGAAATGGTAACAACACTTTGTTTTGTTTTGTTTTTTTTTTTAAGAGACGGAGTCTCCCTCTGTTGCCCAGGCTGGAGTGCAGTGGCGCTATCTCTGCTCACTGCAACCTCCGCCTCCCAGGTTCAGGCAATTCTCCTGCCTCAGCCTCCTGAGTAGCTGGGATTACAGGAGCACACCGCCATGCCTGGCTAATTTTTTGTATTTTAGTAGAGACAGGGTTTCACTGTGTTGCCCAGGCTGGTCTTGAACTCCTCTGCTCAGGCAATCCACCTGCCTAGGCCTCCCAAAATACTCGGATTACAGGCGTGAGCCACTGCCCCCGGCCTAACAACACTTTTTTAAAGCACTACCACTGTGTCATCATTCCTTTCACTCCTATTCCTGAAGTCAATATCGACCTAGAATATAGGTCCCTACAATTCTCCAGCCTTTCACAAACAAGTCATTGACCCAGTCTCTTTCCTGGATACAGCGGGAGTTTTCAATAGATTTTCGTTGTTAAATATGTAATAAATGATAATACAAAGTTTATAAAGTATCATCTTTGTTGTCAATCGAATGACTTTTATAAATTCTTATAATAAAAAAGGTTTAATTAACACTTCAGTTTCATTTTTAAAACTGAAAGGAAACTGAGTGTGGTGGCTCAAGCCTGTAGCCCCAGCTACTCAGGAGGCTGGAGAGGAGAGGACCTCTTGATCCCAGAAGTTTGAAGCTAGCTTGGGCAACATACTGAGATTCCATCTTTTATAAAAAAGAAAAGAAAGAAGAAAGAAGAAAGAAGGAAGGAAGGAAGGTTGGTTGAAGGAAGGGCAGGAGAAAATTCAAGAAAGGAGGAGTAAAAGGGAAAATGTAATCTCAGAATAAAAGTAATAACTAGATGATATTTCAACTCTCATTCTCAGATTAGTTTCTAGCACCTTCTGTTTTTTTCTTATTACATTCCTATACCAATTATATACAGAATTTTCAAAACTCTCCTGTGAAGTTCTTTCTAAATTTACATATGTTCTTTGGGGAAAGGGAAGGGTCTCATTATACTCTTCATAATAGTATATGTTTTATTAAAACTATTTCATGGCCGGGCGTGGTGGCTCACGCCTGTAATCCCAGCACTTTGGGAGGCTAAGGAGGGTGGATCACGAGGTCAGGAGATCGCAACCATCCTGGCTAACACGGTGAAACCCCGTCTCTACTAAAAAAATACAAAAAAATTAGCTGGGCGTGGTGGCAGGTGCCTGTAGTCTCAGCTACTCGGGAGGCTGAGGCAGGAGAATGGCGTGAACCCAGGAGGCAGAGCTTGCAGTGAGCGAGATCGAGCCACTGTACTCCAGCCTGGGTGACTGAGCGAGACTCTGTCTCAAAAACAAACAAACAAACAAACAAACAAACAAAACTATTTCATTATGGGGAAAGCTAGCATTCTGACTCTATAATGATAGTAATACATCCTTGACCCGATGTATATTATTTTTGTTTACAATCACTCTGGGAAGGAAAAAAATACTTGTTATTTCATCTTGCTTCCTAGAAATCAAAATAACATTTTAAAAATACGGATGATATTGTGCAGATTAAGAATCTGGTCCTAAAGTAACAAACATGTTATTGATACCAATTTTTACCATCAAGGAAAAAAAACTCCTACCACAAACATTAAAATAAGCCATAATTCTGTCATCTCCCAATAACTACAAGTGACAGCTCAAAGCCAAGACATTAGACTATAAGGAACATTTTATTTTTGTAAGGAAAATGTGGTAGGCAGAATTTGAAGATGATCCCCAATGATCCACACCCTCATACAATTCCTGCCCCATAAGTGTGGTGGAACCTGTAATTATGAGGAGATACCACTTCCAATTTAGTTACTAACCAGTTAGAGTTAATCAAAGAGAAATCATCCTGGGTGGGCCTGATGTAATTAGGCAAGTGATGTTGTGAACTACTTACAGAGAAGACTATGTTTAAGAGCTGAGTACAATCCCCAGACAATAGCAAGCAAGAAAATGGGGACCTCAGTCATATGAGCACAAGAAACTGAATTCCACCCAGTGCAGCAACCATCTTTTAAAATTATGTATTTGGAGATTGTTTCAATTAATAGATGTCTGACCTTGTCAACCAACTTTGTAAAAAATTACCTTTCTTTGATTTTCAGTTTCTCTGCCAAAAGTTACCTCAAGTTGTGGGGTCAGGAGGTGGGAGATAGAGAATCAATCTGTCTTTCATCATTCTCTTAAAACACAGAAGATTCAGCTCTTATATATTTGTAAGATTTTATATTAAGAAAAGATAATTTGGTGTTCAAAAAAGATGACTGAAAACCATTGCCATAGAAAAAATTCCTGCACATGATAAGATGAAATAAGATGATCCTAAGGTTCTCTTAAGCATCAACTCTAAAATTATGAAAATTTTATATTGTGATGATTCTAAGAACAATTACAGGTAATCTGGTTGCCAATAAAATAAAAACATGAGTCATGTTTGAAAGGGCAACGTTGCATATGTGTCTTAATTTCTCAGGTCAACATGAATTTAATTTAGAAAAAAATAATCTACTCCAATGGGGCATTTTCAATAGTTTCAGCAGACTTAGACTTTTTAAATTATCTTTATAGTGTATTTGAATTTGCTATATGAAACAACTCTGGTATCTTACTGTCATGCTTACTAAGGCAAACTGAAGAATCTCCATAAGACTCAGGATACAAATAGATTTTTTGTATTTAAAATCCAAATGAACAATTAACAAACCCCCCTCCCAAATAAACAATTAACAAGGCATATTTTCCTAAATGCACACAAAACAGCATGTGGAGTGAACTTACCTGTCAATGAAATTACCTTTCTAATAAACTTGCATACATTTGCTTCAACATTTTTTTTACAGATTGTTTGCCTTTTAGAAAGCTAGCTGAATGTCATCCATGGAGCGTTACATTACTGCATGAAGTATCAGAAATGGAGAATACAAACAGCATTTCTCATACAATTCTGGCCAGTTTAATTTGGTCTATTACTTTTAGGACAAAATCAGAGGGAAGTGAAAAGATCCTTAGCAAGTGGGCAAGAGCAGGTATTTAGGAAATTTGGCTTGCTCTTCTAGACATTTTAATGCATGAATGTACTAGAGAAACATTAGAGGACAAAGTATCTTTGACAAATGTGCAAAATGCACTTAATCCTCTTCTTGAATTGAAGGTCAAAGGAAATAGATAAATGTGATCCATTAGCATGAATACTAATAGAGTTAGGAACTACATTTGTACATTCTGAAAGAACAATTTGAGTATTAGGAATTGAATAAAAATGTCATTAGAGATTTTTGAACCTTAATGAGTTGTCTAAGCCACTAGCTTTCCCCTTCCGGCAAAGGCCTAATGTCTGTAAGTAGATTATAAAGGTTCCTGCTATATCAACAAAATGATATCCTAAATGACAGATATTTGAGACTAACTATAAAAATTGTTTCCAGAAAATAGGAAGAAATCCTTCTAGAGTCAATTCAATTTAACAAATAATTTATTGTACCCCTATATGTAAGTTAACCAGGCTAGCCACTGCAGGAGAAATAAAGAATAAACCTTAAGCTCCTGACAACTGGGAATTTATAATCTAATAATAAAAAAGGAGGCAAATACAAAAATAGCTGTATGAGCCAGCCTTGGTGGGTCACACCTATAGTCCCAGCTACCGCGGAGGCTGAAGCGAGAGGATCGCTTGAGCTCAGTTCAAGGCTGCAGTGAGCTAGAATGGTGCCACTGCACTCCAGCCTGGGTGACAGAATGAGACATCTCAAAAAAATAAAAAATAAATAACTGTAATTAAAAATGTATATTATTAAAACACCATGAAGAGGCTTAGAGCAGTACTTTTTAAACTTTAATGTGTACATGAATTACTGTAAATAGACAGTTTTAAAAACATAGATTTTGATATTAAGGGTCTGAGTGGTCTAGGAGCCGAGATTCTACATTTCTAATACATTACAGGTGATGATGCTGACGCTGAATTCTGAGTTTCAAAGCCTTAAGGTAAAATAGATGGAAGACATCAGCCCAAGTAAGAACAGGGAAGAAAAGTATAGTCATGACAAGAAGAGGTAACATGGTATTTCAGAGGACTCTTGAATAGGTGGGATTTTTGAGGAAAAGGAAATAAAATGTAAAATAAATCAACCAAAGAAATGTGCTTTGCTTTTTTTCTTTTAAACTCATGGAGTTTTTTCACTTAAGGTAAATCTTAATAATGATTATTAAGTCTATTGTTTTAAAAGAGCTATCTTAACATTATCTGTACAGAGAGAATAGAATTTTATTAATATGCCATTTCTAATAACTTAGGTGGTTTCTAGACTTTGCAAAGTCAAATATCTTCACACAACTACAATTTTTAAATCAGTGGTTCACAGCATGAGCTCAGACAAGAAAGCTCAACGGAAGCTGAATCTTGTAGACCCGATTCTGGATTATATCCCTGATTCTGGATCATGTCTCCCACTCCCCCATCCTTGGACAAGGCTGCTCCAAATGTTGGCAGCCACATCCATGAAGAAGGGAGGCAGGACATAGAATATAGGAATATAGGGCTTTTTTCCCCCTTAAGCAGCAAAGAACTCTTAATCTCTACATTTTTTCTATTGCTGCGAAACAACTTACTATAAACTTGGAACCTTAGATAATACACATTTTACTATCTCACAGTGTCTGTAAGTCAGAAATCCAGGCATGGCACAGCTAGGGCTTCCACTCAAAGTCTTACCAGGCTAAAATCAATGCAAGAGCTGGGTGGCATTCTCAGTTGGAATTCAGGGTCCTCACCCAAGCTCATTTAAGTTGTTGGAAGAATTCAGTTCCTTGCAGTTCTGGACTAAGGCCCTTTTTTCTTGCTGGCAAAATGCTAGCTCTCAGCTCCTAAATGCCACTCTCAGGGCCTAGCCATGTGACCCTCTCATAGTGTGTCAGCTTACTATTTGAAAACTACCAGGAGAATCTCTTTCTCCAGTTTGCTAAAATCTGGTCTCATATAATGTAATCATAGGAGTGATATCCCATCACCTTTGCTGTTTTCTATGAATTAGAAGCAATTCACAGGTACTATTTAACTCAAGCAAAGGAAGTAACCAGGAGGCAGGGATCATTGGGTGTCACCTTGGGGTCCGTCTGCCATAGTCAAGACAGTTTCTTTCTCAAGAACTGTGACATTTGATTGGAGACTGGTAGAATGAAGAATCAGTTATGTGAAGGCAGTGGACTGAGGAAGCAACCACTGAGAAAGAAGGAAGGGCAGAGAAAATAGGGAAGGAGGTAGCCCTTAAAATGCCTGCCACCAGGACCAATATCAGATATCTTTTAATTCATCACTCGATGTTAATGGATATGAACAAAATACATCACATAAGTTTTATAAGCCCAATTACCCAAATTTCTCAACCATTTCATCCATACCCAAAGAGGTATGCATCAGTGTGAAAGAAAGACAAAAAAATACTGTATATCTTCCTGGAGTGTCAAGTTTATATGTGGTAAAATTAATAAGTAATTTAAATATCCTTATTTTAAAAACAAATATATTTATAGAATGTGTATACAAATGAAGAATACAACATTTATACAAATTTTTTAGATAAGACTTGAAGACTTAAAGAAATTTCCAGTTTGAGAGTACATTACACATTTCTCTCACTGTAGTTAGGGAAGCTGTGCTAGAAAGGCTTGAGACTATGCTATTTTGAGTCTACTCTGTACTTTATACCTCATTAAGTATTAATGAGGGAAAAAACTCACAGGTGAAGACATAAATTTTTAAACACATTGTATCAAATGTAATGCACATAAGCATTTCACTGTAGTCTCTGAAAGGCAAACTGCAGACTAAATTATTATAAAGGCAGTTTAAATACATATATACATATATGTGCAGTCAGGTATTGATGCCTAGGTTACTGTACTTTACAATTATCCCATCCAATAATTAATTTTCAGGGTGGTGACAAAGGCTTTCTGTTTATTTGTTCTGGGTTTTGTTTTTGTTCTTGTCCTTTAAGCTCCAATGTGTATCCTATGTTTTGTGGAATAAACTGCTAATGGTACTCCAAAATCCATTCTCTCTTTTTTCCTTATTAACAAAATCTTTGCCTGGACACCCTGCACATTCTAAGCTTCCTTGCAGCTAGATGTGGTCATGTGTCCAACTTCCGGTCAATGTCAACAGTAGAGTCCTTAAACGGAAAGGATGGGCCTCCTCTTTTTTTCTTCTTTTCTCACTGGCTGGAATGCAGGGCGGTCAGGGTGCACTATTCCGGATCATGTGAATGGGGGTAATACCTGAGGGATGGTGAATCAATAAGATAGAAAGATCCCGGGACACCAACACAATGGTACTTACCAGTTCTGGGCTGCTTATAGTCTGGTTGTAATGTGGAAGAAATGTAAACTTTTCTATTAAGCCCTTGTAAAGTTGGGTCTTTGTTAGAATAGCTCAACTCATGTCCTAACAAAATTTGACAGCCAGAAGTAGTTGCCACCTAACAGAACCTGTAATATGTGACATTGACTTGGAAGTTGAACGGCAGGTGCTGACAAAACAAACAGTAAGATGAAAAGCTACTGACCCTTTCTAAGCCACACCAAAACACTTAGTATGGATTGGCTACTTCTTGCTGTTCTCAACAAAGTCCTTCAAGAGAAATAACCTCAGCCTAAATAAAGCAGTCTTAGGCAGATGTAGAAGTGAATTCAGCTCTACTGAGGAAAGTCCACACCACATACAGCTTGAAATCTAGGTTGACTTCACTGTGAGGCATTATAGGGTTTAAAAGCCAGGTTCTTCTATATTCCTTACTAACACAGTTAAAGCAAGAGGTTCAGAAGACACAGCCTAAACTGATATAATCCTGGGACCCTAACAGTTTCTAGCCAGACAATGGAAGCCTGCCCAGAAATCAAAATGGTAAAGGTATTACCTTCTCACCTAAGCATGGAGGTAACTGTCATTGATTAAGACACTGGAGAATTTGCACAACACAAAGTCCAACAATTTAAATCCAGAATTTTTAGCTTGGAAGAAAAAAAACTATCTTTGGCCATGGTTACTTGCATTTGGAGTTAATCTGCACAAATAGGCAGAAAACTCAATGAGTTTTTGAAAGCGTGCAGTAGTTACACACACACACACACAAGCTTGGACTGTAAAAGCCTATGACTGTTCAACTCAAAGACAACCTCTCAGGCCCCCTTACATGTATCAGCAGGAGGCCAGCTTTGAAAGCTATCCAACCCCAAGAAAACAGTACACTTTCCAATGTCCACTTTAAATTTGGCCATGGAGAACAACAGACAATAAAGAACCTCCCAAAGGACATAACCAGAACCATGGAGAACAAGTGATTTTCTCCTCCCCAAAGACAGTGGGGCAAGCTTGCCAGGAGGCTAACAAAGACCTTTTTCTACTGCCAGGATAAAAATCATCATGATTCCCACATACAGGATTTGACAGTTGCTAAGGACAAGTAACTGCTAGGTTTCCTATCTTCCCCTTTCCAAATGGAGTGTCTATCTTGCTTCTCCTCTGCCGCTATCTTTTGGATGTGTTATCCCACCCCTACTTATACAATGGATACAGTATCCATTGTATATTGGATCCGTATGTGGGCCATTAGTAGATGGCAAACAAATTAGCTTTCAGATTGGATGTTCCAACCACAAGAATCCACATCAGAACTTGGGGAGAGAGCTGACTTCCCATCTCCTAAATACAACAAATTATGAGATGGATGAAACGTGGTGAGGGAGTAGAGATGCTCCATGGATGGAAAAGAGAGTGCACATGGAGTAACTGCTAGATGTCTCCCCAAATGCATATTCTTTTTCCTCCACAGTAATAGGGGTCTTAGCTAGGTATATGGTACTCTCTTTTGCTATAGGTTGTAACATGTGTGACATGAGTGAGTTCTGACTAAAAGGCTGCAAGAAAAGTGATGTGTGCTACTTCCAGGTCAGTTCTTTTGAAGAAAACAGCATGTCCTCTATTGGAATTTGCATGTTTGTCCCCCACAAACTTCTGGTTGAAGTTTGATCCCCAGTGTTGGAGGTGAGGCTTAATAGGAGATGTTTGGGTCATGGAGGTGGATCCCTCATGAATAGATTAATACCCTCCGTGGCGGGGACCGGAGGCAGTGTGAGTGAGTTCTCTATTTGTTCCTATAAGAGCTGATTGTTAAAAAGAGCTTGGAATCTCCTCCCTTCTTGCTTCCTCTCTCACTCTATAATCTCTGCATAATGCTGCTCCCCTTCACCTTCCATCATAAGTGGAAGCAGTCTGAAGCCCTCACCAGAAGCAATGCTTCTTACAGCGTGCAGAACCATGACCAAATAAATCTCTTTTCTTCATACGTTACTCATCTTCAGGTATTTGTTTATAGCAACAGAAATGGACAAAGACATTCTCTCTGTTCCTCTTCCTGCTAGGCTGTAAACATGGCAGTCTCCATCCATACACATTATATCAATATCCTAGGGACAACAAAGCCACAAGATAGAAGGAGCCTTAGTCCCCAACACTGCAGATTCCTTACTAGCCCTGGACTGCAATAATAATTTCTCTTATTTACACATCTGTTGTTCTGGATCTCAGAGCAGCTAAGTCTATAATCTCACTTATGCTTATAAAACTATGACAAGAAACTTTTAAATTTGTTGTAAAGATATATCTCTAGAATGGCTTTAAAATCCTATTCCAACTAAACTTCTGGTTTAGATTGTGACTCACTACGCAAAAATCAGTGTTTTGTAAAACCATTTACTACCAGATACAGTGCTAAATTACCCCTTATTTTAAAAAATAGGAAAGCTCTAAACATACTGAAACCTCACTGAAAGAAATCCATTCTCTAATAGAAATTTGTAAACACAGGTAAAAATGCCTTGAATTCTAAAATCTGGGAATTGTCCAATTTTAATGTAGCACTTCTTAATATGTAAATTTTGTATTAGTACATATGTGTTTTAGAGTTTGTTAGAACTGAAACTTTTCATCAGTTAATTTTCCACTATTTAAAAAAAAAACTTTAAATGTAAATACCTGTCATACAGAGTAATATTTACTCAATACAGGTATTTGGTTACTTAATATTTATTCAGTAAATACACACACACACACACACACACACATATATACATACATGATGTCTCCTGAAAGCCTAAGAACAAAGAAAAATAGTTAATAAAATAATATTGTATATATCCTTGATGTTTCACAGTTCACATATGCTTTTATGTACCTCTAATATACGAACACCTGCTTTGTCCATTTAAGAGTCTGAAATCAATAAAGGGCAATATGGAATCATCCATAATACAAATTTGTTCAAAGGAACAACATGTGGTATAAATTGATAAATAATGTGCACCATGGTGAACTTGCTAGATGCCCTAATTGGCAATTAAAATATAGGCTCCCATGCATCTATTTTCAATGGAGTCTGCTTGCCACTGCCACCAGTCCATAATACCCAAAACCCAAATCAAATTTGTGAGCAATTTAAACCATAAAAGAACTTTGGAAGATAAGACACATTTACCGTAATCAGATATCTTTTCCATTAAGCTCCAAGGCATGCCAAGATTTTGGGACCAACTGAGAGAATGACCACCTTCTTCTAGGAGCAGTACAATATATCCCTATCCATTACTCTTTTGGAGTGCAGGGCATTTTTTTTCTGAGGTATCTATTGTTATGAAGATGGATATCTTTTAAAATGTTAATTCACAGTAGTTTCAATAATTTAATTCAGGTTCCATTAATGACTACATATTTTGAAGATTTTTAAATGGTGTCAACCCAACAGCCTATCCCTCTGCTCCAGATCTGCTGGGATGTCAAGCAATGTGGGATGTGAGATGTTCACATCTTCCTCTTCTCCCCATACTACCCCACACACTATACACCTTCCCTTCATTCTGTACATTTGTCTGTCTCCCACACACACTTTCAACCAAATTGTGTTTTAGGGACACTACTTGCATCCTGATTCATCTTTGTATCTCTTCTCCTATACACCTAACCTCCTATATATAGCACTATGCTTCCCATCTGGCAGGTTCTTAGGAAAATGAGAGAAGTAAGACTATGGAAACTATTCAAAATGGCAACAACAACAACAAAAAAACACCTAGGTTTTTTCTCACTTGTGCAATCCACACACTGTAAAACCTTTACAAAGTATGAGTATTCAGATCATTCCCATTATATTTTCATAGAAGTGAATGATTTAAATAAGAATTTTTAACGGAAGGAGAAAATTCTGGTTTAAAAAGACAATAGCACTCAATTTATGCTAATAAGAGATGAATGATTCAGGTTTACGAGGAAAAGTAGAGACAAACAGGATTACTGGATGTTAGATTTTGTTTCCTTGAAGGTACTCTTTATTTAGGAGACTAAACTTTATTCAAAAGAAAAAAAAATTAAAAACAATGAAAACCTAAGATCTAAACCTTGCTCCACCACAACATTGTGGGATAAACTTCATTTATGTTATACCAAAATATATTTTAAAAAGTATTATATATAAAGTCATATATACACTGTAATGTATAACCTACAAAAGATATTCAACAAAAACTACTTGACTGATTGCTTTAAAGAAGGAAAAATATATATATATATTTGTCAGAATTGAAAGAGATGATTAATAGCACTGTTGGAAAAAAACAACAATATATGTCATTCAACAAGTGCCTACCATACATGCCAGTCATTTTATATGCATTATTTTTATTCTGTACAATAATCCTAAGAAGTAGGTATTAATTTTACAAGTTTACATGTGACAAAAGTAAAACATAGACAAGTAAGTGCCAGAGAGAGCCAGAATTCAAGCCAATGCATGTCTTATTCCAAACCCTGTGAGTATTCTCTAGGTCACACTTCCTGCCTAGCCACAGCCCTCACAATAGTGGTAACAGTATGATTATTATACTTGAGTAATTATGATTAAAATAATTGAGTGTAATTATTATACTGAAGTCAGGATAGAAGGAGCCATAGCTAGAGTCTCAGTGTAACACATGCTGATTCCATCACTGAAACACAACATAAATCTGGAAGGACAAGTATCCTATGCTGTGCAAATCTATTTGGTTCCTGAGCTTAGATAGAGTTTCAATAACAAGCTCTAATAGCAAGAAATTCCAAATCTATTTGGTTCTTAAGTTTTAGGTAGCAAATAGCAAGTTTGGATACTGAAGGATTCAATAAAAAAAATTTTTTTTTCACTTCCTGAGTTCAGATAGCTAGAGTTCAGTTCACAAGCGATACTATCTATCTAAATGGGTTTTATAGTGTGCTCCCTATGCATCCTGAACTAAATTTAGTGGTGTATACAGAGGAGGTTTAAGACATTTGGTTCATAGCTGGGCATGGTGGCTCACGTCTGTAATCCCAGAACTTTGAGAGGCCAAGATGGAAGAATTGCCTCAGCCCAGGAGTTTGAGACCAACCTGGGCAACATAGGAAGACCCTGTCTCAAATATAAAAAATAAAAATATAAAAAAGAATTTGGTTCCAAAGAGTTACAATCTACTTGGAGAAACAACTCTATCACACCTATGTATATGTAATCACATATATTAAATCTACAATAGTGTATGAAGTAAAAGCTAAGTCAAATGCTAAAGACTGCAATTTTTGTTGTCGTTGTTGTTGTTGTTGTTGTTGTTGTTGTTGAGATGGAGTCTTGCTCTGTCACCCAGGCTGGAGTGCAGTGGCACAATCTCGGCTCACTGCAACCTCTGCCTCCTGGGTTCAAGCAATTTTCTGCCCCAGCCTCCTGAGTAGCTGGGATTACAGGCACCCGCCATTATGCCCGGCTAATTTTTTGTATTTTTAGTAGAGATGGGGTTTCACCATCTTGGCCAAGCTGGTCTTGAACTCCTGATCTCATGATCCACCCACCTCGGCCTCCCAACATGCTGGGATTACAGGAGTGAACCACCGCGCCCAGCCTTAAACTGCAATTTTTTAAAAGAAGCGATTGATAAAGATGGAAATAATCACAAAAGCACAAGTCAGGGGATAAGACACAGTAAATGCGGAAGGAAAAATCAGCAGGACCTGGGTATTAAAAGGATATTTCCAGCGAAGAGAGAGCAACATTAGTTAGAGCTAATTAATAGAGCTTAGAAAAAGTGCTGCCTGGCTTTTCATGAAAGAGTGACAAGAAGAGTGTGACATGAAGAATGAAAGAAAGAGTGACAAGAAGATTGTGACATAAATATATGTCTGGCTCTTCACACCGCCTGCAGCCACAGCATGCCTCAACCATCATTCTCCCAACACCTGTTTGTATAACCACCAGCCAGTCCTATCAGGCTGCAGTGATGTGTGTGGTGCTTTTTGCTGCACATAAGGGAGATTACTCTGTTTGCTCAGCGTTTCCTTGAAGGAGCTTTCACAAGAACATTTTCTTTTATAATCCAGTGGTCATTCCTTTGTTTCTTTGTGGCAAACCCAGCTCTTGCATACCTTTTGTCAACCACTTATGTTTGCCAGAAAGTGAAATAAATGGCAGTAAAATAAATGGAAAGGCCAAAGTGAAGTGCATGCAAGTTAGAAAAACTTCTTCAGTTCAGGACAAGGAGGTAGTTGGTGCTCTTGTTGGCTGAGAGCATTTGCAGCACTGTGCACTCATATGTCCAAGGGCTGAGAGAATTCAGCACCATGTGTTACACTGGCTGTCACTGGTAAGACAATAAAATAAAACTCAGATTGTGGGAAAATATGTACTATTAATGAGCCATACTAGATGTTTACATAAAACAAGGATCAACATTTTAAAAGAAATTTTAAAAGAAAAAGACAATTACAAATTTTTATTGTCTTTTTAAAAGAAAAAGACAATAAAATAAAAAGATAATAAAATAAAATAAAAAGATAAATAAATAAAATAAAATAAAGACAATAAAATAAAATTCAGATTGTGGGAAAATATATACTATCAATGAGCCATACTAGATGTTTACATAAAACAAGGATCCACATTTTAAAAGAAAATGTTTCTGAAATAAATAGCATTCTAAGGAAACTGCTGTGTAGGGAACCCAGTTTTTGGTCTTCTGCAGATCCTTCAGCCCCACCTGCACCACCTCCTAACCTTGTCAGCTGTCTCAGCCTCGCCTGGAGGGAGGGCTGAGCTCCTGGCACTGTGCAAGACCTGCAGCAGTATAGCACCAGACCTGGTCTGACTAGACTCACAAAAGCCCTTGCACTTCCCACCATTTCTAGACACAAATGAAGGCTGTTCCATGGGGTTGCAGTATCTGGCTTCGCAGTAGCTTCTGGAATGAGTAGCAGAACCCAGCAGGGCAGCAGGCAAATGCTAACCAATGGAAGGCAAGAGATAAGAAAAAGGCACAGATAAATTATCTCCGTTTCCTCCCTCCAATGGACTAATCCCTAATGAGTGTTTCCATATGGGTTGTCCAGAGACACCCCTGGTGACTTGGCTGTGTTCGCAACTCCATTATATGTCACCTTGTATTTGCCATTCCGTCTTCTCTGCCTTGCTTCGTTTTTCCCTCACTCCTGTTACACTGTTATTTCCCCACTTGGTAGAGCACAAGTTTCTAGGCACTGTTGTGTAGGAAACCCAGCCTAAGATAGGCAGTATTAAACCAACTGAGGCAATTTTTTAATGCTTTCCCAAAAGTATTAAGAGAAAAGGAATAAATTTTTAACTATTTCTGTGCTTGCAGTGGAGTGAGGAGAAAGGGAACTAACACAGGTTGGACATTCACAATGTGCCTGGCACTGAGGGTAATAACATGACATGAAATAACATGAAAATCACAATTGGGTTTTCATGTAATTTCATGTAATGTCATTTAACCCTCACAATAAACCATCCAATTTTATTGATGAAGAACAAGGAAATATAAATAGAAGTAGGTGGGCTTTTAACTTGGAACGCTGAGCTCAGCATAGCAATACAAGCATTGCAGCTTGGATTCAGTGTTGTAGTCAGCCAGACCAGGTCAGGCATATTCCGGAACTCAAGTATCTATACTACTAAACCAATCTGCAGGAAATCCATTAGTCCTCCTCATTTTGAATGCTTGGTTTCATCTCTTTTTCATTCCTCCATTCAGATGCTAATCAAAGCTCTGCAGCAGCCAGGCAGCGCTTTTTCTAAGCCAATTCTTCTTAAAGCTTTGCAGAGCATGCAATACATAGGTCATCTTCACATCAAATGCTGCAGTCTTTGTCTATTTACCGTTTTGAAGCAGAAAACCTGTTGAACTTCACCTAATTTAAACTTCATTTTCATTAACCAAATCTTTAAAGAAACTGCATGTGGCTCTATCCAAGCAATCCGTCTTACTGCTTTCGGCAAACTTCTTTATAAATAATTAGACATAAATAAAACATTGGCTTGCATTTTTGTTAATTTTGCTGTAGATTTACAGAATAATCACAAACACTGACATAGCACATGCTATGTACCAGGCACTGATTTACATAGTTTACATTAGTTCCAATCTCAAGATTGGAACTAATTAGTTACAATCTCAAGACTTGAAAAGATCTTAAAGATCTTGGAATACAACCCCAGTGACTGCTTAAATCCCCTCCATGATAACGTCACAAGAATATATTTCACTGAGTAGAAGAGCTCCCGCACTGAAGTCAGAAAACCCAGATCTACCACTTTTTGTCAGATGATTATGTAATATTGGCATGGCAATTTCAGGTGTCATTGCGTTTGATTCTCACAGCGACCTTATATATAGTTACAGCTCTGAAATCTTCATCTCCATCCCAATCTCTTTTCTAAAGAAGGGATGGGGGGCGGGGGAGTTCCTGAAACCCCCATATATATCAAAAGACAACAACACATCTCTGCTCTTCCCACACCAATCCCTAGCTCCATTAACGAGAAATGCCAGTCTTCCTAGCCTTCTTCTCTCTTACCTATCTCACACCTAATCCATTATGAAGATCTCGTTGAGTCTGTGTAAAATCTCTCAAACCATCTTCCCCATCCCAACTATTAGCTCAGTTCAAAGCCATGTCTCACCTAGATAATAGCAATAATCTTCTCACTGTTCTCACTACCTCCGCTCAGCCCATTTCCCTGTCCACTACCATACATATATTTTAAAGTGTTTTCCATAAACCTGCTAGAGCAACCTTTTAAATACATCAAATTTAGTAAAAATTCTAATTTTCCTATTTAATTCTCTTAGTGGCTCCCCATTACCTTTAGAGCTAGGCTGACTCATTTCTGCCCTCAAATACTTCAAGCTCTTTCTCCTTCCATTGCTCTAGAACTGTTCTATCCTCTGCCTGAAATGCCCATCCCCACCCCGCTCATCCCACCCACCCCCTTCTTCACCACATTACTTCCGTTAGGAGGCCAATTCTCATCTCCTAAGGTTAAGGCTTCTTCTGCCATGTTTTCGTACCGCCATATTTCCATAGCATTTTCATTTATCTATCTAGCTGTGTATTTTCTGTGTTATACGACCATAACCTATGTCCTCAGTTATAAAAATCACCCACTTTCAGCTGGGGGCAGTGGCTGACGCCTGTAATCCCCGCACTTTGGGAGGCCAAGGCGGGCGGGTCTCCTGAGGTCAGGAGTTGGAGACCAGCCTAACCAACATGGGGAAACCCCATCTCTACTAAAAATATAAAAATTAGCCAGGCGTGGTTGCGGGCGCCTGTAGTCCCAGCTACTCGGGAGGCTGAGGCAGGATAATTGCTTGAAACCGGGAGGTGGAGGTTGCAGTGACCCAAGATGGCACCATTGCACTCCAGCCTGGGTGATGAGAGCGAGACTCCGTCTCAAAAAAAAAAAAAAAAAAAAGAAGAAGAAGAAGACGAAAAATCACCCACTTTCTTTTTCTTCCTTCCCCCCGCCTCTCCTCTTCATTCCTTCTGTCTCTAAACACCCCACTCCAGCAATACATGCTTATCTAATTATGCTCTTAAAAAATTCCAGAGGCTAATCTTGAAACAAACCAGGCACAGGGCCCCTGTGGAATCCTCCCGCTTAGGGGTAGTCACGAACAATTAGTCCACCATCATCGGGACAAAGTCAACATAAGGCCAACCTGACCTCCAGACCAGTGATTACCTAAGATAGCCATCAGAACAAGACACAGAGACCCCCGGCCCTGTACCACACCCACATATATCCCATACCAAGTTGCCCTTTAAAAATCCTATGGTAAATTTTAAAATGTAAGATTGTACTTTAAAATGCTTTTTGGTTTGCTGGCTCTCTAATTAAAACCTGCTTTTCTTCCCAACCCTCACCTCTTGTGTTTGGTTTTTAAGCAGTGAGCAGTCAAATCTGGATTCAGTTACACCATGAGATCCCTAAGGTCCCCAAGGGTTTTCATCTTTTATCTTCAGTACAAAGCAACAGCCAAAACTTAATAAATGTGAAAGTAAATGAATGAACAATTCAACAATTGATCTTACTAAACAAAACGTTATATTTTTACATCTCTAAGCAGGAAGCATAATGTTTTCCTCAGATAATGAATTAAAATGGTTAAGAAATAATTATATGGGTACACACGTATATATACTTGTGCACTAAATTATTATATAATAGAAATTGAGGGGGTCTGAAAGAATACTTACTGTAACTCCCTCATTTTATAGAGAAGAAAAGTCAAGCCAGGAGAAACAAAGTAATTTGCCCAAGTTCCCAAAACTGGGGAAGACATATGTAATGTCTTTGGGTAGACATAGAAATATGTAAATATTTGCAGCATTATTCAAAAATAACCAAAAACTAGGCACAATGCAAATATTTATCAATTGGTGAATGAATAAAGTGCGGTATAACCATACAATCCAACACTGCTCTGCAATAAAAAGGAATAAACTACTGACACATGCAACAACGTGAATAAACCTCAAAAACATAATGCTAAGTGAAACACACCAAACTCAAAAGACTAAATAAATAGTGTATGATTTTATTTATTTAAAAAATTTCTAGAAAAAGCAAAATTACATAGATAGAAAACAGGATCCGTAGTTGCCTGAGACCGACTATTTATTAGTAAATACAACAGAACTTCTTGAGAAGTGTTTTAAAACTGGATCGTGATGATGGTCACACAACTGCATCAATGTACTAAATTACTGAACTATATACTTGCATTGGGTGAATTTTATGGTCTATAAATTATACCCCAGTAAAACTGCTAAAATACTTGCTTTGGTTCTTCATAATGCATAGCATAATGTTTGTGTTCAATACTTTTTTTATTTGAAGAACCACAATTGATGGGAAATCATACTAAATTATCATTTTAAATTATAATGTCTACAGCAGTGTTTTTCAAAATATAGTGAAACACATATCAGAATAATATTGAGAGCTAGGTAAAACTACACTCCCACTTCCACGTTCATTCTTAGCTCCCATCCAAACCACCCCCCATAGTGCTGATTCGCCTTAACCAACTCTATTTTTTTCCACAGTACTTATCACCCTCTAATATATTATGTAATTAACTTATTTAATATGTGATTGCCCTTTTCTCAGCAGCGACTCCCAAGGCTCCAAGACAGTGGTACTGACATATTCCTATGACCCAGAACAGTTCCTGGCACATACTGTAGGTACTCAAGCATTTGCTGAATGAGGGAAATCCAGGTTCCTGAGCCTCACTGAAGGAAGCCAGACTGTTGGAGTAGCAGGGTCCTAGGATCTACATCTTCACCAATTCCCCCAAATAATAACACTAACGTTTGGATCCACTGGCCTACAAAGAGTCTAGCTCTTCACACATGGTCATAGCAACTCAAGTGGTGGCAAAAATAATCTAATGACAGGCACTATCCAGAAACATGTAAATAGCTGAATTCAGAGCTTACAGACTTAACACAATGGTAGATTGTGTTCCTCAGATTTTGAGTATGACTTACAAAGTTTTGCCTCAACCACAGCCAGCCACACAAATCTGACACAATATTCTTAGCCAGACTTTTAAATTGTATCCCCAGGGCCTCTTCTATAACCACAAGTAAAATTGACATCAAAAATGATTGTTCTAACTGTAATTCTGTCTGCAAATTCAAAGTAATTGACACACTCTTATTATCTATGGTACAACAATGTTGTATACACTATGCTAAATATGTACTTGAGTGTTCTAGGAAATTTACACTCTACATTTTAAAAACCATCATAGGGAGAAACGTCATTGAATCTTGGTTTCAAGTGGCCATCTTTCGCACTGAATGATACTTCATGAAGAAGTTATTTTACATGAACTCATGCCAAAGATATAAACACACAAAAAATAGGCCGGACATGGTGGTTCATGCCTGTAATCCCAGCATTTTGGGAGGCTGAGGCAAGAGGATCGCTTGAGCTCAGGAGTTTGAGACCAGCCTGGGCAACACGGCAAGATCTCTTCTCTACTAAAAATTTTAAAAATTAAACAGGCATAGTGGCATGCGCCTGTAGTCCCAGCTACTCAGGAGGGTGAGGGGGGAGAATTGTTTTAGGCTGGGAAATCAAAAAGGAGATCAATAGAAGGTAGGTGAAGAGCCCAAGTGAGAGGATTACAGAAGTAATCCTTGGAGTAAGAGGGTTACAGAAAGAGAGGGAACCACAACTTCAAAGGCCCTATAATGTGAATTTGGTTTTGAAAATATGTAATTCTGCTATAGAAGATGAATAAGTATATAGTTTACAAGACCTAGGTAACACTTTACCATAGAAAAGTAATCAGTAAATAAGTAGCTTGTGAGACAGGCAGAATTCGTAAGATGCATTGAGTATAAAGGAAAATTCAGTCAGCCCTCTATATCCCCAGGTTCCACATCTGCGGATTCAACCAATCAAGGATCAAAAATACTCAAAATAATTAAAAATGACACAACAAAAACAATAAAAATACAAATTTTAAAAATACAGTATAATGTCTGAGAGCAGTGACTCATGCCTGTACTCCCCACACTTTGGGAGGCTTAGGCAGGAGAATCACTTAAGCACAAGAGTTCAAGACCAGCCTAGGCAACATAGAGAAACCCCATCTCTACAAAAAAATACAAAGTGGACATGGTGGCATGCACCTGTAGTCCCAGCTACTCTGGAGGCTGAGGCTGCAGCATCACTTGAATCAAGGATGTTGAGGCTACAGTGAGCCAAGATCACAGCAAGATTCCATCAAAATAAAATATAGTATAACAATTATTTACATAGCATTTATATTATATTTTGTATTATAAGTAACCTAGAGATGATTTAAAGTATATGTGAGGATGTGTGAGTATATATGCAAATATTATGCCATTTTATGTAAGGGATTTGAGCATCCACAGATTTTGGTACCCACAGGGGGCAATGAGGTGGGGCTGGAACCAATTCCTCAGGGATACCTTGGGACATTTGTAGTTAATAAGTCTAGTATCTATCCCTAAATAGAGACAGAATGGAAGGACCAAGAGAAATCTACATAGATGAGGCACTAAATATGCAAAAAGCACCTAATATTCATGAAGTTGTAAATATAATGAGGTATCTGATGCATTTAACATTCATAATACATTATATAAACATGAGACATATGAGGCACTCTGTATGCACGAGGTCTTAATTTGGTTATCCTACATCTTCTCTCCCCAAGTAACAAATAAAACCCACAGCTGCTCAGCAGGCTAATTGGCAAGCTACAGCTGAGGCCAGGCATACTTGCCCCTGTGCCTCTCTGATAGGCCCCTAGGCATCTTCCATGTGATTGGGCCTCTCACTCACCTCAATTCTGATCCTCTCTGCTGATAATTGGCCCTGCTGAAAAGATGGATTTCACACTTCTGACAACCAGAGGCAGAAAGCATTTATTTACCAGAAGTTGAAGGAATTAAAATATATTTTTATGTGACTCCACCCCAATTAATTTATTTTACATCTTACTGAGATTAAAGGGAAAGAAGGGGAATAAATTGCCATCATTTATCATTTATATATTTATTCCATTTACCACATGTACCTCATGTGTATAACATTGACGCAAAGCTCTTTGCTAATAAGTGAAAACACTAATACGGAAACAAACCCGAGAGAATGCTACACAAAAAATTCTTCCTGGTTTAGTGAAAATCCCTAGTCCCAAGGCTTTAAAGCTATTTTCCACTGTTTACAATTTTCTTTACTTATGGTTGAAAGTTATTAATGCTCAGCCTCTACTTTAGGTGATGAGAAGGAGAGCTGAGAGTCCAAGATCTTTTAAATACCAGAAGGGGAGAGTCTCTTTTTTTCCTTCAACTTCTATTTTACATTCTGGGGTACATGTGCAGGATGTGCTGGATTATTACAAGGTAAACATGTGCCATGGTGGTTTGCTGCACAGATCAACCCATCACCTAGGTATTAAGCCCAGCATCCATTAGCTATTCTTCCTGATGCTCTCCCTCCCCTCACCCCAACCCCCGACAGGCCCCAGTGTGTGTTGCTCCCCTCCATGTATCCATTTGTTCTCGTCATTCAACTCTCACTTATGAGTGAAAACATAAGGTGTTTGGTTTTCTGTTCCTGCATTACTTTGCTGAGGATAACGGCTTCCAGCTTAATGACAGACTGGATAAAGAAAATGTGGTACACATACACCATAGAATACTATGCAGCCATAAAAAGAAAGCGAAGGGTCTTTAACTGCTGCTCTTTCTTGCTAATTCCAGCAATGTGCTGATAGAGTCAAGAACTATCACTAGGTCCAGAAATAGAGAAAGGCTGATTTAGGCTGAAGTTCTAGAACGTGACTATCTTATTTCTAACCAACACAAAAAAGAGACATGTACTGCCAAGATGTGTAGTTCTGATAATGCATCAGAAATCAGGACAAAAAAAACCTAAAGCAGAAAATGACCAATTATACCAAAGGAGAAAACTATCTTCTGCTCAGGTTTCACAAAGGATCCTAGAGACAAGTGATTTTTATATAATTATACTCATGGAAGCCAAACTAGAAGATTAATTTAATCCAAGAGAATAAATATTGATTGAGCATCCACTCATTGAAAAACCCCATGCTTGACAATTGTAAGACACAAATGTAAATAAGCTAAGAGTTTACTCTCACAGAGTCTGCATTTCAGAGAATACAGACATGTTCCTTTAAAAATGCAAGATAAAATAAGTACCACAAAAGAGAATCATAAGTGCTCTAGGAACCAAAAGGAAATGGGGTAAAGGCCAGACAGTATATAGTAAGCAGGGAAAAATAGACATTCATAAGGAATAGTAACAGTAGAAAGCTTCAGTTTTCAAAAGAGCTAAACGATTAGAGAAGGATACAGGAAAAAGAACTTGTTTCCGGGTCAAAAGCAACAAAAATAATGAATGGGAAAATGGAGCAGTAAGGAAACAAAATTCTCAAAGTAAATTTTTTACCCAATTGTCTTGTCTTTTAAAAAGACAATATTTGGGGGAAAAACAAAAAACATTTCTAGGCTGAAAAATGCTTTAGATGAAATTTTAGTATGCCAAAGATTAAAGGGTGTTCACAATAAAATGTTATCAACAACAGTAAAGGCCAAGTTCCCATGATTCTACAGATACTTACTGAGGCAAAATCACAGTGTGGCCAGAAAGAACTTGAAAGTACATGGGAGGAATGCTTGGCTAAGCACCAAAAACTGAATCAAAACCAGTACCCAGAACATCTATCAAAGGCATGTCTTCATGAGGAGTGTTTAATGTTGCCTCCACTTAAATTCTTCTCCAATCTTTTCAAGAAAAAGTATTTTGCTAGACATTTGCCTTTTAGAAATGGGATTTCAGGATTGGTAATGAATGCACTTAACAACTATATGTAATATTTTTTAAAAAAGAAGAACTGTAGAAATACATGAAAACCACAGCTTATCCAAAACTTCATTTGAACCACTGATTCAATATAATTCCTTACCAAACTAGTTACAAGTTGCAAGTATGCAGAGAAATAGACTAAATTAGACTGCATTCATGCATTCTTCCTACTCCTACCAGACAGGAAAATTAAATATATTGATAAAACAAAAACAAAATCAAACAAAACTATGGCCTATCAAAACTGTATATTTGGACATTCTGGGTAATTGAAAAAGGGATAATCTGGCTCTAAGATAAAAAGGGTGACTGTGCCTCTTAGGAAATTTTATACAATTAGGAAGAGACACCAACAGATTTATTTTGTGTTACATGAAAGGATATCTTCTAAACAGATAACAGAATAATGAAAATCTTTCTGAGCCACCACCACAACTTGGGTAGAACAGGAGTTGGATCAATGTATTTCTAGAAAGAAAGGCAAGGAGAAAGCCGTAATGGTAGTTTAAAAGTTTGTTAGGTTTAGAAACATTTTTTAAGATGTCCTCTAAAGGGTTCTAAAGTATTTCTACAATAAATAGTACACTAGCCTTGGTGGCTTATGCCTATAATTCCAACTACTCAGGAGGCCGAAGTGGGAGGATTGCTTGAGGACAGGAGTATGAGACCAGCCTAGGCAGGCAACATAGCAAGACACCTGTATTATACATACCTATACAAATAAATAAATAATTTTAAAATAATAAAATAAGAGGAGCCCCTTTCTCCTCTACTCAGAATTTAATTTTACCCAGTAACATACATTATATCAAACTTGTCCAACATGTAGGCCGCATGCAGCCCAGGATGACTTTGTATGTGGCCCAACACAAATTCATAAACTTTCTGAAAACATTATTAGTTTTTTTGGCAATTTTTTTTTTAGCTCATCAACTATCATTAGTGTTAGTGTATTTTACGTGTGGCCCAAGACAATTCTTCTTCTTCCAATGTGACCCAGGGAAGCCAAAAGACTGGACACCCTTGCATTATATTTACTGAAAAAAAAAGTACCTGTATATAACTAAAAACTGTAAAATATGTCATAACACATTGCAAGAGAAGAAATTACTACCATCATATGATTGTTGTGCTGGTTCATGAAGCAGTGTTTGGCATCTGCTTGTGAGAACTGGCACTACATGTCCTCATAATTCAAGAATGTGTGTCATCCCCACTTTTTAAAAGTCAAGAGCTCAGTAATGAACCTTTCCCACTTTGAGACAAAAATACACATCAAAAACCTTTAAACACCCCTTGACAAAAAAAACCTAACAGTCATTCATTTACCCATTTGTTCATTCATCAAACCGTTGAACACCTGGGGGCTCTATGCAAGACACTAGGCTAGGCAATGAGAATACCAAGATATACAATACACGGTACATGCCCTTATGGAACTCACAGTCTACAGTTTGTAAGACAAAGCATGTTTACTGTCTAAAAATGTCAAAATCTAATCAGCATACTAAGTTTTTAATTACAAAAAGTTTAATCATTTCTGATGATACATTTGTATATACATGTGAGTGTGATACATATACACATACATATTTAAACATGCACACACATTTTTTCAATGCTTCAATTTTAGATAACTTAATATGGTTTGATATGGAAAGAGCACGGGTCTAGGAGTCAAGACTTATGTTCTAGTGAATCTCAGCTGTTTATTAGCTACATGACCTAGGGCAGGTTACTTAACTTTCATTAGCCTGTTTCCCAGTACATGAAATGAAAGTAATAATACCTGTTTTACCTACCTTACAGGCTTTTTATGAAGATAAAATGGCAATAGATGTAATAGTGACTATTAAACTGTAGAACTCTACACAAACATGTTATTATAATCTAAAACATGAGAACTCATTATTTTAACTTTCAAAGCTATTAAAGTAGCTAGAATACTTTCATGTAAGTTTTTAAGTGAAACAATCTCAGCTTAGTAGCAAAGTCTTACTTCTTTAAGACTATGTTGAAGACTTAATGAAAATTAAGTTAATGTTGAAATTAATGTTGAGTTAATATGAATGAGAACTGAATTAATGTTAAAGAACTGCTACCTGTCAAAAGTTTCTCAAAGGACCAAATGCATCTTAATCACCTGCGAGCTTGCTAATCATATAGACTGGTAATTCTGAATTTCTAGTGGGTTTAGGAATCCACATATTTATCAAGCACCCAGGAGATTCTTTTTTATTTTTATTCATTCATTTTATAGACAGGGTCTCACTATGTTGCCCAGGCTAGAGTGCAGTGGCTATCCACAGACAAAATCATGCTACTCTACTACCTCCAAGTGCACTACTGACTCCCAGACTCAAGCAATGGTCCTGACTCAGCCTCCCAAGTAGCTGAGGTAAGAGGCATGCGTTGCCATGCCTAGGTCCAGGAGATTCTTAGACACACTAAAATGTAGGCGCCACTGACATATGGTGAAAGACTACCTTTTCCAACTGACCTTATTAACAAATAAGATGAGAAAATAATGGTAACTTGATTAGAAATAAAAATAATGTGGAATAATTACTGCATTTTCCAGCTCCTCTCAAAATATTTTTTAATAAGAAACAGTAACATATTTGGGGTATTCATTTCACTACTGTAAGTAGTGCTTAAGATAATCTGAGTTGTTACTCTTTTTCATAAGTAAAAAACACATCCACAAGCAGTTGAGAAATATACAGTAAGAATTTGGGGACATTAAATATAAAAATCCTCTTTTCCCTTGAGATAACGCTATTTAGCATAAATGCCATCTACTTGCAATGTAATACTACCATCCTGTTTCATTATATAGGTAGCAATGTAAAAACACGTAATCATAATCAATGCAAATATGCTTTCTACAACTTAATAGTAAATGAGACTTCTAACATGTTCCAAAACAGAATTTTATATAAATACTATATCAAGAAAATAATGGAATTTTAAGAGTTCTTTGTCTTGGCAAATTAAATATAAAATTAGTGATACCTTCATACTATTTCAGCAGTATCAATAATATTTCAAATAGTATACATTCCTTGCTGAACTAATACAAATTTCAAATGCACAATGTTAAACAAATTCTGTCTATGGAAAGTAAATTTTCCTAAGGCTTTTTTTTTCAAACTAAAAAAATATATAGTAGAATAGCCATTAAAGTGTATAATGGAGAATTTAAAGCTATTCATGTGGTAAAAATATATTTGAAGGCCAGGCACTGGCTCATGCATATAATCCTAGCACTTTGGGAGGCTAAGGCAGATGGATCACCTGAGGTCAGGAGTTCGAGAGCAGCCTGGCCAACATGGTGAAACCAGGTCTCTACTAAAAATACAAAAATTAGCTGGGCGTGGTGGCGGGCGCCTGTAATCCCAGCTACTTGGGTGGCTGAGGCAGGAGAATCTCTTGGACCCAGGAGGCAGAGGTAGCAGTGAGCCAAGACGGCGCCATTACACTCCAGCCTGGATGACAAGAGCAAAACTCCATCAGAAAAAAAAAAAAAAAAAAAAAGAGAGAATTTATTTTTTAAATTTAATATTAAATGCTATTTTTAAAGTAAGAGATTAACTAGAAAAATAAATGCAATTTATTTTTCAAAAATGTATCTTTGCCAAAATAATTGCAACATTAAAAAAAGTATTTGTAAGAAAAATTTTGTTTATGTAAAATTGTTGCCATCTTACAGTAAAACTACAGTGCAGGAAATATTTAACTAGTAAAAGTCAAATAAAGCACTGTTAAAAAGCTTCATATAGTTCTTTAAATATCCCTTACATTAACATTTAAGAAACAAAAACCTACACACACTTTTCCTTGCAGCTGCTTTTAAAAAGTGTATATAAAGTTCCAAAACAAACCACTAAAAAAAGCCCTACATTATTGTTGCAAGTTTCTTACTAACAGACATTTCTCTGTTTGAAACAGAAGACTGCCTGTTCACTGAAATGACTAAAAACACGAAGTTGGTCATTCTTAACTAGGCCGTAAGAAAAAAAAATGCAATAAGAAAAATAATAAAGTCACTCAGTAGTGGACAAAATAGTAACAAGACAGTTACAAACCCATCATTATATGTGTGACTAACATTTTATTTTGTGTAGAAGAAAATTTCCCCTTTAGCTTATATATAAAGCATGTCTTTGCAGATTTCCTTCCTTCCCACCCTTCATGTTCAAGTCAAAGAAAGCTTAGAACATTCAAAACACATCTGTAAATTTCAACTAAAATTTGAAGTAACAGAACAGAGTCTGAAAACAAACAAACCAAAAAATATTATTCTATTCTCTAACAGCACCCCACTTCCTCCAAAAAAAAGCCAAACAAACACAAAATAATACTTTCAAGTTTTAACAAATTTTCAAGCAATATATTTGATACATTATTTAAAAGTGAAAACATTTCAAGGTCATTACAGTGTGATTATACCTCCTTTGTGGGTAACCATAACATTGTATTATCTTCAGACAGAAACGGACGCATCAGTGTCTCTATCTGCCCAATGCCACAAGAAGTAGAATCAACAGATAGGAAATTCAAAGGCTCTAAATAAAAGAAAGCACAGTATTGGAACCAGGGAGTTGGTAAATGATTCTCTATTCTTTTGGCATCTGCACATACTTTAATGTCCAATTAATGCTTACCTCCCACTAAAGCCATCCATGTCACCCAAAATGTTCACTCCCTCCTGTGAAGGAACAAAGCCTGTGTTCTAGGTGATTTGGCATTTATCATTTGCTTACTTATGTATCCTTTTCCCTGTGTATCGTCTAACTTGGCAGGTATACTTTAACCTTTTCAAGGGAAGGACTGTTTTCTTCCTTTCTTGGCTTCACCATGTTAATTCATCTTTTGTTCTTTCTCAAAGATGTCAAGCTTCCTGCCTCCCTTTTCTCTCCTGCCTCCACAATCTCCACTTTACGTGTATGACCACAAACTTGAATGGGCCCTCAGCACTATTGAAAGACTCATTCATCATCTCAAATCAACCCACTCTCCAAAATAACTAATTTACTGCTTCTTCTACAATACCTCCAAACTCATGCTCAGCTCATTCCCTTGTTTCTTACTTCAGTGAGCAAATACAAACTACCAGAATAAAACTTCATCTTCCCACTCCAAAATCTACTCATATACTTTGCTTTCAATATTGTTAAAATGAATGCACACTCCCTGCTCCTGTTAAAGGTCACTCTCTCCCCACTTGTGAACTGCATTCCATAATTTCCCACTTATTTGATATTTTGCTCCTAGAATTATTCCTTCCAGCTCCTGCATTGTCGATTCTTCCCATCCCAGTAGATCATTCTCAGCACACAAACATTTTAGAATTGCATTCCTCTCTTTATGCTAGAGATTTCTCATTTTTACAGTGGGGGTCAAAATAGTACTACTATATAAAATTACTGTGAAGTTTATTGTAATTACAATTATTACAATGTTTCAAACTTATCCTTGAACTTCATGTCTCTCTCTGGCTACCAGATTTCTCTAATATCCTTTTTGACAATCTCAAAACAATGGCTTATTCTTGCTGTTTTGAATTCCTCATTCTCTCCTGTACCTCCTTTACTCAGGCCTTTGTCTCTACCCATCCCTGAAAACCCACTGTCAAAGACATTAACAACTTATCATATAACCAAATCCAATAGTCTACTCTCAATCCTCAATAAGTAATATATCAAACCCTTACTATGCTACCAGAAATATTCATTTATTCCTTTCAGTAACTCTGTGAGATAAATACTATAATTATCTCATTTTACAGAAGATAAAACCAAGGCTTCTAGGGGTTAAGTAACTTGCTCAAGATCATATAGTTTGCTCAATCTCTCAGAAAGTCCTACAGAAAATCCCATTATCATTTTAACAAATATTCCCCTACTCAATTTCTTCACAAGCAACAAGGTGCTATCCTCATGTTCCTATTCACAATGACTCTCAATCTCTCTTAACCCATGCCCATTCCAAAAAACAAACAAAAATCTCTCTCAATTGGCCTTTTACATATTATATTTAGCATAAAATCAGTAGCATCAAGGCATATGAATAGAGAAAGGAAAACGTGACAAATAATCAAGAGAAAAAAACAGATAATGGAAAAAAAATCTCCAGATGATCAAGATGCTGTAGTTAGCTAGTGAGGATTTTAAAAAAACTTACAAATACATTAAAGAATGGAGAAGAAAAAAATATAAAAAGTTTATTAAAACAGCAGTCCCCGAACTTTTGGCACCAAGGACTGGTTTTGTGGAAGACAATTTTTCCAGGGATGGTCGGGGGGTTGGGTGGAGGGGGATGATGGTTTTGGGATAAAACTGTTCCACCTCAGATCATCAGGCATTAGATTCTCAAGGAGCACACAACCTAGATCCCTCACATGTGCAGTTTGCAATAAGGTTCATACTCCTATGATAATTTAATGCCACCACTGTTCTGACAGGAGGCAGAACTCAGGGGGCAATGCTGGCTCAACCGCTGCTCACTTCCTGCTGTGCACCTGGTTCCTAGCAGGCCACAGACTGGTAACAGTTCCTAGCAGGCCACAGACTGTTACCAGTCTGTGGTCCAGGGATTGAGGAACCCCTGATAAAGAGATACAGAATTTCAAGAGAAAATTTGAACCTATAAAAATAGTTAAATGCATATTCTCAAAATAAAAAATAAAGTATCTGAAATCAGGAACTCATTGAATAGGTTTAATAGCAGCTTGGACAAAGAAGATGTGTTTGGTTAGCTCAAAAACAGATCAATAGAAAATATCCAATATGAAGCACAGAGAGAAAGAAGAAGAACAGAGCATAAGGGAGAAGTGGCATGCTCTCAACATATAACACATGTATAATTAGAGTCCCAGAACAAGAGAATGTGGCAGAAGCAATAGTTGTGGGGGCTTTTGTTGGTTTTTTTTTTTTTTTTTTTTTTGGAGACAGGGTCCCACTCTGTCACTCAGGCTGGAGTACAGTGGCATGATCATGGCTCACTGCAGCCTCAACCTTCTGGGCTCAAGTGATCCTCCCACCTCAACTTATTGAGTAGCTGGGACTACAGGTGTGTGCCACCACACCCAGCTAATCTTTTTTATTTTTATTTTTTGTTGTTGTTGTTGTTGTTGTCTTAAGGGTCTCCCTATGTTGCCCAGGCTGGTCTCTAACTCCTGGTCTCAAGCAATCCTCCTGCCTTGGCCTCTCAAAGTGTTGGGATTACAGGTATGAATCACAGCCCAAAATACAGCCCAAAAGCGGTATTTGAAAGTACAATGGCCAATAATTTTCCAAAACTAACGAAAGACAAGCTTACAGATGTAAGAATCAATGAACCTTAAGCAAATAAGAAAGATCCAGGTTTGGTGGTTCACATCTGTAATCCCAGCACCTTAGGAGGCTGAGTTGGGAGGATCGCTTGAGCCCAGGAGTTCAAGACCAGCCTAGGCAATATGGTGAGACCTCGTTTCTACACACAAAAAAAATAATAAATAAATAAATAAATAAATAAAAATAAAAAACAGAAAAAAATAGCTACTCAAGAGGCTGAAGTGAGAGGACTGTTTGAGCCTGGGAAGCTGAGGCTGCAGTGAGCCATGACTGCACCACTGAACTCCAGCTTGAGCGATGAAGTGAGACCATGTCTCAGAAAAAAAAAAAAAAAGAAGAAGAAGTAGTATTAAATATTACCAAAGATAGAGAGGAATATTTCATAATGATAACAGAATTGTGATAATAATGTCTATCATCTCATCCCAGCCCCAAAATGGCCATGCCTTGATACTTGGAGCCTGTGAATATGTTAATTTATATGACAAAGGCGACTTTGCAGATATGACTACATTAGGGATCTTGAGATGGAGAGATTATCGTGCATTATCTCTGTAGGCCTGATCTAATCACAAGAGTCCTTATAAAAGACAAGGCAATGTGAATCTGGAAATAGAGAAAAATTGAAGAAGCTGGCTTTTTTTTTTTTAGACAGAGTCTCGCTCTGTTGCCTAGGCTGGAGTGCAATGGCGCGGTCCTGGCTCACTGCAACCTTCGCCTCCCAGGTTCAAGTGACTGTCCCACGTCAGCCTCCCAAGCAGCTGGGATTACAGGCTACCATCATGCCCGGCTAATTTTTGTATTTTTATACAGACAGGGTTTCACCATGTTGGCCAGGCTGGTCTTGAACTCCTGACCTCAGGTGATCTGCCCGCCTTATCCTCCCAAAGTGCTGGGATTACAGGCGTGAGCTACCGCGCTCATCCTCTGCTGACTTTCAAGATGCAAGAAGGGCCATGAGCCCAGGAATGCAAGAATTGCAGCACTAGAAGCTAGAAAAGGAAAGGAAAGGAATTCTCCCATAGAGCCCTTGGAGAACCTTAGTTTTGGCCCAGTAAAACCAATTTTGAACTTCTGACCTCTAGAACTATAAGATAAATTTGTGTTAAGTCACTAAGTTTGTGGTAACTTGTTACAACAACAGTAGGAAACTAATACAAGGATCAATAAAAGAAGAAAATATAATGAAACTGAGTTTATCTCCACCTAATAATATCAAATCTAAAAAGCAAAATTTGACAGAACAAAAGAAACTGGTAAGTCCATTATCATAGTTGCATAATGTTAACTCACTACTCTTAGTAACTAATAAAGCAGACCAAAAAACAAATTAGAAGAGATATGAAAGATTTAAGCAATACTATTAACTATCTTGACCTATTTGACTTTTATAAGACACTACACACAACCACTGTAGAACACACATTCTTTTCAAGCACACAAGTAACATTTACTGAAACAGACCATATGCTGAGCCATAAAGCAAGTCTTACAAATTCAGAGAACTGAAATTATACCAAGTTTTTTTGCTGCCCACAGAGGAATTAAACTAGAAATAAAAATAGAAACATCTAAATAATAATAATAATAAATTTTAAAAAACAACAACAAAAAACCTCTATATACTGGAAAATAAGACAGCTCTCTCTCTCTCTTCCTCCTCCCCTGCAAAATTCTCCCCTGCAATGTTCTCATACCCTGGAGGAATGGAGGGAGGGAGGGAAAGAGAGAGAATTCTCCCTGTCCTAAAATGTCACCACCCTCATTCAGATTCATCTTGGTGTTTACCACTGCTCGCCTTCTCTGTAAAGTTTTTCCTTTTGCCCTTCCACCAATTCCTGCCTCTCTTCAAGGCCTAACTTAAACCTTGCCTTTGCCATAAAGCAGGCCCTAATTGCTTTTTGTCCATAATGATCTCAGCTTCCCCTCAACTTTTAAACTAGATATTGTCCATGCCTCTTTTAGCTCTCAACCACCTCTTATCCTAAAGTCTTATTTAAATATTTTATGTGGGTAAACACTAATTCTTTAATAAGAATGCCAACTGTTTAATGATATAATCTATACCTTATAGCCTTGATACACAGACCAGAAACAGGAGCATCAGCCAAGGAGTTTGTTAGAAACGGTGGTCTGAGACCCCACCACAGACCTAATAAATTAAAATCTGCATTTTAACAAGATCCATAGGTGACCGGAATACATATTTAAGTTTGAAATGTTATGCCTTATAGTGCTTCTCTTTAATCCACCACAATATATTGCACATTGTAAGCAATTTAATAAATACCATTCAAATTGTTTTAAAAATATAACACGTATACATTTATTTTTTATTCTTTTAAAGACAGGGTCTTCCTCTGTTACCCCAGCTAGAGTGCAGTGGCGTGATCATGGCTCACTGCAGCATCAATCTCCTGGGCTCAAGTGGCCCTCCTGCCTCAGCCTCCCAAGAAGCTGGGACTACAGGCATGCACCACCATGCCCAGCTAATTTTTATGTATTTTATTTTTATTTTTAGAGATGGGGTTTTGCTATGTTGCCCAGGCTGATCTTGAACTCCTGGCCTCAAGCAATCCTCCCTCTTCAGCTTCTCAAAGTGCTGGGATTATAGGTATGAGCCACTGTACCTGGCCTGCTGCTAATTTTTTTTTTTAAACAGTCTCCTTCTGTCACCCAGGCTGGAGTGCACTGCCACGATCTCAGCTCACTGCAACCTCCACCTCCTGGGTTCAAGAGATTCTCCTGCCTCAGCCTGCTGAGTAGCTGGGACTACAGGTGCATGCCACTGCACCCAGCTAATTTTTGTAATTTTTTTTTTGTAGAGACAGGGTTTTTACCATATTGGCCATGCTGGTCTCGAACTCCTGACCTCAGGTGATCCACCCGCCTCAGCCTCCCAAAGTGCTGAGATTACACGGGGGCGTGAGCCCCAGTTCCCTGCATGCTGCTATATTTTTAACATCCAAAGAACACATAATAAATTTAAGGTAAAAAAAATGTATATTCTCAATAAGTACAATGATTAATGGTATTTTAATAGACACTTGTAAAATCCAAGCACATGGCAACATGATGTTTCTCCTGCCTGTTGTCTAGACATTATGATGCAAAAGATATTTAAATGTTTGACTAGTCACTAAGAATAATGACCCATGATGAATAACAAACTGAATGGTTGTTTATGCCTACTCTACCATCAAGTGGATGAAAGGACTTGTTGAAAAGTAATTAGCGCCCAGGTTTGGTGGCTCATGCCTTTCATCCCAGCACTTCAGAAGGCTAAGGTGGGCAGATCGCTTGAGCTCAGGAGTTCAAGACCAGCCTGGGCAACATGGTGAAACCCTGTCTCTACAAAAATACAAAAATTACCCGGGCATGTGTCTGTAGTCTCAGCTCCTCAGAAGACTGAGGTGGGAGGATTGCTTGAACCTAGAAAATGGAGGTTGCAGTGAGCTGAGGTTGCACCACTGCACTCCAGCCTGGGTGACAGAGCCAGATCCTGTCTCAAAAAAATAGAAAAAAAATTAATTAGCAATATATCTATTACAATTAATGCATCTCCATAATTAGAGCAATAACTCTTTACAAATACCTACTTTTGAACTACCTGAGTCCCACGTCAAGCCCTCAAAGATATGATACTTAATTTTGCTTCAAAATGCTGCACTGAAACTACTTCTAGATTTTAATAAATGTTATACAGTTTTCCAGAGTACCAAAAATCTCTCATGCATTTATGAAATTTTTAACAATCTCATTTAAAACAAACAAATATGAATTCAGCCTTCAATCATTCTGGAGGACCTATCCCAGTGATTTTGAAATTTGAATTTGAAAGCACCTGTTTTAGTGTATTTCTTTTTTGTTTTGAAACCATTAACACAGCAAATCTTTTAGGAATGCCTCCTCTATTTTTTCAGGTCAAACATCCACTTAATTTTAATTACCTAACTGAACTTCTTCTTTATAAAAAAAGAATACAGCACTGGAGAAGGTGCCATTAAGAATAACTAAAATTTTGTTATCTTGACCCTGTAGTATCTAAAAATCTTTGTTTCCAGTTTAAACAGATAAATTAGTAGCTTATATTGCATGCCTAGGTTCTTACATCCATTTTGGAAACAATTGGTCAATTCTTCCCTCCTGCCCCTACCTATTGAATGCTATTCCACTTAAACAAAACATCAACACCTACTCCTTTGCGTTCCTTGACCAGGTGAAATACTTAAAAGAGGTTCCTTGGGGACAACAAGAAAGTGTGTCAGATAGATGCCTACTGTCATATCTCACTTCTTTATTCTAAAAGAACAAAATTAATTCTGACAGATAATAACTTTGAAGTTCTACAATGAATCACTAATTCAAATTACTTCAAAACTGTGAAATAGGAACTAAAAAATGATACACACATCATAGAATACAAAAATGTACTCAGGGCCAGGCACAGTGACTAATGTCTGTAACCCAGCTGAGGAAGATCGCTTGAACCCAGCAGTTGGAGGCTGCAGTACACTATGATTGTGCCACTGTACTCCAGCCAGGGTGACAGAACAAGAACTTATCTCTAAAAATAAAAATAAAATAAAAATGTATTCAGGTAGCCTCCTCTTTTTTTGCCATAATAAGATGACCATCAAATTTAACATATGGAATTAAAGCTATTTTAAGTGTAAATAGTTATCTCATAAAGTTGTTTTCCCACAAAAAATGTAATATTTGAGGCCTACAGTCCTGACAGATAAGATCAACAAAATACCATTTTAAAAAATTTAGTTGTTGCAGCTAGTGAAAGTTTTGCACCAACACCCACAAAATGGGCATAAACATATGTTTCGGTTTCACAAAGGGTTCAGATGTACTCTAGTTTAAAAGCTTGGAAATCTCACTTGATTCTTTCTTTTCCTTTATATATTAGCAGAAATATTCAAAATCATTCTATATACTTAACATGTTTCACTCAAGGAATTAGGCATAATTATTCTTGCTGTTATCAGGAATGGTCATATAAAGATTATGTTTTACCCAATTGTCCTTTTTACTCTCTCCTCTCCCACAATTTATTCAATGACAAAAGGGCAGCTGTGCAGAAAGCAAACCAAAAATGCTCACTATGAAACCATTAATGGCTATTACATTACTGTCTCTAATACTTTATTATCAAAAGATCTAGCTGATACTTGGCTGACAACCATGTACTACAAACATAGTCTGAAAATCATCTTTAAGAAAGAATTTAAAGCTCTAAATGGCTCTTAAAGAATTCTACACAGTCTTGGTAAGCATCTCATCCAGTTAAACGTAAGACCTAAAGATCAAACAGACACACTAGCTGTTGACAATTAGGGAGTCCCAGAAGCACCATAACTCTGGGAAGAAATCCATGCATGCAAGCTGGTAAAAACAGGTAGGTCTAGCAGTAGGCAGAGAACATTAGGAAAATAAGGTTAAGCAGCAGGCAGTGAAGTCTAAGCAGATATGCAGTCGGCCTCAGGAAAATAATGTCAGCAGGTATAAGAGACCCAATCACAAAGATTTACTTTGATTTATAACAAAAATTTAGAGAGTCAATCAACAAATGTTTATTGAAGGCCTCACGAATTAGTCACTGTTCTGAATACTGGAGATCTAGATATTAATAAAATGATGAAGATTACTTACTATATACAAGGTTCTGTGCTAAACATTCTGTGATTACAAGTGTTTTGTTTTTTGGGGTTTTTTTTTAGTGGAATGGGTTTATCAGAGAGAAAAAAAAAGCAAAGCAAAATCAGCCTAGGACTGGGAAAACACCATCAAAACACGGCAAGTAACTGTTAAAGGTCACTGTGGACAAGCCTAATGAAGTCAGTCTAAACGTACCTGAGAAACATTGCAAATCTTTCTTAGGAAGGCTGTTCAACAGAATTGAGTTCCTGGCCTTTCCTTAAGTCAGTTTTTTTTGTTTTGTTTTGTTCCTATAGTTAAATTCAAAATCAGGACGGAAATTTTTTTTAAAGTCTGGTAGAGAATGCTTCTTTTTTTTTTTTCTTTTTCTTTTTTTTTTTTTCTTGTTGAGATGGAGTCTTGCTCTGTCGCCCAGGCTGGAGTGCAGTGGCGCGATCTTGGCTCACTGCAAGCTCCGCCTCCCGGGTTCACGCCATTCTCCTACCTCAGCCTCCGGAGTAGCTGGGAGTACAGACGCCCGCCACCATGCCCGGCTAATTTTTTTGTATTTTTAATAGAGACGGGGTTTCACCGCATTAGCCAGGATGGTCTCGATCTCCTGAACTCGTGATCCGCCCGCCTCGGCCTCCCAAAGTGCTGGGATTACAGGCATGAGCCACCGCGCCCGGCTGAGAATGCTTCTTTAAAACATAAACGATTTTAGCTCCCTTATATCTGAGAAGCTTTCCATGACCTCATCTTCCACTTCTGTAACCTGGCAGGTCATTAGAAAAGACACTTTATTAGTGTCCCTCCCAATCTGCAGGAGATATTTCAAGCTTCACATCTCAGCTTCACATTTTGTTACCTCTTTGACTTGACTTTAACTCCTCCCACCTTTCCCTCTCCCCACCTACTCTCTATTCCAACAATGTTGGCCTGCTTTCTATTTCTGAAACATGCTGGGGAATTTCCCACTCCAGGGCTATTGTATTTGGATTCCCTCTGCTTAGACAGCTCTTCCTCTAAATACAGGCATCACATCCTTTGACCACTTCTTTCAAGTACAAGTGTTATTTGGTTGTTGATATTAGTTCAAGGAAAGCTTAATGATGAACTAACCAGTAAACAAAGCTGGTAACTAAGGTGCAGGGAGCAACAAGCCAGGGTACAAATTACTGGAATAGTGATATAAGTCATGGCCAAAATTCAGTTCCTGGAATCAAGCTATTGAAGAGCCAATAATAAAGTTTTAATTCATTCAGAAAGAAAAAAAAAGTTTATACCTATACCAAGTACTAGAGATGAAAAAAATCAAAAAGGCAAGACCCGGCCCTAGTCACTGCTCTTTTAATTAATATTCTCTGATACTCTCAAAGTCTCTGGTTTGTCATCTTTAAAACAGGAATAACAATAAGCTGATTAAAATGCTCAAGTAAAAAAACTTGACAGCCAGGCGTGGTGGTTCATGCCTGTAATCCCAACACTTTGGGAGGCCAAGAAGGGCGCATCACCTGAGGTCAGGAGTTCAAGACCAGCTTGGCCAACACGGCGAAACCCCGTCTCCACTAAAAATACAAAAATTAGCCAGGTGTAGTAGCAGGTGACTGTAATCCCAGCTACTCAGGAGGCCGAGGCAGGAGAATCGCTTGAACCCGGGAGGTGGAGGTTGCAGTGAGCCAAGATAGCACCACTGCACTCCAGCCTGGGTGACAGAGTGAGATCTGTCTTAAATATATATATATATATATATATATATATATATATATATATATGTATACACATACATATAAATAAAAAAAAAAAACCTTGAGGATTCACTCTCTAATCTGCAAGGAGCCATACAAATGTTAGCTATTACTATCATTCATTAACAGACTATAGCATTAACTCAATCATTAAATAGTAAACACCAGAACTAGCATGAAGGCCATGTGTGTGAATGGCTAGGAGTGGGGCCAGAAGAAAAGTGCAGTATATAAGACATTAATGAGAAGGAAACAGGATTTGGCTACAACAAGGGGTACATAAAAAAAAGAAATTTTAAAAATGTATCAGAAGACACAGTGTTATGGGAGAGAATGATAGAAAAATATGGCAGTACTAAATTGGGGGTGGGGAAGAACTTTGAAAAACATTAAGTATGAATACAACATCTAAAAATGCCAGAATCACGTGAGGAGAACAGAAAATTCTCAAGTAGATACAATTTTGTTCAGTCATGATTATATTTTCCAATATCAATGATACTGACAATTATAGCTTTTAGATTTTACCAAATTTTCCACTATTTATATCATGTTATGAAACACACAAGAAATGAAAATATATAGCCGGCTACTTTTTAACCAGTAAGGGAACAGTCATGTGAGGCTTCTTTGTATCACTTAGCAAATGTAGCATACAAGGAAAAGATATGGCTTCCTTCATCTTCTTACCTATTGAGTTCTAGAAAGGCTATACAACCAACAAAGCAATACCAATAACACTTAATCTGTGGTCAGATCACCCTGGAAAGATTTGCTCCAAGGAATGCTCATACTTTACTGGTCTACATCATTATGACACTATTATATTCAGTCAGGTATTGAATAATTTAAAACCTGAACTAGGGCGCGACAAAGGGAATGGAAAATATATATATTATTAATATAAAAGACAGTATGACAAGTATGACAGTATGACAAGAAGCTCTACCACTTAAATTTTACTAGTGGGAATCCAATTTGGTCCAACTTCTGGGCAATGTCTAATTCTGTCATTTAAATAAGCAAAGAATTGGCTGGGTGCAGTGGCTCATGCCTGAAATCCCAGCACTTTGGAAGGCTAAGGCAGGTGGATCTCTTGGGCTCAGGAGTTGGAGATCAGCCCAGGCAACATGGTGCAACCCCATCTCTACAAAAAATACAAAAATTAGCCAAGCATGGTGGTGTGTGCCTCTAGTCTCAGCTACTCATGGTGCTAAGGCAGGAGGATCCCTTGAGCCTAACAGGTGAGGAGATTGCACCACTGCATTCCAGCCTGGGCGACAAAACAAGACCCTGACTCAAAAAAAAAAAAAAGAGGAAAGAGTAGCTATAGACAGAAAAACATCCAGAAAACATTGATTTTGTAAGGTCTAATCTATATCTGGACTGAGGTGATTAGTAACACTTTTGAGACCTGCCCAGTTAGTAATTCGGTAGGAATGACCCACATACATGAAGTAATATGTTAAGTGATGAAAACATAGCAAACATTGTTCAATCCCCTCCAAAAATGCAAACACCTCTCTTGTTACTTGGGTAACTGATACATGAAAACAATATACGACTTCCTAGAATTTTCTGAGTTCATTATCTGTTGTTCCTAATATCTGATTATGATACTTTACCTGGGCACATAAACATCAGAGTGTTTGGGAAATACTAGAAAAGTATAGACGCAACAGAAATCAAGAACGGAAGCCATTTAATTCAGAATGTTCCTCTATGAATGGTGAGCACTCAAGCTTCTACAGTAGCATCAGTGAGAATTCACCATTAATAAGTTAAAGGAAAGTCTGGTTTTACAATAAGAGAAAGTTGCTAAATGACTATGACAAATGATGATGTTACACCATTGTGTTATAAGAACACCCACAAATTACCAAAAATGTAGCATTTATGTGATACAATTAGTGCAGCCCCCAGAACATGTTCCATTGGCTTAATTGCCCTTTGTTTCAGGGAGGAATTAACATTTGCTAAGCAACTACTATGTGCCAGGAGCTGTACTTAGAATCTACATTTGTTATTTTATTAATATTTGCTATTTGTTCAATTACAATTTCTCAAACAGTGGTTTTGTTTTGTTTGGTTTGGTTTTCTCTTAAGCGGAAAAGGCACAGTATCTAACTTGCATGTGAATTTGGTTCAATGGCTGGATTCATACAAGTAAATACGGTATTTGTTAAGTGAATGAATAAATGCTGAAGAAATGAATGAATGGCATGAAATGGTATGACATGGAAGGGTATGGTTTAGTAGTGGCTCTATTCTGAAAGCTCCACTTACAGGAGTACTCTGTTGACAAATTCCTAGGTGTATTTCTAACAGTAGAAATGCCTTGGAAACAGATTCATAAACTTTAGAGCCACAAGGAATCTTGGAGGAGATCCTTTAGTCTAACTCTCTCATTTTAAAGATGATGCCAAGAGAAAGCAAGTGATTTGCCTAAAGTTAACTTATCTAGTTACTGTAAGATGCAAGGCTCAGCCCTGGGTCCTATAATTTCCATTCCTATAGTGTAAACAGTTCCTTTTTGCTACTCCCTTGAGGGTTGATTGAAGCTCCTATGTGAAGGAACCATATTGACCAGTAATGTTTACTATGAAATCACTTGAACTATCAGTATATATAAAATACTCGCATTTACATCAAGATAGGGAAAGGATTTTTCTTACTGCCTCATAATTTAAATGAAAGTCTCAAGGAAAGTTGCTAGACACAGTCTCACATGACTTACCAAAAGGTAGCCAAACTGGCCCTTCAACCATAAGCCCTTTATCATTCATCTTCAGGCTATATAAGATAAGGCTAAAGATTCATGGTGGGGATATTTTGAAGAAATTCCAAGTTATAGAGAACATTGTTTTCTCTCTTCCTCTCCAAAGTATAAGGAAGTAGAATACCTCTCCTGTGTCAAGACAAATGAGGGGGTGGCCCAAGATTTTACTTTCAGAAATTGAAGACCTAAAAGAAGAGAATTCTGGCATCTCCATTCCGCAGAACTCAAGCACATCCCATCTCAGTATGTCCGTCTCATAGAAGACAGGCCCATCTCAGAGTGTCCACCCGGAGAGGAGAGGTGAGAGTTCTGGGAAAATCTGATGTGTCCTCTGGAGACCAGATGTATATATAAACACAGAGAAATGGCAACTGCTTCTCACCTGGAAAAGTCTGAAGACAGAAAGTAAAAAAAAAAAAAAAAAATGAGAGGGCAGTAACTCAACAAGCAAGCTGCACTTTTGCTGTTTGACGAGTCATAGATATATGATACTTCTCATTGCCCAACTGGACAAAATGAGAATGGCCCGAGAATATGCCATTTCACTGGAATTTTGCTAAGGAAAGTTGACTACAGGGGCAAAGGTACATTTGCTGTAAGAGGCTATGGGTATATGAGGAGAGTAAAGAGGTAACAGGAGCCAGGGGATTCCCAAGAGGTCAGACAGAGAGTAGAACTCTCATCACAGATGTAGCAAGGAAGCTGCCCTCAGGAGGCTTTACAAAGAACCTAAGGGTGTAATGGCCAGCTAATGAAAGCAAAAGAGAACTATAAAGAACATCAAGCAAAGAACTACAAAGAACACTAAGTTTAAAAAAAAAAATCTGCTCTTCTTCCTCAAATGTGTCTCCACTCCCTGTTTTGAAGACCCAGAAACAGCAAAGTGAGTATGGAAGGAGGAATGAAAGAGCAAGTTGAGGCAGTAAGGCGAGTCCCCCTTTCCCACTGTAGGCCATTGAGTCTTCAGTCAGGATGGAGCTAGATGGAAAGAAAAGAACAGCAAATTGGATGTTTTTGGTTTAGATTAGGCAGTACTCTAATTCCTGAAAATGACACCATTCTTACAGCTAAAAGTAAGTTGAAAGTAATGAGATCTACCCATGAGGCTGAAAAGAAAAAAAAAAATCAGACAAATCCTGAATGAAGCATAAACCCAAATTTCCTAGCTGTGACCCACCAAATTCAACCCACCCAACAAACCAGTTATACAGTCTTCAGGAATCAGGTTTGAAAGAACAACTTTATGATCTAGGGAAACGCTCTTCATTTAACAACAACAAAAAAATGAAGTGAAAAATGAAGGAAAACTGTACATACAATAGGATTCAATTTAGGGTTAAAGACACGTGTCACATAGTGACATTTTAGTCAATGACTGACCACATATACAACAATGGTCCCTTAAGATTATAATACTGTGTTTTTACCATACATTTTCTATGTTCAGATCTGTTTAGATACACAAATGCTTACCATTGTGTTACAATTGCCTACTGTACAATGTTCAGTAGCATAACATGCTACACAGGTTTGTAGCTTAGGAGCAATACGCTCTATCATATACCCTAAGTGTGTAATAGGAGCAATACGCTCTATCATATACCCTAAGTGTGTAATAGGCTATACCATCAAGGTATAAGTATACTCTATTATGTTCACACAACCACAAAATTGCCTAACGACACATTTCTCTGTGTTGTTAAGAACATACCCTGTTTAAGCAAAACATGACTGTAATATAAGATTATATTAAAAATATGATAGGCAGATGGCCAAGCGCAGGGGCTCAAGCCTGTAATCCCAGCACTTTGGTTGGCCAAGGCAGGTGGATAACCTGAGGGCAGGAGTTCAAGACCAGCCTGGCCAACATGGTAAAAACCCTTTCTCTACTAAAAATACACAAATTAGCCGGGTGTGATGGTGCATGCCTGTAGTCCCAGCTACTCAGGAAGCTGAGGCAGGAGAATTGCTTAAACCCAGGAGGTGGAGGTTGCAGTAAGCCAGGGTGTGCCACTGCACTCCAACCTGGGTGACAGGCCAAGAGTCCATCTCAAAATAAATAAATAAATATATATATATAATTTATATATATACACATATATATTTATTTATATATAAATAAAATATATATAATTTTATATATTATATAATTATATATATAATTTATATATAAATAATAAACATATATATGGCAGAAATAAAATAACATTTTTTAAATTTATCTGAGTGGTGAAATTGTTATAAATTTTCCAAAATGGACAAATAGTACCTTTTTGGGGGGGTGGGGGGCAAACTCTCACTTTATCACCCAGGCCTGCGTGCATGGCGCCATCATAGCTCACTGCAGCCTCAGCCTCCCCTAGCTCAAGCGATTCTCCCACCTCAGCCTCCCAAGTAGCTGGGATTACAGGTACGTACCACCACATCCAGCTAATTTTTGTATTTTTTTTATAGAGAAGGTTTCACTATGTTGCCCAGGCTGATCTCAAACTTCTGAGCTCAAGTGATCCACCTACTGTGGCCTCTCAAAGTGCTACAATTACATGCATGAGCCACCATGCCCAGCTGCAAACAGTACTTCTACAATCAGAGAAAAATAATTAACCCTTGCAAGTAGTCTTGTGAAAAAAATAGAAAAATTTTTCCTACAAAGTCTTTTCATCTTCTTTTCAGTGTGACTAGTATTGTTCTAAATTTTGCTGCCAAAAGCAGCTGTGCTAATAATATCAGATGATAAGACTACAATCCTTGAATTTCAGGGCCAGAAAGATAACTAGTCAATATGTTATTCACCCAAGACTGTCAATAAGACAAGACAATAAAACGGTAGGCCACTGCTATGAAAATATAAATCATCAATTACCCTCCCACCTCCTCTCCGTGGTATCATGGGACACCTCAAAACTTTAATTAGCCACTTTTTCCCAGTTACCAAAACATCTCCACCCCTAGCAAAACTAGCCATCTAAGGCCTTCAAGTTGTTCTTTGGTCTGAAATATGCCAAAAGTTCATCAAACTGCTGTTCACCAAAGTCTCCACCAGAAGTGCAAGCTTCCAAGATCATCCTTCAATATAAAAATGTTCATTCAACACTGCTCTAAATATCCTCTAATTTGGCCCCATCGTCTATCTTTCATTTCCTTCCTAAATACTTCCACTGTGTGTTGAAAATCATCATCTGCCATCAGCAGTATAGTGTGGTTATTGCCTGGAACACTAGAAGGAATCAAATCTAGCACTGCCACTTCCAACTCTGTGACCAAGGGCAAGTTTCTTAACTTCTCAGTTTCCTCATTCATAAGGTGAGACTAATAATAGTACCAATATTATAGGATTATTGTGAGGATCACATGAGTTAATATGTGTTTAGAGTTGGGGACAGTTTTGCTTCTGGCAAATAGTAAGTGCTTGACAAATGTATTAAAATGAACTATTTTTTATTAGAACACTCATCTATACCCTCAACCTAAAATTTCACCTGCTCATCCGCCGAGGACATGGCTTCTGCTGAAGGGCTCTCAAGTAAGGCTATTTTTTCTTCTACACCACATATAAGTCAGTGCCCAGAGATGAGTTTTTTTCTTGCTCCCTAATGTAGTTTCCAATATCTCTCTTCTCTTTTTTCCTCCAAAGATCCCATATTCTTTGAAGCACATGTAAGGGTAGACCTTACTACCCTTCAAAACCCTTTATTGCTGTACCTGGACACACTGCCTCATCCACTGATCTCAAGATCCACAGTCTTCTCCTTGCCACGGATAGTCCTATCAGCATTCTTGGCAACTTCAAATCCCCATAGGTGCTACATTCAACAACACAATTCCACAGCTTCTTACCCTCCTTAAAATAATTCTCATTTTTGTTAAAAAAAAATGCAGGCTGGGCGCGGTGGCTCACGCTGTAGTCTCAGCACTTTGGGAGGCCGAGGCGAGTGGATCACCTGAGGTCAGAAGTTTGAGACCAGCCTGACCAACATGGAGAAACCCCGTCTCTACTAAAAATACAAAATTAGGCCGGGCATGGTGGCTCATGCCTGTAATCCCAGCACTTTGGGAAGGCAAGGCAGGTGGATCACGATGTCAAGAGATCGAGACCACCCTGGCCAACACAGTGAAACCCCATCTCTACTAAAAAAAATACAAAAATTAGCTGGGCGTGGTGGTGCATGCCTGTAGTCCCGGCTACTCAGGAGGCTGAGGCAGGAGAATCACTTGAACCTGGGGGGCGGAGGTTGCAGTGAGCCGAGATTGCGCCACTGCACTCCAGCCTGGGGGACACAGCAAGACTCTCTCAAAAAAAAAAAAAAAAGCAGTCAGAAGAGAACTACTTCATCTTCCCACTCTCATATCCAACAACTTACATGCATTATTTGATACTACTGTTTCTGCTTCCTTGCCTAGCATTGTCTCATTAACCTACTGTAATCAAGCACTCCACTAAAGTAGCTCATATTTGAGTCATCAATAACTTAACTCCAACCAAAGGCAATGGCCAACTTTTGCTCACATCTTACTTGACTTCTCAGCAACATTTAAAGTCAACTTTTAGGATGACATACTCTCACTGCTTTCTCTTACCTCACCACTACTAACCACTCTTCTCCAGTATCCTTGACTAGATCTTCTCTTCTTGGCCTCTAAATGTTAGTGTTCCAGAGCTCTTTCCCCATAAGTCTTCTCTAAATTTTCCCTCTTCATGGATGAATGCATCCAAAGCCATGGCTTCAAACATCTAAATGCTGTTGACTCTCAAAAGTTTATCTTCAGACCAGACATCTTCCCTGTGATCCAAATTCATATATTAAATAACTAACTTGACATCTTTATTAGAATGTCCAATATGCATAACATTCAATAGACAATATAAAACTATTAATCTCACCCCCCAAAAAATCAATTTCACCTCAAAGCCCCAAGCCTAAGAATCTACTTGATCCTTTTCTTTTCATCACACCCTTTGCCAGCAAGTCCTAACAGCTCTATCTCCCCAAATCTACTTTTCATCATTTGTACTGTTATTTTTTTAGCCCAAGCCACCTTTATGTCACTCCTGGAACATAATAACTGCTTTCTCACTCATCTCCTACATTTTCACCTCTTATAATACAGTCCACCTTGTACCGAGTGACAAGAGTTATCTTTCTGAAATGCACATTAGATCATGTCACATCTCTACTTGAAGCTCTCTAAAGATTTCTCACTAAAAGTGAAGTCTAAAATTTCCACCCTGAACTATAAGGCCCTTAATGATCTTACCTCTCTACCTACCTCTCCGATCTTACCTATCTTCACCCTCGGTTCTATTTTCTATATCTGGCTATACTGTCCTTCTCACCTGTCCACTAACAGGCCAGTTTATTTCTCAGCCCTTTTTCACTTGCTTTTGCTGGGAATGCCGTTCTCTCAGGTCTTCTCATGGCTCATTTTCCAATATTCAGGTCTCAACTCAAATGACTCCTCCCAACCAAGGACAACTACTATCATGCATATTGTTTTATCCTCTCCATAGTATATATGAATATCTGGATTTTAAAAAAATATTTATTGTCTCTATCCTCACCCAATGCTTAGCTCCTTGAGAATTAAAGCTCTTGTCTTGCTCACATCTGTACCCACAATACCCAGAACTCCCTTCCAGGCACACCAGTGGTAGTCAAATAGTTTTTGACAGACTGAATAAAGTCTCCGTAAGAAAAATCCGAAGCAAATTATATTTTTCACCTCTGGTGTTAAAGACCAGAGCTGATGTGCCTGCTGATGTATTAAGCATCCAGACAGAGGATAAACAAGAAATAAAAGAGCCTATCCTTGCTTTCGAGTAATTCACAATGAATTGGAGGAGGAATAAAAAACCAACATAAGCCCAAGATACAAAAGACAACTGTTTACAAAGCAATCTATGAATAAACTTACTGTCATATAATATAAATTATATATATGGAGGGTGTTGAGAATATGATAGAATTAGGAAAGGCGTCCTTAAAAGAGAATAATTTTTTGAGGCTTATATTATCAATATCCTTTTACAGATGAGGGAACAGAGGCTTAGGCAGATTAAAGAATCCACCCAAGGTTAAAAACTAGGAAAGGAGTCAGGTTCAAGCAAGTCTCCTAATGTCAGAGCCCATTTTCCTCAGGAAATCATGTTTCTGCCACTTCCTTGTAACAAGAGCTAGCTACTCTGAAAGATACATCTAACAGAAGTAAGATTAGAAACTAAAAAAAATAAAAAATAAAAAAAAAAATGGAGCTGTCAAGGACATCTAGAAGTCTATGCAAGATTCAACAGCAAAACTCCACCAATAATAAATGTTTACCCTGCCTTGGGTCTTTGGGTCTTTGAATGATAAAACAGGTAATCGGTCTACCAAGACAAAACTGGCTGGTACCCACAAGACACTGAGATTGATGAAATGGAAACATATGAAAAAAAATAAGCAGTTAACAAAGGAGTCTTAAATTGTATTCAAAATATTTTTACAATTGGAATATTTTAAGAAATTTCCATAAAAGCTTTCTACCTCACTAAAATCCAAGCTGTCCACTCTAAATGGATGTTATTAACTAACTGTGTGAGAAAAGGATGTTGCGAATATGTGTGAGTATACACACATGTACACGCATGTATGCGTGTACTCATGTCCTTGTACGTGTGGATGAACAGTCGTCAATAAATATTTGCATTTAACATATGTGATGAAAATAGGAATAAATTCATGGAGAGGTATTTTTAAAAATGGAATGAGCATGGAAATTAAAAAAGCATTAGAGAAGAGAAAGCAAATAAACCAAGGAGGCTATGTCAAAGATAAGGAGATTGTAAAGACCAGATGTCATGGGACTTATATTATTATTAAGAAGCATTTACATTACTATTTTGGAAATTAAGGCCGGGCACGGTGGCTCACACCTGTAATCCCAGCACTTTGTGAGGCTGAGGTGGGCAGATCACTTGAAGCCAGGAGTTTGAGACCAGCCTGGCCAACATGGTGAAACCCCATCCCTACTAAAAATACAAAAAAAAAATTAGCTGGGCATGGTGGTGGATGCTGGTAATCCCAGCTACTTGGGAGGCTGAGGCACAAGGATTGCCTGAACCCAGGAGGCACAGATTACAGTGAGGTGAGATCACACCACTGCATTCCAGCCTGGGTGACAGAGTGAGACTCTGTTTAAAAAAAAAAAAAAAAAAGAAAAGAAAATTAAGAAATCATTTTACTGTCTGAGAAAGTAGCTAATGTGATTATAGTGGCTGGAGGGGCAAACTAATAGCTTGCACATAATGTGTTCATATTTCATTTTTGGCATGTTTCATGGGAGAGCCATCAGGTCTTGTGTAGACATGCAAGGCCCTCCCAACTGGACTGAGGGCAAAACCCCTAACTGAATCATCTTGCATTTCCGCATCAAACTATGTTGAGTGCACTTGATCTAGTGGGGCTCAGTAACTAATAAACTGAACTGAACTAAATTAAAACACATGGAATGGATCTGAGCTGAAATAAATTGGAATGGTCAGGGATGGAAGTTACTTATTATCCTTAAAAATTTTGTTTCTTTAGATATCGGAATACTTTAGTAACTTCTGCTGTGCCTACAATGAACTTGGAGCAAATAGCTTTCTTTTTACATTTTTACTAGCTGTACTTTCCAAAATGCCTGTAATATACTCAACAGTAGTATTATCTACTTTACACACAAAAGGACCTGACTCATAGAGAGGGGTAACGTTATTTTTCACAGGGTTACTTTTACACCACTACTACCTCAAAGGGAGTCAGTGAAACAGAAGGGATTTGAACTCAAAGTCCAACAGCATTACTTTTCATCATCAAAGTTCATTTAAAAATATTCAGTAGTAAAAAGAAAATTATGCAATGTGCAAATAAATATATTTGATAGTCCAAAAGAAAAGAAAACCACAAACCACAAAGATGACTGCTATTGCATCTTTTTTGTTTGTTTGAGACAGTCTCTCTCTGTTGCCCAGTCTGGAGTGCAGTGGCACAGCCTGGGTTCACTGCAACCTCTACTTCCTGGGTTCCAGCAATTCTCCTGTCTCAGCCTCCCGAGCAGCTGAGATTACAGGAGCCCGCCACCACACCCAGCTAATTTTTGTATTGTTAATAGAGATGGGGTTTCACCATGTTGGCCAGGCTGATCTCAAGCTCCTGACCTCAGATGATCCAGCTGCCTTGGCCTCCCAAAGTGCTGAGATTACAAGCATGAGCCACCTGCGCCCAGCCATATCTTTTTCTTTCTAAAGGTAAACAGAGAACATGGTTCTCATCACAAGGTACAGAAAACAATTTAAATATATAAGCCTCTGTTGTGCAGTATGGGTAGGGATGATTTTGAAGAATATTCATTCTTAGCCTAGTCCTACTATTGTGTTCATTATCCTAATAGCTTATATGTGGATGATTCTTCCTTGTCAAAGACAGCAAATAGGGCTTTCTTAGTCATCCTCAATAGTCCACTTAACTGTCTACCACAAATATTCTAGGTCCATATCTGTCATCACAGTATTTCATTTCACAGTAAACCAACTTTTGTGAAGGACTCAAAAGGTGTTTGTTTTAACAATTCAATCAAGTTTGTTTTCTAAAAAAGGTTTGTCTTAAAAAGTGAAGGTTGTTTTCAGGATCATTTAAGTTTCAGACCTCATTTGTTGATACCTTATCTCTTAGAAACTTGTTTTTCAACCCAAACAAAACTAGTTATCTAATCAAAGGTTTCAGTGGCTATTATTGTGTCAACAATCAAGACCCAATTATTGAGTAAGGTCCTTAGAAAAAACAGGGTCACAAATAATTGTTAATTGATTTTTTTCTTATTTAACCACGGTAATTAAAATTTTTATAATATGCAATATGACTTGTCTCGTAACTACAAAGAGGAAAAGTAAAATTAATCAAATGTCTTTGCTAAGTTAGCAAAGGAACTGTCACTTCAGTCAATCTTTAAAAACGACTTCAAATTACCGTGGCTCACACCTGTAATCCCAGCACTTTGGGAGGCCGAGGTGGGCGGATCACGAGGTCAGGAGATCAAAACCATCCTAGCCAACATGGTGAAACACTGGCTCTACTAAAAATACAAAAATTAGCTGGACGTGGTGGCGTATGCCTGTAATCCTAGCTACTCGGGAGGCTGAGGCAGGAGAATCACTTGAACCAGGGAGTCAGAGGTTGCAGTAAGCCAGGATGTTGTCACTGCACTCCAGCCTGGCAACAGAGAGAGACTCCGTCTCAAAAAAAAAAAAAAAAAAAAGACTTCAATTAGACATGACACATGGAAATAAGATGTTCACTTATAGTTTAAATATAAAGTATGCGTGTGTGATCAATTATGCGGTCTTAGTAAAAACCTTGTTGGTGTAAGTAGAGGTGTGCTCAGATTAATGATATACTAAGCAATATATTTAAGAGGTTTAAGGATTAACATGCCAAAGGGCTCACCTCGCCTGCTAACCAACTGGAAATAAATAAGTATCCCCCATGTCAAAGATAAACAGAAAAGGAATGAATTTCCATTAACATACATACCAACAGAGAACAAAGATTAAGAAAACATTTTATTCAAACTGCTCTAGAGGATTTAATCAACTCAGACTTAACTTTCACAACTCAACATATTCATTAAAGATAAATCAAGATATCCATTCTATCATATAAATACAATGCTGATAGCTTTGACTGGTATTATCATGGCCACATATTATCAAATATAAATGCACTATTATCATCCCTTTTCTTCATCATTAAAGGCAGACATAATAAATTGTAAAAAGGGGGCCCAAGTGAAGACTAGAAAGAATCTCTGTTAAAGAAATAGATTTTTGCAAGTTAATCCCAACTAACATTTCAGGATTACTATGTGCCAGACATTATTCTGAGTGCTTTATGTCAATTAATTCTCATAACGATCCTATTATGTTAGTACTCTTATTACTTCCACTTCACGGATAAAGAAACCAACCAAGATGAAAGTGGGGTTTTATAAACAGGAACTCACCAAAGAAATTAACCCTATCTTCAGGTGATTTTGAAAGAAATTATGGTTAGTTATTAGATATTACCTAGAAGAGGAAAAATAGAGTTTCAGGTAGATGGAGAGGGGAAGAGGAAAACAGGAGATAGAAGGAGGAGAAAAAAGAAGATGAATAAAACTAAAAAAGAAAAAAGAATCTAACATCTCACAAACATTTCTAAAGAACATTCTAACAATCTTAACAACCCTGTGAGATAGGGATTAAGAGATTAACCCTATTTTATACCTGAGAAAACTAAGGCTCATAAAAGTTAAGTGGCCATCCGAAATTCTGAACGCAAATATTTGTGATTCTAAAGTCCATGCTTGGCTGGGCACGGTGGCTCATGCTTACAATCCCAGCACTTTGGGAAACTGAGGGAGGAGGATCACTTGAGCTCAGGAGTTTCAGACCAGCCTGGTCAACATAGCAAAACCCTAAGACCCTGAAAAAAAAAAAAAAAACCCTTAAAAAAATAAAAATGTAAATAAATGAAGTCCATGCTTTTTTCCATAAGTCATGCTGCAAAAGAAAATAAAATTAAGGGCCGGGCGCGGTGGCTCATGCCTGTCATGCCAACACTTTGGGAGGCCAAGGTGGGCGGATCACCTGAGGTCAAGAGTTCGAAACCAGCCTGGCCAACATAGTGAAACCCTGTCTCTACTAAAAATATAAAAATTAGCCGGGCTTGGTGGCAGGCGCCTGTAATCCCAGCTACTCGGGAGGCTGAGGCAGGAGAATCACTTGGACCTGGGAGTCAGAGGTTGCAGTGAGCCAAGATGGCACCATTGCACTCCAGCCTGGGGAACAAGAGCAAGACTTTGTCTCAAAAAAAAAAAAAAGAAAGAAACATATCAATTTATTTTTTTTTGAACATTAATATATTTTATACCATATTGGGCAGATTAATTCAACTCCTTAGTGGATTTTATGTTTTGGTGTGTGTGTGTGTTTCATGTCAATCCCATACTGCTATGATTTGAATGTGTCCCCAAATTTCATGTATTAGAAACTTAATCCCCAAATTCATTATGTTGTTTGAGGGTAGGGCCTTTGGGAGATAATAAGGATTAAATAAGGTGATAGAGGAGGGCCCCCATGATGAAACTAGTGGCTTTGTAAGAAGAAGAAGACTTGAGCAGACATGCACCCTCCCTCTTGCCATGTGATGTCCTTCACCATGGTACTATGCTGCAAGAAAGCCCTCATCAGATGTCAGCACCCAGAACCAGGAGCTAAATAAATTTATTTTCTGTGTAAGTCATCCCTGTTGGTATTCTGTTATAGCAACAGAAAATGGACTAAGACACACACGGAAATCACAGCTTCTAGATCCCATGTGATTTTAGTCTCAAAACATTCTAGGGCCTCCAGGTTGAATGGGGTAAAGTAGAAAGCTGGACAACTAAACTGGATGGCATGGAAGTGAAGTAATGTCCAGAGATGACCTAGAACAGATCAGTGCCAGCCTACGTATACAAGTGGAATAACTCTGGCGGCAGCTGCCAGTTCTGTGCAGCCCACATGAGTTGAAGGAGACCCCAGTTGGGACAAAAGGGGACAAGTTTCCCTCTCCACAGAGAGGGGGCTTTCAATAATTTCACTTTGTCAAGTGGGTTTGAATTCAAGATACGGGGAAAGAGATCTAAATCAGGAAACCAAGACAAAAGCCAAGTTTGGACAAGTAAAATAGGAGGTTAAAGGGAAGGCTATGATCCTAAAAACACAGTAATAATTAATAATAAGTCTGGAGTAGCAGCCAAAAAATTTCACACTAATGGGTTGGTGGAACAAAACTACTGCTGTGATTTACTCGTGGCTTTATTGAGGACTGACCCAGAAACTCAGGAAAGGCTGAGTTTATCCACTTGGGGCATGAAGAACTTCATCTGAAAAAAGTTAAGCAAGACAGGAATTCAAAGGAAGCCTGATGTCATAGAACACACACTTGTGAAAAATTATGATTAGGTTATATAAAGTTAATAAAAAATGTAGAGCCAAAGCCAACTAAAGAAACCAAAACCAAATCTGCTACAGAGGCAACAGAAGATCCAATTCCGCTCATGTAACAAAATAGATAAGAATATTATCAAGGACAGATGGAATCTGTTGTCAATCTAAGGGCAAGCTAGCAAACTAAAATTCAAAAGCCTCATATTGTATTGCCTAAATTGACACTTGAAAATGTCACAGATGTCACACTGGAATTAAGGAACTTCAAATGGCAGGTCAAATAACCAGGAATGAAATCTGCAATCTCATGTTTAATTAGCAGTTGACAACCTCCACTTTAGGACAGGACAGGTGAAGACTAACAGACCAACAGGCTACTCAAAGAGAAGTGTTTTGTGTTGAACTGAGGTGAAAGCAAGCAAAATAAACACCTTAGAAACTCACTTATTTTCAAGAAATATGAACTAGTTATGGTCTTGTGTTTGATTTACCATCATTGGCTTGGAATAATGTGCTGGGAAAATATCTACTTCATCCTAATACATTGTGTCTTTACATAGATATAGGTGAAAAGTTAAAATTAAATACCAATATATCTTTTTCTGGAAAGCATCCTCAGTACCATAATGCTTACCCATATATTCTGGGTGAGCAGCACTATTCGCTCTCATCAATTCCAATAAATACTCTTTGGTAAAGTCAGTGTTCATCAGTAGAAATGAAACATTATAAAGAATCAAAGGAGACAGCATAGTTCCTATAAAAATGAAATTAATGCCCTTATTAAACAATAAAGTCATGTCAATTAAATCACTGTTTGATATACTGAATTTAATGCACATTGTACTGAGTTATTGAAATAAAGCAGATGGTGTATATTTATTTAGCATGTTACTCAAAATGCCCTTCCTTAATACGAAGACGGACAAATGCTTTGTTTTTGTTTTTTTTTTAAACAGTCTTCGCTCTATCACACAGGCTGGAGTGCAGTGGTATCATCTCAGCTCACTGCAACCTTGGCCTTCCGGGTTCAAGTGATTCTCTTCCCCCAGCCTCCCAAGTAGCTGGGATTACAGGTGCCTGCTGCTATGCTCAGCTGATTTTTGTATTTTCAGTAGAGATAGGGTTTCACCATGCTGGCCGGGCTCATCTCAGACTTCTGACCTCAAGTGATCCGCCCACCTCAGCCTCCCAAAGTGCTGGGATTACAGGCGTGAGCCACCACACCAGGACCAAGATGGACAAATTCTTATGCTATGTGTTAGAGGGGTAAATATCAAGCTACTAAAGGGTATCAACATACTGATTATTACAACAATTTCAAAAAACTGTAGGTACACATATTAAAACAGACTAAAAAGAAATATAGCAAAATGCTAGTAGTAATTGTATTAGGGAATTATGATTGATTGTTTTTCTTATCTTTTCCTGATAATTTTTCTAATGTGATTAACCTATTTCAATAATAGGAAAAAACTGAATAAAAAAAACTTTCTTATGGAATTATAAACTGATTTTGAGATCATTAGACAGGCTTACAAGATATACTTTCAGACAGGCTTACAAGATATACTTTCTGGTTCTAAATATCAGTCTTGTTCTAAAATGCCTTCAGGCAAGTCTTTATATAAGTTCTATTAATGAGTATTGCAAGAACATTGCCCCATTAGCTCCAGGTCCCAGAAAAAAAAATATTTATCAAAAAAGTTAATGTATAATTCAAATTTTTATATTATTACTTCTGTTCCTTTTAGTCAGTTTACCCCTTACAGTGCTCTTTAATCCACAGCCTAGTGTAATAACTTCTTGCCAAGGTTGATGAAAGGAAGTAAAAGGGAAGCATTAGCAATATTTCCAAAAATCTGGTGCAACCATTTTTACTATCCACTTTAGTTACCATTCTCTTACATTAGGTTAAGCAACTAGTAAAAAATATAACTCAAAACTACTGTTAATCTCACAAAGTATATGCTAGTAACTTTACAAACACTAAGAACTATACTAATTAAAAGGCTTTGTGGAAAAAGAAAGAATAAAAGTAGTGAATTCTAATAAACTATAAAAGGATGAATTTGATAGAGTAGAACAGTATGGCATGTAATTTATATATTGAAAGCGAAAGAAAACGGGGAGACTAGATAGAATAAGGATCTTGGAAGTATTTATATATACTGTTATATCACTTATAGTGGTGTAAGTAAGAGATACTCAAAAAGCAAAAGAACAGATACCAGATACAGACATCTTTAAAGCACTTTACAAATTCAAGTTATAGGCTGTACATCAGAGAATAACTAATCCAATTGCTAGAGTTTGGAATATAATCAACATGCCCATCGTTGTTGGTGACCTAGTCCATTTTGTGGTGCTATAACAAAATACCACAGACTGGGTTATTTATAATGAACAGAGATGTATTTCTTACAGTTCTGGAGGCTGGCAACTCCAAGGTCAAGAGGCCTGCATCTGGCATGGTCTTTCTTGCTGCCTCATCCTAAGGCGGAAGGCAGAAGGAAAGAGAGAATGCACAAGAGAACAAGAGGGGACTAGACTCTTTTATAACAAAGCCCCTCTCAAAAAAATGAAACTACTCCCTCAATAATGACATTAATCCATTAATGAAGGCAGAGCCCTCATAAACTAATCAGTCCTTCTTAGGCTCCACTTCCCAACATCGCTGCATAGGGGATTAGTTTCCGACACATGATCTTTCGGAGGGACACATTCAAACCATAACAGTTGGTTATACCAACTTTATCTAATAATATTACTACCTATGTTTGTATAAAAACCATTTTTCAAGTGCTTTCACACGGTTGACTCATGATCCTTTCTCAAATCCAGGGGAGAATTACTGAGGGAAAACCAAATTTATCAGGGGTTAAGAGTCTAAACCAAAACAGTTTTCTAACCATGCAATGCTCATTCTATTACAGCACATTGCCTTCAATTACTTTAATGTCTCCAGCTTATGTGATTCCAGTACACAATGAACACTCATTAATTATATATTATATGAATGAATTTTGATCCAAAAAAGTAAATAAGAAGGAATACAATTGAGGCTAGAGATGCCCTGTGCCTCATTAGTACCATGTGATCAATATGCCACATCATAATAAACTACAGCATGACTCTCCAAGGTCTCTTGCTCCATTTGCTGAAAGATAAAGACTTATTTAGAACAACTCCTAGCTGACTTAGTAGTTGTATCAAATAATGCGGATATCTATTCTGAAAAAAATGTAATTCCTTCATCATATTGAGAGATCTATGATATTATCAGGCCTACGTGACAGACACAACTCTCCAAAGTTGAGAGTAATTCAAATCCAGTCTCAAAAGGTAACATCTTACTACACACTAAGATACCCCAAAAACTGGGGAATAAACCTTGAGCTGTCCTTGATGTTTTTAGCCTCTGGGTGAGTCCATGATCCCCACCATTCCACAACTAAGTTTGAACATTTTTCTTGGTTCTTTCCTCTTAATGAAGAAGCAGATGGATGTACCCAAGTAGATTGACCCTGGGGTTAAATCCTGAATGACCTTTATTACAGTCTGGGAACTCAGATATCTACTTGTCTCAAGTCAATAATCCAATGTCCTTCAAACGTTCTATTGTAATCGTGCTTAAATATTCTTTGAGTTTTTGAACATTTCAAGCCATTTCCTATTGGAATTTCAGAGGGAGAGAAAGAAGAATCATATATGGCAGGTCTAAGACCCCAAATGGCAGAAATTTTTCTGCATGACACCAGTCTAGAAAAGCTTTGTGTAGATGTGGGATTTAGGATGCTTTTGGGGTGACAGGCCTCCATTACAATCAAAATGTACTCTGTATTTCCTTCTGAAATGGGTCTGGTTAAGAACCACCTAATTAGTAAAGTAACACTCAAAAGGAGGTCTTTTTAAACCCCTCAGATTTCTGCCTCCATCTTCCATTCCAGATGCCAAAAAATACGCCTCACTCCACCCCACCCCCACCCCACACTCCAGCCACCTTCCCTTTAGTGAGGTTGTTATTACTGCAATGTGCCATAATCCTTTAGTCTGTTGGAGTAAAGTATTAAGAACCAAAGTGGGAGGAAGCAGGGAAGCCACATGTCTCAGGCCTGGAATTCACAAAAGAATTTCTATTTACATGTTTAAAATTATTTCAAATTAGACTACATATGAATTTTATTTCTGTGGTTGTTGTGAAAGCATTAATGTGCTACTTGCAAATGTTAAAAACAGTTTACTTTTTTTATAACTCAGTTCTGGCATTTCTTTATATTTTAATATACCAGAAACCTCAAAATTTAGACCTGGGTTTCCACCCCTGTGGTTCCTCTCCCTTTACTTCTGAGAGGTCTTTGTTAGAATCACTGATCAAGTTCCTACTACTGAGGTGCTTCTAAAGTCAAAATAATGGGTTGACACTGAGCGACCTTATCTAAATGTCAAACTAAAATTATATAAGGAATGCTTAAGGGATTAAAATTGTAGGTTATTTTAATATAAAAATTATTTCTTGGATGTATGTTAGCAAAACACGAAGTCCTAGAAAATCCACAGCACTAATCAAGAAGACTTGAGCTACTAGTCATGTGACCTCAATCAATTCCTTTTAACTTTTCTGGGCCTCTAACACCTCAACTATCTCAAAGAAGGGGCGTCAACCAATTAATCCCTTCAAGATCCCTTTCAACTTTAAAACCTATCTCGTCAATAATTATAAGGGTTTACTATATTTTATATATATATATATATATGTATTTTTAGACAGGGTTTCACTGTTACCCAGGCTGGAGTGCTGTGGCTATTGACAGGAGTGATCACAGCACACTGCAGCCTTGAATTTCTAGCCCCAAGCAATCTTCCCACCTCAGCCTCCCAAGTGGCAGGGACTACAGACACACACCACAATGCCAGCTTTAAACATTTTTAATAATTGCAAAAAAAAAAAAAAAAAAAGAACAAGGTAACCTCAAAAATTATTCTGAAACCTTCAGAAAGATCTCATAATAATTGTATGGTATCATGAAAACTGTCCCTTTGGCTTGGCTGTCATTTGCTTCAAATAATGCCTGAGCCACAGGAAAACTATTTTAACACTCTGAGAAGATTAAATAGTTAATCCATTGGGAAACCAAGTTGAATCCACAAATCCCCTTTCCAAAGAGAAGCAGTGAAAATAACAACAAACAACTTTGTTTTATTTTGAATAAAATTGTTCTAATGATATACAGTAAACAAATACTATCATCTGCCATGCATTTTTATTGATATGTTTTTCTTCCTAATCTGAAATTCAGATTATGTCAGGCCACATGTGATTTTGACAGAAAGCAACTATTTATAACTCCAAGACTCATCTTTCAGCTATAACATGTCTTGGGGAAAAACACTTAAAATAATGCATATTCCAAGTCAATTTATTTGAGGAGAAATTGATGAGAATTGGAAGATTGGGCATATTATAGTATTAACTGCTAACGATCATTTCTGCTTTCATGGTTTCACTAAACTGGAATTTCTAGTGCATTATTCACTACCCCGTAATTAGGCATCAAAATATTAACCAATTAGCAGGTAAGACGGCAAGAGCTCAAGGGGTAGTAATAATTAGACATGAAACCTGAAGTTCCATTGAGTCTCAAATAACAAACAGGTCCACTACTTAATAAACTATATCTGAAGAATGACTATCAACCCACATTTTGTAAATGAAATTATTTCATTGACTTTCTACTTGCATTATCTGCTGGCTTTTCAGTCTACTCTCTTTCATTTCCATTACTCCTCATCCAAATACAAAGACATATAAGTCGGGCATGATATAAGGAATATCCTCCTAATGCATGGGCATTTTGTATCATTGTCTATGAGAAATGTATGAACTAAAAAATGTCATTGAGAAAAATAAGAGAGAAACAAAAACTCAAATCTAACAATTATCTTTCATTTCTGGTATGCGCTATTGATTCTGTTGTGTGTTCATTCCCACATATTTCTTGTGTTTAAAAAGCATTGTACTGCTAGATCTAAGCTCCATGAAAGCAAGGACAACATATGTCATGTGTGTTGTGGTAGGAAAGCGTCTGGCATGTAATAGGCACTTAAAGATTTGTTGTATTAAGGATGAAAGGAATAAATAACCAAACACCTAATAACCATCTATTTCCATAAAATAAATGTTTCTCAGAGGTCTTACTCATTTGCTCCCATATTTTTTTAACATTAAACTGTTTCAAATAATTTACCTCACATGTATATCTAGAGTTTCAACTTAAAAGATCCTTATTACATTGAAAATATTAAGTAAAAATTTTTAAAATATTTGGAAATATGTTTCAGAGCACAGCAATACATATCAGAAACCTGAGTTTGAGTTCCAATTCTGTTACTTAGTGGTGAATAAACCTTGAGACACATTTTTCTCCTCTGTAAAACAGAGATAATAATAGCTGCCCAGGCTATCTCATAGGATTTTAATGTAGAGCCAATAAAATATTGTTCATTTGTATTATAACCAGAATGGGACAAAGAGACCATTACAGCCTACATGTTTCTTCTTCAGTAATAAGGACACCTAAAGAAATTATATTATTAGGAAAGTCAAGTTTGAAATATTAAAACAGTTCCTTCCAGTTAATATAGAGGCATCATTAGTGCCTGCAGTTTGACTAATGACAACTAAAATCATATTTAACAGACTGCACATGAAAAGTTCTTACAACTTTTAATATCTTTAGGTTGACAAACCAGCATTGGGAAAAAGAAAAGTATAGTGAGCTCACATTGCAAATAAGTGCCAGTAACAGACCTAAAACTGAGCTTCTGAATGTCCAAATAGCCCCTAAGCCTGCTGAGCAATGCCACTCCTTAAAGTGCTTTGGTAAGGTGAAAACTTAGCAAACCAAAACACAAATTAGACCACATTACACACTAATCCAAACTCACTGTCAAGGATAGGTACAGTTCTCTGATAAAGCCAGGCAAGGAAATTTTAGTTTCTATATACAGAGAATAACATAAAAACACAAAGGTCCTTTCTGTATCTCCCATTTTCACCAAACTCTTGACATATTTTGCAAGCTAAAGTTCTTGGAAAGGAAAAACATTTCAAAGTTATCGTGTCAGCAGAGATAGGGAAGAGAAAGGGACACATCCTCTCATAATGTATTAGATTTAGAATGTGAAATGTTTGACTTCATCATTTTGAGTTAACTGTTTGGTTCAATTCAGTATACTTAGATAGAATAGATTCTACATTGTACTTTATTGTTCATTTTTGTTGGCGACATCTATCTAAGCCATCCATTCAACTTACCACATTTCCTAGGAAATCAGCTACCTGATTATTGAGTCAAAATCCATACCTTCCTACACCCACACACTCAGAGGAAAAAAAGTGTTGCTGTTGAATCACATCTTACATCTTACATGTATATATATACTTGTGTGCGTACATGCATGTCCACTCTAAAACCAGATACCCAATATTTTAGTATTTTCTTAATCTAAGGATGTGATTAGTCCATGATGGGGTGTCTGTGAAAAGTTTTATTCTAAATGTATTCCTCACATTTTTAAGTTATCCAATGGACACATATAATGTGAAAATTAATTTTAATTATATTTTATTTAACTCAATGTAAGCAAAGTATTATCATTTCAACATACAGTCAATATAAGAATTGAAATATTTACATTTGTTTCTTCAGAGTAAGTCTTTGAAAGCCAATGTATATCTATTACACTTACAGTTCTACTCAATACGTACACTAAATTTTCATCAGAAATACCTGTATCACTATTTCGATTTCAAAACTTTACAGCTGAAAAAGTAGATCCAAGTTGTTCGAAACATACTTAAAAGTTTATGATAACTGGATGAAAGACCAGTTTTTAAATTTAAATTTTAACTCATTTAAATTAAATTAAAAATTTAGTTTCTCAGTAGCATTAATCATAATTCAAGCGCTTAACAGCCACATGGGGTTGGATACCAAGGGCTGTTATCCAAATCCATATCTATCTCAATGAAAGAAACCCCACAGAACATCTCAAATATACTGTAAAAAGGTATTTTTGGAAATTGAATAAAAATTGTTCTCCCTAAATGAGAATCTTTCTGTTTAACATCTTTCTCCCAAAGCCTTAAATGACCCATTCACTTATCTTGAGAAATCTACAATAGAGTCATCAGCTTTAACATACTGATAAGCCTCTAATAAAACATAAGCACCTCTAGGATGCATTTCCACAATTATATTATTCATTAAAGGAAAAAAGCAGGTCAAATGCTTTTGTTGATTTTGAATATAGACACACAATTTTGTATTGATTTATTTATTCTGCTGAGGAACCCTTCTCAAACTGAAGGGTAGGGTAACAGGAAACTGGAAAGATTAAACAATTTGAGGAAATATTTTAGTAAGTTCAGGTCCTGTCTTAGCTCTATCTTTTCTAGCAATATCAAAATATGAATAACCTGTGAAAGCCATTCATTTGTAAATGAACTAATACAAAATTAAGAACAGGCAACTGACCCAAAGCTAAGTGAAACTTTGCAAAGCCATGTTCTTGCCTCTCACTTCTGCAGGGTTAATGGTTAAGAACTTGGGCTACTGAGTCAAGCTATCTGGGTTGGAACCCTGGCTCTCTCATTTGTTACCAATCTAACTTTGGATGGTTTACTTAATCTTTCTGTGCCTCATCTGTAAATGGCCATAATAATAACAGGACCTAAGTCACAGATTGTTATGAGGAATAAATAAGACTTTACATGAGATAAACCATCTTAACACAGCACTAATCCTGGCACACAGTATAAGTCAAACAATTATCACTACTTTTAGCCCAGAAATCAGGATAACAGAGATGGGGATATATCTTCAATAAATAATGGTTATAAATGAACAATATAAGTCCAAACACTTTATAAATACTAAAGTGCTATACGAGTATAAGCTAGTTTTATCCTATATAAAGTAAGTTTACAAGGTAGCTCTGTTCAGAGAACAATGTATTTAATGAAAGAAATCCCCGATTTATCCAGGCGCAGTGGCTAATGCCTGTAATCCCAGCAATTTGGGAAGGACGGTTTGAGCCCAGGAGTTCAAGACCACCCTGGGAAACATAGGGAGGCCCCATATCTACAAAAATGTATAAAAATTAGCCAAGCAGGGTGGCACACGGCTGTGATCTCACCTACTCAGCAGGCTGAGATTAGAGGATTGCTTGAGCCCAAGAGGTTGAGGCTGCAATGAGCTATGATGGCACCACGACACTCTAGCCTGGGTGACACAGCAAAACCCTATCTCAAAAAAAGAAAGAAGAAAGGAAAGAAGAGAGAAAGAGAAAGGAAGGAAGGAAGGAAAGAAGGAAGGAAGGAAGGAATCCTGAATTCAACAAATTGAATCTTTACAATGTGGCTTACTAAGTTATGTTGAAGTTTTTATAAAGCCTTTCCCCAAAATTCAAACCCACATTCATTCACCTAAAAAGTCCTAACACTCACACCAAAACAAAATACAAGTTATTTATCAGTCAACATCACTTTAGGGTCATCCATGGCTCTACAGGCAAAGAAGCATAGGATTTAACAGAATGGTCAACAAACTGCCTTGTGATAGTCTAGAGAATTCACATATAAAAATCTCAAATGTCTAAAAACAGACAAATTTTCTGTTTTCAGTAATATTTTATGCACCTTCTTCACTTTCCTTGATCAGATCTCCTAACAAAATTGCCTCTTATTGGGTTTTCTGTCTTTTTCCTTCCCCTTTCTCCGCCCTGGTGCAGTCATTAACTGGTATTAAAGGGCCAAAAGAGAGGTAGTAGCAGTGAATAGGAGAAACAGATTAATCTAACAATTGGATAAGTAGCCCCAGAATAACGAAGAAGGCCTAATTAAAACTTCAAAAGCCTTATAACAGGTGATTCTAACCAGTCATAAAACTGTCACCTCCCTGGGTGGTAAAAACAAAGAAACAAAAAAAAAAAACTTAAAAACTCATTTTATTATTTAAGTTAATTAAAGATACAAAGTATACAAAACAGCCATTACTATGCCTGACCCAAGATGTGTCACTAAAATAGTAACTATAGAAATGCTTAGAGGGGAGAACTTTTAGAATAATTTTCTGGGAAGACTACAAGACTGGGAGATTGTTCATAGTTTCTAATTTCTTGGAGTGTAGATTATTTTTATAATCCTTAAAGCATAAATAAAGAGAAGTGAATTAACAGTAGACTCTCAGAGCTGTGAAAGCCACGCACTTACTCTAGGATGAATGCTTCATTAATTTTTCACACAGTGTGATGATGTTGCAATTTTCCATGAGCAACTATCAGAGCTTTCCTTCTTGATAAGTATCAAAACAGCCGAAATTACATCGAATACTCGTGCCTGTCATTGGCCGAAATATAATTTTGATGTACCTAGTATTTCCAGACTCACACCCTGGCCTGTGTAACGTTACGATTACATTGTATCCACCCTGCCTAACGTCAGTATGTTTCACACAGTCACCCATTTCACCCTTCCTCTGGCTAAAGAGTTTTCTTCCTTCTGTAGACCTCTCCCCAGTGGACCTCTCCCATTCCAACACCCAAGAGGCCAGATCTGTCTCCTCTACCCACACGCGGGGGCATGTCTAGCTCCCCGTGATGCTGAAAAAGATGTCCCATTTGCACAGACATCAGAACCCGAGTGGGCGCGCGGCGGGCCCTGCGGTCGCCGGCGCTGACAGTCAGATGCTTTGTCTCCCGCCTGGGAAGGCCGGAGCTGCATGGACATGTATGACAGACATTCTAGAACTAATAAAAAAGAACACCACAGCCCCGCGCACAGGCAGCTCCTCCCGGACAGGCGATAGCCCAAGGCTGCCAGAACTGAGGCGACAGATCCGGCGAGGGGACGGAGGGGAGTGACGAGAGCTTTTCCCCCAGAGAAGTCAAGACGCCCCCCAGGGACCCGGCGCCGCGCAGCCGCCAGCCACCTGCAAACACAGACGGCGTGAGGGCGGCACAGTCGCCCTGCCCGCACCCGGCCGCGCGTGCCAGGCCGGCGGGGACTCACTGCCTCAGTTTCCTCAGCCGCAGACCCCGGCCGGGACGCCCCTCAGTTCGCTCCACTCCGGTAGCCGGTGCTCCGGGCCACAGCCAGGTCCTTGCCGCGCCCTCAACCCGCCGCCCGCCACCCGCCGCCGGCAGACCGTCCTCACCTGACAGCCACCCGCACGGAGCTCTCGTCCGGGGCGCCCAACATGCTGGCGGCGGGCAGCGACCGGGCCGTTGGGCCTCGGCACCGCAGAGCTGAGGCGCCGCTGGGGCCGCGGGACTCGGGCGCAGTAGGCTGGGGCGTCTGCAGGCGGCCGGCTCACCTCCGCCGCGCTCCAGCCATGTTGGGCGACTGAATGGAAAGGTGGCGGCGGCGCTGAGGCAGCAAGAGGAGGAGGTGATTCACGGCTCACGGGCGCCCGCCCCTTCTCCCCCGCTCACCCCCCAGGATCTGGGGCGGGGACGAAGCGCGCTTGAACGGCGAGCGCGCCTGTGGAGAAGCCAACAGGCCGCCGGCGGCCTCAGGGCGGCCGGGTGAGTGCGCCCTGCCCCCTCCGGTGGGGACGCGGCCTCCCAGCGGCCGGGCTGGGGACTCCACGCCCGCCAGGGCGCTCCGGGCTCCTCGCCCCGCACTGCGTCAGCCGCGGCCGCGCGGCTCGGCCCCACTTCGCCCTCCCCCAGCCTGCGCCCCGCCCTGCCCTCGTCGGGACACTGCCTGGCGCTGCTGGGCAGGGAGGCGAGGGGGAGGGATGCCTGCCGCCGGCTGCCCTCGCCCGAGGGCGACCAGCCTGTGCGCCCTTCCAGGCTCTTCTGGGAGAAGGAAGCAGCCAGTGCACGCGCTGCTGCCAGGTCCCTTCTCAAATCGAAGCTTGATTCAGCGGCGCGCCGGGAGCCAGCCAGCTGCTGCTGCGGTTCGGCTTTGTGTCCCACGCATAGCTTTATTGTCCTCTCTGCAGCTTGGACTTTGACCCCCTTCCCTAGCCCCCAGCTGAACGCCCTCTCTCCTCCCTCCCCGGAGTCGGTCATTCATGTTAAACGGACTCCCGGGTTTGTCCACTGTCTCTGGACAGCTGGGCTGTTCTACAGTTCATCGCCCGTTTACCAGCTCGGGTGAGATATGGAAATGATTTACTCGAGACTCCTGAATGCGTTTCTGTTCAATCATTTGTACACTGGTAAATGAACTGCACCCTGGTACTGCCAAGTGTTCCCAGAACTGAATATAGCCACCAAGACCTGCTGTGTAGTAAATCCTTCCAAACTGATTTTCTTTCCCTTCTGGCCTTTAAAAAGCACCTCCCAATCCCAGGATTGTCTCAACATTGACCCATTGTGGTTTCTGTTTGTCACTATTGTGCTTCCACATGCCTTCAGATAGCTCTGTGGAAACAGCCTTTATTAGCTTTGCCACAGAGTATCTTTTGTGGACTGCTCCATACATCTCTATAAACAAACATGTGGCTTCATACAAAATAGTATCACAAATTAAATGGCACTATCCAAATAAAGGCACTACCTCAAATGCCTGCAATCTACAATCACATACCTAATCATCTTGTTCAGCAGTGATACAGCAGTGTGGCTCAGAGAAGGCTGCAACACTTTGGGAAAAACAAGAAGTGTTTGATGATTTAAACCCATGGGAAGGCCGATGGGGTATATAATTATAGTTTTAAATTTATTCTGTCCCTTAATCTCACTACCCCTAAATCTTAACAGACATGTAACTGGGAGGTAAAGAGGGCAGAGATGCTGAGTATCCTTCTATAGATCAAATTGGTGGGAAAGCTCTCCTCTGGCTGCTCTTTGGAGGGCCTTTCCTAGCCTCAAAATTTATCCATCAACAAATCAGAGCTGCATTTCACCCTGCCCTGGCAAGCCCATATCTGGGTGGATCTGGGCTGGCCACCTTGCTTCTTTTGTTGATGAAAGCTGCAATGAAAGCAAGAATGGCCCAGCACATTTAGCAAGAAAACTAAAGAGAAATTTGTATAATTCAAGACCCTCTTTTTTAAAAAAAGTTCTTTTTTATTTTATTTTATTTTGAGACAAAGTCTTGCTCTGTCGCCAGGCTGGAGTGCAGTGGTGTGATCTTGGCTCTCTGCAACCTCTGCCTCCCAGGTTGAAGCGATTCTTCTGCCTCAGCCTCCTGAGTAGCTGGGACTACAGGCATGCGCCACCATGCCCAGCTAATTTTTGTATTTTTAGTAGAGACAGGGTTTCACCATATTGGCCAGGCTGGTCTCGAACTCCTGACCTTGTGATCCACCCGCCTCGGTCTCCCAAAGTGCTGGGATTACAGGCATGAGCCACCGCACCCAGCCTATTTTATTTTTTGAGACAGCGTCTCGCTCTGTCGTCCAGGCTGGAATGCAATGGTGTGATCTCAGCTCACTGCGACATCGACATCCTCCTCCGGGGTTCAAGGGATTCTCGTGCCTCAGCCTCCAGAGTAGCTGGGATTTCAGGCATGTGCCAACACATCCAGGTAATTTTTGTATTTTTAGTAGAGATGGGATTTCATCGTGTTTACCGGGCTAGTCTCAAACTCCTGACCTCAAGTGATCTGCCCAACTCAGCCTCCCAAAGTGCTGGGATTACAGGCATGAGCTACCTCACCTGGCCAAAAAAAAGTTGTCATTTTAAATAACAATAGTATACATATATGTCTCAGTAAGGGGAGTCACAAGCACAAATGCCTACAGGAGCCAGGCAGGTAGCTCAAAAGAGCAGAGCAAGATGAATACTATGATAAAGGTGAGGACTATGATAAAATAGAGACACAGGCCCCTTCCAAAGGCGGTGGCCATCCTCAGCTCTGGCTGAATATTGCCTTGATGAAATGCAAATCCAATGCTGCCAAGATTTTTGTTTCTTGTATGTATGTTGCTTCTCAAGAAAAAGAGAAAAACAGATCTTTATGCAAAAACTCCTTAGTTTTAAACACCAACAACTAATTCAGCACAATATTTACATATGCTGCAAACCAGTCAAAATATGTCTCAGGCCAACTTTAGTCCCAAGACACCAGGCTGGAACTTCTGGACAAAATATTAGCACCAATAACAGCTGTGGCTTTGGGTTCATATTGCACACGGTTTCAGGAAGAGGTAGTGTATTAATTCAAATTCTCATTAATGACCTAGTCAGTAATTTTTCCCCAAATCTCTAAAGTTTTAAAATTAACATACTATTTTGTATTTAGTTCCAATTCATTTATAGCTGCTATAACACCTTTCTTTATGACTCCTCTTTTTTTTTTTTCTGAAACTGAGTCTCGCTCTGGAGTCTCGCTCTGTCGCCCAAGCTGGAGTGCAGTGGTGCAATCTTGGCTCACTGCAACCTCTGCCTCCTGGGTTCATGCCATTCTCCTGCCTCAGCCTCCCGAGTAGCTGGGACTACAGGTGCCCGCTACCACGCCTGGCTAATTTTTTGTATTTTTAGTAGAGACGGGGTTTCACCATGTTGGCCAGGATGGTCTCGATCTCTTGACCTCGCGATCCACCCACCTCGGCCTCCCAAAGTGCTGGGATTACAGGTGTGAGCGACCGCGCCTGGCCATGACTCCTCTAAATAATCTTAATTTCAAGAAAGTTCCAAGGGCAGAGCTTTTACTGCAAGAGTGGTTTAAGTCCTATTCCAATCATTGACTCAATAAATATTTTAAGTGATTATATGCAAACAAAGTGAGGGACAACAGTGATTTAGAGAAGAATAAGACAATGTCAGTGCTTACAAGGAGTTTACTGTCTAGCACAGGAAGATATATTTGAAAATACATAAATGGAATAACAGAAATTACGAGAGAAATATGATGAATTTTACCTGGATGGGTAAGGAATTCTTCAGATATAAACTGCACAGGATGGTCTCCCTGAGTCCACTCTTGCCTTCATATTGCAGGAATAATTTTTTTTTTTTTTTTGAGACAGTCTCACTGTTGCCCAGGCTGAAGTACAGTGGGGCAATCTTGGCTCACTGCAACCTCTGCCTCCTGGGTTCAAATGATTCTCCTGTGTCAGCCTCCCGAGTAGCTGAGATTACAGGCACCCACCACCATGCCTGGCTAATTTTTTTATTTTTAGTAGAGACAGGGTTTCGCCATGTTGGCCAGGCTGGTCTCGAACTCCTGACCTCAGGTGATGCTCCTGCCTTGGCCTCTCAAAGTGCTGTGATTACAGGTGTGAGCCACTGTGCCTGGCCAGAATAATGTCCTTTTAAACATAAGTCATTTATGTCATTTCTCTGCCTGAAATCTTCCAATGGCTACTAACACAAATAGAATAAATTATTCTAGACTTTAAGACCTTCACATGCTGTCCCTGCCCCCAACTCTGACCTCACCTTTTGCCGCTCTATACCCTAACAACTACTTTTTGGTGAGATTGGTCTTCTTTCTATTTCTGGAACTCATAAAGTTCTTTCCTGCCTTCGGGTCTTTGCACTAGCTATACCGTCTCCCTGGAATGTTCTTTCCCCAGACCTTCCCATCGTTGGCTTTTTTTTTTTTTTTTAATTTCTACGTTATCAGTTTAAATGCTGTTTTCTCAAAGAGGCCTCTCCTGATCACCCAGGTCTAAAATAGCACCCTCACAAAGACCAGCTACCTGATTTGCACCACCCGGTACAAAATGAAGATGTGAGGGATCTTGTAAGAAAAGGAGGATAAAAATGATATGAAAGGTATGAAAATAGCAAGTTTTTCCCCTTCCTTTAAGCTGTCTCATGTCACAGTGTTTTTTATTTGCTATTTAATGTCATTCTCCAGAAAGAAAAGTTAAAGTTTAAGATTATTTCCATGACTTTCTCCATTCATCTTTATAGTGTGCAACGCTGGTTTTAAGTATCAATAGAAGAGCATTTAACTCTTACATGGGATTATAAAAATTATACAACTTATTTCATAGTTCATACATGCATTTTATTCTTAACGGTAGAAACATTGCACAAAACTAACTCAACTGTTTTTATTTCATACACACATATGCTAATAACATTTCCTACCTCTGGCTTACAGATTAATAAGGAAGAACTGAAAAGAAAGGAAACTACTCTGTCCCGTCTTTCCCTTTCCTTTTACTGACGTGGTTTGACTCTGTGTGCCCACGCAAATCTCACCTTGTTTATAATAATCCCCATGCATCAAGGACAGGACTAGGTGGAGATAGTTGAATTGCAGGGGCAGTTTCCACCATGCTGTTCTGATAGTGAGTGAGTTCTCATGAGATCTGATGGTTTTGTAAGGGGCTTATCCCTTCACTTGGCACTCATTCTCTCTCTTGCTACCCTGTGATGAGGTGCCTTCCACCATGATTTTAAGTTTCCTGAGGCCTCACCAACCATGCAAACCTGTGAGTCAAACCTCTTTCCTTTGTGATCTTCCCAGTCTTTGGTATTTCTTCATAGCAGCATGATAAGGGACTAATACATTACATCATCACTTTGGAGTTAATGGCTGGCTGCTACAGGAAGTAATGAAAGAAGAAAAGAATAAGACTGGGTTCTTTGGTCATCTTTCAGAATGTCATTGCCTTCTTTTTGCATTGGAAGTGTTAAAGTAAACTATGGTCTGAGAAGGACTCTGTACTTCTATATTTGAGTCCTTGTGGATGAACTGTAACCTAGCTTAATAGACAAAATTGAAAACCTAACTTAGTAGCATGTACCTGTAACAATAGCTGAGTGTTGGCCAATCCCAGCAGCCATACTTCAACCACTCATAGACAGCAGAATGTGCAAACTGCATTCAAATAAGGCAAACACCGAGTAGTAACCCATTTCACTGTTTCTGTACCTCACTTCTGATTCCTGTACATCACTTTACCTTTTTTGTCTATAAATTTGTTCTGAACATGAGGCATCCCTGGAGTCTCTGTTAATCTGCTGTGATTCTGAGGGCTGCTCAATTCGCAAGTTGTTCAATGCCCAATTAAACTCCTTTAAATTTAATTCGGCTGAAGTTTTTCTTTCATCAGAAGCAAGTTCTGGTTTGAGAGAAGCATGGCTTCTAAACATATCAGCATCCCTGCTTCCTCCATGGAAGACATAGAACATTTATCTCACACTGGCTTTGAATCTCACTGAATTCTCCAGGGTGGTGATTCAACCTGAATTCCATGCTCATGAGAGATCACAAATGCTACATAAGAATGGCATGCAAGGTACAGAGGACATGCATGTTGCACATATGTCTTCTGCTTATTCATATGTCACACATCTGTCTTCTGCTTATTCATATGTCACAGTGCCTTATCAAACCACACTTATAAAACACAAGTCAGAAGATAAAATTAAGAATTTCAAGACAATGACAGCAGAACATTATTAAACCAAGAGTGTGGCCCTTCTGAACAGAAGGCTCTGTGTAACTGTACTGATCTCTGACCCTGTACGCTCAGTTACGAACTATCATATCAGTATTTTATTTCTTCATAGCCCTTATCACTAGCTGATATTGTCTTATTTTTTGTTTATTGTCTGCCTCCCTGCATTTGAATATGAGATCCAAGATAGCAGAGAACATTTCTGCTTTATTCACAGATATTTCTGTAGTTCCCTCAACAGTCTGACATGTAATTTAATGTCTGACACATATTAGGGGTCATTAAATATTAGCTGAATGACTATATGTCTTTGGACAAATATGAGCCCTTTCTAGTCTCAGTTTTTTATAAGTAAGTAATGTACTTCCAAGCTTATTGAGTTGTTTAGGGGTTTAAAGAGCTTTGCTTATCGTATGTAAATCACAGCACCAGCTCCCAGTAAGTGCACATCAAAACTAATTTTATAATAATTATTTTTCCCAGCATGGTGGCTCATGCCTGTAATTCCTGCAGTTTGGGAGGCCAAGGCAGGTGGATCACCTGAGGTCGGGAGTTCGAGACCAGCCTGACCAACATGGAGAAACCCCATCTCTACTAAAAATACAAAAAAATAGCCGGGGATGGTGGCGCATGCCTATAATCCCAGCTACTTCGGAGGCTGAGGCAGGAGAACTGCTTGAACCTGGGAGGCAGGGGTTGCAGTGAGCTGAGATCGCGCCATTGCACTCCAGCCTGGGCAACAAGAGCAAAACTCCATCTTAAAATAAATAAATAAATAAATAAATATTTGTATAAATACATTGTTTTTTAAAGCAGGTACTGATGCTGCAGCTGCACCTGTCTAAGGTACATTTGGAAGAAAGATTCATTACAGCACCTACTGTAAGGAAGCCAAAAAGAGGCAGCCGAAAAGAAGTTACAGCATGCATTAGTGTAACTATCTCACTGGTTTTCTCCCTCTAGGCCATCTACCCTATGTTTTCTAGTTTCCACATTCTAATCAGTCATTAAAAGTTATTTGACTCTTCCTTTTGGCTGCTAGCAAAAAGATGAAAAGAAAAAGATCTGATTATAATTTTGTATGCAAACAGCTGGCTTTGGAAAAGCATGCCTAGACAACCATCCCTTCAGAAATATTTTTGGAAAAATCTTTAGAAAGCTAACCCTTAATGCCACAATCAGAAATATCAGTTTTCCTGCAGTGATTATTTATGAGTGTGTGTGTGTGTGTGTGTGTACATTTTCCGCAATAATAATGAAAAGTATTTACATGCATAGGGCTCTTTCATCATGCCAGTGCATGGAGTTAAGTGCCCAACAAGTGTTATTTCACTTAATTCTCTCAACAGCCTAGAAGGTGGGTACATTTATTTATTTATTTATTTATTTATTTATTTATTTATGACAGGTTCTGGCTTTATTGCCCAGGGTAGAGTCCAGTGGCATGATCACAGCTCACTGCAGCCTCAACATCCCAGGTTTGGTGAGCCTCCCGCCTCAGCCTCCTAGTAGCTGGAATCACAGGTGTGCACCACCATGCCCAGCTAATTTTTTAAGGTTTTTAGATCCGGGTCTTGCCATGTTGCCCAGGCTGGTCTCAAACTCCTGGGCTCAAACGTTCTGCCTGCCTTCACCTCCCGAAGTGCTAGGATTACAGATGGAAGCCTCTGCACCCAGCATTGGTAGGATTTTTATTTCCATTTTACATAAGAGGAACTAGAAGCCTTCCCAATAATCTCTGATAAAATGTTATGTACATTTCAAGCCCAATTCAAAACCACCTCTTTCTTCAGCCTTTTCCTGAGTTTACTCCTCTCCTGGACCGAATGTTTCTTTTCCTTCTGCCAAAACTCCAGTGCATCTTGCTTATGTTTTTGTTGTGGTGACAATCACTTTCTGACTCTAGTAACTAGACTGCAAATTCCTAAAAGGCAGTATTTGTGGAAAACCCAGAAGGGCAGCCAATACTTACTTGTTGAATAAATAAATTGGTGATTACCAGCAGAAGGGCATGCTATGCTTTGGTTTCCACACAAAGCAAGTTTTCAGTGTAGATAACTAGTATAGCCTACTGGTTATAGTTCTCAGATAGACTATTTCCAGACCATAATGTCTATTAAAATTGGCTTTCAAACACTCAGGAAGAAAAGTAGAGCACCACTTGAGTTTCTGTAAACCAGCAAATGTAAGCAATGCTCCTGTAATTTTGGAGATAAAAGATATTTTACAATTCTACTCCATCCTATTAATTTTGCAGGTTAGGAAGTTTATTAATTTTGTGAAGAGGAGAATTCACCACCACACCAGTTCCACCTACTTCCCAACACACACACCACCACCACCACCACCACCACCACCACTGTAAGTTAATGGTAGAGATAAATTAAAATTCAGGTATCTTGACTCCCTTTTCTGAGCTCTTAGTCCTTCACTGTTAGTTTCACTATCATTTTATTTTTGGGACTTAGAAAAAAATCTCAGCCTGCGCTACAACAAGTGTTTGCATGTGAAGAATATGTGCTGAAATAATGAGATGATCTTAAATTCTAATAGTAGTAATTTATCTTATAATAAAAGCAGTTTAACAGTTTATAAACTCATTTTAATGACTCATAACATTACTGAAAAATCAAACTTTTAACTATATGCATATTTTCTCTTTTTATTTTTATTTATTTTGAATAGGGTGTGAGTTATTTCTGGGTGGGAAGTAAGGGTTTGAGGAAATTTATTTTCCTTCTTTGTATCTTTTTATACTAGTTGAAATTTTTTAAATGATATAAATCACTTCTGAAAAGCAGTGAAATTCTAAGAAAAAAAGACAAGAAGCTCAACTTTTATTCGTTAAGAATAAACAATTAGATAAAATTTAGATTTCATCGTTCACATTTAAGATCAGAGTTTGAAATCTAACTGAATTTAAGGACCTGGACCTGAGTTCCCTGCATAAGGGAAATTCAAAGAATAAAGCCTCCCCTCCAGTGCTTTGGACATTTGTTGAGTTTGCAGCATATGCGTATTGCAGACAGCTTGATTACCCTCAAAGTACTGGCCCAGTTAATTGCATTCAAATGCAAATTACAGCTATTAAGTCATGCTGGTTCTGAGCCAAAATCTGGAGCCAAATTTGTAAGAGGAGTATGTTTTTTCCTAACTGTGCAGGACCAAACTTGATAGGCAGTTTGGGATAGTCATTCATTAGAACCTCATTCTTTGTGTGTGTGTGTTTTTTTAAATTTTATTTTAGAGTATTATAGAACTGAATCACTGAAAGATAATTTTATTAGCCATTTTTAAGAGACAACATTTCACCATTTAACACCCCCTCATCTTTTATTTATTCATCAATGCCACCATTCTTTTCCCCCATCTGTTGATTGGAGTTCCTGCCTTTTTTTTTTTTTTTCTAACCATTTTCTTTTCTTGTTACCACCACATGGAGACTTTTCAAATTCTCATGGTTCTGGACACCCTGAGCCAAAAGATTAATAAAGCCCTGAATTTTTCATCCATATTCTCTTTCCATAAACCTCTATCAATTAAAAATATGAAGTTGTCTTTTTAAGTTGGGGATAATATATATTTCACTAACTTCTTCACTGAACATGTGCTTAGATTTACCTCCCCTCAAAAAAAAAATTTTTTTTAAAGCTACAGTAGAGTAACAAAGCCCTAACATCTAGATACCTAAGTATTCCCTATGCAGATGCTCATTTGGTAGAATTGATGCTTTTTAAGCAAAAATATGCATGTTACCTTTCTAAGATGCTTTACCTAAATCAAAGTAAAACTCTGCTTTAATCTCCTTGATTGGTTCAGAGACCAGTTATTTCACAGTAGGCTCTACCAAGGAAGACTTCCCAGACGGGAGAAACTGATGACATTTGTATTGATTTTATAATGCTAAACTACTCCTCTAATTTTTGCAGTAGTGCAAAGTGAAAAACCATTTCTGATAGAAAAATTGTTGTTAAACTCCCTTTTTGGCCCAAATGACTCTTTAAAGGACTTGTTTCTAAATCTGATGTTAACAATAGGGATTAAAAAAAGATACGGACACAGTAAGATGTTGATGGACAATAAATTAACAAGATCATGGCAGCACCTGAACACACTTGCTTATGCATGCACCACCACCACCACCACAACAACAAAAAGGTGTTTTTTCTGATGTCAACGAGAAGTCAGGGGTGTAGGTACAGTGTTCATAGTACAGGATAGTACAGGAATTTAATAGAAAATACAGGAAATGCTTTAAACTTTGTGAGTGGAAGAGTGATAAGATAAAGGCAGGATTTTTTAACTGTGTAAAGTAAAATAAGATTTTTAAAAATATTATGAATCTGGTCCAAGTCTATGAGATGGACTGGGGACACTCAGTCAGGTCACCAGATCATACTGTCATACTTTTTTAGTTATGATATGGTAAGGCCTGAACTAGGCTTTTTCTTTTTCTTTCCTTTTTTTTTTTTTGAGATGGAGTCTCACTCTGTCTCCCAGACTGAAGTGCAGTGGCACAGTCTCAGCTCACTGCAACTTTCACCTCCCGGGTTCAAGCAATTCTCCTGCCTCAGCCTCCCAAGTAGCTGGGATTACAGGTGTGCGCCACCATACCCAGGTAATTTTTGTATTTTTAATAGAGATGGGGTTTCGCCACGTTGGCCAGGCTGGTCTCAAACTCCTGACCTCAAGTGATCTGCCCTCCTCCATCTCCTAAAGTCCTGGGATTACAGAAATGAGCCACCACGCTCGGCCTGAACTAGGCATCTTAATAGTGAATATGGTAAAAATGGAGAAGTAGAACTTATAAATGAAAGACATTCTAAAAGGAAAAATGAACAGGAATTAGCAACACAGGAGAAGAATAATAGGAGGTTAAGGTATTAAACTTCCTGCCATTGAAAATGCTCAGTCATAGGCTAGAAAAACACTCCCTGAAGATATCATCAAAAAGATGAAAGCATCAACTAGGAAGAATGAGGGGGAAATGTGAACTAAAGGGCCTCTTGAAGTCCTGCCAATCGGAGATTACGAATTTATGAGTGGTTTTAAAAAATATTCCTAAATCTAGGCAATTGAGAGAATAACGATATTATTAGCAGAAACAGGCAAGTTGAGTGGGAAGAAAGGAAAGCTCATCTGATAGGAAACAGAAACTACATGGTAGAAAGAACACTTGGGTTGGAAGTAACATGACAAAAATAAAGGCAGAACAAGAGCATCAAGGCACTAGACGAACCCAAAGGAATGAAGACAGGGAAGGAATCAATGAATCTATCACATCAGCAAAGCTAATTATAACTGTGAGAGAGTAGTTTGAATAGGACAGGGGAAAGAAAAGCCAGATGTCTGGCCGGGCGTGGTGGCTCATGCCTGAAATTCCAACACTTTGGGAGGCCAAGGCGGGCAGATCACGAGGTCAGTAGATCGAGACCAGCCTGTCCAACATGGTGAAACCCCGCCTCTACTAAAAATGCAAAAAAAAATTAGCTGGGCATAGTGGTGCGTGCCTGTAGTCCCAGCTACTTGGGAGGCTGAGGCAGGAGAATAGCTTGAACCCAGGAGGCAGAGGTTGCGGTGAGCCAAGATTGCACTACTGCACTCCAGCCTGGGTGACAGAGCGAGGCTCTTGTCTCAAAAAAAAAGAAGAAAAAGAAAAGCCAGGTGTCCAGGGAACTAAGAATTGGTAGTAGGAAGGCAAGGAGACAGTTCACAATTTCAGGAAGCTCACTAATGAATGTACAAAAGGTATCAGTCTAAATTCCACTTCCATTTGTAAATTACTAAATCAATTTAAGTGTTTTAGCGCATAAACGATCCCATATTTAAAACTACTTTCATCGGCTTGTCTCCATTCTACCCCCTGTTTCTTTGGGCAAATTCTACACAATCTTGAAAGTATTCTTAGACTCCTCTCTTGTTATGCTAGACCAAGGACACATTTTGGATACTCACATTGTATATGGGCATAATTAAAGTATTAATTTATTTTAAATTTATTTGTTTAAACATGGCTTCTGTGCTAGATTGTAAACTTTTAAAGTAGATACCATGCCTGATACATTGTACTTACAATTCCAAATACAATGCATATCATTTGATACTCAGTATCAAATCTTTATGGATGACCTAAAAATCCCTCTTCTGGCAACGTTGTCTTTGAAGTACAAATAGCTATTAAAAGTTGACTGTAGCCTGGCGCAGTGGCTCACACCTGTAATCCCAGCACTTTGGGAGGCCAAGGCGGGCAGATCACTTGAGGCCAGGAGTTCAAGACCAGCCTGGTCAACATGGTGAAACCCAATCTCTACTAAAAATACAAAAATTAGCCAGATGTGGTGGTGTGCGCCTCTAATCCCAGGTACACCCGAGGCTGAGGCAGAAGAATCGTTTGAACCCGGGAGGTGAAGGTTGCAGTGAGCCAAGATTGTGCCATTGCACTCCAGCCTGTGTGACAGAGCAAGACTCTGTCTCAAAAAAACAAAAACGGAACAAAAAGAGTTGACTGTGCTTGATTTTCCCAAGATACTCTCTAGTTTTAGACCACCAATTTAGATAACTATATCTTGGACTTCTTTGTAGGTCTTCCCTTCCCAGTTTCTAAATTTTGAAACTCCCAGGTCTTGTCCAAAGTTTTCTTTCTTTTCCTTTTTACATTTTCTCCCATAGCTCAAATTCAGTCTGTATGGGGGTTACCAGTCATTCATATTTCTATTTAAACAAAAAGCTTAAAAGTAAGAAATAAATATTTAAGAACAGAAAGCTGCTCAAATAAAAACATAAAGAAAGAAAAATATTTTTGTATGGCTGTACAATGTGTTTGTTGTTTAAGCTAAATGCTATTACAAAAGAGTCAAAAAGTTCTAAAAAATTAAAACATTTATAAGGTTAAAAGTTACAATAAGCTAATGTTAATTTATTGAAGAAAAAATTTTATTTATGGTTGCCTAAGAATACAATGTTTATAAAGTCTACAGTATTCTGCAGTAATGTCCTAGGCCTTCACATTCCCTCACCACCCACTGACTCACCCAGAGCAACTCACTTATAGTCCTGCAAGCTCCATTCATGGTAAGTGCCCTACACAAGTGTACCATTTTTTATCTTTTATACCATATTTTTACTGTATATTTTCTACGTTTAGATGTGTTTAGATATACAAATGCTTACCATTTTGTTACAATTGCCTGCAGCATTCAGTATAGTAACATGCTATACAAGTTTGTAGCTTATATACCCAAAGGACTATAAATCATGCTGCTATAAAGACACATGCACACGTATGTTTATTGCGGCACTATTCACAATAGCAAAGACTTGGAACCAACCCAAATGTCCAATAATGATAGACTGGATTAAGAAAATGTGGCACATATACACCATGGAATACTATGCAGCCATAAAAAATGATGAGTTTATGTCCTTTGTAGGGACATGGATGAAATTGGAAATCATCATTCTTAGTAAACTATCGCAAGAACAAAAAACCAAACACCACATGTTCTCACTCATAGGTGGGAATTGAACAATGAGAACACATGGACACAGGAAAGGGAACATCACACTCTGGGGACTGCTGTGGGGTGGGGGGAGTGGGGAGGGATAGCTTTAGAAGATATACCTAATGCTAAATGACGAGTTAATGGGTGCAGCACACCAGCATGGCACATGTATACATATGTAACTAACCCGCACATTGTGCACATGTACCCTAAAACTTAAAGTATAATAATAATAAAATTAAAAAATTTTTTTAAAAAAGTTTGTAGCCTAAGAGTAATAGGCTACACTACACAACCTAGATGTGTAGTAGGCTGTATGGTCTAGGTTTATGTAAGTACATGGTGTAATGTTTGTACAATGACAAAGTCACCTGAAGATGCATTTTTTAGAATGTATCTCCATCATTAAGTGACACATGACTGTGTATACACACACACATACACACACAAGTGTAGGTGTGTACATTAGTTTATTATTTTTTTGTTTGTTTTAAAGACAGAGTCTCACTCTGTCACCTAGGGTGGAATGTGGAATGCAGTGGCACAGTTACAGCTCATAGCAGCCTCAAATACTTGGGCTCAAGCAATTTTCCCTCCCCAGCCTCCTATGTAGTTGGGACTACATGTGCACCCCACCATGTCCAGTTAATTTTTTATAAATTTTTTGTATTGGCTAGGTGCAGTGGCTTATACTTGTAGTCCCAGTACTTTGGGAGGTTAAGACAGGTGGATTGCTTAAGCTCAGGAGTTCGAGATCAGCCTGGGCAACATGGCAAAACCCTTTCTCTCCAAACAAACAAACAAACAAAAAAATGGTTGCATGTGGTGGTACATGCCTGTAGTCCCAGCTACTCTGGAGGCTGAGGTGAGAAGATGGCTTGATCCTGGGAGTTAAGGCTGCAATGAGCAGAGATTGGGCCACTGCACTCCAGCTTGGGTGACAGAGCAAGATGAAGGAAGGGAGAAGGGAGGAAGGGAAGGAGGGAGGGAGGGACGGGGGGGGCGGGGGTCCTGGGTCTCCCTATGATGCCCAGGCTGGTCTCAAACTCCTGGCCTCAAACAATCCTCCTACCTCATCTTCCCTAAGTGCTGGGATTACAGACATGAGTGACTGCACCCAGTCTTAACTTATTAAAAAAAAAAAAAAGACTTTCAAAAAGTTGTAAAATAGAACACACAGTTCCCATATGCCCAGGATCCCTTATATAACAGTTTATGTAAGTATACCACAATTATCAAACCAGAATATTAGCATTTGTTTACAAAATGTCCTTGTTCTGTTCCAGGGGACCCAATCTGGGATCCCCCTTTGCATTTAGCTGTCATGTCCTCTTAATTTTCTATCTGTGGCTGTTTCTTTGTCTTTCAAGACCTTGGCACTTTTAAGAGTACTGACCATTTATTTTGTGGAAGGTCTGTTAGTTTGAGCTTTTCTGATGTTTTCTCAAGATTTGTTTGAGGTTATGCATTTTTTTGCAAGAATATCAGAGAAGTGATGTTGTATCCTTCAAAGTGCATCCTATTAAGAGGCACATGATGCTCATATGTCTTATCACATCACCAATGATACTAACTTTGATCTCATACCTGAGATGTCTGCCAGGTTTCTCCACTGGAAAATTATTTTTTTGATCTGGGCTCATTGAAACATCTCAGGGAAGATATGTTGACAGTATGATAATCTTTTTTCTCATCATACTTTCATCCACTAATTGTAATATTTGTCAATTATTTCTTGTCTATAACAATTATTACTGGGATGTTCACCTAATAGTGATTTTCTATTTCCATCATACCTTCTATATTTATTAATTGGTATACTCTTATTCGAAGAAATAGCTACCCTTTCTCCCTCATTTATTTATTTCTTCCATGATTTATTTATATTAGTATGGGCTCATGGATATTAATTTGTTTTATTGGTTATAAGGCATTAGAAAAGAAAAAGCAAAGAAGGAGGGAAAAGGAGAGTGAAGAAAGACAATGCTAGTCTTTCCTCAGAATATTACTAATATGGTCCAAAGGTCATACTAGTAATATTGTAAACTCAGAAAACTATTCATGAAAAGTATTGTACTATGATAAAATATGTTAGAATTTTAGAAAGAACATAAAACTATGGTAAGTTTTTAAATAGTACTTACATATTTTGGTTATTCAATATTAAAATATAAAGATAGAAATTTTATTTTTGTAGGACATAAAAAGAACTATTAACTCAAACCTTAAGCTGTTGCCAAAACTAATGCATTACCTTCCCAGGAAATGCCTGACTCCAGCCTGTCCTATCCTTAATTCATCCCACACATTAGCATCTGTATACCAGAAGAACTATCAAGTTATCTGTGAATTCTTTTTCTATCATCAAGATTTTGGAAATATTTATCTGAGTATTTGGTTTTAAAAAAAACGATTTAGTGACTGTATAAAATCGAAATACTAGCAGTGTTGTTGCACTCCAGCCTGGGTGACAGAGCGAGACTCTGTCTCAAAAAAAACAAAATACTAGTAGTGTTGTTAGTAGTGAAAAATCCACACGAGTCTGCAGCGACCTCAATTCTTGTCTCCTTGGAAGAAAGAATTCAACCGAGGGGTATAAGGCAGAGTGAGAAACCAAGGCAAGTTTTAGAGCAGGAGTGAAAGTTTATTAAAAAGTTTCAGAGCAGGGCCAGGTGCAGTGGCTCACGCCTGTAATCCTAGCACTTTGGGAGGCCAGGGTGGGTGAATTGCCCGAGCTCAGGAGTTCAAGATCAGCCTGGGCAACATGGTGAAACCCTGTTTCTACTAAAATACAAAAAAAAAAAAAGTTTCAGAGCAGGAATAAAAATAAAGTACACTTGGAAGAGGGCCAAACCAGTGACTTGAGAGATTCATGTGAATAGTCTGACCATTGACTTGGGGTTTTATACATTGGTATTCTTTCGGGTTCTTCCCTCATCTGTTCTCCCTGATTCTTTTTTTGGAGTGGCTGTCCACATGTGCAGTGGGCTGCCAACTCTTGGGAGGGGCCACATGCACAGTGTGCTTACTGACATTGTGCACATGCTCATTGAGGCGTTTTTCCCTTACCAGTTGAGTGTTCCTATAAGGTCATATGCTAGTTAAACTCTGCCATTTTGCCTCTTAGTGTGTATGCATGAGGTCACTCACCCACCTCCTGAGATCTTATCGGGAAGCTGTGGATTACCAGTTTCAGTTGTTTCTGTCTGTTGGGAGACTGCCTTTCCCTGTTGCTGGCTGCAACCAATTATTATTTTAGAGGCAGTTTAACCACCACCTGACCATCACCTGATGGTCGCCTGACATTCCTGGTGGGGCGGGTGGTGCTCTCTCCTGCCTTGCTCATGTCTGCTTGATTACCTACTATAATGGTGTCATTGCTATATACACACGCATTTCCCTAAAACACTTCCACAAATATCCATTCCTTACTACTCCTACTAACTTGATAAGGAATCCATAGAATAGTGTAGTTTCAAAATTGAAACGAAAGTATAGTTTGCAAGGCTGGGCGCAGTGGCTCACGCCTGTAATCCCAGCACTTTGGGAGGCCGAGGCGGGCGGATCACAAGGTCAGAAGTTTGAGACCAGCCTGACTAACATGGTGAAACCCCATCTCTAAAAAAAAAAAAAAAAGTATAGTTTAAGTATAGTTTGCTACCTATGTTTTTAAGACACTGTATTTGCCATCTCCATACCTGAAATTTCCATGCTATTTTCACAGTTTCCCTATCCTCGTAACAGTTTGAGCCTCCTGTTTAAACTTACCCCTACTTGGATCACTTTCATAATTCTTGTTCTTTATTAAATTCATGTCTCCTCAATGTATTATTTTTTTCTGTCCTACTTGGCAGTAAAGTCCACTCACTTGACTATAACCTCTAGCAAAGTATGGATTCCACATCCTGTTTTCTACTTCATGTCCAGTGCTTACCATAAAGCAGCAGCACAAAGAGGATGCTCGATAACTGTTTACTGAACAAAAGGATGAATAAATGGCAACATCTTCAAGCCCAAACATTAACTAACATGAATATTAGTTAAGGAAACACTAGCTACTCTTGGAACACAGTTTTATCAATTAAGTGGCAGCACGTTTTACTGCACATCCAGGGTATGTAGACGTGCCCATAGGTTTTATTTTGTTCCTGCTTATTTTAAACCTGTGAAGCAGTTCAGAGTAACATACAAAAAAAAAGGCAAGTTTCACCATACCAAATATCTATCATATTCTGGAGTGACATATTAGACTCAGAAAAAGTCTAAATATAAATAAATATAATATAAATAAAATTCTAAATTTATAAATAAAATTCTATGGATTTACATAGAAGAGTATGCAAACATGTGAACCATGATGCATTATTATTTTTTATTGCTTGTCACAGCTTCTTATACTCCTCATTAATGCATATTTGATGTTTTTATTTGGCAACATCATGCATCAATAATGATATTCTCTAATTATTTTAATTTCCTAGTTAATCTAAACACCTAATTATTTTGTTTTGTTTTTACTGGTGGGTGGGTGGAGTGCTTTAAAAATGTCATGTCTTGACAGGCTGGGGCCTCCTACCTCCCACCTGGGACTCTAAGCCTGAGATAGAGGCCAAGGCCCGGATGGCAGTGCCCAGGCCCTGTACATGAGGTCTCTGGTGCTATCTCTAGAATGTGGCATGCATCAGACACTGAAGGAGATGGACTTTGAGAGGGAAATCCACTTGGTAACCATGAAGAAGAATGGTTACAATGTTCCTTACTCTCCCAGCCACAATGGGTACTACTCTATGTGCCGTTCTTGCTGGAAAGTAGAGCCAAGTTACTGGTATTCCCAAATCCACAAAGTGCTACTTACTGGTATTCCCAAATCCACAAAGTGCTACTGCCTACACCAGGTACACTATGAGAAAGCTTTTGCTTTCTCATAGGCTTAACTTCAAGGGGGAAGATGATGACAAATTCTCCAGACTGCACAATGTTGCTTTGAAGGGTCAAGAAGACCTTTGTTCTCTCCTTTGAAACTCAGACCAGTCCTAAGGCTGTCTGAGTTGGAAAGGCACGAGCAACATGTGACCTGATGCCCTGTAATAGTAACTGTTACGGACTAAATGTTTGTGTCTCCCCCACCTCCCCAATTAATATGTTGAAGTCCTAACACCCAGTGTGATAGTATGAAGGGACAGGGTCCTTGGGAGATAATTAGGGTTAGATGAGGTCATGAGGTTGAGGCCCTCATGATGGGATTATTGCCTTTGTAAAAAGCGACACTAGAGAGCTTGCTCTCCCTCTCTCTGTCTCTGTCTCCCTGCACATGCACAAAAAGGTATGTAAGGACATAGTGAGATGGTGGCCATTTGCAAGGCAGAAAGCAAGCCCTCACCAGGAAATGAATAGGCCAGCACTTTGATCTTGCATTTTCCAGCCTCCATAATAATGAGAAACAAATTTCCATTGTTTAAAACACCCAATCTAAGGTATTTGCTATGGCAGCCCAAGCAGACTAAAACAGATTTAGGTACCAAAAAGTGGGGTACCACTGTAACAAATATCTAAACATATTTATGCAAGTGGCTTTGGAACTGCGTACTGGGTAGAGGCTGGAAGGGTTTTGAGGCACATATTAGAAATATGGGCATTAGTGATTCTTTTGAGGTCTAAGATGGAAGTGAATAACCTGTTATCAGAACTAGAGGAGAGGCAATCCTTGTTATAAAGTGACAAACACTTGACTAAATTGTGTACTAGTGTTTTGTGGAAGGTAGAACTTGCTTGCAATGAAACTAGGTATTTAGCTAAGGAGATATATAAGCAAAGTGTTGAACGAGTGGCTTAGTTCTTCCGGATTGCTTATAGTAAAACGTGAATGGAGAGAGAGGAATTAAAGAAGGAATTGTTACACACAAAAAAACCCAAAACTTGAAGATTTAGGAAGTTCTCAGCTGACCATATTGCAAAAATAAGAGAGCATATTCTGAAAAGCACACCAGAGGTGTTGCTAGACTGTCACTTGTTAAAGAGTTTATGGAATTATACAACGAGAAACACTGCAAGTTTGAGCTGAAGGGGATTGAGATGGGATGAAATAAAGGAAGGCTTTTAGATCTCTTGGATTTGATAGGATGGGATGATAGTGCCATTTGGCTGAGAACATGCACTGTTCATTAAGAGGCAACAATGACCCTGAAGGTGATTAAGAAGGTGATCAAGGCCACCACCTTAGTTTTAACCAGCCAAACAGCCTCTGCCTGAAGCTGTTGGGGTGGGACCCTGACCTGGAACCAAGGAGCAATGCAGCCACCACAGTGTATCCAGAGAGCAGAACATCAAGCAAAAGAGGATTATCCTCAAGCCTTAAGGTCTAATGAAATTGGCCTTACCAGGACTTGGATTTGCTTGGGACCTGTCACTCCTTTCTTTCTTCTGAAATGACCCTTTTTGAATGGAAATGTTTATCTTATGCCTGTTCTACCATGGTATTTTGAAAGCATGTAACTTTTTTGATTTTACAGGTTCACAGCTGGAGATGAATTTTGCCTCACTATATATCATACATCCAGTTTCACCCATATTTTATTTAGATGATATTTAGATGAGACTTTGAACTTTAGACTTTAGAGTTGATGCTGGAATTAGTTAAATCTTTTGAGGCTACTGGGATGGAATGAATGTATTTTGCATGGAAGAAAGACATGTATTTTGGGGGACCAAGGATGGAATTTAGGGACTGAATATTTGTGCCCCCCCCCCAGATTCACATGTTAATGCCCTAACCCCCAATATGATAATATTTCAAGATGGGGCCCTTGGGAGATAATTAGCGTTAGATGATGTCATGAGTATGTGGCCCTCATAATGAGATTAGTGCCCTTATAAAAAAAAGGAAGGAAGACCAGCTCTCTCTCTCTCTCTCACTCTCCCTCTCTGATGATAGAAAATATCATCAGGATATTAAAATATCCCTATCTTTTAGAAACAGGTCAGAGGGGAAACCAGAGAGCAGATTTGAGGGGTGAGGACTGCAAGTGCTAAAGCTTGAACAGATTATCAAACTCCAAATTATTCATGTGATGATGCCTACTCATTTGGGAGGGAAAGAGGGAGATCCCTCCCTCCATACACAAAAATTAATTTTTAGGGTATAAAATACCCACATATAAAAACCAAAACTATGCAAGTGTTAGAAGTAAATACAAAATATATGATACAAATCAAAAGTTTTATAAAAGAAAAGCTTGACAAGTTGAGTACATAAAAGTTTTAAACTGCTACAAAAAAAGACAACTTGAACAAAGTTAAAAATAAGTGACAAAGCAAAAGATTGCTATATATGTATTACAAAGGATTCACATCCAAAATATGTTTTGTTTTGTTTTGTTTTTGAGACAGACTCTCACTCTGTAGTCCAGTCTAGAGTGCAGTGGTGCAATCATGGCTCACTGCAGTCTCCACCTCACCGGCTCAAGGGATCCTCCAACCTCAGCCTCCTGAGTAACTAGGACCACGCATCCAGCCAATATTTAAATTTTCTGTAGAGAAGGGGTCTCCCTATATTGCTCAGGCTTGTCTTGAATTCCTGGGCTCAAGCGATCCTCTCACCTTGGCCTCCCAGAGTACTGGGATTACAGATGTAAACTACCGCACCCAGTCCCAGAATATGTTATAAAGCTCCTACAAATCAAAATGAAGAGACCAAAAAAAGTTTACAGAATGAGCAAAAGATATGGGCTGACCATTCAGAGAAGAGATCATACCAAACAACAACACAAAATGGTGCTCACCTTAGTAGTAATTAGGAAAATGCAAAATAAGGCAAAAAGTCAACGGCATTTTTGACTCTTTAGATTGTTACTAATAACGGCTTTCTGATAGAATCACAAATGTTGGCAACGCTTGACACTTCTCAGTGTTTTCCGTATATTAACTCATTTAATCCTCACAGTAACCCTATGATTAGGTGCTATATTGTCATCCACATTTTAAATATATTAACTCATTTAATCCTCACAGTAACCCTATGATTAGGTGCTATATTGTCATCCACATTTTACAGTTGAACTGAGGCACAATATGGTTTAGTAACTTATATTGAGGTCTCACAGCTAATAAGTGGCTCGAGAGTCAATGCTCTAACCATTTCATTACATTGTGTATCAACTGGTAGCAACCTTTCTGGATGATAATTTGGCTGTAATAAAAACTTTTAAGTAAATACACACTCAGACACATGAACTGTCAATTCTTAAGAATTGACAGTTCTGCTCTCTGGAATCAGAGGACTTAGGTTGGAGTATGAATCCACCTAATTACTGCCAAGTGCAAACAAGTCACTTCACTTCTCTGAGTTTCAGAATTTTTATAGTATTTATTTTTACAGATTTAGTGAGTACAAGTACAGGTTTGTTACTTAGATATTTGCATAATAATTTTCATTTTAAAATGAAAATTCTATATGGTTGCATTGTGAAAATTAAGAGATTATATATTAGAAACACTTTGCAAATCAAAAACACTTTAAGACATTCTCTCATCTTACTGAATTTTTGTACTTTAAGAAAGCACTGGTGCTTGAGTTTTTGAATTTACTGAATAAAAATATTTCAGTGGAAAGCTAGTAGTCTTTCTGAATTTTTTTTTTTTTTTGAGACAAAGTCTTGCTCTGTTATGGAGGCTGGAGTGCAGTGGTGTGATCTCAGCTCACTGCAACCTCTGCCTCCCTGGTTCAAGTAATTCTCCTGCCTTAGCCTCCAGAGTAGCTAGGATTACAGGCATGCGCTGCCACGCCCAGCTAATTTGTTTTGTTTTGTTTTGTTGCATTTTTAGTAGAAATGGGATTTCACCATGTTAGCCAGGCTGCTCTTGAACTCCTGACCTCAAATGATCTGCCCACCTTGGCCTCCCAAAGTGCTGGGATTACAGGCGTAAGCCACTGCGCCCAGCCAGTCTTTCTTAATTTGATGAGCCTGTAATTTAAAAAAATTAAAAAATCAGTTTTGGAGTTGGTCATCAGCATTTTCAGGATGAAATACTAGACTAAGAATTCAGCAGGCACTGGGAGTGGCAGATGACAAAGAAATAGGACTCATAGTGCTTTCCCTTCCGAGTTTACCATTTCCTTGTGGTTACACAACATGCACACAGGCAAGAGCTTAACACTTACAAAATAGTAGAGATGCTGTGGGGGTTCAGTGCGAACAAAACACATACAGCAAAGTCCTTGAAAGCAGAAGGCTTTTGGTGTCCAATAAGACCTAATTCATAATCCTGGCTTCTTCAGTTTCATAAACTAGAAATTACACTACCTACCAGGAAGGATTATCCTCAAAATCAAATTAGTGTAAATAAAATGGTTAACACATACAGTGTCTGCCATAAAGTTAAGAGCTTCTGCTATTATTGGCTGCAAAGAGAAGTCAGAGAGAAGAGTGAGCACAGTTCAGAACATCAGGCAGTAATTTAGTAAAGTGTAGTGTGAGAAAACATTTTCTAAAAGAAATATGTTTCACACAGGCCTTAAAAGAGAAAAAGAAGAAATGACGTTTTCCAAAATACTTGCTTTTAGCATGGGAGTCTTTATATGCTGGGACAAATTAATCCGAGAGTGTGGTAACCACACCAGTAGCCAAAATTTAAAAAGAATAGGATTTTTGATAATGAATATAGGAAAAGTAAGTTGCACTGTTTCAGCTATCAATTTATATCTACATACCAGTGCATAATGTTATAAAATTCATCACACTTTCAAAAAAGAATGATAACCTCTCTGATTTAAAAAAAAATCAGATTTTCACAGAAAAGGCAACATGGATGCTTTCTACTATTAAATTGAAGTATTTTCTATCTAGAGGTAAAGCAGCAAGCAGAACTTCAGAGCAACTTAAATTCAAAGTTGCCTTTTAAAAAAAACTAATTGACTTTATTTTTTGAGCAATTTTAGGTTTACAGAAAAATTGGAAAGGACCAAGTTCCCATATACCCCCTCAACGTTCTAGTTCCTCCTATTATTAATACCTTTCATTAGTGGTACATTTGTTACAACTGATAAAGCAATATTAATACATTATTTTTAACTTAAGTCCATAATTTACATTAGTGTTAATTCTTTGTATTGTACAGGCATACATCATTTTTTGTACTTTGCTTTATTGTGCTTCACAGATACTGCATTTTTTACAAATTGAGGGTTTCTGGCCACCCTGTGTCAAGCAAGTCTATTGGAACCATTTTTCCAATAGCATGTGCTTACTTCATGTCTCTGTGTCAGGTTTTGGTAATTCTTCCAATATTTTAAAGCTTTTTCATTATTTTTTTTGAGAGTTTGTATTATTTTAATTATTTTCACATACAGAAAACTCAACAGCATACATTTAATCCAGTTTGGTGGCAAGTTCTTTAGCCTTTGCCTTTTCTAGCATGGCAATGTGAACCACAGATTTGGGACCCAGCACATTGCCTTCCCCGCGATGGTGACTCTCATCATATTTGTCATTGTAATTGGTCCTGATAGCTTCCACCAGCTGAGCCAAAGCTCCTTTGTCTTCCGAGTTAACATGTGTGAAGGCGACAGTGGTGCAGGTCTTCCCATGGACTAAACATCCAAGTCTTGCCTTCCACTTGATAATGCAGTCAGGGACCCCCAGAAGACAACCAGCTCAATGGGATCCAAGTCGTTTGCAGTCACCACCAGCTGAACCTTCTTGTTCTCCACCAAGGTAGTGATGGTCTTAACTCCTGCTCAAAGGACAGGTGGTCTCTTAGTGGGGACGTCCCCTTTGCCGCAGCTTTCTTCTTAGCCTGGGCCAACAGCCTCTGTTTTTTCTCTTGCTTTGCCTCTGGTCTGTACCCATGGGCTAGCTTAAGCTGTTGTGTAGCTGTTTGGCAGTCCAAGGACTGGGTGAACTGGTTAATCACAGGAGGCACTTTTAGTGGGTTATAGAGGATAGCTCTTTGCCACCGCAAACTGATACAGCCGGGCCATTTGACAAAGGGGGTGAGGTCCCTTTTAGGCTGGATGTCCTGTCCAATGCCTTTTAGGCTGGATGTCCTGTCCAAAGATTCACACCTTTCTCGGCCTCCTGCTTCTTCCCAACAGCAGGGTCTGGAGCCACCTTCCTCCCCTTGGCCATCTTTCATTCCGGCATCTTGAGCACTGGAAGGAGTCATTATTATTATGTGTGTTACAGCAATCTGTGATCAGTGATCTTTGATGTTATTATTGTTGTTTGGGGGCTGCCACAAACCACATCAATATAAGACTGCAGATTCAATCGGTAAATGTGTGTTCTGACAGTTCCACTGACTGGTCATTCCACCATGTCTGTCCCTCTCTTCAGACCTCGCTATTCCCTGAGACACAACAATATTGAAATTAGCCCAGTTGATAACCCTAAAATGGCTTCTAAGCATTCAAGTGAAAGAATGAGTCACATATCTCTCATTTTAAATCAAGAGCTAAAAATGCTTAAGTTTAGTGAGGAAGGCATGTTAGAAGCGAAGACAGGCCAAATGTTAAGCCTCCTGCACCAAATGGTTAGCCAAGTTATTAATGCAAAGAAAAAGTTCCTGAAGGAAATTGAAAGCACTACTCCAGTGAACACACAAATAGAAAGTGAAACAGTCTTATTGCTTCATATAAGCCTTATTGCTTATATAGAGAAAGTTTTAATGGTCTGGCTAAAAAATCAAACCAGCCGTAACACTATCTTAAGCCAAAGCCTAATCCAGAGCAAGACACAAATTCCTTTTTAATTCTATGAAGGCTGAGAGAGGTGAGGAAGCTGCAGAGGAAAAGCTGGAGGCTGGCAGAGGTTGGTTCATGAGGTTTAAGGAACGAAACCATCTCTATAATGTAAAAGTGCAAGGCAAAGCAGCAAGTGTTGATGTAGAAGCCACAGCAGGTTATCCAGATTTAGCTAAGATAATTGATAAAGGTGGCTACACTAAACAATGGATGATTTTCTCTCTTTCTTTTTTTTTCTTTTGAGACGGAGTCTCGCTCTGTCGCCCAAGCTGGAGTGCAGTGGTGCAATCTTGGCTCACTGCAACCTCTGCCTCCTGGGTTCATGCCATTCTCCTGCCTCAGCCTCCCGAGTAGCTGGGACTACAGGCACCCACTACCACGCCCGGCTAATTTTTTGTATATTTAGTAGAGATGGGGTTTCACCATGTTGGCCAGGATTGTCTCGATCTCTTGACCTCGTGATCCACCCACCTCAGCCTCCCAAAGTGCTGGGATTACAGGCATGAGCCACCGCGCCCGGCCAACAGATTTTCAATGTAGACGAAACAGCTCTCTATTGGAAGAAGATGTCATCTAGGACTTTCATAGCCAGAGAGGAGAAGTCAATCCCTAGCTTCAAGACTTCAAAGGACAGGCTGACTCTCTTGTTAGGGACTAATGCAGCTGGTGGCTTTAAGTTGGAGTCAACATTCATCTACCATTTCAAAAATCCTAGGGCCCTTAAAAATTATACTAAATTGACTCTGCCTGTGTTCTGCAAATGGGACAAGAAAGCCTGGATGACAGCACATTGGTTTATAGCACGGTTTACTGAATATTTTAGCCCACTGTTGAGACCTACTAGTCAGAAGAAAGGTTCTTTACACAATATTACTGCTCATTGATAATGCACCTGATCACCCAAAAGCACTGGTGAAGATATACAAGGAGATTAATGTTTTTATGCCCGTTAACACAAGATTCATTCTGAAGCCCTGGATCAAGGAGTAATTTTGACTTTTAAGTCTTATTATTTAAGAAATACATTTTGTAAGGCTATAGCTGCCATAGATAGTAATTCCTCAGATGAATCTAGGCAAAATAAATTGAAAATCTTCTGGAAAGGATTCACCATTCTAGATGCCATTAAGGATATTCATGACTCATGGGAGGAGGTCAAAATATTAACATCGACAGGACTTTGGTTGATTTTCAGGGGTTTAAGTTTTCAGTGGGGGAGGTTACTGCAGATAAGGTGGAAATAGCAAAAGAACTAAAATTTGAAGTGGAGCCTGAAGATGTGACTGAATTGCTGCAATCTCATGATAAAAATTTAATGGATGAAGAGTTGCTTCTTATGGATAAGTAAAGACAGTGAAGAAGCTGTGAGTACTGTTGAAAAGACAACGAAGGATTTATAATACTACATAAACTTAGTTGATAAAGCAGCAGCAGGGTTGAGATAATTGACTTCAATTTTGAAAGAAGTTCTACTGTGGATAAAAAACTATTGAATGGCATTACAAAGTACAGATAAATCTTTCATGAAAGGAAAAGTCATTGTGGCAAACTTCATTTTTGTCTTATTTTAAGAAATTGCTACAGCCACCCTAAACTTCAGCAGCCAGCAGTGTGATCAGTTGGCAGCCCTCAACATGAAGGCAAGACCCTCCACCAGCAGAAGGATCATAACATACTGAAGGGTCAGGGGATTGTTGACATTTTTTAGCAATAGAGTTTTATTTCTTTATTTGTTTGTTATTGTTTTTGCTTTACAGATGAAGTCTTACTATGTTGCCCAGGCTGGTGCAGTGGCTATTCACAGGTGCAATCATAGCACATTGCATCCTTGAATTCCTTGACTTCAAGCAATTTTCTGGAGCAACTGAGATTACAGGTATGTATCACTATGCCCAGCAATAAAATATTTTAAAAGTAAGGTATGTACATTTTTTAGACATAATGCTATTACACATTTAATCGACAATAGTATAGTGTAAAAATAATTTTTTTTAGAGACCAACTCACTTTGTTGACCTCAAACCCCTAGACTCAAGTGATCCTCCCGCCTCAGCCTCTCAAGTAGGAGTGGGAGTACAGACACATGCCACCACACCCAGATAAACATAAAATTTATTTATTTATTTATTTATTCATTGATTTACTGTCACCCAAGTTGGAGTGGTGTGATCATGGCTCACTGCAGCCTCAAACTCCCAGGCTCAAGCAGTTTTTCCACTTCAGCGCCCCTTGCAGCCATCCCTCTATAGGTGGGACTGCAGGCATGTGTCACCATGCCCTGGTAATTTTTATTTTTATTTTTTAGAGATGGGTTTTTTTTTTTAACTGAAAGAGTTGATAATTTTATTTTCACATTTCCCAATACAAATGAAAACTGCATCTTTTTTGTCCCACTTCTCCCCTCCAAAACTATTATCTTTGATAGGACAGGGGAGCAAGTCTTCCTTATGCTGTTTAGAAAACTCAATATCACAGCAGCATGATCTCCTGGTGAAGCAGAATAGGTAATATAAAACTGATACAATGAGGCCTCCCCTCTATCCTTATCTGTCTGGTCAAGTCATTCCAGGCCGAGTGGGCACCATCATGGGATGGGCAGGAGGTCTCATCATTGGGGGCCCAGGCATCATTGGCATGTGGCTTCCCATGGGTGCCTCATTCCAGGAGCAGGTCCCACTGGCATCATCCCAGAGGAGGAGGGCCCATCATTGGCATCATGGAAGGGCCCCCATATGGGGTGCTGGCATCATACCAGGGCGAGGAGGACCCGGAAGGCTGGCAGGAGGTGGTATCATTGCCCCTGCAGGAGGAGGAGCAGAGAATGGAGTAGGAGGTATCTTTCCTTGTTGAAATGCAGCCGTTGTTTTGTCAGTCAGGCTCTGAGCCTGCTCTTCCATCCATTTCTGATAATAGTCTTTCACATTCTCTTTGTGTTTCCTTCCACTGCAGTGTGTCTTTCTCACAGATGAAGAGTCATGGGTGAGGTATGTATCACAGTAGTCACAATAAAACTTGGGCATGTTGCTCTGCAAGCCATTGGCCACTCCATTAGAGATGGGTTTTTGCCATGTTGCCCAGGGTGGTCTCAAACTCCTGAGCTCAAGTAATACACCCACCTCAGCCTCCCAAAGTGCTGAGATTATAGGCGTGAGCCACTGCACCCAGCCAAATATAGCTTTTTTTTTTTTTTTTTTTTTTTTTTATGACGGAGTCTCACTCTTGTTGCCTAGGCTGGAGTGCAATGGCGTGACCTCGGCTCACTGCAACCTCCACCTCCAGGGTTCAAGTGATTCTCCTGCCTCAGCCTCCCGAGTAGCTGGGATTACAGGCACATGCCACCATGCCTGGCTAATTTTTTGTATTTTTTAGTAGAGACAGGGTTTCACCATGTTGGCCAGGCTGGTCTCAAACTCCTGGCTTCAAGTGGTCCGCCCGCCTCGGCCTCCCAAAGTTCTGGGATTACAAGTATGAGCCACCATGCCCAGCCCAAATATAACACTTATATGCATTGGAAAACCAAACTATTTGTGTGACTTACTTTATTACAATATTCACCTTATTGTAGTGCTCTGGAACCTAACCCACAATATCTCTGAGGTATGCCTGTACCTTGTATGAGCTTTGACAATGTCCAGTTGCATGTATCCACATTACAGTGTGTGAAAGGAAAACAAATCTTGGGGTCCAAAAATCACTAAGCTAAAGGGAAAAGTCAAGCTGGGAACTGCTTAGAGCCAACGTGCTTCCCATTCTATTCAAAGTCACCCCTCTGCTCATTGAGATAAATGCATATCTGATTGCCTCCTTTGGAGAGGCTAATCAGAAACTCAAAAGAATGTAACCTTTTGTTTCTTATCTACCTATGACCTGGAAGTCCCCTCCTGGCTTTGAGTTGTCCCGCCTTTGCTTCAAGTTGTCTTGCCTTTCTCAGACAAGTTCCTCTTACATATGTTGATTTACGTCTCATGTCTCCCTAAAATGTATAAAACCAGACTGTGCTCTGACCACCTTGGGTACATGTCCTCAGGACCTCCTGAGGCTGGTGTCAAAGGTGCACGTCCTCAACCTTGGCAAAATAAACTTTCTAAATTAACTAAGACTTGTCTCAGATATTCGGGGTTCACAGTGTCATATGGTACAGTTCTACTGCCTTAAAAATCCATTGTACTCCATCTCGTTATCCTTCCCTACTTTTCCCTGAACCCCTGTTAACCACTCATCTTTTTAAACTGTCTATAGTTTTGCCTTGTCCAGAAAGTTAGATTTTTAGAAGCAAAATATCTGTAAATCACATCTTTGTTGAGAAACCCATGTAGCCAGCTACTACAAACAAACAAAAAACACTGAAATTTAGGAAATTCACTTTATAAATAGTAAAAGGGAGATGTCACTTAATATCAATATCATCGCAAAGAGCAGTAAGTGAAACTACTGATGTGGAGAGTATTGAATGAAATTACTTATGTGCAGAAAACAAAGCAAATATTGACATCTGTATGGCACATATATGATAGAGAAAGGCTTGACAATTTTATTTTGCTATCACAGAAATCTATGCCATTAGTGGAGAGATTTCCATTTTGTTATGGAAAGTGCCTTTCAATATCTTCATGATGCAAGAGGTTTACCAGTGGAATAGAATAGGTTTACCGGGGCAGAACAGACAGTTTCTTATTGGAAATCACAGCCACACTCCCAGTTTTTCCCATTCTCAACACCTTGGTGGAATGGAAATGAAAATAGGAGGACAGAAAAAAAGACAATTGAAAGTGGCCAATCAGATTTCGAAAGGAAACAAATAGAGATTTAGAAATGTAGATATAATAATTAATATTAAAAACCCAGTGTATGGATTAAATAGTAAATTATACCTAGCTGAGGAAAGAGGGATGGACCTAGAAAATAGATCTAGAAGAATAACATACAATATAGCACAAAAAAGACAAAGACATGAAATATAGTTAAAGAGATCTTAAGAGATGTGAAGGATAGAGTGAGAAGACCTTGTGTATGTTTCATTCAAGGGTCCAGAATGATTAGGGAGAATGAGAAAGTTGTGGATTGATTTTTATTTATCTTCCTTATGATCTTTTGGCTTCCTGAATCTAAGCATTGTATGTCTTGCAATAATTCATGGAAATTATCATCCATTGTCTTTTCAAATATTGCCTCTGTTGGTAGTAATTTTCTCCGGTGTTTATTTGTTGGAAATATGTTCTTCTTTTTTCTTTTCCCTTTCCCTTGAAAGACAGTTTCACTGAAATATAAAATTCAACATTTGACAGTTGATATGGTTTGGCTGTGTCCCCACCCAAATCTCATGTTGAGTTGTGGTTCCCATAATCCCCACATGTCATGGGAGGTAATTGAATTATGGAGGCAGGTTTTTCCATACTGTTCTTATGATAGTGAATAAGTCTCATGAGATCTGATGGATTTATAAAGGGCAGTTCCCTGCACACACTCTCTTGCCTCCCGCCATGTAAGACATGTCTTTGCTCCTCCTTCACCTTCCGCCATGATTGTGAGGCCTCCCCAGCTATGTGGAACTGCGAGTTCATTAAATCTTTTTTTTGTAAATTACCCAGTCTCAGGTATTTCTTCATAGCAGTATGAAAATGGATTAATACAACAGTTATTTCTTCTTAGCATTTTGTAGATGTCATTCCAGTATCTCGTTTCCATTATTGCTCTTTGGAGCAGCTGCTAGTCTAAGTGTCACTCATTTGTAGGTGAGCTTGGCTTTCTTTCCTCTACTTTCAATATCATATTTTGGTGATGATATTACAAAAGAAACTCACTAAAGAAACGGGAGGAAAGTGATCTCAGAAATTTCTGTGTTGTGAGAGGAATGGTGAGCAAAGAAAAAAGTAAACATAATTACAGTAAAAAAAATCAAATGTCTAATTGTTGGAATTTCAAAAGCCAGGATAGAATTAAATTCTTGTACCACATTCTCTAATTATAATGCAATTAAGTAGAAAATAATATTAAAAATATAATTAAAATATTTTCAAATATTGAGAAATTTTAAAACACTTCTAATAGAAATTTGAAAACATTATACTTAGAATAATAATATAAGTAATATAAATACTATATTTATATTATAGTATAATTCTGATATAATATCAGAATTAATACAAGTAAATTTATTTTAAATTTTAATGTTTATTATAGTGAAGGAAAGTTGAAAATGACATATGCATCTAACAAATTAGAAAAAGAACAACACAATAAACTCAAAGAAGTAACAGAAAAAATATGATCAATGTAAGACAAGACATAGATGAAAATAGAAGAGAAAATGGAGAATTTTAACAAAGACAAAATTGGAATGATTAACATTTTTTTTTTTTTTTTTTAGAAATAGAGTCTCACTCTGTCACCCAGGCTGGAGTATAGGGGTGCGATCTTGGCTCCCTGAAACCTCTGCCTCCTGGGTTCTAGCAATTCTCTTGCCTCAGCCTCCTGAGTACCTGGGACTACAGGCGTGCAACACCATGCCCGGCTAATTTTTTGTGTTTTTAGTAGAGATGTAGTTTCACCATGTTGGCCACGCTGGTCTCAAACTCCTGACCTCAGGTGATCCACCCACCTCAGCCTCCCAAAGTGCTGGGATTACAGGCGTGAGCCACCGCGCCTGGCTTGATTAATATTATTGATAACTTCTAATAGAGAAGATACAGGACACAACTTAAAAAATTGGGAATTAATAAATTAACAAAAAATATAGCAGATATTTCTAAAATATTGTAAACAACTTTATGGTGTGAAATTTGAAATATTGAAATATAGGTAAGACAGATTAATCTTTAGAAAAATACAAGTTACCAATCTAAAATAGAACTCTATAAAATTACATGGCAAGAAATAGAATATCTGTATGGCAATGTAGCAATAAAAAAAATCAAATCACTAGATTGAAATAGTCCCATAAAGAAAACTTCAGGCCCAAACAGTTTTATAAGTTCTACCGATCATTTAAGGAACATACAATTTTGATTTACAAATACATATTTTCAGATAGTATAAAAAGGAGGAACACTCCCCAACTTCTTTAATAAAATTGGTATGAGCTTGATAGCAAATTCAGATGTGAATACCAAAAAAAAAAAAAGAGAGAGAGAATTGATAGGCTGAATCTCCCTTCTGACTAAAGAATAATTCCTAAATGAGATAGCAAACTGAGCCCTATGATGTATAATTAAGGGTAATATATCAAGTTAAAGTTGGTTTAGACAAGAATAGCTTTGTTTGATTCGAATATCTGTAGGAAAACTTACTATTATCATGATAGATGCAGAAAAAGCATTTTATTACAATTAGCAAACATTCTTGAGAAATGCTTTCCATGAAATAGAAAGAAACTTCCCTTAATTTTGTTAAAGGTATCTTCACACAGACAAACACAAAATACAGCAAGTATCATACTCAACAGTGATACATTGGAAGCATTCCCTTTAAAGTTAGAAATAAGAAAGGATGCCCATGAATGGCATTTCTTTTCAACATTATTCTGAAGGTCCTAGCCACTGTAATCAGGACATAAAAAGAAAGAAAACCTAGCAAGATTGGAAAGAAAAAAATAAAACTCTCATTACTTGGAGCTGATTGTTGATACTGAAAACATAAGGTAATCTTTAGACGAAGTATTAATATTAACAAGGTTATCAGCTAGAAATAATTGTTAAATAGTCAATTGCCTTTCTACATGCTGGCAACATGTATGATAAAACAGATAAAAATCTTTACTAAGGAGAAAGAAATATATGGCCTCAAAGAAAGACTCACAGTTTATAGACATTTATCTGTGACAGAGATGGTCCAGGAGCTAAGTGAAGAACAGAGGAACTTTCCCATAAATGGCTCTAGAAAAACTGTGAATGAGAAGAAAACGTTAAAAAAACCCATGAAATTGGACCCCTATTTCACATCATACTAAAAAATAATAACAAATCCAGGTGGATTAAATATCTAAATATAAAAGGCAAAATTATGAACATTTTAGGTGATAAGAGATAGTATTCATGACATCAAATAGAGAAGATTTTTAAAATAAGACTAAAAAGTAGTAATCAGAAAGGAAAAGGCTGATAAATTAAGCTACATTACAATTATTAACTTCTGTTCATCAAAACACACCATCAGTTTATCTACCTTTATCTCAAAATAAAATGTTTAAAGTTTTGCTGAGTTAAATTAAAAAAAACCCCACAATATCAAGAGTGAAGATAAGAAAAACCTTGGAGAAAGTTATTTGTATACATAAAACTGACAATAGATTAGAATGCAGAAAACATATTCTTACAAATTACCTAGAAAAAGCCGGAAAATTATACATAGAAAAATGATCAAAAGATATGAGTAAGTCTTATATAACATCAATCTGGAAACATCTTAAATATTAATTGAGACTCAAATAAATAAATTACGGTACACTAGGATGTTGTAGGGAAATTTTTAAAAATGAGCTACAGCCTTAGGTATGAGTAAAAGTTTCAAAAAATGATGTTAATTTAAAAAATATAATGTTATGGTAAAATACACTCAGAGTTTTTGTCAGTAAATATTTTTCTTATTTTGTTGTTTTTGAATTTCCTCATGGACTTTATGTTGTATAGAAGTTAAGATGTTTATGTACGGCCAGGCGCGGTGGCTCAGGCCTGTAATCCCAGCACTTTGGGAGGCTGAGGCAGGAGAATCGCTTGAACACGGGAGGTGGAGGTTACAGTAAACACAGGTCACACCACTGCACTCCAGCCTGGGTGACAGTGCAAGACTCCATCTCAAGGAAAAAAAAAAAAATGATGTTTATGTACTTGAATTTACCACTCTTTTTTCTTTATTTTCTCTAAGCATTTTTCCCTTATACTTCAAATTGTTGAGTCTGGAATTGTTGGCTGTTCTTTTCATTGATTTAATTATAAAACCACTGCACATGATTCTTTGAAAATTTAATTGTGTATATTGCCTAGAATAGTGTCATGTACATAAGGCACTGAGTATTACTGAAAAAAAAACTCTTTCAAATTCATATTCCAGTTTTACTCTTTTCCATTTGAGGTTGTCTGAATATTTTTTTTAACTCAAAACTTAAAATCAAATTTGCTTTGGCGCATCTCACTAGTGAATAAAGCTAATGCAGAATGAAGTTTTAATCATAACAAATTTTATATAATTCTTAACATTTCATTAGCAGGTTTCAAGCATTAAAAATAAGTCACTGGTAGAGTAGCAGTTGCTTCCTGAAAAGTTGAGAGATAACAACAGACATTTGAACCTTTGTACTTGAAAAAAACTCTTTTGTTCAGTCCAGAAGCTCTAAAGTTTCCAGGTACCAATCAAAAGGGGTGTTTTCCATCCCTGAATGACAGCTGAATACGTGTCATTCATAACAAAAGGAGAGTTTCAATGTGTTCAGGCAGGAGATTAAACAGCCTTTTCAGAAATGAACAGAAGTGCCTACAATTTGGAGGTCAATTAATTTAATCTGTTACCAGAAGTCTGCTTTCTTTCTTGTTTTCTATTTTAAGCCATATTCCGTAACAATTTTGACAACAATAACTAAAGTCAGCCATTTTTTTCTGTATCCTTCAGTGTATGTCTTAATTCCTACAATTACTCTTATAAAAATCCGTGGTTTGCTATTCTCAGCTGCATAAGAAGTTAGTGATATTATTTCTTAGAGTTTTGCTGTTAAAATTAAGTGATACACTAAATGCATGTAGTTATAAAAAATATCTTCCAGGCAATAAGACTTACAAGTAAAACTATAAGGGAACTGTGCCTAAGATATAACTAAAAACTAAATAATGAAAGACATTTTCCAAATTGTTATAGGGAATCAGTGTAGAACTGAATGAGGAAGTGGAACTATGATTTCTAAGCCGATGCTCTACAAAATATTTTTCAATTCAAGAGGACTTCATGGAAAGAATAGGACTCAGTCTATGTAAAGGGATAGTTGACATTTGTGCACATAGATACAAGGGAAAACTTCAACCTGGAGTATAACCAAAAAGTACAAAGTGTGATGCTTTATGTGTGATTGAAGGAGGAAGAGGAATGCTGGCTGGGAACTATAAAAAAATGTTATTAGGCTGGGGGCAGTGGCTCATGCCTGTAATCCCAGCACTTTGGGAGGCCGAGGTGGGCAGATTCTGAGGTCAGGAAATCGAGACCATCCTGACAAACATGGTAAAACCCTGTCTCTACTAAAAATGCAAGAATTAGCTGGGTGTGGTGGTGCGTGCCTGTAATCCCAGCTACTCAGGAGGCGGAGGCAGAAGAATCTCTTGAAACTGGGAGGTAGAGATTGCATTGAGCCGAGATCACGCCATTGCACTCCAGCCTGGGCGACAGGGCGAGACTTCATCTCAAAAAAAAAAAAGTTATTGATGAATCATGGGTGCTTGTTAGACAGAACAGGAGAGGCCGACAGGAAACAATAGTTACCCAAAGCCTTGAGGTCAAAACCAGTATTAGAATCTGAACTGTCTGACCCAAATTGGATGATATCTGGGGAGACAAATCTGATTATGTCATACCCAAGCCTAAACTTCTTTTATAATTCATCACTATCTTAAGATAAAGTACAAACCCCTTAACAAAGTCCTGTGGGGCCCTCTATGTCACGGACACACGTTTCCTTTCCATATATATTCTTCTTCTAATTTTAAGAAAACCTACACTGCAGCTATTCCAAACTTGCCCAATGCCTTTTCCATGCTATGTTCTTTTATTCCTTCATATCTGTCTTGCATAGTTTGTACTGCCTTTTTCTCCTTCTCAGCTAACCACCTTGCAAACTTCTATTTATCAAATCCAACTTCAATGACTCCACTTAGGAAGTTTATGCTATTCGGCTAGGAGTGGCATTTCCTCTTCCATGATTTTGTGACATTGTTCATTCTGATAGTAATTACTTATTTATGGGTCCCCTTCCCTCTCTACTTGGAGCTACTCAAACTCAAAGACCATATCTAATTCACATTTATATTTGTGTTTGGTTTCAAGTCATATGATAGAAAGGTCTCTGTATTTACAGTCATAATACTTCACTTTAAAAACTAAGGATCTGAGAAATTGGATTAATCCATGAGAAGCTATATTTATCATTTGGATTCTCTAGAAGTAAATCTCAAAGGCAGGCCTTCATGTCCTCTGCTAGTCTAGTGGTGCATGCCCTCCTTATTATAAAAATCTAATTTGATTTGATGCTATCAGTAAAATTTGATAGTGACATTGTAATTTATGATTTATTCTTAAGACTCTCTACTGATCTTCAGCTTTATAAAAGTTGTTACTATTTCTTCCAATACTGTAATGTGTAAATTATTTGAGAATATTTAATTATGCTATAAAAGACAAGAGAACAAGTGGTATGGGTGAAACTCATAAAAAGCAGAGTATACACAGTAATTAAACTATGAGCTTATGATTTAGAGGTGATGCTCACAGAATGTGTTAAGGATAGATAACGAGTAAACAAGTAGCATGTAAAGACAGGAAAAATCAGAACATGAAAATATTAAGAGTAAATTAATAATCCCTAAGAACTGCCAAAGATAGTTAATAAAAATATGGTGGGAAAATGTTACTTAAAGATAGAAAGACATGTAAAGACCAATTCATAATCATGATAGAGCTGGGCCATGAGAACATATGATCCTATTCTTGTCCCACATGCTCTTTTTTTTTTATTTTGCGATGGAGTCTTGGTCTGTCACCCAGGCTGGAGTGCAGTGGCACAATCTCGGCTCACTGCAATCTCTGCCTCCCTGGTTCAAGTGATTCTTCTGCCTCAGCCTCCCGAGTAGCTGGGTTACAGGTGCGTGCCACCACACCTGGCTAATTTTTGTATTTTTAGTAGAGACGGGGTTTCACCATGTTGGCCAGGATGGTCTCGATCTCCTGACCTCGTGATCCACCTGCCTCGGCCTCCCAAAGTGCTGGGATTACAGGCGTGAGCCACCGCGCCCGGCCCCACATGCTCTTAACCCAAGAAATACAAATAAAAACCAGAGTGGCTCAGCAGGCTAATAGGTCTGGTGTACTTGCCCCTGCATTTTCTAATAGAGCAAGTGTGTATTGGCCCTGGACATCTCCCACTGGCGGGCTGCTTACTCAAGTCTGAACTATGATTCTCATAGTCACGTCAAAAGTTGGGAAACCTGATGCAGCAAAGAGAGAGGCAGGACATATGAACTCTGCATAAGGGATTCAGGTAGTGTGGTACCCCCGCTTATAACCTGTTCTAAGTGTGTTAACCCACTCCATCTCTTTTCCCGGGTTTCGTCACACTGTATGATTTAATAAACTGTAATTTGAGCATCTTTATTGTGCCTGTGAACATTTCTGTTCTATGACCTCTGGGCTGTCTTGCCTGATAGTATACTTGGAGGATACCATTGCACCAAAGTAATTCTCTATGTGACAAGTAGAGCAATAGGCTCTATTGAACCATTTGGATTCATATAGCTTAGGTGAAATGACTAAATGAAAGAATAAATGACACAAACGAAGAAGATAACCTTTTTGATCAAGAGCAAAAATTTATGCTAGCTAAATAATCATAAAACATTTTTTAAAAATTCATTGTAATTAAGGAAATAATTAACCAATTTAAAACTAAGAGCCATAGGCCCCACTGCAAACATTTAAGAGGGGTGATAGAATGGAATTGGTGAAATCCTAATCTGGGAGGCAGAATATGAACTCCAACCTGGCTTCTGTCGATTCCTAGATGGGTCACTTAATCGAATTTCTTAACTTTACTGAGCCTCTGTTTCCTCATTTGAAAAATGGAGGCAAAAAACCTGTGAGGGTATTTTATAGACATGATTAAGATTTTTCTTCAGTGGGCTTTAAGTAAAAAAGATTACCATTGATAATATGTGCGGGCTTCATCCAATCCATTGAAGGCCTTAAGAGCATAAACCAAGATTTCCCTGAGAAGAAGGAATTCTGCCTTAAGACACAGAAATTCTGCCTGGGTTTCCAGCCTGCAAGCCTACCCTACAAACTTCAGACTTGCCAGCCCCAACAATTGCATGAGCCAATATTCTCTCTCTCTCTCTCAATCTCTCTCTCTCTATATATATATGTATATATATATATTCCATATTATATATATATTCCTATATATATAGATATATATATATCTCCCCTATTGTTTCTGTCTCTCTGGAGAACCCTGAATAATACACCTTCCTGTCTCTATTTCAAATTACTATGAAAGTTATTTGAAAACTGAAAAAATGCCATGCCAACTTAAGTTGTATCATCCCAAAAGTATCTCAAGTATTTAATTTGGATTGATGAGTGTAAATGTATCTATTACACAATTTAATAAAATCCTTCTTATAAAAGGACTCTGTAAATAATACATTGCCCAGAAATGCCAGTTTTCAAAAGGGACGATAGTGAGGAAAAGTTGAATGATGTTTATGAACAGTTGCTTTTAATTACTTTATGAATACTAATTTTGCAACAGAGGTGAAAGAGAATAGTGCCAACCTCTATTTCTCTTTATCATTTAATATAATTAGAATACATTGCTTATTTTGATTTTAGCAAAATGCTTTTGTTGTCAACCCTTTCAGTAAAACTGAAATTGTATAATATTCGTTTAACGATACACAGAACCTTCCCCTTCATTAACATAATCCATCTTTTAGTCTTTCATCTTTATTTCACTATAAAACCTGCCATTTTCTGGTTCAATAAATGTAATCCAGCATATAAACACAACCAAAGACAAAACCACATGATTATCTCAATAGATGCAGAAAAGGCCTTTGACAAAATTCAACAACTCTTCATGCTAAAAACTCTCAATAAATTAGGTATTGATGGGACATATCTCAAAATAATAAGAGCTATCTATGACAAACCCACAGCCAATATCATACTGAATGGGCAAAAACTGGAAGCATTCCCTTTGAAAACTGGCACAAGACAGGGATGCCCTCTCTCACCACTCCTATACAACATAGTGTTGGAAGTTCTGGCCAGGGCAATCGGGCAAGAGAAGGAAATAAAGGGAATTCAATTAGGAAAAGAGGAAGTCAAATTGTCCCGGTTTGCAGATGACGTGATTGTACATCTAGAAAACCCCATTGTCTCAGCCCAAAATCTCCTTAAGCTGATAAGCAACTTCAGCAAAGTCTCAGGATACAAAATCAATGTGCAAAAATCACAAGCATCCTTATACACCAATAACAGACAAACAGAGAGCCAAATCGTGAGTGAACTCCCATTCACAATTGCTTCAAAGACAATAAAATACTTAGGAATCCAACTTACAAGGGTTGTGAAGGACCTCTTCAAGGAGAACTACAAACCACTGTTCAATGAAATAAAAGAGGATACAAACAAATGGAAGAACATTCCATGCTCATGGGTAGGAAGAATCAATATCGTGAAAATGGCCATACTGCCCAAGGTAATTTATAGATTCAATGCCATCTCCGTCAAGCTACCAATGACTTTCTTCACAGAATTGGAGAAAACTACTTTAAAGTTCATATGGAACCAAAAAAGAGCCCGCATTGCCAAGTCAATCCTAAGCCAAAAGAACAAAGCTGGAGGCATCATGCTACCTGACTTCAAACTATACTACAAGGCTACCGTAACCAAAACAGCATGGTACTAGTACCAAAACAGAGATATAGACCAATGGAACAGAACAGAGCCCTCAGAAATAATGCTGCATATCTACAACTATCTTATCTTTGACAAACCTGACAAAAACAAGCAATGGAGAAAAGATTCCCTATTTAATAAATGGTGCTGGGAAAACTGGCTAGCCATAAGTAGAAAGCTGAAACTGGATCCCTTCCTTACACCTTATACAAAAATTAATTCAAGATGGATTAAAGACTTACATGTTAGACCTAAAACCACAAAAACCCTAGAAGAAAACCTAGGCAATACCATTCAGGACATAGGCATGGGCAAGGACTTCATGTCTAAAACACCAAAAGCAATGTCAACAAAAGCCAACATTGACAAATGGGATCTAATTAAACTAGAGAGCTTCTGCACAGCAAAAAAAAAAACTACCATCAGAGTGAACAGGCAACCTACAGAATGGGAGAAAATTTTTGCAACCTACTTATCTGACAAAGGGCTAATATCCAGAATCTACAATGAACTCAAACAAATTTACAAGAAAAAAACAAACAACCCCATCAAAAAGTGGGAGAAGGATATGAACAGACACTTCTCAAAATAAGACATTTATGCAGCCAAAAAACACATTAAAAAATGCTTATCATCACTGGCCATCAGAGAAATGCAAATCAAAACCACAATGAGATACCATCTCACACCAGTTAGAATGGCGATCATTAAAAAGTCAGGAAACAACAGATGCTGGAGAGGATGTGGAGAAATAGGAACACTTTCACACTGTTGGTGGGACTGTAAACTAGTTCAACCATTGTGGAAGACAGTGTGGTGATTCCTCAGGGATCTAGAACTAGAAATACCATTTGACCCAGCAATCCCATTACTGGGTATATACCCAAAGGATTATAAATCATGCTGCTATAATGACATATGTGAATAGCGGCACTATTCACAATAGCAAAGACTTGGAACCAACCCAAATGTCCAACAATGATAGACTGGATAAAGAAAATGTGGCACATATCCACCATGGAATACTATGCAGCCATAAAAAATGATGAGTTCATGTCCTTTGTAGGGACGTGGATGAAGCTGGAAACCATCATTCTCAGCAAACTATCGCAAGGACAAAAAACCAAACACCGCATGTTCTCACTCATAGGTGGGAATTGAACAATGAGAACACATGGACACAGGAAGGGGAACATCACACTCTGGGGACTGTTGTGTGGTGGGGGGAGTGGGGAGGGATACCATTAGGAGATATACCTAATGCTAAATGACAAGTTAATGGGTGCAGCACACCAACATGGCACATGTGTACGTATGTAACAAACCTGCACGTTGTGCACGTGTACCCTAAAACTTAAAGTATAATAATAATAAAATTTTTTTTAAAAACCTGCCATTTTGGTTAGTTCAGCCTAGACAAGCTGTGATTGCTCCATCTCAGTGAGTACATCCTCACATAAAAGCTGTACTATGGATTCTACTATTTGTTCTACTGAGTTCACAATGAGCAAATTACTCAAATCACCTGTACCCTCAGTTAGCAATCTAGTTGATCAGCCTTTCAGGATAGTTAACCAAGCAAATTATCGTTGCAACATGCCTCCCCTATCATCACTCCTCTACTTTCCACAAGTCTCATATCAGAATTAGTCTTATTACTTTAGAGACATAGCTCAGTTTGACTTACTACAATCCTTATTACAAGCAGTGCTTATTTATAAGACTTGGCTGAATGGCTTCAGCTTTACCCCCAAAATTAGACTTACATTCAAAGGGTGAAGTTTTGATGAATCGTAAACATTTTAAAATGTAATGCCAATTTTGAAGGCTATTATCAAAACAGCTTTTTGAAAATTATTTGTAGCAGTGACCTCAATAGATTAAGTAATTGAGCCTGATGATATACAGTGATCATGTGAAAGAGAATAATGTATATTTGAATGTTTATGTTTTGATTGGGTTGTTGAAGAAAAATCAGCCTTATATCCACATCCATTATTCATTGATTTTGATTTAACTATAAGATCCATAATCATTTTTCTAGGCTTTGTACCCCCAGTACCTAGCATAGTACTTTGTATATGAACTGTGTTTATGATCTACAGATAGATATTGCAAGGATAAATATGCCTCATTTTTTTTCTGATTTATTGGGGGTGGTGAAGTTAGGAAATACACAATATATTTGGCCTGTGAACCATAAATGATGATTACCTGATCTAGATTTCTAAACTAAAAATTAACTGCCCAAATCCTTAAAAGGGAAAAAACTGGCTTATGACTTCAAAGAGAAAAAATCAAAGTTTGAGCAAAAGCTAAGCAAGGACACTTATGTGTCTCTTTGATCTGTTGCTCTTTCATATACCTCTTGGTTTTCAAAAGAATACAAGTAAGAAAAAGAGATGATCGGGAAGAAACAGAGGGAGTGCCAGAGAAGTGAGAAGCTTATTTACTTCTGTTTACCCTATTATTACATTGAGAGAATATTCCTGTTTTCTGTGTAGCAAAGCAATTTCCCCCACCCACATAGAAAAACTTGGTGATTCTTTAACCATGGCTAAGTGCCAACCTTTCCACATTACTTGGAAGAAGCTTCAAGATGGTTTCCCTAAAGAAACCCATTGTGTAAATCCAGATGATAAGGGTAGTGAGATTGTTGGGACTTCTCTCTTCCTTGATGAAGTTCCTTCATAAGCTTATATAACTTTATCTGCTCGATTGCATGTTTTACACAGAACAGACCCTGCCATAGTAAGTGCCGTAAATGGGGGTAGACAGTAATATTTTTCATTCTAAATATATTGGAATGTTGATTTTTCCAAATTCCTCATGCAGCATGATAATAGAACTTTAAAACCTCACATTGCAGCCCACTTTGGCAACTCTTCTCAGAGCTGTCCGGCCAGTACTCCACTGATACAGTGATTTCACCAAACAAGGTGGGGCCTTTTAAAACATTACATCATCTCTACACACTGAGCCAACGAAAGATGTTCTCATATGGTACCTCCAGAGTAGCTTGTCCAGGGAACATTTCAATGACTCAAAGCCATAATGATTCTACCCTTGCTTGAGAAAATATTTTGTGAGCTATTCATCTTGCTCTTAGGCAATATAGACATATTGAATTTTGAGCTGCACAAGACACTTGAGATCATTAAGTTCAACCCCTTTGTTTTTGCAGCTAATCCAAGATGTAGTTGGTGAAAGAACTGGAACTAAAAACCAGGTATCCTGCTCTTTCTACTGCCTGACACTGATTGTTAATTATTTAACATCAAAAAATGACTTTTATTTAAGAACACTTTCCTCCTCCATCTGTAATATAATAAAGGATGTGCTTTCCAAACAATTGCTCTCATGCCAGAAAGTTCTTCAGTTTCATATTTCTTTTTTGATATTATAATATTTATCCATTTTAAAAAAATATGTAAAAAAAGTTTTCAGAATTTCTTCTAGGAAAATTGTCATTTGGTAAAAATTTATTGCACTTAAGTTTTTAAAAATACTACAACAAAGTGGAATTAATTTCACTCAATGAAATGTCAGTTACTCATTTTGGGACTATAGCTTAAGACCCCTACTGTAAAGTAGGACATAGCATGAAACATATGGACACTAAGAAATACCTATATGTTTTTAAATCATCACTGGTAACTTTTTTATTGTACAGTAAACTAACAACCTTCTTCTTCCAGTGACTGTGGTAAATATAATTTTGTTCCTCATAAGCAGTTTGTGCAACATTAGCCGTCAAATCAGTTCCATCTTATTTCTTAGGATTGTTCATATAAAGTCCAGTATTTTCCCCGAAATGACTCTCTGTCTTTTGGAATTTTCTAGGGCTCTCCACTTATGAACAGCTTCTTATTAATTCATCCTAAGAGACAAGCAAAATCTCACTGGATAAAGCTTCCAGGGAATTAATTATCTTCTTTGTGCATAGCCACTATCAGGCAAGTCCTCCTGTTGGAATAGTACTGAAACTCAGTCTAGCTCATCCCCCTGTAACCTAGAGTGATAACTATAGGTTCAGAGTCACAGTACACCTGGGTTTAAATGCTGACTCTGCCCCTTAATAGCTCATCAACTTGGGCAAGTTAGGGAAACTCGTAGTGCTCATTGGTTCAGAAAGTAGCACCTAGCTTTCAAGGGTGTTGTTAACGATTACATAAAATAATATGTATACACTGGTCCCAGAAAATGCCTAAAATATAGTAAGTTCTGAATAAGTGGCATTACTTACATTATTTCCCTTCAAACAACATGTTACTCCCTCCTTCCAATTCTTCAGGTACTGACAGTTTTTCACATTTCAAATGACCAAAACAATGCTGACCATTAGGTGGTTATATTTTGTCAGGATTACTTTCTAAGCTAATTTACCTTCCTTTTTAATTTTTGCAAGTAACCCTTAGTTAATCACATTTGTGGCATGTGTTCATTACAGTAAGACTTTTCCAGCCTATTTTTCGCTTTCTAGAAGACCAGAATCCTTAATGTATTATTTCTTTAACCATGTAGACAGGGATTTCAGAGCTCCTTAAGATGAGTTAAACCTACTACCATCCTTGCAGCAGAGCTTCCTTATTTTAGACTGCTGAAATGAGGGCTAAGCGTTTTATCACAGAGCAAATAATTGGCAAATGTGGATGTGCAAGCCAACAAGCTAGATTACCAGCTCTTTGTGACACTGAAAGAAGACTTCCATTGATTGAGTTCCTCTTCTTTGGGGTTTCAACAATACCTTAGTGAGAATTTGACCAGAGACGAGAACACCTTCCTGTACTGAGATATGATGCGTCCGCACACTCAGACAATTCTCCATTGACTTTAACTGTAGAAAAGGGAAGCCTGGCATGCTGCTTAAGAAGGGCAAGTCAACCAACAACTGCCCTCACTCCTAGCTTTCCTACAGAAACAGCACTGCGTCCATGTTGCTTAACCATTTCATATTTACGGAGTGGGTTGCCTGCTCAGAAATAAACGAGGTAATAATTATCCAACTGAATTTAACTTCATTAGATGACCTAATTTTGCCTATTTTCCCACATCATTAGCAAAAGTTATCTGGCTCACAGTTTGCTTTTTCTCATATGAATAAAAATATCTCCATATTCTTCAGTACACGGTGACTTATTGTTTTTGTTTCCTCATGGAGGCTGAGAGGGAGATAAAATATATCCTTTTATTAATAAATGATTTTGTCTTTTACTTTAGTGATACAGTTTTGTGCAAAAGTCCAGAACGAATTATCCCTTATAAATCATTCACTGAAATTACAAATATAATGTTTTAAAGTTCTTTTTTTTTTTTTTTTTTTGAGACAGGGCCTCATTCTGTCACCCAGGCTGGAATGCAGTGGCATGATCACAGTCGACTGCAGCTACCTCCTAGGCTCAAGTGATCCTCCTGCTTCAGTCTCCCATGTAGCTGGGACCACAGGTATGCACCACCATGCCCATCTAATTTTCTTAGTTTTTGTAGAGATGAGGTCTCACTTTGTTGCTTAGGCTGGTGTTGAACTCCTGAGCTCAAGCAATCTTCCAAACTAGGCCTCCCAAAGTGCTGGGATTATAGGTGTGAGCCACCACACCTGGCCAATGTAATGTTTTAATATTTGAAAGTTATTAATCAGAGTGAGAGAAATATTTAAATAAAGAAAAATTCTCATCTACCAAGTTTAATATATACATCATATGCATTATTCTATACTGTTATATGAGTGAGTGTGTGTGTGTATGTGTAAAATAAACGGTTAAGGTAAATTTTGGATTAAGGCAAAATTTAATCCTATGATTTAGGTTGCTTATGAAGATATCATACCTATGAGGGTTTACATATCATTATCTTGGCACTTTGAATTTGAGCTCTTCAATAATTCAAAATATTTTTGCTTCTGGTATAAGCTCAGTTGTTAAATATGTATTTTTAAAAAGGAAGAGATGGTGCTGTTCTGCTATTATTACTTATCTTAATCTTCAGCTTACTTATCTTACAAAATCCTTCAAACACTATACTATGTTTATCTTCAGTCTAGGAATAAAAAGGAGAATTTAATCTAAAAATAACACCATTCATGCTTAGTGGTTTGGAGTTTCTGAACTACCTATTCTAATATATAATCAATTTCATTTCACTGTTTGGGTATATGTTTAATGACAAGCCTGTAAGAATTTCTGTGGTTATTTATTCCTTGGGATGAAATTCAATTTTGATTATACATAAACATTTTTTGATTATTCAAAAATACTGAGATGAGAAAAAAGAACAAGTTGAAATAGTGCTGTGTACAGCTCATACTTGCACTCGTTTAATGCTATCCAACTGTGAAAACACCACCAAAGAGCAGTTTTCTAGCTAACAAACCAGGTACAGAAATGTTCCCCAGTTTAATACAAATACATGCATTCAGAAAAGGAAATTTCCGTGTCAGATGTTGATATGTCTCAGTCAGATTGTTTCCTGCTTTGGAAATCACTTTGCTCAGTCAATCAGGCCTGAGATGGGTCTGTTCAGCCTTTGCAGAGGGAATTGGCCAGCTCAGAGTGAAAATGCTTTCCAGATATTTAGGTGGGATTAAAGCTCAGTTTGTAAGACATTTATAAATATAAATGTAAATATAAAACATTTTTGCTCTTTTCCTCACTGCAACCTCGAACCCCTGGGCTCAAGTGATCCTCCTGCCTCAGCCTCTCAAGTAGCTAGGACTACCAGGTTACTGCCACCATGCCTGGCTAATTTTTAAATTTTTCTTTTGTAGAGATGTGGTCTCACTATGCTGCCCAGGCTGGTCTTGAACTCCTGGCTTCAAGTGATCCTTCTGCCTTGGCCTTTCAAAGCATTGGGATTACAGGCATGAGCCACTGTTCCTGGCATATTTAGTGTTTTTATGAATTGATTTAAAAATTTCTCCTTACATAATATACAGTATAACCTATCGTTGCAGATGCACCTTATATATACAATATGGAATTTAACATTTTTAGGTAGTCAAACATGTTTTATGCCTTTGCTCCTAAGTTTGTAAAATTTCTTTGTTCCAGAGTTTGATTAGTGTTCTCAGTAGTATGTCAAACAAATTCTCTTATGGTTTTATTCACTCACTTTTGCCCAAGTACCAAGCAGTAGATCATTCAACTCCGCAATGCTAGAAAATGGCAATTGTTTTGTGCATTAATTCTGGAAAGGAGCCATTTCTAATGAGTAGAATTCAGTGAGAAGGAGACAATTTACTTGTGGCAGTGTTTTAAGTCTCAGGACCACCTACTGAGAAGTGGGGGAATGCAGGAATATTATTTTCAACGGTTTAAGGAAGAAAAATACATTTGTGCACCTGTTGCACAGCTGTAGTGACGGTTTAACAGGGACAAAGCATGCAGAAATTATGCCCAGCAATTACTTGCTGTACATAAGGTGTACATGCTCTGCTGGTTCAAGAATTCCTCTGCAAAGTATCAGGCCTAACAATATCTTCAGTGAACTTTTTAGTGAGAGACTCGATCCTGCCTGCCATCTTTTAAAATTTGTGTAAAGTAATAAAAAGTAGCCGATTTCTAAAGGCAGAAAAACTTATAAAATCTCACAGAATGATAATTATCAAAAGGATAATTTTTTAAAGTAGTGTCTTCTTATACTGGACTATTACTCAGCATTGCAAACAAAGAAAGCACAAGTACATATAAACATGGATAAACCTCATAACCACAATGTTGAGCAAAAGTATTAAGACACCAAAGAAAACTATTAGTATACTTTATATAGTTCATTATATATAATTCATTATATATAGTTCATTATATATAGTTCATTATATATAATGAACTATATAGAACTATATATGTTATATAGTATATAGAACTATATACGTTATATAGTTCATTATATATAATATAGAATTATATATAATGAACTATATAGAACATTATATAGCTCATTATATAGTTCAGAAACAGGGGTGATATGGTGTCCCCTCCCAGACCTCATCTTGAATAGTAGCTCCCATAATTCCCATATGTCATGGGAGACACCCGATGGGAGGTAATCGAATCATGAGGGCGGGTTTTTCCCATGCTGTTCTCGTGATAGTGAATAAGTCTCATGAGATCTGATGGTTTTGTAAAGGGGAGTTCCCCTGCACATGCACATGCCCTCTTGCCTGCTGCCATGTAAGATGTGCCTTTGCTTTTCCTTTGCCTTCTGCCATGATTGTGAGGCTTCCCCAGCCATGTGGAACTGTGAGTCCATTAAACCTCTTTCCTTTATAAATTACCCAGTCTCGGGTATGTCTTTATTAGCAGCGTGAGAACAGACTAATACAAGAGGCATGTATGTAGGTGGTAAAAAATACCATAACAAAACCAAGAAAGTGGCTATCATGTAGTCACAATAGCGGTTAAGTTTAGGGGAGGAGAATGAGTCTCGAAGCCTCCTACAGGATGGGAGGCTCTTAGGTTGCTAGCAGCGCTCTATTTCCTAACCTGTATGGTGGTGACAATCAGTGTTTACTCTGTAACTTTTCATTTTATCTCGCATTGTTCTTTAAACATTTCTGAATGTATTTTATTTTGCAGTAAACGTGCTAAAAATAACTGTCGTAGTTAATTGCAGGTACCTACTTTTTTGAAAATATCAAATTATTTTAAAACTGTTACAATTGAGACTGTTCATAAATGCATGGAATCTAGATGTGAAGGTGCAGATTTTTAGTGAGGAAACTAGGGTGTTACCTTTTAGTGATGAGAGGAAGTCCTTAATTTTAAAATGTTGGCGGTAGTTTATGGTAAACAAACTTAAAAACAAAATCACTTATTCCCTGAGGGTTTGCATAAACTAGATGACATTCCATAAGGGCTTAGATGCTTTAAATATCTTTTCTGAGTGTGCTGTCATTTCCTTCTACATGTCATGTCAAATAAACGATTAATGGAGGTGTTTGTAGATTTGGAGGCTGATACTGATCATTTGGAAGCACTTATTAAGGACAAGTTAGCACAAACATTCTCCTACCAGCACTAAATTCAAACCAGGTTTAAAAATTTAAGCAGAAAATGCTTCAGATACTCAAAACAATCTTTTGTGCTGTTATAAATTGGAAGGTTTTAGAGGCTTAACAATCAGATACTTGTACAGCAAGAAGGATGATTCCCACTCAATTATTTCTAAAACCTGAGATATATATATATATATATATATATATATATATCATAAGATAATATACATAAGGAGGTGGACCTGGATACATACCAAACCCACCATAATCTAGAATGTGATTACCCTTCCTAATTAATGCCCTTTCAACTTAATGCCTGTTACCTTCCACATCCCATAGTTGATGAATATTAAACTGCTTGATGTTTTTTATTTCCATGCCTTCAGCTGTTGTGTGAAGACTCTTTTGATTATGAGTTAGAAAAATCAATTCAAACTAGGTTAAGAGGAAAGGAATTTTTAAAAAAACTTTAAAAATAAAAATAGAAACATATTATATACTCAATTGGCAATTCCAAATTCATAGAAGTAACTACTATAAAAATTTGTATAAAAATGCACAGAAACAGAAAACCAAATATAACATGTCCTTACTTATAAGCCTGAGCAACATAGTGAGATCCTGTCTCTACAAAAAATAAAAAAATAGCTGGGTATGGTGGTGCATGCCTGTGGTCCCAGCTATTCGGAGGCTGAGACAGGAGGATCACTTGAGCCCAGGAGGTCAAGGCTGTGGTGAGCCATAATTATGTCACTGACTCCAGCCTGGGCGAACCACCTGAAACCCTGTCTCAAAAACGAAACAAAAAAGCAGATGGGAACAACAGTCCCTGAGAACTCCAAAAGGAGGAGAGAGGGAGCAAGGGAACGGCTGGAAACTTCCTAATGAATACTATGTTCACTATCTGGGTGACAGGATCAATAGAAGCCCAAACCTCAGCATCACACACTTCGAATCAGCATTTCCAACTGAATTTATCTCCTTCTCACAGACTTCACTTTTTCTGGGTTACCTCAACTAACAGCATCTCCGGCCAATTCCTTTCTCATCCTTGCTTCCAATCAAGTCACCAACTTCTGTCAGCTCTTCCTCCTTAAGGCATCTCAAATCGCTTCACTTTTCTCCAACCCATTATAACTGCCCTTGTTTAGCCTAGACAATTACAACCTCTTACTCATCTAACTCAGCTCCTGCCTTTAGTCTTGTTCCCTATAATCAATTCTTGACCCTGCAGCCAGTGCTAGCAAAACTGATCACTTCACTCCTTATTTTGCAACTAATTTCTCTTCAGAATAAAGCCTAAAGTCCTTAGCATAGCACAGCATAGGATGACATTGCATAGCCTGAAAGGCATTTCACGAATTGTCTGCTTCTTCCATTCTAGTCTTTCTATTCTCCTCCCTCAGTAACCTTTCTCTCTATTTTCTTCTAACTCCCTGATTTCTTGTTTGTAGAGTGCTGGTTCTGAACCTTGACTAGACATTAAAATCACATAGAGACTTTAAAATATCCCACTGCCGAGGCCATCCCAAACCAATTAAATCAGACCCTCTTGGGGAGGACCCAGGCATCAGTAAGTTTTTAAAGCTCCAAGATGATTCTGATGTGCAGCCCAATTCGGGGACTTTTGCAATTCTGTGCATATGTTTACTTTCTCTCCCTGACCAAATCTGCACCTCCACCTTTGTTTATTCTTAGATCCTCACATCTCCTGCAAGCTGCCTAGTATCTACTTACCCTACAAATCTCATCTTACAACCCACTTATACTGTGGCCTTTTGACCACAGAGAATAGGTTATGTGAACAGACGTAGAGTTTTGAACAACGGAACTCTCACAAATCTTTAAATTCATGTTCATAAATTATTTTTTGAGCCATTTGAAGTAATAAACATTTTGAAGACTCCATTGTGTTTGTCAGGCTAATAATACCCTTATATTTATGAGTTAACTACCACTGTTGGGGTTTGTACTATTAGTGGTGGCAAATCCATATGGGTCTGCAACAACCTCAATTCTTGCCTCCTCAGAAAAAAAGAATTAGACTGAGGGGCACAAGGCAGAGTGAGAGACCGAGGCAAAGTTTTAGAGCAGAAGTGGAAGTTTATTAAAAAGTTTAAAGCAGGAGTGAAAGGAAGTAAAGTACATTTGGAGGAGGGCCAAGCAAGCGACTTGAGAGGTTCAAGTGCACATTTTGACCCTTGACTCGGGGTCTTCTATGTTGGCATGCTTCCGGGGTTGCATTACGTCTCCCATGATTCTTTCCTTGGGGTGAGCTGTCTGCATGCAGAGTGGCCTGCCAGCACTTGGGAGGGGCTGCATGCACAATGTGTTCACTAAAGTTGTGCGCATGCTCACTTGAGGTGTTTTTCCCTTACCAGTCCAGTGTTCCTAGAGGAAGGTCATATACCAGTTAAACTCCACTGTTTTGCCTCTTAGTGCACATACTGGAGCTCACTAGCCCAACTCCTGAGATCTTATTAGGAAGCTGCTGGTCACCAGCATCAGGTTTTTTTCTATCTATTGGGAGACTTCCTTTTCCTGGTGCTGGCTGCGACAAATTATTGTTTTAGAGAGGCAGTTCAACAGCATCTGACCATCACCTGATGGCTACCTGACATTTCTGGTGAGGGGGCCCTCTCCTGTCCTGCTCCTGTCTGCCTTACTACCTACTGTAACAGTGCTGGGTGAATTGTCTACATGATCTCATTTAATCCTTTTAACAATCATTAGGAGGTATTCAAATCCCATTTTACTGCTGAGAAAACTGAAGTTTGGACAGTTTAACAAATTTCCCAAATACATACTGAAGCTACAGGATAGATAACTTAGATAACTATATGATTTTTTTTTTTTTTTTTGAGATGGAGTTTCACTCTTGTTGCCCAGTCTGGAGTGCAGTGGTGTGATCTCGGCTCACTGCAACCTCTGCCTCCCAGGTTCAAGTGATTCTCCTGCCTCAGCCTCTGGAGTAGCTGGGACTACAGGAGTATCCCACCACGCCCAGCTAATTTTTGTATTTTTAGTAGAGATGGGGTTTCACCATGTTGGCCAGCATGGTCTTGATCTCTTGACCTTGTGATCTGCCTGCCTCAGCCTCCCAAAGTGCTGGGATCACAGGCGTGAGCCACTGGGCCTGGCCCCTATATGAATTTTTAAAAACCCAAAGTATATTCATCAGATTTTTAAAAAATCAGAGTATTGTAAATGTAAGCCTTGAAATCTTTTAAACAAGAAACCTTTTTTAATGTATATTTTTAAAATTTCTGATGCTATGGAAAGAACTGTTCAGCAGGATAGCAGAAGAAAAATAAATAAAAATGTTGGAAATAACAACTAATGATGTTATGAGATGTACCAGTGTTTCTGATAAGCACACAAAGATTCAAAGAACAGAAACTATGGATGAGCTTATTTTGCTTTAAATTGAAAAGCAGTTATTTATTCTTTAATGTATACTTAAGAGGGTGCATTTCAAATCAATAGTTAGGAACAAAAACTCGAACAGGATTTCTAGAACTTTTTTTTTTTTTTTGCTACAGATACCTCTATATCTACTGCATGGTTGGCAGACATTAAGGTTTCAGAACCAGAACATATACCACACCCTTTTCATTCACTACTGCCTTCTCTCTCCACCCCTCCCCACCTCTCCCTTAAACTCACATCTCTATTTTCCAGCTTGTTCTGTGTGTTTTCCTCTGGTGTAATTACCATAAATAATTAGCAAGATAGGACCTGTGTGGTACAAGTGCCACACCTTGTTTGTGTTGTGAGCAACCGCTTGAAGTGGTGGCAACCTAAACATTTGCACACTTCTCACCACAGTGTCCCATATTTAAGTATTTCATAACATGTAAATCCAACAGATGAAATATTGGAATACCTCTTCATGGTTAATACCTGACCCAAACTATCAGCTGAAGTGTTGACTGGCTAATGTATTGACTCTGTATGCTTGGAATGGGTGTTCATGGCAGCTCAAAATGATTTATTCAAATTAAAAACAAAAAAACAACAAAAAAATTGTTCTGCCCTATGAAGAACTGAGCAGGGGGCAGGTGGGGGAACAAAAGGCCTTGTTTAGCTGTAAACCGTAAAAGCAGAGGTATGGTACCTGCTCCTGCCAAGGCTGAAGTAAAGCAATTAGCATCATGACTTGAGGGGTCACAAGATCCCAAAAAAGCAATATTTTGGAACTTTCTTAAGCCAGATAGCAGTGTGAAAGGGGGAAAAAAATCCACAGGGGTCCTCAGTAAACAATAAGGTATGCAGGAAAAGCTCCCTGATTTTCTTTGGTCTAGCCTGTCTTCACTGCCCCCAGGCCTTGAATAAATATTAATCCTCCCCTCCTTGCATTCTATTGAGTACTCTCTGGGCCTTCCCAGCTACAAGACAGTTTTTCATTCCCTTTCTTCCCAAAGAAAGTGTGAGGTTATTCAGCATGTTATAATGAGGTGCCAGTATTGGAGAGACACCAAACTCTGATTTCCAAGTCACTAATACCAGCCCCAAGCCCCACCACACACACACACACACACGAGGCCAAGGTGGGCAAAAAGAAAAAATTATATCATTGGATGGAACTGTGTAAATCAGTCAGATCCCTAACTTAAATATGAAGAAATCAAGAGTCAGAAAGGGAATTCATTTGTTCAAATTCACACTAGTTACTGGCAAACTAGAATAGGATCCAGATCTCATGAGTTCCAGTCAAGCATATTTTCCTGCTCCTAATATTTATTTTAGTAAACTAATTTTGCTTACAGAATTTCATAACACCTTTTGAGATAGGTAGTGACACCTTGGTTATCACAAAACTAGGGGTAGAGCACAGCCAAAAAGAAGCACGAGTATTTAGTATAATTTTTTAAATTAATTTTATACTGCGCTTCTTTACAAACTTTACCGATATCATTTTTTTTCAATATCTGGGTTTTGGTGGCACAATCTGGATTATTTATGTCGTATCATAATTTTGCAATGTTATTTCAACTATTGCATTTTCCTTTGATTTGTCACTATTATTCTTTCCAGTAAGACTAACCATTGCACTATGTGTTCACTATTATTCTTTCCAGTAAGACTAACCATTGCACTATGTGTTTTCAAAGAAGATGGTACAGCTCCTCTAGAGGAACAACTGAGTAACTTAAGGAGGGAGACTAACTGTTTACCTAAGGTAGTTGAGTCTTAACTCGTGGTGTTTTATGCAGTTCTCCTTAGCCCAGGAAGATGCCTTCTAGAATAAACCCAATTGTGCCTAATCCATTTTGATAACCTTTCTTAAAAGATCTGGCTGGGCAAGATGGCTCACATCTGTAATCCCAGCACTTTGAGAGGCTGAGGCAGGAGAATTGCTCAGAGTTCAAGACCAGCCTGGGCAACATACATCTCTACAAAAAAAACAAAAATAAAAAAATTAGTGGGGCATGGTGGTGTGCACCTGTATTCTCAGCTACTCGGGAGGCTGAGGCAAGAGGATTGCTTGAGTCCAGGAGGTTGAGGCTGCAGTGAACCATGATCGTGCTATTGCACTCCAGTCTGGGTGACAAAACAATGGGTGACCCTTTCAAAAAGAAAAAAAAAAAAAGAGATCTGTCATCTGCTTTATTTATAATTCTTTTGTGAAATATCAAACAAATCACTTCTCTCCTTTGGGTGCTCCGATGATGTAAATGTCATGAAGTCAAGGCATAATTGTTCTTACTTGGCAGCACTTAACTTAATGGCATATCAATGACATGCCATTGAGTGTTAACTCTGTAAATGCATGTGATAACTATATCCCAAATTGCAGCTCTAGGATACAATTCCAGGATCTCCAGTGTCCAGGTACCCAACAGGCACCACAGCATGCTACTGTACTCAGCTCCAACCTATACCCCGGCCAATCATGCTACTTCTTCTATCTCAACCTGAACTTTACACTGAGAAACATTCTATCATTTCCCCTCCCTTCTAAGTTTTGATCTAACTAAAAATATTGGATGCTCATCTTTCAGACAATGAGCTCCTTAAGGAAAATGACTATGAGATATTTAACTTTGACTTTCCAGTGACTGACAGCCTTATGATGGGGATTTGATAAATGTGAATCAATAAGTGAATGAATAAATAAATAAATAAGAAATGAATGACTGTTTCAAATCTCTCCCATACAAAGATAATCCTACTGACACTATATCTTAATTATGCCCATTTTTCTCTTCTTTGATAATTACTTGCCCTTTCCCTAACTGCAGCTCCCTTCATCTTTGCCTCAAAATAAACCATCCCTTTTCTGCTATGGTCCAAGATTATGGGGAATTGTTAGGCTCGTAGAAGATGCTGGTCTTCTAACATGTCATAATAATAAGGTACTGGTTGACATGCCCCAATAAATTATTAGATGTTTATTGGGAGGCAATGATCAGGTTGCAATTTGCAAGCAAAACTGACATAATTCAATTGATTAACTATGGCCAGAACATTGAGGGGGGCACATCATTTCAAAGTTGCAGGGGCTAGAATGGAAATCAGTGAGGAAAGGAACTGGAAGAAAACTAAGAGGTATAATACTAGATGGTGTTAAAGTTGATGTGAGCTTCTAAACACAACCACAGAGGCAGCTCATACCTTCCCAGCCCCAATCCCCTGTAATGAGCTCTGCATTGTTGATGGTTGCTCAGCAACCACACTCCTTTCCACATGCCTATCTCAGTTGCTTATTAAGGATTTGTGGTTTCTCATTTTTTTCTTTTACCTTTTAGAACTGCCTTTGAGATTCAGTTATTAATAACAATCCAAATGTCAACAAATGGACTATTTGTTTTGAAAGCTGAGCACTACTCAAGATGGTCCAGTTGCTATAAAGAATTTTGTGTTATTGACCTCACAAACCCAAGGACAATATCCAAGTCAGAGACTTTAAATGTATGGATCCTTCACCCCTAAGCACCTCTTCTAGGAATTTAACCCAAGGAAGTATTCAGAAACATGCTCACACTGATGGCTTATTTTTTGTAAAATTCAAAAACTGGGAACAATCTTAATTAACATTATATATCCATACGATAGACTGTTATCAGCTAAAAATTAAATTGTAATGGGATATTAGCATCATTATTATTAACACGTAAACATTTATTATATACTCTTTTAAAATGCATGCTATTTAAACTTTTTATTTTATATGTAAGTACATATATAACAAATAACTAGACAGATGAAAGCAAAATGTTGACAGTGGTTATTTTGGGTGGTAAGATTATGGTGAACTTTGTTTTATAACTTTGTAGTTATTTGGTATTTTCTAGGTTTCTTATTTAAAAATATATTACTTTTGTAACTAAAAACTTTAATAAAAAATAGAACAGGCAAAAGAGATAACTTATATGCTGGGAATTCAGAAATAGTGAAATTTTTTTCCTGCTTCTCCAAAACTACCTTTGGAATAAGTTTATTGGTATCTAAAATTTCACAGTTAGAGATATATTTCTTTTTTCTTTTTCTTTTTCTTTTTTTTTTTTTTTGAGATGGAGTCTGGCTCTGTCCTCTGTCACCCAGGCTGCAGTGCAGTGGCGCCATCTTGGCTCACTGCAACCTCCACCTCCTGGGTTCAAGCAATTCTCCCTGCCTCAGCCTCCCAAGTAGCTGAGATTACAGGTGCCCACCACCATACCTGGCTAATTTTTGTATTTTTAGTAGAGAGGTGATTTCACCAAGTTGTTCAGGCTGGTCTCGAACTCCTGACCTCAGGTGATCCATCCACCTTGGCCTTCCAAAATGTGGAATTACACGCGTGAACCACCATGTGGCCGAGATACATTTCTTTGTCCTTACTTTGCATCTTTTGCTAAAATGAAAATATAACTAAATGGGGAAACATTAATTCTATTAAGCATTTATACCATCAGAGACAAGTGTTTTTAAGCTACAAGTTTATGAAATCAATTTATTGGGTCTTGGCTTAAACACAAAATAAATGAAATAAAATGGAATGGAAAATATTTGTGTTTTTCCTTCTTAGTAAGGGAAGGTATTATTTAATGATATTTTAATTTAAATTACATATGTATATACTGGGACATGAGGTAAAATATATTCTTTATTGAAGAACACAGTCAAAAAGTTTGGAGGTCACTGCCATAGAATGAACACTAGATCCTGCCCTGAAAATGTGTTTTTGATTGTGGTGGACATATCTGTGAAAGACCACCGGGTGCTTCCGATGGATAAAAGAGAAATCTCTGGGTTTTAAGGATGCAGAAAGGGAGATGAAGGCATCAGAGGACACAATTTGTTCTGTGGCTATTCTTGGCTGTCCTTGGCTTCCTTGGGGAGCCTGAACTGTGGCACAGAGCTCTACTCAGCAGTTTCCTGGAAAAATGGATATTCTGCTGCTATTACAGTCATAGTGGATGAATTTTTTTTTTTTTTTGAGATAAGGTCTCACTCTGTCACTCAGGCTGGAGTGCAGTGATGTGATTAAAACTCACTGTAACCTCTCACTCCTGGGCTCAAGTAATCCTCCCACCTCAGCTTCCCAAGTATCCAGGACTTCAGCTGAGGGCCACCATGAATGGCTAATTTTAAAATTTTTTTGTAGAGACGGGGGTCTCTCTATTTTGCCCAGGCTGGTCTTAAACTCCTGGGTTCAAGTGATCCTCCTCCCTCAGCCTCCCAAACTGCTGGGATTACAGGTGTGAGCCACTGCACCCAGCCTATGAATAGAATTTTTATAGTTAGTAAAGTTTAGGACTATAAGATCACTGTAACTCAGTGGGCTCCTCAAGATCTTACTATCTGTTGTTACCTAAACAAAAAACCAGCTACTTGCTCTGTGATGTGAAAGTGGTATAACCTTTACAAGCCACTGGAAGAATATTTTCTAACAACTGAATGCACAAATACATTGATACATTTTCAAATGATATGGGGAGAAAGATTATAGGGCTTCCTTCACCCTTCTAGGATCCAAGATTCTAAACAATTTGGGAAATCAAAATTTATCCTGCCTTACTATTCTGTACCAGTGGATGGGTTTTCATTCTTTCTCATATATTCTTTGTTCCCATACCATCCAGAATTTCTCATTCAAGCAAAGGAAACTGAGAAAAAAATGCACTAAGTTATACATGATTTTATGTTACCTCTTCAATGGGTGTTTGCTTTGGAAAGAGGACCTAACAATGTCAAGAAGATATTCAACACAAAGCAATAAATGCAGCCTATGACAGGCAGGTCAGGAAAAGGTCTATAATATATACTTCCCATGTTTTGACCTTCATTATTTTTGACATCCTTCCTCAAGTTAGAAATCTAGGTCACAGCCAAGCCACCTTGGCTTTGCTAATCATGTGTACTTATGTGAAACTCTCAGTTGGAAAAGAATAATGTGAAGTGGCAGGCACCACTTAAAATACATTTTCTAGAGAAGATGGTTGCAGAAGCATGTGGTTTTTGGGGCTAGCAATTATAGAATTTCGGGTATATGGTGTCCAAGGTCAGTAGTGTAAGTTGGGGTTGTCTATGCCCAATAAGAGAGCCATGGGATCTTTATTGGCGTAACTCTACAATGTGATTTAGGCTCTCTGACTGTCATAGAGATTCTATGCCCTTTCTAAGATATGTTAATATATTTCTTGCTATTTAAATTTGGTTAGAATGGGCCTGGCGCAGTGGCTCACCCTGTAATCCCAGCACTTTGGGAGGCCAAGGCAGGTGGATTACCTGAGGTCAGGAGTTTGAGACCAGCCTGGCCAACATGGCAAAACCCTGTCTCTATTAAAAATACACAATTAGCCAGGCATGGTGGCACACGCCTGTAATCCCAGCTATTCAGGTGGCTCAGTCACGAGAACTGCTTGAACCTGGGAGGCCAAGGTTGCAGTTAGTTGAGATTGTGCCACTGCACTTTAGCCTGGGCCACAGAGCAAGACTCTGTCTCAAAAAAAAAAAAAAAATGGTTAAAATGAGCTTTGTTGTTTGTGACAAAGAACCCCAATTAATACAGGCTCCTTCCTTCAAATTATACTATGTAGACAAAAGTGGGCAAACTATGGAGAAATTATCTAGTAATAATGTCAGATAGTTCTTCCATACATGTTATCTAGTGCTCACCTAAAACAGAAAACATCTGATGAAAATTTATTGTTTAATTTTCAGTTATTCGAATAAGTGATATTTGCTTTGGGGTCTTAAAGGTAAAAACATTGAGAAATAAGATGGAAGCCTTGACAGGTACAGCAACTCTTTCTTTGCCATTTGCTGAAATGACTACTTTTAAAATTCTTTGTTCTACTGAAATGATATTTTATTACTAGATTTACACTAATCAATGAATTCTTTGTCCTTGTACAAAAAAATTAAAAAGCTATAAAGTAGATAAGTATATAGAAAAAAATAAGTAGGATAAGTAGATAGAAAAAAAAGACATTCCTTTAACCATGTCATTGTGCTTTAGATTAATATTAAAAACAACATAAGAATTGCAAAGTTTTGTTCCTTTTTTTACTGACCTAGTTAATTTAAGCAGAATTTATGGTAAAGCTTCATACATAGAGATTAATAAATACTTCTTAACCAAAAAAAAAAAAATGGCTTATAAGGACAGTTCAGGGTCATGAAAGCCAGAATGGAAAAGATGTCTTCCCATTTAAAAGAAATTTTCATTGATTCAATGGCTCTTCTGTCATAACAGCCAATTTTTCTGGGCCATTGCTTCAAGAGTTCTATTACATTCACATATTATACGAGCCATAATACAAACAAACAATCCAGTCATTTAAATTTTACATAGAAAATGGCTGACTAGAGGTACCTGACACTCACCTCCTGCACAAATAAGAACTAAAATAACTATGCTTCAAATGGAGAATCTAAGGGAGAACACTGGAATTTAGCAGAGGAAACACTTGACACCAGGAAGGAGAGGGAAGTAAGGAAGTCTGCTGGGGCAAGATCAGCTGGGATCCAGAGAGACTTTTCAGTACAGGGAAAGGGTAAGTGAGTGATCCCCAGTGGTCTACATTCCCACTATGGACTCTTGCACTTCTAGCCATGGGAGAGCTCCTTGACCTTTGGGGAGTCTGAGGCTAGTATAGGAAGCTGCCTGGAGTCTGCATGACAGCATTGCTCCAGATAGAGAGTTCACATTAGGTCCCACACATGCCTTGAGACCCAAACAGCTGCAGCACACCAACATTTTGAGAGCCCAGCTCCCACCAGGCTGCATCTCCCCTGAGGCCCAGCATCTCCTGCATGTACTAATCCTTGGAGCCCCACTGACATCCCCTTGTGTCTACCTGGAGGGCTGCAGTAGCATGATGCTGTTTGGACCCAGTAGTGTGGCCTGGTCCCCAGCACTCTCTCCCACACAGTGTCCTACATTCTGGGAAATGGGTGATGCAGCACACCTTGTGGCTGCTCCTGGGACAAAGAGAGCCAAGGACAGGGTTGCCCTACCCACTGCTGCTGCTGCCATCACAGCCACTGGAAGCAGAAGTACCTGCTCTCCAGAGCTTGAAAGCCACCTGCCTAGGACCACTGCCATTGACAGTAACACTGCCCCTCACCTCCCACAGGAGACAGCTGCAGTATACTTGTACATGCCCTGAGGACAGGCTCCCTCTACCCATCGCCTCCTGAACTTGCTGCCCAAGAACCTGGGGACAGCCCCATTCTGCACAACACAACCCATGTGCACCACTAGGGGACCTGAGAATAAGCCCTCTCAGCCTGGCACCACCCCTCAGTGCCCAGGCATGCCACCTGGGGATCTCCCAATTCCATTGGTTGAGTCAGGTGTGTGCGCAGACCACCAGGAAACCTTACAACAGGCCCAGAACAACTGCTGAGACCCAAGCCTGCTGTCTGGAGGCCTGGAGATCTCCCCACCCCATCTACCACCTCTGGCATCAGTGCACTCTTTCCAGGGACCTGAGGATGGGTTCACCCAGCCTGTTGCCACCATACACATTACCTGGGGGGGTTGAACATTGGCCTGCCCATTTGATTGCAGCCATTGATAACATCAGCATATGCTGCCTGGGAGCCTTAGTATTGTCTTGCTACTGTTACTGCCATTGCCCATGCCATACCTGCTGTCCAGGTACCCAAGGACCCACCCACATGCCAAACCCACCAATATGACTGTTGGAATCCAAGCAAGCTGTCTGGAGGCCCAAGAATTAGTCTGCTTGAACCCATTAACACTGGTGCCTGCATACACCACTTGGAGGCCCAATGACAGGTACACTTGGCCCTGTCACCACTGAGTCTTGAGGACTGACCCACCTGGTATCCCTGTCCCCAGCAAAGACTCACTACAGCCTCTGCTAACAACTGCAGCCTAAGCCACTGAGGAAATCACAGACACCACTAATGATATTTACAGCTGAAGAAATAGTGTGGAGACTACATGACTATATAGACACAGAATCAAAGTTAAAGTGTCCTACTAACTAACACCATAGATAGATCTTCAGGAAAAAATCATTCCCTATGAAAGCCACTTCAAAAAATTGAAAGAAGCCACTATTACACAACATGTGCAGATATCAACAAAAAAATACCAAAAGAGAACAAGAGTTTCTGCCTGGTAATCCAGAAAATTCTTCTGGACCTTGTCCAAGACCATAAAGGTGGTACTTTTATGAGTCTGAAAGAAACATACCATTACTGGGCTCGGGGTGACCCCTAAAGCAGGTACAGCTTAGATCACAACACCCAACTTCTTGACAATATCTGGAAAGCCTTCCCAAGAAGGATGGGCACAAAGAAGCCCAGATAGTGCAGACTAAAATAAATACCAAACTCCTCAATGCTGAGACAACAAAGAACATCTACTAGCATCAACACCATCCAGAAAAACATGACCTCACCAGATGAATTAAATAAGGCACTAGAAAACAATCCTGGAGAAACAGAGATATGGGACCTTTCAGACAGATAATTCAAAATAGCTGTGTTGAGGAAACTCAAAGAAATTGAAGATAACACAGAGGAGGAATTCAGAAATCTACCAGATAAATTTAACAAAGAAACTGAAATAATTAAAAAGAATCAAGCACAAATTCTGGAGCTGAAAAATGCAATTGCCATACTGAAGAATGCATCAGAGTCTTTTAATAGCAGAATTTATTAACTTAAGAAAGAACTAGGAACAGAAAACCAAATACCACATGTTCTCACTCATAAGTGGGAGTTGAACAATGAGAACAATTGGACACAAGGGGGGAACATCACACACTGGAGTGCCAGGTCCGACCAGCAGACCCTGGCCAAATGACAGATGAACAAATGCACTCAGACACAGACCTAGTGAAAGAGCGGGCTAGGGGACCGGGCCACCTACAGACACCGAGAAGGGTGCTGTAAAGACTCAGCAGCAGCAGCCCTGACTAGCTGGTGCTGTGGGCATTTATTTAGTACAGATTTAATGACAAAGGCTTGAGTCAACACTCTTTGTGGGTTAATAACATTGCCGACCCCCAAAGTAGAGACAACATGAGTAAACAACCTTTTTTGAAAAACTCCTCTACATTCCCTTGTGTCTATGCCCTAAGCTTTTAGGCTTCTGATAAGAGAATCTGGCTGCCTTCAGCCAAATCCTTTTCCGAAGCTTTTGTAAAACCTTCTGGCCTTCCGAGAAGGTTTGCATCTTTCTGCAATTTTTCCCACTACTCTGACAGATCTCCTACACCAGAGCCTGTTGGGGGTTTGCAGGAAAGGGTAGGGAGAGCATTAGGACAAATACCTAATGCTTGTGGGGCTTAAAACCTAGATGACAGGTTGATAGGTGCAGCAAACCACCATGGCACATGTATACCTATGTAACAAACCTGTACATTCTGCACACGTATCCCAGAACTTAAAGTAAAATTTAAAAAAAAGAGAAAGAATTAGTGAGCTTGAAGGCGGGCTATTTGAAAATACACAGTCAGAGGGGACAAAATAAAAAATAATAAAAACCAATGAAGCACACCTACAGCATCTAAAAAACAGCCTCACGCAAATCTAAGAGTTATTGACCTTGAAAAGGAGGTAGAGAAAGAGATAGGGGTAGAAAGTTTAATCAAAGGGATAATAACAGAGAACTTCCAAAATCTTGAAAAATGTATCAGTATCCAAATACAAGAAGGTTGCAGAACACCAAGCAGATTTAACCCAAAGAAGACTACCTCAAGTCATTTAATAATCAAACTTCCAAAGGTCAAGTATAGAAAAAAAGATCCTAAAAGCAGCAAGGGAAAAGAAACAACATACAATGGAGCTCCAAAACATCTGGCAGGAGTCTTTTCAGTGGAAACATTATAAGCCAGGAGGAAGTTACATGCCATATTTAAAGTGCTGAAGGAAAAAAAAAAGTTTTACACTAGAATAGTATATCCAGTGAAAATAACCTTCAAACACGAAGGAGAAATAAAGAGATTCCCAAAGAAAAGCTGAGGGGTTTTATCAACACCAGACCTGTTCTACAAAAAATGCTAAAGGGAGTACTTCAATCAGAAAGAAAAGGACATTAGTGAGCAATAAGGAATCACTTGAAGATACAAAACTCAGTGATAATTGTAAATAAACAGAAAAACACAGAATATTATAACACTGTAATTGTCAATGTAAACTACTTTTATCCTAAGTAGAAAGACTAAACGATGAACCAATAAAAAATAATAACTACAGGTTTTAAGACATAGTGCATACAATAAAATATAAATAGAAAAAACAAAGTTTAAAAGTGAGGGGATAAAGTTAAAGTGTAGAATTTTTATTATTTTCTTTTTACTTGTTTGTCTTTTTATGCAAACTATGTTAAGTTCCTATCAGGTTAAAATAATAGGTTATAAGATAGTGTTTGCAAGCCTCATGGTAATCTCAAACCAAAAAACATACAATGGATACACAAAAAGTAAAAAGCAAGAAACTAAACCATGTCACCAGAGAAAATCACTTTCACTAAAGGAAGACAGGAAGGAAAGAAAAAGAGAGAGAGAAAGAAAGAAAGAGAGAGAGAAAAGAAAAGAAAAGAACAGAAAAAAGAAAGAGGGAGGGAGGAAGGAAGGAAAGAAAAAGGAAGGAAGGAAAGTAAAAGAAAGAAAGGAAGGAAAGAAAAGAGAAGGAAGAAGGGAAGGAAGGAAGGGAGGGAAGGAGGGAGGGAAGGAAGGAAGGATGGAGGGAACACCACAAAACAACCAGAAAACAACAAAATGGCCAGAAGTAGGTCCTTACTTATCAATAATAACATTGAATGTAAATGTACTAAACTCTCCAATCAAAAGACGGAGAGTGACTGAATGGATGAAAATCAAGACTCATTGATGTATTACCTACATGAAAAACACTTCACCTATAAAGACACACATAGACTGAAAAGAGAAGGATGAAAAAAGATATTCCATACAAATGGGAACCAAAAAGAGCAGTAGTAGCTATACTTATATCAGACCAAATAGATTTCACAACAAAAACTAAAAGAAGAGGCAAAAAAAAAAAAAAAAGTCACCATACAATGGTAAATGGGTCAATTCAGCAAGAGGATATAACAATTTTAAATATATATGCACCCAGCACTGGAGCACCCAGACATATAAAGTAAATATTATTAGAGCTAAAGAGAGAGAGATAGGCCCCAACACAGTGATAGCTGTAGACTTCAACACTCCACTTTCGACATTGGACATATGTCCCAGACAGGAAATCAGTGAAGAAACAATGGACTTAATCTGCACTTATAGACCAAATGGATCTAATAGATAATTACAGAACATTTCATCCAATGACTGTAGAATACACATTCCTTTCCTCAGTACATGGATCACTCTCAAGGATAGACCATATGTTAGGTCACAAAACAAATTTTAAAACATTCAAAAAATTTGAAATAATATCAAGCATCTTCTCTGACTACAATAGAATAAAACTAGAAATTAATAACAAGAGAAATTTTGGAAACCATAGAGATATATAGATATTAAACAATATGTTCCTGAATGTCCAGTGAGTCAATGAAGAAATTAAAAAGGAAATTGAAAAATTTCTTGAAACAAATGGTAAGAGAAACACAACATACCAAAACCTATGAGATACAGTGAAAGCAGTACTAAGAGGGAAGTTTGTAGCTAAAAGTGCCTACATCAAAGAAGAAGAAAAACTGCAAATAAAAAATCTAACAATGTATCTTACAGAATTAAAAAAGCAAGAGCAAACTAAACCCAAAATTAGTAGAAGAAAAGAAATAATAAAGATGAGAGCAAAAATAAATGAAATTGAAATGAAGAAAACAATATAAAAGATCAATGAAACAAAAGTTTGGTTTTCTGGAAAGTTAAAATTGGCAAACCTTTAGCTAGACTAAGAAAAAAAAAGAGAAGATTTAAAAAATCAGAAATGAAAAAGGAGACATTACAACTGATGCTGCAGAAATTCAAAGAATTATTAGTTGCTACTATGAGCAACTATATGCCCATAAATTGGAAAATTGAGAAGAGATGGACAAATCGTTAGATACATACCATCTACCAAGACTGAACCAGGAAGAAATCCAAAACCTGAGCAGACCAATAACTGAGATCAAAGCTGTCATAAAAAGTCCCTCAGCAAAGAAAAGCCTGAGACCCTATGGCTTCACTGCTGAATTCTACAAAACATTTAAAGAACGACTATTAATCCTACTCATACTATTCCAAAAAATAGAGAAGGAGGGGATATTTCCAAACTCATTGTATGCGGCCATTATTACCCTGACACGAAAACCAGACAAAGACACATTTAAAAAAAGGTAAACTACAGGCCAATATCCCTGATAAATATTGATACAAAAATCCTCAACAAAATACTAGCAAACTGAATTCAACAATATATTAAAAATATCATTCATTATGACCAAGTGGGATTTATCCCTGGGATGCAAATGTGGATCAACATATGCAAATCAATCAATGTGATACATTATATAAACAGAATGAAGGATAAAACCCATATGATAAAAATCATTTCAGTTGATGCTGATAAAAGCATTTGATAAAATTCAACATCCCTTCATGATAAAACCTGTTAAAAAACTGGGGCTAGAAGGAACATACTTCAACATAATAAAAGCCATATACAACAGACCCACAGCTAGTATCATAATGGATGGAGAAACACTGGAAATCTTTCCCCGAAGATTTGGAGCATGACAAAGATGTCCAATGCCGCCACTGTTACATCAACACAGTATGGAAAGTCCTAGCTACAGCAGTGAGACAAGAGAAATAAATAAATGGCATCCAAATTGGAAAGGAAGAAGTTACATTGTCCTTGTTTGCAGGTGATATAATCTTATATTTGTTAAAACCTAAAGACACCACCAAAAAACTATTAGAACTGATAAATTTAGTAAAGCTGCAGGATACAAGATCAACATACAAAAATCAGTAGCATTTCTATATGCCAACAGTGAACAATCTGAAAAAAATTTAAACTGTAATCTCATTTACAATCACCACAAATATAATTACATAGCTAGGAATTAACCAAAGAAGTGAAAGATCTCTCTATAATGAAAACTATAAAACACTGGTGAAGGAAATTGAAGAGGACACCAAAATGAAAAAATGTTCTGTGTTCATGGATTGGACTAATCAATATTCAATATTGTTAAGATGTCTGTACTACCCAAAGCAATCTACAAATTTAATGCAATTGCCATCAAAATACCAATGATATTCTTCACAGATATAGAAAACCAATCCTAAACTTCATATGGAACTGCAAAAGACCCTGAATAGCTAAGGCTATTCTAAGCAAAAAGAACAAAACTGGAGGAATCACATTACCTGACTTCGAATTATACTACAGAGCTATAGTAATCAAAACAGTATGGTAATGGCATAAAAAAAGACACATACACCAATGAAACAGAATAGAGAACCCAGAAACAAATCAACACACTTACAGAAAACCCATTTTCCACAAAGTTGCCAAGAATATACACTGGGGAAAGACAGCCTTTTCAATAAATGATACCAGAAAAACAGGACATCCATGTGCAGAAAAATGCATCTAGATATCTGTCTCTTACCATATACAAAAATCAAATCAAAATTAATTAAAGGCTTAAATATAAGACCTTGAACTATGCAACTACTACAAGAAAACACTGGGGAAAATCTCCAACACATTGGATGGGCAAAAATTTCTTGAACAACACTCCACAAGCACAGGCAACCAAAGCAAACATGGCCTAGCGGGATCACATCAAGTTTAAAAGCTTCTGTGCAGCAAAGAAAACAATCAACAAAGTGGAGAGACAAACCACAGAATGGGAGAAAATATTTGCAAACTACTCATCTAACAAGGGGTTAATAACCAGAATATATAAGGAGCTCAAAGAACTCTATAGGAAAAAAATGTAATATTCTGATTTAAAAAAATAAGCAAAACATTTGAATACACATTTCTCAAAAGAAGACATACAAATGGCAAACAGGCATATGAAAAGATGCTCAACATCATTGATCATCAGAGAAATGCAAGTCAAAAGTACAATGAGATATCATCTCACCACATTTAAAATGGCTTATATCCAAAAGAGAGGCAATAACAAATGCTACTGAGGATATGGAGAAAAGTGAAGCCTTGTACACTGTTGGTGGGAAAGTAAATTAGTATAACCACTATGGAGAACAGTTCGGAGGTTCCTTGAGAAACTAAAAATATAGCTACCATGTGATCCAGCAATCCCACTGCTGATTATATACCCAAAAGAAAGGAAATCAGGGCCAGACGCAGTAGCTCGCACCTGTAATTCTAGTACTATGGGAGGCTGAGGTGGGCAGATCACGAGGTCAGGAGTTCGAGACCAGCCTAGCCAACATGGTGAAACCCTGTCTCTACTAAAGACAGAAAAAATTAGCCAGGCATGGTGGCATGAGCCTGTAATCCCAGCTACTCAGGAGGCTGAGGCAAGAGAATCACTTGAACCCGGGAGGCAGAGGTTGCAGTGAGCTGAGATCACACCATTGCACTCCAGCCTGGGCGACAGGGTGAGACTCTGTCTCAAAAAAAAAAAAAAAAAAAAAGAGAAAAAAAAAGAAAAAAGAAAGGAAATCAGGATATTGAAGAGATATGTGCACTCCTGTTTGTTGCAGCACTGTTCACAATAGCTAAGATTTGGAAGCAACTTAAGTGTCCATCAACAGATGAATAGATGAAGAAAATGTGGTTCATACAACATTGAAGAAATGATGAAGAAAATGTGGTTCTACAAAATTGAAGATGTGGTTCTACAAAATTGAAGAAAGCCTATGTGACACATGGGATGCCAAAAAGCAATCAAAAGGGATTTAGACATCCAGATATCTGATCCCCCAAATGGAAACAACCCAAAAAGGTCTTCAAGGCACATTATAGTAAAACTGTCAGAAGTCAAAGACAGATAATTCTAAAGACAGTAAGACAGTAGTCACATATAAAGGAACTCCATCAGACTAAAAGTGGATTTGTCATTAGAAACCTTGTAGGTCAGAAGAGAATGGATGATATATTCAATGTGCTAAAAGAAAAAAAATTAAAATTAAAAAAACTATTAGCCAAGAATATGATCCCCAGCAAAACTATCCTGCAAAAATAAAGGAGAAAAAAATATTTGCCAGACAATCAAAACAGAGGGAACTCATCACCACTAGATCAGCTCTACAAGAAATGCTCAAGGGAATCCTATATCTGGAAGTGAAAGGATGATATCTACCATCATGAAAACACACAAAAATATAAAGTCACTGGTAGAACAAACACACATATGAAAAAGAGAAAGGACTCAACCATTACCACTATAGAAAACCACCAACCTGCAATGATAAACAGTAAGAGAGAAACAAAGGAACAAAGCACATACAAAACAACTAGAAAATAATGAACAAAATCACAGGAACAAGTTCTCCCATATCAGTAATCTTGAATGTAAATAAAAATTCCACTTAAAAGATATAAACTGGCTTAAAAAAATTTTTTAAATGACTGAACTACATGCTGCCTACAAGAAACTTAATTTACCTATAAAACACATATAAATTTAAAGATGGAAAAAGTTAATCCACATTAATGAAACTCAAAAATGAGCAGTAGTAGTTATAATTATATCAGATAAAACAGACTTTAAGTTAAAAACAGTGAAAAGAGGCAAATAAGGTCATTATATAATGATAAAGAAATTAATTCAGCTGGGTGCGGTGGTTTATGCCTGTAATCCCAGCACTTTGGGAGGCCGAGGCTGGTGGATCACCTGAGGTCGGGAGTTTGAGACCAGCCTGACCAACATGGAGAAACCCCATCTCTACTAAAAATACAAAATTAACAGGGTATCGTGGCACATGCCTGTAATCCCAGCTACTTGGGAAGCGGAGGCAGGAGAATTGCTTAAAACTGGGAGGCGGAGGTTGCAGTGAGTCAGGATTCTCCCGTTGCACTCCTACCTTGGCAACAAGACAGAAACCCCATTTCAAAAAAAAAAAAAGAAATTAATTCAACAGAAGGATATAACAATTCTAAATATATATGCACCCAACACCAGAGCACCCAGATTCATATAGTTAATGTTATCCGATCTAAAGGAAAAGACTTCAATACAATAATAGTTGGGGACTTCAAGACCCCACTTTCAGCATTAGACAGATGACCTTGACAAAGAATCAACAAAGAAACATGGTGTTTAAATGGCACTTTAGGCCAAATGAACCTAACAGATATTTACAGAACATTTTATCCGTAATATCCTGAATAAAGATTCTTCTCATCAGCACATGGAACATTCTCTAGGACAGAACATATGTTATGCCACAAAACTAGTCTGAACACATTTTAAACAATTAAAATAATATCAAATATCTTTTCAGACCACAATGGAATAAAAGGAGAAATCAATAACAGAAGAACTTTGAAAACTGTAAAATATGTAAATTAAACAACATACTCCTGAATGACCATTGGGTCAGTGAAGAAATTAAGAAGGAAATTTTAAAAACATTCTTGAACAAATGAAAATGAAGACACAACATACCAAAACCTATGGGATACATCAAAAGCAGTGCCAACAGGGAAGTTTATAGTAATACATGCCTATATTTAAAAAAAAAAGGGAAAAATTTCAAATAAACAACCTAACAATGCACCTCAAGGAACTAGAAAAGCAAGAAAAAACCAAACACAAAATTAGTACAAGGAAAGAAATAATAAAGATCAGAGTAAAACTAAACAAAATTGAGACTAAAAAACATACAAAGTATCAATGAAATGAAAGGCTGTTTTGTGAAAAGATGAAAAGAAAATCAATAGACTGCTAGCTACACCCACCACGAAAAAAGGAGGGAAGACCCAAATATACAAAATCAGAAACAAAAAAGGATACATTACAACAGATACCACAGAAATACAAAAGGTCATCAAAGACTACCATGAACAGCTAGATGCTAACAAACTGGAAAACCCAGAGGAAATGGCTAAATTCTATTTATGGACATATACAACCTACAAAGATTGAATCAGAAAGAAAGAGAAAACCTGAACAAATCAATAAGAAGTAACAAGATTGAATCAGTAATAGAGTCTCCCAACAAAGTGAAGCCCAGGACGAAATGGCTTTATTGCTGAATTCTATCAAACTTATGAACAATATCTAAGACCAATTCTCAAAACTATTCCACAAAATTGAAGAGGAAGGAATTCTTCCTAATTTATTCCATAAATTGGTAAATGCACACAGAAATGATAAATATTCAAGTGATACATATTTTTAAAACTGACTTAATTCTTACACATTGCTTGCATGTAACAAAATATCACATATACTACATAAATATGTATGAATATATGTATTAACAAAAATTACGCAACAAAGACAAGTTTAAAATCCTTATTCTGTATGCATCAATATGTGTGTGTGTGTGTGTTATTTTTCTTTTTCAAAAAGCTGGAACCAGTATTTTGGTTTTTTAATTCTCAAAGATGTAGCAAAAAGTTTAACAATTGTCTTATTACCGGCTGGGCGCAGTGGCTCACGCCTGTAATCCCAGCACTTTGGAAGGACGAGGCAGGTGGACTGCCTGAACTCAGGAGTTCACAACCAGCCTGGGCAACATGGTGCAACCCCATCTCTACTAAAATACAAAAAATTATCCAGGCATGCCGGCGTGTGCCTGTAGTCCCAGCTACTCAGGAGGCTGAGGCAGGAGAATTGCTTGAACTTGGGAGGTGGAGGTTGCAGTGAGCCGAGACTGTGCCACTGCACTCCAGCCTGGGCAACAGAGTGAGACTCCACCTCAAAAAAATAAAAAAAATTAAAAAAAGAATTATCTTATTATCTTTTGCTCTTAATACAATTTGTTATGTGGGGAGGAGTTTTTGAGAACAGGCTTAAGCCTTCCAAGGCCCAGTAGAACACACAGTTAAATATCAGTAACTAACATTTGTACTTTAATCATGATCATAACAATTTAAGACACATTTTTATTAGCTACCTCTACTATAAATCTCACCAGAAAAGAACCTGAGTTTTGGTACCACTTATGAACAGAAATGTTTTCTTTTGGCTTTAACATTGCAACACACAGAATAGAAGTATTGTGTGTGCCATGCAATACACAGAAGAGAAGTATTGTGTGTGCCATGAGACTTTTTTTTTTTTTTTTGAGACAGAGTCTCACTCTGTTGCCCAGGCTGGAATGCAGTGGTGTGATCTTGGCTCACTGCAAGCTCCACCTCCCGGATTCACAACATTCTCCTGCCTAAGCCTCCTGAGTAGCTGGGACTACAGGCGACCACCACCACGCCCAGCTAATTTTTTTGTATTTTCAGTAGAGACGGGATTTCACCATGTTAGCCAGCATGGTCTCGATCTCCTGACATCGTGATCCACCCACCTCGGCCTCCCAAAGTGCTGGGATTACAGGTGTGAGCCACTGCGCCTGGCCGAGACTTTTAAGATATATATGAGATTAGCATAATAACTACTTTCAAAGGAGAAAATTGGGGGAAAGTAAGCATAAAAAAACTCTGACCTAGAATACATCTCATCAACTCAAAAAATACCTATTTTCAAGGTTTTGTGACCAGTTTTCTGGAGTAGAGAAGAAAACCTAGGCAATACCATTCAGCACATAGGCATGGGCAAAGACTTCATGACTGAAACACCAAAAGCAATGGCAACAGAAGTCAACATTGACAAATGGGATCTAATTAAACTAAAGAGCTCCTGCACAGCAAAAGAAACTATCATCAGGGTGAACAGGCAACCTACAGAATGGCAGAAAATTTTTATAATCTATCCATCTGACAAATGGCTAATATCCAGAATCTACAAAGAACTTAAACAAATTTATGAGAAAAAAACAATGCCATCAAAAAGTGGGTGAAGGATATGAACAGACACTTCTCAAAAGAAGACATTTATGTGGCCAACAAACATATGAAAAAAAGCTCATCATCACTGGTCATTAGAGAAATGCAAATCAAAACCACAGTGAGATACCATCTCATGCCAGTTACAATGGCAATCATTAAAAAGTCAGGAAACAACAGATGCTGGAGAGGATGTGGAGAAATAGGAACAGCTTTTACACTGTTGGTGGGGGTGTAAATTACTTCAACCATTGTGGAAGACAGTGTGGTGATTCCTCAAGGATCTAGAACCAGAAATACCATTTGACCCAGCAATCCCATTACTGGGTATATACCCAAAGGATTATAAATCATTCTACTATAAAGACACGTGCACATGTATGTTTATTGCCGCACTATTGACAATAGCAAAGACTTGGAAACAACCCAAATGCCCATCAATGATAGACTGGATAAAGAAAATGTGGCACATATACACCATGGAATACTATGCAGCCATAAAAAAGGATGAATTCATGTCATTTGCAGGGACATGGATGAAGCTGGAAACCATCATTCTCAGCAAATTAACATAGGAATAGAAAACCAAACACCACATGTTCTCACTCATAAGTGGGAGCTGAACAATGAGAAAACATGGACACAGGGAGGGGAACATCACACACTGGGGCCTGTCAAGGGGTGGGGGACCTATGGGAGGGATAGCATTAGGAGAAATACCTAATGTAGATGATGGGTTGATGGGTGCAGCAAACCATGTGGCACATGTATACCTATGTAACAAACCTTCCTGTTTTGCACACGTATCCCAGAACTTAAAGAAAGTATAATATAAAGAAAATTATTTTAACAAACTTATTTGAAATGTTTGCAAAACTGCTTGGAAAAGCTAAGCTAAAATTTCCTAAGAAAGAAAGAAGCTGGAAAAAAAAAGAGCAGTAGCAAGACTGATGAAATAAAAACTTCTGTTCAGAGTCAAGTATGAAGTGGCATTAAAGAACAAAAGCTCTGAAGTTGAACAAACTAGAGTTTTAATTCTAGGTCCATCATTTGGCTTCTGTATTATTTAATCTTTGTTCTTCAGTTTTCTTATTATTAAATGGATAAAATATGTGTTAATACCAGTCAGGATTTCACGTATTTAAATGAAAAGTACTTTACATAGTATATTGCATATAATAAACTGTCAATAAATGGTGCTGATCTTGGTGATGATGATGATACTATTTCGGAGAAAGCAAGGCAAGAATAGAGCAGTGTTTTCTACAACTGGCTCATCAGTTCTCAGGCTTCACCCTCTACCTATTAAGATAGAACTCCAGGGAGTGGAACCTAGAAATGTACATTTTTTTTAAAAGGTCCTGGTGACTGTGTTAATAGGCTAATTTTGAGGCCATTAGAATTTTGTATAGGTTGCTGGCGTTCTACTAACTTTTGTGACGTGAAAGACACCACGACTGCAAAATGTCTCAAAGTAACCAAGTAAAGAACTTGTGGGTGAATCATTACCTGAGCTCCTTCTTTACACCTGTGTGCATCTCTAGACCTGGTATAGAGGTTACCCTCCAGCTATACACAAAGCTAGTATGCTAATTTAAATAATCTCTTTAATGAAAAAATAGACAGGTGTTAACATTCTCTGTAAGACTTATAAACACATTGAAAAAGCAAATAACTAAGCCTATGTTGATTCATAAACAATATGTCTAACCTCTGAAAATATCACCAGGCTATGAGCGAACTGAGACTCAGTGCAACCTGAGGCACAACTTGCAAACTCCACTTACCTTCATGTTCCCGTTAGTGGTTCTCTAATCCTATTCTGGAGAGCTATATGCCACCAAGAGGCCACAACCCTAATCCTGACTCTGCAGTTTTCTGCTCTGGCAGGCAAGGTGGATTCATGGACACTTCCCTGCATCCTTAATTGGATAAGACTCAGCTCTGGGGTGTCAATGAACGTGAATTGGATTGTAAAGTAGAGAAAACAAATGAAATTGCTTCACTTGTAAGAAATGGCAGTGAAGATTCCTGAAGCCCTTCCCAAGTCCATGTAATGTATTTATTTTAGGTACTTTTGTAATGCTTGTATTCTCTGGACTCAATGTTGGTCACACATTCTGAGATGTATTCTATAAAGGAGCATCACCTCCTTTGATAGACTCCAGATTACCATTCAGAGCAAGACATTGCATTATATGATGCACAATTTTAAAAAGTCAATTGATCTCTGGGAGACTGACAGAGGGAAATAGACTATACCCCTTAGCAGGATTTTTTGGGGCACAGCAATGACAAGACAATAACAATAATAATAATAATGTGACCTTTATGCAAAACTTTATAATTTATAAAAAGCACTGCACACCTGGTGCAGTGGTTCACACCTGTAATCCCAGCATTTTGGGAGGCAAAGGTGGGTGGATCACAACAACGTCAGGAGTTTGAGACTAGCCTGGCCGGCATAGTGAAACCCTGTTTCTACTAAAAATACAGAAAATTAGCCAGGCGTGGTGGTGGGTGCCTGTAACCCCAGCTACTCGGGAAGCTGAGGCAGGAGAATCACTTGAACCTGGGAGGTGCAAGTTGCGGTGAGCTGAGATGGTGCCATTGCACTATATAGCCTGGTGATAGTACAAGACTCCGACTCAAAAAAAAAAAATTGCAAATGTGGACTTAAAGTTCGAGTTTTGAGAAACCTTATTTTATTTAGTTTGATATCTATAATCAAAAATAAAACAAAAAGGACAACATTAAGAAATTACTTACCTAAATATACAGATATCAACTATTGAAGTTAGATTTTGATTTCCAATTCTCAATTCACTTCATAATTTTAAGTCTAATATTTTCACTGTAAGGTGATTTGATCACAATTTGTATGTAGTAGGGAAATATTATCTGACTGAAACCTTTTCATGTTTTTCCAAAATCAAATGTGATAGCTCCTTTACAGAAGGTTTTACTGAATTGGGTGGAGGTGCTAATTAATTGAGGCCTGAAGTAGGAGGGAACATCTTATTACAGATCTTAATGTGTCCACACAGAGGTATTATTTATTGGTTTCAACAATTCTTTCTCAAGGTGTAGTTAGAAAAAATAAACTACTATATTTAACACAAAGATCATATTGCAAAGTCTCTTTCATGAGAAAGAAGAGCAAGTGGAAAGCTTTATATGAAATCTTCAACCATAATTAGAGAGGTAATAATAAAATTTCCACTGAATACATAGGAAGAGATACCAGTTCAATAATAATTACATAGTGTGTCTTAATAACACTCTACAATCACTAATTAAATAATCCAAATATCTTTCCTATGAAGTAGGGTGAGTATTGTCAATCTTGTTTTGTCAATAAGAAAATAAAATGCAGAGTGGTTCCATGACATGCCCAAAGTCATACAAGTGAGTTATGGAAAATTGAGATTAGAATCCACAGCTCTGATTGTGTTATTCCTAGAAATCATTAATCTTCTTTATCCCAGTTTTTGGGCTAAAATATTGTTTTTTATGTTTTATAATTATTATTATTTCTGATTTTTTTTAAATGCCACCCCATTGTATGTAGAGCTCCTTTCTTCTGTCTAATTTAAGAACTTGCTAGACATTCACTAGACTGTCATGATTCTATGACTATGTATCTATTTTCTGATACGTATGGAGGGGAATAAAGGAGATGACAGGAGAGGTGTAGAGAAAATAATGAGATTTACATTGTAAGGTATGCATACATATACAAATACATGGGTATGTTTGCACACATCTTAGATTGTAAAAACACACATACCTACACATGTATATTCTATGTGACCCATAAAGTCTCTCAGAATGTACTAATGACTATTTTGAACTGAAATTACTGGGGAATGAAATAACGCTACCCAAAAATATTTGTGGAAATAAATTAGACAAGAGCTACCAGCTATCTTAGCCTGAACCAGATATAATAGAAAAACTATTTTCATTCTGGTTCCATTGTTGACATATTCCTTTAACCCAATTATCTTTTGGATGATATCTAACCAGAGAAGTAAATATTGTTGTACTAGTAGATTCTCATGGTGCTGATAAAGACACACCTGAGACTGGGTAATTTATAAAGAAAAAGAAGTTTAATGGACTCACAGTTCCACATGGCTGGGAAGGCCTCACAACCATGGCAGAAGGCGAAAGGCACATCTTACATGGAGGCAGACAAGAGTGAATGAATGCCAAGTGAAAGAGGCTTCCCCTTATAAAACCATCAGATCTCTTGAGACTTATTCACTACCACAAGAACAGTATGGAGAAAACTACCCCCATGATTCAATTATCTCTCACTGGGTACCTCCTACAACACGTGGGAATTATGGGAGCTACAATTCAAAATGAGATTTGGGTGGGGACAAAGCCAAACCATATCATTCCACCCCTGGCCCCTCCCAAATCTCATGTCCTCACATTTCAAAACCAATCATGCCTTCCCAACAGTCCCCCAAATTCTTAACTCATTTCAGCATTAACTCAAAAGTCCACAGTCCAAAGTCTCATCTGAGACAAGGCAAGTCCCTTCTGCCTGTGAGCCAGTAAAATCAAAAGCAGGTTAGCTACTTCTTAGATACAATGGGGGACAGGCATTGGATAAATACACCCATTCCAATGGGAGAAATTGGCCAAAATGAAGGGGCTAAAGGCCCCATGCAAGTCCAAAATCCAGCAGGGAAGTCAAATCATAAAGCTCCAAAATGATCTCCTTCAACTCCATGTCTCATATCCAAGTCATGCTGATGCAAGAGGTGGGCTCCCATGGTCTTGGGCAGCTCCAGCCCTGTGGCTTTGGAGGGTACAGCCTCCCTACTGGCTGCTTTCATGGGCTGATATTGAGTGTCTGTGGCTTTTCCATGTGCACAGCGCAAGCTGTTGATGAATCTACCATTCTGGGGTCTGGAGGATGGTGGTCCTCTTCTCAGAGTTTTACTAGGCAGTGCCCCAGTGGGGAATCTCTGTGGGGGCTCCCACCCCACATTTCCCTTTCACACTGCCCTAGCAGAGGTTCTCCATAAGGGCCCCACCCCTGCAGCAAACTTCTGCCTGGGCATCCAGACATTTCCATATGTCCTCTTAAATCTAGGCAGACCTTCCCAAACCTCAATTCTTGACTTCTGTGCACCCACAGGCTCAACACCATGTGGAAGCTGCCAAGCCTTGTGGCTTGCACTCTCTGAAGCCACAGCCTGAGCTACACCTTGACCCATTTTAGCCATGGCTAGAGTGCTGGGATGCAGGGCACCAAGTCGCTAGGCTGCATGTAGCAGGAGTCCCTGGGCCTGGCCCATGAAACCATGTTTCCCTCTTATGCCTCTGGGCCTGTGATGGGAAGGGCTGCTGTGAAGACCTCTGACATGCCCTGGAGACATTTTCCCCATTGTCTTGGCGATTAACATTTGGTTTCTCGTTACTTATGCAAAGTTCGGCAGCCGGCTTGAATTTCTCCTCAGAAAATGAATTTTTCTTTTCTATCTCATTGTCAGGCTGCCAATTTTCTGAACTTTTATGCTGTTTCCCTTTTAAAACTGAATGCTTTAAATAGCACCTAAGTGACCTCTTGAATGCTCTGCTGCTTAGAAATTTCTTCTGCCAGATACTTTAAATCATCTCCCTCAAGTTCAAAGTTCCACAAAGTTCTAGGGCAGGGGCAAAATGCCACCAGCCTCTTTGCTAAAACACAGCAAGAGTCACCTTTACTTCAGTTCCCAACAAGTTTCTCATCTCCATCTGAGACCACCTCAGCCTGGATTTCATTGTCTATATCATTATCAGCATTTTAGTCAAAGCAAGTCAAAGAGTCTCTAGGAAGTTACAAACTTCCCCACATTTTCCTGTCTTCTTCTGAGCCCTCCAAACTGTTCCAGCCTCTGTCTGTATGCAGTTCCAAAGTCATTTCTATGTTTTTAAGTATTTTTACAGCAGTGCCCCACTACCCAGTACCAATTCATTGTATTAGTTTGTTCTCATGCTGCCGATAAAGACATGCCCAAGACTGAGTAATTTACAGAGAAAAAAAGGTTTAATGGACTCACAGTTTCGGGTGGCTGGGAAGGCCTCACAATCATGGTGGAAGGTGAAAGGTTTGTCTTACATGGAGGCAGACAAGACAGAATGAGAACCAAGTGAAAGGGGTTTCCCCTTATAAAACCATCAGATCTCGTGAGGCTTATTCACTACCATGAGAACAGGATGGGGGAACCACCCTCCATGATTCAATTATCTCCCACCGGGTCCCTCTCACAACACATGGGAATTATGGGAGCTACAATTCAAGATGAGATTTGGGTGGGGGACATGGCCAAAGAGCACTGGTTTCAGAGTCCAAGAACTGCTGTTTAAGGCCCAGCTTCACTGTGTAAGATTGGAGAGCCTCCTTAACCATTCATTTTCCTCAAATGTTGCAGTAAGTAGGTTAAAGATCACAACAAGATATGTCCTGCTAAATATCTGCACGTAAGCTATTTACTGATACATAACATAGTTGGCACTGGGGGCCCTGTTGAATTACTGGGCCCCTTCCTTCAACCCAATTCCCCTACTCTTTCATCCACCATGAAGCTTCCCTCTTATTACATCATGTGGTCTGAGGATCCTATAGGATAATGCACAGGAATTCTTTATAAATCTAAGTGGGGCTGCAGGGGATAGGATGTAAATATTTGTTGTTACCAAAGGTGAAGTGGTATGTCAAAACCAAAAAGGGGTACAAAGTTATGCCCATGATAGCCAATAAGAAACTTTTATGCAACCACCGAAATTCTTGTGGCTTCTAAGATGAAGCATATATTTTGAGTAAACTTCGATGTAATTTAGTTGTAATATATTAAGCCCCTAGTAGACATGTGCATTTTCCATATGCAGGACACAAATTATTTTACTGAGTTTTAAAAAATCCATTATATCTTGTTTAAAACCTCTAGCAATAAGGGCAAGATGTGTTTTGAGTGCTCATCTATAACCACAAAATTTCCTCTCAGAAAACTTAACTTCGCCTTCAATTATCAGAGTCAGTGGAGAAAGTTTAACTTTACATGGCATTTCCTTTCCTTTTATTTTTCAAGTTATGAGAGATTTTAAACTTATAGTAAAATAATAATAATAGCAAATACTCATACCAGTATGTGTGCCAGGTTTTGTCCTAGGCACTTTACATGTATCAAGCCACTGCATTTTTTTTTCTTTTTATTATTATTATTATTATTATTATTATACTTTAGGCTCTATGGTACATGTGCGCAACGTGCAGGTAAGTTACATATGTATACATGTGCCATGCTGGTGCACTGCACCCACCAACTCGTCATCTAGCATTAGGTATATCTCCCAATGCTATCCCTCCCCCCTCCCCCCACCCCACAACAGTCCCCGAAGTGTGATGTTCCCCTTCCTGTGTCCATGTGTTCTCATTGTTCAATTCCCACCTATGAGTGAGAATATGCGGTGTTTGGTTTTTTGTTCTTGCGATAGTTTACTGAGAATGATGATTTCCAATTTCATCCATGTCCCTACAAAGGACATGAACTCATCATTTTTTATGGCTGCATAGTATTCCATGGTGTATATGTGCCACATTTTCTTAATCCAGTCTATCATTGTTGGACATTTGGGTTGGTTCCAAGTCTTTGCTATTATGAATAATGCCGCAATAAACATACGTGTGCATGTGTCTTTATAGCAGCATGATTTATAGTCCTTTGGGTATATACCCAGTAATGGGATGGCTGGGTCAAATGGAATTTCTAGTTCTAGATCCCTGAGGAATCGCCACACTGACTTCCACAAGGGTTGAACTAGTTTAGAGTCCCACCAACAGTGTAAAAGTGTTCCTATTTCTCCACATCCTCTCCAGCACCTGTTGTTTCCTGACTTTTTAATGATTGCCATTCTAACTGGTGTGAGATGGTATCTCATTGTGGTTTTGATTTGCATTTCTCTGATGGCCAGTGATGGTGAGCATTTTTTCATGTGTTTTTTGGCTGCATAAATGTCTTCTTTTGAGAAGTGTCTGTTCATGTCCTTCGCCCACTTTTTGATGGGGTTGTTTGTTTTTTTCCTGTAAATTTGTTGGAGTTCATTGTAGATTCTGGATATTAGCCCTTTGTCAGATTAGTAGGTTGCGAAAATTTTCTCCCATTTTGTAGGTTGCCTGTTCACTCTGATGGTAGTTTCCTTTGCTGTGCAGAAGCTCTTTAGTTTAATTAGATCCCATTTGTCAATTTTGGCTTTTGTTGCCATTGCTTTTGGTGTTTTAGACATGAAGTCGTTGCCCATGCCTATGTCCTGAATGGTATTGCCTAGGTTTTCTTCTAGGGTTTTTATGGTTTTAGGTCTAACATTTAAGTCTTTAATCCATCTTGAATTGATTTTTGTATAAGGTGTAAGGAAGGGATCCAGTTTCAGCTTTCTACTTATGGCTAGCCAGTTTTCCCAGCACCATTTATTAAATAGGGAATCCTTTCTCCATTTCTTGTTTTTGTCAGGTTTGTCAAAGATCAGATAGTTGTAGATATGTGGCATTATTTCTGATGGCTCTGTTCTGTTCCATTGATCTATATCTCTGTGTTGGTACCAGTACCATGCTGTTTTGGTTACGGTAGCCTTGTAGTATAGCTTGAAGTCAGGTAGTGTGATGCCTCCAGTTTTGTTCTTTTAAGCCACTGCATTTTTACAATAACCATTTTAATACACCAATTTTCCTCATTTTACAGGTGAGAAAGTGAAGCCTAAAGTTACACAGCTAGTAAGTGGCAGAACTGGAATTTGAATGCAGCTTGTTTGGCTCTAGTTTGGGTACTTTTTTTTTTTTTTTTGAGACAGAGTCTTGCTCTGTCACCCAGGCTGGAGTGCAGTGGCACGATCTCGGCTCACTGCAAGCTCCGCCTCCTGGGTTCATGCCATTCTCCTGCCTCAGCCTACCAAGTAGCTGGGACTACAGGCGCCTGCCACCACGCCCGGCTAATTTTTTTATTTTTTATTTTTAGTAGAGACAGGGTTTCACTGTGTTAGCCAGGATGGTCTCGATCTCCTGACCTTGTGACCCGCCCACCTTGGCCTCCCAAAGTGCTGGGATTAAAGGCATGAGCCACCGCACCTGGCCTAGTTTGGGTTCTTAAGTGCTTCATGATTCCATCACTTTGTACAAAGATAACATAACCCTCCAAATCTGATAGATGTTAACATTTGGCATATTAGAAGCAGATTACTTTCTTTCTTTCTTTCCTTTTTTTTTTTTTTTTTTTTGAGACGGAGTCTCACTCCGTTACCCAGACTGGAGTGTGGCGGCACAATGAAACCTCTGCCTCCCGGGTTCAAGAGATTCTCCTGCCTGAGCCTCCCGAGTAGCTGGGATTACCGGTATGAGCCACCACGCCTGGCTAATTTTTGCATTTTTAGTAGAGACCGGGTTTCACCATGTTGACCAGGCTGATGTTGAACACCTGATCTCAGGTGATCCACCCTCCTTGGTCTCCCAAGGTGCTGGGATTACAGGCATGAGCCACCGCACTCAGCCCAGATTACTTTCTTCTTTGGATGGTGGCAAGATTATAAACAGAACAGAGCCAGTTGACCCATACTTTGTGCCCCTTCCTGAACCCATTGTTCTTAATAGAGCATTTCCAATGAGCCAACATTAGTCAGGAAAGCATTAGTTTTTCAACAGTGGCACAGTGTGTCTTTGAAAATTCATGCCTGAAAATCCTACAAGTGTATGAGAAAATATGATTTTTAAAAGTTGAATTATGGGTCAGATATTTTAAAATGCTAACATGTTGCAAATTTTGCTAAAAAATGTATTCTTCATCAGACATTTACCTTTAACTGAAGGAAAAAATATGGACAGTACTGGATGGGATTCATAACCAATACTGCCTGATTTTTTTCACAATACATCATCATAATAAACTCCTTGATTCAGTTATCTTCTTTCAAGGTATGCATTCTCTTATGGGCTTCGCAGTGTTATTCAATAGCAAGTGTGTTATTGTAAGTGTTTTTGTATAATTCAAATAGTGGATTTAAGAGTTAAGATTTAAGAATTTCCATAATACCTCACTGTTCTGTATAGCAAATGGTTTTCTTGCATCAGAAAAAAATCCACATTAACCTTTAAAATAAGATTTTTAAGATTTGTTGAAGCCCTTAATTTACTGTCCTTCCTAGTTCTTTTAAAACCCTGGTCAAAATAATTTTATCATGCTGCCAAGCTAAAGCAAAGTTTTATTGGGCTGTTTAGTAGTTCGTTTACTTACTTACTTATTTATTAATTTTTTGAAATGAAATTTCACTGCTGTTGCCCAGGCTGGAGTGCAATGGTGCGATCTTGGCTCACTGCAACCTCTGCCTCCCAGGTTCAAGTGATTCTCCTGCCTCAGCCTCCCAAGTAGCTGGGATTACAGGCGCCCAGCTAATTTTTTGTATTTTTTGTAGAGATGGGGGTTTCACTGTGTTGGCCAGGCTGGTCTCAAACTCTTGACCTCAAGTGATCCACCTGCCTTGGCCTCCCAAAGTACTGGAATTACAGGAGTGAACCACTGCACCCAGCCAGGTTAACAGTTAGTTTAATATCTACAATTCAGTGACTTCTGAATGTGAAATAAAAACTTACTTTTGCAACACATAGATTCAAGCAGCATCTTAATCACATATATTATCAAATTATTCAACAAATATTTATCAAGCTTCAATTCCAGGCACTTTTCTATATATAGGGATACCGCCATGAACAAAACCTGCCCTGTTGAGCTTACATTCTAGTGCGGGTAGGAGGGTTGCATTTTATAGGATTTTTCTGTCATCAGGAGAGTGGTCAGCTCTGTCTTTGGTGTCCATTAATAAAATGAGTTAGTTTCTGCTATGGTTTGAATGTTTATGTTCCTCTAAAATTCCTGTGTTAAAACCTAATCACCCAAGTGATGGTATTAAAAGATGAGGGTCTTTGGGAGGTGATTAAATCATGAGAGCAGAGACCTCATGAATGGGATTAATGCCCTTAGGAAGGAGGCTTGAAGGAACTTGTTAGACTGTTTTGACCTTCTACCAGAAAAGGAGGAGCAGTTTATTTTGCAGCTTCTTATATGACAGAAAGACTAATGGGAGGAAGTTTTGAAACAGGTAAATGCTGCCAACCATATTTTTATACAGTACACAGTTTAGGCAGGAGTTTTTAATCTGCTCTCTCTGGCTGGGCTTCAGGGATCAGTAGAACCTTTTACATTATAAAGAAAATTTTATATACATCTGCATTCCTCTCTTTGATCAGATTATTAAGGGAGTTCAGTCTTTCTTAGCTAAGGCCATTGTTGCTATTTTGGGTGGAATCATGCTTTTTTGTGAAGGGCTATCCCAGGTTTTGCAAGACATGTAGCATCTTTGGAATTCTGTACAATATTTAAATGCAAGTAGTAACCTCTTGTCTTTGTGACAACCCCAAACAACCCACATATTCATAAATGCCGCCCGGGGTGCTTGGATTGAAAAATTGCTGAAGGTTACATATTCCCAAAGAAGATTGAGGAGAGCACTGTTTTCTAAAGCTTTGACTGCCACAGTGTTGAAAGATTTTTTTCTTGCTTATAGGATGATCTACTTACAGAGAATAGATGGATGGGACTGGAAACCTCAATTAGGTGGATTAACAGGTATTGTGGGAGTACCTGAGAAAGAGAAGTGTAGAAAGAAGGCATCAAAATGAGGTATCTGACTTTAAGTTCAGAAGTTCAAGCAGTTCTAGAGGATGACAAAGTTCAACTGTGGCCATGGAAGTGAATGGCTCATGTGGGTGGAGACGAATATCATTAGAGATGAAAAGGTCAAGGCATAAAACGACCCATGTAGTTAGATGAGTTATTCATATGTGGATTGAAAAGACTCAGAATAGTGGCAGGGCTTGAAATGAAAGAGAATTGTGCTAGGTAATAGAACTTTAAAACGTGAAGCTGACATCTGATATTTGAAAAGCTGTTCAACATCTCCAATAATCACAAAAATACAAAGTAAAGAATAATTGGGTTCTATTTTTTTTGCCAGTTTGATAAACTTAAAAGATTGATAATATATATTACCTACTGGGGACAAAGGAGACAAATTGACACTCATGCATTACTGTAGGAAATGCTACGATCTTTTTGGAAGAAGATCTGGCAATGTGTATTAATTCTTCCATCCCACTTTTGAGAAGCTATTCTGCAGAAATACACTTAGCAGCATGGAAGCCACATAGACAAAGCTGTCTATTGCAGTCTTGATAGCAGTATTACAAAAAACTAGAAACAATTAAGATACCGATCAACAGTGGAACAGTGCACCACCTTATAAAGTAGTAGGCACTTACAAAAAGAACAAGTTAGAAACAAATGTTTTAAAAGAAAATATCTATAATATATTAGGTAAAATGTTTTTAAGTTACAGAATTATGTGGAGTAAACAGAAGTAAATAAATTCTATACATGTTTGTATGTAAATAGAAAAAGGGCCATATGCAGTGGCTCACACCTGTAATCCCAGCACTTTGGGAAGCCGAGGTGGGTGGATCACGAGGTCAGGAATTTGACACCAACCTGGCCAACATGGCAAATCCCCAACTCTACTGAAAAAAAAAAATACAAAAATTAGCCAGGGGTGGTGGCAGGCGCCTGTAATCACAGCTATTCGGGAGGCTGAGGCAGGAGAATCGCTTGAACCTGGGAGGCGGAGGTTGCAGTGAGCCAAGATCGTGTCATTGCACTCCAGCCTGGGTGACAAGAGCACAACTCTGTCTCAAAAAAAAAAAAAAAAAGAAAATAGAGAAAGGTATGAATGCTTACCAATTTGTTCACATGGGATATAAGATTGAAGAGAAGAGAGATTATGAGTGCTTTCCTTATACATCTTGACTTTTTTAAAACCTGTTTTAAGTATGCTTATTACTTTTACCATTGAAAATAAAACTTTCATAATGAGCAAAACAATCCATTTCCTCAAAAGAGATTACATTTTTTTTGTAAAGGGATAATAGAAGTATTCAAATAAATTAAAAGGCAGAACAATTGATGAGCCCTGAAAGAGATGAATGAATTAATAGTTTCTCGAGAACATAATCTAAATTAAGAGCTCTTAGAATTTTTCTCATACCTCATAGTATTTCTAAGGAAAAAAAAAAACCATTCACATTTTCATTCAGATGTTCATGTAGAGGTTTTTCTATAGTGAGATCTACCTTGTGGAAAATTTTCTTCTTTAACCCCTGTGTTAGGGGTATATTCAAATATTTTTTAAAAATTACTTTTGAATATCATAATCTCTAGTTTTGTAACAATTGTAAAACAGTCTTTAGAAATTAATAGGCACTCCCTAACATGTCTTGTTTCATTGTCCAAGAAGTATCCCTAAAACTATTCACAGCGTCTTTAGGTGCTGCCTGGAACCAGTGTAGTGTTTTACCAAACACAGCCCATCTCTAGCCTTTGGCTATAGATACAGTATTACATGTTATGAAAATAGATAAAGAAAAATAAGAAACAGAAGGCATATGATAGGAATGAATCTCAACAAAAGTGATAAAAAATTGGTGCATGTGAATATTGTGCTTTGCAGAACCTGGGGTATAGAAACCACTCCTTCATCACAAATTGTGATAGTATTCTTGTTTTTTTTTCTCCACCCATTTTAAGCTAATGCATTATGTTAGCAGCTATGAACCTGGGAGTCATCAGTGAACTCCACCCCTTACTTCCAGTTTCACAAGAACCATAAGTTGGTGGATAGGTGTGCAGTAGGGTGGTGGCCCTGTCACATCCATCATGCCCCTGCCAGTCCAGTTGTTGAGCCAACAGGAGGCTGCAATGCTACAAGGAATAAAGGACAACTTCTACCCAACTTCTTATCTTCAGTTAAACACAATTTGAAACTTCACTTGTTACATGATATTGTAAGGTCATTGACTTTGGAATCAAATCCCAGCTTTAGAGTTTCTAATTGTATGATTTGGAATGTTATTTTCCCCGCCTATCATTAGTTTCTCTGCCTGTAAAAATAGCGCTTACACCATCTTCATAGAGTTTTTGTAAAGATAAAGTGAGAAAATATGTGAAAACCTTCTAGTACAAAGCATGCTCAGAAAATATTGACTCTAGGCCGGGCATGGCAGCTCACACTTGTAATCCTAGCACTTTGGAAGGCCAAGGCAGAAGGATCCCTTGAGCCCAGGAGTTTGAGACCAATGTGGGCAACACAGGGAGACCAAGAAAGAAAGAAAGAAAAGAAGAAAGAAAGAAAGAAAGAAAGAGAGAGAGAGAGAGAAGGAAGGAAGGAAGGAAGGAAGGAAAGGGAAGGGAAGGGAAGGAGGGAAGGGAAGGGAAGGAAGGAAGGGAAGGGAAGGAAGGAAGGAAGGAAGGAAAGAAAGAAGGAAAGAAAGAAAAAGAAAGAAAGAAAGAAAGAAAAAGGAAGAAAGAAAGAAAGAGGAAACAAAGAGAAAATATTGACTTTATATCTCGTCGTCTACCTGGCTTGCGCTGTCTGACACTGGCCTCTAATTTAATGCTTGTCTCACTATCTAGTTAACTTCCTTTCCATCCTTCCTGGCCTTTTTGCTTCTCTAAATGGATTTTCTTTTCTCCGAACAATTTTTCTTTCTTAAATATTGTGCCCCTTTAAAGTTATAGCCACTAGAGGGCTATCAAACAAGATCCAATCCACTCTCCCTGACCACATTTGGAATCAGATGGTGGGATTAAGTAATCACAAAATGTTGAAAAGACTTTAAAAAGCATCTAATCTAACTCCTAACTTTAAGAATAAGGAAACTAGATATTTAAATAAGCACAAACAGGTAATTGTTATGTTTTTCAAATCACTAGGCCTCTCTATAAATCTATAGTTAAAAAATAAATTTTATGTTTTTTTAAAAGTTTTCTGACTTTCAAACTACTTATTAAAAAAGACATATGTGAGGACAAATAAATCGCCACTAGTATCAAAGGTAGTTTGTAGATTATTTTTGTTAATTCATTTCAAATAAAGTCCAAATATAAATCTACATAAAATCTACAAATAAAGTCCAAAATAAATCTACATAGTCAACATATTCAATTAAAAATGTATAATCGCTAAATTTGAAATATCTTAGATAAGTTTTTTTGCTTTAACATTCAACAAATTGAAATTTGTCTGTACTTAGATATCCAAGCAACTTGATACTGTAATCTCTTAATTTTCAAAACTTATTCATTCTAAAATATACACAAACTATGCCAAGTGTTTATACTTACCTAGAAACTAATACAAAATATAATGCCATAGTTGAAAAATAGCCTTAAGTAAATATTACATGCTATTGAAAGTATAAATTAAAAATTTAAACAATAAAGAAATGAGGCCAGGCAGGTTGGCTCTTGCCTGTAATCCCAGCACTTTGGGAGGCGGAGGCAGGCAGATCACTTGAGGTCACCAGTTTGAGATCAGCCTGGCCAACATGGTGAAACCCTGTCTCTACTAAAAATACAAAAATTAGCCGGAAATCGCTTGAACCTGGGAGGCAGAGGCTGCAGTGAGCTGAGATCGCGTCACTGCACTCCAGCCTGGGCGACAGAGTGAGACTCCGTCTCAAAAATAAATAAATAAAATAAAATAAAGAATGAAATGAAAATTCCATGTAAAATACACAGTCCAGAAGAAACCTTATATATTTGTTCATCTACTTTTCACACATATACACAGAGGCCATGTGTCCAGAAAGATGTTTTCTATTTCACTTTTATTTGTTCCCTACATCACTCTCTCATTTAAAAAATGTTGCTTTGATATTTTTGAGAATGTATCAGACCCCAGACAATTCTACCACAGAAACTCTGGTGGCAGTGAGAGTTTTGTCTGTGTCTTAGATCTTCAGGAGACAGGCCTGAGCAGCCAGAAGCTCCCAAATATGGAAGGGTCAAATATATTATCATGCTTAAGTTACATTTTAAGAAAAGTCACATATAAATTGTTCATAAACTGGTTCTTACATTTGGCAAAATTAAGCTAACATTTTCATATACATTGAACATGCTAAATTCTGATTTTAATGGGAACGAATGACTATACTGTGGAATTCTTGGCTTTAGTAAAATGGGGAGGAGAGTTTTGTTGTTGTTGTTGTTGTTTGTTAAACAGATATATGTTTAGGTGCTTAGAGCATTTTAGGAATCGTATACAAGAAACTTAATTGGACAACCTTGAGAGGTGAGCTGAAGGAGAAAACGTTCACTCTCCATCCCCTTAAATGTTTACTTTTCATTTTATACCCCTGTGTTCCATTTTGATTGAGCGTGTATGTTTGTTTTTTGGCCAGCAGCATCACCTTTATAAAAAGGTTAATTTAATTTGGTTAGGCTAAAAACCTTCTGGTTTGAGCCTTGCATTGCAAACACTACCCATGATAAAACTTTATGTATATTATCTCACATCTTCATTGTCAAGTAGATGTGACTAATACTGGACTCCCCAGGCTACCCTCCATTACCAAATGTGCCTAAATTTGGAGGCTGCTTCAGGCCGCCCTCTCTTTGTGCCTCATTTCCTGAGTCCTCTTTTTTTTTTCTCTGTGTGCACTCACTCCACTGGTGATCTCACCCTGCCCTCTGACCCTTAGGAGATTGTCCAAATTTCCTAGACCCCCTCCACCCTCTAGACACACACGTGCATTGCACCTACCTCTTCAAAAGCTCCACTTGGATATCAAGTAGACACCTAAAATTAAACTTGTTCGAAACTGAACTCATCTTCCCCCTAAAACTTGCTCTACCATAGCCTTCCAAATCTCAGTTGATGGTATATCCAGGCTTCTAGTTGCGCAAGTCTATAAACTGAGTAAAAGAATGACTGGACAGCAGAGTGTGACCCATAATGCCAGCTACCTAAAAATTTAGATAGATTTGGATATTAGGATTGAATATATCATAAAATCATTAAAATGATGTCTGAAATGTTTAAAGTTAACTCATTTTAAATCTAGGATTTAGAGTTTGGCAATTTCATTTCTTTTGAATATGTCACCTTTTTACAAGCTAAGAAACAGAATCAAAACAAAACAATCTGGTCCTCCAGGGATCCAAGGATCCAGGCTGAGTCTTTCAATCATTATCAGAATGACATCATAAAACTAGGTGCTAGCAATAAGGTTATAAACTCAGAATAATAACCACTTATCTACATTTTTCATTAGGAAACAACCAAAAGTCCAGTCCTTAAATGCATGATCTACAGAACACCTTGATTTACAAGGACAAAATGATGCAAATTATATGTGTTCAACCTATTGGTAGACCAGATCCAGAGCTGACAACGAACTGGTAAACAGAGAAAGTGTTTACATTTTAAAAACTTGCTCTGTGGGATAAAAAATTCCTGGTTGCTATCAATAAGAAAGTAAGTAAAAAATATTACAGATGAATCAGAATGAGGCAGGAGAATAGGGTCTGGAGGCAGGGAACCTAAGGACTTCCTATAACTAAATCAAATGGAAAAACTTCAGCTGTGACAGGAAATATCCTCTCCATTTACATAGGGTGTATACTAAGTAGCCAATGAAAACCTCTAGAGGGTATTTAAACCCCCCAAAATTCTGTAACTGGAATGGGGCTCTTGAGCCCCTATGCTTGGGCCGCTCCCACACTGTGGAGTGTACTTTCATTTTCTTTCTTTTTGTTTTTGTGAGATGGCGTCTCGCTGTGTCTCCCAGGCTGGAGTGCAGTGGAGCCATCTCGTCTCACTGCAACCTCCACCTCCAGGGTTCAAGCAATTCTCCTGTCTCAGCCTCCCGAGTAGTAGCTAGGACTACAGGCGCCTGCTGCCATGACTGGCTATTTTTTTTTATTTTTATTTTTAGTAGAGATGGGCTTTCACCGTGTTGGCCAGTCTGGTCTCAAACTCCTGGCCCCAAGTGATCTGTCTGCCTTGGCCTCCCAAAGAGCTGTGATTACAGGCATGTGTACTTTCATTTTCAATGAATCTCTGCTTTTGTTGCTTCATTCTTTCCTTGCTTTGTTTGTGCATTTTGTCCAGTTCTTTGTTCAAGACGCCAAGAATCTGGAAACCTTCCACTGGTAAAAAAACCCACACTGATACTTGATTTTGCCAAGGTCTTCCACTAAAACATGAAAGTAGAGATAAGTATAGGGGATAAGTGAAAAATTCTCCCCGGGGCCTGAAAGCTTGAAGGGATGAATAACTCCTCCCTTCGCAGGCCCAGTCCCAAGGTGCAAGGCTACTTGCGTCAGAAGGGTGCGTCAGCAAGACAGCAGAAGCAGGAAGAGAGCCTGTGGGAAGACACCTACCCTGGCCTGAAGACACCTACCCCGGCTGGAAGACACGTACCCCTGAAGATCTGAAGATCAAGAAAGAGGCCGTGCGGGTACTATGCAGCAGTCACGTCAGACTGGGACACTTCCTGTTTACAGAGGACTATAAAACCCCTGTCCCTTCCTCACTTGGGGCTGACGCCATTTTAGGCCTCAGCCGGCCTGAACCCAGGCGCTCATTAAAACAGCATGTTGCTCCACACCATCTCCTGTTGCCTGCTGGCGCGCTCTCAGGGTTCGAACTTATACAAGAACTCTTCAATAAGATACTTAGACATTTCAAAAGTCAGTTACCTCTTAATAAGAAAGTAGACATACTGCGTTCTTCCATTTGGTACAAAAACAAATTGACAACGCAGAATAAAAGAAATGCTTAACTCTAAAGAGGGTGGTGACAGCAAACACTTTCTACACAGAATAACTTCTCATTTTCATAGTTAGTATTTCTATTCTTCCATCATGCATATTCCTATTGAAAAACTTGGCAGGAGCTTTTGCCAGGGCCAAGAGATAGAAAACAGAACATGTCCTAATTAGCTAATTGTAAGCTCAGTTAATATCTTTGGGATGGGCCCGTAAAATCTAGTTATTGTTCTGTTAAACATATGCAAACTACAGGATTCCTTAGCCCTTTAGCTATAGTTTCTGCTCAATATCTTAAAGTTGGGGCAGTCCCACTAAGACTCTTTTCCTCAGGGCTGAGGTGGGTGCTAGTCATCAAAATCTGGAAAGTTATTGTAGGAGTTAAAATCTCAGTGGGAACGCCAGAATGCCAAGGAGCAGGACTGGAACGACACTTGCCCCACCCTTGCTGATGTAGTGGACCAGCAAGAGGGAGCCTATGATAATGAGAAAGGCATTAATCAAAAACATCACAGTGCCAAGTGCAGTGCTTTATAAGAGATCATAGGAGGGCTTTTCTTAAATTCAAGGTCAATGTAGCTATTCTCTGTGCTGGGGAGCCTTGACTATTTCACTTTACTACTGGGGGTTCCAGCAGCCAGGCTGTTATAATGACAGCATTATAACACACTGACAGCTACAGTCAAGAGCCAGATCCCAGCTTATCTTGCCACCAAGGTTTCCTGCCTTCTAATTTTTCCAAAGTCACACAGAGATTGAGTGATGACTCAAATCCAGGTTCACTTCACACCATAGTATTGCCTGTCTCCTGCCTCTGTGGAGCATTGCTCCAGGCTTCCTGTGCACTCAGTGCTCGCAGACAGTTGGTCTGTCAGACCACATCGTCTGGCCCACCTAACAGCCAGCCATCCAGCAAGGGCTGTTGTTGTTGTTTTTAATAATCCCCTTAGAAAACATTTTAGTGACTGTACACCAATTCTCTGATACTTAACCTTAATTCTTACTTATAGCCCTTGCACATAGTGAAGAGTGGTAATCTGATTAATTCATTCATTCTGAGGACTAAGCTCTGATTTTTCTTATCTTGCCCAAATTCCCACCTAAGGGGTCTGGGGAGTCATACCTTACAAACCATAAATTCTCATCAGATGGGTTTTATTTAACCCTATATATCGTGACTTACTTTCTGATCTGACTCTGGCATAGCATTACGTGACAAAGAAGAAAATCAAATTATTCTACCCAAAACATGTTTCTTTGCCATATTTTGAAATGGCCCTACAAAGCTGTCCTTTGTGGGAAAAAAATTTGCATCTGTAAAGAATCTCTATTGACAGCACTAGATATTTTTCTTCTAGGCCCTCCCAATTCTGAAGAGATTAACTGAGAGTCTAGCATTTTTTAAAGTTCAGAATAGGAAACATTTGTCATCTATTGTCTCTAAGGGCAGCCACTATGAGACTTCAAAAGAACCTTGGTCTCCACAATCTTTTGTCTTAACCTGAACATTTCCTTTCTATGATCCCAGGTCTTTAGACAAACTCAACCAATTGTCAACCAGAAAATGTTTAAATTACCTAAACACCCTCCCTTCCCCCACCACCTTGAATTGTCCCGCCTTTCTGGACCAAACCAATGTATTTCTTAAATGTACTTGATTGATGGCTCATGCCTCCCTAAAATGAGCTGCACCCTAAAAACCAAGCTGCACCCAACCGCCTTGGGCACATGTTCTCAGGACCTCCTGAAGGCTGTATCATGGGCCATGGTCACTCATATTTGGTTCAGAATAAATCTCTTCAAATATTTTACAGACTGTTTTCATAAACAATTGAACAAATATTTCTTGAGTTCCTACTGTGGACCAGGCAAAAGGCTAACAGAAAATCTAGAGCCAAACAAACAAATCCCATAGTGCTTGTCCACATGAAACCGATGATCTAGTGTAAATAGAAATGAGAGATTGGAAATATTAAAAAGCAATAGCAAAACTGCAATTACTTTTGCACCAACCTAATAGATGTTTGTCAAAGAAAAGTAAAATTACATCTATGATATAAATGATATAAAGAAGACAGTGCTGTTATGAGAATTAAACTGGAAAAGAGAGTTCAAGAAAGCTTCCCTGTAGAATTGAAGAAAGAACTGCAATCTGAAGAAAATACGAGTAAAGTCGGTGAGGGGGCAGCTTTCCAGGCAAATGTAATGACCTATGAAAGACTCTTGTGATGCGAGGAGCATCTCCCATTTCAGGAAAGGAAAGAAGGACCTGAAGCACAGAAAGTGTGCTTCAAGAAGAGGCTTGGGAAGAAGGGAATTCAGATTATGTAGGGGCTTATGGACAAAGTTAAATATTTTAGTCTTTCCCAAGAGTTATGAAAAGTAATTGAGAGAACAATCACAGGATTAGATTTGCACTGGGAAAAGGTCACTGGCTACTGCGACTTGAATGGATGAGCTCAAGAGAAATGTGTGCACATGTGCAGCACGTGACATGGATAAAAATGTTCACAGCAGTATGCTCCTCTTAATAGCCCTAAACTAGAACCAGATCAAAGGATTATCAAGAGTAGAGTGAATAAATACGTTGTGCTATAAAAGTATTACCATATAGTATGAGGATGAACAAACAACTACACGCTACAACATGAATGAACTTCATGCACATAACATTAAGTAAAAGAATACAGACAGAAAGATGTAAACAATATGATCCTATCTGCATAAAGTTTAAAGCAGGCAAAACTAACTTGGTGTTAGAAGACAGGATAGTGATGACACTAGGAGTGGGAAGGGCTGGTAATTGAAAGGAAAGCAGCATAGAGTGGGCCTCTGCAGTGCTGGCAAATGCTCTATTTCTTAACCTGGGTGGTGGTTAAACAGGATTTGTGATAATGCATTGAGCCGGATGTTTATGTTTCATGAAGTTTTCGTATATGTGTAATATAACATTTTAAAATATTTAAGAAATTTTAAAGAATAACTTGCCAGGCATGGTGGATCATGCCTGTAATCCCAGCACTTTGGGAGGCCGAGGCGGGTGGATCATGGGGTCTGGAGATCTAGACAATCCTGGCTAACATGGGGAAACCCTATCTCTACTAAAAATACAAAAAATTAGCCAGGTGTGGTGGCATGAGCCTGTAGTCCCAGCTACTCAGGAGGCTGAGGCAAGAGAATCACTTGAACCTGAGAGGTGGAGGTTGCAGTGAGCTGAGATCACACCACTGCACTCCAGCCTGGGTGACAGAGTGAGACTCCGTCTCAAAAAAAAAAGAAAGGAATAAATTGGTAGAGTTAATGAATGGATGTAGAGAGATTAGTTAGAAAGCAATGGCGATAGTCCAGGTCAGAGAAAACATTTATTCTTGAACCTTGCTAATAATGGTGAAGATGGAGAGAAGAGGACTTATTCAAGGGCTGTTATTTAGGGGTCACAATGAATAGGATTTGATGGTGAATTGTCTGTGGAGTATGAAGGGCGAGAAGATGTCATGGATGAGTTCTAGGGGTGACTGAGTTAGGTAGGCAAAGAGGCAGTGCTATGTTTATGAAAAGGGACAAAGTATAGAATGAATGAGGATAAGGGTAAGTTTTTAATGTTTGGTGGCAGAAATGTAAAGGGTCAGCCAATGATCAGCTGTGAGAAAAGCAGGGAGGGGAGGACTGGGCTTGTTCAGAGAGCAGGAAAAGTTTGAGACCAGTTGTGCAGAGTGGAACAGTGAGAGAACTAAAGAAATACAGGAGGATTGCTGAATGGTGCTGACAACTCTTTTGAAGTTGATCATCATGAATTTATAGTGAACATTTTACCTCGAAGAGTGACTTGCTCCAGCAGCACTCAGCTGCTCTTTTCCATGTATGAAGAGAATCAGTGATTAGGATCACACATGATTGGAATTTTGCCAGATGGGTATGATCAGTATAGTTTTTGACTTATCATATTAAGTCGAAATATCAATGAAAGATTGTGATAAAATCCAATTTTTCATACCATTATAAGGACAGAGAATTTTCAATATTCACCTGCCCAGAGTTTCCTGAAAACATGGACATTCACCCGAGAAGATGAGAGAGAGATGAGGGAAGCCAGTGTGACATTTGGACCCTTGGTCATAGGTCATAGGTCTCCAGAATTACTCCTCTCCTCTTTAAGTATAATTTCTGTTGCCACTACAGTCACATATTACCATCTCTCTTTCATTTCCTTATCTTTCTATTTATTATTCTTTTTTTCCAAGTCCCTTGCTCTCCTATGTCCTTTTCCTTTGTGGGGATTGTATGAAAGGACTACCTCTCCCACAAAATTATACTTCCTTCTCTAATGATATAACCATCCAAGGAGCTCACCTTGCCCGCTGCCTAGACAGAGCCAATTCATCAAGACAGGGAAATTGCAGTAGAGAAAGAGTAATTCATGCACAGCCGGCTGTGTGGGAGACTGGAGTTTTATCATTATTCAAATCAGTCTCCCAGAGCATTCAGAGGGCAGAGTTTTTAAAGATAACTTGGTGGGTGGGAGGAAGCCAGTGAGCCAGAAGTGCTGATTGGTCAGGGATGAAATCATAGAGTCGAAGCTGTCTTCTTGTGCTGAGTCAGTTCCTGGGTGGGGGCCACGAGATCAGATTAGCCAGTTTATTGATCTGGGTGATGCCAGCTGATCCATCAAGTGCAGGGTCTGCAAAATGTCTCAAGCACTGATCTCAGGAGCAGTTTAGGGAGGGTCAGAATCTTGTAGCCTCCAGCTGCATGACTCCTAAACCATAATTTCTAATCTTGTGGCTAATGTTCATCCTACAAAGACAATCTAGTCCCCAGGCAAGAAGGAGGTCTGCTTTGGGAAAGGGCTGTTACTGTCTTTGTGTAAAGTATAAACTAAGTTTCTCCCAAAGTTATTTCAGCCTACACCCAGGAATGAACAAGGACAGCTTGGAGGTTAGAAGCAAGATGGAGTCAGCTAAGTTGGATCTCTTTCACTGTCTCCATCATAATTTTGCAAAGGTGGTTTCAATCCCTCCCTTTGGGTTTTGTAACACCTTAATCTTAAGGTGTAGATTATGAAGATAGGAAAACGCTGTGGATCGCTCTGGCTTCTTCCTGCTGACAGGAGACATAGTGGGAATGGGAGTGAACCCCAAGGTGAGAAGAGTGGAACCGCTTTGCAACTGTCTGAGTGTACTCATGCAGGCCTGGTTGAGCTTCCAAGGCTTGCATGGCAGAAACATTAGTACTCTTATCTACAGTTTTACTACAGTGTTTAAGTGAACAGCCTACTGTAAGGTAAATAACGAGTCCTAGGATGAGTAGTACAATTTCCAATTTTAAAAGCAAAGATTTGAAAGCAGTAGTTTGGGGACTTCTGATCCACAAAGAATTTAGAATTTAGCTTACACTGCAGAAAAACACCTCAAGAACAGCTAACAACAGTGTACTATAGTTTTTCTTTTGAAGCATAATTTTTGTCTCTCTAGTCCCCATTTTTATTAAAAACAAATCTTGGTAGAACTAATTTGTTTACAAAATAAACTTTAGTCTTACTGTACTTGGCCTGATTATTTGCATGAAGTGCAGCAAGAGTAATTATTTTTCACTTAGACTAACAAAGCCTAAAAATAAAGCCTTTAAAAATTTGGCTTAGATAGGAGTCTGTTCCATGAGGAATCTCAGATAAGATTTTTTTTTGAGATGAAGTCTCGCTCTTGTCACCCAGGCTGGAGTGCAATGGCATAATCTTGGCTCACTGTAAACACCACCTCCCGGGTTCAAGCGATTCTCTTGCCTCAGCCTCCCGAGTAGCTGAGATTACAGGTGCCTGCAACCATGGCAGGCTAATTTTTGTATTTTTAGTAGAGATGGGGTTTCACCATGTTGGTCAGGCTGGTCTCGAACTCCTGACCACAGGTGATCCACCCTCCTCAGCTTCCCAAAGTGCTGGGATTACAGGCGTGAGCCACTGCGCCCGGCCTCAGATAAGATTTTTTAAAAGCCAAGCCCAGCCATGGGTTTGTACTCTCAAATACCTGTGAGTTGGGCAAATTCCTCTTCTCTCGGATAACTATAACCATATGCCAACCTCTCTCTTGTATACATATTAATACATTTAGTCCCCACAACATTCAATGAAGTAAGTGCCATTATTATCTCCATTTTAAAAATGAGAAACCTGAGGCATGAAGAGGTTATATAACATTCTCAGCAGGGAGATGACAGAGGCAAGACCCCACCAAGCAGTCTTTCTCCAAAGCTAGTGTACCTAATCATCACTCAAGCCAATACCTAAGGCTGGTGGTGAGAAGAGGTGCTGTATTTCTAACAGGCTTTATTATTGGTGAAAATTTGCTTTCTGCTGTGAATTGACCTTTTCGTTGTTGTGATCAGGTCTTGTGGCCATTAGGGTAAGGTTGTTCTGTTGGCATTGAGTTTTTTTTATACAAACACAAAAAGAAAGTAAAAAGACTTTAATTTGAGGAAAGACCTCTTTAAGAAAATTGGCTTGATAATAGTAAGAGTATAGGATCTATGAATTCCTGGACCTAGTCCACCTGACTTGAGGGATGTTGAGAGCTACCCAAAGAAGCAGAAAGAGGAAGGATATACAGTTTGGGGACTCAAAGAGAGAGGAAAACATGGAGCTAGATAGTCCACTTATATAGTTATTGTAATATCTAATTTCTATTGAATCAAGAATTAGAAGACATGTTTGTAAAACTTTTATTATCACCATTCTGTTTGGAATATTTAAACCAGTGGGTTAATTCTTAATTTATTCTGGAGAGGAGGAAAGAAAGTAGATGAAATAAATATTATGAAATTCCCAAGATGCCTAATTTTTCTGTTCAGCAGAAAAGAAAAAACTGCACATTATAATTTTACTTAATAATGTGGGTTTAATACACAAAAATATGAAGGAGTGAGTGCACTTTTTAATATTCCTCTCCTACAGTAATTTTATTCATTCTCAGAAATTAACCTTTATTTTTTCATTCATATTTTTATTTTTTGCTCCATTTGTATTCATTTGTTCACTCATGCATTTATGCATCTATTGAATAAATACTTTTCAAGTGTCCCCTATCTGCCATGTATTGTTCTAGGTGCCATGAATACTAACTAAATAAGACAAGCAAGATTCCTACCCCACAGAGCTTATAGTCTAAGAAGGGTGGAGGTTATATGAAGTTAGAATCAATTGTCATATAAATAAATAAGATAAATGGAGATAATAATAAGTTACATGAACAATACAACTGGGTAATGTGTTGAAGAAGGACTGGTTGGGGGAGTATTTTAGATTGAATAGTCTGAGATTATGTGACAAATAAATAGTGATTGATTGAATGAATGAATGAGTGATTAGGGAAGATACATGATAAAAGGTAGCATATGATAAATATAATGGTAAGATTTGAAATAAAGTCCTCTATGGTCATAATAAAGGAAAATATACAACTGGAAAAAAATTTTAAATGTCCTTGAAACTAGATAGGGTTTTGATAGATGAAGATGGTAGGGTAAGGGCATTGTTGGCTGAGAAAATAAAATGAGTAAGAGGAAAAGCAAAAGGGAACACCCACTGTGTCCAGTCAAGGGAATGAAGAACAGAGGAATGGAGGAGGGATAAGGGGAAACAGCTATTTGGAAGCAGAGAAAACAAATTGAGGCCAGATCATGGTGGGCCTTAAATACCATGAAACAAGTTTTAATTAAAAACATTTTTTTCAGGCTAAGGCTTGAAAAGACATTTGTCTAAAGATGATATACAAATGACCAACAACATATGAAAGGATGCTCACTATCACTAATCATGAGAGAAATGCTAATCAAAACTACAATGAGATATCACATCATACTCATTAGATTGACTCCTATCCAAAAAGTAGGAAATAACAAGTGTTGGTAAGGATGTGGAGAAATTGGAGCCCTTGTGCACTGTTAGTAGGACTGTAAAATAGTGCAGCAACTAGGAAAAACAGGTTGGAGATTCCACACACACGCAAATAAAAACTCAGCAATTCGTTTCTAGGTATATATCCAAAAGAACTGAAAACATGGTCTCAAAGAGATAATCGTACAACCATATTCACACAGCACTATTCACAATAGCCAAGAGGCTGAAGCAACCCAAGTAAATGATTAGGCAAAATATGGTATATACATGTACTGGACTGTTATTCAGCTTTAAAAAGGAAGGAAATTCTATCACATGCTACAACATGGAGGAATCTTGTGGACATTATGCTAAATGAAATAAGCCAGTCACAAAAAAGCAAATACTGTATAATTCCACTTATATAATGTATCCAAAGTTGTCAAATTCAGAGAAACAGAAAGTAGACTGGTGGTTACTTGGAACTAGGGGTTGGAGAAAAAGGAGAGTTTAATGGATATAGAGTTTCAGATCTGCCAGATAAAGTTCTGAACATCTGCTTCACAACAATATGAATATAGTTAACATTACTGAACTGTACACATAAAAATGTTAAAGATGGTAAATTTTATGTTACGTGTTTTTTACCAAAATAAAAAAGAATTCAGTAACTTAAGTCCTCAAAATATTTATGCTGCTTTGTAATAAACTTCTAAGGGGTTGTGTGTGTATATGTGTATGTGCATGTGCATGTGTGTATGTGTGTTAGGTTGTAGTAAAATATATGTATAGAAGGTCCCTGCCTTATGAGAGTTTGACCTAGGATTTTTCAACTTTGCCATTGTGTGGAAGTGATATGTGTCCAGTAGAAACTGTACTTCCAGTTTCCAATTTTGAACTTTGATCTTTTCCTGGGCTAGAGATATGCAGTATGATACTCTCTTGCACTGCTAGGCAGCATCAGTGAGCCTCAGTTCCCAGTCAGCCACTGATCAGAAGGGTAAACAACTAATACTCTACAGTGCACTATGATGCTAGATGATTTTGCCCAACTGTAGGCTAATGTAATGCAACTGAGCACATTTAAGGTAGGCGAGACTAAACTATGATGTTTGGCAGGTTACGTATATTAAATGTACTTTTGATTTACGATATTTTCAACTTACTATCTGTTTATCAAAATGTAACCCTCTCTTAAGTCAAGGAGCATCTGTAGCTGCTTGGATCTACATTAACCTCATTTATCTATACCCTACCTATGTGAGTCTTGGAAACTTGTCTCATATAAACAATGAGCTAGCCTAAAAAAGGGGACTTTGACAATTGCTTCATCAGTCTTTGTCACTCTAGAAATAACAGCATCTGCATGTTGAAAAAGCTCTCATTATATTAGCTTTCCATAAGATGTCACCTGATTATAAGACCTCTTTTGCACCTTCCCAGGTGAGTCATCAGACAATTCTTTAGTTTTCTACATTTGTAGGTCCAATGCATTTTAATTAAATCTAATATATTTAATATATACAAATTAAATATACTTCACATATAAAGTTACCCCTTATTTATATGGATTAAACTAACTAAAATTAAATGATATAGCCAAGTTAATATTATTTCATGTTTATCAATATTTCATTGCTTCATTGCTACATAATCTATTTTTAGGTATAATATTAAATCACATAAAAACTCATAAGTGAATACTTAATCTTTTTGTTTCTATATTGGGTCACAAGTACTGAGACAAATTATGTAACTTTAAATATTATTAACTTTGGAATTCTTGTTTATTATACAACTATAATTGTTTATTTTTCTTTTGCTTTTTAGAACTTTCCTGCTATGTTTATCTGCATTTTGTGGTAACATAAGAGACTTACCTTTGAATGTATAAAACTGGCTCGTTTTACATGATCTGAACTTGAGAAGCTGTTTCTTAGGTTTCAAGACAACATGCTAAATACATGGGACCATCTACTGGTGAAGGATGATATAGTCCTATGGACTGGTTTTATTGGAACTTGTAATAGCCCAAGTTAAAGATCATGAGGATTGTGAAGCCCCAAAGTGTATTTTTGAGGGAATCCTGCTGCCAGAATATGCTTATCACTTAAATTGCAACAGAGTGGTCTTAGATAGAAAACACAAGAGCTGAGAAGATACTACAAAACAAGTAAGTCATTTATATGGAGCCACAACATCTAACAGGCATACATTTGTTTAATATTGATATAGTAAAATATTTCATGAGGGCTCTGACAAGGACTGTCTTGTTAATCTCTGAATCCCTAGCATAGTAACTGGTACATGGAAGTGTCAACAAGTATTTACTGAATCAGTGAATGAATAATGACAACCAGAGCCTCAAAACTTTTGAAAATTTGCCTTATATTCTCCCTTTCCCATACGACCACACCCATAATTTACAATAAAAAAAATACAAATATGAAGTGTAACATAAATTCCCTTTTTAGATGAAAGGTGCATCTATCTGTTTGGTTAACCAGAAACCTTGAGTCAGTAAAAATTATACTTAATATTTATGTTAAAAATAGTAATAATGAAAAATGACCTAAACTAATTAAAAGAAGGTTATGTGGACTTACATAGGCTTTATAATCAAATATTGCTCGTGTCAAATTTCAGATCTGTAGTTTGGGTATTGTATGAGGTTGGATTAATTACTTAACCTTTCTCTCCTCATTTTCCTTTTTTATTAAATTAGCATTTTGTGAAGATTTGGTGGGTCTGTAAATGCAATGATTTGTGCCTACAGCTGTTGACTTTTTGTGACTAAGGGCATTCGTTTTCCTAATTTTCAATGGTCACAAGCATCTTCAGACAGGGACCAAATTTTATTTAGTAATAGAACTTAGCACAGTGCCTGGCATAGGTAGGTACTTAATAAATGTGTTGTATTAATAAAGAAAATTAATATTTAAATAACTATTTGGTGACTATTGTCTATAGTTCTACACACGGTTATATACAATACAATGTATAAGTAAGGTGTATATAGACATATACCCAACATGGCCATTTAAAGTATAGAAACAGGGTATTTTGTAAAAATGGAATAATTTGTAATTCCTTTGATTAATCTAGTCTTTTTCTTAATGGTTAAGGAATTCATAAGGAATGATGAGTTCAAGTAAATACACATCAGATGGAAATTATATTATAATGTACTCACACACAGCCACAATCTCATTTAGCTACATAATGATTTTTACCTTTAAGGACATTTTTCCCATTCATTTTCATTAATACAATTCTGGCTTATAAATAGACCATTGGTTTTGAAAATTTCACAATATGAAATGTAAACCAGCCCTGAACTTGGTAGTCAGGAAAAGCATCAACAATGAAGAAGAAATTGGTTTTTAAAAAAATATTGTATACATCCACCTGAAAGCGCTCATGTGGCAAACATTAGAAGTACAACCCCAAAACATATTCAACATATCTAAATGTATATAATCGGAACTGTAAATAGCCTAGGCTATGTGAAAGTGCTTTTCACTTCTAAATGAGGACAATTTTGCCCATAAAGTAATTATATCAAAGTCATCTTTTTAAATCAATGATTTAATAAACTTTACCATCATTTTATGCATATATCAGAAGTGTGTAACATTCTCTGGACTTGGGTTTCAATGTGTAACAGATTTTTCTAGACTTATTGAATCAAAAAGCTATTCCAAACATATTAGAATAGGATGAATCTATTGCCAAATATGAAACTATACTTGGAACCAATGTTTCAAATAAAAGCTAGCATATTCATTTATGCCTTTACTGACAGACCAAAACTTGAGACAAAAACCAAATTTCTATCAAGAGAAAACCATTCCCACTGTAAACAAATGTAAATTTGAGTTGAGTTTTAAGGTATATCATTCTTCTTGAGATTATTTGAGAGGGATTATTACACATTATCCTGCTTACAAGAACACAAACTGTTTTAGACTCATGCTTGGCATAACATTACATGCTGTAGAAATATAATGCAACGTTTTCATAGAATGCAACTTATTTTTCAAGTTTAAGAGTTAACCTAAAGAATGCACATTTTAAACTCAAGCTCCATAAACTTATGGCATTTTGTTTGACCAAAAATATGTCAAACGTTTGGGCAAATAGATATAACATGGTAAAAGCAGTTTGAAACTTGAAATATTCTTTCTTTTTTCCTTTCCTCATCTATCCCTTGCTGTATTCAAAAATGGCTAGTTTCTCAGTCTTTTTCATGTTTTCCGTAAAATATAAGAGTAGTAAAATATGGTATACCCATCGGACCATTTGGAAACAATTGAATGGTAGATAAATACAAGTTCAAATCAGAGATGTTTTCCCCTCCAAGTTAAGGATATTGGTCCTGAAAAATAAATTCAGAAAACAAATAGGCACAAAAAGCTCATGGAAAACATGTGCATATTAGAACTTTAACATTTAAATTATAGTGTACATAGTTTTTAATACAGAATTTTAGGCATCTTTGAATCCTGTACGTCATAAATAATGAGTCTTTTTTGCTTTAGCTCATGGGTAAAATATATTAAATAATGACTAATTATAAATCTAATATTTGTTTTGGCATTCTTTTCAATGTTTCAAAACAAAATTATCAGGTTTTTTAAAATTATGTTTTATTTTTGTATTATGAAAATTAAGGCATGAAAATTATATACATCCTTCACATGAGGATTTTTCATTTTCTTCTTGTACCTTTAAAAGTTAACTTAAAACACTTGGCTCAGACTTTTCCCCTTGTAGCAGTATAAACTGGATAATCACTTATGTAGAAAAGATTAACGAATAATTTTTAGCAAGTTTAAGTTTTGGTTCCATGCTTCTTAAAAAAAATCTTTAATTCCTGCCTCACTTTTCTAACAGGAAATATTAGTAACTGATGAATAAGTAGGTGATAATACTAACAGAAAACATTGGACAAATGTACTGATCATAATTTTATATTGCATTCCTTCATGTAAGTTGGTTACATTTATTGAAAATTAAAAATGCACTAGTTATCACGGCAGAATTGAAAATGTAGAAATGTTATGATGTTCTATAATGATCATTATGAATGACTTCCAGGTACTCTATCACCTGAAAAGTCTAAGAATCACAGACTTAACATCTATTATGGCTGTCTCAATGGGCAAATAAAATCCTAGGCCACTAACAACTGATCATTCCAATATTCTTCTGGTATATCAACGTGGTATCATAGGCAGCAAGAGATAAAGTTTCAGTCTTGGCTTTCCAACTCCAGTGCACACAAATAGAATAAAATCTATTTCATATGACTAGTCCATATAGATTATTTCTCATTATGTTCAATAAATATTAAATTTACCAAAACCATAATTATTTGCCCTTCTCATTGCTAATGCCTTAGAGGTACATTAATATTGAGTAAGACTGCATAGTTGCTGAATGATTTACTAACTTTCTCGTTTCATTTTAAACCACAGAACAATGATCTTTGCACTTTGTACTTAATTTTCATTTCTTGTAAACAATAACCAAATAACAATAAGACTAACATTATGAAATTTATTTTATTTTCTACACCTCATCTAACTTTTATTGCTATTATAGCCCAGTTTGATTTAAAGGATAATAGCAAAAGAGCACTAAACCAGGGAGTCAGGAGAACTTCATTTGATTTCTCGATCTTTCCTTAAGTAAAGTGCATGATTAGGGCAAGTCTGAGTGTCAATTTTCTCAAAAGCAAAGTAGGAAAAATAGTATTTCTCTCAAAACATTGTCATAAACATTAAGGTGAAATGATGTAAATGGGGATTGTAAATTATAAAGTACTATTCCAATGTATGTTACTAATATGATTCTCAGAATCCTTAAGTCTTTTATACCACTGCAGTTCTTAAAATGTAGACTCATCCTTGGGCAAAAAAACAAGCTGTGTATTTCCAAACAGAAGTTGCAATAGGTAATTCTGCTAAGGAAATTATCAGGTTGAGACATTGTTTGGATACTCCTTTTCTATATTGGCAATTCTCTTTTTAAAATGAAAGGGTTTATTAAAAATATTTAAGATTCATACTAAAATTAATTTGTTATATGCCCTCATTAAGATGCTTTAAGTCCAAAATTTAAAAATATGGCGTTTTATACATTTTAGCCATGCTTTTTTCTTTCAACAAATGCCATTAAAACAATTTTTATATTGAAATTATTTATAAAACTGTCAGCTATTTTGTACAGGTTTAGTTGGCCACCAGCAATAATCAATTTGAATTCTAGCTATTAAACCTAATATCAACCATAAATGGACTAAATGTCACTCAAAGTTTGAATTTTATGCACTTGGTATCAACCCAAATGCTGCTCAGTTTAACTTGTTTCATTTCCAGAATATCTGCCATGTTTATTAAGAACTTCAGACACACCACATATACATAGTAAATCTCATATTCATCATGAATTCACCTAGAAAATCCTGTTTTACAAGTGCATTAGGCCTTCACTAGGAATTAGTATAAGTTATAATGACTGACTTTACATAATGCATTTGTTTATTTTCTTCTGAAAAGTCAGATCATATACTTCCTTAATGCTAAAATCTTATAAAACATGTCTTGCTGCCTTTTTTTCTCTGTGCTTAGCTTAACATACTTCATGCAGTATAACAGAATGTCTTTGAGCCTTTATCTAATAATTAACTTTAAAAATATGTCAAAACAAATTAAGATGTCTCATCTTCATTTTTAACTGTTTTCAGCACTGAGTCTTCTCCCAAAATTTTACATAGTTCATTGAGTCTCTGCTGCATTTTGGGAATTCCAGCTAGCTGAGATTCTAGCTTTTGTTTTTCTTCACTCAATGTCAAACGGATAGCAGTATCCAATTGTTCAAAGCGCCAACCTCCTTCACCATCAAACTGTAATAAATGTGTGTGGTATTTCCTGCATAATTAAAATGAAATAATATTATTAGCCATAATGTTGAAAAATCATTTTAGTTGTAGGTTTATCATTCAAATTGATACTGAAAGGCAAATTTTAAGTAGGTGCTATTTTACATTTGAGTTTTAAGGACATATCAAGAAGTTAAATACTGTGTTTTTTTAAAACCCAAAAGTCATTAATCTGATCTTTAGGAAAATATTATTATTTTTTTCATATTCTGGATGTATTTTAACTGTAAAGGAAGACATGCTGTTGCATGTATTTAATTTATCTTCATAACTCAATTTGGCTCCTGAATAAATAGTAAGGCATTCTTAGGATGGGAGTAAGGAAAGGAAGCTGAGGAAAGAAAATCAACATTAAAAGGTCATAGAAAAACTAAGGAAAATAAAGGAAATAGAATAGCAATTCATTAATACACCATCCTTTGGGAAAGAGTTCTTCTACATAAGTAAAATTTTCTCAATAATAAATATAGTTTAAAAACATTTTAAAAAACAACCCTTTGATAGAAGAAATGTTTTAAAGATACTTCCACATTTTTATATAATTTAATCTCTTTCTTAGGGCTCAGTTTCATAATTAGGAACTTCACAGAGGTACAGAGATTATTTTACTGATGAGATAGGAGATGATCCACCTTGTCCTAAATGAGGCTGAGGTCACCATTCTGTGGGCTTTGTGGGGGATATTTGGTGAAAGAAAAGTTGGCAGAGCTGGTCCTGCATGGCTGAGCCACCTGCATTTTTTCACCGCTGAACTGGCCTATATTCTTATGTGTCCTCAATTTTTCTGCCTTCCTCTATAGTTTTTCTCACTTCTTGCTTCCTTTTAAGATCTCGTCTGTCATTGTTAACTATGATCGGTGGGCTTTTTTCAAGCAGTTTCCTCCTGCTTTTTAAAAAATTGAGATATAATTCACATACCATAAGTTCATCCTTTAAAGCGTAAAATTCAATGATTCTTAGCATACTCACAAGCTCATGCAACCATCACCAGTAATTTCAGAACATTCTCTTCAACCCCAGAAGAAACCCATTACCCATCAGCAGTCTTTCTCCATTTCCCTTTCCACCCAGCCCCTGACAACCACTAATCTCCTCTCTATCTCTATAGATTTCTCTATTACAGACATTTCATATACATGGAATTATAGAATATGTGGCCTTTTGTGACTGACTTCTTTTACTTATACAAATGATTTCAACGCACAGAGGGTGGAGGAAGATGGTGGAATAGGACTCTACAGTGATCATCCGCTTGCAGGAAAACATCAAATTGAGCAACCATCTACACACAAAAATACCTCTGCAGAAGAAAAGGAAACCGGGCAAGAGTTCACAGTATCTGGTTATAGAATAATAATAAGAAAATAGTCATTGAAGTGGGTAGGAAGAGCAGTTTTACATTCTCCAAGTCACCCATGTCCCAACCACAAAGTGCACAGCTCAGAGAGAAATACCATCTACTTGGGGAAAAGAGAGGGATGTAAGCATAAGACTTTGCATTGGAACACACTACCAGGCCTGCCACAGTAAAACCCAGCACTAGACAGACTCCTATAGCCCCTCACTTCTGCTGGTACCTGCAGACTGAGCCTCTGAACCTGCCTCAGTGCCAGACAGAAACCTGTTGTCCCTGCCAGACAAACTTAATTTCTGGTCTGCATCACCACGAACCAATTAACTATAGAAGCCATGGGCTCCAAATAGCCCACAGTGGCAGGCAGGACTCAGTGGCTGGGGGCTCAGATTTCAGCTCAGCACTGTGCCAGCCTTGGTGGCCAAGGGATTCCACCCTGACACTGCACCATCCACCATGGTCCTGGGCTTAGAGTGCTCTTGGTGTTGCAATAGCTGCAGCAATCACTATCTTAGAAACCACAACAGGTGACCTGCCTAGAATTTCTGGATAGGCTTACTGTCAAAGAACTTTCCCAGACAAAGCTAGACTATGCAAACTGGAATAAATTTCTAGGTCTTTAATGTGTAGACATCAGCTCATGACCACAAGGATGAAGAACAATCCGGGAAATGGGCCTCACCAAATGGACAGAATAAAGTGCCAGTGACTGACTCTAAAAAGATGAAGATGTTTGACCTGCCTGACAAAAAAATTAAAATAGTTGTTTTTTAAGTAAGCTTAATGAATAATATGGTTTGCCTGCATCCCCACCCAAAATCTCATTTTGAATTGTAATCCCCATAAGCCCCATGTGTCAAGGAAGGGACAAGGTGTAGGCAGTTGGATCATGGGGATGGTTTTCCCCATGCTGTTCTCATAATAATGAGTGAGTTTTCATGAGATCTGGAGGTTTTGTAAGTGTTTGGTAGTTCCTCCTGTGTTCTTTCTCTTTCCTGCTGCCTTGTGAAGAAGGTGCCTTTCTTCCCGTTTGACTTCCACCATGATTGTAAGTTTCCTGAAGCCTCCCCAACCATGCTGAACTGTGAGTCAATTAAACCCTTTTTCCTTTATAAATTACCCAGTCTAGGGCAGTTCTTTATAGCAATATGAAAACAGACTAATACAGTAAATTGGTACTGGTAGAGTGGGGTACTGCTATAAAGATACCCAGGCCTAGCATGGTGGCTCATGCCTGTAATCCCAGAACTTTGGGAGTCTGAGGCAGGTGGATCATGAGGTCAGGAGTTCAAGACCATCCTGGCCAAGATGGTGAAACCCCATCTCTACAAAACATACAAAAAGTAGCTGGGCATGATGGCAGGTGCCTGTAATCCCAGCTACTCAGGAGGCTGAAGCAGGGAATTGCTTGAACCCAGGAGGCGATGTTGCAGTGAGCTGAGATCACACCACTGTACTCCAACCTGGGTGACAGAGTGAGACTCTGTCTCAAAAAAAAAAAAAAAAAAAAGAAAAAGATACCCAAAAATGTGGAAGTGACTTTGGAACTGGGTAACAGGCAGAGATTGAAACAGTTTTGAGGGCTCAGAAGATGGGAAGATGTGGGAAAGTTTGGAATTTCCTAGGGACTTATTGAATTGCTTTGACCAAAATGCTGATAGTAATATGAGCAATGAGGGCCAGGCTGAAGTAGTCTCAGATGAAGATGAGAATCTTCTTGGGAGCTAGAGCAAGGCTGACTCTTGCTGTTTTAGCAGAGACTGGTGGCATTTTGCCCGTGCCCTAGAGATCTGCAGAACTTTGAACTTGAGAGAGATGATTTAGGCAGAAGAAATTTCTAAGCAGCAAAGCATTTAAGATGTAACCTGGGTGCTCTTAAAAGTGTTCAGTTTTATGCTTCACAAAGAGATGATTTGGAATTGGAACTTATGTTTGAAAGGAAAGCAGAGCATTAAAGTTTAGAAAATTTACAGCCTGGCGATACAATGGAAAAGAAAATCCCCTTTTCTTGGGAGAAATTCAAGCCAGCTGCAGAAATTTGCATAAGTAATGAGGAACAAAATGTTAATCACCAAGACAATGGGGAAAATGTCTCCAAGGCATGTAAGTGGTCTTCATGGCATCCCTGGAGGCATAGGAGGTAAAAATGGTTTCCTGGGCCAGGTCCAGGAACTTGCTGTTTTGTGCAGTCTCAGGACTTGGTGCCCTATGTCCCAGCTGTGGCTAAAATGGGCCAATGTACAGCTCAGGCCATTCCTTCTGAGGGTACAAGCCCCAATCCTTGGTGGTTGGACCTGTGGTGCACAGAAGTCAAGAATTGAGGTTTGGGAAGCTCTGCCTAGATTTCAGAGGATGTATGGAAACACCTGGATGTCCAGGCAGAAGTTTGCTGCAGGGTCAGAGCCCTTATGGAGAACCATTGCTAGGGCAGTGCAGAAGGAAAATGTGAGGTCAGAGCCCCCACACAGAGTCCCCACTGGGGCATTGCCTAGTGGAGCTGTGAGAAGAGGGCCACCATCCTCCAGACCCCAGAATTGTAGATCCACTAACAGCTTGCACCATGCACCTGGAAAAGCAGCAGACACTCAATGCCAGCCCATGAAAGCAGCCATACACTGCAAAGCTACAGGGGTGAGCAGCCCAAGGCTATGGGAGCCCACCTCTTGCATCAGCAGCACCTGGATGTGAGACATGGAGTTAAAGATTATTTCAGAGCTTTAAGATTTGACTGATCCCCTGAATTTAGGATTTGCACAGGGCCTGTAGCCCCTTCTTTTTGGCCAATTTCTCCTATTTGGAATGGGTGTATTTGCCCATTTCATGTACCCCCATTATATCTAGGAAGTAACTAACTTTGGACTTGGACTCTTGGGTTATTGCTGGAATGAGTTAAGATGTTGAGGGGCTGTTGGAAGGGCATGATTGTGTTTTGAAAGTGAGGACATAAGATTTGGGAGGGGCCAGGGCAAAATGATACAGTTTGGCTGTTTCCTTACCCAAAATTTCATCTTGAATTGTATTCCCCATAATCTCCACGTGTCAAGGGAAAGACCAGGTGGAGGCAATTGGATCATGATGGGGTTTCCCCCATGTTGTTCTCTTGATAGTGATTGAATTCTCATGAGATCTGATGGTATTATAAGTGTTTGGTAGTTCCTCGTGAGTTCATTCTCCTTCCTGCCAACTTGTGAATAAGGTGCTTTGCTTCCCCCTCACCTTCTGCCACGATCATAAGTTTTCTGAGCCCTCCCCAGCCATCCTGAACTGTGAGTCAATTAAGCCTCTTTTCTTTATAAATTACCCAGTCTCAGGCAGTTCTTTATAGCAGTATGAAAATGGACTAATACAGCACACTTCAATAAAATACAGAGAAACAATTCAGAAATCTATTAGAGAAATGCCACAGATATGAAATAATGGGAAAAAAGCCAGAAATGCTGGAGCTGAAAAATACAATGAAAAAAATTAAAAATGCAATGGAGACATCAATAGCAGAATTTATCAAACAGAAGAAAAAAATATGTGAACTTGAAAACAGGTTACTTACAAACTTACGTTATGATATGAAGAAAGAATGAAAAGGAATGAAGAAAGCTTATGGGACTTATGGAATAGCATCAAAAGAGCAAATGTTGCCTGGACATGGTGGCTCATGCCTGTAATCCCATCACTTCGGGAGGCTGAGGTGGGTGGATAATGTGAGGTCAGGAGTTCAAGACCAGCCTGACCAACCTGGTGAAACCCCATCTCTACTAAAAATACAAAATTAGCCCAGCATGGTGGTGTGTGCCTGTACTCTCAGCTATTTGGGATGCTGAGACAGGAGAATTGCTTGAACCCAGGAAGCAGAGGTTGCAGTGAGCTAAGATCACACCATTGCACTCCAGCCTGGGTGACAAGAGTGAGACTCCAGCTCCAAAACAAAACAAAACAAAAAAAAGCAAATATATGAGTTGTTGGTATTCAAGAAGGAGTTAAGAAACATAAAGATTTATAAAGCTTATTTAAATAAATCATAGCAGAAACATTTCAAAATCTGGAGACAGATATAAATATCTAGGTACAGGAAGGTCAAAAGTCTTCAATCATACTCAATCCAAATAAGACTACCCTATGATATATTACAATCAAACTGCCAAAAACCAAAGACAAAGAGAGAAACCTGAAAGGAAGAAAAAAATAACATATAAGGGAGTTCTAATATGTCTGTTGCCAGCTTTTTCAGCAGAAACCTCACAGGCCAGGCGAGAATGGAATTACATATTCAATGTGCTGAAGGGAAAAAACCTTTCAGCTGAGAATTCTGTTCTTAGCAAAATTGTCCTTTGGAAATGAAAGAGATAGACTTTCCCACACAAACTAAAGCTGAGGGGCTTTATCACCACCAGACATGTCTTACAAGGAGTACTAAAGGGAATTCTTCACATTGAAGGATATGATGCTAATGAGTAATAAGAAAACATTGGAAAGTATAAAACTCACTGGTAAAAGCAAGTGAACAGTCAAATTCAGAATACTCAAGTAATATAATGGGGGTATGTAAATCACTTATTTCTTTTTTTTTATTATACTTTAAGTTCTAGGGTACATGTGCACAATGTGCAGGTTTGTTACATACGTATACATGTGCCATGTTGGTGTGCTGCACCCATTAACTCGTCATTTACATTAGGTATATCTCCTAATGCTATCTCTCCCTGCTGCCTCCACCCCACAACGGGCCATGGTGTGTGATGTTCCCCTTCCTGTGTCCAAGTGTTCTTATTGTTCAATTCCCACCTATGAGTGAGAACATGTGGTGTTTGGTTTTTTGTCCTTGCGATAGTTTGCTGAGAATGATGGTTTCCAGCTTCATCCATGTCCCTACAAAGGACATGAACTCATCCTTTTTTATGGCTTCATAGTATTCCATGGTGTATATGTGCCACATTTTCTTAATCCAGTCTATCATTGATGGACATTTGGGTTGGTTCCAAGTCTTTGCTATTGGTAAATTACTTATTTCTTTAGTATGAAGATAAAAAGACAAAACTATTAAAAATAATAACCATTAAAATAATTTGTTAAAGTATATACAATATAAAAAGATGTAAATTGTGACACTAAAAATTCAAAATGGGGAGATGAAGGGTAAAGGTTGTGTTTTTTTGCAATTTGTATATACTTTAACAACTAAAATAATTTGTTAACATATATACAATATAAAAAGATGTAAATTGTGATATTGAAAATTCAAAATGGGGAGATAAAGGGTAAAGATTGTGCCTTTTTTGCAATTAAATTAAAGTTGTTATGAACTTAAAATAACATGTTATAAGATGTTTTTATAAGCCTCATGGTAACCATTAAGCAAAAACATATAATAGGTACAAAAATAACATGTTTAACTATAAGATGCTTTTTGTAAGCCTACAGAGCGAAAACCTGTATTAGACGCACTAAAAATAAAAAGCAAGGAATCAAAACATATTACTAAAGAAAATCACTTACCCACAAAGAAAGACTGTGAGAGGAAAAAAGGAAGAAAATATCTACAAAACAACTAGAAAGCAATTAACAAAATGACAGGAGTAGTTCCTTACCTATTAATAATTACCTTGAATGTTAATGGATTAAGTTCTCCAATTAAAACACAGAGTTTCTGGGCCAGGTGCAGTGGCTCACGTCTGTAATCTCAGTGCTTTTGGAGGGCGAGGTGGGCAGATCACTTGAGGTCAGGAGTTTGAGACCAGCCTGGCCAACATGGTGAAACCCCGTCTCTACTAAAAAAAAAAAAAATTAGCTGGGTTTTGTGGTGGACCCCTGTAATCCTAGCTACTCAGGAGGCTGAGGCAGGAGAATCACTTGAACCTGGAAGTGGAGGTTGCAGTGAGCTGAGATCACACCACTGCACTCCAGCCTGGGCTTCAAAGCAAGACTCTGTCTCAAAAAAAAAAAAAAAAAAAAAAAAAAAGACACAGTGTCTGGATTAAAAAGCAAGACCCAACTGTGCGCTGCTTACAGGAGACTCACTTCATGTCAGGTAAAATAGACTTTAAGTGAAAGCTATAAAAGAGGCCAAGAATGTTATTATATAATAATAAACAGGTCAATTCAGCAAGAAGATATGATAATTCTGAATATATTTGAACCCAACATCAGAGCACATACATGTATAAGTCAAATACTCCTGGATCTGAAAGAAGTGAACTACAATACGAGTAGGAGCCTTCAACACCCTACTTTCAGCAATTAGATCATCCAGACAGAAAATCAAGAAAGAAACACCAGATTTAAGCTGTATTCTAAACCAAACGGATCTAACAAACATTTATAGAAAATTTCATCGAAAAGCTTCAGAATATACATTCTTCTCAACTACACATGGAACATTCTCCAGGATAGATCACATGTAATGCCATAAAACAAGTCTTCAAAAATTTAAGAAGATTGAAATTATATCAAGTGTCTTTTCTCTCCTGAATGATATAAACCTAGAAATCAATAAACAGGAAGAACTTTGGAAACTTACAAATACATGGAAATTAAACAACATGATATTGATTAACCAATGGGTCAATAAAGAAATTAAAAGAAAAATTTAAAAAATTTTCTTCTGAAAACAAAAATGGAAACACAACATACCAAAATCTGTAGAATACAGCAAAAGCAATTTAAACAGGAAAATTTATAGCAACAAATACCTGCATCAAAATAGATTAAAAATGTCAAATAAACAACCTAATATTGTCGGTCAAGGAACTGGAAAACAAGAACAAATCCAAACCAAAACTAGTAAAAGAAAGGAAATAATATACATCAGAGTGGAAACAAATAAAATAGAGCCTGGAAAAACAACATAAAATATCAGCAAAAATGAATAGTTGATTTTTTCAAAGATAACCAAATTTGACAAATGTTTATCTAGAATAAGAAAAAAGAAAGAAGATTCAAATAAATAAATTCAGAGATGAAAAAAGAGAAATTATAATTCATACTACACAAATACAAAGCATGATGAGACTGTTGTAAACAATTATAAACCAACAAATTGATTAACCTAGAAGAAATGAATAAATTTTGAACACATACAACCTACAAAGATTGAACTATGAAGAAACAGAAAATGTCAACAGACAATTAACAAATAAGGAAATGGAATCATATCAAGAAAGGCCCAGAATCTGATGGCTTAACTACCAAATTCTACCCAATATTTAAAGAACTAATATTAGTTCTCAAACTATTCCAAAAATTGAAGAGGAAGGAATACTTCCAAACTTATTCTACAAGGCCAGCATTACCCTGATACTGAAACCAAACAAAAAGACAACAAGAAAAAGAAAACTACAGGCCAATATCCCTGCTGAACATAGATGCAAAAATCATCAACAAAATACCAGCAAACTGAATTCAACAGCACTTTAAAAAGGTCATTCACCATGATCATGTGGAATTCATCCTGGAGATGCAAGAATGGTTGAACATATGCAAAGCAAAAAATGTGGTACATAACATTAACAAAATGAAGGACAAAAAATATGATTACCTTAATTGACACAGAACAAGCATTTGATAAAATTGAACATCCTTTTATGCTAAGAACATTCAACAAACTAAGCATAGGAGGAACATAGCTCAACATAATAAAGACCATACATAACAAGCCCATAGCTAACATCTATACTTAAAAGGGAAAAGTTTAAAACTTTCCCTCTACAACCAGGCATGGTGGCTCATGCCTGTAAATCTTAGTACTTTGGGAGGCCAAGGTGGGAGGATCACTTGATCCTAGGGGTTTTTTGGTTGCAGTGAGATATGATCACACCTCTGTAGTCCAGCCTGGGTGACAGAGTGAGACTCTGACTCTAAACAAACAAACAAACAAAAATAACATGTTTTCTGTAAGATACAGAACAAGGTAAGAATAAGAATGCTCACTTTTGCCACTTACATTCAGCATACTACTGAAAGTCCTACTCAGAGCTATTAGGCAAGAAAAAGAAATAAAAGGCATCTGAATTTGAAAGGAAAAAGATAAATAAAGGAAAAAGTTAAATGAAGGAAAAAGAAAAATTGTTCCTGGCTGCAGATAACATGTTCTTTTTTTTTTTTTTTAATTATACTTTAACTTTTAGGGTACATGTGCACAATGTGCAGGTTAGTTACATATGTATACATGTGCCATGTTGGTGTGCTGCACCCATTAACTCATCATTTAACATTAGTTATATCTCCTAATACTATCCCTCCCCTCTCTCCCCACCCCACAACAGGCCCCTGTGTGTGATGTTCCCCTTCCTGTGTCCATGTGTTCTCATTGTTCAATTCCCACCTATGAGTGAGAACATGCAGTGTTTGGTTTATTTGTCCTTGCAATAGTTTGCTGAGAATGATGCTTTCCAGCTTCATCCATGTCCTTAAAAAGGACATAAACTCATCATTTTTTATGGCTGCGTAGTATTCCATGGTGTATATATGCCACATTTGCTTAATCCAGTCTATCATTGTTGGACATTTGGCTTGATTCCAAGTCTTTGCTATTGTGAATAGTGCCACAATAAACATATATGTGCATGTGTCTGTATAGCAGCATGATTTATAATCCTTTGGGTATATACCCAGTAATGGGATTGCTGGGTCAAATGGTATTTCTAGTTCTAGATCCCTGAGGAATTGCCATACTGACTTTCACAATGGTTGAAAGAGTTTACAGTCCCACCAACAGTGTAAAAGTGTTCCTATTTCTCCACATCCTCTCCAGCATCTGTTGTTTCCTGACTTTTTAATAATCACCATTCTAACAGGTGTGAGATGGTATCTCCCTGTGGTTTTGATTTGTATTGCTCTGATGGCCAGTGATGATGAGCATTTTTTCGTGTGTCTTTTGACTGCATAAATGTCTTCTTTTGAGAAGTGTCTGTTCATATCCTTTGCCCACTTTTTGATGGGGTTGTTTGTTTTTTTCTTGTAAATTTGTTGGAGTTCATTCTAGATTCTGGATATTAGCCCTTTGTCAGATGAGTAGATTGCAAAAATTTTCTCTCCCATTTTGTAGGTTGCCTGTTCACTCTGATGGTAATTTCTTTTGCTGTGCAGGAGCTCTTTAGTTTAATTAGATACCTTTTGTCAATTTTGGCTTTTGTTACCATTGCTTTTGGTGTTTTAGACATGAAGTCCTTGTCCATGCCTATGTCCTGAATGGTATTGCCTAGGTTTTCTTCTAGGGTTTTTATGGTTTTAGGTCTAACATTTAAGTCTTTAATCCATCTTGAATTAATTTTTGTATAAGGTGTAAGGAAGGGATCAAGTTTCAGCTTTCTACATATGGCTAGCCAGCTTTCCCAGCACCATTTATTAAATAGGGAATCATTTCCCCATTTCTTGTTTTTGTCAGGTTTGTCAAAGATCAGATGGTTGTAGATATGTGGCATTATTTCTGAGGGCTCTGTTCTGTTCCATTGGTCTATATCTCTGTTTTGGTACCAGCACCATGCTGTTTTGGATACTGTAGCCTTGTAGTATAGTTTGAAGTGAGGTAGTGTGATGCCTCCAGCTTTGTTCTTTTGGCTTAGGATTGACTTGGCAATGCGGGCTCTTTTTTGGTTCCATATGAACTTTAAAGTAGTTTTTCCAATTCTGTGAAGAAAGTCATTGGTAGCTTGATGGGGATGGCATTGAATCTATAAATTACCTTGGGCAGTATGGCCATTTTCACGATGTTGATTCTTCCTACCCATGAGCATGGAATGTTTTTCCATTTCTTTGAATCCTCTTTTATTTCATTGAGCAGTGGTTTGTAGTTCTCCTTGAAGAGGTCCTTCACATCCCTTGTAAGTTGGATTCCTAGGTATTTTATTCTCTTTGAAGCAATTGTGAATGGGAGTTCACTCATGATTTGGCTCTCTGTTTGTCTGTTATTGGTGTATAAGAATGCTTGTGATTTTTGCACACTGATTTTGTATCCTGAGACTTTGCTGAAGTTGCCTATCAGCTTAAGGAGATTTTAGGCTGAGACGCTGGGGTTTTCTAGATATACAATCATGTCATCTGTAAACAGGGACAACGTGACTTCCTCTTTTACTAGTAGAATACCCTTTATTTCCTTCTCCTGCCTGATTGCCCTGGCCAGAACTTCCAACACTATGTTGAATAGGAGTGGTGAGAGACGGCATCCCTGTCTTGTGCCCATTTTCAAAGGGAATGCTTCCAGTTTTTGTCCACTCAGTATGATATTGGCTGTGGGTTTGTCATAGATAGCTCTTATTATTTTGAGATGCATCCCATCAATACCTAATTGATTGAGAGTTTTTAGCATGAAGGGTTGTTGAATTTTGTCAAAGGCCTTTTCTGCATCTATTGAGATAATCATATGGTTTTTGTCCTTGGTTCTGTTTATATGCTGGATTACATTTATTGATTTACATATGTTGAACCAGCCTTGCATCCCAGGGATGAAGCCAACTTGATCATGGTGGATAAGCTTTTTGATGTGCTGCTGGATTTGGTTTTCCAGTATTTTATTGAGGATTTTTTCATCAATGTTCATCAGGGATATTGGTCTAAAATTCTCTTTTTTTGTTGTGTCTCTGCCAGGCTTTGGTATCAGGATGATGCTGGCCTCATAAAATGAGTTAGGGAGAATTCCCTCTTTTTCTATTGATTGGAATAGTTTCAGAAGGAATGGTACCAGCTCCTCCTTGTACCTCTGGTAGAATTTGGCTGTGAATCCATCTGATCCTGGACTTTTTTTGGTTGGTAAGCTGTTGATTATTGCCACAATTTCAGCTCCTGTTATTGATTTATTCAGAGATTCAACTTCTTCCTGGTTTAGTCTTGGGAGAGTGTATGTGTCGAGGAATTTATCCATTTCTTCTAGATTTTCCAGTTTATTTGCATGGAGGTGTTTATAGTATTCTCTGATGGTAGTTTGTATTTCTGTGGGATTGGTGGTGATATCCCTTTTATCATTTTTTCTTGCATCTATTTGATTCTTTTCTCTTTTCTTTATTAGTCTTGCTAGCAGTCTATCAATTTTTTCGATCTTTTCAAAAAGTCAGCTCCTGGATTCATTGATATTTTGAAGGGTTTTTTGTGTCTCTATTTCCTTCAGTTCTGCTCTGATCTTAGTTATTTCTTGCCTTCTGCTAGCTTTTGAATGTGTTTGCTCTTGCTTCTCTAGTTCTTTTAATTGTGATGTTAGGGTGTCAATTTTAGATCTTTCCTGCTTTCTTTTGTGGGTATTTAGTGCTATAAATTTTCTTCTACACACTGCTTTGAATGCATCCCAGAGATTCTTGTATGTTGTGTCTTTGTTCTCGCTGGTTTCAAAGAACATCTTTATTTCTGCCTTCATTTCGTTATGTACCCAGTAGTCCTTCAGGAGCAGGTTGTTCAGTTTCCGTGTAGTTGAGTGGTTTTGAGTGAGTTTCTTAATCCTGAGTTCTAGTTTGATTGCACTGTGGTCTGAGAGACAGTTTGTTGTAATTTCTGTTCTTTTACATTTGCTGAGGAGTGTTTTACTTCCAACTATGTGGTCAATTTTGGAATAGGTGTGGTGTGGTGCTGAGAAGAATGTATATTCTGTTGATTTGGGGTGGAGAGTTCTGTGGATGTCTATTTGGTCTGCTTGGTGCAGAGCTGGGTTAAATTCTTTCATATCCTTGTTAACTTTCTGTCTCCTTGATCTGTCTAATGTGACAGTGGGGTGTTAATCTCTCCCATTATTATTGTGTGGGAGTCTAAGTCTCTTTCTAGGTCTCTGAGGACTTGCTTTATGAATCTGGTGCTCCTGTATTGGATGCATATATATTTAGGATAGTTAGCTCTTCTTGTTAAATTGATCCCTTTACCATTATGTAATGGCCTTCTTTGTCTCTTTTGATCTTTGTTGGTTTAAAGTCTGTTTTATCAGAGACTAGGATTGCAACCCCTGCCTTTTTTTGTTTTCCATTTGCTTGGTGGATCTTCCTCCATCCCTTTATTTTGAGCCTATGTGTGTCTCTGAACATGTGATGGGTCTCCTGAATACAGCACACTGATGGGTCTTGACTCTTTATCCAATTTGCCAGTTTCTGTCTTTTAATTGGGGCATTTAGCCCATTTACATTTAAGGGTAATATTGTTATGTGTGAATTTGATCCTGTCATTATTTGTTAGCCGGTTATTTTGCTCGTTAGTTGATGCAGTTTCTTCCTAGCCTCGATGGTCTTTACAATTTGGCATGTTTTTGCAGTGGCTGGTACCAGTTGTTCCTTTCCATGTTTAGTGCTTCCTTCAGGAGCTCTTTTAGGGCAGGCCTGGTGGTGACAAAATTTCTCAGCATTTGCTTGTCTGTAAAGGATTTTATTTCTCCTTCACTTATGAAGCTTAGTTTGGCTGGATATGAAATTCTGGGTTGAAAATTCTTTTCTTTAAGAATGTTGAATATTGGCTCCCACTCTCTTCTGACTTGTAGCGTTTCTGCCGAGAGATCAGCTGTTAGTCTGATGGGCTTCCCTTTGTGGGTAACCCGACCTTTCTCTCTGGCTGCCCTTAACATTTTTTCCTTCATTTTAACTTTGGTGAATCTGACAATTATGTGTCTTGGAGTTGCTCTTCTCAAGGAGTATCTTTGTGGCATTCTCTGTATTTCCTGAATTTGCATGTTGGCCTGCCTTGCTAGATTGAGGAAGTTCTGGATAATATCCTGCAGAGTGTTTTCCAACTGGGTTCCATTCTCCCTGTCACTTTCAGGTACACCAATCAGACGTAGATTTGGTCTTTTCACATAGTCCCATATTTCTTGGAGGCTTTGTTTGTTTCTTTCTATTCTTTTTTCTCTAAACTTCTCTTCTTGCTTCATTTCATTCATTTGATCTTCCGTCGCTGATACTCTTTCTTCCAGTTGATCGAATCGGCTACTGAGGCTTGTGCATTTGTCACGTAGTTCTTGTGCTGTGGTTTTCAGCTACTTCAGGTCCTTTAAGGACTTCTCTGCATTGGTTATTCTAGTTAGCCATTCGTATAATTTTTTTTCAAGTTTTTTACTTCTTTGCCCTGGGTTCGAACATCCTCCTTTAGCTTGGAGTAGTTTGATCGTCTGAAGCCTTCTTCTCTCAACTCATCAAAGTCATTCTCCACCCAGCTTTGTTCCGTTGCTGGTGAGGAGCTGCATTCCTTTGGAGGAGGAGAGGTGCTCTGATTTTTAGAGTTTCCAGTTTTTCTGCTCTGTTTTTTCCCCATCTTTGTGGTTTTATCTACCTTTGTTCTTTGATGTTGGTGATGTACAGATGGGGTTTTGTTGTGGATGTCCTTTCTGTTTGTTAGTTTTCCTGCTAACAGTCAGGACCCTCAGCTGCAGGTCTGTTGGAGTTTGCTGGAGGTCCACTCCAGACCCTGTTTGCCTGGGTATCAGCAGTGGAGGCTGCAGAACAGTGAATATTCCTAAACAGCAAATGTTGCTGCCTGTTCGTTCCTCTGGAAGTTTTTTCTCAGAGGAGTACCTGGCCGTGCGAGGTGTCAGTCTGCCCCTACTAGGGGGTGCATCCCAGTTAGACTACTCGGGGGTCAGGGACCCACTTGAGGAGGCAGTCTGTCAGTTCTCAGATCTCCAGCTGCGTGCTGGGAGAACCACTACTGTCTTCAAAGCTATCAGACAGGGACATTTAAGTGTGCAGAGGATTCTGTTGCCTTTCGTTTGTCTATGCCCTACCCCCAGAGGTTGAGTTACAGAGGCAAGCAGGCCTCCTTGAGCTGTGGTGGGCTCCACCCAGTTCGAGCTTCCCTGCCACTTTGTTTAGCTACTCAAGCCTCGGCAATGGCAGACGCCCCTCCCCCAGCCTCGCTGCCACCTTGCAGTTTGATCTCAGACTGCTGTGCTAGCCATGAGCGAAGCTCCGTGGGTGTAGGACCCTCCAAGCCAGGCATGGGATATAATCTCCTGGTGTGCCGTTTGCTAAGACTGTTGGAAAAGCACAGTATTAGGGTGGGAGTGACCCGATTTTCCAGGTGCCATCTGTCACCCCTTTCTTTGAGTAGGAAAGGGAATTCCCTGACCCCTTGTGCCTACTGGGTGAGGCAATGCCTCACTCTGCTTCGTCTCACGTGTGGTGGTCTGCACCCACTGTCCTGCACCCACTTTCCGACACTCCCCAGTGAGATGAACCCGGTACCTCAGTTGGAAATGCAAAAATCACCTGTCTTCTGCGTCGCTGACGCTGGGATCTGTAGACTGGAGCTGTTCCTATTCGGCTGTCTTGGCTCCACTCCCCCAGATAACATGTTCTTATCCTTCATTTTGTTAATGTTATGTACCACATTTATATATAGAAAGCCGTAAAGACTCCATCAAAAAACATTAGATTTATAAATGAATTCAGTAAAGTTGCAAGATACTAAATCAGTATGTAAAAATCAGTAGCATTTCTCTACACTGACAGCAAATTATGTGAAAAAAAATCAAGGAAATAATCCCATTTATAATAGCTAGAAAAAGTTAAACACTTAGGTATAAATATAAGCAAGGAGGTGTAAGGTCTCCACAATGAAACTATAAAACATTAATGTAAGGAATCAAAGAGGACACACATACATAAATAAAATGGTATCTCATGTTTATGAATTGGAAGAATTAATATTGTTAAAATGTCAATACTACCCGATGTGATCTACATATTCAATTCAATCCCTATGAAAATGCCAATGATACTCTTCAGAGAAATAGAAAAAAAATTCTAAAATTTGTGTGCGACTGCAAAACACCCAGAATAATGAAAAAATTCTTGAGCATAAAGTACAAAGCTGGAGCCATCACACTACCTGGTGTCAAAATATACTACAAAACTGTAGCAACTCAAAAGCATGGCACTGACACAAAAACAGACACACAGACTTAAGGAACAGAATAGAGAACCCAGAAATAAATCCTTGTATTTATAGTCAACTGATTTTCAACAAAGTTGCCAAGAACACACTATTGGGAAAGGGCAGTATCCTCAATAAATTGTGGCAAACTGTATATCCACAGGTAGAAGAATGAAATTTGACCCTTATTGCTCACCATATACAAAACCAACTCAAAATGGATTAAAGACTTCAATGCAAGACCTGAAATTATTAGAAGAATACATAGGGCAAAAATTTCATGACAATGAAATTTGGATATAAGTTTGAAATGACAATGAAATTTGGGCAATGAGTTTTGGATATGACCTCAAGAGCATAGGCAACAAAAGTAAAAACAGACAAATGGGATTACATCAAACTCAAAAGCTTCTGTGCAACAAAGAAAACAATCAACAGAATGAAGAGATACCTATCAAATTGGAGAAAATATTTGGAAACTATATATCTGATAACAGCCAACATATATAAGAAATTCGAACAACTAAATAGCAAGAAAATGAATAACCTGATTACAAAATGGACAGAAGATCTGAATGAACATTTCTCAAAAGAAGATATAGACAAATGACAAACAGGCATATCAAAAAATGCTCAACAACACTAATCATTAGGTAAATTCAAATCCCCTCACTCTTGTTAGAATGGCTATTAAGAAAATGACAGAAAGTGTTGGTGAGGATGTGGAAAAAAGGGAACTCTTACAAACCTTTGGTGGGAATATAAATTAGTACAGCCATCATGGAAAACAGTAAGGAGGTTTCTCAAAATATTAAAAATAGAACTACAAAATGATCCAGCAATCCCCCACTGGGAATATATGCAAAGGAAATGATCTCAGTATATCAATAAACATGCACTCGCATGTTTATTGCAGGACTATTTTTACAGCCAACATATGGAATCAACCCTAGTGTCCATCAATGGATGAAAAGGTAAAGAATGTTATATATATACATGATGGAATATTACTCCACTGTAAAAAAGAATAAAATCCCGCCACTTACGAAAATATGGAAGAACCTGGAGGACATTACAGTAAGTGATATAAGCTAGGCACAGAAAGACAAATACCACATGATCTCACTCATACATGGTCATTCATATATTGGGCAAACCCCACCTTCAATGTATAATGATGGTTTGGCTCATCACTCTGGTCTTACAACATTATTTGATTTCTACATGGGAGGAACCAACTGTGTAGGTGTTTCATACCCTGAGATTCAAAGGCATGTTCTATATTACAAGCTGAGATAATATTTCAGGGTTTATCTATTTTAACTGAAACTCATTTGAGATAATCTTTAAACTTCCTTCACAAATAGGAAAAAGCTTAGGAAAGTGATGGTTATACAGCTATAATTCTACCCAGGAATCAGAAATTTTAATAAGCTTCTATAAATTTTTACTTCTTCAGACACTAGTATTGATTTTAATCTTTACAATCAACAATTACTCATTTGTTGTTATAGGAAAAATATGACACATCTTTCCCCACTTCTGAAATCTATTCAGGGAAAATGAAATTTTTATTTTCCCTGAGAGAAAGAATAATCAGAAATGACAACCTAAAATGGCAAAGCTAAATAAAAAAATCAGAACTAACATATTGTTTTGTTTTGTGGAGAAATGTACTTGGGTAGCTGCAATTAAAAATGTGTTTCTTGTCAAAAGGCATAGCCTTACAGATTTTGTTATTTACTTAAAAGAATATTTGTTCCCTCAATTGAGGAAACAATGGCTATATGTGCTTTCAATGCCTCCTAAGGCTACTTGAGTAAGGAACTGAATGGCAGGATAGCATAATAAATCCATTAACACAGGTCAGAAAAACTCCAAGCCTAATATGTCCCAACATGTGATTAATTTGGGAGAAAGTCTGGAAATTAAGGTTCATACCAAAAAGGGCTCAAGGGTTCTGGCCTAGCTTTGTGTTGTCCTTGATTCAGAGGATTTACAGGCAAATGTCATTATTGTCTTAAAGACCTAGGTCCTGTTGGTCTTCTTCAGGATAAAAGTCAGAGGAAGCATATTCATTGGCATGGATCCTAACTCATGCTGGACTAGATCCAGAAAGTATATTTTTAAAAAATTCTGAAAAATCTGAATGTTTAAATTGAGTGTGAAAATAGATAATCTTTTCAATATTAATGAAACTCAGAGTCAAAGAATTTTGAACAATAAAAGCCTGATTAGATGATACTGTTTGCTAACAATTTTAATGTAAACATTCTTTATAAGGTCAAAGGTCTAGAAGGGCTTCAAGGATTAATTCCAATAATGTTTGCTACTAGGCTAGATTTGAAGCCATGTACATGATGACAACTTTGGCATGAAATCTGATCAGCCACCTGCCACAGAATGCTGTAGCCAGAAAGAGAGAGAGGAGGAATCCTGTGCAGTCCTTTAGAAAACAGGAGGCCAAAGCATATATAGAGACAGTTATAGTTACCAAGAAGTCAAAAGAAAAAATTTTCATTGATTAAATAGAAATGCAAAAGTAGAGAATGTAGTATTTATGGTTAGTAAATGAGATACACTTTGAGTTCCTTATAATGAGAGCCATGTGCTGTAGTACAGAGTATGTGATCATGGAAGTATCTCACTTTTCTAGTTCTCAGTTTCTTCATCTGTAAAATAGGAAGATTAGATTTCCTAAATTCCATAGGGCTGTTGTAAGGCTTAAATAAGATGTACCTGGAACAGAATAAGTGCTCAACTATTATGATGATGATGAATCAGTGGAAACGTAGGGGAATTGTAAAATTAGCATCTTTATTTGAAGGGGAAATTCTATATGGTTTTATGAGATATTATTTCTAAAAAAATTTAGCTGATTTTTCTTTAAACCAAATAAAAATAAACCCTTCCCCCTTCCCCACCACCACCTGTGTTTTCTCCACTTAATCCTTTGGGGGAATATCAAGTTGTGTGTACATATATTTTTTCCCCAGATTTTACTTTCCTGGGTTTGAGAGAAAGGACTAAAAGAATGATGTACAAATATATAAATATATTTTTCCCAGTACATGTGACTGGGTAATGATAAATATTTTCCATTAAAATAAATCACTGGATTTTTCCATGTCTTTTAAGAATTACTGGAAAGTGATGATAATTCAAATAATATGTTAATGATATTAGGTAGGGAGTATCTAAGCTACTAATGTGCAACTTAAGAGAAATATGGGTAGAAAATAAGTGAAATACCCTACCCTGTACTGTGAAACATTTAGCAAAGTTATTTTTTGAGAAATTTAAGGAAAAACCATCTACCACAAATTAGCACTAGAAACACTTACCAAAGAGAAGGCCTGTGTGTTATAGACAGTAAGGAAATTCCAGCCCCTTTTGCAGCCTGAAATATCTTTCCTTCGACATCAATGCTGACAGCACTGGTACATTCATCCAGCAAGGCATATTTTGGTCTTTTAAAAAGTACACACAAAAATTAATTATTTTGCTATATGAATTATAAGTTTTTCTTTGGACAATATGAGTTACATTGCTAACAATTTTAAAGGAGCAAAAAAGAATATGACATTATTAAAGGCAATAAATGATAAAGCAAAAAAGTAGTTGTCCCCCTCTTTAGACTACAATATCACATTTTTAATACATTTAAATAGATTTTCTGATGCTTTCTAATAATACAATAAGCTTTATTGTCTTGTAGATGAATGAATCATAAATATGAGACATAGGAAAGATGAGGCAGGTCACTGAGTACATTTTCCTGCAGAAAGCAGGTTCATTCTTGGTGAGAAGGGTCTGACTAACTACATGAAAAATACACTGCAACAGCTAATTATCAAACAGGCCACGGCCCTGTTAGCAAAGATTTAATGAGAAGATTAGTTTATCAGCAATATGAATACCTAGGCATTACTAATGGAATTTCATCACTATAAGACTGCGAGAGTGAATGTGGCTCATCTTACAAATTTATAGCACATATTTAACCTCATAATATTGGAACCATACTCTAGAATCAAATTCTTAGGAGAAAAAGTAAATATTTTTCTAAGTATATTGGACAATTTTTTAAGCTTATTTTTTACTTTGATAATGCCTGTCTGTTATCAGAGGCATCTTATCACTTGCCATTGTTTCCCTCTGCTTATCCTTTCTCCCTCTCATCTCACCCCCTGCTCTTACTTTTCTTTGTCCTTTCCCTTTCTTCTTTCAAGTCTCTCTGGAATGTTGGTACTTAGCATGACTTAGCTTAATGGGAACAAAGTCAACTCTTATACTGTCATTTACTATTCAATTTGGAGTTGAAAATCAGTATCAAGTATTTGCCAGGACAATTTCCTTTACAAAAAATATTCTGATTTTTAAAAATAAAATGACAAAAAAGTTTAAAAAAATGAAAATCAGTAATTTCTTATCAGAATAAATCATTATTTGCCCTGTAAGTTACTGTCGTAAAATGGATTTGCTTATTAATAGAATCCAGTTACCTACCACAGGTCAGGTAGTCAGGGCTAATAGATACAGGCGTCAAAGACTCTAAAACTGCTCTCTATGCAAAGAATAAAGGATCAGTGCATGTTCTTCATGACAACATCAACGGAAGTAGTGTCACTGCTTGACGTTTGGTTACTGTTCTGGTTTAAATATTAAGCATTACTTCTTTGTCTCAGAGTTATTTTCTGTTTTGTGGATGAACGATATTTTTAAGTGAACAAGAGGAAGAAGTAAAGGAAGTATAAAAGTGAAAGGTTGAGTAAAATTTTCCTTTTGTGTAATGCTCTTTCCAGTGATTAACATGTTTATTGCATTTTGGCTTATTTTTCAGAGTGTCTTGATCGAAACAGAGAAAATATACCATTTTAGAATTAGAAAAATTATGCATCTTACACTCTGTTGTCATAGCAACCTCTAGTCTAGCAGATGTAAGATCACATGTTTTCGTTTCCTTGGCAGAACTGGTGTGTGTGTGTGTGTGTGTGTGTGTGTGTGTACTTGAATATATCAAGCAATAGCTAGAATCTGATACTGATATAAGTAAAAAAAAGCATTAGGTAATATTGTTTCTCAGATTTCCTTTCCTTTTTGCTTTGTGTATCATCAGCAGAATGGGCTTTCTGAAGGATTTAATCTATCCCCCTTAAGACAGGACTTTTTCAATCATTCTTGAGCTATTAAAACATTTAAAATCCTCTCCAAAAGAGAATACTATTGTGATGCTTAGCACTTCCTGCTAAAGTTCTTGATTTTTGACAGCTCAAGTCTTTCACATCACAATTCAAACTTTAAATCCTTTGAGAATGAGGGAAGGCAGTTTCCTATTGTTAAACTTTCTCTTCACTAGATTGAATACCTAAAATTCCTTTTATCTTTTGTCAAAAGATTGTGCTTTTCAACTACTTGCTCTTCTTCATTGATCTTTATATGGCTCACTAAATTTTCTTTCCACTGATATACTTGTGACTTATCTTCACTCATTATCACATTATATCCAAAATATTTTAGTTACACAAACACCAAGTATTTATTTCAGGTTACAGATATGTGAAATCTCTTTGGGTTAACAACATTTATTAATGCCACTTGCTATTTATTACAAGGTTTATTTTATTAACACACTGATACAGTGAGAAATTTATGGCTAAATTTTACATTCCACCATATTATATTTCTGTGCTGGTGATCATATTACTGGGTACTTATGGCCTAGACCCAAACAGATTCAGGGTGATAGTGGGTAACAGCTGGTCATAAATGCCAAGCTGTAAAGTTTTTGTTGTTGTTGTTGTTGTTTTTGAGATAGAATCTCATCCTATTGCCAGGTTGGAGTGCAGTGGCACCATCTCGGCTCACTGCAATCTCCGCCTCCTGGGTTCAAGTGATTCAGCTGCCTCAGCCTCCCGAGTAGCTGGGTCTATAGGTGCCCGCCACCATGCCTGGCTAATTTTTTTAATTTTTGTAGAGACGGGGTTTCACCATGTTGGCCAGGATGGTCTGGATCTCCTGTCCTCATGATCCACCCGCCTCGCCCTCCCGAAGTGCTGGGATTATAGGCGTGATCCACCGCGCCCGGGCTCAAGCTGTAAAGTTTACTCTTGAATTTCACTACCTCTTCTGAGAAAGGGGTATCCCAAAATACACGTCACTAAAAATCCCAAATTAGCAAAATTTAGTTTATATTTTTAGCTAGCCATATTCTTAAATATACTTTATTATAAATAACATGTTATGAACACAACTAATAATTTTTCTCACTAAAAATCCCAGCTAAACACAAAAATAATATTTAGTGTGTGATTTAATCTACCTGAAGTTATACAACAAGCAAAACCAATTTATGGTGACAGAAATCAGAACAGAAATGTCTAGAATGGACTGGATTGGAAAGGAGGATGAGTAAACTTCCCAGGGTAACAGAAATGTTTTTTATCTTGATTGGGGTATTGGTTACATAATGTAGAAACATTTATAAAAGTCATCCAATTGTATACCTAAAATTATGTGTATTTGATACATAAACTTTAGTACAATAACAATAAGCCCTGGCTAACTACTATATAGTAATACAGAAAAGCACATAATTACATATGAAATAAAAAGAATGGTATAAATTATAATATGCTTTATGAAAATAGCTACATGAAAATAATAAAAATAACAACCAATTTTTGCATATTACCAAGACTGGGAAAAAAAATCCCAAAATTTTAATAGTGTTTAAATGTTACAGTAATTTAAAATTTGAATAATTTAAAATGTCCAAAATTTTAACAGTGCTAATAAGATAACAGCTAATGAGATGATCTCTAATGAGATAACAGATTTTTTCTTCTTTTTACTTACATACATTTTCTACTTTTATAAAATGAACATATTATATTTTAATAAAATTATTTAAATCATTTTTTATGCTATGTTCTTATTCAAAAGGCTGAACCTAAATCTCATCAAGCTCTTTGCTCTAATTTCCAGTTTACAGAAAAAAAAGGGAGATTGGGGAACAAGATAAAGGACCCCTACCTAGATTTACCTGATAAGGTAGCAATGAGGTAAATCTAGAATAGGCAACATTCTACAGGACAATTAACCCAATTCCTTCAGCAAGTCAAAGGTATAAAAGGTAGGTGGGGCCTGGGAGGAGGAGAGACTCTTTAGATTAAAAAGGAATTAAGAGATGTAACAATAAAATGCAATGTGTGAAACTTGTTTAGATCCAGGTTTGAACAAATCAAGTGTAAAAAGATATTTTTGAGACAATTAGGGAAACTTTGAACATGAACCATATATTAAATAACTTTAAATAATTATTACCAATTTAATTAGGTATTATTGTGACATGTTATTATGTAAGAATATGCCCTAATATTTCAGAGACTGTTCTCAAAGTATTTAGGGAAAAATATCATAATACCTGTGATTTGCTTTAAAATACTTTAGAAATTTAAAAAATGAGTAGATAAATCAAGTGTAACAAAACATTAGACTTGTTAAATCAGTGTAATGAGAATATGGGGTTCTTACAACAATTTCTTTTTTGATGAAGTTTGACTTTTTTTCCATAATTAAAGGCTTTTAAAAAAATGAATAGCCAACTGAGTGTTTAGTGTGGGCCAACTAATTGCTAGGTGTTCGATAATACATACTTGACATAATTTTTAAAGTTCTCTATAAAATGTTACTACTTTCACAGCAACTCACACAAGAGTGCTGCATCTGCCATCATTTATGGCCCATTCATGAATTCATGTACATAACTATTTGGTCCTTTTTGCCCAAGACTTAATTATTAAAAGTGAGGGCCAGGTGCGGTGGCTTACGCCTGTAATCCCAACACTTTGGGAGGCCGAGGCGGGTGGATCATGAGGTCAGGAGATGGAGACCATCCTGGCTAACACGGTGAAACCCCGTCTCTACTAAAAATACGAAAAATAACCGGGCTTGGTGGCGGGCGCCTGTAGTTCCAGCTACTCAGGATGCTGACGCAGGAGAATGGCGTGAACCCAGGAGGCGGAGCTTGCAGTGAGCCGAGATGGTGCCACTGCACTCTAGCCTGGGCGTCAGAGCAAGACTCCGTCTCAAAAAAAAAACAAAACAGTGAGTAACATAGTTTCTGACAACCTTCTGTGCTGCACAACTCAGGTTCTCATTGCCAGAGATCCAAGGGGGTTGGGAGGGGGAATGGAATGAATCAGGAGAATCAGAAGGGCTTTGATATTTCCTTCCCATGTCTTGTGCTTGATATCCTTAAACTCAAAAGGCTATGAAGCTGTTTACAATTAAAAATGTTTTATCAGAAGCAATTATTTCCTGCCTCTTAATTTTTCTCAATCCATTGAAACCTACGCAGAATGGTCCCTTTCCATTGGCTATAGCTTTGAATTTCAAGGGGGAGAGCATTACTGATTTAATAGGCTGCTGAATGGTTAAAAAGTTGACTTACCTTGAATTTAATAATTTAATTCAGAAAGTTTTATTGAATGTCTACCTATTGGATTTACACAAGTATCGTGTGATTGTATAGTCTTCATATTTTAAAATTAATCATCATTATTTCAAACTTAGGATACATAAAAATTTAATTTAGTCCTTTGTACACATTATTTCATCTAACATTACTCAACATGAAAGAAATAGAAAAACAAATACTTGGAGATTCTACTATAAGAAAAAATAATTTGGCCAGTCACGGTGGCTCACGCCTATAATCCCAGCACTTTGGGAGGCCAAGGCGGGCGGATCACGTGAAGTCAGGAGTTCAAGACCAGCCTGGCCAACATGGTGAAACCCTGTCTCTACTAAAAACACAAAAATTAGCCGGAAGTGGTGGCACTCGCCTGTAATTCCAGCTACTTGGGAGGCTGAGACAGGAGAATTGCTTGGGCCTGGGAGACGGAGGTTGCAGTGAGCCAAGATCGTGCCACTGCACTCCAGCCTGGCTGACAGAGCAAGACTCTGTCTCAAAAACAAACAAACAAAAAAACCAACTGTGAACTCTATGCACTAATTTTGTAGTAAGATATTTTTAAGCTAAAGATGAAGACAATAAATCCTGTCCAAACTTTTGTTGTTCTGGTTGTTGCTTGGTTTGGTTACAACAATGGACTTGTAGTTACCTGAATTTAGTATACTTACTTATGATAAAACATACGAGCCATGCCCATTCTTTGCTTTTCCCCTCCTGACAGGACATCTTTCCAGTCCATAACAGCATCCCATCCTTAAGAAAATTAAAAAATATACATTTTTATAAATCATTTGTTTAATTGTTACTGTTTCTACCCTAGACAAGTGATTCCTGACAAATTCAAATTGTCAACATGAAGAACTTGGTATTTTATAGAATATATGCTTGGATAAACTACAGAGCCTCATGTATAAACATTTTGTTTTAGATTTGATATTCTTTTGATGGTAATAACTTCTTATACTGACAAATGATCTTACAAGAATTCTAAACACTGACACTTTAAAAACTGTGTTTGTTTCTCAGTGTCTCCAGTGGGTTGATAGGCTTATACTTATCTTGGAGGGAGATGGGAGAAAAGACCCAACAAATTTTCGTATGTCAATTACAAAGTCTACAAAGGGTAAGAAAGGAACGAATTTAGGTGGCTCCCCTGTGCCTAGCACTTTATGTGAGTTCTCTCATCATATATTTCACAGTTTTGTAAGACAGATTTTATTTCTTGCATTTTATAAATGAGCAACCTACAGTTCATGGAGTAATTGACATGTCTAGGTTTACACATGTCTGTTTTCAACTTCCTAGGTTCGAGCTATTTACCCTCCTAAGCCTCCCAAAGTGCTGGGACTACAGGTGTGAGCTGTCGGATGGGGCCAGCTACTAATTCTTGTGACATCTTGAGATGTCAGAACTGGGATTTATATTTAGGTCTATCTGATGCTTTTATAGTTTTTCCATGCATGCTATCTCTTAAAACATCTTAACTGTTGACTTTCTGTTTGATATTTATTCAAAAAACAAGCATTCTATTTTTCTTACAAATAGAGTAGGTCTTGTATATTAATATGAAAATGTGCCCAGAATATCTGTACATTAAAAATCAAGTTTCAGAATTGTGTATATCATCATTGTCTTTCTGTAAATAAACACATACACATATACTTCCAGGAACAGAATTAGATTCATTTCCTAAGTTATCCATTTTTATGAAATTCTAAAATTTTATAATAAGCCTACCTTAATTTTTTAATTAGATTTTTAAAATATTACTTAAAAATAAAACCATACTTCCACTACTGGAGAGTCTGATTTTCAAAGAAGAAAATGATGCCAAAACCTAACAGATATTTACAGCAAAATTTCTAAATCCTAAGTGTTCAGGGATTAACTCTCATCTTTGGAAAAAATCTATGTTCTCTGTCATCTTTTTACTTGCTCAGCTGAATTTTTACCATTAAGATTTTGAAATTTTTACCACTAAAATTTTGAAATAATCTTGATCAATAGGAAAGAAAATAGCCCTCATTGCTTTATGTGTACTGTGTATCTGAAAAGTCAAATTATCAAAAATGATTATTTGATTCTTTTGCTGGTGAGAAGAAAAATTTGGACTTGTTTTTGAAATCCAGAAGTTCAGAGGCTTTGATGAAATAACATACATTAATTGTTAAACATAAAATACATCTTTATGTTTCTTACCATCTTCTTCCTTTAAAATTACCACTACAAAGTACATTGCATTAAAAAATGTATAAAAGCATAAAAAAGAAACTAAAAACAATGGTTGTGTGATGGGGATAGGTCACAACTGGATGGAAGGAAACAGGAATTGGAAGAATTTTTTAGAGTACATTTAAAAATGCTCTTTCATTTATGACTTATGTGAAATTGTTACTCCAAAAATTAAATAAGCAAAGACATACAATAAAGGTAATAAAATATATGAAAAATTATCAATAAAAAATATCTGGAGTGAGAAGGAGACTTTCCCTATTTCTCAATGACACCTGAAATCTCACTCTCCAGAAGGAATCACTGTTCATTTTCTTGGGTAAACTTCCAGAAATTGTCATTTTTTAAATAAGAAAATACACATAGGAAATAGACAAATCTTTAAAATTTTATGTTAGGAAAAATAATCTTAAAATATATTCTGATTTAGAGTTCTTGCTTCTAGGGAAAACTGTTGAAATAAAACTTTCCCTGTGATTGAATTTCATAGTATTTATGAAATATAAGTGACGATTTGAGAAATAGACTTGGATTACTATGCAGTGGAGAAATATTCTGGGCTTACCTTTTTTTTTTCCCTGCCCCCTGAAAACATGGCACAAGAAAAAAGTATTTGGGTCAAAGGACACTTTAACTTTTACATATTTTAATAAATCATGTTCTTTGTTCTACTAAACCCAAAGGTTTTTGTAGGCAGGCAATATTGCATGATCACGGAACACGTAAATCAAAACTCTGAGTCATAATGTTGCCTCTGACCCTGATTTAGTGAGACAAAGTCAGCAAAGAAGAGAATGATTTTCCTGCTTCCTAGAGATGTATACACTTCTTTAGTTCATGTCCACTTGTTAACCCTTTTCTGCTTTCCTGTTTTGTAACCTAGTTGATGGAATGGAATGTAGTTTTTAATTCCATTTTTATTATACCAACCAAAGGATTAGCTAGTCTAAATGGAACTTCAGTAGGCTTCTTTCAAATTAAATAATGTACTTGCAAATTTAAGTGTTTTCCTGCCTTGCTTAAACATTTCAGGTTTAAGAATTAAGCAAGTAAAACAGGTTTCCTTGAAGTTTTTTTTTATGTGCAAGGATATAATAGTTTTTATTATTGTTTTTTTTTTAATTTCCTTACTATAGTCGTAGTCTGAATAAATTTATTAAGAACCTTCTGGAGAACAGGATTGAAAATGAGAAGGGTAGACAGTTGCCTGCAAGAGCTACTAGGTTTCTTTTTTTTTTTTTTTTTTTAATTGTTTAAAAAGCTAGGAGTTACCTTACTATAGTGGCATACCCTAGCATAGAACACTGACTTTCAAGTCAGATCTGTGCTTGAATCCCTGTCCCACAACTTGCCATGAGACTCTGAGTAAGTTACTAAATTTCTGAAATTAATCTTTAAGATGAAGATAGTAAAACCTACATCATTGGACTATTATGGATATTAAATAAGATGATATATATAAATTCCACATAGTAAGCACTCAATAACCCATAACAATTACGATTACATTTTTAAGTTTGGAAAATTCTTGGAAAGAGTTCTAGACCTTCTTGATGACTTCTAGAAGAATAGAATATTTCATGTTTATTCTAAATTTCTATTTGGATCATTAGATTTCAAACGTCCTCAAAATAACTTGCCCAAGATAAACATGTAGCATTTATTCTACCACAGCCTTCTGAAACTCCAAGGAGTTGACCACGTGAAACAAAAAACCAATCTGCTTTCCATATATAGTAGGAATTACAGATACCAAAAATTAAAAGTGTTTTTCTTGCCTGCCTTATTTGTTTATTGTAAGGATCAAATGAAATAATGTATGTGATACTTTTATATAAAACTTCAAGCATTATCACACAAAGTATAGTATCAATATTACAACTACTAATATTACCATTAGCTAATAATTTTTTTTTTTTTTTTTTTTTAGACAGGGTCTCACTCTTGTTGCCTAGGCTGGAGTGCAGTGATGCAATCACAGCTCACTCCAACCTTGACTTTGCGGGCTCAGGTGATTCTCCCACCTCAGACTCCCAAATAGCTGAGACTACAGGGGTGTGCCACCATTCCCGGATAATTTTTGTATGTTTTGTAGAGAAGTGGTTTCACCATGTTGTCCTGGCTGGTTTCAACCTCCTAGGTTCAAGCTATTTACCCTCCTCGGCCTCCCAAAGTGCTGGGATTACAGGTGTTAGCTGCCAGACGGGGCCAGCTACTAATTCTTGTGTACTCATATGCCACTGTGCTAATGTTTTACATACAGTCTTATTTAATCTTCACAAAAAACTTATAAGGTAGATATTTATCCCATTTTACAGTTGAAGATACAGAGAACAGGGCTAATCAAGATTTGATTCCGGAACTCTGAGTTAAAAGTCCATATTCTCAATCACTGTACTACTACTCTACTTCCAATAATGTAAGTGGGCTGTAAAATAGAACATAAAATACATTTAAAATTGGTGTCTCATTTGTTATTTCAGTCATTTTTCTAAACTACCAAATTATATGAATTATTAAATTATTTGAAAGTGTGAATATAATTTTTTGTTTTATTTTATTTTATTTTTTAACTTTTAGGCTTGGGGGCACATGTGAAGGTTTCTTACATAGGTAAACACGTTTCATGGGGATTTGTTGTACATATTATTTCATCATCCAGGTATTAAGCCCAGTACCCAATAATTTTCTTTTCTGCTCCTCTCCCTCCTCCCACCCTCCAATCCTCAAGTAGACCTGAGTCTCTGTTGTTTCCTTCTTTGTGCTTGTAAGTTCTCATCATTTAGCTCCTACTTAAAAGTGAGAACATGCAGTAAGTATATGGTTTTCTGTTCCTGCATTAGTTTGCTAAGGATGATTGCCTCCAGCTCCATTCATGTTCTTACAAGATATGTGATCTCATTCTTTTTTTCTAGCTGCATAATATTCCATGGTGGACCTCTACCACACTTTCTTTATCTAATCTGTCATTGATGGGCATTTACATTGATTCCATGTTTTTGCTATTGTGAATAGTGCTGTGATGAACATTTGTGTGCGTGTGTCTTTGTGGCAGATGATTTTATATTCCTCTGAGTATAAACCCAGTAATGAGATTGTTGGGTGAAATGGTAGTTCTATTTTTAGCTCTTTGAGGAATTGCCACACTGTGGTTGAACTGATTTACACTCCCACCAACAGTGTATAAGTGTTCCCTTTTTCCCACAACCTTGTCAACATCTGTTATTTTTTGACTTTTTATTAATAGTCATTTTGACTGGTGTGAGATGGTACCTCATTGTGGTTTTGATGTGCATTTCTCTAATGATCAGTGATACTGAGCTTTTCTCATATGCTTGTTGGCTGCATATATGTCTTCTTTTGAGAAGTGTCTGTTCATGTCATTTTCCCACTTTGTAATGGTGTTGTTTGTTTTTCTCTTGTAAATTTGTTTAAGTACCTTATAGATGCTGGATATTAGACCTTTGTCAGATGCATAGTTTGCAAATATTTTCTCCCATTGTGTAGGTTGTCTGTTTGCTCTGTTGATAGTTTCTTTTGCTGTGCAGAAGCTCTTAAATTTAATTAGATCTCACTTGTCAATTTTTGCTTTCATTGTGATTGTTTTTGGTATCTTTGTCATGAAGTCTTTGTGTTTCCATGTCCAGGATAGTTTTGCCTAGGTTGTCTTCCAGGGTTTTTATAGTTTGGGGTTTTACATTTAAGTCTCTAATCCATCTTGTGTTGATTTTTGTATATGGTATAAAGAAGGGGTCCAGCTTCAGTCTTCTGCATATGGCCAGCCAGTTATCACAGCACCATTTATTGAATAGGGAATCTTTTCCCCATTGCTTGTTTTTGTCAGCTTTGTTGAAGATTAGATGGTTGTAGATGTGCGGCCTTATTTCTGTGCTCTCCATTCTGTTTCATTGGTCTCTGTGCCTGTTTTTGTAGCAGTACTATGCTGTTTTGGTTACTGTAGACTTGTAGTATAGTTTGAAGTGGGGCAGCATGATGCCTCCAGCTTTGTTCCTTTTGCTTAGGATTACCTTGGCTATTCAGGCCCTTTCTTGGTTCCAAATAAATTTTAAAATAGTTTTTTTCTTAGTTCTGTGAAGAATGTCATTGGTAGTTTGATAGGAATAGCATTGAATATGTAAATTGCTTTGGGCAGCATAGGCATTTTAATGATATTGATTCTTCCTATCCATGAACATGGGATGGTTTTCCATTTGTGTCTTCTCTGATTTCTTTGAGCAGTGTTTTGTAATTCCCATTGTAGAGATCTTTCACCTTCCTGGTTAGCTGTATTCCTAGGTATTTCATTCTTTTTGTGGCAGTTGTGAAGGGGTTTGCCTTCCTGATTTGGCTGTTCGCTTGGCTGTTGTTGGTGTATAGCAATGTTAGTGATTTTTGTATGTTGATTTTGTACACTGCAACTTTGCTGAAGTTGTTTATCAGCTGAAGGAGCTTTTGAGCTGAGACTATGGGGTTTTCTAGATATAGAATCATGTGTCTGCAAGCAGGGATAGTTTGACTTCCTCTCTTCCTATATGAATGCCCTTTATTTCTTTCTCTTGCCTGGCTTATCTAGTTAAAGTGTGATTATTATTATTAAATTATTTGAAAGTATCACTAAACACAGAAAGAGTATTATTAGACAATAATTCTATTTTAAGCTTATATGTACAAATGTTATTTATACTCTTTCAAAAATGTTTTATGCTGAAAAACCACAATACAGAAGTTTCTAACTTTAATTACCTGTGTGCTGCTTGAGAGCAAAAAAAGATACTGGTCAGATTGTGGGTCTGAAAACAAAAAAAGAAGTTTTGTGGTATCTACTTCTCAAATTATTTAATTTAATGTGAGCTGAGAGCTTGTAAGGCAAATATTTCTGTCATAGACTTTACATACATCTAGACTGACAATGGCCTCAGGGACTTTGTACATTCGAATATAAAAGAAAAAAACTGTTTTTAAATGTTAGCTGCACTGACATGGAGACTTAATAAAAACTTAGTGTGTTGCATTAAACACAACACAAGCAGAAAAAGAAATGTAAATAATGGAACAGCAATAAAACTCCATCTTTACACTTATGTGCTTATTTCTGATTATAGCATATATTCAAATTAAACCACAGACTAAATATATACCCAAGCTTACTTTTTAAAAGTGAAGTTAAATGCATTAAAAAAGAATGATAGACTTTACCGCCTTCTCTTTGAACTATGTGATAGAGATGGACATTGTGTAGGATACATTCCAGATCTTGGTCTGTATAACCTTTATCATGCATATCATCCACTGAATCAGGGTAAATGACTTGATCCCGAAGACTTCCAAGAGACATATATGGCCTGTAAAACACCAAGCACACAAGAATCCTAGTGGAAAGTCATGATAACTTACTCAGTGTGACATCTTGGTAGTCTGAAAACATCAGCAAAGACTTTAAACACTACATTTCCAGGATGATATTTGTTACCTGGCGATGAGTACTTCTCCCTCAGGCACTGCTAAACAATACCGTTATGTTTACATAAAAGCTTACTGACACATGGACGCCAGAAAAGCTTCTCCAGGAAATCATCTGACATTTTCTTTTTCTAAAAAATTATATTTTATTTTGTATTTTGTAGGGACAGGGTCTTGATATGTTTTCCCAGGCTAGTCTCAAACACCTGCCTCAAGTGATTCCTCCTAACTTGGCCTCCCAAAGTACTGGGATTACTGTTGTGAGCCACAGAACCCAGCAGAACATTTTCAGCAGAGAAATACTGTATATACTTTGTTTCACTGTATTTGATAAAGATTGCTTCTGTAATTCATCTATAATTATTTGGGTTACGTATTACACAATTTGGGTTTCGACCCAGCAATGTGAACAAACAAAACAAAAAAATTTAATTCATAGTAAGAAAAACACAAATTAAAACTACATTGAGTTTCTTACTTATCAGATTGGCAAAAATTCAACAACTTGGTAACTCACTCCACTGGCAGGCCTATGGGTAAAGGAATGTTCTCATACTACAGTGAAAATGCAGAATGGTACAACTCTTACAGAGGGCATTTGGCAAACTGACAGAGCATTTGCCCTTTGACCTCCTTCTGGGAATTCACGCTGAAAATATACTTCTAAAAATACAAAAAAAGATGCACGAGGTTATTCATTACAGCTTCTTTGTAATAGCAAAATACTGAAATACAACATAAATACCCATACAAAAAAGACTGACAGAATAAACTATAGTACATCCACTATGCAGCTGTAAAAAAAGGATGAGGAAGACCTCTATAAACTGATATAGAGTGATTTCCATGATATATTGTTAAGTTGAAAAGCAAAATGCAAAAGTAGACTTATAGCAGGGTTTCTCAACAACGGCACTTTGGCTTATTGAACCAGATAATTCTTTGTTGTCGAGGGCTACCCTGTGTATAGTAGGATGTTTAGCATTATGCCTGATGTCTACCCACTAGATGTCAGTAGCGCTCCTTCCTGTAGTGAACAAAAATAATTGTCTCCAGATAATGCCAAATGTCCCTGGGGGACAAAATCTTCCCAGTTGAGAATCATTTCTATGTAAAAAGAAAGCAAAATGAAATATAGACATACCCATTTATATTTAAAAAAGGAAACACAGGAAGAGTAAACCTGAAACTAGTGAAGTTGGTTAGCTACAGGAGGTGGGAGGAACAAAGTGGAATGGATAGGCAGGAAAAGGCCTAAGTATCCTTTCTATTAATAAAGTTTTTACTTTTGGAATCCCTCAAAGTGTTACTATTCAATAAATAAATAAAATTAAACCAACAAGAATGAAGGAAGAAACCTTAAAATTGAATACAAATAGAAACAATTTAACTGAACAGTATGTCCAAAGGATAAAGTAACCACACAGCAAAGGGGATGGAGGTGGGGATGAATTAAGCCATGTAACTTTTGAACTTGGCTATATAATTTCAGTCAAAGACAGAAAGAATGAGGCGGAAATTTTGAACTTTACTTGCAAGTTTATTTTTGGTAATGATATAAGGGTAGCAATTCTGAAACTATTTTATGTATATTGTAGGATTGGTTAAGTAAGTAAATGGTTTGGTAATGTTAGGAGTAAGGGTTCTCACTGTGAAAGAAGAAAGATACAAACATGCTGTGTGGGAAGGCAAGAGAAAAACTAATTTTAATTTGAGTATCAGTATGAATTTATGTTTTTTAATAGTAAAATTTCTAGCCCTATCTACATCTGGAACAGTCTAATATTATCCGTTGAGAAGCACACAACATCATTTCGGTAATGCAATAAATTCAATTGTGGACCCAAAAAGATCCATCTTAATCCAGACCTCCCATATCTGTAAATGAAACCTTATTTAGAAACAGAGTCTTTGCAGATTTAATTAAGGTTCTTGAGACGAGATCATCCTGGATTAACCAGATGAGCCCTAAATCCAATAAATGCTCTTATCAAATAAGAAGAAACGCAGGAAAGAAAAGAAAGCCACGTGAAGAAGGAGACAGAGATGGGAGTTATGCCGCCACAAACGAAGGAATGCTTGGCACCACCAGAAGCTGGAAAAGAGACAGGAAATAATTCTCCCCAAGAGCCTTCAGAGGGCGTGGATTGCCAATACTCTGACTTCCGGTGTTCAGGAATGTGAGAAAATAAATTTCTGTTGTTCAAACCACCAAGTGTTTGGTAATTTGTAGCCCTTAGAAACTAATACAAGTAGTATTTCTGTAAAAAGTTTATAACCTGAATCACATCACGGAGAAACTATCAGACAAACCCAAATTGAGGTATTCTCTTAAAAAAAAAAAAAAAAGCAATAGTCTTGCACTCTTTAAAAATATCAATGTCATATAAAATAAAGAAATGCTGAGAAACTCTTTCGAATAACAGAAACTATAATATGGCAGCTAAGTGCAGTGCATGACAATGGATTGGGAAAAACAAGTTGCTCTATAAAGTACAATGTTATGACAATTGCGGAAATTTAAATATGGACTGTATTTTAGATACTAATATATCAATGTCAGATTTCCTGAATTTGATAAGTATACTGTAGTTACCTAAGAGAATATCCCTGTTCTTTGAAAATATACCCTAAATTAGTTAGGGGTAAAGATTTATGATTACTACAACTTGATTAAAAAATACAAGGTGTATATTGTGTGTGTATGCCTGGAGAGAGAAAGAAAGAGAAGGTGAGATTTTCAAATACAAAATGTGTTTTGTGGATGAATTATCTACCTATTTTCCCATGGTACACAAGCCATTAGGTTGAAGGATAGACAGCACAAGCTTATTTTATAATATATTTAATTATTATTTGAATTCAAAATGTTTATATTTTACTTGTACATGTGTATGTTCATATAAGAAGACTTTGCAATGAAATTATTACAAATATAAGGAATCTTTGGTCTTGGTTTTTTTTTTTTTTTTGAGACGGAGTCTCGCTCTGTAGCCCAGGCTGGAGTGCAGTGGCGCGATCTCGGCTCACTGCAAGCTCCGCCTCCAGGGTTCACGCCATTCTCCTGCCTCAGCCTCCCGAGTAGCTGGGACTACAGGCGCCCGCCACCACGCCTGGCTAATTTTTTGTATTTTTAGTAGAGACGGGGTTTCACCATGTTAGCCAGGATGGCCTTGATCTCCTAACCTTGTCATCCTCCCGCCTCGGCCTCCCAAAGTACTGGGATTACAGGTGTGAGCCACTGCGCCCGTCCTGGTCATGTTTTTAAACTGCGATATGGTTCACATATCATAAAATTCACCCTTTTAAAGCACACAATTCAGTGGTTTTTAGTGTATTTGCAAGGTTAATGTAAGCGTCACGACTAATTCCAGATCATTTTCTTCCCTCCAGAAAAAATCTCATACCCAATAGCAGGCATTTCCTATTCCTCCTTCATCTCAACCCCTGGCAACAATTAATCTATTTTCTGTCTCCATGGATTTGCCTGTTGTGCACATCTCAAACATATGAAATCATACAATGTGCGGTCCCTTGTGATTGCCTTCTTTCCATTAGTATAATGTTTTCAGGTTCATCCATGCTGTAGCATGTAACAGTTCCTTTTTTTGGCTGAGTAATATTTCACTGTAGGCCATATTTGATTAATCCACTCATCGGTTGATGGATATTTTAGTTGTTTTCACTTTTTTGTGTTATGAATAATGGATATATGCCAAAGAATGAAAATACGGAAGCATATAATTTTTAGAGAAATTGCCAGACTGTTTTTACGAAGTGGCTATACCATTTCTGGTCACATTTCTTGTATGGTATCTCTCTCTAAGGCTTTCCCTCCTGCCCTGTTCTTTATTTTTCCCTCTCCAGTCTAACTATATTAAAAAAAAACAGGATACATAGTTGTTTGTGTAGATTGTCGTAAGCACTCATACAATATGACATTATCTTAAATTAATATCAAATAATAATAGCATAAAATATAAATTAGTCATCAGAGCCAATGAGCAGTTTTAATTAGGTACTCTGAGACTACTCAGAAGAAGAAATAACATAGAATCTCAGGAGAGAGTTCTTTTACTGCCTTCCAAGGTGACATCAGCTCCAATTTAATATAAATCAGAAGCACAGATATTCTCCCCCCTTAGCATAAAACCCCTATGTAATTAGGTCCAAAGAGTAGCCATGACACAATACACAACTGAGACCACAGTGATAAAAATACATCAGTGCATTCATTTCACAAGTGTTTCTACAGGATTCTACCAGAAAACTTGATTAATTGGCAATATTTGATGATGAAATTTGGTTTTATATCTATATTTCAGAAAAGGTAGGCACTATAAAATCATGATTGTGATAAACGGTTTTGGAGAAATGATTCTGGGGAATCATTGTAATATCACTCAAATTCCAAGCTAAAGGTACCTCATTTGTAAAATAACTTATTTTAATAATTTCATTCGTTATAAGTACTAAATGAAGCAGTGGGTTTTTATGAAGCTAAGTGAAGCAATGTACTCAGATCACTTATTATAGTACAGGCACATGGTAGGCACTCAATAAATGACATTATGAAGACAAAGAAGTTCATTTCTACTTATGCTTATGTTCTCTACTTAAGCAAAAATGTAACATCTTAAAAAAGAATGAATAAAAAAGATTTCTATTTAGCCAGACAAGAGACTGGTGGTTTTTATTCCATAGTAAATTTTTATTGTTCTTGACATGATTAAGAATTAAGTACCTAGATATGTAGATTTTAGATTATATTCTGTTAAGTACTCATGAGAATACCTCGTTCACCTAGAAGCATTTAAAAAAAATACTTGGAACACCATGTATTAATAGTTTACTGGAGCAATTTTTGGGGCCTTGAAAGTATCAAAATGTCCCAGGATGCCAAGTGTTTTCTTTGTAACAGGAATTTGGAGAAGCAAAACTGTGTAATTTCTTCAAAAGTCTAGTTTAATACTATTTTTAATTTCCTTAGGCCTTTTGAAATCAGACAATTTTCTTTAATGAACAGATATGGACATTTTTCTCATAAGGGATTTTAATTATAAGGCAAAGCAAAATAATTAAATTATGGTTTTGCAATGCTTAATTTCTTATTGAAATTATAAAAGCCTAATAATAATATCTAAAATATATACCCCTGTAATTAAAAAAATCAAACCAAAACCAAAAAAAAGAAAAAAAAATTTAGCTACCTTTTAAAAAAATTAATCAGGACAAGATTTCAATAAAATACCAAGTCATAATATGATGCTAAAAGAACTGCAAATGTGCTCACATTATTTGCTATCTGAGTTTTTTTTTTTTTTTTTTTTTTTGAGCTAGAGTCTTGCTCTGTTGCCCAGGCTGGAGTGCAGTGGCTCAATCTCGGTGGCTCACTGCAAGCTCCGCCTCCCGGGTTCTCGCTGTTCTCTTGTCAGCCTCCCAAGTAGCTGGGACTACAGGCACCTGTCCCCACTCCTGGCTAATTTTTTGTATTTTTAGTAGAGACGGGGTTTTACCGTGTTAGCCAGGATGGTCTCGACCTCCTGACCTCGTGTTCCGCCCACCTCGGCCTCCTATAGTGCTGGGATTACAGGTGTGAGCCAACGCACCCAGCCCTATCTGAGCTATTGTTATTTAAATGATGTAACGAAGTATAAAAATTGCTGACTTTGAAAACTGATGTGAATGAGAATGTTGATGAATATATATAAAAGTATTCATAAGCTTGTATATTTATTGAGGACTCATCAAATATTGTTTTATTAAAGTTCAATTTTTTGTCAATTATTGTTTTATGATCACGTGAAATGGTAAAAATAATACATTCTCTATATGTTTGATGTACTTAGCAACTAATGCCACTTAGGTTTTTATTAAAATGATGATTTTAAAATATTATTAAAATGTTAAAGCCACCACTGAATTCTCTGGAAAGACTGTGTCAAGAAAATTCGGGATGACATTTACTCAATCTGAAAGCACAAGGAAATGGAGGACCCTATAGCCAACGTTTATATAATTAGTTTGCATGTGATTCTCTTTCCAGCTCAAAGGTCTGGAATTTAACATTTTGAGTCAGTTCAAGTTTCTGTAGTCCTACCAAAATTATACATAATAGATAAGCACTCAAAGTACCCTTTACTAAACTTTCCTTTCTAGATATATAGACCTATTCAGGTAGGTCTTCTAAATATTTCTAGATATATATATATATATATTTCTAAATATTCTAGATATATAGACCTATTCAGGTAGTGTCTTCTAAATATTTCAGGTAGATCAATTACCATGTTAGAACATTACTGGCTCACTTGCTCTGGCTCATTATAAAGGAGATCATGCAACATATCTAATATAAGCAACAAAAGAAATGGTCAGATTGCTCCTAACTAGTAGCTATCAAAAAAGAAACATTAACTAGTTTTAATTTACTTTCTATAAGTAAAACCCAGAATCGTCTCTATATGTTTTGGAAAAGATAGCAAAATAAATCCATAGGTGTCACAGATCATTTAACAAATAATCCTTATTTAAACAATTATAATAATTATAATAATTGTTTTTCTTGGGAATCTGCAATTCTTTCAAATGTGTATATATAGTTAAAATTCAATTATAATAGTAAAATTATTTGAGATAAAATTCATTCCCCATAATTATGGCTTTTTATAGTTTTGTTACTAATGTCTCAAGGTGCTTTTATACTTTGCATTATATTCCCACTTTTCTGCATTAACATCAAAGTAATCTGACAGTGATTTTTTTTTTTTTGGTAAAATGTATTGATGTTCGTTAGAGTTATTTTTTATTATTCTCTGAGACAAAGCTAGAAAGAACGGGAAAACATTGAGAAGTGTTAGCTGTATCTATGTGCTTGGAGCTTCTGAATGACACAAAATTCTAAATATTTCCTAAATTGAGAGCAAAAAACCAATTCAAATCCAGAGGAGAAAAAAAAGTGTAACATGAAAGGCCTATATGCAGAGAAAACAAATTTTTACAGTAATCATATAAAATTTAATTGGAACAATATTGATAACAATTTTGCAGCAATGTTAACTGTACTTAAGGCATGAGATGTGTTAAGTTTAAGAATAATGTACCACTAAGTACTGCTGTGTTGTCGTAGCAATAAGAAGATCTGAAAGGCATAAAATTTAACTATCAATAATTCATATAACTATACATGCTGGAACCAATCACGGCATCGGGTTTTTCATGCATAGAAAGAAATGGATTTGAGTCATTTATAGTATTCTTAAAAAATGTGTGATAATAAGAAATATTCAAGTGAAAATAGATATTTACTATTACTGAAATTATATCTTTTGGATAAGATATTTCTAGATTCCAAAACAGAGATGAGAATAGCCTCTTAAGAGCAGGGATAAGGTTTATTTCCAAGTAATAAAAATAATATTAGGCCAGGTGCAGTGGCTCACGCCTGTAATCCCCATACTTTGGGAAGCCAAGCTGGGTGAATTACCTGAGGTCGGAAGTTTGAGACCAGCCTGCTCAACATGGTGAAACCCCATCTCTACTAAAAATGCAAAAATTAGCCAGATGTGGTGGCACACACCTGTAATCCCAGCTACTTGGGAGGCTGAGGCAGAAGAATCTCTTGAACCTTGGAGACAGAGGTTGCAGTGAGCCAAGATTGTGTCACTGCACTCCAGCCTGGGCAATAGAGTGAGACACTGTCTCAATAAGTAAATAAATAAATAAATAAATATATTATTAGTGGAAGAATTAAAGTATTGCTAAGCTGTTAAAAATGCAAATTTCTCTAAAAGTCAACTTTAAGAGTGTTTGTCATTATATCAGATTACCATTTAAATTGCTGATATTTGACCTATAAAAATTGCAGTTCCGTATGGTTTAATGTAATAGTACTCATAAAATGAGAAAAACTTTTGAGTGAGAAGGGAGTTTTTTTCATTATTACTTTTATAAATGAGCCCTTAGAAAAGTTAAAGATTTTAAAAAGTATCTTTAGCATTCTTCCAAGCCATAGAAAGCTATAGAAAATTGTGTTTACATTTATAGATCTCTTTAAAAGATATTTAAAAAAACTGAACTGTACCAACTACTATACACAGGTGGAACTAAAATGTGCAACTTATATTTCTGTCAACTGACTGCCCAAAGATATTTATACAAAGATTACTTGGCTGTAAGTCTAACAGTCAGAAAGCAAGGAATAGAAGTCAATTTGCTACAGCAATGCTACTAAGCCTTCCTTGTGGTTAAAATAATTTTCTAAAAAAGGACATGTTAAATGACAGATATTTACCCCCATCATAAAGAGGATTTTGCAACATACCTACTGCAAGCAGCAAAATAAATAGATTGCTCATAATTAGTGTAAGGTACCAGATTGACTTGGCAGTAGAAACCAAATCTGTGGAGATGTTCATTCATTCAGTCAATCACTTATCAGATATTTATTGCACAATTACAATATATTTACTAGGATCCTGCCAGTGCTGTACAGAGACACGTGTATGCCTTTTCTAGCTTTTAATCTATAAAAGTTTGTTCAACAGTGACTCAACATGGGCAAAGTCTGTTCCAGCACAACCCCTATTCCCAAAGCCAGATTTCTTTGCTTTGAGGGCAGCAGGACAATAGATATGTAACCTACATACACATTGGCACAGTACATAGGTACAGAGTTCTGTGAGGAGCTCTGGATTAAGCCACATCACATTCCTCCTTTATTCCAGTGGCTTTTACAGACCCATATTCCACTCAAGCAGTGGCCTGCTAGTCTGCCTCTTTCTTAAATAAACACACTCCTTGTCCTCAAGAGGTGCACCCTGTTTGCCTTTTGGCAGCTAGATATTCATTAAGAATCAACAGGTCCAAAAGCTAGAGACCTATAGGAAAATTGAGATTAAGATATTTAAAACAGCATACCCCAGATTCTTGCTTAGATCCTTTTCCAGACCACATCCTCATTTTTAAAATCTGAGATCTTGGATAAAAAGAAAAAAAGCAAGGATCTCACTGAGAATACTTTAACAGCACCCTTTCTGTCCTCCATAGAGAAAAGAGGCAAATCAGTTCTTCTGACCTGATCTCGTACGCTTTCTAGTTAATAGTCATCATCTGGTTTTATATGTGTGGGTTAAACAATGTTGATACATAACACAGAGTTCCCTGATCCCTACAAAGAAGAAATCTTGGATTTGGAAGTCATTCATATAGAAACAATAGAAAATGGAACTTCATAGCTTTTATTTTTTTGGTTTATTTTTATTTTTATTCTGTTGAGATAGCATCTCACTCTTGTTACGCAGGCCAGAGTGCAGTGGTGCAATCATGGCTCACTGCAGCCTCAACTTCCCGGACTCAAGCAGCTCTCCCACCTCAGCCTCTTAAGTAGCTGGGACTACAGGCAAGTACCACCATGCAAGCCTAGTTTTTTATTATTTGTATTGACAGGGTCCCCCTATGTTGCCAGGGCTAATCTTAAACTCCTGGCCTCAAGTGATTATCCAACCTCAGCCTCCTAAAGTGCTGGGATTACAGTCGTGAGCCACCGGGCCCAGCCCAGAACTTCATATTTTAAGATATCCATAAAGCTTATTTGGTGCAAGTACTTCTTAGTGCCAGTGTTGGTATTATCGTCCTTCAAGCCCTTTCTGCAGAACTTCCTGAAACAAAACACCGTCTTCACTGTTGCAAGAGACAATCTCTTCTTTTGATGGCATAAAGGGTAAGTCATGATCTTTTTATGCCATATTGCATCCTGAAAATTAAGGTTGGTTTGTTTTATATCTCAACAAGAATTCTGATTTAAAATTAAGGGACTATTTTTGAAAAATTCTTTAAAATTTATAGAGAAATGAATTTTAGAAGAATAGGGAAGAGTAGAGAATATAATTTAATTTGAAAATGAATTGAACACCAATAAATTTTTTAAAATTTCACTTTCATATGAGAATATAGCTTCCTTCGCCTTAACATATCTGAATGATGGCCAAGTACCTATGCTAAAATGTATGTTAAAATTGACTTAATTGCCCTGTACATCCAGGATTATGAGGACCTCTGCCTCCAAACCACAGCTTGATATTAGTACAGATCAGCACACCAAGAAAACAACCTTAGCTGGCGATACTTGCAAGATCAGGATAAAGGGTAGTAATTTTTCATACACATGCCCCTGTTGATACCAATAAGGCAAAATGACTTTAGGGTAAGGCACATCTGAGTTCAAATTCTAGCTCCAGCATTTATCTACTGGAGGACTTAAACCTCTTTAAGTTTTCTCACAAAATAGGGATACTAATACCAACTTTATAGGTTGTCATACAGAAAAATAAGAAACTTATATGTAGAATTGTGACTAGCACACACTAATTGTTGGACACATTGTTAATTACAAAAAATAACAATACCCTAGAGATGCTCAATCCTGGTTCAGGATGCCTAGGACCCATCAGTTATCTCAAGAGGTCACAACATTCTCAGGATAAAATCAGTTTTAATTCACATAATTTTTTAAAACACACACACTGTATCATTAAGGGGAAGAAGTGGAAATGCCATCAAAGAAAATATAGATATCAATTAAAGATACCAAAGAAAACATAAATATACTAGTACTTGTAAAGGCTGAGATTTCATGTCATAAGCTCTTCTTCCTTAGAAAAACAGTTGAAGAATACAATGGACAGGTAGAGTGGCTCATGCGTTTAATCACAGCACTTTGGGAGGCCAAGGCGGGTGGATCACTTGAGGCCAGGAGTTGGAGACTGGCCTGGCCAACGTGATGAAACCCCGACTCCACTAAAAATACAAAAATTATCTGGGTTTGGTGGTGGGCACCTGTAATCCCAGTTACTTGGGAAGCTGAGGTGGGATGATCACTTGAGGCCAGGAGTTCAAGATTAGCCCTGGCAACGTAGGAAAACCCTGTCAATACAAATAATAAAAAATTAGCCATGCATGGTGGTACCATGGTGAACCCAGGAGGCAGAGGCTGCAGTGAGCCGAGATTGTGCCACTGCACTCCAGCCTGGGTGACAGAGTGACACTCTGTTTCAAAACAAGAAAAAGAAAAAAGAAGACAGTTGAAGAATACAGACATTTTTGAAAAGTGAAGACAAATTATAAAGAATGATATTTTGTTATTCCTCAGTAAGTTGGGAAAGTAATACAGACTGTATTATGATTATCTGAGAAAATATTCAAGATCAAAAACAGTAGGATTTTTTTCATCATAAGAAAATGCTTAAATGTGATAATGTTATTAATCTGAAAATGAGAGGCAGTGAGTACAGAAGATTTGTATTCAAAGACTTGGTATAGTCTAACTCTGGCTTTGAAATTCCATATAACGCTAAGTAAAGTCTGTAGTCCCTTTGAAATTCAATTTAATTACTTGAAAGTACTCTATTTAGCATAACTTATACAGAACATAATTAATATGTATTATTCATGCGTAACAAGATAGAAATAAAGTTATTATCTATATTTAATTTCCTGTACAATCTAATTAGTGATGTTACCATTCCTGCTTACAATCAAATTTAAGACTTTTATGTTGCATTTAATTTTAAAATGTGATTCATAACTTTATTTATTAAGTAGTATTTATATTTAATCTAGGAGATTAAGTAACATGGTACTTGTGCACACAACCCTGTAAATGAAGTAGTAGTTAATAGTTAGAAATAAACAAATATTGGGCTGATAAGTAAAATGTTACTCATAATTTCAGAATATCTTCTGAAAACAGGAAACAAAAAGTAATGAGTGTTGTGGAAGCAAGCTACCGTCATCTTTTATTATGCTTTTTGAGAAGCAATTTAACATATAAAATTGTGTCACTTACTTATAGAGAGCAGATTGAGCTCCTTAGCTAGAGACTGGGAAAATGGCAAACATCCAAAGTACTAAAAAACCTTAAAAAATTAAATTAAAGAACTTCAGCTAAAAGAAACAGTGCAGTGCAGCAACGAGTAAGGACCGAGAGGATGAGCACTATTATTTCCAGTATGTACTGATGACTTCTTATTAGTGAAGATGAGTCTAAGAAATGCTTTCTTTTCTCAGCATAGTGTGTTAGAGGAGAGTAGGAAAGAACATTATGCTATCCAAAAGTGTCCAAAAAACAAAAACTTCTGCTTATTTGAATCTGTGGTATTTCCTACCTATTTAGAAATTGGAGAAAGTGATGCAATCCATGGCAACTGTTCAAATCCTGAGTTACTTTCAAAACTCAGGTTAAATGACACACTGTTCAATTTTTTTCCTCATTTTGAACATCCATAGCATTTCTTGCCTTTTTGAGGCACTTATTTCTGGTTTTTATTTCAGTTAGTTGAATATTTTTATTTATAACTAAATGATACATAAACATCATAATGAGATTATATCCTAATTATTGTCTATCCTAAAAAGACTAAATGAAAAAAAAATTGTATTTCCCTGACATGAAACACAATACTCCAGCTATTTCTCCCTTTTTTTCTTTTTCTTTCTGTAAAAAAAGTATTTGATCAGATTTAATTCTATACTTATATATAATCCTTCTTTCACTTTCTGAACCTGTTGTTTCTCAGACTCCAAAGTCATGGATGGGCAGAAGTTTATACAAGTTGCCTTTTTGTACACCATTGTGGGAAGCCTGAATCGATTTCAGATCTTGTGGGCCTTAGTATTTGGGCCTGCATAGTAAGTTTGAATAGTAAGAAAATTACAATTAAAATTTCTTTTTCAAGGTATTTCTGCCAAGGAAGGGTAGGTAGTAAGAGCATACGTGTTAGAATTACATGAGGGGTTGGTGCCCAGGGTGGAATTGGTTCCAGGACCCCAGAAAACACCAAAATCCGCAGATGCCTTTATATAAAATGGCCATAGTATTTGCATATAACCGACACACATCCCCCTATATACCTTAAATCATCTTTAGATTACTTGTAATACCTAACACAATACAAATACTATGCATTGGTTTTTTGTTTGTATGTTTTTTATGGTTATGTTGTTTTTAGTGTTTATTTTAAAAATATTTTTTATTCATGGTGGGTTGAATCCAAGGTTGTGGAAGCTGCAGATACAGAGGCCTGACTGTAATGTGATGTACGCAAATGATCTTCTGGAGTATTATTTTTAAAAACTAGTACAAAAGAAAGCACGATTTTGCTCTGAGCAAAATATATTTTGTCAGCAAATATCTATTATCATCTGTCTTTCTTCCTTCTTTCCCTTCCTCTATTGCTTCTCTCCCACTCTCCCTCTACCCCCAACTCCCACTAAATATTCCAATTTATTATTTTGATGATTGCTAGCATACTATAAAATTTTGTTAGCAGGTGAACAAAATAAACAAATAAAAGGGTGGGTTTAGGGGCTTTCATGGATGAAGACAGAAACTTACCAGGGGATTAGGAGGTAACAAATAGGCTATAAATTAGTGGATTTGTGAAAGTGAGAGCAGGGGATCACAAATCTGTCCTTAGGGACTTGGGAAGACAGATAAACTGCAACAAGAATTGACAGAAGAAATTCAGGATCTATGTCCAAATGAAAGACTTTTCCTGAGGTCAGGATGGCTAATATAGGAGAGAGCAGTGAGTTTCAATCATCAGCTTAAGGAGTACATTCACATGGCTCAGAAACTCAAACAGCCTAAAATTTCCAGAATACCGTTTTAAAGTATTACCTGAGCAATACTAAGCAATTTAACATACACCATTCCATAGATTTAGAATGGTTAATCTACATTTTGATGAAACATTTCTTTCCAAAAACGTATTTGATGCTCCACTAATGATCATATGTCATCATTAATGAAGATAGGATAAGGGGAAGCTGTTTTGAAACTAATTTATCTACCAACATTTTTTTGTGTGTGTATTCTTGAACTGAAGCCGAGATTTTCTTTTATCTGGTTCTCATTATTAACACTGCTAAAGTACTAGATAACACTAGCTGGGAAAACATTGAGGTGGTTTCATAATTTATTAGGAATTCAGCTTTCCAAGCTTATGAACTGAGCTATAGCAGCATTCTTTGTGAAGATTTGGTTAAAAAAATGAATGGCCTAATATAGTTAATTATAATTTTTCCTTAGTAGTTCACTTCTTTCTTCTGTATACTACATGACATCATTATAAATCCACTTTTACAAAATATACTCTATTTTTCTCCCATGCAAGTAACAATTAATGTACATTCTGATCAATCCCTAAAGAGACTCATCCTCTACCCAGAAGTCTTTCAATCACAAAAAGTGAATACAGGGGGATTATTGTAAAGCTCTGTCTTATGACTTGTGAAGTTCATACGTAAGTGTCAATTCTATAATGAAATTTCATTTTTTTTGCTGCTAAACTAGTAGTTAACTTATATTTGATTATTATGAATTAATACAATAAATTAGATTATATATACATTTTTTGAGGTGGAGTTTTGCTCTTGTTGCCCGGGCTGGAGTGCAATGGCGCGATCTCGGCTCACCGTGACCTCCGCCTCCCAGGTTCAAGAGATTCTCCTTCCTCGGTCTCTTGAGTAGCTGGGATTACAGGCACGCACCACTATACCTGGCTAATTTTGTATTCTTAGTAGAGACAGGGTTTCTCCATGTTGGTCAGGCTGGTCTCGAACTCCTGACCTCAGGTGATCTGCCTGCCTCAGCCTCCCAAAGTGCTGGGATTACAGGCATGAGCCACCCCACCCAGCCAGATTATATTTACTAATGAGAATATCATAAGGCAGTTACCTACTAATAAATATTTTGAAATAGGTTGCATAGCAGCTTTCTTTTACATCATAAAAACACGTATGATTATTTTTTAAATTTACTCGAAAAAATAGCTTTTAGAATGTAAGAAACACTACATTTAGATTCTCAGTTTACATATGGATTTAAATAAATTCTATGGTTTTTGCAAGGATAATGGTCCTATAAAATTTCTAACATATACCCAAATGTTCATGTTTCTAAAAGCCATATAATCAAGGTAAATGACTTTTAACAGTAATTATTAAAATACATTTTAGCCTGAAAAATAGAGTTCTCATTGTTATTTTTCTCCTTAACTAGATTGCAGTTGGTTTTTTTGCTTAGGCAACAGTAAATTTCATAACTAAGAAAAAGTTTCCTAGTGATTTTTGTTTGTTGCAAAGTAACAGAGTCAAGTATCTCTGCAGGCAAAGGCTAGAATTTCTTCACTTTCTTATTCTCTGGAAATGTTTTATATTGTTCAGGTCAAAGTTATATTCAACAACTGTAGCTAAAAATATAAAATTTATTTATGTGATTTTACTTGCATCAAGAGAATAGAATTCTATGATATAATAGAAAATTTTCTTTATAATTCTATGCCTTCTAACCTAAATAAAAAAGTAAAATCAACCTACTAAACACATTAATGTCTAAAACAGAAACTTTTGGCAGTATAATTTAGCTTTCAGAATCAGAATGTTTCCCAAAGGAATTGAAAGCATAGACAGAAAGGGACAATGCTTCTGGTGTCACAAAATGTTATCTATTTTGTGTTAAACACAAATATCTATGTCATTGCTCATGTCCAGCATTTTCAGCCAATGCAGTTCTTCATTCTCCTATATTCCAGGCAGCTTCCTACTACCACTGTATGTCTTACTTTAAAGAAAAAAACCCACAAAACCTCATCTGCCTAACTACTATGTCTGGTCTAAAAATTAGGCCAGTAGACAGGATTGTACAGTACATTCAGGCAAAGGCAAAGGGACAAAAGGGACATATGAGAGCACCATACTTGATGTGACTTTTATGTTTGTACTTGTACTATACTTCCAGCCTAGGCACTTGTTAGATTCCACAAAACAGTCCTCTGACATAGTAGGAGTCCTCTATGGGATGTCTATGTATCCAGGATGATGACAGATGGAAAAATTACTGGGTCCAATTAACATGAGGAAGTTCTTCAAACTTCATCTTCTCTTATCCACAATGAATATTACAAATTCTTAGTGTATAACTTTGAATTTTAGACATTTCTAATTGTTCTCAGGGAAGATAATAGGTAAAGAGCTCTGAAGAAATAATGTTCTTTTTCTATGTTTACATGATACTCATTCTTACAGTAAAAAAATTTACTTAAGAAAGTTACACATCACTAAATAATCATATAGCATAATTGTAAAGTCTATTTTATGGAGGCTCAAATATAAATGAACAATTTTAGAATATATGAATGTATGCAGCTTGATGGAGAGAGCTGTATACTTATCCAGGTGTTATTATTTTTCTGTGAGAAGAGATAATCTGACATCTCAGGCAATCTAATCATTCTCTGGAACAGGCTGCTTGTTATTCCTTGAGACTAACATCTGCAGTCTTTGAGTATTTATTACATGTAGACAGATGTGAAAATGAAAAGAAGTGGTATTGTCCTGGAGAGTATTACAATCAAAGCAGTAATAAAATATTTTGGGCTAAGTGAATTTTTATTTCCTTAATAGTTTCTCTTAATAAAAACATTCTTAAAGATATATAAACTGAGGAGCTTGAGGAATCAAGACAATTCAAGAGCAAAAGGAAATTGTTTCTTGTAATATAAAAAGATATACTTACCTTTGTGGAATATAAAACATATGTTGAGGAGGTGGTTTATAGAGGACTCCTTCATACACAGGCCAGAGCCCACTTAGAATTCTGAAGAGAGAACTTTTCCCACAACCATTGGGACCAGTTATCAAAAGATGCATTCCTTCTTCTACCTAAAGTAAGAAATAAAATTACAAACTGCAATAGTTTAAAATGATTTATTTTGGCAGCACCTAAAAGTAAATTATTTTTTTAAAATGTTCAAACACATGATAACCTAGGATGGGCAAGAGATCAAGGAAAAATATTTCAGGGTTGAGAACAAATTTGGCTTTTGACTATTCTCTGAAGCTAAAAGCATCATAAAATAATTCAATTCCAAAGAAAATGGATCTTCTTGAAATGGGCACTGGCTTTCCAAAATTGTAATTTGTTATCAGATACCACATACACATAGAGAAAAACAACTGCCTGGGAAATAAGACAAATCATAAAAATTTAAGTAAAAATATATTACATTATATTTTGATATTAATATTGGATTAAATTTACATTGAATTCAAATACAACTGAAAATTAACTGCAGTTAATAGCTACAAAGCACAGTTATCCAAGGAGTCAGCTGGGCTGTTTAATTTTACACTTCAGCAGTCTGAAATGCTACAAAAATCACAAAAGCCCATAATCAGAGAGAGAAGATGATTCAAATTCTGCTTTATTCACAGATGGAGAAAATATGTTTAACAAACCAAGGATAGAGGAAAGCAAGAGGATTGTGTTTTAGTCTCATGTCTAGGGATGAATTAAAGCACACACACACATAGAATATTACATGTATGTGAATAATATATATATAATATTCATAAATAAAACAGGTTATTTATTATCTATTGGATGCTTCCCTTTATTTTCTATCTTATTATTGACATTTAAACTGTTAAATTTCTTGAGTTCCCATTCCACACAATAGGATGAAGAAGTTGTCTTATTATGGTATTTAAAGGGTATTGTGAAGAACAAGCAACAGAAACACCATTTACAATTTTTATCTACTTCTACCTAGAGCAAATGAAATTTTATAATCAGTGATACCCAAAAAATAAATATCAGAAATTTACAGGATGTCTGTAGATCTAGCTTTGTATAGAAAGGACACCAATATTGAAGTATCAATAATGTAGAATACATCATACTGGACCTCAAAGATGAAAGAGTATTATTATATTGCTAGCATACCAAGAAAATCTTAGGAAGAAGCTAGAAAAAATTAATTTGTTATCTGCTTGTGCTCTTTCACTAGAGAAAAGGCTAAGGGTTTAATTTTGTAGAAGCATAAATATTTTCCAAATGATTTTTTAAATAACATATATATCATGGTGAAAAGCACATTGGCAAAATATTTTAATAGGGCCATTCTCTATTAGGAATTCTCAGAAATTTAACACATTTTGAGGGGTAATTGGAGACTTTCTACATTAATATTAATATTTTTCTCAGCATAAAGTTCTCTGATGCTTAGAATTCTTTTTGTCTCACACTAACTTTTCTTCTGCAAATAATTTTTAATTTTTTAAGCATTTTATTTATTTATTTATTTTTTATACTGAGTCTTATTCTGTCTTAGGTTGGAGTGCAGTGGCATGATCTTGGCTCACTACAACCTCTGCTTCCTGGGTTCAAGTGATTCTTGTGCCTCAGACTCCCGAGTAACTGGGATTACAGGTGCCCGCCGCAATGCCCGGCTAATTTTTGTATTTTTTAGTAGAGACAGGGTTTCACCACGTTGGCCAGGCTGGTCTCGAACTCCTGACCTCAGGTGATCTGCCCACCTCAGCCTCTCAAAGCGCTGAGATTACAGGCGTGAGCCACCGCGCCCGGCCTGCAAATGGTTTTTTAATCCTGAAGGCTAACAAAGGTATGAGATCCTTTCCTCTAGAAACTTATTTTTCAATCTATGCAGAGGAAACAGAACTTCCTATTATATTTTAGGGACCTGAGAATTTAAATATAGTTCTCTGTCTGAGTTAGAAATGAATAATTATGAAGAAAGTGTACTTTACTAATGCATATCTTTGTACAACTTCAGACCTTCTAAGATACTTTCACTAGATTGAGTATTTTTAGTTTCGTTTATTCTGTGTGAAAGAAATGGCTCTAAATTTTTCTGCAGAAAGAGTGTGATATGCCCACACTAATGTAGTTAGTAAGCAAAGCTCAAGACATGTACACTATTTATTAAATAAATAGAGCAACAAGAGTCGATATTATAAAATGTATCCAGACCAAAAAACCCTCTCTATAAAATGATAAATTATAAATTGTGAAACCATTAATAAATAGTTAAATACTCTGTGTGTGCCATGAGTACCTAATTGGTGCTTGTGGTCAGATCCTAGTAATTAGATCATCCTATAGGTCTATACATGGAAAAATAAAGTCTGACCAAATTGCAGCTAAAAATACAATTTCTTTAAATTTACTGACACAGGATTTTACCCTGTTCAATGCTACTCATCCTCTCCTTTCAACTCTCTGTAACCCAAAATATTTGCAAATACATCTTTAATAATTAAACCTTGACTAAAGTCCATACTAAAATCATTAATTAGCATATGTGTTATCATGTTTGTAATTCTTTTATCAAGTCAAACCATTTCTTTGTTTGAACTAAGCTCAACTTGCTATATTGTGTCATTAATGCTTGTCAGCAAATTATTTTGTACTTGAATCCCAAAATGTGTGTTTGAATTTTATAATGCCTTAAGTCAGAGACTCAGGTTTATTACATACTTTTACGTTTTAGTTTTTGTAATTAATACATAAGATATTAAATAACAAATTATTGTCAACAGAATTAAAAACTAAATTCCAATCCACAAATCTTCTGATTATTTTATACTAGTACATTAGTACATGTAATTATTTTAAAAATTTAAGTCACAGAATGTATATTGACAAAATTAAACTTGCTAATGTCCTCCATTCATATTTTAGTAAATATATTACAGTATTGGCTTTTCAAAAAGTAATTTCTATAAGGCAAAAAATTAAAATATATTTCCAGGTGCAAATTTCTGACGAAATTTCCTATTGTTCCCCAAAATTACCTTGTACACTATAATTTTGATTTTCAACCTGGCAATAAAGCAGTAGAAATCAAATTTCTCTTTTCTCTCTGCTTTCTGAGGAATAACCGCTTCTGTAATTGAGCCACTGTGCATACCTTTCTTGATTTCCCCTTTCCAAATGCTCCTCCAAGTATTTAACATAAGGTACATGAATTCTGAGTTGTTTTGTATTAGTGTGATGGCAACAATCAGAAGATTCTTGAATATCATCTTACTTTGAAGTTTAGCCTGGAAGCCACCACTTCTCCTGCTGGTGTAATTATAGGAACATTTTCACAAATAATTCCATGATCCACATCAATAACTTTTCCTGTAATTAAGAAAAAGTGTAAGATACAAACATTATCACAGGTTTCTGATTAAATAACTTAAATTATTATGCAGTATAACAGGTAATTTCAATTATAAAGATAATTCACAGTAATAAATCACAGAAACAAATGTAAATATAGATATCCAGACCTGAAGCAAAGTTTAATGTAATGCAAATTTGTACATATTGACACATATACTTGGAAAATCTTTCTGAGAAACATTTTATAATAATTGAATGTCAACATCATTACAATAGCAAAGCTATACAATCTGAAATAACCCAGCCTTAATTTTTACAACTACTCTATTTCCCTAAATTAACATTTCCTATAGAAAAAAAAACACAGTGCTGCAAAAAAGGGAAATAAGACGTAGAATAATGCAATTTTAAAAAATATGTAACCAAATTTAAGTTTAGAAACAGTATAATGAAGAACAACATGACATTAGCTTGAATTCTATTTGTTAGATGAATTTTAAAAGCAAACGATTCATTATGCCATATGTGCAGTTTCCAAAAATAATTTGGAAAATTGTGTCCTAAATAAAAGTAGCATAACACTGTGTTTTTATGGTAATGTTAGTCACCACCTCTCAAATTGCAATACTAATATTAGGGATTGCTGTTTAAATAATGTTGGTTATTTAAATGTTGGTACTTTGTAACTACTAAAAGCTACCTTCTTAAGCTTTGGTTCTGTTGATAGACATTTAAATATAGGAAAATATAAAAGAACTTGAGCTTAATACCTTTAATTGCCAATGTGTCACTGAGAGGTAATTCTACATTAGCTCCATTCTTGCTATGGCTTTCAGACTCTTGAATGACAGCAGTTCTCTTATAAATGCCTCTTTTTACTTCATCAAAGACCCAAAACATATTGTACACTCGAGCAGTGTAGCCTGCTAATTCAGTGACCTAAAAGCAACGCAGAGATATAAAATAGAGTTACTATACCCAAGACAAGATTTTAAATAAATATGTAATCAGATAAGCTTCTTGACTTAATGTTAAAGATCCTATTGTATTATACATGAGAGATATATAATACATCTGAAAACTAAAACACATGACAGTACAAAAGAGCACTATAACACAATAATATGTTTGATTGAAAATATAAAACATAATATACAGATTTCAGAATATTAATGAGACTTAAGAATCTTTCAGTCAAATTTCTGATTTGACCTCTGTTTACATGATGAAATTCATTTCCAATAAATTATAAATTTTGTGGAAAGCTTAAGGTCATTCAATGAAATTATAATCTTTTATTTTTGGTATCTTTTTTCTATTTAAAATAGGAAGTTTTCAGTAGGAGAAAAGTACCTTTTTGTCCTATTATGAAATGAATGTTTCCGAGCCAAATTGATTGTCAAAATTCCTGTATTTGGCAGGATACCAATATTGAGAGCAAGCTCAATGAAAAGCTTCAAATCCTTTTCAGTATAATTCCCACAATCCAGCTTCTTTTGAAGCCAAACATGACTTATATGCCCAAAGAAAAACATTAAATATATTATTTTTTTCTAGGTAAGATTATAAGATGAGCTAAATATCTAATTTAGTCCACAAAGCTCAATGGAATGGTGCCTTGTTCCTATTCTGTCAGCTGTTCATTTTGGTTAACCTCCTGCTGTTTTTCTATTAAGAGAACACCTTGCTATCAGCGTACTGTGAAAGGTGACTCATTTCCTATCAAGAACATGTTTCTCAATGAAAGAGAATGCACAAGAACTAAGGATAGTTCTTGCACAAGAATGCACAAGAATAAGCAAGGCATCTCAGAAATAAATGTTTCTTAATAAATTGCGGAAAAATACAACAATGCTGACATTTGTGTAAAATTTCTCTGTATGGAAAACATAAGCAGTAAATAAGTAGGTATTATTATTAAAAGCCTTCTACAACACATCTCTACTGAGAGATCTGTAATTACACTGTTATTTCATTTCTATACATTAATATTATAGCTATTTAAATGATGATTTCTAATGGTATCTAGAAGAAACTCTTGAGTTGCCAAGTAGAGGAAAACAAATTTAAAGATTAACAAAATAGGGATTCAAGTGAAACCTGGGCAAATATAAATATTTGCATAGAAAAAAATTCCGAAACCACAAGTAGAGGTCAATTCAAGAAAGGCAGGAGGCAATGAGTCAGTGGACCAGGGTGGAGTGTGAAGATGGCAGGAAGTGTCTGACAAAAACTAAGAATGTGCCGGTAGACAAATTACTTTGGGGTACAAGACAGAGAATTTGTCTTAGAACCCTAACTCCGCAAAGGAAACTTGGTCCCTCTGGTGCTAGCAGAGAAGGCATGGTGGGTGCTTTCATGTGCCGTCACAGCAGTACAAGAATTTTTAGAAGTGAACATTTTATGATTAAAAGTAAATTCAGGCAAAATAAAGCAAAATGCAATCATTTGTTGAGTTGGAGACAGTTTAGAAAAACTAATTGGTATCATTTCTCTAACCTAGATAGCACAATATTTTAATGTGAGATAAATAAAATTTTGATTTGTCATTCAATTTTAAGTAATTTACTACATCAACAAATCTATCCCAAAGACTGTGTCTCCAGATTATCAAAATTACTATTTGAACTTTTTAAAAAAATTGAGTTGATTGCTAGCCCTTTGTAACTCTTTTATATAGTTTATTCAAGGCTGACTTAATATGCAGCTAAATTTACAATGATGCTCTAGAATTTATATTGATATGATAGCCATAAGAGTAACTGGTAGTGAGAATAACTTTTATGGGAACATTGTGTAATATCTGAATTAAATTAAGTAATTTTAACCTTGGCCCTGTGGTATCTGCAGGTCTTATTACTATTTTGTCAACAAATATTTATTAACCACATACAGTATTCCAAGTATGAAAATGGATATTAGAAATGTAAAGATGAGTAAGGCAGTTCCTGCTTCAAGGAGCTAAGTGGCGTGATGCGGGCAATGTAGACAGTTATAATATGGTAAAACATCAGACATACACTGAGATGGACACAAAACAGGAAGACCCAAACTCTGCAGGAAGAATGCCCAATGGTAAGAAGGTATTACCCATTTAATGAAGGAAAGGTAAAAGTTTGCAAGATATATAAGGAATGTTATTAGCTAACATTTATTGAGTCTTTAATATGTGCTGTTTTAAATATTCTACATGTATCAACTCACAACAACCCCACAAGTCAGTGTTATCATTATCCCCATTTTATAGATGAAGAAACAGAGACACAGACCCATTAGCGACCTTGACCCAAGGTCACATAATTTGTAAATTCATAAAATGAAAATTTAGGCACTCTGGCTCCAGAGTTCATGCCTAAGGGTTTCTTTAAAATGTGAAAACAAAGATATCACACTATAGAGAGAAAAAGAGAAGTAACAATTGATAGTATTATAAAACAAAGGATATTAGCAGCATTACACTTGTGAGTTGCTGCCCTTAATCTTGATTATACTCAGCAATTTTTGGCAGAGAAAAGATATGTTTCCAAAATACTAAGTATACTTGGTAATTGACATTTTGCTTGATTTTCATAAATTTTATTTTAATTGAATTGACAATAAGAAATGCAAGTACCTCTTTGTATGAAGACATAATCCTTTCAATAGCATCAGCTCCAGAGGCTAGTAAATTTCGAGCAGTGGTAAAGGCTTCTGTCCGTTCACTAACCATAAGTTGCTTTTGGCCATCCTCTAGATATAAAAACAAATTACAAAACTACTGAGTTTTTTTTTTTTTAGTAACTTAATGTTTTATATTATACAAACTAAATTGTGGCTAAAACAACCACATATTAATTTTTCATTAGTAGTAGCAATTTTCTAGAAATATAATGAATCATTGAAAATTCAGTGTTTGGGCCGGATGCAGTGGCTCACGCCTATAATCCCAGCACTTTGAGAGGCCTAGGCAGGCGGATCACTTGAGGTCAGGAATTTGAGACTGGCTTGGTCAGTATGGTGAAACCTTGCCGCTACTAAAAACACAAAAATAAGCCAGATGTGGTGGCGCGTGCTTGTAGTCCCATCTCCTTGGGAGGCTGAGGCAGCAGGATCACTTGAACCTGGGAGGTGGAGGTTGCAGTGAACAGAGATCATGCCACTGGACTCCAGCCTGGGCCACAGAGTGAGACCGCTTCTCAAAAGAAGAAAGGAAAGGAAAAAAAGAAGAAAAGAAGAGAGAGGAGAGGAGAGAAATAAGTGTTTGTATCAGATTTTGTTTAAAGTTCCTCTTGTTTTATTATTTTTTCCAAAATGAGAGTTGGGACAAATAAATCAAAAGGAACTAAAACTATTTTCATTTAGCATTCTTTCAACTCTTTCCATATTGGACTCCCTGCCCTTAGGAGGGAGCAATAATGTACTACTGGGTGGCCGGGTGTGGTGGCTCATGCCTGTAGTCCTGCCACTCTGGGAGGCTGAGGCAGGCAGATCACTTGAGACCAGGAGTTTGAGACCAGCCTGGCCAACATGGTGAAAACCCATCTCTACCAAAAAAAAAACGAAAATTAGCCGGGCATGATGGCAGATTCCTGCAATCCCAGCTACTTGGGAGGCTGAGGCACAAGAATCGCTTGAACCCAGGAGGTGAAGGTTGCAGTGAGTGGAGATCACACCACTACACTGCAGCCTGGGTGACAGAGTGAGACCCTGCCTCAAATAAAATAAAATAAAATAAAATAAGATAAAATAAAATAAAATAAAATAAAATACCTACTGGGCAATAAAATAGTATTGATCTGGTAATTAAATATTAATACTACTAACTAATAAACAAACGTTTATGGTGTGGTTTCTTTAATAGAAATGCAAATTAGCTGATTCTCATAATCTAGCCTCTGTCTACCTTTCTCAACCATCCTTCACCCTACGCTCCAGCAGCACCCCATATGTGACATACTCTGTTAATCCTCTGGCATTTGTGTATGTGATTTCTCTGGACTTTAATATACTTTCCTTTCTTTCTTGCCTAACTTTTTCTCCTTCTTTAAGAGTTAACACTTTACTAAATGTTTTCCTAAGAATCCTTGTCTCTTTCAGTGGACTATAATTTCTCTGAAGGTCCAGACTGTGTGTTTTATTCTTTATTCCTAGTATTCAGCACAATGTCTAACACATAGTACTCCTTAATGTGTATTGAATGGATGGATGAGTGGATGGATGGATGGATGAACATCCTAAATTACTGTCAATGGAAAATTATGGTTAAGAGTTAGGAATCAGACTAGGTTTGAATCTAGGTTTTATTCCTTATAAGCAAGTAGTAAGGTAAGTAGGGCAAGACACTTACCTCTCCACACCTGTTTTCTCACTTGTAAAATGAGGTACATAACTATCTCAAACAGCCCTATCTTTTAGGGTTCTAAGGGTTATTGGTGAAAACCAAATAAAGCGTTAGTGCAATACATGGCCCACAGTAAGTGCTCTAAATATCAGCAGTTATTATTTTTTCTAGTTGTCGTTGCTATTATTGTATATCCACTCAATTTTAGTTTTAGTATCCAAAATTACATTCTCCAGGTTGTTACTTTAATCTTTTCATCAATTTGATTCTCTAGCTGGTCCTTCTATAGATTATCTTCAAATTTCCAAACTAGATATTATAAGCTAAGGAGGAAAGTAGCAGTGATATAGATAGCCATAGGCCCATTTTGATTTTTAGTTCACTCTAATTGATCTCAAAGGATTTCAGTGCAAATATATACTTTATGCCTTGCTGTAATTACCAGATATTTTTACTTTTTTTGCACATAGACAGCTTAACTTATTTGAAATGGATACCTGCACAATATAAGGTAAAATTCACCCAGCATGTATTTACTAGACATCTAGATGTGCAAGAAATTAGGCAAGATACTGTGGAATATAACAGGAAAAAATGTGATTTTCAGATTTTTTTTTCCTGAGGGAGCTTGCAGCTTGGTAGAAGAGAGATGTCAAATTCCTAAACAATTATGTAGGGAAGCCTGGATGAGTTAATGCAAGGTGTTTGGAGAGGGCAAAAATTATTACTTGCTGCAAGAGACAGAAAATGCTTCATGGAGGAGTAGATTTTGAGAGATGTCTTGAAGATGGCATAAAATTTTAATAGATTAAAAGTACGGCATAAGCAATAGCACAGAGAAGGGACATGTCAAGTAATGCTAATTGAATGACAAACTGGTTAAGTTTACTGTATGGGTTGATGTCAAGCACTGATTTCATGGACTATCAGAATCACCATGAGTTCATGGAGATGTTTTACCATAGTCCAATGTGTCCTCTCCTAGCCCTACTGATAATCACTGCTCTAGAGAACTACTGTTAGTCCCCTTGAAGTTAATTAATTAGTTTACCTAAAGAAGGAAAACAAAAAGGCTGATGAGCATTGGTATGAGGGAGAAGCAAAAGATGTGGTTACATAAATAGACTGGGAACAGAATATAGATATTCTTAAAGACATGTAAATGTGTGATACAATTTAGATAGCCACAAAAAGAGTACCAAAATAGTAAATTCTTATATCAGTTAAAATGCTAAGAATAGTTTTGGCTCATAGAAAATCTGGCTGACAATCTAAAATAATTATGGAATTTTATGAATTTGGGTTAAAAGGGATTCGAATAGTAGTTTTCATCGACAGCCTCTGTTAAGAGGAAAAAACATTTGCACAGATGGACTGGCGTTTCATACGGCATGATAATTTGTGTCTTGCTTTGGCAGATTAATGCTTACTGGGTCTTCTTAATGTTTTTAGCAATAAAATAACAAAAGCTTCCTGCAGATTTTATGTGGCTTTTTATTCTACTAGTTGTTCTTTGGCAGGTACTGTGAGAGCATTGCCAGTAGTATTTTGTCAGGCACACAACAGCCAACTGCCTGACCTCTAAGACAGGGCCAGATTCCTTAGTGCCAGAGATATAAATCCATGACCTAAAATACTAAGCAGTTTTTATTCTAGGTCAATACATTCTTTTTGTCCTCACTGAATATTTTAGCTATTTTGTCAAAAGTTCCTCATTTAAGGATTTCATATTTAACACTATACCTGTTCATTTTACTGCTACTTTGGAGCTCTGATAGTAACAAGTACATATTGAAAATTGGTCACATGTCTTGTTATTTCACAGAAAAGATGGGAAAGAATTTTAAACTTAAGGTTATGCCTTATATACTTATCATAACCCTTGCAAATGTACATCACAAACAGTGAAGCCTAATGTAAATTATGAACTTTGGTTAATAAGGAATAGATATTGGTTCATCAGTTGTAATGAAAGTTCCACACTAATACAAGATATAAGGCATAGGGGAAACTATGGCGGGAGAGGGTGTTTAGGACCACTGTACCTTCTGATCAATTTTTGTAAACCTAAAACTTACCTAAAGAAATAAGGTGTATTATTTTTAAAAAATGAAAAGTAAGTTTATTCTTCTACTTTTTTCAAGCTTATCATCTGAGTTTCTCTTCATTTATCTTTCTCTTTGTCATCTTGACAAATCTTGACAAAATTTATAACCTGCGCCTATCCTCCACCATATATAAACATCCATTCTAAATGACTGAAGATCTGAATGTGAAATGAAAAACCAAGGAAATTTATAGAAGATAAAATAAGGAATATCTTTATTATGTTGAGTTAGGCAGATATTTCTTAAATAGGACATAAAACCACTAACCATAAAGAAAATTATTGGTGAATTAAACTATAGTAAAAGTATGAATTTCTATTAGACACCATTAAGAGAGTGAAAAGGCAAGATGTAGGGTGGGAAAATATATTTGAGATTAAATGTGTGTGTGTTTATGTGTATGTGTGTGTGTGTGGTGTGCATGTATATTATATATCCAACAAACGACTCATTACATAATACATAAAAGCTTTTACAAATCAATAAGAAAAAACTGATAAACCAATGTAAAAATAAGCAAAAGACTTACAGGCACATCATAACAAAGGCTATCCAAACGTCCAATGAATAAATAAAAGTGCTTAACCTCATTAGTCATTAGAGAAATGCAAACTAAGACCACAGTGAAGTACCACTATACACTCATGAGAATGTCTAAAACGAAAAAGCCAGACAAAGATGTGGAGGAAATAGAACCCTCACACATTGCTGTTGGGAATGTAAATTGAAAGAACTTTTTTTGGAAAACTGTTTTACAAAATCTGCTAAAGCTGAACCTATGCATAGGCTGTAATCTAGCAGTTCTACTTCTAGTTAAGTACTCACAGATATGTATATATATACACTAAAAGATATGGACAAAAATGTTCTTAACAGCACTATTACTAATACCCACTAAATTGGATACAATCTAATGTCTGCTAAAACAGAATGGTTAAATAAAATGGTATAGTCATACAATGGGATGCTATATAGCAAAGTCAATAAATATACTGTGGTTATACTCAGTAACACTGATGAAGCTCATAAGCATAATACTGAGTCAAAGAAGCTAGTCATAAAAGAGTATGTATTATATAATACTATTTATGTAATTTTCAAACTAGCAAATACTACTTGATAGTGAGAAGGTCATTATACTTTGTGACAACTCATTAACTGGTACACTAATGATTATGCCCATATTGACATATATGCTATACTTTAAACAATTATAGTCACTTATATGCATACCTAATTAGAGTTTTAAAGTATGCCTTTGATATGTATTGATGATACTGCTATGTTCATTGGTCAAAAAGAGTACAATTATATCCAAATTGGCCCACAATATAAAATAACATTTCAACAATTTGGCATTGGAATATGAGACAATAATGCAGCAGAAGCTGAAGCTATGGTTATAATCTTATTGGCAGTACATTTTAGGAATAAAAGCATCACTCATGCTACTGGAGTACATGCAGTGTTTTTCAGTTACTCCTGATATTCTGCTTCAGACTCACAGATCACAAACGTGGACATTACTGGCAGTGCTAGTAGCTTAGACACTCTTTTTTCCTGCCTGTTAGGTGTCTGTGATAAGATATCGACAGAGTAACCTCGTAGCTTTCACTGGCCTCCTTGCCCGGAACAGCTTTTGATATCAAGAGAAGAAAGGCAGCCTACTAATGTTAAAGAATTGAGGTTGTAGACCTCAGGTAACTATTTTCTTCACATAATTTCACTCATTCTCTTAATACTAAGTAAAGAAAGGGGTGATAGTCTTTAAAAATAATATAATAGAAACTCTACATATCTAACACTTCAATGCCTCTTTGCCAACCATTTGGTCCCATGATTACTCTGCCTCAAACTTACCCATGTTCCTTATAGAATAAGTTCCAATGTAGCTAATATGGTGGCAGCATGATGCAGTAGAAAAAAGCAGTGCATCTGGAGTTATATAACGCCCTCCATCCTTAGAGCTTCCGCTAACTAATTGTGTGACTTTAGGCAAAGCTGGGGCTGTAGACCAGATGGCCTTTAAGCTCCTCTTTTGATGTGAAAATGCCATGTTCTATATGTAATTTTATTATGTGAATTTGAATACAAACATAATCCTGTCCTTACCATAAGATTTCACTTAAAGTTTTAGGTGGATAGTACAGCAAATCTGCAATAGAATTATTTTTCCTTTCTCTTCCAACAAAAATTATGCGGGTTCTTCCTTTCTCCATTTTCACCTCTGAATTCCTAATCACTTTCGAACTTGCTCCTTTAAGCTACAGCAGTGATCACGTTAGCAAACATCTATTGAATATCTGTGAGCCAGGCCTTGTTCTAAGGTTTACATATCTGATCTTATTTAATGCTTGTAACAACGCTGCTATCATTTCTCTCATTTTGGAAATGTGGAAATTGAAGGACAAAAGGTTACATGATTTGCCCAGGGTCACAGTCTAGAAAGCAAAGAAGCCAGCATATGATCCAGGATATCTGACTCAGGAGCCACAGGGTAAGAATATGATAAATATTAACAATTGCTTCTACCTAGGTTCTTACTTAGCCAAGGACTGTTTCAAAGCACATTAAGTATGTTACATGTAACTTCGTAAAAATTTTGAAAGATGTGTATAATTATCCCTATAGTTAAGATAGGAAAACTGATGTACATAAAGTGTCTGTAACTTTCCCAGGAAAGGATAACTATCAAATAGCAGAGCCAACATTTGAACAGCAGCCTTCTTTTTTCTTCATTCTATCCTCTTTTTTCCCCCTCTACTTCACATTTTCCCCTTGCCATTTCTTTCTGACTCACCTATTTTTCTACCTTTTTTTTTTTTGCCTTAAAATATATAGCATCATGCACTTTACCTCTAACATAAGGGACAACTAAAGGCATAAGTGTAAACTATGACTGAAGATTAGATTAAAATACATGGTATGTAATTCCAAGAACTAAAACCTTAAAGATATACTATTATCTTAAAAAAATTCTTTTGGCTAAGTAAAGTCACTCGGTATTTTCATGTGTTAAGTCTTTGTATGACAAATATATTTAGTAAATACATACATATACCTGCAAACATTACAAGCACAGATAGCAACCCTTGATATTACAGATTTTGAAGAACATTCTCAATTAATAGTGTCATATGAATTCATTTTTCTGTCTATGAAATTCTTACATTACTTTTCTCTATATAAAAATTTTCTTTTGAAAGAAGCTTTAAGAAATACTTTGTTTCACCTGCCTCAATGTGGTTATTATATTTCAATCTAAAATTTTAATGTTTCTTTAATTTAATATGGTATTTTCAAGATTTGTGGGATTTATTTTTAAATATATTATTACATCTTGTTAAATAAGCTTGTTAGATTCTTTGTATACATTGTTTACTTCTTACTGGTCTCTGTGGGGTTAATTTGTCACCATTTAATAGCTGCATTTTTGCTGTTCTATGCTGAATACTCCAGGGTTTTTTAATAACACCAGTGTGTCCAAGCACCGACTAACAAAACTACATCATAATCTTGTCTATAGAGTTGCCTCTAATATACATTATATATTAAACTTTTAAAATGAGTATTGTTATTTTAAGAAATGACTTTTTAAGTGAGTATCTGATAATTTTGACTTTTTTTGGTAAAACTAATATTAAAACCGTAGATTTTAAAGTGTCATTCTCTCTAATACTCTTGAAAAAGTAATTTTATTTCATTATGAAAGGATTATGTCTAAAACACTATTACTAACAATACCTTTTTCAATATAAACTTTTTAAAATTAAATTCTTTTTAATAAATTTTGAAACATAAAACCAAATAAAATTCAATTTTCTCAGTGGTCTACAAATACTGTCTATTACACAGTTCAGTTGTGAAGTATAATTGATATATGTATAGCACTTGCCACGAAGAAAGGCTGACAAATACTAACTTACTGAAATGAACATATTTATGTTAAGAATAACTCAATGTTGACAAGTGTTTTTGTAAGGATTGGTTAAAACATTGAAGCACTGTTTCAAAACATTAAGGCATATTATAATTATTGTTTTTATTAGATCACTTCAAATAACTATTCATCCTTAATTCTGTACAAAATAACTATAAAACAGTGCAGATTCTGTAACAATATTCTTAGTTTTCTAGGTAATAATTGTCACCTTTTATTTTCTAGGCAATAATTGTCACCATATATCAAGTATAACATGCTCTGTACTTCATAAACATTATTCAGTTAAATCTTCACAACAATTCTCTGAAGTAGCCTTTCTGGTTCTCATTTTACAAATGAGGAAACTAAGGTATAGGGAGTTTAATCAACTCTAATTAAACAGACTAAGAGGATACAAGTAGGAAGAGGGGGAACCAAAAGTTGGACAAAACTCTGTTTCACTACAAAGCCTATGCTTATGGCCAATTTTAGTCCAGTGATTTTTAAGGAGGGATGTCTTATTTTAGGAAAAGAGTAGAAAATACTTCTTCAGTTAATTCTTCTCTGTTCCAACCGATTAAGATCCAAGCTCCCATCCAAGGATGATACAACATTTTAACATTGTCTTTTCTTCCTTGCCCTTATCTTTCTTTGTTATTCCAAAGAATAAAAACTGTTATTAAAAACTGTTGAGACAGTGGTAGGATAGAATTAGCCAGCTGCAGCTTGACAACCACCATTCCTACAAAACCACCAAATCATGCTGCATAAGAGGTTATCTGTATTATTCACAAGTAGAGGAGCCCTTATTCCATGGCACTTAAGCATTCTCTGAAGCAATATTCCTGCTTGCCCATTGTAGTCAATTGACTTTTGAAATCGCAAAGCAGGGCAAATTCAGTTATAGAATATTTATAGACTAAATGTATGGGATGTGTAGAACTATTGTTTATAACACATGAGGAAAGCTTGTGTTATACTCTTTCTGAGGGTACTAACTTGTTCTGAGGTTAAGTGTAAACTAAAGAATCATCCTATATTAGGCAATATAATTAAAATTGCTCACGGTCAACTCCCAGAAACCCTGCATCAGAGATCTCTGAAATAGCTCAGAACTGGGAAAGTCTTTGAATCACTGTTTCCTTATTTCATACTGCTGGTCTTATCACTGGACGCTGTAAAGTCTGCCATTGTTTCGGACCATTGTTAACTAGAATATGACTATGTACACAGTTTAGCTCACATAAAACTAGCAATGACAACTTCAAAAGAAATAATGTTAAAAATATATTTGAGATTAAGCATAAATGTCATTACCACCATCTGCAAAGCCAGTTGCAGTGATAATAGGTATAGCCACCATAATTAGTCCACTGCTGCTCCAAACATACTTCATCAGGAACTGTTCTATCATGATGTACCACAAACGTTTGGATAAAATGAGGTTCATCTGATCCGCTAAAGCTTTGTAACTTTTCTGAAGTTGTTTCATTTCTACCTATAGAGAGGAAAAAGAGTTGAGGACTTTTTTTAAAGATATATACATATTCTTATTATTATTTTTTTTTAGTATGGCATTATCTATGCATCTTAACCAATAAATGCAGATTAATACCAGTATTAGTTATTATTTAGTTTTGGTCACATGTGTATTATTTTTAAAAGTTTATGCTACTCAGTGGACATAATGTTAGGTATAAAATACATGTAAGTAATTTATAGTTATGATATTTAAATTTTATGTATGAGATGTTAAAATTAAATGATATTATATAAGACATGAATAAACAATTATTAGAGCTTTGTCCTTGTTGATTACACCAAAAATATCTGAAAATGGACACATGACATATATATGTACAGACTCCACTTTTGAACTGACTCAATTTGTTGGATTTTGTCTTTTATGCAAGAAGTCTAAGCACACTATAATTTATATCATTGAATTCAATAGTTCAAGAAGAATCACAAATCAATATGACATAATACAATATATGAGGTCAATTTTCAAGTGGGAGTAAGAGTCCTAAATTTACTTTAAATATTCTTTTTCAGGTTGCTACTGCTGTTAAAGACACTGATAATTACAGATGCTTTAAAAATTAAATAATTCTGCTTGGTGAATGACATGCCATCTTCAACAGTAGAATACTTTATTTTATTCACCAAGTCATTTAAATTAAGATTGCATTGCCTTCGAAATTTCTGTCATTTCATATTCTGAAGTTACCTTCATGCACTGTGAGTATGTATAATTGGGCTAATTGTTTTAGGGATCTGCTTAATGTTGAAAATCTTTAATAATTAAAAACATTCTGAAACTCCTTTTGTACTCCTCATTTCTTCTCTAATCTCAGCTTTTTTTGTTCAAAGCTAGACAAAATTTCATTTCACTTCCTCCTTTCATTTTGTCAAAATACAGTGCTGAACATGAACCAAGAGTAGTAGAAATGCCATTTTGTGAGACACTCTCCTACGTGTCTTGGGAATGGGGATGCTCCGTATTGATCAGACATGCAAAATTGTTAAAAATGTCTTCTATAAGAAACCCTGGCTTTTCCCCCCTCTTGGACAGCAAAGGAACAACGAAGAATATCATTCTAAATTTTCCATTTGAATGGAAATATGTTTAGTCTTAGTTTCCAAATATATATTTTCTTCTGGTAGGTGCTTTAGGACGACCTACCAAGTTGGGATTTAAGTTTTAAGAAAATGCGTTAGAAATAATTCTGAGCATATTTGAGTAACTGAGGCTAAGTAGACTTTTTTAGAGTGTTGCAAATTTTATTCTTCTGAAACTTTAGAAAAGTTTGCACCCTATAATTCTTTAACTGGTTACAGTTAAAAGGGGTAATGAAGCATATATTTTAATTCAGGTTTAGATGTCAGAGGAATCTAAGACACTAAAGAAGTGGGTCCATCGACAGGACAACAGATGGTATCTGGCACTGCAGTGGCAGCTTGAACAGTCTCACATTTCACCCATCACCTTAATTTCTATCTTACCTTATGTCCTCTGTAAAAGGCAATTTCTTCTACATTGGCTATAATTCTGGAGTGCACATACCGCAAATAGCCTTTTCTATGAGCTTCCTCTGCCACCAGTTTGCCAAATTTGGGAGAACAGGCTTTTAACACTTTAGCAGTGGCATATACCACAAGTCCTGCTAGTAGGGTGGGCCCAATTGGGCTTGCTCCTCTGGATGTAGCAGTTTGAATGAGTGTATAGGAGGTCAGGATTACATCTAAAATAGGTTTGGTCAGATTGGAATACAAGTGAGCCACAGATTGGGAGAACATCATAATATCCTCCGTAAGAGATTGGTCAGGGTTTGCCAGCCTCCCATCCATATTGATCACTTTATAATAAGTCTGATTTGTAAAATAGGTTTCATAGGCGTGGTCTACTAGGCGAGTTCTGAAGGCCAAAGCCAATTTGCATTCCAGGTACCTTATTGCACTGTTGACGAAGGTAGCAGGGATGGCAATCATAAGCCACTTGATTAATTTGATGATGAAAGTCCGAGGCTTCTTTTCCACAATGCTTTTCACGATTTTTCCATCCAGACCAGCCACATAGATAGAAAGAAAGGTTCTTGAGATTAGAGCCACTGAGTGCAGGCAGAGCCACCCTGTTTCAGTGGTCACAAGTTTTGGAAACAAAATTTTCCGAAGTTCTAATAGCTGTTTGAAGAAATCTGCATTCACTCCAGGCGAAGGTTTTTCACAAATGGTCTCGGTGCACTGCAGTATTTCTGTGTTCTCTGCAGCAGAGTAAGCTGCTTCTTTTTTCTTCCCGTGGCCAGATTGCTTTAAACGCTTGCCAATGATGGGATAGAGGGTTTTCAGAGCATATGCCGCAGCCACCAGGCAGGCAGCCCTCTTAGCAGCACTCGATCTGGTCCATTTCACTCGATCAGCTGCTGCATTTAGCATATGTGTCATTTTCCCAGTTACCCAAACCGGCTTCCAAAAGAATTCGTTTTAAAAGATCATGCTTCACAGAAATCCCCAGCAAATGTTTCAGAAAGTCCTACAGCGTCCCATAGTCTGCAGCGTTTCTCTTCCACTGTTGTGTTTTTAATTATGTTCTGCTGTGACAGATGCAGCAGAGCTCAGACTCCGCTGCATCTACCGGGAATGATTCTCTCAGAAGCTCAAGCTGCACCAAGCTCCTCCCTCCCAGGCCCCTCATTGGCTGTGAGGGCGGTGGGACCTTGGAATCCTCGCAGCTTCCCTTTGAACCTTGAAAATGAGGAGAGAGCAAAGCGAATTACATCCTTCCTTAAACAGGAGTTCAGAGAGTTAAAATGTCTATTTTTGGAGAGGTCGAATCAGGCCATCTGCTGGCGAACAAAACCGGCTCTAGCTACTGAGCATGCTCAGTGTCACTTAGAAACCCACAGAAGTTTCAGAATATACATCACTTCGGTAAGATTTCAGTAGATACCGCAAACGGAAGAGCAAGCAGAAAGGGAGATTTCCAAGCGAACAAAACCGGCTCTAGCTACTGAGCATGCTCAATGTCACTTAGAAACCCGCAGAAGTTTCAGAATATACATCACTTCGGTAAGATTTCAGTAGCTACCGCAAACAGAAGAGCAAGCAGAAAGGGAGATTTCCAAGAGTTTTAATGAGACGAGGAGGGAGAAGGAACCACGGAAATGAGGGAGGAGGGACAAGAGGATCAACATAAAATGAATATGAAAAGGATATGGAATGAATCTGAAACGGATCAGAAAAGAAAGTGACAAGTGGGAGGGACACTGGAGAATGCCAAATATCAAATACACTTGGATCTGTTTTTCGGTCCCCCAACCCCCGGCTTTTTTGGGGGTCTGATTTTCACATAAGGTCTCAGAACCTAATAGACAAGTTGTAATTGAGGGTTTCCCTTGTAAATAAATAGGATAAAAGTCTTCCGTGTTACAGAAAATAATTATTTGCTATGCCTCTAGCCGTTCTCCCCTTTTCCCCTGCATCCTACTTGTCCTTATGCTAAAAATCTTCCAGCCCCATAACTGGAGATCTGATGTACTCATATTTATTTACAAGGTGACGACTATTAAATAAATGAGAGCAATATTTCATGTTTACTACTCCCATGTGTTAGTTTTTACTTGGAGTGGGGTAGCACTTATAGTGAAAGTTTAACCATTTGGGAATTCAGCTGGTGTTGGATGGTAGAAATAGCTTCTCTAGGACCTTACTTCATTTTTCAAGAATACTTTGTCTTTTGCAAGTTTCTGTTTTGTTTGTTTTGTTTAGCTGTAGAGATAATCTACTGGCTACTTCCTATTTCCATTTGGTTATTTGATAAAAACTAAGAGTCTTAAAATTATTCACAGCCATAATGGAGGATTTAAATTGTTCAACAGTCAAGGACAATTCTGCATATTTTTGAAAATGTAAAAAGCTTTTTTTTATGAGACAGAGTCTCTCTGTCACCCAGGCTGGAGTGCAGTGGCACAATCTCGGCTCACTGCAGCCTCCGCCTCCCAGGTTGGTGCCTCAGCAGCCCGAGTAGCTGGGATTACAAGGGTGCGCCTACTATACCTGGCTAATTTCTGTACTTTTAGTAGAGATGGATTTTGCCATGTTTGCCAGGCTGGTCTCAACCTCCTGGCCTCAAGTGATCCACCTGCCTTAGCCTCCCAAAGTGCTCGATTATAGACGTGGGCCACTACGCCCAGCCAAGAGCACTTTTTTAGTCAGGGCTGGGTATATTTTTGGATATGGAAAAACCATTTTTTTGCTCTTCACTCTCCCCGCCCCCCATCTCATTAAAACTCTCGGAAATCTCCCTTTCTGCTTGCTCTTCTGCTTGTGGTATCTACTGAAATCTTACAGAAGTGTCATATATTCTGAAACTTCTGGGGATTTCTAAGTGAGCATACTGAGTATGCTCAGTAGCTACAGCCGGTTTTGTTCACCAGCAGCTGGCCCCCAACATACATACACATTTCCAGTCAATTAGAAGCTTAGGAAAATATGCATTAAGCTAGAACAGAAGTTGGCAAATTACAACTGGTGGGCCAAATCTAGCCTGCCACTTAATTTTATATGACCCTTAAGCTAGGAATGATTTTTACATTTTTAAAGTGGTTGAAAATACTTCAAAACAAGAATATTTTGTCCTGTGAAAATTATATAAAATTCTCATTTTTGTGTTTATAAATAAAGTTTTATTGGAAAACAGTCACACCCATTCATTTACTCTCTGTCTATGGCTTCTTTCAAGCCACAGTGGTGGATGCAACAAAGACTAAAATATGTACTATTTGGCCCTTTATAGAAGTTTGCAAACCTCTGTGCTAGAATATAAAACCCATCTCAGCATTAAATGATCTTCATTACTGAGTTTATCACAAACAAAGAACTATCCTCACTTTCATAAGTGACCATATTCTTAAAATTTTAAAACTTTTTTCTTATGTACTCATATTAATTCTGACAATCATCACATATCTCTTCATTTGTTTGCATTCAATTCAGCAGACTGACTGACACATGAGTGTCAAACTCATGCAAGTTTTTTTGATAGCTGGCCATATTAGTAGCATACTCCATCATCCCATTAAGACTTTTTAAGCCTGTATGTACAGATAATAGTGGTCATGGAAGTTATTGCCAAAATCTTTTATTCCTAAGCTCTTGCTTTTTTTGTATGCAAGATAAGGTTGCCTTTCATTTACGTCACATCTCCTAACAGCTACACACAAAAGGGTTAGAAGCGACAGGACAGGTTAAAGGCCAGGGTAAACCTGACTGGGGGTGATGCCAGGATGTTGTTAGGCAGAACATGGTACACAGAAGGATGCAGACAGCAGCTGGCAGTCGAGGCAAGTGGTCTGCAATACATACAACCAGAGACAGCCATATTAGGGGAGGAGCATGGCAGTGAGAACTCTAGAAGCAAAGGACACTAGAGATTCAAATAGGACTTAGCTGGAGGTAGGTCAGTTTACCAACTGATAATGAGGTTGTAGTGCAGGAACAAGCTTTCAGCATCTGGAGTGAGAGACTTGTGAGAATGAAGAATTGTCTATGAGGAAAATGATCAAGACAGAAATTTTGTTACCTGAATCGTGGTACAAGGAAGGTTGAAAGTAAGTTACTTGAAGTGTGGAAAATATCAACGTGAAATTTGATTTGATATTGAGCCACTTAGGTGAAGACCTAACTCTAACCACTTAAATTTCACTCCCACCATTCACCTCTCCCTGCTCTCAAGGGTAAGAGTTGGTCCTAGTGTCTGAGACTAGGCACAAGCCTTCAGATAAGGCTGAGGAAGGATTCAAGAAGACAGGAAGCCATATGGACAATTAAGTCAATAATATATGGCATTTAAGTAAAAAACTAAGAATGTCAAGGTACTTCTTTCAGTTTTTTCTTTTTCTTTTCTTTCTTTCTTTCTTTCTTTTTTTGGGGGGGATGGAGCCTCACTCTGTTGCCCAGGCTGGAGTGCAATGGCACAATCTAGGCTCACTGCCACCTCTGCCTCCCAGGTTCAAGTGATTCTCCTGCCTCAGTCTCTCAAGTAGCTGGGACTGCAGGTGCCCACCACCACACCCAGCTAATTTTCGTATTTTTAGTAGAGATGAGGTTTTGCCATGTTGGTTAGGCTGGTCTCGAACTCCTGACCTCAGGTGATCCACCCCCATCGGCCTCCCAAAGTGCTGGAATCACAGGCGTGAGCCACCGTGCCCGGCCTTCTTTCAGTTTTTTTCTATTGGCAGTATGCAATTAAAGCTAAGAGAATGTTAATTTAGTTTGCATTCCAAACTAGGAGAGAAAGAGGAGAAAAAAATCTTTGTTACTGTAGTAAAAAACATACTTAGGCCTAATTTCCACACAAACGTCTCAACTTCATGTGTGTTTATATGGGAGAATATTAAAATTTTCTTAAGAGGGGAGACATCGTCTTAGAAAAGATCTTGAGAAACAATGAGAATAATTTTTAAAATCAATAATTCTCAAATCACTGTGCTCTCAAGTGTGATATTCTCATGTACCCTACCAATATCCATGAAAGAGATGGATTAAATGGAGTTTATATATATAGAATACAAATTAGAGACTATATATGTTTTATGAACTGTAAAACATCAGAAATTATTTTTGTAATAAAGAGAATTATATATGTATATACATAAATGTATGTATAATATATATTATATATGTGTTGCATGTTCAGATTATGAATATCCAGAAAGTAAATAATTTTTAGAAATAGGTAAAGATAAATTGTTTAAGGTTTGAGAATTTCAAATGGATTTCCTTTTCAACAAATGCTTAATAGTATTTCATCTGTGCCATATTGCTTTCTTGAACTGTTTCCTGACCCAAGAGATTAACTAATTGCTCTACTGGCCCTAAAATAGCACAGCGTTGGACTCTCTTATTATCTATCAGTCATGCTAGTCTTACTCATGGAGGCATAAACAGCACTGAAAATGAGATTTTAGGTCAACATTTCAGCTATTATACATAACTACCTAATACCTAGTTCATAAGGAAATGTCTTTTTCTGTGAAGGAAAACCCAGTAAATATCTTGTCTGAACATGTATCTCAGAGGTTAATCTTTCCTTAGCCTAATTCACTGCCTCCCTCTGACTGGAAGGAAAGAAGTGACTCTAGTAAGGGAGAAGAGATGACCCCTCCAGCTCTCAGTTCTTATTAAAATTTTTATGTATTATTCTTTTTAATTTTAATGGGTATATAGTAGGTGTATATGTTTATGGGGTACATGAAATATTTTGATATAGGCATATAATGCATAATAATCTTTCAGGGTAAATGAAGTATCCATCACTTCAGGCATTTATTATTTCTTTGTGTTATAAACATTCCAATTATTCTCTTTTAGTTTAAAATGTATAATAAATGTTAACTGTAATCATCCTGTTGTGCTATCAAAACTAGATGTTATTAATTCTATCTAAATATATTTTTCTACCCATTAACCATTCCCACTTCCCCATCCCCCACTAGCCTTCCCAGCCTCTGGTAACCATCACTCTAGTCTCTATCTCCATTAGTTCAATTGTTTTAATTTTTGGCTCCCACAAATGGAGTGCCAGCTCTTAGTTCTTTACCCAACAACTTGGTCAACCTCTCCTTATGTCCCTTTACTCACAATAAAGAAAAAAAGAGTTAGTTAATCCCTTAGCAAATTATTTCCCCTTTCAGTTAATTTAGTCAATATGTTTTAAAATGTTGAAAGTAGGAAAGGCTAATACACAGGGCCATTGCTCCTTCCTTGCCTGCATGGTTTTGTTACTGAAGAAACAACTCCCTGTCAAAGTCTAATATTCTCGGAAATGCTGAATTCACTTAGTCTAATTCAATTTTAGATACACCTTGGTGAATTTTGTCATAAAAAACAGGATTTTTGTGATTAAACAAGATATCTACCCTGGGACATAATGCTATTCTAAGTACTATTTTCCAATGACCTAACAAAAAATCGATTATTATATATCAAATTGTGAAATCTTCCCCAAGTTATATTCTGGAAAAAAAAATGGCAATTTAAAAAAATGTAATTTGTGCATTTATTTGGAAGAAGAGATGCCTAGTTTCTAACCAAAATAATATAGGACAGTTTGTAAGATAATTGTTTTGTAAGGATATACAAACTTAATACAGAAACAAATAGCATAATTCAATTTTTGTTTGGAGATTTTCTTTCAGTAAGGATTTTAACATCTTTGGACCTTTACATCTAATTAAGTTTTGATCAAGCTCTTTTCTTTTCTTTCTTTCTTTCTTTTTTTTTTTTTATGAGACAGAGTCTGCTCTGTGGCTCAGGCTGGAGTTTCTCGACTCACTGCAACCTCTGCCCTCCTGGGTTGAAGCAATTCTCCTGCCTCAGCCTCCTGAGTAGCTGGGACTACAGGCGCGTCCCACCACGTCCGACTAATTTTTTGTATTTTTAGTAGAAACGGGGTTTCACCGTGTTAGCCAGGATGGTCTTGATCTGCTGACCTCGTGATCTGCCCACCTTGGCCTTCCAAAGTGCTGGGATTACAGGGGTGAGCCACCGCGCCCTGCCTGATTAAGCTCTCTTAGCAACTCAATGCACAGAATGGTAACTTACTACAGTGCTATGTTTCTTATAAACACCTGTTTACGGAGTATTAAAACTGCACATGAAGGATATTTAAGGAATTTGGGTATGGGGTAATAAATGAGAAGGGAAACATCATTTTTAGGGTTAGCGATCCTTAACTGTGTCCTTGCCTTCTTTTTCTTTCTCAAGTCTGGTCTCTGACTCGAAAAAGATATCAAAGACCTGTCAGAACTAGATAAAATTATGATGGAGATGTTTTGAAACACTAATCCTGTGGCCTCTGTCAGATATTTAGGCTTCCATTGATTTAGGCCTGCCTTGCCTCAGCGATTAAAACGTTGTCAGCCAGGCCGGCTGCTTTGCCACAGCGTCCCCTTGCGGCCCTGTCGGGACCGGAAGGAACACGCAGAAGCCGCAGAGGCTGTTGGGAGGTTGGGCCTCAGGCGGTGGACCAGAAGGAGCTTACTCGGGCTCTGACGCTGTCAGGAGGCTCTGGGGGATCCTGCTGAAGCTGCGATTTGGCGCAGAGCTGAGATGTCTGAGCTCTAGACACAGGGACCTCAGTGTCAAAAGATTTGGGAAGATGAATTGGGTCGGGGGGTCCCGGTAAGTTGTGCAGCTGGAGTTTGAGACTGGGACATTCATTCCTACGACACCTCTTTCTAGTTCTTGGCGGAGAGGTCACAGCCTTAGCTGGAAAGAACTTGGTAGGAAAGGGTCTTTTTATTGTTATCCAAATCGGGTTGGAGACTCTAGAACCATATCTCTACTCCTAAAACAAAAGTAACTCAGCTTCTTCCCACTCACTGCCTTTACAAAGGCTTCACCTGTGGGGGCCGCTGTGAGTAACCTTCCCTGCTGCCCCTCCTCGCCTTCTCCATGTCCTATGCCCTGTAATGAGGCATAGAGTCCTATGTACTCTAATGAGGCCTTTTAGCACCTGAGCCCTCCCCTACTGCCTTCTTTCCGTGTCTTCACCTCTTTTAGGTTCTTCTGAGTTGATATATAGTCTTTGCATGAATTTGGAAATTGTGAAACAGCCCAGTCCCAGCTGCACTTAAATCAATGGCAGGGCAGCAGTATCACCATATATCCAAATTATAGTTTGTATTTTAAAGGGAAGTAAAGTGAACCGTTTTTACTTGAATAACTTGACCGAATTTGCCATTTATTTTGTATTTAGGATTGATCACATAAAGCGTGATAGATTGAAAATTTAGTTTTATATAACCTATTCATTGTTATTGACCTTAAAGTCCAGCTGGGTGGAAATCATGTGGGCCTGTAATTTCATTTGATCAAAATTCTTGATGAGAAGAATTGTTTTGATTGAAACAAGAAGCCATTACATGTAATTTTTTTGTCACAAGTAGACCCAGGACAGTAATTATATGGTTAGATTATAATGCGTTTAAATTCTAAAGAATTTATCGGAGGAAAGACAGCTTTTGTATTCACTAAGTATCGTAGCTATGCCTGATAATTTTAGCATGCACTTTTATCCTGTTGAATATGCTAGCATTGTATTTTAGAAATTTACCTGAATTACTTCTGGCTAGTGTTCTGGCAGCAGACTTGTACTTTGGAGAAAAGTGAAAATTTACTTACAGGCTTCAACAGGATTTAGTTGATACATGCTTATAATGTGATGTTTTTGAATTTAGTATTCTTTAAGATATTAAATAGGATTATATGAGATAATTTTACAAATGCTTAGCACTATTAAAATGTAGATGTTGCTATTATTCTGTCACATATCACAAACTTCTATGGCTATTTTGGGAGTAATATTTTAGTTGCTACTGGGAGGATGCAAAAACAATACACTGCAGGAAACATGTAATCTAGGATTGTGTTTCTGAAAATGAGGTGTACTGCAGCACCTGGAGGTGCAGCATCTGGAGATATTAGGTACCAGGGGGTTTAAGAAACATGGTTACATCTCCCCGAAGCATCAGTTTTAATCAGAGATTAGGAGAAAATATGTGTTTAAATTTATACAAACGTCAAAGTCAAAATAAAATATAGAGACAAATCTCTAAATTTAACGTTTTATTTGGAAATGGCAGAATTGCAATTCAGGGCATACACAAAGTATGTCTTTGGTATGTCTGAAGAACAAAAAAAGAGTAATGTTACATATGGTTTTGAAAGAAAGTTCATTGACAGTAGTAAAGTTGTGAGAAGCTGGCAAGCTTTCATTGGTGGATGATGGTGGTAGTTAAAATGACCTCCTGGAAGGTCATTATAGTAGTTATTTGGTATGACTGGTCCTAGGCAGTTTCAGCAGCTTGGCTTGCAGAGAATCACGTTTTTGGAGCAATGCTATGTGTCCTGCGTGCTTTTGCCTCCTGGCATCTCAACTCTGATGTGGTTGGACATCACAAGAATGACTCAATTTGTGTGATCAACTTTCACACAAACATGGTTGCATTGTAGAGTGAAATGAAAAACTCTTGTGAAATGTTCAGATAAACTGCAATTTTAAATAAATTTTATGTGGAGGGATAGGCTTCTTAGGGTAAAGCCCCAGATTGGTAATAAAAAAAAATGGGTATCTCCATTTTCTACTTTCAGAACAGGCAAGGGTACACAAGATTAGTTGATCTTGGCACTCATAGTATCCTAAAGGGCCTCAATCTGAACTAGTGCTTTTAGTAACTAGTGGCAGCTGATTGGAGCTAATGGAATAGAAATTTTAATCTTTATCCCAAACCATCCTGGACTTCTTTTTACCCCCCTCCATTGTTAGGGATGTTTTTGGCTGAACATTTTAAGAAAAGCTGTTAGGAACTTAAAATATAGACAAGTGAAGTGATTGGAGAGCAATTCCTTCAGAACAATTCCAGAGCCTTCAACAGAAAGTAATTCAGCAAATATATTTTTTACCTGACTACCTGTTTAGGGAATTGGTAAGCTGTACAGGGGGATTCAGAAAAGAAAAATACATCTAGTCCACAAAAAGAACCTATGAGAGAAAGTAGAGATTAAAATTAGGTAAATCACTATAATAATAGATTTTTAAATAGTACTTAATATTGTCACAAGCACTGTTCTAAGTGCTTCTTATTCATTTGCTCTTAAAAATGTATGATTTATATACAAATATTATTCCCATTTTACTGATGGGGAAACTGAAGCATAGTTAATTAATGTTAAGTGACTTGACTAGAGTCACCCAACTAGTAAATGGCAGAGTTAGGATTTGAGTCGAGTGTGCTTACCCTCCATCCTATGCTATATAGAAAGATGAGTGCCACAAATAAAGTAAATAAAAGTACCACAAAAAAGGGCTGTGGAAATTCAGAGAAATGAGAAACAGGAAGTTACACTAAGCCTTGAAGGACAGAAATAGTGCACAGAGCAAGCACCAAAAGGAAACAATCGAACACTGGTTCTTAAAAGTTAAAATGGAGGTGAAATAAATAATTGATCAAATTGGAGATCTAGGTTTCAGCAAGGCTTCTTAGGAAAGGGAAAGATGAGTTGGAAGGGAAGGTATTAAAGAACTTGAAAAATGTTTGCGATACTAGGTGAGTCTGCCTTAAGACAGTTAATAAAGGGCTCTCTATATACTTTTTCTCAAGTGAATGAATGAAGCAAATTTATGTTTTAGTAATAGCAACCAGATTGCATACACTAATTTGAAGTAGATTTTTCTTTTATATTATAGAAACCTGATATATTGAGTTTAATTGCAGAATCATTTGATAGCAATATCTTTACAGTTTTATAGTTGCAAAGATCTTTACAGCTTTTCTTATATAAACCAAACTGGGCATTTGACCCTTTGCTGCTCTTCAATTTAGGGACTTTGCCAGTCATACATAAAATGTCTTTTTGTAAAGGAAAGAGCCGGTGATTAGAAATAAGCTTCCCTTATTTTCCTTTTTTAGTTGCTTACTTAGTTTGGCTTTACTGTTTTGGTTTTGGCCATCTTTGCAAGATACCATAACAGTGCATTTCCAACCAAGGTCTCACTGAGGGCAAAGAGATTGATCTAAGAAAATAATTTACATGTATATGATAGTAGTTCCCAAGCTACTGTCTCTTTGAGACTTGCTAATTAATGATAATAGCAGGTTTTTCAATTTAATGGACTCTTTTTTCTTTTTTTCTGAAGTTATATCCTTGTTAAATTTTTTGATACTAAAATGCCCCCTTCTATTTTTAATCCTTTTTTGACAAAATTAAAATATCAATCTATTGTCAGTCCCACCACTTAAAAATTTTTTTTGGCTTATCTGGGAATTAGTGACCTACACCTCTCACATTTGTTTCATATTTGCTGGAAGGCACCACTGAGACCCTGTATTTTTCTAATCAGGTTGAAGTGCAGATTTGAGAGACAACATATGTAAGCATTGATTTGTTTTTAATTTTGAAAAGATCTTTTATTTTCTTGTTTATTAATGAGTAGTTTCACCAAATTCATACTTACTTCAGATATGAAGGTGGTAGTAAGAAAGGAGGAACATATAAGGAACATAGAAGACTTTGGTCTGCAAAATGCTATTCAGAATCAGATCAGCTATAGATCTATAAATATACCACTATACATGCAGTATAAGATTTTTTTAAATTAGGGAGGTTTATTTTTATAATTCAGATTGGAGAATCAATCAATGTCATAAGAAAGGCCTAGGCAAAGTTCTTTTGGAATTTAGGTGAAGGAGAGGTTACCATTTGTAAATGTAGGCCTAGACCTAGTTCATCTAAGCAAGATATTATTGAGTGCTATGTACCAAGCACTGTGCCGGGTGTAAGTACAAAGTAACTGAAATTTAGTCTTTTTCTATAAGGTTGCAGTGTATTGGGGAAGAAAAGTATGACTTGCCATTAAGTTAGAAAATATTTAATGTCAGAGGCCAAAATAGGATATAAAAAATAGATAATGTGAACCATAGTAGAACGTAGGATAGGTTTAGCTGAGAGTTTGGCTACTCAGAGGCAAGGACAAAAGAAGGTTCGATGGAGAAAAACAAAACAGAAAAGCATTACCTAAATAGTTGGAGATAACGTCTGCATATGTCTGCTTGACGGTGAGTTTGTAAGCTAGACAAAGAAGTTGAAAATTTATGTTATTGAGGAGTCATTCAAATTCAGAAGTCACATAGTGAAAATAGTATCTTATGACTATTAGTTTGTGGTGTTAGTGGTATTTAGGTTGGAGTATAGTGGGGAGAAACTCCAAGATAGTGATACCAGTTAGGATTCTGGTAGAAAACAAATATAATACTATTTTTCCATTTTCAGATATAACTTTATTCTTTAAACTCAATCCACACAAGTCCTAATTCATTTTGTATGGATCACAGGCTATGTAAATTTGGGTTAATTATTAAATTTTTCCATACAGGAGCAGATCCAGGTTGTATAGAGCCCTGTTTGTGGAAAAAGAATACAAAATTTTGACTACAAAATTAGATACAGGGCCTTGGAAGACGCACATTCAGGTGAAGGAACAAGAAGCTTAAGCTTAATTAGCGTTACAGTAAAGTAGCCTCTGTTTCTATGCTTCTCTATGTTTCTTTCTTCGTCTGTTAAATGTGGGTAATACTTAAACATACAGTGAACATCATCCTAGTTTGCCTGAAACGGTCAAGGTTTATGCCTGTGGTCCTAGTAGCATGCCCAGTTTAGCATTTGTCTCAGTGTTTGTCTTTTAACTAAATATAAACTACCATTAATAGTTCTGTTAAAATGAGCCCAGATAGATTCAATGAACATTCTTTTTTTTTTTAAACCCTCTGCCTGGTTCTATTAGTGTGTGAGCCATATGCGCAATGAAGAGAGTTCTCACTTTAACATGAGGTTAAATCTGAAAGACATCCAGTGGTAATCCAGCTCTCTTTTCCTGATACTTTCCAGATGGAAATTAACAAACAACTCCTTTTAAAGACAGCATGACAGGCCCTTGCTCATAAAATGGAAGTGTGCTGGAACATGAGAAGCTAGAGACAACTAACTTGCTAGGTAGGGTGGGAGAAGTATTTATTGCTGCTGTCTCTGCTGGCCACTTAGTGTACCAGCTAGTTACACGAATGCATGCTGAAGTCTGAGATTTGTATAGCTCCTATGCTTGGGTTGGGGTCAATAGGAGATGTGGGGAATTTTAGATTAGGAGTAAATGAAATGTTTGCAGAGAATAGAGGCTTATCAGTCCTGTCAGAGAGGATACAAAGAATAGTGTGAAGATTGTTGCTATAGTGGGTTTGTCAACAACTGTTTTTCTCATTGTTTGGTAATGCTTTTGCAATAAATCTTTTTGGGAGCAGAGAGCTCAAATAAAGGAAAAGTTAATGCATAATGAAAATTTGGCTACTGATATTTTGTTTTCCAAGGATGTTGGTGATGAACCTGTAAATCATGCACAAAATGTTTGCCAATATTTAGCATTCCCATGGTTATATTACTGACCACATGAAACTCTGAAGACACAAATCTACTGAAAAAGCATCAGAATTTAGTCTCAAATTCAGTAGTTATTTTGAGGAGATTATACCTGCAGATAACAATTTAACATATATAACTGTGGAAGGCCCAATTAATCTGTGAAGTATGAGTTTTCATTTACATCAAATGACTTCTAAATTAATTCCACTTATTTTGATTTAATTTTTTCTTGTGTATATTCAAAAATAAAAGTGATAGCTGTAAATGTGTCTTTTAATAGGAGAAATTCATAAACAGTTGAATGATGCCAATTTTATATCAGTGTCATCAATGCGGCAAACAGAAAATAAGCTAATTCCAATAAGTTTTCCATCTAATTCATGGAATCAAAAAAATTTCTTAAAAGTTCTTTCTGTCAAAGGTGAAACATCCAATATTATCATTAATGCAATTGTGAATTTACTTAAGTTCAACATTGAAGATAAAATTATTTCTGCAATTGTATGAATACAAATTTTGTGGACCATAGTATAATGGTTAAAATGGAGTGCTTACTAAATTAAGTAACCTGTGAAGCTGAGATATACTTGGAACTGGTTATGGTTTACATATATTATATAGTTGCATCAAAAGAAGCTTGATATTTTACCATATAGAAACTACAGTTGTCAAAACTTATGAATTATTCTATATATATTCAGTAATGTAACTGAACTATAGTATTTTGAGTAAAATTGATGTTGTATATAAAGGAATGCTTTAGTATGTTGTTATAAGCTTCTTCTCTTTGCTTCTTTTCATTAATTGAATTTCATGAACATTTGAGTCTTTGAATAATTACGTTATAAATTAATCTATGAGTCTTACAATGTTAATGAACATTTCTTTTTTTGAGGTGGAGTTTCGCTCTTGTTGCCCAGGCTGGAGTGCAATGGCGCGATCTCACCTCACTACAACCTCCACCTCCCAGGTTCAAGCGATTATCCTGCCTCAGCCTCCTGAGTAGCTGCGATTACAGGCACCTGCCACCATGCCCAGCTAATTTTTTGTATTTTTAGTAGAAATGGGGTTTTGCCATATTGGCCAGGCTGGTCTCAAACTCCTGACCTCAAGTGATCCACCCACCTTGGCCTCCCAAAGTGCTGGGATTACAGGCGTGAGCCACTGTGCCCGGCCTATTGAACATTTTTATAAGCAGGTACTCTACACTTCGATGGCATTTTGTTCAAAGACAGTTGGAAATTTTTATTTAAAACATTCCATGAATGGCCTGATCCAACTTTTGAAGCTCTTAGTAAATTATAATTATTGAATATAAGGCTTTTAAAATTTAATTCTGCACAAGATTTAATTTTGAAAATATGTTTTTGATATTCAGATATATTGGAATATTGTGACTGGTACAAAGGTTTTGATGGAGTGCCTACTTTTAATTGGTTAGTTTTTTTTTTCCTACAGGAACAGAATGTGATTGAAAGAGCCTACAGTTTTGTAGCATCTAAATTTAGATAAATATTTAAAAGAATCAAATATTGCTGCTTATTTGTCAAGTTTTATCTTGTAAAAAATAAGGTATAAATGGAATGACAAAGAGTACTTGTGAAAATATTTGGGCTAAATACTTATATACAAACAAAAATTGGATAGTATCTTCCATTTGGCAAAATTTGTTCTGAGCTTACCAGGTACTTCATTATCTGTAGAGAAAGTATTTTTTCAGTTAATGTGAATTACGCAGAGTGTTGATTGAAAGTTCAACAGTTTTAAATTTGTTAACGAAATGCAATTTTAAACATTGCAGGCAATTTTATGAAGAGAATTTAAATATAAGGAATCAATACTGAAAAACTGCTTTCTTCTGAAAACTATGAGTAACACATTGTTAGAGACATATAAAGTTACTTCATTCTAACAATGAAGTAACACATTGTTAGAGACATATGTGTTAGAGACACATACATGATAGCACATGTATACAATAAATATTTCTGCTTATACTTTTTGTTTAACCTTCTGATAACTGCTATAAAGAACTGTTTTTGCTTTAATGTTCCCATATTTACATATATATGTGTAAATATATATATATATAATGTTAACTTGAGAAATAAGTTTATTTATTTTTATTTTTTATTTTTTGAGATGGAATCTCTCTGTTGCCCAGGCTGGAGTGCACTGGTGCCATCTCGGCTCACTGCAACCTCCAACTCCCAGGTTCAAGTGATTCTCCTGCCTCAGCCTTCTGAGTAGCTGGGATTACAGGCACCCGACCACCACGCCTGGCTAATTTTTGTATTTTTAGTAGAGACAGGGTTTCACCATATTGGCCAGGCTGGTCTTGAACTCCTGACCTCAGGTGATCCTCCCACCTCGGCCTCCCAAAGTGCTGAGATTATAGGCATGAGCCACCTCACCCAGCCAGAAATAAGTTTATTTTTGAAAATAGTTTTTGTATAAAATATTTTAGAGATTGACAACATAATAAAACCAATATTTTTGTCCACAAATAACATTTTAAATGTGTATATATTTATATACACATATAAGTATATATGTATGTACACATGCATGTATATATACATTCACATTTGTACATACATACACAGTCACATGTTGCTTAGTGACAGGGTTACATTCTGAGAAATATACCATTAGACAATTTTGTTGCGTAAACATCATAGACTGTGCTTACAGAAACCTAGGGGGTCTAGTCTACTACACACCTATGCTATATGGTATAGTCTTTTGCTTCTAAGCTACAAACCTATACAGTATGTTACTGTACTGAATATTGTAGGTAATTATAACACAATAGTAAGTATTTATGTATCTAAACATATCTTAATATAGAAAAGATGCAGTAAAAATACCATATAAAAGATAAAAAATGGTACATCTATATAGGGTACTTACCATGAATGGAGCCTGCAGTACTGAAGTTGACCTGGGTGAGTCAGTGAGTGAATGGTGAGTGAATGTGAAGCATTAGGACATTACTGTATACTACTGTAGACTTTATAAACACTATACACTTAGGCTACACTAAATTTATTTCTAAAGATGTTTTTCTTTCTTTAGTAATAAATTAACCTTAAGCTACTGGAACATTTTTTACTTTATAAACTTTTTTTTAAAAATTTTATTATTATTATACTTTAAATTTTAGGGTACATGTACACAATGTGCAGGTTTGTTACAAATTCTTTTTAACTTTTTGACTCTTTCATAATAACACTTCGTTTAAAACACATTGAACAGCTGTACAAGACTATATCCTTAGTCTAAGTTTTTTCTATTTTTAATTTATTAAAACTTTTCAAACTTTTTTATTAAAAATGAAAACACAAATACACATATTAATCTAGGCTCACATGGTTAGGGATCATCAATCTCATTGTCTTCACCTCTACATCTTGTTCCATAGGAAGGTCTTCAGGGCAATAACATGCATGGAGCTACCATCTCCTATGATAACAATGCCTTCTCCTGGAACACCTTCTGAAGGGCCTGCCTGAGGCTGTTCTACAATTAACTATTTTTTTTAATAAGCAGAAGGACTATATGCTAAAATAAGTATAGTAATAGTAAATACATAAACCAGTAACACAGTCTTTGATCATCATTATCAAGTATTATGGGCTATAGATAATTGTATGTGCTATACTTTTATACCACTTACAGTACGGTAGGTTTATTTATACCAGGATCACCACAACATGTTAGTAATGTTTGCTACCATGTTACGACAACTAGGCAATCACTATATGATAGAAAGTTTTCAGCATCATTATACTCTTATGGGACCACTGTTGTATAAGTGGTCTGTCCTTGATGGAACCATCGTTACGCAGTGTGTGATTTTTTTACTCCTTGAAAGTTAACTGTAAGTGTTATAATAGTCTCAGTTCATTATCTACCCTTTTTCTTCTTGTCAGCAGTTACATTTTAAAAGATTTGTATTAAAAAGTTTGTTTTTTTGGTTCCATTTGAACTTTAAAGTAGTTTTTTCCAATTCTGTGAAGAAAGTCGGTGGTAGCTTGAGGGGGATAGCATTGAATGTATAAATTACTTTGGGCAGTATGACCGTTTTCACAATATTGATTCTTCCTATCCAGGAGCTTGGAATGTTCTTCCATTTGTTTGTGTCCTCTTTATTTCGTTGAGCAGTGGTTTGTAGTTCTCCTTGAAGAGGTCCTTCACATCCCTTGTAAGTTGGATTCCTAGATATTTTATTCTCTTTTTAGTAATTGTGAATGGGAGTTCACTCATGATTTGGCTCTCTGTTTGTCTATTATTGGTGTATAGGAATGCTTGTGATTTTTGCACATTGATTTTGTATCCTGAGACTTTGCTGAAGTTGCTTATCAGCTTAAGGAGATTTTGGGCTGAGACGATTGGGTTTTCAGCTAGAGGCATCACGCTGCCTGACCTCAAACTATACTACAAGGCTACAGTAACCAAAACAGCATAGTACTGGTACCAAAACAGATATATAGACCAATGGAACAGAACAGAGGCCTCAGAAATAACACCACACACATCTACAACCATCTGATCTTTGACAAACCTGACAAAAACAAGCAATGGGGAAAGGATTCCCTATTTAATAAATGATGCTGGGAAAACTGGCTAGCTATATGTAGAAAGCTGAAACTGGATCCCTTCCTTACACTGTATACTAAAATTAACTCAAGGTGGATTAAAGAATTAAATGTAAGACCTAACACCATAAAAACCCTAGAAGAACCTAGGCAATACCATTCAGGACATAGGCATAGGCAAAAACTTCATGACTAAAACACCAAAAGCAATGGCAACAAAAGCCAAAATAGACAAATGGGATCTAATTAAACTAAAGAGCTTCTGCACAGCAAAAGAAACTATCAGCAGTGTAAAACAGGCAACCTACAGAATGGGGGAAAATTTTTGCAATCTACCCATCAGGCAAAGGGCTAATATCCAGAATCTACAAAGAACTTAAACAAATTTACAAGAAAAAAAAAACCCCATCAAAAAGTGGGCAAAGGATATGAACAGACACTTCTAAAAGAAGACATTTATATACCCAACAGACACAACAGACATATGCAAAAATGCTAATCATTACTGGTCATCAGAGAAATGCAAATCAAAACCACAATGAGATACCATCTCATGCCAGTTAGAATGGTGATCATTAAAAAGTCGGGAAACAACAGATGCTGGGGAGGATGTGGAGAAATAGAAAACCTTTTACACTGTTGGTGGGAGTGTAAATTAGTTCAACCATTGTGGAAGACAGTGTGGCGATTCCTCAAGGATCTAGAACTAGAAATACCATTTGACCCAGCAATCCCATTACTGGGCATATACCCAAAGGATTATAAATCATTCTATGATAAAGACACATGCACACATATGTTTATTGTGGCACTATTCACAATAGCAAAGACTTGGAACCAACCCAAATGTCCATCAATGGTAGACTGAATTAAGAAAATGTGGCACATATACGCCATGGAATACTATGCAGCCATAGAAAAGGATGAATTTATGTCCTTTGCGGGGACTTGGATGAAGCTGGAAACCATCATTCTAAGCATACTATCCCAAGGACAGAAAACCAAACACCACATGTTCTCATTCATAGGTGGGAGTTGAACAATGAGAACACATGGACACAGGATAGGGAACATCACACACTGGGGCCTGTTGGTGGGTGGGGGGCTGGGGGAGGGATAGCATTAGGAGACATACTTAATGTAAATGACGAGTTGATGGGTGCAGCAAACCAACATGGCACGTGTATAGCTATGTAACAAACCTGCATGTTGTGCATATGTACCCTAGAACTTAAAGTATTTAAAAAAAAAGTTTGTTTTAGGGATGTAGAGGTTTTGTGGTATCTATAATATTGCTTATGGAAATTCAAATCCATGTCTAGCTACCTGTAAGACTATCAGGAATGTTTGTGTGGAAATCTTACGAAGTTTGTAGCTATAAAATTGGTTGCCAAATTGCATCTAAAAACCAGTTTAGTTATTTTGATGAAAATATGTTAAATGTTTCAGGACTATTTGTAAATTTTAGAGATAGTACTAATAGAACTATGAGTATATTCATTTTTTTTCTTCTTGAACTAGTGATAATGCAAATAGCTTGAAATATACTTCTGTGTTGGAGTGTCATTTGCATTCTGGCATGTCTTCCACTGTGTGACTCAGGAAATGGCTGTTCGTGTTTATGATTACAGCTTGTAGCTGTGGAACAGTGTTTTCTGTGTGAAAATACTGCAAGAATTCGGTCTCCAAGAACTTATTTTAATTAGGCTCTGTATTCTAAATATTAGATGAATTTTTGCTTTATTGGTTTAACGTTTTTCTCCTTAATACCCTTTTTTTGGTAGTTCATACTTATGTGAAAACTTTTTCTTTTGCATTATAAGAGAAGTTACTTAAAAGCTATAACATTCTAACATATATCATTACTATTCCTAACACATCAGGTCGACCTGCTTTAGTTTTGTGGAAAGCCAATGTAAGTACTTTTTCTAGGCTAGTTACTGTCTTGAATGTTAATAAGTCTACCAGCTAACAATGTCAGATTTTGATATTTTAGGTTAATATTAATTTCAGTGTCACGAGACCATAAAATACTGTTTTTCATTTGCTAATTATTGGGCTATTAATTTTCTTTAAATTTTCCACTTTTCATCAAATTTAAGATATTATTATAAGAGCTTAACAGTCTGGAGCAGTTTCTTTTGCATGATACAATGCCCTTAAGAAAACAAACTGATCAAGAAACTAAAAAGCAAAATAAAACAAAAGAAGCAAAAAAGAACAAGTTAATACTGACAGTGTATGGTGTTTATATGACACTCATGGTTTTTAATTCCTAATACAGTTTCAATATCTCTTGCATACTCCATGTAAAATGTACGTTAGCATTTTTTTAAACATTTCTTTGGCAACTTTATTGCATTTGTGTCTTTTTAATTTTTTTAAAAAAGAAAGTATTTCTTTAGCATTTTCCTTTAAACCTTTCCTTACTAGAAGTAATAGCAAGGAGCAGAAATGCCCTGATGTGTTTCTGTAATTAGCATGGTTGTTTTTCCCTCTCCCTCCTTTTTTCTCCTTTCTCTCCTTTCTCTTCCCTTCTCCCTCCCTACTCTCCTTTAACCCCTTTATACTTTTTTGTTTTTGATTGTTTTCTTTCTTAGCAAAGAATAATGTAACAAATATTTATATTACTACTATCTAAAATAGATAACTTGTGGAGGATTCTATGAAGAGGTTACGACCTACCAATTTTAAGTACAAAATGGTTTTGAATCAATACCTATTATAATGACAACTAATATTGTTCATTCAAACTTTCATTGAAAGAGATGATTGTACATATTTCTTTAAAAATTCATTTTCCAGAATAACATAGTAATTACTGTTTAAAAAAGATGAACCTCATTCCCACTTTCTAGCTCACTCTCAATCCTCTAGTAATTTAAATTTCAAGACAAAAATTAGAGAAACACATATTTTAGTTTGGTTGAGTGTTGTAGTACATAAGCCGAAGAATGTAAAACAACGTTGAAAGCTAAGTAGGGGCATGCTATGGAAGTCATATCCCTAAATGATAATTAGAGCTGTGTTTTAAAGCAATTACTTATGTAGTAAAATATATTGGAGAACATTTGCATAAAATCAAAGAGACCATTTACAATGTAATTATGACAGTTGACTACATACATAATACTGCAGTAGTCAGTGTGGAATGCTTTTAGCAATGACTACTAGGAATTCATTGGCAAGTCCTTTTAATTATGATTTATTTTTGTCATATATAAAGTTCCGGCTAGTTTCCCCTACTACTTAGGGAATATAGTCTCTTATTACTGTTGTCTTATTTTTATATTAGCCTAAGCAAACCACAAGAAGCAACTATTAAGGAGTACATATATCCTGACATAGCCAAATAAAAATGACTTTTGGATCATTACCTATTTTCATTTTATTGTAGCAGTGTAGTAGACATTTGTGTTCTTTGGCATACCAGTATCTGAGGCCCCTGTTTATGTGTGGTATATCTGTCTACCACCTTAGGAGTTTTGGTGATAGGCACAGGCTGCCTTCCTCTATAGAAGCTGAAAAAACAAACAAACAACAACAACAAAAAAACAAATAAACAAGCCTGGAGACTTGTTTCCCAGTCTGTTTTGCAGCTAGTGATACATGATCTAAGCTCAATTTTGGTGTTCTTGCCTTGTACATTGAATCAGGAGTTAGTGACTCAAGAAAATAGGGACTGCAGTGCATCTGTTTTTGTAGTAGGCAGTTGTAGGAGCTGCAGCAGGATTGAATTTTCAGGGACAGAGATGCCAGGGGAAGTGCTGTCCAGGAGTGGAAACGGTATAGTCAGCAGTATCCAGTATTCACCAGTGCCAGCAGTGGTATCCTTATGAGAATAATTGTTGCATGATTTTGGCCATATTCCCAAAACTGCCTAGACTTCCTTGTTCTTGCCATTTGACAAGCATGCCTTCTCAGCAGGTCTGTTAGGCTATCCATTTTTCTTTTAATAAATTTATTTTCTGTTTGAATCAGCCAAATATACTTTCTATTGCTTATAAGAATTCTGACTGATGCAGTCTTCTTCTTTAGTGCAAATAATTGAGAGTGACTATATTCGGGACAATATTTAGTTTATGTGGACATATCATTCTATTAATAACAGTGATAGCCTTAATAATAATAATCTAAAATGTTCTGTTTAAGAAATGACCTTTGACATATATGTCAGAATCCTTTTTCATTTTCACTGCAGTCTAGTGATTGCTAGGCTGATGTAGATATTGGTCTTAAATTCCTAATTCATTTTATTCTTAGGCACATAGGGATGGGCATTAAGTAGTATGTAGAATTTGGTGATAGCCATGAATGTCCTGGATAAGAGAAAATCAACCTGGAATAAAATCACACAATGCATACATATATGAACACTATATTTACTTTGATTTCTTTATTTTACTGAGCTCTATAACAGGGAAACTGCTTATACGATAAACATTTATTTTTGTTATCTCTTTTTAGTCTGGATTGCGTAATATTGCCAGCTCTGTTATACTTTTTATATTTCTGAACTTTGAAAAGTCACTTCACTTTCTGTGCATAAGCTTTGCGAGTTTTAAAATGATGGAGAATAAACTAATTTCTCAGGTCCTCCTTAGTCTTAGCAAATAAGTCGGTAAAATGAAAATTTTTTTCATTTTTTCTTTGTAAAGTTTGAATGGCAGCAGTACACTTATGATGCTGCATGCAGCAGAATATATAGGGTTCTTTGCTCAATGAGTTCAAATGGTCAATTAAGACATAGCTAATGAGTCAGCTGGACTCTAGCGAGTCCACCTTGAACGTGCCTGATCTCAGAAACTAAGTAGGGTTGGGCCTGGTTAGTTCTTGCATGGGGGAACAAAGTTAATGGGAAGTATATTAAAGAACATATTCAATAAGTAGCAAAGTCTGGGGTATTCAGTAATTGTCATTGGTAAAGTTTATGAAAATCACTGGGAAAAATGAACAACTTTGTATATTCTCAGTTGACATACTTGAAAGGCAGTTTTGGCTAAGAACTCCAATATTAGACAACCTGGATTTGAATTTTGCCTCTACCGCTTATAAGCAGTGTGATCTTGGGGAAGTTACTTAACGTCTTTGCCTTAGTTTCCTCATCAGTAAAGTGGGTACAGAAATAGAACCTACCTTACAGAGTTGCCATGGAATTAAATGAGCTTATACATGTAAAGTGTCTGAAGTATCTAGAGTGGTGGAAGATATATGCTATTTAGTATTAGTTATTATTATTTTGATATTAGATATTATACAGTTAAGACACAGTGTCATTTTACTTATTCTTACATAAATCTTGAATTTGAGACCATAGTGTTATGCATGTCTAAAAGTTATGTAAATCTGGTAATACTGTCATGAATATTTTATAGTGTTCCACTGTTATTAATAGAACAAATATCTTATAACCATTAAATACTGCACTATCATTGGTCTTCAGTGCTGTATTTGGCTCAAGGATTATAGATACAAAGCACATCCAGAACTATTAGGTTTTTTTTTTTTTAAAAGAAGATGCTATTGTCTGAATTTTTGTCTTTCCCCCAAGTTCATATGTTAAAATCCTGACTCCCAAGGTGGTGATATTAGGAGGGGGATGGCTCTGGGAAGTGATTGGGTCTCAAGGGCGGTGTCTTCGTGATTCAGATTCATACCCTTGTGAAAGAGGCTACATAGAGTCAGCTCACCCCTTTTACCAAATGAGGATATAGCAAAAAAATGTCATCTGTAAACCAGAAAGTGGGCACTCACCAGACATCGAATCTGTTGGTGCCTTGATCTTGGACTTCCTAGCCTCTAGAACTGTGAGGAATAAATTTCTCTTCTTGGTAAGCTCCCTGGCTTTATAGTATTTTGTTATAGCAGCCTGAACAGATTAAGACATAGATATGAAATTTCAAGTACATATGGCTGATATATTAATGTAACTGACGTTGCTCTAGGCAATACACTTCACATTTCCTTAGATCCCAAATAGATTTCAACTTCCTCTCTGTTCTCTGTAGATTTCAGTAGAATGTTGAAATACAAAGAAAAAGAAGAATGTTGACCGAGAATATTGCTATCAGATAAGAATGTTTCAGGGATATATTCTTTCCAATGCATTTTTTTTTCTTATCTTAGCATTAGAATTCAGATTTATTTTATACTTAATTATTAATCATTGGCATGCAGTATTTTTTATTAGATATTGGATTTCCTAAGAAAATTTTGTGAAACATCATACTATAAATACTTTAAGAATATTTTTATAGTTTCTTTTCAGAAAAAAATGCAATGATATTACACTTTAGATTTTGACTCTAAATCTTCAATTAAGCTAAACTGGCAATTGTCTTAAAGGCCATTTCTTTAATCACTATATATTTTATTCTGCTTCTTTATTCAGGTCTAGGGTTCTGATCAAGCAGGAAAGAAGAAAGCAAAAGGTAAAGAAAAAGTGTTTTGATTTTTGTCAGCCTTAGAGACTAATGACCTTGAAGTGCTTTTCTACCACTAATACATTCACCTAAGTGAAACTGGAGGCCATCTTCCTTTGGTCTTCTACATCCTTGTTGATAGCTTGATTAGCCACGTATTTTGCTCAGTCAGAGACTTAAAGATCATTGTTGATTCCTGCTGTCCTAGTTCCAAAATGTATCCCAGATCTGACCACTTCTCACTACCTGAGTATTGGTATTCTAATTTAAATAATCATTTATTACCTAGATAAATGATGTACAGTAATGGTGTCATAACCTGTGTACTACTTCCATTTATTTTGTCTTTATTTTTTATTACACTGATTGCATTCCATAGTAAGGCTGAGCACGTATATACCTTACAACTGAGCAAAGAAACCCTTGTACATGTGCCCTTTTGGATATGTACAAGATTCGTTTGGGTCATTGTTATGCTGAAATAGCAAACAGAGAGAGAGAGATGAAGAAAGAAGACAGGCAAGGGGAAGGGAGGAGAGGGAAAGAGAACTGCTCCAACATCCATTAGCAGTAGAATAGTAGAATGGTTAAACAAATTATGGCATATCTGAGCAGTGCAAATGTATAAGCTACATATAATTAATGCAGATGAATCTCAAATACATAATGTTGAGCAAAAGAAGAAACTCACAGAATATAAGCAGTAAGATTCCTTTGTATAAAGTTCTAAAACAGAAAAAAACCCAATAATGTTAATATGATCAAAGGTAGTAAAATTCCAATAAAAACAACAGAGTGATATTATAAAAGCAGGATAGTGGCAGTCTCTGGATTCTTTTCCTTCCCAGCTATCCCCTTTTATATTGCATCCCATTCATTTCTCAGTCATCTTGCTAAAGTCAACAATGAACTTTATGCTGTTCAATTGAGAGGATATTTGTCAGTCCAATTTATTTTATTACGTTGTCATCTCCTACACAAAGCAAATTCTTTCTGTTCTTTTTGGTACATTCTCCAGATTTTATTTCTATCTCCCTGGTTGTTCCTTTTTAATGAGTGTTTTCAAGTTAAAATTTGATTACTTAGTTTCTGAAAGTTTTCTAGTTCTTTTCAAATTGTTTTCTAGTTGTTTTTACCAAGTGAGACTTGACAACAAAATTGAGCTTAGTCTTGTCAAGTGAATCAGTTAGTTACATACTTCTGTTCTTTCTTGGAACAGATATTAGAGGCTATCATGATGGCTGGATAATATGGGACAAACTTCTTCAACATGTTTCCTAAAATAAAGGCTTAGTCCCTTTGACAGTCTTTGTATTGTTCTTCCTTATTCCTGGAACCTTATATTCCTACCCTCTTTGGATAGCTCTGACTCATCCATCTATCTTAGAACTCATTTCCAAAGAAGTCTTCCATGTCCTCCTCCCTTCCCTGTACCCACCCTATCCCCAAACAATAATTTCCATACCTTTCCTAGGATTTGATACCATCCCCAGTCACACTTAGTTGTATTTATTTGTGTCATCATCTCTGTCACTATGGTCTTATCCATCACAAAGTACAGTGCCTTTGTACTTTGTACAGATGAACTAACAACTTCTTAATTCCAGGACACAATCAATTATAAGATCTAGCGTTGACTGAGTTGTTGTTTCAAGGTGGAAAAATATTTACATCCTGAAGATCCTGTTATTTCATTGCTTAACCATAGTGTGGTCTTTAAAAATACATTTTAGTCTAATTTGGAGTTCCAGATCACTCAAATGAAATATGAACAAATACCTTTTATTTATTATTTATTTTGTAAAACAAGACATTTACTTTTTTGTGTGTGATCATTGGCAAGTCTCTTATAGTTCTTACAAGATTTTTACAAACTTAAAAGTTAAAATTAACAATATTCTGAAATGTTAATGTGAAAGAGCCTCAACTTCTTGAAAATAAATATGATATGTGACCTCTTCAAATTATGACCTCTTGCACTAAATATTTTGCCATCTTGACTTTTTCTCATTTCTGACAATTTCACATTTATAATTACATTCATAGCATTATATTATGAGTTATTTAATGGAAGAGAAGATGTTTTCACAACCTAGCACATAATAGTTGCTTGATAAATAAATATTAGTTAATTTTTATTTAAATGAATTAATGATGTAACCTGAAAGAAAAAGAATGGCAATAAGAAAGAATAATAACAGTTCAAACAGAAAGAAAATAAAAACTGGATAAAGTGATAATTATGTGCAAGTCTTGTTAAAAAAACAAACATCTAGGAATCATGGAGGGATAACAAATAAATGAAATTGGCTTTGGTTGCAGATTAATTTGCACATAGCTTTTTTTTTTCTTCATTTCTGTTGACTTTTAATGGCACTCAGCTGTGCATATTTTTAAGGTTTTCTGTGTCTGCAGAATATCATACTTTGTAGAAAAACAAGATTTTAGCCTATCAGAATTGTTCTGTTACCAGATTTTTTTTAACTTTCTATATAATTTCTAATCTTTTGATTTCAGAGAATAGCTTTATAGCATTCTGTTTTAAAGGTTATGCTTAAGGAAGATCATAAAAGGCTGTGAAATTTAGTCTACGCAAACTGCAAGTTATGATTAATTGTAATGTATTTATAAACATATAAAGATGTCACAAAATATAAAAGTATCAAGTCAATGACTTAATAACATGATTGCTTTATTATTTATAATTCTGTCTAAAACCACATATTTGCTGCATTGTTTTTAATTTTTAATTATTTTAGGAATATTTTGAAAAACACAGGTTAAAATCAAAAATGAAATCACTGGGAGTTTTATCTTCTGTCAAAAATTCTGCTGTCAGCTTAGACATTCTTAACCTATATATGGTAAATCAGATATCTTGCAAGAAGAAAATTCCTGGTAAGTCATTCCAATTGCATTCTGTTTTGAACTTGATGTGATCATAATAATGTTTAGCCTTCTAATTAGTTTGTAATTTTCAAGCTCAAAGCATGTGGAAAATTAATTTTAAAATTTGGTTGCTCTATTAAATTAGATGCCTAGTTAATATCTGCTTAAAACGTTTTGTTGCTTAACCCATTTTTTTATTTTTATGTTGTGTATGTGTTATATAAAATTAATTTATTAGGTGTCACTGAACTTATTATAGTACAGTTGTTACATTATTCTATACAGGCAGGTAGTTACCAAAGTTTAGCTAGAGAGCAGGGAATAAATGTTAATACATGTCAACAAATTAACTATTCTTTACTATTTAGAGGATAGGTATGAAAGGAAGAACTGGAAGAATTTTTGCTTCAATGACTAGTTTACTGTGTCATCACTTGAATTATTTATTACACTTTCCTGGGATGTTAATCATAGCAGTCTAATACTGCAAAATAAAGTCCATTTTGTCATATATTTTGATACTTCAAGTAAATAAAAAGCTTAATTAGAGTATATTTTTCCTCTTTTAGAGGAACTTGTGTCTGATATTTAATTTTTAAAACAACTGCTAAAAATGAGACCATAAAAATAAGACAATTTATCAGGAAGGGATAGAAATTGATCAGAGTATTGTTACTATTTCCTCATTTCCTTTCGCCGTCATTTTTTTTCTCCCTCCACAGATAACATTTACACAAGTAAATTTAGTTATACTTTAGAAAGAATAAATACATTGTTCATGAATTTTGAGAATAAAACTTTTTGTTGTAAATCTTTTTGATGTATTTACCTTTATTTATTCCCAGTTGTAGGGGAATAAAAATATATTTCCTCATCCATTGCTAGGTTTATGGCTAAACCCTCAATAACAAAAGACAAATTAACAGGAGAAAAACATACAGATTTATTTAGTAAGTTTTATGTGACACAAGAACCTTGATAAGAAATTTAAGATCTTAAGATTGGAAGAAATGGCTAAACTTGTGTATTTTTCTTGCCAGGTTTGATGAAAAAGTGGATAGTCCTCAAGAAAGTATGATTGGATTTTTAAAAGAATGATCTAATAGTAATAAACTAAGGGGATCTTAGCAAGGCCTCTTTGTTCAGATTCTTCTTTGTGACCCTGTGTCTTCAGAGATAGGGATATTATTTTCTTCCAAGTATAACCAGAGCACCTCTCGAATGAGGGTTTTATGACCTGCTTCAGGGGAAAGCTGACAGTGACCTTCCTGCTTCTGCTGTTTTCTTAAATAGCAAGATGATGTATTTTGGGATAATGTCCTGAAATCCTGCACTTTCTTTTCATTTATTTCTTCAGCATATTTTTATTGGGTACCCACTGTAAGTACTCTATTGGGTGCTAAGGATAAAACAGAAAGCAAGCTTTATTAATCAGGACTCATGGCTGCAAATGATAGAAATTCAAAACAGTTATCTTTTTACTCCTTTAACAGGAAGAGTGATGGTGCAGTGGGCCTCAGAGATGACTTGAAATAGGGACTTGAATACTATCAAGATTCTTTTTCACTTCACTCATTAACTTTATTCTCTCAGACTGTCTTCATCATTGAGGCTCAAAACATGGCCTTAAGAAACTAATATTACTCACCTCCTCTAGTTTTGCCACCAAGGAAATACTGAGAATTGTTTCTCCGGTCCCACATTTTAAAATTCCACTGTAAGAATATTTCGTTGTGCTACTGGTACCAACCTCACAGTGAAAAAGTTTCACTTAGAACTAGCAGAATGGGATACTATTATTGGTTCACCTTTAGTCAGATGGCTACTGCCAAATCACTTATTTTATCCAGAGAGACAAGAGTTTTATTTTGTTTTGTTTTTAAAGACAGGGTTTCACTGTGTTGCCCATGCTGGTCTTGAACTCTTGGCCTCAAGCAATCCTCCAACTGCAGCCTCCTTAGTAACTGGGATTACAGGCATGAGCCACTGTGCCTGGCTTGAGGCAGGGTTTTATAAGAAGATATAAAATCTACTCTATAACTATGTGCATAGTTTGGGTGGGTGTATCACGAAAATAGAGTAGGTGAAAGTACTGATCAGAGAAAGGGGAAATATATATAGTACTGTGTGAATATATAACATAGTAACTAATCTAGTCTGGAGATCAGAGAAATCTTGGTGGAAGAAAAAGTAGAACTAAATTAATAGGGCAGCTATAATGAGGAATATATAAGATGATGAAGAAAAATATGTTTTAAAGTCTCTGATAGTTGTTTATATTGTAATGATTTATTTTAGCACTGATAGAATGTAAATGTTTTAGTAAAATTTCTTAGATGTACGTTTATGTAATGAACATGATTTATTAAACAGTAGTTTTACAATTTTTTTATTCTTATTTTAAAATTATAATTATATTTTTTTTTATCGTAGAAACTGTGAGAAAACCAACCCATGTGAACATGAATAGAGACATAAAAATGCCCCTAAGAAAGCATAATTTAGAACTTCCAATGTCGCCTCACTGTGTACCTTCTAAACTCTGCCTTGATGATACAGAAACCAAGTAGGTTTTAGCTAGGATTTATATTACTAGGTGTTTAAACTGGTTATTAACAACACTTTTACTCACTTGAAAATGTATAAAATACTTACCTTCTACCCCCAGTTTTTGTTTGTTTGGCTGTTAACAGTATTATGCAATGATTAAGACCTTCATCAAATGATCCAGATTTTGTACACTGTGTTTGACTTACCTTATCATAAAAATGTCTGTCTCTAGTATTAATATAATTTTTATAAAACTTAGTGATATTATGACCCTGTAATGATTTAGTTAGGTTTCTATATGTTTTGTGTAGAACAGTATGAATTTTAAATACAGGAAAGAGCAGTCGATTTTATTTCAATTTATATTTTTAACCTAAATTTTTCTTTTCATTAGTGTAAACTATCAAAGACTAAGTAGCAAGGAAGATCTTGGCCCAGTCCAGGTGAGATTTTAAAAAAAATTCTATAAGTTATTTCAGCAATTGTGACATGCCACCTAATGATCTAAATGTCTGAATACTGGAGAAAATTATTTTAAAGAAAATTTTGAGTCTTTAATTCTTTTAAAAGCTTTCCAGGTGAGAAATCTATGCCTTAAGAATATTTTAATTGATTGCTTATGAGAATCTCTTTGGACTGCTGGTAATGTGACTAGGCCTATGTTTGCATAACATTTGATTCTGCTTGTTACTGATGAGCTGCCAAGGACAGTTCACTTAGGGATTCTTACTTTGGGTTCACGTGATTATTGAGCAATTCATCTGTTCAAACATAGTAACCAGATTACTTTATATCAAATTGTGATGTCCAACCCTCACGTGGATCCCAAGATGATTTCTCTTTCAAAGTATAGCAAATAATTTTCTTAGCAAATAAAATTTTAATCAATTAGAAAATGCATGGATTATAATTAAAGCTTGAAACTTTAACATCTAATGTCATATTGTTAGCTATCATTTTTTTCCCTTTGAATTGCCAGAGTTAAGCTAGATGAGAAAGATAATGGCAGTGATACTAAAATCCCTTAGAAATCTTGTCACCTGGATTATAGGTTAATGAAACTCAGATTTCCGTCTTTAGAAGGTAGCCTACAGGAATGGAGCTGGAGGATGGAGAGAAGCAGGAGTAGGGAAGGCAGAGGGAAAGGTGCTCTTGAGTATAGCCTTCACTGATAACCACTCTCTTCTTAGTAAGTTCTGTCAATTACTGATGGGTTGCCTTGCCTTAGGACATTTTCTTTTGTAACCCCTCCCTTTTCACTAATTTTAATTTCACTATTTTGCCTTTCCTCTTCTCTAGTTTATATATTTTGGTAATGTAAATGAGTTTATCTTCTTTCCTATAGTCACAAGGCATGGACTCATATAGTATGCTTGACCCTCAGTTCAGCAAAATAGAGAACTGCAGTTTCACTCCATCATCTTTTTCAGTGGAGTTACTTTCTAACAGACATATTTCAAAACTAAATTTCACACCTGGAATAGCACCTACTCCTCAGAAACGTGCATATGAAAAAAAGCAGAATGACCAGGTACCTTTGAATCATTAGTCCTTAGCATTTTATATCATTATATTTTCATGAAACTCTTTTTTTCTCTTTTTGTAGATTTAAAATATTTACATTTTGAATTGCTATACATATAAACAAATTAGGAGATAAATTAAGGATAATTCCCTTTACATCAAAAACTTAATTCTTTGCGTTGTAGAAGATTGTGAATCCCAGAACTGGAGTGTTTTTTTAAAAAAAATCTTGGAACATATCATTCTCTTAGAAAACTGTTGATAGTAGAATTGAAAGTAGTTCAGTGTGTTATATAGTAGTTGATGTTTATAATCACTGTAATTGATTAGTTGGTGATGTCATGATGACCCAATATGCATGATATGGAAAGTGTCCTGTGAATAGCAATATACAGTTTCAGAGATGTAGTAGTCTCTTAAAGTGTGAATTGTGATGGCTTGATTCTTTTTATAATTTGAAAGATGACAAGTTTTTAAGTTTTTCAATTAACACTATACAAATATATAGAGATGTAGTGCTAAAATGTTCAATCATTGTGTGCTCTAAAGCTAAAAATATAAAATATATAAATATTAAGATTCCAAAATACATCTGTCATAGAGCATACCAGGAAATCTACTAAAAATGGAATTTAATTAAATGTTACTGTACTAATGTCTAATGGTAATGAGGAAAATGCTTATATAAACACTATGTCTTGTTAATGGGAATACTTAGTTTTGAATTTATCTTATTTTTAACATGCAGTGGTTTTATGACATATATTATTTATAAATCAATTTATGATTAATTTATAGTTTTAAATTTTAGAAATTATAGCTATATATTATAGCATATCAGTTATATATATGCTGTATGATAGTTATATATAATTCCATTTTATTAAAGTTTTTATTAAAGACTTCCCAGATAAGAGAAAATGAAGTATTACATTCCTGTGACCCATGCTAGCCTTGTTATAAAGGCCCAATAATTTTCGAATGATGCAATGAAAGACATTTTCAATTACCCATTCAGTTTATATTTCGTAAGACAAAAACCTACATTCTAGATCAGGGTATAACTCATCCTTGCTCTATTAAATAGTTTAAGGATAGAGGATAAAACATCGGTGTAATCTCTACTTAACTTTCTTGTCTGTACATATTATAGACTGCAGGTTAATGATGAGCTCCAGAGAAGTAAATAATTTTATACTTAACATGGTAAAAGACTGAAAAGAGATAATGTCCCTTTTCAATCATAGTGTCACATCATGAAATACTAGGGAAGTACTTAATAGCGTACTTGGGGGAATTTCAAAAAAAGTGAAAATAATTAAAATGAAATTATAAAATACAAAAGAAAATGAGTTGAAAAACAAGTTAGAAGAAAAAGTGACTTGGGGTTTCCTGATCCTTAGTTAAGTAGTATTGTCGAATATATAATACTATATTCTCTTCTCTTTTGATTTGTTTCTTATTTTAAGGGATAACATTTTGCACCTCTGACACTCTTTCTCAGATGTATTGGTTAGCTGAGACATTAGTATAAGCTCTCTCTGACTTTAGTCTATTTTTTTCCCCAAAGACTTTCAGTGTCTCTTTTTGACTCTCCTTTTTTTTTTTTTCCTGACAATTCTGTCATTGGTTGTGTTTGGACTTCTCATTTCTATGTTTCATGAGTTATAAATCAAATGTATGACAGATATAAATTATTGTTGAATAGATTAGTGTTGGGCCAATATAATAAGTTACATTTATAGGGTACTTTCCACATTAACAAATTGATTATCTTCTTTTCACAGTAGTCTTCACACTCTCCCTTTTGAACTGAATAATATTGATATTCAGAAAAATTAAAGTAGCAATCTAAAGTTACTCAGTAAATGGAACAACTGAGACAAGTATAGCTCTTGTATTGGGACAAATTATTGTTTTCTGTCAGAGAAATTTAACTTACAATTATTCAAGATCTTGGTGTCCTGGGTGTTTTTTTGTTTTTTTATTTTTATTTTTTTAACTTGGAGAAAATGGTTAGCTTACCATCATATCAACTCTGTTATTTTAACAATTATTCAGATACTGGTATTGATTTTTTTGTTAGGAAAGTATTTTGTTTTCAATAAGTAGTAAAATTACTTTATTTTGGACTATTTTTACAATTTTAAAATATAAATGTAGTTCATTTACATGACATTTTATGGTAAATAATTTAAATTGTATATATGTACATTTACTATTTTGGCAGTTTCTTCAAATTTGTTTTTTCAGCTCGGTAATGTTAACTGTTCTGATTCCTTGCTTTCCAAATTAAATAAAAGTCAAGATGTTCTCAGTCCATCACATAAAACTACACGATTTGGGACATTATTTGAAAGATTAAACAGGTAAGCAAAGATGCTGAAGGAAATAAAGAAGCTGTAGCATTCTGTACTTTCACCTAGAAATTTGATTTTAATGGACACAAATATTTTTAGTTAAAAATATAAACAGTCCTAAGTAATACTTCTAGAAAAAAATTCAAAAAGTAAAATGGTATTATTTAATTAAAATAGTGTAAGTAATTATTTTATAACATGGACATCTACCTTTCATTTATTTAAGTTTATTTTTTATTTTTTGAAAAGAAGTCTCGCTCTTTCACCCAGGCTGTAGTGCAGTGGCACAATTATCTTAGCTTGCTGCAACCTCCACCTCCTGAGTTCAAGTGATTCTCGTGCCTTAGCACCCAAGTAGCTGGGATTACAGGCGTGTGCCACCACAGCCAATTGGCTAATTTTTGAATTTTTAGTAGAGATGGGGTTTCACCTTGTTGGCCAGGCTGGTCTCAATCTTCTGGCCTCAAGTGATCTGCCCACCTTAGCCTCCCAGAGTCATTTATTTAGTTTTAAAATTATTTTGGACAGAGGTATTTTGCACACTTTATCATCTCCATGAATTACTGTTTTCTTTTTCTGCAAAAATAGTGATTTCTTTTTCATATTTGTGGTAGTTGAATAGAATCCCACTTTCATTTTCTAGATGTCTATATATACAGTACAGTAGTGACACCTTATCCACAGGGGATATGTTCCAAAACCCCCGGTGGAATCCTGAAATTGCAGACAGTGCCAAACCCTATATATGCTATGTTTTTTTTGTATGCATACATACCTATGGTAAAGTTTAACTTATGTTAGGGACAGTAATAGATTAACAACAATAACTAATAATAGAATAGAACAATTATAACGATATACTGTTAAAAGTTATAAGAATGTGGTCTCTTGGTCTCAAAGTATCTTACTATATATATTGTACTTACCTGTTTTTGGACTGCAGTTGACTGTGGGTTATAGACCGACCGTGGAAAGCAGAAACTGCAGAAAGTGAAACTGTGGGTAATAGGGAATTCTGTGAACCCTAGTTTGTTGTTTTAAAATCTATTAAGCTTGTAAAACCAGTTTGACCCATTCCTGGTGATGTGATGAGAAACCTTGACTCTGTCATACTATCCTAGTTTCCTTATTTTAGTAAATGGCACCACTATTCACTGAGTTGCTAAAGCCAAAATAAAAGTTGTCCTTGATTCTTTCCTTTCCTTCAACACTCAATATCCATTTCACCAAAAAATGTTGCCAATTCTGTATTTTAATAAACTTTAAAATTATCTACTTACATTTCTGTTTCTATGGATTCCATTCCAGTCAATGACATCATTCTTTCTTGCCTGGAGAGTTGTAATGCCAGGTAACAGTTCTTTTTTGTTCTGAGATACATTTTTTAAAAACAGTTTTATGAAATGACATAAAATAAACTAAACTTATTTAACTATGATAATGAATATATGCACTTTGATAAATTTTGACAATGTCAAAGATAATGACACATGAACACATTTATTATCCCCAGTAGTTTATTTGGGTACCTTGGTAATCCCTTCTCCCTCTTGCTTCACATCCCTTACACCTATCCCAAAGCAACCACTGATCTGCTTTGTGTTGCTGTGTATTAGCCCGTATTTTCTATAATTTTAAATAAGACATCATATAGTATGTTCTTTTTTGTTGTTTGACCTCTTTCACTCAGTGTAATTATTTTGAAATTCATCTATGTTGGTTGTTGCCTGTATCTATAGTTCATTCCTTTTTATTTCAGGGTACTATTTCATTGTATGGACATAGCACAACGTATTCATTTACCTGTTCATGGGCATTTGGTGTTTCCCCCGAGTTTTTGGCTATTCCAAATATACCTGCTGTGACAGTTCATGTATAAGTCTTTGTTTTGACATATGCTTCATTTCTCCTGGGTGCGAGTGGAATGACTGGATCATGTGTTAGGTGTATGTTTAAGTTTAAAAAAACTACCGAACTATTTTCCAGTGGTATTTGTATCATTTTATATTCCCATTAACAATGTATGAACATTGCATCGCATCCTTGCCAACACTTGGTACAGTCAGTCTTTTAAAATTTAACCCATTCTAGTCAGTGTGTAGTAGTATCTCATGTTTTTAGTTTGCATTTCCCTAATGACTAATGATTTTGGCAACTTTTCATGTGCATATTAGCCATTTGTGACTCTTTGGTGAAATGTTTACCCTTTTCATTTTATTACTGGTACCTTTTTGAAGTGCAAAAGGTTTAATTTGATGAAGTCCCACTTATTAATTTTTTCATTTATTGTGCTTATGGTGTCAAAACCAACAAATCTTTGCTTAACCCAAGGTCATGAAGATTTTCTTCTGTTTTATACTTTTAGATCTTACATGTAGGTCTATGATTCATTTTGAGTGAATTTTTATGTGTTGGGTGTGGTAAGGGTCTGAATCCATTATTTACATTTGTGGAAAAGAATATTTTTTCCTTGCTTAATTGCTTTGGCACCTTTGTCAGAAATCAATTGACTGTAAATATAAGGATTTTTTTCTGGAATCTGAATTCTGTTCTGTTGATTATGTTAGTACCAAACTGTCTTGGTTACTGTAGCTTTATTGTTAGTTTTGAAATCAAAGAAGTGTATTAGTCCAACATTTTTTTTTCAAAAATGTTTTGGCTCTTCTTAATCCTTTGCATTTCCATATAAATTTTAGGATCTGATGGTCAGTTTCTGCAACAAAACCAAAAACCAGAAACCAAACCTATTTGGATTTTAAGAGATTATGTTGAATTTATAGATTAATTTTGATAGAATTCCCACCTTAACAATAGTGACTTTGCCAGTCCACAAGCATAAAATATTTTTCCTCTTTCATCTTCTTTAATTTCTTCAATAATGTATTATGGCTTTCAGGATATAAGCCTTGTTTCTTTCTTCCTAGTATTTTATTCTTTTTATGCTTTTGTAAGTGGAATTACTTTCCCAATTTTATTTTTGGATTATTCATTGGTAGTGTATAGAAATACAATTAATTTTTGTATATGAATCTTATATCTTTTGACTTTGACAAATTTATTATTCTAGTAATAGTTGAGTAGGGGTTTTTAAAAATCATGGTGGAATATATTGTCCATAATAAGTGTATTTTTACCTCTCTCTTTTCAATCTGGATGCCTTCTTCCTCCCCCTCCCCCTCCCCCTCCTCCTCCCATCATCATCATCGTGAATGTGATCTTAGCCAAAAGGCTAGGGAGCAATTTTTACTTCCCTGCTTAACTTTGCTAACTAGAGCCTCCAGTACAATGCTGAATAGCAGTGGCAAGAGCAGATGTGCTTATTGTTCTCAGTTTTAGGGAAAAAGCATTCAGTCTTTCACCAGTAAGTATGATGTTAGCTATAGGTGTTTTTGTAAGTGTCCTTTAACAGGTTGTGAAAGTTCTCTTCTGTTTCTAGAGCATCGAGAGTTTTTATCATGAATTTTGTCAAGTGCTCCTTCCATGTCTCTTGAAATTATGATGTTGTTTTTTTTAAGTATGATGTTAGCTATAGGTGTTTTTGTAGGTGTCCTTTATCAGGTTATGAAAGTTCTCTTCTGTTTCTAGATCATTGAGAGTTTTTACCATGAATTTTGTCAAGTGCTCCTTCCATGTCTCTTGATTATGATGTTGTTTTTTTTTTCCTTTAATCTGTTAATATATAACAATGTATTTTCAGGTGTCAAACCACTTTGTATCGATGGGATAAAAACTGCTTGGTGTAGGCCGGGTGTGGTGGCTCACGCCTGTAATCCCAGCACTTTGGGAGGCCAAGGTGGGTGGATCATGAGGTCAGGAGATCGAGATCATCCTGACACAGTGAAACCCTGTCTCTACTAAAAATACAAAAAAATTAGCCTGGTGTGGTGGCAGGCGCCTGTAGTCCCAGCTGCTCGGGATGCTGAGGCAGGAGAATGGCATGAACCCGGCAGGCGGAGCTTGCAGCGAGCCGAGATCATGCCAGTGCACTCCAGCCTGGGACACAAAGTGAGACTCCGTCGTAAAAAAAAAAAAAAAAAACTGCTTGGTGTATAATCCTCTCCATATGTTGTTGGATTTGGTTTGCTAATATTTTATTGATGGTTTTTGTGTCTATATTTATGAAGAATATTTGTCTGAATTTTTTATTTCTTTGTGATTGTTTGGCTTTGGTATCAGGGTAATACTGGCCTCATAGAAAAAGTTGAAAGTGTTTCCTCCTGTTTTATGTAAGAATTTGTGGAGGGTTGGTATTATTTCTTTTCTAAGTTTTTCTTAGAATTCACCAGTGAAGGCGTCTGCACGTGGACTTTTTTTTAGTGAGAACACTTAATTACTAATTCATTTTCTTTACTTGTTATGGTCTGTTCAGATTGTCTAGTTTGTTCTTGAGTCAATTGTGGTAATTTGTGTTTTACTAGGAATTTGTCCATTTCATCTAAGTTGCATGATTTGTTGGCATGAAGTTGTTTATAGTATACCCTTGAAATCCTTTTAGTTTCTGTAAGATTGGTGGTTATATCACGTCTTTAATTCTAGATATGCATTCTCTCTCTTTTTTTCATGTTTAGTGTAGCTGAAGATTTTTCAATTTTGTAGGTCTTTTTAAACAACTGAGTTTTGGTTTAATCAATTTTCACAATTGTTTTTCTGTTTTCCATTTTTTAAGTTCTATACTAATGTTTATAATTTTCTTTTTCTGCTTCCTTGGATTTAGGTTGCCCTTCTTTTTCTAGTTTCTTTTTTTTTTACTTTAGTATGCTAGTTTGATCTTTCTTTTCTTTTTTTTTATTATTATTATACTTTAAGTTTTAGGGTACATGTGCACAATGTGCAGGTTAGTTACATATGTATACATGTGCCATGCTGGTGTGCTGCACCCATTAACTCGCCATTTAGCATTAGGTATATCTCCTAATGCTATCCCTCCCCCCTCCCCCCACCCCAAAACAGTCCCCAGAGTGTGATGTTTCTTAAAGTGGTAGCTTAACCTACTGATTTTATATCTTTCTCTCGTAGTACTGCTTAGATGTCAACTAATGATTGGTCAGAAGTTGTGTTTAAACAGCTAGACCTAATAAGGCTTTCTCTTGTATGCAACACCTCACATTCAGCCAAGGATGAGTAGATACCTGAGGCCCTCTCTGGTCTCTCCTGAGTGTACACACAGCCTTACACATGTATGCATCCTCCTAGATGACCTCAGGTCTGGGAGTTTATCAAAGCTCATTATGACTATTTGTTTTCCTGATTTCTCTATGAAATTTCTTAATGATTTTTGCTTGCTCTCAAATATTACAGTCTCAGGGAGCTGCAGTGTTGGACTTCCCTGATGGTTTGCCACTGAAAGTATGATTGTTTTTGATGCCCTTCCATTATGGGGCTCTCCAACCTTGGTAGAGCTACCACTCGTGTATCTAGGGGTGGAGGGAAGGGACAGCTCCAGGCTATAACTGTATGGACACCTACTATTTCTACTAAGGCTCAGTAGTTTTCTTGAAGTACTGCTTCTCAGTTTTTCGTGTGCCTTTAGTTATTTCACACATTCTGAAATGGTTGTTTTTGCACATTTTGTCTGCTTTTAACATTGCATTTTGGGGGAGAGTATTTGCCAAATTACTCACTCTATCATCCCAGAAGGTCCTGCCCCACATCAGGTTTTTTTTTCTTCTTCTTTTTCTAATGTTAAACCAACCTTGTATTCCTGGGATAAATCCCACCTGTCACAATATGTTATTCTTGTTATGTATTCTTGGCTTTGATTTGGTAAAATTTTGTTAGGAAATCTTGCGTCAGTCTTCATGAGGAATATTATTTCGTAGGTTTCTTTTCTTGTAATATCTTAGTCTGGTTTTGACCAGCATAATGCCAGTGTCATAGAATGAGCTGGGAAGTATTCCATCGTGTTTAATTTTCTGGAAGAGTTTGTATAGAAAGCATATACAGTTATGTGCTGCATAACAATGTTTCAGTCAACAATGAATGGCATATATGATGGTGGTCCCATAAGATTATAATGGAGCTGAAAAATTCCTACCATCTAGTGACATCGTAGCTATTGTAATAGAGTAGCACAGCTCATTCCTCATTGTTTGTGTGATGCTGGTATTAACAAACCTGCCAGTCATATAAAAGCATAGCATATACAATTATATATAATACATAATTGATAATGATAATAAATGACTTGTTAATGGTTTATGTATTTATTGTACTATTGTTATTTTAGAGTGTGCTCTTTCTACTTATTAGAAAAAAAGTTAATTGTAAAACAGGCTCAGGCAGGGTCTTCAGGAGGTATTCCAGAAGAAGACATTGTTATCATAAGAAATGACAGTTCCCTGTGAATCACTGCCCCTGAAGACCTTCCAGTGGGATAAGATAGGGAAGGACAGTGAGATTGATGATCCTGACCCTGTGTGGACCTAGGCTAATGTATGTTTATGTCCTAGTTTTTAACAAAAAAGGTTAAAAGTAAGGAAAACATTTAAAAAAATATAAAAATAGAAAAAAGCTTATAGAATAAGGCTGTAAAGAAAAAATTTTTTTACAGCTGTACAATGTGTTTGTTTTAAGCTAAGTTATTACAGTAGAGTCAAAAAGTTTAAAAAATTAAAACATTTATAAAGCTACAGTAAGATAAGGTTAATTTATTGATGAAAGAAATTTTTAAAAATAAATTTAGTGAAACGTAAGTGTAGAGTGTTTATAAAGTCTACAGTAGTGTATAGTAATGTTCTAGGCCTTCACATTCACTCCCCACTCACTCACTGACTTGCCCAAAACAACTTTCATCCTGCAAGCTCCATTCATGGTATGTGTCCTTTGCAGATGTGCCTTTAAAAAAATTTTTATGCTGTATTTTTTTTCTATACCTTTTCTATGTTTAGATACACAAATATCATTGTGTTACACTTGCCTACAATATTGTGCTATAGGCAATTGTACTGTAGGCAATACTGTACAGGTTTGTAGCCTAGGAGCAATAGGCCATACTATATAGCCTTGGTGTGTAGTAGGCTGTCCCATCTAGGTTTGTGTAAGTACACCCTGTGATGTTCCCACAATGACAAAATTGCCTAATGACACATTTATCAAAATGTATTCTTGTTGTGAAGTGATACATAATTGTAATTTCTAACTTAAATCATAAAGTTTATCAGTGAAGCCATGTGAGTACTGGTGTTCTCTTTTGTGGGAAGGATTTTTATTACAGTTTTAATTTTTTACTGAACAGAGTGCTAGTCAATCAGATTATTTGTTCTTGAGTTAGCTTTGGTAGTTTGTGTCTTACAAAGAATGTATTTATTTTGTCTACCTTGTAGAATTTATTGACATAAGGTTATTCATAACATTCTCTTATTATTTGTTTGAAATCTTTACCATCTGTAGCACTGTCTTCTCTCTCATTAATGAGATTATTTTTCTCTTATTCTCTATTTTTTTCTGACTATTCTGATTACAGCAATATCAATTTTATTTATGTTCTTACAGAATTATCTTTTAGTTTCACAAGTCTTTTATTTTTCTATTTTTAAGAATTGCATTGAATTTTGCTTTTCTATTTATTATTTTCTTTTGTCTGCTTATTTTGCATTTAATTTCCTCTGCGTTTTCTAGTTTTTTTAAGTTAAGAGGTAAGGTCATTGGTTTGAAACCACTCTTCTTTACTAATATAGGCATTTTAGGGCTATAAATTCTCTACTAACTGCTGTTTTTGCTGTATCTTACAAATTTTGAAATACTATGTTTTCATTTTTAGTCAGATCAAAATACTTTTTTTTTTTTTTGAGACAGTGTCTCGCTCTGTTGTGCAGACTGGAGTGCAGTCGTGTGATGTTGGCTCACTGCAACCTCTGCCTCCTGGGTTCAAGTGATTCTCCTGCCTCAGCCTCTTAAGTAGCTGGGATTACAGGGGCTTGCCACCACGCCTGGCTAAGTTTTAAAAATATTTTTAGTAGAGTTGGGGTTTCACCATGTTGGCCCAGACTTTCTCGAACTCCTGACCTCAAGTGATCCACCTGCCTCGGCCTCCCAAAGTGCTGGGATTATAGGCTTGAGACACCATGCCCAGCCTAGATCAAAATACATTCTCATCTTTCTTTGGATTTCTGTTTCAATCCATGAGTTATTTAGAAATTTCGTATTTGGTTCCCAGAAACTAACACTTTCCCATTATCTTTCTGAATTAATTCCTTTGTGGACAAGGAACATACTTTGTATGATTTGATCCTTCCAAATTTATTGAGACTGGTACTGTGGCTAAGAATATTGTTTACATTTAATATGATAATGTATAGGTTTGGGTTTAAGTCTGTCCTCTTGCTATTTGTATTTTACCTGTCCCTTTGCCTCTTTTTCTACTTTTATTTAAGTATTTTTATGACTTCTTTTCATTTCTTTGTTTATTAGCTATAATTCTGTTTTATTATTGATTGCTTTAGACTTTATCAGATATATATTAATGTATCACAGATTATCTTCAAGTTATAGTATCAAGTATAGTACAAGAATCTTACAGTAGTATCCTTTTTATTTCTTCTCTCCTTTGGCCTTTGTGTTATATTCACACATTTATTTATGTGTATGTTATAAACCCAATAATGCATTGTTGTTTTGTTTTAAAGAAAGCTAAATAAGAAAATATGTTTCTTATATTTAAGCACGTAGTTATTATTTTTAGTGGTCTTCATTATTTTGTGTAGATCTAGATTTCCATCTGGTGTCATTTTCTGTTTGAAAGACTTAACATTTCTTATATTGTAGATCTGCTGGTGATTAATGCTCTAATCTTTGTATATTTGCAAATTTCTGTTTTTGAAAGATGTCTTTTGACTTGGTGTAGTTTCCAACTAGAATTTTGCTGTCATTATCTTAATATCTGTATATATAATATAGTTTTTGTCTTTGTTTTTGTGATTTTTCTGTCATGATTTTTTAAACATTGATTTCTATTCTTTGATTAAGATATTAATTTTCTTTCTATTTCTTGTGTTTGGGTTTTGTTGATCTTGGATTTGTGGACTTATTATTTTTATCAAAATTTTTTAGCCATTATTTCTTCAAATATTTTTTCTGACTCCTTTCCTTTTCCTTGGGGGACTCAAACTGGTAAATTAGTCTACTTGAAATCTCAGTTTACTGGGGCTCTGTTTTTTCCAGTCTTTTTTCTCTCATTGTTTTGTTTTACGTAGATTATATTACTATATCTTCAAAGTCCATAATTGTATCTTCCGTGTGGTCTTATCTGCTGGTAATCCTATCCAGTGTAATTTTCATCTCTCGAACTTTGATTTACCTTTTCTTTTTTATCTTCCATATATCTATTAAGCATGTTCAGTATTTCCTCTGTCTTCTTGAATACAGGAAATATAGTTATGATAACTGTTTTAATGTCCTTATCTATGAATTCTATTATTTTTGTCATTTCTTGATCTGTTTTTAATAATTGATTTTGCTTCTCATTATAGATTTTCTCTTTTTTGCATTCCTGGTATCGTGGTAATTTTGTTGGATTCTATACATTGTGAATTTTTATCTTTGTGGCTGCTGGACATTTTTATTTTCCTGCACATCATCCTTGGAAACACTATGGTACTTGGAAACACTACGATCTTATTGAGGCTTGCTTTTAAATTTTGTGAAGCAGGACCAATAAGCCTTCGGTTTGTAGTTAATTTTACTCCACTGCTGAGGCAATACCCTTCTGAATACTTTCTTGATCCCCCTTGAATTATGAAATTTTCCACTCTAGAGGGTGGAAACAAAATTTTCCCAGCCCTAGTGAGCTCCTGAGATTGTTCTATTTTTCTTACCTTGGGTGGTTCTTTTCACAGCCTTCGGCAATTACTTCACATGCATGTGCCGGTTAGTATTTAGTTGAACACTTGAGAACACTCTGGATCTCTGGAGGTCTTACTCTCTGAAACACTCTCCTTTATGGTACTCTAACTTGTGAACTCTATCCTCTGCAATCTCCCTGGATCTCCAGCTGTTTCCTCAACAAAGGGAGTCTCAGTTGGGCTCTGATTGGGTTCCCTTTCCTTGTTCTGTGGCTTGAATGTTCTCTCCAGACAATAACCTAGGAACAATCACAGAGTTCTCCTCATTTGTTTTCTCTCTCCCAGGGATCATTATCTTGCTCACCTGGTCTCCTCTGACTGAAAACTGTTGTCTCATATATTTTGTTCTTTTTTAAAAATTTTTTTATTGATACATATTATTTAATATTGTACATATTAATGGGGTACATGTGGTATGTTGTTGCATGCATGGAATGTGTAATAATCAAGTCAGGGTATTTAGAATATCTATCACCACAACCATTGATTGTTTCTATGTGTTGAGAACATTTTAAGTCCTCACCTCTAGCTATTTTGAAATGTACAACACATTTTTGTTAACTACAGCACCCTACTCTACTATCAAATATTAGAACTTATTCATTCTATCTATTATATGTTTGTACCCATTAAACCTCCCTTCGTACCCCCTCCCTTCCCTCTGCACACATATCTACATCCTTCCCAGCCTCTGGTAACTATCATTCTACTCTATCCCCCAGAGATTAACTTTTTTAGCTCCCACATGTGAGTGAGTACATGTGCTATTTGTCTTTCTCTGTCTGGCTTATTTCACTTCCAGTTCCACTCATGTTGCTGCAAATGACACGATTTCATTCTTTTTTAATGGATGGATAGTATTCTGTTTTGTAAATTTACCACATTTTGTTATCCGTTCATCTACTGAAGTATGCTTAGGTTGATTCCATATCTTTGCTATTGTGAATAGTGCTATAATAAACATGGGGGTGCATATATTGTTTTGATAGACTGTTTTCCTTTTCTTTGGATAAATAGCCAGTAATGAGGTTGCTGGATCATACTGCCATTCTACTTTCAGTTTTTTGAGATGTCTCCACATTCTTTTCTGTAATGACAGTACTAATTTACATTCTCACTAACAGCGTATGAGAGTTCTCTTTTCTCCATGTCCTTGCCAACATTTCTTATTTTTTTGTTTTTTGATAATAGCCATTCTAACTGAAATAAGATGATACCTTATCATGATTTTGATTTGCATTTCCCTAATGACTAGTGATGTTGAGCATTTTTTTTTTAATATACCTTTTGGGCATTTGTATGTCTTCTTTTGAGAAGTGTCTATATCGTTTGCCCACTTTTTAACGGGATTGTTTGTTTTTTTCCTGTTGAGTCATTTGAGTTTCTTGTATATTCTGGATATTAGTCCTTTGTCAGATTAATAATTTGCAAATATTTTCTTTCATTCAACAGGTTGTCTCTTCACTCTGATGATTGTTTCCTTTACTGTGAAGAAGCTTTTTAGTTTAATATAGTCCCACTTATCTATTTTTTTCTTCTTGTCTCTGCTTTTGAAGTCTAAGTCATAAAATCTTTGCCTAGACCAATGTCCTGGAGTGTTTCTCTTGTATTTTCTCCTAATAATTTTATTGTTTCAAGCTATACATTTAAGTCTTTAATATTCTGAGTTGGTTTTTGTATATGGTGAGAAGTGGTGGTCTAGTTTAATTCTTCCACATATGGATTTCTAGTTTACCCAGCACCATTTATTGAAGGTGTCCTTTCCCCAAGATATATTTGTGACACCTTTGTCAACAATCAGTTGGCTGTAAATATATGGATTTATTTCTGGGTTCTCATTCTGTTCCATTGGTCCATGTGCCTGTTTTTGTATCAATATCATTCTGTTTGGTTACTATAGCCTTGTAATATATTTTGAAGTTGGGTAGTGTGATGCCTTCACCTTTGTTCTTTTTGCTCAGGATTGCTTTGGCTACTTTGGCTGTTTATTGGGTTCCATACAAATTTTAGGATTGTTTTTCGATGTCTGTGAAAAATTTATTGACAGGGATTACATTGACTCTGTAGATTGCTTTGGGTAGTATGATTATTTTAACAATACTCCTTATTCCAATCCGGGAGCATTGGATGTCTTTCCATTTGTATCTTTGTCAATTTCTTTTATCAAAGATTTGTAGTTTCCTTTGTAGAGGACTTTCACTTCCTTAGTTAAATTTATTCCTAGGTATTTTATTTTTATATGTTGTAGGTATATAATGGAATTGCTTTCTTGATTTGTTTTTCAGATAGTTCATTATTGATGTATACAAATTCTACTGATGTTTGTTTGTTGACTTTCTGTCCTGCAACTTTACTGAATTTATCAAATCTAAGAGCTTTTTTTTGGTGGAGTCTAGGTTTTTCTAAATATAAGATCATGTCATCTGCAAAGAGGGACAATTTGACTTTTCCTTTTCCAGTTTGGATGCCTTTTATTTCTTTCTCTTGCCTCATTGCTCTGGCTAGGACCTCCAATACCATGTTGAATAGGAGTGGTGAAAGAACATCCTTGTCTTGTTCTAGTTCTTAGAAGAAAGGCTTTCAGGTTTTTCCCATTCAGTATGATAGCTGTGGGCTTGTCATAGATGACCTTTATTATATTCAGATATGTTCCTTCTATGCTTAGTTTTTTGAATGTTTTTATTATGAATGGGTGTTGAATTTTATTGCATGCTTTTCCTGAATTAATTGGTAGGATAATGTGGTTTTTGTCCTTCATTCTGTTTATGTTTTATATCACATTGATTGATTTGCTTATGTTGAACCATCCTTATATCCCTAGGATAATCCACTTGATAATCATGTATTATCTTTTTTTAAGTACTTTTGGATTTGGTTTGCTAGTGTATTGTTGAGGATTTTTGTGTCTGTTCATCAGGAATATTGGCCTATAATTTTCTTTTTGTTGTTGTATCCTTGCCTGGTTTTGATATCAGAGTAATGCGGCTTCATATAATGAGTTAGGAAGATTTCCTCCTCTTCAATATTTTGTCTAGATGATCTGTCTTATGCTGAGAGTGTGGCATTGAAGTCTCCAACTCTTATTGTATTGGTGTCTCTCTCTATTTAGATCTAATAGTATTTGCTTTATGAATCTTGATGCTCTAGTGTTGGGTGCATATATATATATATATTTAGAAATGTTATATCCTCCTGCTGAATTGATCCTTTTACTATTATATAATGACCTTTGGTTTCTTTGAAGTTTTTGACTTAAAGCCTGCTCACTTTTGGTTTCCTTTTGTGTGGAATATCTTTTTCCATCCCTTTACTTTCAGTCTATATATGTCTTAACAGATGAATTGAGTTTCTTGTGGGTAGCATGTAGTTGTGTTATGGTTTCTTATTCATTCAGTGGATCTATATCTTTTAATGGGAAATTTTAATCAGTTTACATTCAAGGTTACTCTTGATATGTGAGGACTTACTTCTGTCATTTTATCAATTGTCCTCTGGTTGTATTTCTTTTGTTATTTCTCTCTTATTACATATCTTAATGGTTTGATTTTCTCGTGTGGTAACATTTGAGTCCTTTTTCTTCCTTATTTGTGTCTTTGCTCTACCAGTTAGTTTTATAATTTCATGCATTTTCGTGATAGTAGATATCATCCCTTCACTTTGAGGTGAAAAAGTCACCAAGCAATTCTTGTAGGGCAGATCTAGTGGTGATGAATTTCCTGCTTTCTTTTTCTTTTTTTTCTTTTTTTTTTTTTTTTTAGCTTGGAAATGTTTTTATTTTTCTTTCATTTTTGAAGGATAGCCTTTCTAGGTATTCCTGGCTACCAGAATATATCATCCCTTTCTCTCCTGGCCTATAAGATTTCTGTTAAAAATTCATTGTTAGTCTAATAGGAATTCACTTATATATGACAACTTCTCTTTGTTTTTAGAATTATTTGTCTTTGAGTTTTTTTTTTTTTTTTTACTTTAAGTTTTAGGGTACATGTGCACAACGTGCAGGTTAGTTACATATGTATACATGTGCCATGTTGGTGTGCTGCACCCATTAACTCGTCATTTAACATTAGGTATTTCTCCTAATGCTATCCCTCTCCCCTCCCCCCACCCCACAACAGGCCCTGGTGTGTGATGTTCCCCTTCCTGTGTCCATGTGTTCTCATTGTTCAATTCCCATCTATGAGTGAGAACATGCGGTGTTTGGTTTATTGTCCTTGTGATAGTTTGCTGAGAATGATGGTTTCCAGCTTCATCCATGTCCCTACAAAGAACATGAACTAATCATTTTTTATGGCTTAATAGTATTCCATGGTGTATATGTGCCACATTTTCTTAATCCAGTCTATCATTGTTGGACATTTGGGTTGGTTCCAAGTCTTTGCTATTGTGAATAGTGCCGCAATAAACATACGTGTGCATGTGTCTTTATAGCAGCATGATTTATAATCCTTTGGGTATATACCCAGTAATGGGATTGCTGGGTCAAATGGTATTTCTAGTTCTAGATCCCTGAGGAATCACCACACTTTCTTCCACAATGGTTGAACTAGTTTACAGTCCCACCAACAGTGTGAAAGTGTTCCTATTTCTCCACATCCTCTCCAGCATCTGTTGTTTCCTGACTTTTTAATGATCGCCATTCTAACTGGTGTGAGATGGTATCTCATTGTGGTTTTGATTTGCATTACTCTGATGGCCAATGATGATGAGCATTTTTTCATGTGTCTGTTGGCTGCATAAATGCCTTCTTTTGAGAAGTGTCTGTTCATATCCTTCACCCACTTTTTGATGGGGTTGTTTGTTTTTTTCTTGTAAATCTGTTGGAGTTCATTGTAGATTCTTGATATTAGCCCTTTGTCAGATGGATAGATTGCAAAAATTTTCTCCCATTCTGTAGGTTGCCTGTTCACTCTGATGGTAGTTTCTTTTGCTGTGCAGAAGCTCTTTAGTTTAATTAGATCCCATTTGTCAATTTTGGCTTTTGTTGCCATTGCTTTTGGTGTTTTAGACATGAAGTCCTTGCCCATGCCTATGTCCTGAATGGTATTGCCTAGGTTTTCTTCTAGGGTTTTTATGGTTTTAGGTCTAACATGTAAGTCTTTAATCCATCTTGAATTAATTTTTATATAAGGTGTAAGGAAGGGATCCAGTTTCAGCTTTCTACATATGGCTAGCCAGTTTTCCCAGCACCATTTATTAAATAGGGAATCGTTTCCCCATTTCTTGTTTTTCTCAGGTTTGTCAAAGATCAGATGGTTGTAGATGTGTGGCATTATTTCTGAGGACTCTGTTCTGTTCCATTGGTCTATATCTCTGTTTTGGTACCAGTACCATGCTGTTTTGGTTACTGTAGCCTTGTAGTATAGTTTGAAGTCAGGTAGCGTGATGCCTCCAGCTTTGTTCTTTTGGCTTAGGATTGACTTGGCGATGCGGGCTATTTTTTGGTTCCATATGAACTTGAAAGTAGTTTTTTCCAATTCTGTGAAGAAAGTCATTGGTAGCTTGATGGGGATGGCATTGAATCTATAAATTACCTTGGGCAGCATGGCCATTTTCACGATATTGATTCTTCCTACCCATGAGCATGGAATGTTCTTCCATTTGTTTGTGTCCTCTTTTATTTCATTGAGCAGTGGTTTGTAGTTCTCCTTGAAGAGGTCCTTCACATCCCTTGTAAGTTGGATTCCTAGGTATTTTGTTCTCTTTGAAGCAATTGTGAATGGGAGTTCACTCATGAGTTGGCTGTTTGTCTGTTATTGGTGTATAAGAATGCTTGTGATTTTTGCACACTGATTTTATATCCTGAGACTTTGCTGAAGTTGCCTATCAGCTTAAGGAGATTTTGGGCTGAGACAATGGGGTTTTCTAGATATAAAATCATGTCATCTGCAAACAGGGACAATTTGACTTCCTCTTTTCCTAATTGATTACCCTTTATTTCCTTCTCCTGCCTAATTGCCCTGGCCAGAACTTCCAACACTGTGTTGAATAGGAGTGGTTAGAGAGGGCATCCCTGTCCTGTGCCAGTTTTCAAAGGGAATGCTTCCAGTTTTTGCCCATTCAGTATGATATTGGCTGTGGGTTTGTCATAGATAGCTCTTATTATTTTGAGATACATCCCATCAATACCTAATTTATTGAGAACTTTTAGCATGAAGCGTTGTTGAATTTTGTCAAAGGCCTTTTCTGTATCTATTGAGATAATCATGTGGCTTTTGTTGTTTATATGCTGGATTACGTTTATTGATTTGCATATGTTGAACCAGCCTTGCATCCCAGGGATGAAGCCCACTTGATCATGGTGGATAAGCTTTTTGATATGCTGCTGGATTCAGTTTGCCAGTATTTTATTGAGGATTTTTGCATCGATGTTCATCAGGAATATTGGTCTAAAGTTCTCTTTTTTGGTTGTGTCTCTGCCAGGCTTTGGTATCAGGATGATGCTGGCCTCATAAAACGAGTTAGGGAGGATTCCCTCTTTTTCTACTGATTGGAATAGTTTCAGAAGAAATGGGACCAGCTCCTCCTTGTACCTGTGGTAGAATTCGGCTGTGAATCCATCTGGTCCTGGACTTTTTTTGGTTGGTAAGCTATTAATTATTGCCTCAATTTCAGAGCCTGTCATTGGTCTATTCAGAGATTCAACTTCTTCCTGGTTTAGTCTTGGGAGAGTGTATGTGTCAAGGAATTTATCCTTTTCTTCTAGATTTTCTAGTTAATTTGCGTAGAGTTGTTTATAGTATTCTCTGATGGTAGTTTGTATTTCTGTGGGATTTGTGGTGATTTCCCCTTTATCATTTTTTATTGCATCTATTTGATTCTTCTCTCTTTTCTTCTTTATTAGTCTTGCTAGTGGTCTATCAATTTTGTTTATCTTTTCAAAAAACCAGCTCCTGGATTCATTGATATTTTGAAGGGTTTTTTGCATCTCTATTTCCTTCAGTTCTGCTCTGATCTTAGTTATTTCTTGCCTTCTTCTAGCTTTTGAATGTGTTTGCTCTTGCTTCTCTAGTTCTTTTAATTGTGATGTTAGGGTGTCGATTTTAGATCTTTCCTGCTTTCTGTTGTGGGCATTTAGTGCTATAAATTTCCATCTACACACTGCTTTGAATGTGTCCCAGAGATTCTGGTATGTTGTGTCTTTGTTCTCATTGGTTTCAAAGAATATCTTTATTTCTGCCTTCATTTCTTTATGTACCCAGTAGTCATTCAGGAGCAGGTTGTTCAACTTCCATGTAGTTGAGCAGTTTTGAGTGAGTTTCTTAATCCTGAATTCTAGTTTGATTGCACTGTCATCTGAGAGACAGTTGGTTATAATTTCTGTTCTTTTACATTTGCTGAGGAGTGCTTTACTTCCAACTATGTGGTCAATTTTGGAATAAGTGTGGTGTGGTGCTGAGAAGAATGTATATTCTGTTGATTTGGGGTGGAGAGTTCTGTAGATGTCTATTAGGTCCACTTGGTGCAGAGCTGAGTTCAATTCCTGGATATCCTTGTTAACTTTCTGTCTCATTGATGTGTCTAATGTTGACAGTAGGGTGTTAAAGTCTCCCATTATTATTGTGCGGGAGTCTAAGTCTCTTTCTAGGTCTCTAAGGACTTGCTTTATGAATCTGGGTGCTCCGGTATTGGATGCATATATATTTAGGATAGTTAGCTCTTCTTGTTGAATTGATTCCTTTACCATTATGTAATGGCCTTGTTTGTCTCTTTTGATCTTTGTTGGTTTAAAGTCTGTTTTATCAGAGACTAGGATTGCAACTCCTGCCTTTTTTTGTTTTCCATTTGCTTGGTAGATCTTCCTCCATCCCTTTATTTTGAGCCTATGTGTGTCTCTGCACATGAGATGGGTTTCCTGGATACAGCACACTGATGGGTCTTGACTCTATCCAATTTTCCAGTCTGTGTCTTTTAATTGGAACATTTAGCCCATTTACGTTTAAGGTTAATATTTTTATGTGTGAATTTGATCCTGTCATTATGATGTTAGCTGGTTATTTTGCTTGTTAGTTTATGCAGTTTCTTCATAGCCTCAATGGTCTTTACAATTTGGTATGTTTTTGCAGTGTCTGGTACCGGTTGTTCCTTTCCATGTTTAGTGCTTCCTTCATGAGCTCTTTTAGGGCAGGCCTGGTGGTGACAACATCTCCCAGCATTTGCTTGTCGGTAAAGTATTTTATTTCTCCTTCATTTATGAAGCTTAGTTTGGCTGGATATGAAATTCTGGGTTGAAAATTCTTTTCTTTAAGAATGTTGAATATTGGCCCCCACTCTCTTCTGGCTTGTAGAGTTTCTGCAGAGATCAGCTGTTAGTCTGATGGGCTTCCCTTTGTGGGTAACCCGACCTTTCTCTCTGGCTGCCCTTAACATTTTTTCCTTCATTTCAACTTTGGTGAATCTGACAATTATGTGTCTTGGAGTTGCTCTTCCTGAGGAGTATCTTTGTGGCGTTCTCTGTTGAATGTTGCCCTGCCTTGCTAGATTGGGAAAGTTCTCCTGGATAGTATCCTGCAGAGTGTTTTCCAACTTGGTTCCATTCTCCCCATCACTTTCAGGTACACCAGTCAGACATAGATTTGGTCTTTTCACGTAGTCCCATATTTCTTGGAGGCTTTGTTCATTTCTTTTTATTCTTTTTTCTCTGAACTTCTCTTCTTGCTTCATTTCATTCATTTGATCTTCCATCACCGACACCCTTTCTTCCAGTTGATCGAATCAGCTACTGAGGCTCGTGCATTCATCACGCAGTTCTCATGCCTTCGTTTTCAGCTCCATCAGGTCCTTTAAGGACTTCTCTGCATTGGTTATTCTAGTTAGCCATTCATCTAATTTTTTTTCAAGGTTTTTAACTTCTTTGCCATGGGTTCGAACTTCCTCCTTTAGCTTGGAGTAGTTTGATCGTCTGAAGCCTTCTTCTCTCAACTCATCAAAGTCATTCTCCGTCCAGCTTTGTTCCATTTCTGGTGAGTAGCTGCGTTCCTTTGGAGGAGGAGAGACGCTCTGATTTTTAGAGTTTCCAGTTTTTCTGCTCTGTTTTTTCCCCATCTTTGTGGTTTTATCTACCTTTGGTCTTTGATGATGGTGACGTACAGATGGGGTTTTGGTGTTGATGTCCTTTCTATTTGTTAGTTTTCCTGCTAACAGTCAAGACCCTCAGCTGCAGGTCTGTTGGAGTTTGCTGGAGGTCCACTCCAGACCCTGTTTGCCTGGTTATCAGCAGCGGAGGCTGCAGAACAGCGAATATTCCTGAACAGTAAATGTTGCTGCCTGTTCGTTCCTCTGGAAGTTTTTTCTCAGAGGAGTACCCGGCCGTGTGAGGTGTCAGTCTGCCCCTACTGGTGGGTGCATCCCAGTCAGGCTACTTGGGCATCAGGTACCCACTTGAGGGCGCAGTCTGTCCATTCTCAGATCTCCAGCTGCGTGCTGGGAGAACCACTGCTCTCTTCAAAGCTATCAGACAGGGACATTTAAGTGTGCAGAGAATTCTGCTGCCTTTTGTTTGGCTATGCCCTGCCCCCAGAGGTGGAGTCTACAGAGGCAGGCAGGCCTCCTTGAGCTGTGGTGGGCTCCACCCATTTCGAGCTTCCTGGCTGCTTTGTTTACCTACTCAAGCCTTGGCAGTGGTGGGCGCCCCTCCCCCAGCCTTGCTGCCACCTTGCAGTTTAATCTCAGACTGCTGTGCTAGCAATGAACGAGGCTTCATGGGCGTAGGACCCTCCGAGCCAGGTGTGGGATATAATTTCCTGTTGTGCTGTTTGCTAAGACCGTTGGAAAAGTGCAGTATTAGGGTGGGAGTGACCCGATTTTTCAGGTGCCGTCTGTTACCCTTTTCTTTGACTAGGAAGGGGAATTTCCTGATCCTTTGCACTTCCCGGGTGAGGCGTTGCCTCGTCCTGCTTCGGCTCACTCTCGGTGCACTGCACCCACTGTCGTGCATGCACTTTCCAACACTCCCCAGTGAGATGAACCTGGTACCTCAGTTGGAAATGCAGAAATCACCTGTCTTCTGCATCGCTCATGCTGGGAGCTGTAGACTGGAGCTGTTCCTATTCGGCCATCCGAGTTTTTATTTATTTATTTTTTTGAGATAGAGTCTTGCTCCGTCATCCAGGCTGGAGTGTAATGGTGGCATCTCAGCTCACTGCAACCTCTGCCTCCTGGGTGCAAGCAATTCTCGTGCCTCAGCCTCCTGAATAACTGGGACTACAGGTGCATGCCACCACACCCAGCTAATTTTTGTATTTTTAGTTCTGATGGATTTTTGCCATGTTAGCCACGCTGGTCTTGAACTCCTGACCTCAGGTGATCTGCCCACTTTGGCCTCCCAAAGTACTGGGATTAGAGGTATGAACCACCGTGCCTGACCTGTCTTTGACTTTTGACTGTTTGACTATAATGTGGTGGGAGATAAAACCTTTTTGGGTTGTATTTCTTTTGGGATCTTTTAGTTATCTGGATATCTAAATTGCTTGCTAGTCTTGAGAAGTTTTCAGCTATTATTTCATCAAATAGGTTTTCTATACCATTAAACTTTTCTTCACCTTTCGGGATGCTCAACATTTGAATATTTTGTCACTTTATGGTGTGTCATATGTCACGTCTTTCTACATTTCTTCTTCTTCTTTTTTTTAAAATTCATCTGACTGGGTTATTTTGAAAGACCTGTCTTTAAGTTCTGAAACTCTTCTGTTTGATCTAATCTGTTGATGCTCCTGATTGTATTTTTCATTTCATTCATTGACTTTTTCAGTTCCAAGACTTCTTTTTTGTGATATCTCTCTTTGTGAATTTCTCATCTATATTCTAAATTGTTTTGCTGATTTCTTTGTATTTTCTATCTGTGTTCTTTGTTATCTCACTTAGCTTCTTTTATATCATGATGTTGAATTCTTTTTCAGGTATTTCATAAATTTCTTTTTTGTTAAAATCTGTTGTTGGAGAATTATTGTGTTCTTTTGAAGGTGCCATATTTCCTTGCTTTTTCATGTTTGTGTTCTTTTATTGATATATGTGCACCAGATGTAATAGTTTCTTCTTCTGATTTTTTGGATTGGCTTTCATAGGGGAAGACTTTTTCCTGTAGGTGTATCCATAAATTTGGTTGGGTAGGACACTTGGATTTTGATTCTGGATACACGCAGTAGTGTAGTCTCTGTATAATTTCTTCAACTGTACACACTGTCAGTGGTGTCTGATTTCCTCATTGACTTAGGCCACAAAATTGTTAGAGGAGGCTGTGGTGAGATTTTTCTGGGGATGGGATGCCAGATGGGCCAGTCTTTGGGCCCCAATTGCATGCTGAGTATGCCTGTTCTTGGGTTTCTAGACAGCATGTTTAGGCGCTGGCATTGACAGATCCAGGTGGGCCAATTCTTGATCCTCCTGGCAGCTTGCTCAGGTTCTGGTTGTGGTAGTGGCAGACCAGGTGGGTGAGTAAGTCCTTGGGCCCCTATACAGTCTATGTGGTGTGGGTGATGATAGTCATGGTGGTGGGACGGACAACCCTCAGGTTTCCAGGTGGCATTTGTTGGTGATAGTGGTAGCTTTGACAGGTTGGCCTGGCTAGTCCCTAGGCCCCTGGGTGGTGTGTGTGTGGGGGTGCTGGCAGTGGTGGTAGCAGCAGGCTGGGGAAGCCCATCCTCAAGCCCTGGGAAGGAATGTGCAGATGCCAGCTGTGGTGGATGGATGGGGCAATCTCCAGGCCTCTGGATGGGTAGATGCCACACTGGTGGCAGGTTTTCTGGGTCTGTTGTTAGACTCAGGTGGTGTGCACACGTACCTGGGGCAACTGATGGAGTAAGATGATCCCCAGACCCCCAGGAGGTATGCTTGGGCAGTGGGGGCTAGTGCTAGGTGAGGCAGGCCTCTTCTTAAGTCCTTACAGTGGTGTACATGGGCACAGGCTATGGTGCGTGGGGCAGGACAAGCCCCAGGACTCTGGAAGGCATACAAGTGGCACTGGTGGTGGCAGGTGGTGTGGGGCTGTTATTAAGCCCCCTGGTGGTGTATGTGTGTGCATCAGGGGTGGCTGATGGGGCAAGAGAATTCCTGGGGCCTCAAGCATCATGCTTGGACTTGGCAGATGCAGGGGTGTGTGGAAGGGGTGGTGCCAGGCTGGGTGGGCCTGTCCTCAGGTCCCCTGATGGTGCATGGGTGTAGGCTGTAGTGAACAGGGCAGGCTGGTCCCCAGTGTTTGAGCAGTGTGCCTCGGTAGCAGTGGCAGTAGAGGCAGTGGGTGGGGAAAGCCTGTCCTCAGGGGCATGCAAGTGTGAGGTGGCTCTGCTGCTAGTGGGAGGCAGTTTCTATCTTTGGTAGCTGCCTGAGGCAGGCAGATTTCAGGCTCTGGGTAGAGCATGCTTTGAGAATTGGCAGTGGCAGTTGACAGGGAGAACCTATCTTCAGCGCATGCACAAGTGTGTGGCCACCCTGTCACTGGGGGCAGCTATAAGTGATAGCAGTCCCAGGCCGGTAGGCTTCTGTCTCTGGGGAGCACATGCTGTGGCACCCTTTGTACCAGGGGTAGTCTTCCTGGTGTGCTACACCACCTTTTCCCTAGTGTGCAGGACACTGTGGGCTAAAGTACTGGGGGGCTGTGCTGATCCACAGGGTCCAACTGGTGTCTTACTGCAGCACCCATCTCGGTGGACATGGGAAAATGTCAGTGGGGCTCTGGGGATATGTAGATGCAAGGGTTTTTGGCCCCTGGGGCAGGATACCATCTGTTGGGGCCTGGGCTATCAAATCATACTCTGAAGGAGTAGCTTCGGATTTGGGGTTTGTGTGGGACCTGGCATTAACTCCCTTACTAGAGCAGTGCCACCTCAGGGACTTTGGGGACCTTCCCATTCCATTCTCAGAGCCCATGAGGGTTGAGGGACTCTAATGTGGCCAGGATTATAGGAGTCTGTGATGAGAATGTGGACTGCTGGGGATCTCTCATTTAACCTTTTCCCACACTGGGGAGCTTCTCCTGGCTCTGCTATTGTAGGGAGGCTAGGCCATCTGCCTAGCCTCCCTCTCCTTCTGTGCCCCAGGTGTTTCCTGTCACTTCTATGTTGAATTCCAGTGTGTTCTCTTTCATATTCTCTTTGAAGTGTAACTATCTACTGACTACTTTGATTCTTTGTGGAAAAGTGTCCTATGCCTCTAGGTCAGCCATCTTGAAACTATCCTCCAATTTTTAAATTTTATTAGTTAGTAGGGTCGGTCTGACCCCTGTTATTTCATTTTAGTCAGATGGAGATCCTGAAATTCATTCTTCAGGAAATTCATTCAGGAGTCAGACTGCTGTTTTCCAAGGCAAAATGTCAATTTTACTTTTGTGCTCAGAACATGTATTTCAATGATTTCTTATTGCTCTTTTCAAAAGCAAGGCTCTGCATAGTCTGGGCCCTTTTGTACTTTATAGCCCTAGGTCATAAGTTTTCTTTCACTGATTCTATTCCAGCTTTACCCCTCTTCTGTTTCTCAAACATGCTGCAAATTTTGCATTTCTACTGATTATGCAGTTTGCCTATTCCTGTTTTCATGTATCTAACCATTCTGTATCTTTAGCGTATTTATCACTTCCTTACTCTAGTGACTTTCTTGACCCAACTATCTGAAACACGACCTCCAACACAAGGCATCCCATCATGTGATCTGGTAGTATTTGTAATTATCTTTTATATTTATTTACTTCTCTATTTCTTATCCACTGTATTTGTTAGTGGTTCATTGTCTTTTATTTGTTTATTATCATCCTTCACTAGACTATAACCTCTGTTGTCTCCCTACTACGTAGTAGACACATTAAATATTTGTTGAATACACATAAAAGGCTTATTTACGTAATGAATGTTTTTATCAAAATTTTAGTCCATAATTTTTAATGAATTTTATATTTATCTATAGGAAAACATAAATTGTTTAAAAAGTTGGACTTACTTGTCTTAATTCTTTTCAGTTTTTTAGGATAATTGCTCTCTGTCATCTCTAGAAGTAAGAATCCTTTCCAACTTTAGTTCCCAAATCAGATGCCATCTGCCTAATTTTTCTCAAGCAGAAGAATCTCTTCTTTCCTCTGTTTACTGTTTTAGCATTTGACTGTAGGATAATACCTATCACTTTGTAATTTTTTTCTTCCTCTTTTATACTGTAAATTTCTAGTTGGCAATAACTACTCTACATTTCTGTATTGTCCACATCTCTTAGTGAGTGATTCCACTGAGTCAGATGCTTAAAATACCTTTTAAAAATCATGATTTTGGAAAATGGCAGATAAGAGACAGGACTAGAATGCAGCTCCCACTTGTACAGAACAGCAGGTGAATACTCACATCATGAACTTTTACTCCAAAAAGCACTGCAGAAACATACCAGGAAAACCAAAAGAATTTAAAGACCCTTTGAAAGATGTGGCTTGCTCTGCAAACTCCATGAGACCGCCAAAAAATTCAGTTCCCAAAGTGTGAGGAGAGGGATAGCCTGCTTCCAAACGCACATCTCCACTGGGGAACCAGAAATCCAGATCAGGGGAGAAGGATTTAACCATCCCTAGAGCTGAAATGGAAGTAGGGAGCTAAGCAAAATATAAAAGTGGAAGAAGCAGCTGGAAGAGCCCTGTAGACACTCCTGGTCCCCAGCTTGAGCCCAGGGAAGCCATCCCTGGCCTTCTCTCACAGGGGTCCTTGGGGAAGGTACCCAGTGGAATTGAGGAGGGGCCACAGGGTGAAAGAAGCTTCTAACCGAACTCTGTAATAATTTTGACTAAGCATGAATTTTCATGGGCAGAATCTTGGTGGCAGGGTGCGAATGGGAAATGCAGATATGAGTGCAGAAGCTGCAGCCAACAGTGTGGGTAGACAGGGAGGGGCAAGGCCTGGGAGCCCTGCTTGCTTTCTTAGTGGGGAGGCTCATAGCCTGGGGCAAGATCTCAGCACTGTGTGCCCATTGCCTGGATGTAAACTTGGCACTGTTGGTGCGCATGGTGAGAGTGAGACAGGCTTTACTCGCTGCGTGGGAGCTGAGAGAAGCCTGTCACCAGAGGCTTTCTCTCAGTGATGGACTGTATGATGCAGCAGAGGTAGCCATAATCCTCTGTGGAACATAACTTCATTGGCCTGCGAACCACCCCCATCCCCCACAGTGGCTGCAGCAAGCACTGCCTAAGTAGGGTCTGAGCACAGACCTTTCTAACTCTGCCCTTACCTGATTTTTTTTTTTTTTTTCCTGCTTTGGTAGCCAAAGACAAAAGACATAAACTCTTGGGAACTCTATGGCCCCACCTATTGCTTGAGAAACCTGAAAATTTATCCTGGCCAATGTAGGGCAAACTTGCATACCCCTTCTACTACCACAGGTGGTGCTCTCTTGAAAGTGCCACCTCTGGGCTGGAGTCCAGCCAACTCAGTCCATTACAGCAACTCAGAACAAGCCTGCTCCAAAGAAGGAGAAAACAACAGCTAATTCTACCACGTGCAACATCCTGCCTATCCGGAGGTCCTGAGTCTGTTCAAGTGACAACTTCACTGCTAGTATAAGCAGCGTTTGAGAAAACCAGTGCACTAAACAAAACTACAACCAAGGACTCCCACAGAGTCCACATCACTCCCCTGCCACCTCCATTGGAGCAGGTGCTGGTATCCACGGCTGGGAGACCTGAAGGTGGATCACCTCATCACATCACAGGACTCTTTGTAGACATTCCCCAGCACCAACCTGGAGCCTGATAGCCTCACTGGGGGGCTAGACCCAATCACTGCAGTCTGGCTCATGTGCAGCCCCACCCATAGGGGAACGGGGAGAGCACCACATCATAGGATCACCCTGTGGGACAAAAGAATCTGAACAGCAGCCCCTGTGTTCCAGATCCTTTCCACTGAGACAGTCCATCCAAATGAGAAGGAACCAGAAAAGTAATTCTGGTACTATGACAAAACAAGTTTCTGTAACACCCCCAAAAGACCACACTAGTTCTCCAGCAATGGATCCAAACCAAGAAGAAATCTCTGAATTGCCAGATAAAGAATTCAGAAGGTTGATTAGTATGCTACTCAAGGAGGTACTAGAAAAAGGAGAACACCAACTTAAGGAAATAAAAAAAAAAAACCAGATATGGATGAAAAGGTCTTCAGAGAAATAGATGTCATAAAGAAAAAACAATCAAAACTTCTGTAAGTGAAAGATGCACTTAGAGAAATACAAAATACACTGGAAAGTTTCAACAATAGAATCGAATAAGTAGAAGAAAGAACTTGAGTTTGAAGACAAGGCTTTCAAATTGACTCAAGCCAGTGAAGACAAAGAAAAACTAATTAATAAAAAATGAATGAACAAAGCCTTCAAGAAATTTGGGATTATGTTAAATAACCAAACATAAGAATAATCAGTGTTCCTGAGTAAGAAGAGAAATCTAAAAGTTTGGAAAACTTATTTGAGGGAATAATCGAGGATAACTTCCCTAGTCTTACTAGAGATCTAGATATTCAAATACAAGAAGCTCAAAGAACACCCAGGAAATTCATCACAAAAAGATGATCACATAGGTACATAGTTATCAAGTTATCTAAAGTCAAGACAAAGCAAAGAATTTTTAAGAACTGTGAGGCAAAAGCATCAGGTAACCTACAAAGGAAAACCTATAAGATTAACAAGAGATTTCTCAGCAGAAACCCTACAAACCAGAAGAAATTGGGACCCTATCTTTAGCCTCCTTAAACAAAATAATATCAGCCAAGGATTTTGTATCCATTGAAACTAAGCTTCATAATGTGAGATAAAGTATTTTTCAGACAAACATGCTGAGAGAATTCACCACTACCAAGCCAGCACTACAAGAAATGCTAAAAGGAGTTCTAAATTTTGAAATAAAACCTTGAAATACACCAAAATAGAACCTCCTTAAAGCATAAATCTCACAGGGCTTGTAAAACAATAACACAATGGAAAAAAAAACACCAAGATATCCAGGCAACAACTAACATGATGAACAGAAAAGTACTTCACATGTCAATACTAACATTGAATATAAATGGCCTAAATGCTTCACTTAAAAGATACAGAATGTCAGAATGAATAAAAATCCATCCATCAAGTATCTGTTGTCTTCAAGAGACTTATGTAACACATAAGAATTCACATAAACTTAAGGTGAAGAGGTGGAAAAAGATATTCCATGCAAACAGAAACCAAAAGCAAGCAGGCGTAGCTATTCTTATATCATACAAAACAGACTTTAAAGCAAAAACAGTTAAAAAAGACAAAGAAGGATGTTATATAATGATAAAAGGATTAGTACAACAGGAAAATATCACAATCCTAAATACACATGCACCTAACACAGGAGCTCCCAAATTTATAAAACAATTACTATTAGACCTAAGAAATGAGATAGATGGCAAATAATAGTGGGGGATTTCAGTACCCCACTGACAACATTAGAGAGGTCATCAAGACAGAAAGTCAACAAAGAAACAATAGGCTTAAACTGTACCCTAGAACAAATGCACTTAACAGATATTTACAGAATATCGTACCCAAAAACTGCAGAATATACATTCTTTTCATCAGCACATGGAACATTCTCCAAGATAGACCATATGATAGGCTGCAAAACAAGTCACAATAAATTTAAGAAAACAAATTATATCAAGTACTCTCTCAGATCACAGTGGGATAAAATTGGAAATCAACTCCAGAAGGAACCCTGAAAACTGTACAAATACATGGAAATTAAATAATCTGCTCCTAAATGGTCTTTGGGTCAACAATGAAATCAAGACGGAAATCTAAACATTCTTTGAACTGAACAGTAGTAGTGACATAATCTATCAAAACCTCTGGAATATGGCAAAAGTGGTGCTAAGAGGAAAGTTAATAGCATTAAATGCCTACATCAAAAAGTCTGGAAGTGCACAAATAGACAATCTAAGGTCACACCTCAAGGAACTAGAGAAACAAGAACAAACCAAGCCCAAACCCAGCAGAAGAAAAGAAATATAAAGATCAGAGCAGAACTAAGTGAAATTGAAACAAACAGAAAAAACAATACAAAAGATAAATGAAATGAAAAGCTGGTTCTTTGAAAAGATAAAATTGATGGACCATTAGCAAGATTAACAAAGAATAGAGAAGACCCAAATAAGCTCAATTAGAAACAAAATGGGAGATATTATAACTGATACTACAGAAATACAAACAATTATTCAAGGCTACTATGAACACCTTTACACATACAAATTAGAAAACCTGCAGGAGATTGATAAATTCCTAGAAATATACAACCCTCCTAGATCAAACCAGGAAGAAACAGAAACTCTGAACAGACCAATGACAAGTAGTGAGACTGAAACGGCAATTTTAAAACTTGCCAACAACAAAAAAGTCCGGATGGATTTTTTGTTGATGGATTTTTTGTGATGGATTCACAGCTGAATTTTATCAGCCATTCAAAGAAGAATTGGTACCAATCCTACTGAAAACTATTCCAAAAGATAAAGAGAGAATCCTCCCTAAATCATTCTATGAAGCCAGTATCACCCTAATACCAAAACCAGGAAAAGGCATAACAAAAAAAAAAAAACAAAAAATTACAGACCAATATTCCTGATGAACATAGATGCAAAATTCCTCAACAAAATACTAGCTAACTGAATCCAACAGCATATCAAGATAATACATCATGATCAAGTGAGTTTCATACCAGGGATACAGGGATGGTTTAACATACATAAGTCAATAAATATCATACACTACATAAACAGAATTAAAAACTAGAATTATATGATCATTTCAATAGATGTAGAAAAACCATTTTACAAAATCTAGCATCACTTTATGTTTAAAACCCTCAGCAAAATCAGCATAAAAGGGACATACCTTAAGATAATAAAAGCCATCTATGACAAACCCACAGCCAGCATTATACTGAATGGGGGAAAGTTGAAAGCATTCCCTCCCAGAACTGGAACAAGACAAGGATGCCCACTTTCACCACTTCTATTCGACATAGTACTGGAAGTCCTAGCCAGAGCAATCAGACAAGAGTTCACCACTTCTATTCTACATAGTACTGGAGTCCTAACCAGAGCAATCAGACAAGGGTTCACCACTTCTATTCTACACAGTACTGGAGTCCTAACCAGAGCAATCAGACAAGAGAAGGAAATAAAGGGCATCCAAATAGATAAAGAGGAACTCAAACTGTTGCTGTTCACCAATGACATAATAGTATACCTAGAAAACCCTAAGGACTCATCCAAAAAGCTCCTAGATCTGATAAATTGACTCAGTAAAGTTTCAGGGTACAAAATCAATGTTCACAATGCAGTAGAACTGCTATACATCAACACTGAATAAGCTGAGAATCAAATCAAGAACTCAACCCCTTTTACAACAGCTGCAAAAAATAAAATACTTAGTAATATACCTAACCAAGGAGGTGAAAGATCTCTACAAGAAAAACTAGAAACACTTCTTAAAGAAATCATAGATGACACAAACAAATGGAAACACATCCCATGCTCATGGATGTGCAGAATTAATATTGTAAAAATGACCATACTGCCAAAAGCAATCTATAAATTCAATGCAATTCCCATCAACATACTAATATCATTCTTCGCAGAACTAGAAAAAATATCCTAAAATTCATATGCACCCCAAAAACCCCACAGAGCCAAAGGAAGACTAAGCAAAAAGAACAAAATCTGGAGGCATCACATTACCTGACTTCAAACTATACTACAGGGCTATGCTTACCAAAACAGCATGGCACTGGTATAAATATAGGTATGTGGACAGATGGAACAGAATAGAGAACCCAGAAATAAAGCCAAATACTTAAAGTCAACTGATCTTTGACAAAGCAAACCAAAACATAAAATGGGGAAAGAACACCCTATTCAACAAATGGTGCTGGGATAGTTGGCAAGCCACATGTAGTATGAAACTGGATCCTCATCTCTCACCTTATATAAAAATCAACTCAAGATTGATAAAAAACTTTAAGACATGAAGCCATACAAATTCTAGAAGATAACATCGGAAAAACTCTTTTAGACATTGGCTTAAGTGAAGAGTTCATGACCAAGAACCAAAAGCAAATGCAACAAAAACAAAAATAAACAAATGGAACCTAATTAAAATTAAAATCTACACAGCAAAAGAAATAATCAGCAAAGTAAACAGACAACCCAGAAAGTGGGAGAAAATCTTCCCAAACTATGCATCTGAGAAAGGACTAATATCCAGAATCTACAAGGAACTTGAATCAGTAAGAAAAAAACAAGTAATCCCATCAAAAAATGGGCTAAGTACATGAATAGACAATTTGCAAAAGAAGATATACAAATGGTCAACAGACATGAAAAAATGCTCAACATCGCTAAAGATGGAGGAAATGCAAATCAAAACCACAATGCAATAACCACCTTACTCCTACAAGAATGGTCATAATTAAAAAACAAAAAAATAGTAGATGTTGGCATGGATGTGGTGAAAAGGGAATACTTTTACACTGCTGGTGGGTATGTAAACTAGTACAACCACTATGGAAAACAGTATGGAGACTCCTTAAAGAACTAAAAGTGGAACTACCATTTGATCCAGCAATCCCACTACTGGGTTTCTACCCAGAGGAAAATCAGTCAGTATGTGAAAAAGACACTTGCACGTGCATGTTTATAGCAGCACAATTCACAACTGCAAAAATATGGAACCAGCCTAAATGCCTATCAACCAATGAGTGGGTGAAGAAAATACACACACACACACACACACACACACACACACACACACTCTCACACACTCACACTCCATGGAATACTACTCAGCCGTAAAAAGGAATGAAATTATGGCATTCACAGCAACCTGGATGGAGTTGGAAACCATTATTCTAACTGAAGTAACTCAGGAATGGAAAACCAAACATTGTTATGTTCTCACTTATAAGTGGGAGCTAAGCTTTGAGGACACAAAGGCATAAGATTGATATAATGGACCGGGCGTGGTGGCCCACACTTATAATCCCAGCACTTTGAGAGGCTGAAGTAGGTGGATCACCTGAGGTCAGGAGTTTGAGACCAGCCTGGCTAACATGGTAAAACCCTGTCTCTACTAAAAACACAAAAGTCAGCCGGGTGTGGTGGCACACACCTGTAATCCCAGCTTTTCAGGAGGCTGAGGCAGGAGAATTGCTTGAACCCAGGAAGCAGAGGTTGCAGTGGGCCAAGATTGCACTACTGCACTCCAGCCTGAATGAAAAGAACAAAACTCCGTCACACACACACACAAAAAAGATTGATATAATGGATTCTGGGGACTCTGGGGGAGGGTGGGGGAGGGATGAGGGATAAAAGACTATACATTGGGTACAGTGTACACTGCTTGGGTAATGGCTGCACCAAAATCTCAGAAATCACCACTAAAGAACTTGTTCATGTAACCAAACATACCTGTTTCCCAAGAACTATTGAAAGAATAATAAAAAAAGATTTACATTTATATTGTGCTTAATATCTTATAAAGTGCATTTACCTCTATTCTTTTATGTAGAGTAACAGATATTTTCCTCATGTTAATGGTGTATATTAGTGCATACTATATACTGTGTCTTTTGGTATAGCAAAATAACATCATTCTGTCTAAAACACCAATAAGGCCCTCATTGAGAAACAACTTAGGATCATGAGCTGTGAACATTCATGGGTAAAACATTAATCTCTCTCTTTAACAACAAGCTGAGCTCTTTTATCTCTCTATTGCCAGTATATGGCCTAGTACCTGGAACAGAGTAGGTGATCATCAAATATTTGATAAATAACTTAAAAATAGTTATTAGAGTTTTAGCAATCTGTGTTTTTTTTCCCTAATTTTTTTGATACCTCCAACCTCAGGAATAACTCACTTCCAAATAAATCTGTAGTCACTGAGAATAAAATAAGAAACATCTTGATTTGTAATTATTTTCCACTATAGCTTTGATTCTTGTACACAAATTGGACTTAAACTAGAATTATTATTTCTGCATTAGAATAGAACTTACAAGTTATCTAATTCATCTAATTAGTTTTTATCTAATTCACCTTATCTCTTGGTTTTATTATATACACATTTGTATTTATATTGCTCTTGCTTGGGAACTTTATAATTGTTTTTATATCCATATTAGGTTGAAAAATATGTTATAATGGTCTCATAACTATTTGATTTTATGTTTTAACACTGGTGATAAATTTTCTCTGCACAGCCTTCAAAACATCTTTCTCTGGTTAAATGGAACAGCAGTGACATATAGTGGTTGTCTAGTTTATTCTTTAGATTTTATTACAGAAAATATACTATAGGTTGGTCATGTTTTAATTAAACCTCATGCTAACATTTCATGTTGTAATAAAAAACTGACCATAGATTATTTTCATAATAAGTCATTAGAAGAGCACATTAGACAAATTTTCACCCAAAGCAATATTATTTATTTAAATATAAAAAATAAAAACATAATCTAGGTAAATGTTAGTAGCAACTCAATATGTCTTCTAAGAATTGAAAGTAAGAGTTTCTAAATGCAAATAATCCATGCTTTTCTTGCTAAATATGTTTTTGTTTATCCCAAAGTCTAGGAAATAGGAATTTACTTACTAAAAGCCCTGCTGTAATTATGGATGAAGATTGTAGAAGCATGGATGAAATAAGACAGTCAGACTACATTACTGAAAAACACTCAATACAGCATATTTGGGGGAAAAATGGAAAGGAAGTTTCAAATTTTCTTGAAGATGTGAACCAGTCTACTCCTAACCTTCTATCAGAGAACTGTGACTCTTTTGTTAGTCAAAATATGATCAATGTATTAAACATAGATCAGCAAAGGATAAAGAAAATATTTAACAAGTGTGATTATGATAGTATGGGAGATACTTGTGTAGTCACTAGTTCTGATAAAAACCATGTCACTGACAGATGCATTAGAAACATTTTTACAGTTCCAGAGTTGACTTTTAGTAATTCGACTTTGAATAAAACAAGTTATCCAGAAAAATGTCAGCCAAACAAGAAGTATCAGAGAGAGTATAACAGAAATGAAAGAAATGATCTTAGTACCTCTTTTGAGAACGATTACTACCCAAGCAGCTCTGAAAGAAAAGGTTGGTATTGTACATGGAAAATGTAATTACATATTCTTTTTTTCTTTCAGTTTTAGTATATATATTTGTATATTTATACACACACGTCTATATATTTGTATGTGTGTTTATGTTTTTGGAGGAAAATGAAACAAAAAATAGAATGGCTTCCTATTATATAACATTTTGGACCAGTGGGTTTCCTCTGTACGTGTCATGTTAATATGCTTTGAATTAAAAAATGAAAATAGACTATGCTAAATTTTTAACTCAGTGCATACTTTTATTTTTTAAGGAAAACTTGAAAATGATTACCAAGAGAAGATACCACAGAAAAGTATTCAGAAATATCCAGCAAACTCTATGTAAGTTTTTAGGTGAATCTGGGGAATACAAATCAGGATCTAGTATGATGCATGATGAAGGTTGAATTGATGCAAAGTGAGGTAGGCATATTGCCATTTGAGGGTGGGCAGGCAACCTGGTCTCAAAGGAGCCTTACCAGGAGTCACAGTGTTGATAATATCACTCCAGTTGAGAGTGTGGTGCTCAAATTTGCCAGCTCCCAAATACCTTCTTATCTGAATATTAGTGTTGATTAGATTTGAGGAAATTGATTTAATGTGTCCAAGAAACTCATATCCGCCAGAATGTCAATTTATTAATTTAAAGTAATAAATAGAAAGGGAACATGTATAGGAAGTCTTATTGACATGAAAAGGCATATTTTCTTACTTTCAAACAGCTCTCAGTGGGAAGGCTGCTTGCTTGATTAGTATAGAATCACTACAGGGAGTGATAGAATTCAGATGTTAGTGGCATAAGCAAGCATATCAGCAGTTTATAGGACAGCGTACATTTTAGGGATAGAGCACTCTTATTGCCAACATTTACCTCTCAGAGACTCCATGTTTTCTCTATGTTCAAGATTACAATCTCCTCTACCCATACATTGAAAACAATTATGTTCCACCAGATTTTTCTTTCTCTTCTTGCAGCTGGTGTACAAAATGTTCTGAGTTTAAGGTGATTTTTACGCTCATCCATTATGTGTTGATGTTAAATTTATTCCTTAAGAGTTTGAGAACTGCCTTCCAGGCTTTTCTGAATAATGGCCTGCAATTATAACTAACTAAAGAAAACTTTATTTTAGCTAGTAGTTTCTAGCTAAAATAGTCCTAACTTTCTTGGTAATAGTCCTAACTTTCTTGGTAATAATTACAATTTAGCCAAATCTTTCTGGTTAGAAATCATGAACTAGAATAAATTTTTATTCTGGAAGTGATTTCTTGTGGAATTATTAAAAATATTGATTGATAAAAAGATGCAATTTTAGTGGGATTGGCACTACAAATTAATTAAAACATAGACTTACAAAACATTTCAAAAAATTGGCAAATTTGTGTTTTTGTTGTTAAATCTCCCAATATCTAGAAATTTATGAGTGAAAAAGTCATGTTAGGCCTTGAGTTTTAAATGTACCTTATGAAAGCAATTTAGAACGTGGTTCCCAATCCTGACTGCAGGTCCAGATTACTTGAAGGAGTAATTTTAAACTATAGAATACCAAGATTGACCTGCACATAATAGGTGGGCTCCTTGGCATGGAGCTTATGAATCTTTATTTTTAGGAAAGCTTCCCATGTAATTCTGATCTGAAGCCAAGTTTGGAAACTCTAATTTAGAGCAATAATTCCCAGAGGGAACACAACAAACTTTGATACTGTGTATTTATAATCCTTAGGGGAAATATACCTTCAGAAGAATTGCACTCTAAGCAGTCATGGGACTTTGGACTTGATGAGGTAAAGCACAGTCTCACATTATCTTCTCAATTAAGTCAGTTTGTATTACCATATCATATTACTGTATTTAGCATTTACTTTGATTTAAGGTTAACATTTATTCATTAATTTTTTTTGGATGGACTCTTTTTCTTATACTTTTTTATTCTGAGGAAATTATAGCTTAGATCTAGAAATAAAAACACGTTTTCAGAGACTGTTAACATGCTTTATTTGAGACAAAACAATCTTGAGGACATTTTAAACACATTTTTTAAGTATTACAAAACTTCTGTATTAGTTCATTCTTGCACTGCTATAAAGAAATACCTAAGACTGGGTAATTTATAAAGAAAAGAGGTTTGGTTGGCTCATGGTTCTGCAGGCTGTACAGGAAGCATGATGCTGGCATCTGATTGCTTTCTGGGGAGGCCTCAGGAAACTTCTAATTATGGCAGAAGGCAAAGGGGGAGCAAGGAGTCTCACATGGCAGGAGCAGGAGCAAGAGAGAGTGAGTAGGGAGGTGCCACAGACTTTTAAATGACCAGATCACAGGAGAACAAACTCACTATCATGAGGACACCACCAAGAGGGATGGTGCTAAACCACTCAGGAGAAACCACTGCCCTGCCATGATCCAATCACCTCCCACCAAGCCCCACCTCCAACACTCAGGATTATAATTTGACATGAGATTTGGCAGGGACATAGATCCAAACCATATCTTTCCACCCCCAGCCCCCCAAATCTCATGTCCTTCTCATATTGCAAAATACAATCATGCATTTCCAACAGTTCTCCAAAGTCTCAACTCACTCCAGCATTAACTCAAAAGTTCAAAGTTTCACCCGATACAAGGCAAATCTCTTCCATCTATGAGCCTGTAAAATCAAAAATAAGGTAGTTACTTCCAAGATTCAATGGCAGTACAAGCATTGGGTAAATATTTACATTCCAAAAGGGAGAAATAGGCCAAAAGAAAGGGGCTACAGGCCCCATGCTAGTCTGAAACCCAACAGGGCAGTCACAAATCTTAAAGCTCCAAAATAATCTCCCTTGACTCTATATCTCACATCCAGACACACTGGTGTAAGAGGTAGATTCCAAAAGCCTTGGGCAGCCCTGCCTCTGTGGTTTTGCAAGGTTCAGCCCCTGTGGCTGCTTTCGTGGGCTGGGGCTGAGTGCCTGTGGCTTTTCCAGGAGCTAGGTGCAAGCTGTCGGTGTATCTACCATTCTGGGGTCTGAAGGATGGTGGTCCTCTTCTCATGGCTCCACTAGGCAGTGCCCCATTGGAGACTCTGTGTGGGGGCTCCAATCCCACATTGCCCCTCCACTCTGCCCTAGTAGAGGTTATCCATGAGAGTTCCACCTGTGCAACAGACTTCTGCCTGAACATCTAGGCTTTTGCATACGTCCTTTGAAATCTAGGTGGAGTCTCTCAAGCCTTAACTCTTAAACTCTGTGCACCCAGAGGCTTAACACCACATGGAAGCCATCAAGGCTTACAGTTTGCATCGTCTGAAGCAGCAGACTGAGCTGTACCCTGGGCCCCTTTGAGCCATAGCTGGAGCTGGAGTGACTGGGATACAGGGAGCAGTGTTCTGAGGCTGCACAGAGCAGCAGGGCCCTGAGCCTGGCCTAGGAAACCATTCTTCCCTCCTAGGCCTTCAGGCATGTGATAGGAGGGGCTGTCATGAAGTTCTGTGAAATGCCATTGAGACCTATTCCCCATTGCCTTGGCTATTAGCACTTAGCTCGTTTTTTACTTATGCAAATTTCTGCAGCCTGCTTGAATTCCTTCCCGGAAAATGGGCTTTTATTTTCTACCACATGGCCAGGCTACAAATTTTCCAAACTTTAATGCTCTGCTTCTGTTTTAAATATAAGTTCCAATTTTATATCATTTCTTTGCTCACACATATGAACATAGGCTGTTCTTATGAAGCAGCTGGTCCATATCTTCAATGCTTTGCTGCTTAGAAATTTCTTTGGCCAGATATCCTAAATTAATCACCTTCAAGTTCAGAGTTCCACAGATCCCTAGGGCAGGGGCACAGTGCTGCCAAGTTCTTTGCTAACACATAACAAAAGTGACCTTTGCTCCAGTTCCCAATAAGTTCCTCATTTATATCTGAGACCTCCTCAGCCTGAACTTCACTATCAATATCACTACCAGCATTTTCAGCCTTTTTTGTTATAACCGTTCAACCACCAGTCTTTACGAAGTTACAAACTTTCCCTTATCTTCCTGTCTTCTTCTGAGCCTGCCACATTCTTCCAACTTCTGCCCATTACCGAGTTCCAAAATTCCTTCCACATTTTCAGGTATCTTTATATCAAAATTCCACTCCTGGTACCAATTTTCTGTATTAGTCTGTTCTTACATTGCTATAAAAAAATACTTGAGACTGGGTAATTTATAAAGAAAATAGATGTAATTGGCTCACAGTTTCACATGCTGTATAGGAAGCAGGATTCTGGCATCTAATTGGCTTCTGGGGAAGCCTCAGGAAATTAGAATTATGGTGGAAGTTGAAGCAGGTGTGAGGCATCTCAAACAGCAAAGGCAGGAGCAAGAGTGAGGCGGGAGGTGCCACACACTTTTAACCAACCGGATCTCATGAGAACAAACTTCACTATTGTAAGGGCAGTACCAAGGGGGATGGTGCGAAACCATTCAGAAGAAACTACTTCCCATGATTCAGTCACCTGCCACCAGGCCCCATCTCCAACACTGGGGATTATAATTCGACATGAGATTTGCCGGGGGGTACCCAAAGATCCAAACCATATCATCTTTCAACATGAAAATGCTTTAGGTTTTAATGTGCTACATAATTTTATATTTGCTATACTATTGAAATATCTATAAACACTGCTTATGTAATGTTATAATCCCTTGCCATCATAAGGGTGTAATTTTTACAACAGTGCTAGGAACTTTATGTAGTTTATTTCTAATCTACAGGAGCCTGAGTTGCTAGAGTCTTCACAGCAAAAGAGACTGAAATGTAAAGAGATTAGATAACTTGTTTGAGGTCACACTCTCAAGCCAAGATTCAAACTGTCTGTCTTATCTGACTTGATATTTTCAGCTATACTGTTTTCCCTTTTTTCTTCAATAAATGTTTATTGAGTACATATTATGAATTCATATAAAGACACTTATTGAATGTTTCCTGTATGCTAGACACTGGGGATAAAATGATGCTTTGTTCTCAAGATTATATTCTGTTAGGCAGTAGACTCTGCAAGGTACAGAGATGAAAGGACATGGAACCTGTCTTTAAGAAGTCTTCATCTAGTGGCTAGTCAGAAAGAGACAAAAATATAATGCATTTAGATAAATTGCTTGAATTAAAGTTTGTTTTGGATTATTAGTAAAAAATACTTCTAACTTTCATCTGTAAACAGGAGGAAGATGTGATGGAGGAGGTAACTTTTGAGCACAGTATCAATAAGTTGTTTACCAAATGGTCAAATTGGGAAGAAAGAGCAACATAGATAAACTAAGATGTCAGAGTACAGCCTGTTTTAGAAATTTCAAGTACCTTGTTTCATTCTAATTATTGTTATAGCTACAATTTATAATACTAATGATAAAGGGTGCAGGAGTGGCCTAGGTAATTCTGGACAATACAAAGAGGTAGGTCATAAATGGCCTTGTATGATATATAACAGTTTAATTCTTGATCATTAAACAGAGATCCACTAAACAAATTTTAGCAGAGGAATATAATGACATCAGAGTAATAAAAAAGTTGATTCTAGCAACAATGAGGAGGGATTTGATAAGTGGAACAGCTCAAGTTAGGGGAAGAAATAATGAGAGCTTGAAGTTTTACAATAGCAGTAAGGATGAAAGTGAGAGAAGAGAAGATTTAGATCTAGAATTGATAGTACTTGGTGATTGGTGATTAGTTAAGGGAGAAGGAAGAAATTGAGAAAGACCTAGATTTATTTATTATTTGAGTAAATGGGTAGTTGATGGGATTGTGCTACTGAACAAGATTGAAACCATAGGAGGAGGTGGCAGGAAAGGTTAACTGTCCATCGAAATCCATGTACCTTTTTTTGTAGAATATACCATTTTTAATAGAATAGAGCTGCCACCATGAAATGGCTTCCCAGCCAAGGAACATGTTTCCTAACCATCCATCCATGTACATATGGCTAGATCTCACTAATGAAATGTTAGGAGAAGTGATGTGCATCATTTTAGGTTAAGGCTTATAAGAAAAAGGAATTATTTTTCCATGCTGTCTTTCTCTGATGGCTAGATGGTAGTGAGGCCCCAAGGGATAATGGAGCCACAAGATGGTAAGGACTGGGTCTCTGAATCACTATATGGAGGAAAATTGCCTGCTTACCAGAAACACTCACTTTAGATTATTACACAAGAGAGAAATGATTGTGTTTGGCATTATACATTTTGTGATATACTTTTTAAAAACAATACCTAGCATCACTCTGATTCAGAGGAGGAGCAGATTTCTGAGAGAGGTAAGTTTGACCCACTGAGCTCAAGTGAGGATCTTCTGAAAAACCTGTGGTCTATGTGGAGATGTATAGTAGGCAATTATATATACAGGGCTTGAGGTCAGAAGAGTTTTTTTTAGCCTTTATGAATAGCAGATAATTGACTACATCCAAGTATGTGATTCTCAAGAGAAAGTGTATAGAATAAGAACAAAAATTGTCAAATTCCTGAGAAGGCACATTTCAGGTTGGAGGGTATGAAGTAGAAGAGGAACCAGAAAACGAAGCTGAGAATGAGCTACTAGAGAGGTTTGGGGAGTACTAGTGTCGTAGGAAAGAAAAAGGAGGAGAATGTGGTCAGTAGTGATGGAAGCTGTCCTGTTATTCCTTTAAATAATTCATATTTCCCCAAATATGAATAATATAGATGTATCCTCCCAAAAGATGAATTATCAACAGAATTTAATACTTCAAAACAAATTCTGTTTGACTACACCTATGTCTAGAAAGCTGGCAGCTTGAATATAGCTAGAACTAGTCAAAAAAGAAAAAAGCCCATTGATGTAGCCGAAAGGGAATCAGGTGCTATGAGGAGTTCCTTGGGTAGAGCAGGTATGGGGACTTTAAATTGTGATGCCTGGCCATGGCCAAAGGTGCAGTGGAACCCTGACTAAAATTAGGTTCTACCAGAGGGGCCAAGGCAGGAGTCACCAATGGGATGGAATGAAGGGGTAGGAGTAGAAAGAGGGCTGGGTTGCACCTGCCCACAGGTTAGGTAAAATTAAAACAGGTAGATTCTGCTGAGGAAGAATTGATGAAGAGACATACGGGCTAAAACAAGCAAACAGAACAAGCCTCTTGGATGGGGACATGTGGTGTTCTCAAGAGCTTTTGATGGGAGTGGAAGAGAATAGGAAAGAACAAAGTATTGGAGGAGTAAAATTATTTAATTTTAAAGGTTTAGTAGAGGAATAAAGTTAAAATACAATTGTTAACATGGGAAGGTATTCACCAGAGAAGTGGAGACGTGGAAGAACAAAATTCAAGAGTGATGATGTCACACTAGGAAACCTGATCAAGATGGGAAGAAATGAAATAGCAATTCTATATACAGTGTAAAAAATGAAACCCACTTAGCAATTAACATATTGAATATGATAGCAATTAACATATTGAATATGAATTAATATATTGAATATGAATTCTTTTCAAGATTCAAAGAATATCAAATTATGAAGAAAAAGTCAATATAGTTTATAAGCAACGTATCTAGAATATAATAAAGGTTGAAGGCAAACAGCAAAATATATACATTAAGAAAACATATATACTATTGGAGCAAAGACCACATAAATGCAATAAAAAGCCCATTCGGAAAAGAGGAAAATAGGAGATGCAGATTTTCTGATCCATAGCAAGGCTTGCCATCCTGGAGAATGGAGGACATTCATGAATAACTTAGTGTCTAGATCTTTGCTGTCCTTCTCAAACAGATCTGAAGTAGGTATTGGAGTGCAGGCCTGCCGTGGGGTCTACATAGCTTTCTTGAAAGTTTTGTGTTCTTTTTGCAAGTTTGGGGCTTGAATGTGTCATGACTTGAAGAGAAAAGATTTTTAAATGATAAGATAGAGGGGTTAGGGAAGGGGCTCTGCTCCATGTAGTTATTCAGGCCATAAACTGGTGGCTTCCAGTTTATTGTTACCAGAGAGCAGAAAGGAAAAGGAAGTGGAGGATTGTGGGGAAGATTTTTATGGACCAGGACCGGCAGTAGTTTACATTACTTCTGCCTATGACCAGAACTTATGTAACATGTCTAAACCAATTCCAAGGGAGGCCGGGAAATACAGTCTAGCTGTATGTCCAAGAAAAAGGGGGTCAGGTTTGGGAAGCAGCTAGACAGTTTCTCCTTTATTGTATATATCTAAAATTCTATATCCTACCAACAGAGAATATATAGAAAAAATTTTTTATAAGCCCATGATACATATGCAAACGTAATTCATGTAGTAAGCCATAAAGAAAATCTAAGAAATTTATCTAAGGAGAGATTCATAGGTACATTCTCTAATCAATATTTGATAAAATTGAAATCAACTAAAAAGAGATACTTAACTTCCCTTAACATCTTGGAAATAAAGAAACACTCAGGGTTCATTTGCTTTGTTAGAGAAAGGAAATGAAAATAAAGTACAAATTACATAGAAAGTGATGGAAACTAAAACCAATAGTGTATTCTATAGAAAGTTATACCTCTAAGAGCTTTTATTATTTAAAAAACCTGATAATAAATGACTGATGATCTAACTTAGGAAATTAAATAAAGAATAACAAATTTCCAAAGTGCCTTAATATGTTTGTCTTTCTTCAGCTGGATTTACTATGATTACCTGAAGCTTTTCCTTTTTCTCAGTAATTCATTTCTTGGCAAGTGTCTATTCTGTTGCTTGTTGTTTTTAAACGAATTTAAATTTCATTTTATTGTTTATTACCACAGGCTAATTTTTCTTTGTGGTTTAAAAATAAACCATGTTGAACTGAAGTAATATAAAAGAAAAGTACTATAAAATGAATTGGTAGTGTAAATAGGGTAGATGTAGGTGAATATTATGTATACTTAGGAATTGTTAACATTTTGGTTTTCTCCTAGATTCTGATGGAAGAAGGAGGAATATATTCTTTAAAAAGCAGGCCAACATCTACTGAGAAAATCTGTCAGTATAACTGTATAAGTTAATTTTACTCTATTTTAAAAACTAACAATTAAATAAATAGAAATCAGTTAAATTTGAAGTGATTTTTTAGATGTTTGCCAACAAATATATATCATGGATATTTTAGTACTACTAATGCAATTGACTCTTTAAAATTACTTTTATATTTTATTAAATATACATGAGTACATTAATGTATATGTACAGTTTAGCAAATAAGAATAAAACGGATAACCCTCATACTCCCTAGGTAGCTTGAGAAACAATACATAATACTTTTGAAGATTTCTTCAATTGTATTTCATATCCTGCCCTCTAGAGGTAACTATTTCCTTGAATTTGTTTTTTGTTATAACACAGACTTTTTAACTGCTTTATTTTAAACTTTCTATATATTGATCCAACTCTATATATTTTTCTGCAACTTGCTTTTTTTTTCACCCAATATTATATTTTACGGTTCATCTGCTTTGATACTTGTAGCTCTAGTACATTTATTATTTTTCCTGCTATATAGCATTCTATTGTATGAATATATCACAATTTATGTATCTTCTAACAATGGATATTTAGGTTATTTTGAATATTTTGCTTACGTTGTTTTGAATATTTTCCTACGAAGGACAATGCTACTTGGAGTATTATTGACATTTTTCCTTGCACACATGTATAAAAAGTTTCTCTAGGATATATTTCTAGGAGTAGAATTGCTAGTTCATATGATATGCACTTCTTTGCATCTTCAAGGTAATGCAAAATTCTTTTCCTAAATGGTTATTCCAGTTTTACCCCTCTTAGCAAGGGGTAAGAGTCTTGGTTGTTATATGTTTTCACCAACAATATCTCAGTCTTTTATCATTATTGGTAATCTGATAGCTCATTGTAGTTCTAATTTATATTTCTCTGATTACTAATTAGGTTAATTGGCCATCGATGTTTCATTTGTGAAATGTCATTTGCTTATGTTCCTTTTCTGAAGTTTGGTTTTCTTTATAGGATGTGTCTTTTGTATGTTTATATCTCCTATATATATTTTATGTGTCCTGGATACTGACTGCTTGTAGGCTTGTGTGTAGCAAATACTTCATGTTTGAGTGATCTCTTAATTCTATACTGTCTTTTTACAGACAAAAGTTTCATGTTGATCTGGTACTCTTTTAGGTATTCTATGCTAGCATAGTCCTTCATGTTGTCTAGTCTGATGGAATACCTTGAAACCTTTAATGATTTAATTTTTTGAATATGTAAAATACTAGTCTGGTTTCTATCCTTATCCTCCCTGCCCTATTTCCTTCTGCAACATGAGTATTTTTTTTTTTTTTTTCTGCTTTCTGGTTTCTCATTCCAGTCCATTTTAAAAAAATAAATCCTAAAAATATATAAACACGTAAATACCCATGAGTCTTAGTTTCCGGCCTTTCTCATTCTAAATGTAATATAGAATATTTTATAAAAGAATTAAGTGAATTCATTTATTTAATAAAATATTCCTATAGATTCCTCTGTGTTAGTGCTAGGTATTTCTTCATCCTTTACTTATGACCATTTAGTAGCCCATTACATGCATGAACTGTAGTTTTTTCAGTCAATGCCCTATTGATGGACATTTGGGCTATTTCCAGTATATTTTTCTTACAAATACTGTAAGTAAACAACTTTGTGGAATGTTTCTTATTTGTGGAGGTACATTTTCAGGGTAATTTCTGGGAGTGGCATTGTTAAGTTAAAGGAGAAATATGCTGGTATTTGATGGATATTGCTGAATTTCAATTTTGATATATATATATTTCCAAGTTCCTTGTGTCACCGTTTGGCAATTCCAATAGCAATGTACATTTTATTCCACAGCCTCACCAACAGGGATTGTGGTCAAACTTAGGAATTTTTCTGAATCTCACAGGGGGACGGATAGATAGCAGTTTTAGTTTGCGCTTTGCTATGTGTGAAGTTGAGCATCTTTTAAAAATGCTCATTGGCTATTTGCGATTCTTTTTCTGTGAATTCTCTATTCATATCTTTTGCCCCCTTGGGTTTTGGCATTTTTTTCTTGGTATTTAAGAGATCGTTATATATTAGAAAGATGTAGATGAGGGGTGGAACAAGATGGCGGAATAGAAGACACCCACTGCAAGCACACCAATTTAACAACTATCTACACACAAAACAACACCTTCCTAAGAACTGCATAAGAGCACTCATAGTACCTGGTTTTAACTTTATATCACTGAAAGAGGCACTGAACAGGTAGGAAAAACAGTCTTGAGTCACTGACGCCACCCTTCCTCCATTCCCTGGGAGTGGCGACATGGTGCGGAGAGGGATTCTGTGTACTGGGGAGAGCGATAGTCAGTGCAGCAGTTTTGAGGCCTTGACCTCAGCGCTATCTTGTTATAACAGAAAGCAAAATTGGACCAAACTCAGCCGATGCCTACCCATGGAGGGAATATTTAAACCAGCCCTAGCCAGAGGGGAATTGCTGATCCTAGTGGTCAATACTTGAGTTTGCATAAGCCCTCCTATTATGGGCTAAAGTGCTCTGGTGCTCTAAGTCAATTTGAAAGGCAGTCTAGGCCACAAGGACTGCAACTCCTAGGTGAGTCCTAGTGCTGAACTATAGGCCCAGAGACTGTGGACTGGGGGTGGCACGTGTTCTATTGAGACACTAGCTGGGGCAGCTAAGGGAGTGTGGCAATCACCCCTCCCCTAACCCAGACCATTCAGCTTGCAGCTCCAAAATAGACCCCTTCCCTCTGCTTGAGGAGAGGAGAAGGAATAGTGGGGAGGACTTTATCTTACATCCTGGATACCAGATTAGCCACAGTAAGATAGGGCACTGGTCAGAGTCATGATGCCCCCTTTCCAGGCCCTAGTTCCAAGATGACATTTCTGGACACTCCTTGGGTGAGAAGGACACCTATATCCTTGAAGGGAAGGACCCAATCCTGGCAAGATTCATCACCTGCTAACTGAGGAGCCCTGGGGCCCTGAATAACCATCAGTGATGCCCAGGGACTGCATTGAGGGCCTTGGGTGAGACTCTGAGACTTGGTGGCATCAGGTGGGTCTCAGTACATTTCCAGCTGTGATGGCTATAGGACAAGACCTTTCACTTGAGAAAAGCAGAGAGAAAAGTAAAGGGGACTTTGTCTTGCACCTTAGGTACCAGCACAGTCATGGGGGTAGAATACCAAGTAGGCTCTTGAGGTCCCCAATTCCAGGACTTGGCTCTTGGATGGCATTTCTGGACCTGCCCTGGACCAGAGGGGAGCCCACTGCCCTGAAGGGTGACTCCCAGGCTAGGCATCATTCACCACAAGCTGACTGAAGAACCCTTGGGTCTTAAGGGAACATCACGGGTACTCTGGCATTACTCCCTTTAGGCCTGGGTTGTGATGGCCATGGGGTGAGGTTCATCTGCCTTTGGAAAGGGAAGAGTGGGAAGGACTGTGTCTTGTGGTTTGAATGTAAGCTCAGCCCCAGTAAAATAGAATACCAGATAGGCTGCTAAGGTTTTTGACTGTAGTCCCTGGCTCCCAGTTCTGAGACAGCACTTCTGGATCCACCTGGGGCCTGGGGGAACTTGACACCCTGAAGGGAAGGACACAGGCCTGGCTAGCTTTGCCACCTGCCAATTGCAGACACCTAGGGCCTTGAGAAAGCGTAGGCAGTAGCCAGGTAATGGTTACAGTGGACCTTGGTTAAGACCCAGTGCTGTGCTGGTTTAACATCTGACCAAGCACAATCCTGATGGTCGTGGCCATGGGGATGCTATGTCCCTCCACCCTTAGCTTCAGATGGCTCAGAACAGAGAGAGAGACTGCTCATTTGGAAGAAAGTAAGGGCAGTGACAAGAGTCTCTGCTTGGTAATGCAGAAAATTTTCCCAGATACTGTCTAAGACAATCAAGGCAGTATGTCTACAAGTCTGCAAGAACCACAGCATTACTGGGCTTGGGGTGCCCCTATAGCAGATACAGCTTAGGTCTCAACACCCAAGTCCTTTTTGAATTCCTGGAAAGCATTCCCAAGATGGATGAGAACAAGCCCAGACTGTGAAGACTGCAATAAATAGCTAACTCTTCAGTGCCCAGGTACAAACAAACATCTACAAGTAGCAAGACCATCCAGGAAAATGACTTCACCAGATGAACTAAATAACGCACCAAGGACCAACCCTGAAGAAATGGACATATGTGACCTTTCAGACACAGTATTCAAAATAGCTGTTTTGAGGAAAGTGAAATTCAAGATAACAAAGAGAAGGAATTCAGAAGTATGTCAGACAAATTTAACAAAGAGATTGAAATAATTAACAAGAATCAAGCACAAATTCTAGAGCTGAAAAATGCAATTGACATATTGAAGAATGCATCAGAATCAACAGCAGAACTGATCAAGCAGCACAAAGAATTAGTGAGCTTGAAGGCAGACAGTTTGAAAATACACAGTCAGAGGAGACAAAAGAAAAAATAAAAAAGAATGAAGTATGCCTACAGGATCTAGAAGATAGCCTCAAGAGGGCAAATCTAAGAGTAGTTATTGGCCTTTTACCTCCCAAGAGAAACCTATCAGTATCCAAGTATAAGAAGGTTATAGAACACCTAGCAGATTTAACCCAAAGAAGACTACCTCAAGGCATTTAATAAACTCCTAAAGATCAAGAATAAAGAAAGGATGCTAAAAGCGGCAAGAGAAAAGAAACAAGTAACATACAATGGAGCTGCAATACGTATGGGAGCAGACTTTGCAATGGAAGCCTTACAAGCTGAGAGAGTGGCATGACATATTTAAAGTGGTGAAGGAAAAAACCTTTTACCCTAAAATAGTATATCCAGCAAAAATCTCCCTGAAACATGAAGTAAAAATAAAGACTTCCTAGACAAACAAAAGCTGAGGGATTATCAACACCAGACCTGTTCTGCAAGAAAATACTAAAAAGAGTACTTCAGTCAGAAAGAAAAGAAAGTTAGTGAGCAAGAAGAAATCATCTGAAGGTACAAAACTCACTGATAATAATAAGTACACAGAAAAACAAAATATTATAACACTGTAAATGTGGTGTGTAAACTACTCATATCTGAAGTAGAAACACTAAATGATGAACTAGTCAAAAATAATTATATAAACTTTTCAAGCCATTGAGTATATAATAAGATATATATAGAAACAACAGAAAGTTAAAAAGCAAGGGAATGAAGTTAAGGGGTAGAGTTTTTATTAGTTTTCTTTGCTTATTTTTTTATGCAAACAAGTTGTTATCAGCTTAAAATCATGAGTTCTAAGATTGTATTTGCAAGCATTATGATAAACTCAAACCCAAATCATACAACAGATACACAAAAAATAAAAAGTAAGAAAATAAATTATATCACCAGAGAAAATCAGCTTTACTAAAAGGAAGACAAGAAGGAAGGAAAGACGAGATGACCACAAAACAGCCAAAAAAACAGATAACAAAATAGCAGCAGTAAGTCTTTACTTATCAATGATGACTTTGACTGTCAATGGATTAAGCTCTCCAATCAAAAGATATAGTGGCTGAATGGATAAAAAATAAAACCCAATGATCTGTTGCCTATAAGAAACACATTTCACCTATAAAGACACACATAGACAGAAAATAAAGGGATGGAAAAAGATATTCCAAGCCAATAGAAACCAAAAAAGAGCAAGAGTAGCTATACGTATATTAGACAAATTTCAAGACAAAAATTATAAGAGACAAAAGAAAGTCATTATAATTCCTGATGCAACTTAATGAAACTTAATCCCTAATGCAACAGTGTTAAGAGGTGAGACCATTAAAGAGGTAGTTAGGCCATGAGTACTCCATCTTCATGAAGGGGGTCAATTCAGAAAGAGGATATAACAATTTTAAATATATATGCACCCAACACTGAAGCATCCAGATACATAAAGCAAATATTAGAGTGAAAGAGGAAGAGATGCACTCCCAATACAATAATAGTTGGAGACTTCAACATTCCTCTTTCAGCATTAGACAGATTTTCCAGAAAGAAAACTGATGAAACACCAGACTTCATCTGTACTATAGATCAAATGGACCTAAAAGATATTTATAGAACATTTCATCCAGTAGCTACAGAATAGACATTCTTTTCCTCAGCACATGGATCATTCTCAAAGACAGACATATGTTAGGCAACAAAACAAGTCTTAAAACATTTAAAAAAATTGAAATCATACCAAGTATCTTTTCTAACTACAATGGAATAAAACTAGAAATCAGTAATGAGGAATTTTGGAAACTATACAAATACATGAAAATTAAACAGTATGCACCTGAGTGACCAGTGGGTCAATGAAGAAATTAAGAATGAAATTGAAAAATTCCTTGAAGCGGAACTGAAGGAAATAGAGACACAAAAAACCCTTCAAAAAATTAATGAATCCAGGAGCTGGTTTTTTGAAAGGATCAACAAAATTGACAGACCGCTAGCAAGGCTAATAAAGAAGAAAAGAGAGAAGAATCAAATAGACGCAATAAAAAATGATAAAGGGGATATCACCACTGATCCCACAGAAATACAAACTACCATCAGAGAATACTACAAACACCTCTACGCAAATAAACTAGAAAATCTAGAAGAAATGGATAAATTCCTCGACACATACACCCTCCCAAGACTAAACCAGGAAGAAGTTGACTCTCTGAAAAGACCAATAACAGGCTCTGAAATTGTGGCAGTAATCAATAGCTTACCAACCAAAAAGAGTCCAGGACCAGACGGATTCACAGCCGAATTCTACCAGAGGTACAAGGAGGAACTGGTACCATTCTTTCTGAAACTATTCCAATCAATAGAAGAAGAGGGAATCCTCCCTAACTCATGTTATGAGGCCAGCGTCATCCTGATACCAAAGCCTGGCAGAGACACAACCAAAAAAGAGAATTTTAGACCAATATCCTTGATGAACATTGATGCAAAAATCCTCAATAAAATACTGGCAAACCGAATCCAGCAGCACATCCAAAAGCTTATCCACCATGATCCAGTGGGCTTCATCCCTGGGATGCAAGGCTGGTTCAACATACGCAAATTAATAAATGTAATCCAGCATATAAACAGAACCAAAGAGAAAAACCACATGATTATCTCAATAGATGCAGAAAAGACCTTTGACAAAATTCAACAACTCTTCATGCTAAAAACTCTCAATAAATTAGGTATTGATGGGACGTATCTCAAAATAATAAGAGCTATCTATGACAAACCCACAGCCAATATCATACTGAATGGGCAAAAACTGGAAGCATTCCCTTTGAAAACGGGCACAAGACAGGGATGCCCTCTCTCACCACTCCTATTCAACATAGTGTTGGAAATTCTGGCCAGGGCAATTAGGCAGGAGAAGGAAATAAAGGGTATTCAATTAGGAAAAGAGGAAGTCAAATTGTCCCTGTTTGCAGATGACATGATTGTATATCTAGAAAACCCCATTGTCTCAGCCCAAAATCTCCTTAAGCTGATAAGCAACTTCAGCAAAGTCTCAGGATACAAAAGCAATGTGCAAAATCACAAGCATTCTTATACAACAATAACAGAAAAACAGAAAGCCAAATCATGAGTGAACTCCCATTCACAATTGCTTCAAAGAGAATAAAATACCTAGGAATCCAACTTACAAGGGAGGTGAAGGACCTCTTCAAGGAGAACTACAAACCACTGCTCAATGAAATAAAAGAGGATACTAACAAATGGAAGAACATTCCGTGCTCATGGGTAGGAAGAATCAATATCATGAAAATGGCCATACTGCCCAAGATAATTTATAGATTCAATGCCATCCCCATCAAGCTACCAATGACTTTCTTCACAGAATTGGAAAAAACTACTTTCAAGTTCATATGGAACCAAAAAAGAGCCCACATCGCCAAGTCAATCCTAAGCCAAAAGAACAAAGCTGGAGGCATCACACTACCTGACTTCAAACTATACTACAAGTCTACAGTAACCAAAACAGCATGGTACTGGTACCAAAACAGAGATATAGACCAATGGAACAGAACAGAGCCCTGAGAAATAACGATGCATATCTACAACTATCTGATCTTTGACAAACCTGAGAAAAACAATGTGGAAAAGCAATGTGGAAAGGATTCCCTATTTAATAAATGGTGCTGGGAAAACTGGCTAGCCACATGTAGAAAGCTGAAACTGGATCCCTTCCTTACACCTTATACAAAAATTAATTCAAGATGGATTAAAGACTTAAACGTTAGACCTAAAGCCATAAAAACCCTAGAAGAAAACCTAGGCATTACCATTCAGGACATAGGCATGGACAAGGACTTCATGTCTAAAACACCAAAAGCAATGGCAACAAAAGCCAAAATTGACAAATGGGATCTAATTAAACTAAAGAGCTTCTGCACAGCAAAAGAAATTACCATCAGAGTGAAAAGGCAACCTACAAAATGGGAGGAAATTTTTGCAACCTACTTATCTGACAAAGGGCTAATATCCAGAATCTACAATGAACTCAAAAAAATTGACAAGAAAAAAACAAACAACCCCATCAAAAAGTGGGCGAAGGACATGAGCAGACACTTCTGAAAAGAAGACATTTATGCAGCCAACAGACACATGAAAAAATGCTCACCATCACTGGCCATCAGAGAAAAGCAAATCAAAACCACAGTGAGATACCATCTCACACCAGTTAGAATGGCAATCATTAAAAAGTCAGGAAACAACAGGTGCTGGAGAGGATGTGGAGAAATAGGAACACTTTTACACTGTTGGTGGGACTGTAAACTAGTTCAACCATTGTGGAAGTCAGTGTGGTGATTCCTCAGGGATCTAGAACTAGAAATACCATTTGACCCAGCCATCCCATTACTGGGTATATACCCAAAGGACTATAAATCATGCTGCTATAAAGACACATGCACACGTATGTTTATTGCGGCACTATTCATAATAGCAAAGACTTGGAACCAACCCAAATGTCCAACAATGATAGACTGGATTAAGAAAATGTGGCACATATACACCATGGAATACTATGCAGCCATAAAAAGGATGAGTTCATGTCCTTTGTAGGGACATGGATGAAATTGGAAATCATCATTCTCAGTAAACTATTGCAAGAACAAAAAACCAAACACCGCATATTCTCACTCATAGATGGGAATTGAACAATGAGAGCACATGGACACAGGAAGGGGAGCATCACACTCTGGGAACTGTTGTGGGGTGGGGGGAGGGGGGAGGTATGGCATTGGGAGATGTACCTAATGCTAAGTGACGAGTTTGTGGGTGTAGCGCACCAGCATGGCACATGTGTACATTTGTGGCTGAGCTGCACATTTTGCATATGTACCCTGAAGCTTGGTGTATAGTAATAATGAAAATTAAAAAAATAGAAAATTTCCTTGAAACAAATGATAATTGAAACACAATATACCAAAACCTGTGGGATACAGCAAATGCAGTACTAAGAGGGAAGTTTGTAGCTCTAAAAGCCTACATGAAAAAAGAAGAAAAACCACAAATAAACAACTTAGGTATATATCTTAAAGAAGTAGAAAAGCAAGAACAAACCAAACCCAAAATTAGTAGCAGAAAATAAATAATAAGGACTAGAGCAGAAATAAATGACATTGAAATGAAGTGAACAGTACAAAATATCAATGAAAAAAAGTTGGTTTTTGAAAAACTAAACAAAATTGACAAACATTTATCTAGACTAAGAGAAAAAGAAGATTTAAATAAATAAAATCAGAGATGAAAAAGGAACATAATAGCTGATAACAGGAATTCAAAGGATCATTAGTGGGCACTATGAATGACTACATGCCATGAGTTGGAAAAATCTAGAAGAAATGGACAAATTCCTAGACACACAGAATTTACCAAGATTGAACCATGAAGAAATCTAAAACCTGAACAGTCCAATAATGAGTGACTAGATTGAAGTTGTAATAAAAATTCTCCCAGGAAATAAAGCCTGGGACTTGAATACTTCACTGCTGAATTCTACAAAACATGTAAAGAAGAACTAATACCAGTCCTACTAAAAATATTCTGAAGAATGGAGGAGGAGGGACTACTTCCAAACCCATTCTACAAGGCAGTGTATTACCCTGATACCAAAACCAGACAAAGACATCAAGAAAAGAAAACTACAGGTCAGTGTCTCTGATGAATATTGATGCAAAAATCTTCAACAAAATACTAGCAAACAGAATTCAACAGTAAATTTAAAAGATTATTCATTATGACCAAGTGGGATTTATCCCTGGGATACAAGAATGGTTCAAGATACACAAATCAATCAATGTGATACATCATAACAACAGAATGAAGGACAATAAACATATGAACATTTCTATTGATGCTGAAAAAGCATTTGATAAAATTTAACACCCCTTCATGGTAAAAACCTTCAAAAAAACTGAATATAGAAGGAACATAACTCAATATAATAACAGCCATGTATGACAGACCCACAGCTAGTATTGTACTTAATGGAGAAGAACTGAAAGTCTTTCCTCTAAGATCTAGAACATGACAAGTATGCCCACTTTCATTTTTATTCAACATAGTACTGGATGTTCTATCTAGAGCATGAGACAAGAGAAAGAAATAAAGGGCATCCAAATTGGAAAGAAAGAAGTCAAATTATCCTTGTTTGCCAATGATGTGGTCTTATATTTAGAAAAACCTAAAGACGCCATAAAAAACCTATTAGGATTGATAAAATCAGTAAACTTGCAGGAGGCAAAATCAACGTGCAAAAATCAGTAGCATTTTTATATGCCAACACTGAACAGTCTGAAAAAAAATTTTTAAAGTAGTTCCATTTACAGTAGCCACAAATAAAGTGAAGTACCTAAGAATTAAGCAAGGAAGTGAAAGAGCTCAATAATAAAGACTATAAAACACTGATGAAAGACATTGAAGAGGACACCAAAACATGGAAAGATATTCCTTGTTCATGGATTAGAAGAATCAATATTGTTTAAAATGTCCATACTACCTAAGCAATCTATATATTCATTGCAATCACTATCAAAATACCAATGACATTATTAACAGAAATTGAAAAACTAATTCCAAAATTTATATGGAACCATAAAAGACCAAGAATAGCCTAAGTTATCCTAAGCAAAAGAAACAAAACTGAAGGAATAGCATTCCCTTACTTCAAATTATACTACAGAACTATAGTAACCAAAACAGCATGAGAACTATAGTAAGCAAAACAGCATGAGAACTATAATAACCAAAACAGTATGGTACCAGCCTAAAACAGACACATAGACCAATGGAACAGAATAGAGAACCCAGAAACAATTCCACACATTTCCAGTGAACTCATTTTTGACAGAGGTGCCAAGAACATGCACTGGGAAAAGAATGCTTTTTTTTTCTTCAATGAATGCTGCAGCAAAAACTGGATATCTGTATGCAGAAGAATGAAACTAGACCCCTGTCTCTCACCATATACAAAAATCAAATCAAAATGGATTGAAGACTTAAATGTAAGACCTTGAACTATGTAACTACCACAAGAAAACACTAAGGAAATTCCCCAGGACATTCCTTTGGGTAAAAATTTATTGAGTAATAACAAGTGTAGGGAACCAAAGCAAAAATGGACAAATAGGATCACATCAAGTTAAAAAGTTTCTAGAAATTTTTTATGGAAATTTTTTTATTATTATTATACTTTAATTTTTAGGGTACATGTGCACAATGTGCAGGTTAGTTACATATGTATACATGTGTCATGGTGGTGTGCTGCACCCATTAACTCGTCATTTAGCATTAGGTATATTTCCTAAAGCTATCCTTCCCCCCTTCCCCCACCACACAGCAGTCCCCAGAGTGTGATGTTCCCCTTCCTGTGTCCATGTGCTCTCATTGTTCAATTCCCATCTATGAGTGAGAATATGCGGTGTTTGGTTTTTTGTTCTTGCGATAGTTTACTGAGAATGATGATTTCCAATTTCATCCATGTCCCTACAAAGACATGAACTCATCCTTTTTTATGGCTGCATAGTATTCCATGGTGTATATGTGCCACATTTTCTTAATCCAGTCTATCATTGATGGACTGGATTTGTGTCTCTATTTCCTTCAGTTCTGCTCTGATTTTAGTTATTTCTTGCCTTCTGCTAGCTTTTGAATGTGTTTGCTCTTGCTTTTCTAGTTCTTTTAATTGTGATGTTAGGGTGTCAATTTTGGATCTTTCCTGCTTTCTCTTGTGGGCATTTAGTGCTATAAATTTCCCTCTACACACGGCTTTGAATGTGTCCCAGAGATTCTGGTATGTTGCGTCTTTGTTCTCATTGGTTTCAAAGAACATCTTTATTTCTGCCTTCATTTCTTTATGTACCCAGTAGTCATTCAGGAGCAGGTTGTTCAATTTCCATGTAGTTGAGTGGTTTTGAGTGAGTTTCTTAATCCTGAGTTCTAGTTTGATTGCACTGTGGTCTGAGAGACAGTTTGTTATAATTTCTGATCTTTTACATTTGCTGAGGAGAGCTTTACTTCCAACTATATGGTCAATTTTGGAATAGGTGTGGTGTGGTGCTGAAAAAAATGTATATTCTCTTGATTTGGGGTGGAGAGTTCTGTAGATGTCTATTAGGTCTGCTTGGTGCAGAGCTGAGTTCAATTTCTGGGTATCCTTGTTAACTTTCTGTCTCGTTGATCTGTCTAATGTTGACAGTAGGGTGTTAAAGTCTCCCATTATTATTGTGTGGGAGTCTAAGTCTCTTTGTGAGTCACTCAGGACTTGCTTTATGAATCTGGGTGCTCCTGTATTGGGTGCATATATATTTAGGATAGTTAGCTCTTCTTGTTGAATTGATCCCTTTACCATTATGTAATGGCCTTCTTTGTCTCTTTTGATCTTTGTTGGTTTAAAGTCTGTTTTATCAGAGACTAGGATTGCAACCCCTGCCTTTTTTTGTTTTCCATTTGCTTGGTAGATCTTCCTCCATCCTTTTATTCTGAGCCTATGTGTGTCTCTGAACGTGAGATGGGGCTCCTGAATACAGCACACTGATGGGTCTTGACTCTTTGTCCAGTTTGCCAGTCTGTGTCTTTTAATTGGAGCATTTAGTCCATTTACATTTAAAGTTAATATTTTTATGTGTGAATTTGATCCTGTCATTATGATGTTAGCTGGTTATTTTGCTTGTTAGTTGATGCAGTTTCTTCCTAGCCTCAATGGTCTTTACAATTTGGCATGATTTTGCAGTGGCTGGTACCGGTTGTGCCTTTCCATGTTTAGTGCTTCCTTCAGGAGCTCTTTTAGGGCAGGCCTGGTGGTGACAAAATCTCTCAGGATTTGCTTGTCTGTAAAGGATTTTATTTCTCCTTCACTTATGAAGCTTAGTTTGACTGGATTTGAAATTCTGGGTTGAAAATTCTTTTCTTTAAGAATGTTGAATATTGGCCCCCACTCTCTTCTTGCTTGTAGAGTTTCTGCTGAGAGATTCGCTGTTAGTCTGATGGGCTTCCCTTTGTGGGTAACCCAACCTTTCTCTCTGGCTGCCCTTAACATTTTTTCCTTCATTTCAACTTTGGTGAATCTGACAATTATGTGTCTTGGAGTTGCTCTTCTCGAGGAGTATCTTTGTGGCGTTCTCTGTATTTCCTGAATCTGAATGTTGGCCTGCCTTGCTAGATTGGGGAAGTTCTCCTTGATAATATGCTGCAGAGTGTTTTCCATCTTGGTTCCATTCTCCCCGTCACTTTCAGGTACACCAGTCAGACGTAGGTTTGGTCTTTTCACATAGTCCCATATTTCTTGGAGGCTTTGTTCGTTTCTTTTTATTCTTTTTTCTCTAAATTTCCCTTCTCGCTTCATTTCATTCATTTCATCTTCCATCACTGATACCCTTTCTCCCAGTTGATTGCATCGGCTCCTGAGGCTTCTGCATTCTTCATGTAGTTCTCGAGCCTTGGCTTTCAGCTCCATCAGCTCCTTTAAGCACTTCTCTGTATTGGTCATTCTAGTTATACATTCTTCTAAATTTTTTTCAAAGTTTTCAACTTCTTTGCCTTTGGTTTGAATTTCCTCCTGTGGCTCGGAGTAGTTTGATCGTCTGAAGTCTTCTCTCAAGTCGTCAAAGTCATTCTCCGTCCAGCTTTGTTCCATTGCTGGTGAGGAGCTGCTTTCCTTTGGAGGAGGAGAGGTGCTCTGCTTTTTAGAGTTTCCAGTTTTTCTGCTCTCTTTTTTCCCCATCTTTGTGGTTTTATCTACTTTTGGTCTTTGATGATGGTGATATACAGATGGGTTTTTGGTGTAGATGTCCTTTCTATTTGTTAGTTTTCCTTCTAGCAGACAGGACCCTCAGCTGCAGGTCTGTTGGAGTTTGCTAGAGGTCCACTCCAGACCCTGTTTGCCTGGGTACCAGCAGCGGTGGCTGCAGAACAGTGGATTTTCGTGAACCACGAATGCTGCTGTCTGATCGTTCCTCTAAAAGTTTTGTCTCAGAGGAGTACCCGGCCACGTGAGGTGTCAGTCTGCTCCTACTGGGAGGTGCCTCCCAGTTAGGCTGCTCGGGGGTCAGGGGTCAGGGACCCACTTGAGGAGGCAGTCTGCCCGTTCTCATATCTCCAGCTGCGTGCTGGGAGAACCACCACTCTCTTCAAAGCTGTCAGACAGGGACATTTAAGTCTGCAGCGGTTCCTGCTGTATTTTTGTTTGTCTGTGCCCTGCCCCCAGAGGTGGAGCCTACAGAGACAGGCAGGCCTCCTTGAGCTGTGGTGGGCTTCACCCAGTTCGAGCTTCCAGGCTGCTTTGTTTACCTAAGCAAGCCCGGGCAATGGCGGGCGCCCCTCCTCCAGCCTCGCTGCCACCTTGCAGTTTGGTCTCAGACTGCTGTGCTAGCAATCAGCAAGACTCCGTGGGCGTAGGACCCTCCGAGCCAGGTGTGGGATATAACCTCCTGGTGCTCCGTTTTTTAAGCCCGTTGGAAAAGCGCAGTATTGGGGTGGGAGTGACCCGATTTTCCAGGTGCCGTCTGTCACCCTTTCTTTGACTAGGAAAGGGAACTCCCTGACCCCTTGTGTTTCCCGAGTGAGGCAATGCCTCGCCCTGCTTTGGCTCATGCACAGTGCACTGCACCCACTGTCCTGTGCCCACTGTCTGGCCCTCCCTAGTGAGATGAACTCGGTACCTCAGATGGAAATGCAGAAATCATTCATCTTCTGCGTCTCTCATGCTGGGAGCTGTAGACTGGAGCTCTTCCTATTCGGCCATCTTGGCTCATCCCTTCTGGTTATTCTTGATTACTTTTTCATATAACCTTCAAAATCAACTTGTCTAACTCCAGAAAATATCATAAAAAAAGAATGATCTTGTCATTTGCAACAACGTGGATGGAACTGGAGGTTATTATGTTAAGTGAAACAAGCCAGGCACAGAAAGACAAACAACACATGTTCTCACTTATTTGTGGAATCTAAAAATCAAAGCAATTGAACTCATGGAAATAAGAGGGTAGAAGAATGGTTACTAGAGGCTAGGAAGGGTAGTGGTGGGGTTGGTAGGGTAGTGATAGTTAATGGGTACAAAAAATTTAATTAGAAAGAATGAATAAAACCTAGTATTTGCTAGCACAACAGGGTAGCTATAGTGAATAAAAATTGAATTGTACATTTTAAAATAATGAAAACAATATAATTAGACGATTTGTGACCCAAAGAATCAGTGCTTTAGGGGATGAATACACCAGTTTTCATGTGATTATTATACATTGTATCCCTGTATCAAAACATCTCATGTACCCCATAAATATATAAGCCTACTATGTATCCACAAAAATTAAAAAGTGATAACATGTATGTTTTGCTATGTGGCAAATATTTTCTTCTAGTTTAATATTGGTTTTTGATTTATTTTGTTTAGTCTTTGCATATAGTGTCTCTTGCTTTGCAGAAGACTTATCTTCTTTATGTAGTTAAATTGATCAATGTTTTTCTTTTATTTCTGGGTTTAGACTCTCCAGACTCTCCACACTTCCAAGTTACAAATGAACTTACCATATTTTCTTCTAGTACTAGTATGCTTTTTTAAATTTAGTTCTTTAATCCATTTGGAGTTTAAGTTGACTTAAGGCATTAGGTTTCTATCAGTCCAAGTTTTAAAAATACGTCTTTTCCCTAGGTATTTGTGATACTACCTTTTTTATATAATAACTTTCCATATGTAGCTGACCTATTTTGTGGCTTTCTTAATTGTTTCATTTATCTTTCCTAATCTTCATGTGTCAATACCATACCACTTTTATTATCTTTTTATAAATGTTTAATTGCTTGAAGAATTATATGCCTCTTTGCACTTTTTAAAAAGTTTTTTTCTGGTTATTCTTGGATTGCTTTTCCATATAACCTTTAAAATAAACTTGCTTAAGTCCAAAAGAAAAGTTTTAATTTTTACTGGGAAACTGTTAACTGTATGTGTTAGTTTAATGTGTATTATTATCTTAATAACGTTGAGTAGTCCTGTCTAAGAACATAAGATGTCCTTTCATTAGTTCAGTCTAGTTTTTTATATTTAGTAGTTGCTTAAAATACCTTTAAGCACTTTCCTGAAGTTTTCCTCACGTAGATTCTGCATGTTTCTTGTTAGATTTATCTGTAGTGCTTTCTGATACACAAACACACACAGACAGCTACTTTAGCATGAATATACATCCTGTGTTTCTATATTAAGTAAGATTCTGGATTTGGGGCTTAGGCTTATGTTTTTTTTTTTTATTTTGCCAATAGCTTTTTTTTCTTGTGAGGTAATTTTGATGAATCAGTAATTTGGGAGAGAGTGATTCTTAGCATCTATGGGAATGATTATTAATTTTTATTCATTTTTGTTTGCATTATTGTTGCAAAAAGGCATGCAACATTAAATTTATCCTCTCAACAGTTTCCAGGTGTACAATACAATATTGTCAACCACATGCACATTGTTGTGCAACAGACCCTTGTCCTGTCTCTCACATTCCCTAAACAACAATTTCCTACTTGCCACTCCCCCCAGCCCTTGGCCATTACCATTTTACCTTCTGTTTCTATATTCTACTTATATACCTAGTAGGTGAAATCATGTGGTATTTGTCTTTTTTGTGATGGCTTGTTTCACTTAGCGTAATGTCCTTAAGGTTCATCCACATTGTAGTATATAACAAGATTTCCTTCTTTTTGATTGCTGAATAGTATTCAATTGTATGTGTATACCATATTTTCTTTATCCATTCTTTCATTGGTGATCATTTAGGTTGTTTCTGACTCCTGGCTATTGTGAATAATGCTGCAATGAACATAAGTATGCAAATATCTCTTCTATTAGATATATACTCACAAGTTATATTGCTGCATTATATGGTAGTTCTATTTTTATTTTTTGACAAATCTTCATACCATTTTCCGTAGTTGCTGCACCATTTTACATTTCCACCAGCAGTGCAAAAAGATTCCAGTTTTTCTACATCCTTGCCAATATTTATTATTGTTTGTTTTTTCTGACAGTGGTCACCCTAAGAAGTGTGAGGTGATATTTCATTTTGATATAGATCTTTTTAAATGGTGAATTTTACTAATGGATTTTGTGATTTGGACCATCTTAGCATTCCTATAATAAATTCCACCAAGTCTTGATGTGTTATGATTCTTTGCTCTTCTTTTTATTCTGTTCTTTTAAAAAAATTCAATACTTTTTTTTAAGTATGAGGTTTTCGTATTGGTATTCATAAGTGAGGTTTTCCTGTAGAGAGATAATTTGTGTATATGTGTGTGCAGTCTTTATCAGATTTTGATATTGATGTTATAACAGATACACAAAAGTTTTTTAATGTACATACAGGCAAAAATTCAGGCTATTTGAAAGCCTTCTTGAAACTTGAATCTTTTGCTGCTTCTCTATCCCAATTTCACTGCTTTATTTCAGATCATAATCACTTCATACCTAGATTATTCAGTTAATCATCTAACTGACTTGATTTCATCGTCTCACTTCTCTTTAATTCATCCTTAGGTGACATCATGGACAATCTAAAATGTACCTCCATTAATGTTTAGAAATATTTACACATTCTTTTCTCTCTATCCCATATGTTAGTTTTTCATCTTGTCTCTGAAAATTGTTTGTTTATTCATCATTCAAAACGTACTCTCTATACTTATGTTTTCTCTATAAATTGTCACCAAATCTCTTTGCCTGGGGTTCATCACACTTAGCTGCCTACTACTTTTGTATCTTCTATGATGTCACATCTTATTTTGTGACTTCAGCAAATGTATATCTTTCTCCACTACAAGGTTCTGAACACTTTGAGGGCTCTGACCATGTGTTTCTAATAACTATCACAGTGCCTTACATAAAGTAATTACTCAATAAGTGTTTTTTTTTAGTTTTCTTTTTTTTTAAAATTTTTACCACAAGTTATTGGGGTAAAGGTGGTATTTGGTTACATGGGAAAGTTCTTTAGTGGTGATTTGTGAGACTGGTGCACCCATCACCCGAGCAGTATACACTGCACCATATTTGTAGTCTTTTATCCCACTTCCTCCTCCCACTCTTCCCCCCAAGTTCCCAAAGTCCATTGTATCATTCTTATGCCTTTGCATCTTCATATCTTAGTTCCCTCGTATCAGTGAGAACATACGATGTTTGGTTTTCCATTCCTCAGTTATTTCACTTAGTCATTGCAAATGCTGTTAATTCCTTCCTTTTTATGGCTGCATTTTTATTCTATCATATATATATATGTGTGTATATATATGTGTATATATCACACATAGATGTGTATATATCACATATAGATGTGTATATATCACATATAGATGTGTATATATCACATATATGTATACATATATATATATATACACACACACCACAGTGTCTTCATCCACTCGTTGATTGATGGGCATTTGGGTTGGTTCCATTATTTTGCAGTTGTGAATTGTGCTGCTATAAACGTGTGTGAAAGTATCTTTTTTGAATTTTTTGAATAATGATTTCTTTTCCTCTGGGTGGATACCCAGTAGTGGGACTGCTGGACCAAATGGTAGTTCTACTTTTAGTTCTTTAAGGAATTTCTATGCTGTTTTCCATAGTGGCTGTACTAGTTTACATTCCCACCAGCAATGTAGAAGTGTTCCCTGTTCACCACTCCCATGCCAACATCTACAGTTTTTGATTTTTTGATTATGGCCATTCTTGCAGGAGTAAGGTGGTATCACATTGTGGTTATGATCTGCATTTCCCCGATCATTAGTGATATTGAGCATTTTTTCATGTGTTTGTTGGCCATTTGTGTATCTTCTTTTGAGAATTGTCTATTCATGCCCTTAGCCCACTTTTTGATGAGATTGTTTGTTTTTTCTTACTGATTTATTTGAGTTCCTTGTAAATTCTGGATATAAGTCCTTTGTCAGATGTATAGATTGTGAAGATTTTCTCCCACTTTGTGGGTTGTCTGTTTACTTTTCTGACTGTTCCTTTTGCCATGCAAAAGCTCTTTAGTTTAATTAGGTCCCAGCTATATATTTGTTTCTATTGCATTTGCTTTTGGGTTCTTGGTCATGAAATCCTTGCCTAAGCCAATGTCTAGAAGGGTTTTTCCCACGCTATCTTCTAGACTTTTTATAATTTCAGGTCTTAGGTTTAAGTCCTTAATCAATCTTGAGTTGATTTTTGTCTAAGGTAAGAGATGAGGATCTAGTTTCATTCTCCTATATGTGGCTAGCTAATTAGCCCAGTACCATTTGTTGAAAAGGGTATCTTTTCCCCACTTTATGTTTTGTTTGCTTCGTTGAAGATCAGTTGGCTGTAAGTATTTGGGTATATTTCCGGGTTCTCTATTCTGTTCCATTGGTCTATGTGCCTATTTTTATACCAGTACCATGCACATCCCATGCTCATGGATGGGTAGAATCAATATTTTGAAAATGACCATACTGCCAAAAGCAATCTACGAATTCAATGCAATTCCCATGAAAATACCACCATCATTCTTCACAGATTTAGAAAAAACAATTCTAAAATCTATATGGAACCAAAAAAGAGCCCACATAGCCGAAGCAAGACTAAGCAAAGATAACAAATCTGGACACATCACACTACCTGATTTCAAACTATACCATAAGGCCATGGTCACCAAAACAAGTGTTTAATTGTACTTATTTTCATTTGCATGCCCTTTCCTGTACTGTTGAAGGTGAGAACATTCATTCAATGGACAAATTTCTTCCCTTCTGATCACTGTGGATTTATAGTACTTATGGACTGAATGAAACTTATTGGGGTGAAATGCCCTTAAATTATGTGTTAGTAGTAATATTCTACCCTTCACTTTTGTGCACTCTACTTTCGTTGTCAGGGAGAAACCTTCTTTGTGGGGGTATAAATTTCCTTCTAGAATGATGAAATAAGGATATCAGAGTTCAGCTAAGTTCTCTCTGCCTCTCAGCTGACTGAAGCTAGATTCTGTTACAGAGAGCATCAGTCCTGGCCTGAGGTACTCATGGTTTATTGCATATAGTAGGGCATGTGATTTGGTATGTGTTGTTTCATGTTCTGCAGCCTTTTGCTTCTCTTGATAGCAGGCCCATTTTCATAAACAAGGGAACAGGAGTGGTTGAAGCTACGGTTGCTCTTTATCATTTATACATAGTAGGGATTCATGACCTACATCTCAATCCCATTTTAAAACTCTACTTGCAATTGTAAAATAACAATATTAAGCAGATAATGAAAATGTATCAAACTGGATGCTTTGAATAGATTTTATTCGCATTGTTTGATTGCACAGTAAACTTTCATTTACTAGATTGGCAAATGTCTGATGCCTTAGGACTTAATAACTTGTTTTTCTCTTCCTTCCCTCAGGTTAACACTTTAAATTGTTAGTTCATAAAATATAATTCATATGTTGGAAAAATCAATCCAACTTTCTCTATTCTGTTTTATTCACTTACGTTATACACCCTTATTTCATTTCTAGCTGCAAATCTTTTAAGGGTAAGATAGACCCATAAATCCTGTCAGAATTGTAAGGTGCCAAGTATCCACAATTTTAACTAATTTTGGTGCATTTTAAAGTGTTTTGTGTTGTTAGCTAAATTTGTTTTATCAGCAGATATCTTCTGCCTGGCATATGTATGTTGTAGAGTATTCATAAATACCATTATTCATGTATTAAACCTTTATTTTCAGCTCTTGATTCTGCACAGAGTAGTCGGTCTACTAGTTACTCTCCAAGACCAACAGACAGCTGTTTCAGTTCTAGTTCAGATTTGGTAAGTGATGCTTGTTTCACATATTAATACATGCTATATTAATAATTATTTGTTTTTCTCATAGTTTACCTTTACCTTATAAAAATGTTGAGTCAATTAAATAGTGGAAGTAAAAATTAATATAAACAAAAAGGTAAAAAATTAAAAAAAGTACAACATTTAAAAATGTAGAAAATAAAAATGTAAATAAAAATGTCCATGAGTACCATTTTTCACATTTGTAAAAATGCATTTATTGCCATTTACAAAACACCTTTTATCCTTTTATCAAGATACATTATATACATACATATATACATATATATGTATATGTATACACACATACATACACACACATTATGTGTGTACAGTTTATCATTGAACAATGCAGGGGTTAGGGATGCTGTCCAGTCAGAAATCTGAATAAAATATTTGACTCCGCCAAACTTAACTACTAATAGCCTACTGTTGGCCAGAATCCTTACTGATAACATAAACAGTTGATTAACACATATTTTGTATGTTGTATATATTATATACTATATTTATACAATAAAGTAAGCTAAAGAAAAGAAAATGTTACTAAGAAAATCTTAAGGAAGAGAAGATATATTTACTATTCATTAAGTAGGAATAGATCATCATAAATCATCATAATCCTCATCATCTTCATGTTGAGTAGGCCGAGGAGGAGAAGGGAGAGGCAGAGTTGGTCTTGCTGTTTCATTGGTAGCAGAGGCAGAAGAGGTGGAGGAAGTAGAATGGTGGGCAGGAGAGGCAGGCACACTTGGTGTAACTTTATGGAAATACATCGTTATTTCTGTCTGACTTTTGATTTTTCGTTTCTCTAAAAATGTTTTTATATGGTACCAATCCTTCTTCTACTGTTTACTTTAGCTTCAGAGCCTGTATCATAGAAAGGTCTATGTCATAAAGAAATCAAAATAGGTCTTGAGTAATCAACACTTCTGCCAGATTGTCTAAAGTCAGATTTTTCTGGCACTGCTTCTTTTATGTCTTCTTGCTTGTTGTCTGTACCTGGTTGTTAAGTACTCATTTCCATCAAGTTGTCTTCTGTTAATTCCTCTGGAGTGGTATCTATTAGCTCTTTAATTTTTCTAAGCTCCATATCTTGAAACCCTTTACCTTTCACCTTCTTTGCCATATCCACAGTCTCTTTCATGATTTTCTTGATTAGCTCTTGTAAATCCTATGAAGTCATGTTTAACATCTACAACAGTTTTCTCCTGCAGGGATTTCTTTTCCAAGTCTTGATGACATTCATGGCTTTTTCTATAACAGTAATGGCATGTTCAATGGTATAATCCTTCCAGACTTTTATGATGTTCTCTCTCTTGGGTTCTCTCCCATCGCATTGACCATCCTTTCCATAGAGCACAATGTATAATGAACCTTAAAGGTCACTGTGACTCCCTAATCTAGAGGCTGAATTAGAGATGTTGTGCTTCAAAACATGTAAACTATTTTGATGCCTTCGGTGTTGAACTGATGGGATTCTGGGTGGCCAGGGGCATTAGCAATATCAGAATAACTTTAAAAGGCAGTCCCTTACTGGCAAAGCACTTACCGACTTTAGGGACAAAGCACTGATGGAATCAATTCAGAAAAAGAGTTTTTGTTTTCCAGGTTTTCTGGTTGTATTACCGAGAAACTGGCAATTGGTGTTTATCTTTCCCTTCAAAACGAGGGTGAGCAGCTTTATAAATAAGGGCAATCTTGGTCATAAACCTGACTGCATTTGCACAAAACAGTAGAGTTAGCCTATCCCATCCTGCCTTAAATCCTGGTGCTTGCTTCCCTTCCTAATAAATATCCTATGTGACATTTTTTTTTTCCTGGAATAGGGCACTTTTGTCTCCATTAAAAACTTGTTTAGGCAGATATCCTTTTTCTTCAGTGATTTTCTTTAAAGGCATCTGGGAATGTGTCTGCTGCTTCTTGGTCTGCAGAAGCTGCTTGCCCTATTACCTTGATATTTTTTAAGCCAAAGCTGTTTCTAAAATTATCAAACCATCCTTTGCTGACATTAAATTCTCTAGCATTAGATCCTTCAGCTTCCTTTTGCTTTAAGTTGTCATATAATGGCTTCACTTTTTCTCAAATCACATTAGCATCTAAAAGTATGCCTTTGTCATAGCAATCCTGCATCCACATAAAAGCTACATTTTTAATACAACATAAAAAGGTATTTCACAAAAGTACATTTTCCTTCACAAGTTTCCTTTTCTTTCTTTTTTAAAAGAACTGTACTTAGATTTAGCTTTTGCTTGTGTATATGTAAACTCATGCAAATGAGGCCTTAGAAAGGAAGAGATGACTGTCCTTTAATAGCATGTTCTCAACACTATATTACAGTGTTCTTTATTTGTTAACTAGTTCCATTCCCTGAAAGAAAAGAGCAAATAATGCATTTCTAAGGGATCCTGCTTATAATTACATTTTAAATGTATATGCATAAACACATTATAATAAGTACTTATGAACAAAGGTAAGAAATATCACTTAGCCAGGCATATTGGTTCATGCTTATAATCCCAGCATTTTGGGAGACTGAGGTGGGCAATTGCTTGAGCCCAGCAGTTCGTGACCAGCCTGGACAACATGGCAAAAACGAATACAAAAAATTAGTCAGACGTGGTGGCGTGTGCCTATGCTCCCAGTTACTGGAGAGGCTGAGGTGGGAGAATCACCTGAGCTTGGGAGGTTGAGGTCACAGTGAGCCATGATTGTGCCACTGCACTCCAGCCCAGGCAATGGAGTGAGACCCTGTCTCAAAAAAATTAAAAAAAAAAATCACCAATGGCATGTTATCAACACTAGATTACAAGTTTGTCTATTTGTTAAACTGTTCAATTCTCTGAAAGAGTATAACTCAAATTGCATCACTAAAGAAGCACGTTTAGATTTACCTTTTATTTTTTATTGATGTATAATATTTGTACGTATTTAATTGGGTATATATGATGTTTTGTTACATGACTCAAATGTGTAATGATCAAGCCAGAATATTTAGGATATCCATCACCTGAAGTATTTATTTCTCTGTGTTCAGACCATTTTAAGATGTATCTACTAGCTATTTTGAAATATACATTTTCCAGTGTCAATCAGCTAAAGCCTATACCCCTTTTTATATTTAGTTTTTTATATTAACTTTGTATTTTTAACTTGAATAATCAATATTTTATATAAAATTTTCATTAAAAGAATATTTTCATTAATTCAGTAATTAAAAGATAAATTTTTCAAGAAGTTTGAAAAATTTATGCTTAGAAAATTGAAATCTAGACCTATTAAAAAGTTCTTAAAAAAAAGTTCTTAAAGGTTGTCTTTTTATATAACAGTTGAGATATGTATTGCTTATGTATTGCTACTTAACTTTTCTTTGTCTGTTTAATTTCCTATTACCTGATGCTCTTCTTAAGTTATGTTATCTTCTTAAGATTATATATATATATATATTTCATTGGACTGGGCCCATAAAAACCATACAAGTAGTTATTTTTTACTTAATGAATCAATAAATAATTGAACAAGTTATATGTGTTAGCTGTTTCCTTCGAAGGTACTGCTTCTAGTCTACTCTTTTTAAGTGGAGGAAGTATGCTGTATATCATTTCATCTGTTGAAAGGGTAGACAGATGATAGAGCCTGTGATTATACGGACTAATAAAAGACAAAATTTCCCTTCTCCTTTTTACCTCTTTTGCATTTTTATTACAAAGATTATTATTGTTACTGCTATTTTAGAATTCATAGCCTCCTGGGAGGTATGGCAGATTATTGGTTGAAGACTCTTTGATGATATACCTGCTTTGATTTGTAACTTGCCAAACTCTTTTCTGTATTTAGAAATTTTCTATAGTTGGGATTTTAAGAATATATTCTTTGAAGTGATTGAATGCATTTTTAAAATGTAAGCATCGTTTATAGCAAAATTCATAATTTCTTTTTAGCCATCTGAAGATGAAGATCAAATATCACAGCAAATTGAAGATTCAAATAGGATGACCATCAAAACCAAGGAAAAAATGAACAATTTTTATGTAGAAAGGATGGCAAAACTTTCAGGTGACAGGATTGTTAAAAACAATGACAAAATTCACAAACAGAATGAGAATTTCTACCAGTTCTCAGTGAAAAATAATACAGATCAGTTTCCACAGTCGCAGTGCAACTCAGCCCACATTTTGCAAAACAAAACCAATGATAACTGCATTCTGCAGGCTACAAGATGTGATGCAGGGATACAAACAGACAGTGAATCTATAATGGAGGAAAAATTAGATGCTGCCATACAATGTGATCTAATTTCAAAATGTACATGTAGAAGTGATGTTTCTCTTTGCGACCTTGAAAGGTGCAGTGGAAATATAAAGGCAGATACCACTGGAGGGCAGGAAATCCTTAAGAACAACTAATATTCTAAAATCTCAACCTAGGATGTAGAATTTCACTTGCCCTTAGAAAACAATAGTAAATGTTGAAAATTTCATTAACATGATAAGAAATGAGAAAAAGTAGCTAAGCATAAGCTGACAGTGTTCAGAGTGTATATTCACGGTTCATGTTAAAACATTTTAATATTATTAATGTATGTATTTAATTTGTATGTAGCCATTTCCTTAATAGCTTTGGTGTATGGTAGAGTTTTTAGAAAATAATATGTTTGTAAATTTACTAGCATTTTTATGTGATTATTCAGTATATTATAATGATATGCTGTTATTTATGGGTTAAAATATGCTTAGTTGCTTCCTTCCTTGTTGCATTTATTTTAATATTCTTTGCAGTTGCATTTTCTGGCAAAAGTTCTCTTTCAAGATATTTAAGATAGAAAATAATACCTAATATATTTTATGTCCTCATTATAATAATTTTGTTAGCTACTTCTCTTTAATATTACAGTCCTGTTTAAAAATTCTAGCATTAATTTGTAGATAACACATATCTTTTCTATTTGCATAACATGGTTTTTTTGTTGGTGCTATTAATTCAAAGGAAAATGTTCTGTAGGATTAAAAGATGTTTTAATGTTTTTATAAAAGAATTGTTTGAAATTAAAAAAATGATTTGTGTTACTAATTTTAGTGTTGCTGAGATTCTTTTCATAAATATTATAACAAGATTTCCTATTCTAAAATATAGGCTTTGTTTCTAAGACAACGCTTATTTTGTATAAAGATTTTAAATGTTTGTACTCTAAAATTGACACTTGTTTTGATATATTTCAAGGTACACAGCAGAGGGCATTCTAGTATCTAACTGAACCCAAAATAAAATTGTTAGAGGTTTCTTTGCCTTTAAAGAAAAAAATGGTTTCATGTTACATTTTTATACACAGATGTATCACTCAAGAGTTTGTGTTGCAGAGGTGATTTGAGGCATTGCAATTTGGAGACACCAACAGCTAAAGTTTAAATAGTAGCAGTCTTCAGGTTTTTAGCTAGTTTTAGGAAGTTATTTTTGCCATCTTACAAAGCACAATAAGCTCCTAAGTATTTTCTTCCAGTTTAATGATCAACTCATGAAAGGGGAATATAATTATCTGATATATGTATGTTGATAGTTTTTCAAAAGGCCAGATTTTATCCTGATACTAAATGAAAGGTATTCCATTGTGGATTGGTTATCCTGAGCATTATTTTGCAAAAATATTGCATACTATACCAGTGAAGACTGATACATAGAAAAAGAAGACTATAATGATGACAGTAGAATAAACTTGAGCTGTGAATTTTGGGTTGGTTTCAAATATCAAGTCAACTGATTTTTTTTCCAAATATGCATCTAAGTCTAGCAATATTGAAAGTACATTAATTATGAAAGTACACACCTAGTTCTGTTTTTATCAATATCATAATGTAGCAGTTAAGCTCTGTAAGATGAAGAATTTCAGGGCTTTAAAAAAATGCAGTGACCACTTACAGTGAGAGCAGAGTAAGGTGCAATGCAGTAAAGAATTTAATCTTGCCCCAAAAGCGGTATTGCCTTTGCTCTTGGCTTCTGGGAGGTAACCTCCAAGCCCTTGGAATGTCATGGCTAGTGAGTGTCTTTATTTGCCTAGGAAGCTTGGCCCAATTTAGGTAGTAACAATATGATTTAGGATGGAGACGTTGAGTAAAGCAATAACAGCTTGCCTTCCTAAGGGGTCAGAAACTGAGATTGGATAGTCAGCCACACCGCTGTGATTGAGACCCAGTAAAGACTTTGAATACCAAGGCTCAGGTGAGCTTCCCTGGTTGGCAATACTTCATGTGAATTGTCAGTCATTGCCAGGAAAGTAATGCTGTCCATGACTCCATGAGAGAGGATGACTGAAAGCTCCCCGTTTGTTACTTTCCTAGACTCTGTCCGATGTGTTCCTTCTCTTGGTTGATTTTAACTGGTATCCTTTTACTATAATAAACTATAACTGTGAATATAATATCTTTCAGTGTGTTCTGTGAGTCCTTTTAACGAATTACCAAATCTGAGGGTGATCTTGGAACTCACAGACTTGCTGTTGGTGTCAGAAGTAAAGGCAGTTTTATGGTCTATTCCCTAACTTCACAGTTGCTAATTCTTTAGATGCTTTAAGGAGATAAATATTTTCAGAGTGGAAAGTGAGTATGGATTTGCAAAATAAGCCATCTTATGTAATTATAACATACTTCTCAAAATGCATTACTGGTTTGGGCTTTCTCTTGATGAAACTGTTTGATGAAAATATAAATAAAAAGCAATTGAAATAAACATTGTTTTCATTCCATGTTTGTAATTTAATGTTTATAAAGCAGAGTAAATCCTAGCTAAGTTCTACCCAGATGAAAAAAAATGAAAATTTAATGATTCTGCACACATTTCTAATGTAAACTGCCAATCAGAGTGACTTCAGATAAGATACTATACATTCAGTAAGGGACAATGCTATACAGTATTGGGCTGGAGTTGGTGTTTAACCATATTTGTGAAACAGTACATTTTTTTGGTCCACAACTCTAGGAAGTTTCCATCTGTAATAAGATGAGAGGCTATCTTTACGGGTAGTTTCATGTAATTTACTTTTAAAGCACATATAACAATTGTGATTTATTTATAATTTCTTGGTTAATTGTTTATTTTCCTCCATGACAATATAGCAATGTAGCAAATGCTATCTGTGCCCAGCTCACATTTCTTGGGCATCCCTCATTTTCATACATACCAGCCTGACTTGCAGCTGCCAGTGCATGACTCGTTTCCCGAGGGGTGTCTTTTGGCTGCAGATACCTCTTCTGCCTAGGAGGAGGCAGAGGAAGTACCAGAGTGTTAATGCTGTTTGAGCGCAGTCGTTTTAAACAATAACTGATGGGAATTGGTTAAATACTCCTCCCTTGCCTCTTGGGTGGGATAAGTCTTTGAAAGTGTGTTCTACACCTCTGCTTACTCAAAGTATCCACTGACCAGTAACAGTAGCAACAATATTGGTTGGGAACTGGTTAGTAATTAAAATTTGTGGAACCCACCCCCAATTACTGAATCAGAATCTCAAGCAGTAGGTCCTGGGAATCTGTAGGGTGATGTCTGTGCCCTCTCATGTTGGAAAACACTATTCCTGCCGAGTTCCTCAGAAGGATTAACCTTCAGTTGCTCACAATGGTAACTTGCTTAATAACCAACACTTTCCTTTTCCCATCTGTCTCACTCCCCACTTCTATGTGTTTCTTGAAATCATACCCCAAAACAAACTATATGTACTTGAATCCTTGTCTCATTGTTTGTTTCTGGGGCAAGTCAAATTAAGACAGGCAGAGATTATGACAAGTGGATGGATGAATTGGCTTTATCGGTATAACTAAAAGGTTAACATTGCTAATTTTTGTAGTTTTACCATTCTCTAGTCTCAGATTTCCATTTCTGCCATCTGCTGAAAATTTAATATGTGGGCGAAGTGGCATGTTAGATACAGGTGAAGAGAGAATTTGTGAAGCGAAATATATATAAGCATAAATTATCCAGAATGCCAGAAGAGAAAAAGGAATAGAAAATATGAAACAGCGTTAATTAAACAATAAGAAGGACAGTGTGAGAAGCTTAATGTGTTTAATTGAAGATCAACAGTATAGGAGAGAGAGAGAATAGAGGCATAATTTGAAGAGATAATAGCTGAGAATTTTTCCAGAATGGATCTATTATATAATCCACAGATTCATGAAGACCAGCAATTTCCAAGTGGGATTAAAAAAAATGAAATCTATATTCTAGTCCCAACATAACAAAATGACAGAGCCTCAAAGTCAAATGAAAAACATGAAAGCCACTGAAGAGAAAAAGACTACATTCTTAGAAAAGACAGTTACAGTGTCATATGACTTACTAACGACAATGATGTGGGCTAAAAGACAGTGCAATAATACCTTCCAAATGCTGACAGAAAATAATTGTCATTCCAAAATTGTGTTCCCAGCCCTACAGCTGTAACAGTGTTTGAAATCACAAAACTAGCCACTGCTAGCATGAAGGATCTGTTCTGTAGGATTTGGTGACATATTTAGGGTCTTTATATTGTATATAGATAAGTGCTTTCTTTTTGACTGTAGGAAAAGTTTTTCTTGATTGTATCCCTGTTTGCTTTTCAACCCATATGCTCAACTATTTTCCTATTTCTCATATGTCTTTAGGCCTTCTTATAGACTTCATAGCACTTGAAATGGCTTTAGCCACAGGCATTTGTTTTATTTCGCAGTACTGTCTCTGTTGGTCTACAATATGTATTCCTTTATGCCTGTTGCTCAGGAGGTACCACGTGTTTTCTCATTTCCTTCAAAAGGCTTTATTTCAAGCTTCTCTTTAATACTTAATACTTTCTGTGTCATGCACATTTCAAAATCAGGACACATAGATATTTTAGGATGTCGACTGACTGTATTTATTCATGTATATTTTATATATGTATAATATATATAATAACCTACATATAATTATGTAATTGATGTCTATAAATGTCCACAATGTGAAAGAACAGTAAAACACGACCTTATGAGATAATACAGTGAATTGAGGTAGCTGGTAGGTGTCTGAGGGGTGTGTGTGTGTTCATTTTGTGTATTATGTGGTTCAGTTCTGATGGGTACGGGTTTGTGTGTTCACCTGCTGTTTCTTGTGGACACAACTGCACATCAGCCAGTGTGATACTTGCATTATATTGCATTATGCTCAAATTGTTTCCTAATATGTCAGTCATGTGGAACAAATTTGCCTTTTCAAAACAACTTGTACCAGCAAAACTATTTTTCCCAGTCTCTATTTTCTTTTAATTTTCTTCGTTTTTTGCTGCTGCTGCCTCCTCCTCCTCCTCCTGCTCCTTTTCCTCCTCCTCTTCTTCTTTTTAATTATACTTCAAGTTTTGGACACAGGTGCAGAACATGCAGGTTTGTTACATAGGTATACATGTGCCATGGTGGTTTGCTGCACCCATCAACCAGTCTTCTACATTAGGTATTTCTCCTAATGCTATCTCTCCCCTAGCCCCCCACACCCCGACATTCTCCAGTGTGTGATGTTCCCCTCCCTGTGTCCATGTGTTCTCACAGCTCAACTCCCACTTATGAGTGAGAACATGCAGTGTTTGGTTTTCTGTTCCTGTGTTAGTTTGCTGAGAATGATGGTTTGAAGCTTCATCCATGTCCCTGCAAAGGACATGGACTCATCCTTTTTTTATGGCTGCATAGTATTCCATGGTGTGTATGTGCCACATTTTCTGTATCCAGTCTATCATTGATGGGCATTTGGGTTGGTTCCAAGTCTTTGCTATTGTGAATACTTCTGCAATAAACATACATGTGCATGTGTCTTTATAGTAGAATGATTTATAATCCTTTGGTTATATACCCAGTAGTGGGATTCTGGGTCAAATGATATTTGACCTCAAGGATATAGATCCTTGAGGAATTGCCACACTGTCTTCCACAATGGTTGAACTAATTTACACTCCCACCAACAGTGTAAAAGCATTCCTATTTCTCCACATCCTCTCCAGCATCTGTTCTTTCCTGATGTTTTAATAATTGCCATTCTAACTGGCGTGAGATGGTATCTCATTTTGGTTTTGATTTGCATTTCTCTAATGACCAGTGATGATGAGCTTTTTTTCCTATGTTTGTTAGTGGCATAAATGTCTTCTTTTGAGAAGTGTCTGTTCATATCCTTTGCCCGCTTTTTGATGGGGTTGTTTGTTTTTCTTCTTGTAAATTTGTTTAAGTACCTTGTAGATTCTGGATATTAGCCCTTTGTCAGATGGATAGATTGCAAAAATTTTCTCCCATTCTGTAGGTTGCCTCTCTTGCTGTGCAGAAGCTCTTTAGTTTAATTAGATCCTATTTGTCAATTTTGGCTTTTGTTGTCACTGCTTTTGGTGTTTTAGTCATGAAGTCTTTGCCCATGCCTATGTCCTGAATGGTATTGCCTAGGTTTTCTTCTAGGGTTTTTATGGTTTTAAGTCTTATGTTTAAGTCCTTAATCCATCTTGAGTTAAATTTTATGTAAGGTGTAAGGAAGGGGTCCAGTTTCAGTTTTCTGCATATGGCTAGCCAGTTTTCACAACAGCATTTATTCAATAGGGAATCCTTTCTCCATTGCTTGTTTTTGTCAGGTTTGTCAACGATCAAATGGTTGTAGATGTGTGGCATTATTTCTGAGGCCTCCATTCTGTTCCATTGGTCTATATATCTGTTTTGGTACCAGTACCATGTTGTTTTGGTTACTGTAGCCTTGTAGTATAGTTTGAAGTCAGGTAGCGTGATGCCTCCAGTTTTGTCCTTTTTGCTTAGGATTGTCTTGGCTATACAGGCTCTTTTTTGGTTCCATATGAAATTTAGTTTTTTCTAATTCTGTGAAGAAAGTCTAATTCTGTGAAAAAAGTCTAATTGTGTTATGGGGATGGCATTGAATCTACAAATTACTTTGGGCAATATGGCCATTTTCACAATATTGATTCTTCCTATCCACGAGCATGGAATGTTCTTCCATTTGTTTGTGTCCTCTCTTATTTCCTAGAGCAGTGGTTTGTAGTTCTCCTTGAAGAGATCCTTCACATCCCGTGTAATTTGTATTCCTAGGTATTTTATTATCTTTGTAGCAATTGTGAATGGGAGTTCACTCATGATTTGACTCTCTGTTTGTCTATTATTGCTGTATAGGAATGCTTGTAATTTTTGCACATTGATTTTGTATCCTGAGACTTTCCTGAAGTTGCTTATCAGCTTAAGGAGATTTTGGGCTGAGACAATGGGGTTTTCTAAATATACAATCATGTCATCTGCAAACAGAGATAATTTTGACTTTCTCTCTTCCTATTTGAATACCCGTTATTTCTTTCTCTTGCCTGATTACCCTGGCCAGAACTTCCAATTCTATGTTGAATAGGAGTGGTGAGAGAGGGCATCGTTGTCTTGTGCTGGTTTTCAAAGGGAATGCTTCCAGCTTTTGCCCATTCAGTGTGATATTGGCTGTGGGTTTGTCATAAATAGCTCTTATTATTTTGAGATTCATTCCATCAATATCTAGTTTATTGAGAGTTTTTAGCATGAAGGGGTGTTGAATTTTATTGAAGGCCTTTTTTTTTTTTTTGCATCTGTTGAGATAATCATGTGGTTTTTGACATTGGTCCTGTTTATGTGTGATGGATTACGTTTAATGATTTGCCTATGTTAAACCAGCCTTGCATCCCAGGGATGAAGCCAACTTGATCATGACAGATAAGCTTTTTGATGTGCTGCTGGATTCGGTTTGCCAGTATTTAATGGATAATTTTTGCATTGATGTTCATCAGGGATATTGGCCTGAAATTTTCTTTTTTTATTGTGTCTCTGCCAGGTTTTGGTATCAGGATGATGCTGGCCTCATAAAATGAGTTAGTGAAGAGTCCCTCTTTTTCTATTGTTTGGAATAGTTTCAGAAGGAATGGTACCAGCTCCTCTGTGTACCTCTGGTAGAATTCGGCTCTGATTCCATCTGGTCCTGGGCTTTTTTTTTTTTTTTTTTTTTTTTGGTTGGTAGGCTATTAATTACTGCCTCAATTTCAGAACTTGTTATTGGTGTATTCAGGGATTCAACTTCTTCCTGATTTGGTCTTGGGAGGGTGTATGTGTCCAGGAATTCATCCATTTCTTCTAGATTTTCTAGTTTATCTGCATAGAGGTGTTTATAGTATTCTCTGGTAGTTTGTATTTCTGTGGGATCAGTGGTGATCTCCCCTTTATCATTTTTTGTTGTATGTATTTGATTCTTCTCTCTTTTCTTCTTTGTTAGTCTGGCTAGTGGTCTATCTATTTTGTTAATCTTTTCAAAAAACCAGCTCCCAGATTCCTTGAGTTTTTGAAGGGTTTTTCGTGTCTCTATCTCCTTTAGTTCTGCACTGATCTTAGTTATTTCTTGTCTTCTGCTAGCTTTTGAATTTGTTAGCTCTTGCTTCTCTAGTTCTTTTAATTGGGATGTTAGGGTGTCAATTTTAGATCTTTCCCGTCTTCTCCTGTGGGCATTTAGTGCTATAAATTTCCCTGTAACCACTGCTTTAGCTGTGTCCCAGAGATTCTGATATGTTGTGTCTTTGTTCTCATTGGTTTCAATGAACTTATTTATTTCTGCCTTCATTTTGTTATTTACCCAGTAGTCATTCAGGAGCAGGTTGTTCAATTTCCATGTAGTTGTGTGGTTTTGAGTGAGTTTGTTAATCCTGAATTCTAATTTGATTGCACTGTGGTCTGAGTGGCTGTTTGTTATGATCTCCATTCTTTTGCATTTGCTGAGGAGTGTTTTACTTCCAATTATATGGTCAATTTTAGAATAAGTGTGATGTGGTGCTGAGAAGAATGTATATTCTGTTGATTTTGGGTGGAGAGTTCTGTAGATGTCTATTAGGTGCACTTGGTCCAGAGCTGAGTTCAAGTCTTTAATATCCTTGTTAATTTTCTGTCTCATTGATCTGTCTAATATTGACAGTGGGGTGCTAAAGTCTCCCACTATTATTATGTGGGAGTATAAGTCTCTTTGTAGATCTCTAAGAACTTGTTTTATGAATCTGAGTGCTCTTGTATTGGGTGCATATATATTTAGGATAGTTAGCTCTTCTTGTTTCATTGATCCCTTTACCATTATGTAATGCCCTTCTTTCTCTTTTTTGATCTTTGTTGGTTTAAAGTGTGTTTTATGAGAGATTAGGATTGCAGCCCCTGCTTTTTTTGCTTTCTACTTGCTTGGTAAATATTCCTCCATCCTTTTATTTTGAGCCTATGTGTGTCTTTCCACGTGAGACCAGTCTCCTGAATACAGCACACCTATGGGTCTTGACTTTTTATCCAATTTGCCAGTCTGTGTCTTTTAATTGGGGCATTTTGCCCATTTACATTTAAGGTTAATATTGTTATGTGTGAATTTGATCCTGTCATTATGATGTCAGCTGGTTATTTTGCCTGTTAGTTGATGCAGTTTCTTCAGCGTCAATGGTCTTTACAATTTGGTAGGTTTTTGCAGTGGCTGGTACCAGTTTCTCCTTTCCATATTTAGTGCTTTCTTCAGGAGCTCTTGTAAGGCAGGCCTGGTGGTGACAAAAATTTTTCAGCATTTGCTTGTCTGTAAGGGATTTTATTTCTCCTTCTCTTGTGAAGCTTAGTTTGGCTGGATATGAAATTCTGGATTGAAAATTCTTTTCTTTAAAATGTTGACTATTGGCCCCCCACTTTCTTCTGGATTGTAGGGTTTCTGCAGAGAGATCTGCTGTTAGTCTGATGGGCTTCCCTTTTTGAGTAACCTGACCTTTCTCTCTGACTGCCCTTAACATTTTTTCCTTTATTTCAACCTTGGTGAATCTGACGACTATGTGTCTTGGGGTTGCTCTTCTTGAGGAGTATCTTTGTGGTGTTCTCTGTATTTCCTGGTGTTGGCCTGCCTTGCTAGGTTGGGGGAGTTCTCCTGGATAATATCCTGAAAAGTGTTTTCCAACTTGGTTCCATTCTCCCCGTCACCTTCAGGTACACCAATCAAATGTAGGTTTGGTCTTTTTACATAGTCCCATATTTCTTGGAGGCCTTGTTCGTTTCTTTTCATTCTTTTTTCTCTAATCTTGTCGTCATGCTTTATTTCATTAAGTTGATCTTGTATCTCTGATAGCCTTTTTTTCTGCTTGATCGATTTGGCTATTGATACTTGTGTATGCTTCACGAAGTTCTTGTGCTGTGTTTTTCTGCTCCATCAGGTCATTTATGTTTTTCTGTAAACTGGTTATTCTAGTTAGCAATTCCTCTAACCTTTTTTCAAGGTTCTTAGCTTCGTTGCATTGGGTTAGAACATGCGCCTTTAGCTTGGAGGATTTTGTTATTACACATCTTCTGAAGCCTACTTCTGTCAATTCATCAAACTCATTCTCTGTCCAGTTTTGTTCCCTTGCTGGGGAGGAATTGTGATCATTTGGGGGAGAAGAGATGTTCTGGTTTTTGGAATTTTCAGCCTTTTTGTGCTGGTTTTTCCTCATCTTTGTGGATTTATCTACCTTTGGTCTTTGATTTTGGTGACCTTTGGATGGGGTTTCTGTGTGGACATCCTTTTTGTTGATGTTAATGCTATTCCTTTCTGTTTGTTTGTTCCTTCTAACAGGCCCCTCTGCTGCAGGTCTGCTGGAGTTTGCTGGAGGTCCGCTCCAGGCCCTGTTTGCCTCAGTATTACCAGTGGAGGCTCCAGAACAGCAAAGATTTCTGCCTGTTCCTTCCTCTGGAAGCTTTGTCCCAGAGGGGCACCTGCCAGATGCCAGCTGGAGCTCTCCCGTATGTGGTGTCTGTCAACCCCTGCTGGGAGGTGTCTCCCAGTCAGGAAGCACAGGGGTCAGGGACCCACTTGAGGAGGCAGTCTGTCCCTTAGCAGAGCTCAAGCGCTGTGCTGGGAGATTCATTCCTCTCTTCAGAGCTGTCAGGCAGGAACATTTAAGTCTGCTGAAGCTGTGCCTACAGCTGCGCCTTCCCCCAGGTGCTGTGTCTCAGGGAGATGGGAGTTTTATCTGTATGCCCCTGACTGGTTCTGCTGCCTTTCTTTCAGAGATGCCCTGCCCAGAGAGGAGGAATTTAGAGAGGCAGTCTGGCTACAGAAGCTTTGCTGAGCTGCAGTGGGCTCCGCCCAGTTCAAACTTTCCTGTGGCTTTGTTTACACTGTGAGGGGAAAACTACCTACTCAGTCCTAGTAATGGAGGACGCCCCTGCCCCCACCAAGCTGGAGCATCCCAGGTTGACTTCAGACTGCTGTGCTGACAGCAAGAATTTCAAGCCAGTGGATCTTATCTTGAAGGGCTCTGTGGGGGTGGGATCTGCTGAACTAGGCCACTTAGCTCCCTGGCTTCAGCCCCCTTTCCAGGGGAATGAACAGTTCTGTCTCGCTGGCATTCCAGGCGCCACTGGGGTATGAAAAAAAAACTCCTGCAGCTAGCTTGGTGGCTGCCCAAATAGGGTGCCACCAAGTTTTGTGCTTGAAACCCAGGGCCCTGGTGGTGTAGGCACCTGAGGGAATCTCCTGGTCTGTGGGTTGTGAAGACTGTGGGAAAAGCATTGTATCTGGGCTGGAATGCACAGTTCCTCACTGCACGGTCCCTCACAGCTTCCCTTGACTAGCGGAGGGAGTTCCCAGACCCTTTGCACTTCCTGGGTGAGGCGACTCCCTGCCCTGCTTCTGCTCGCCCTCCATGGGCTGCACGCACTGTCCAACCAGTCCCAGTAGGATGAGCTGGGTGCCTCAGATGGAAATGCAGAAATCACTCGCCTTCTGCATTGATCTCACCAGGAGCTGCAGTCCGGAGCTGTTCCTATTCAGCCATCTTGCCCAGGAATCATCTTCATTTTCTTAATGGTGTCTTTTGAAGGGCACAAGTTTTAAATTTTGATAAAATCAAATTTGTCTTTTAAAAAATATTGATTGTAGTCACAAAAATTTTCTCCTGCTTTTTCTTCCTGAAGTTTTTTATTTTTAGTTCTTATATTTGGGTCTATGATTCATTTTCAGAAAATTTTTGTAATGTATATAATATAGGGTTATTAGGATTTTTTTATGTTTGTTTTTGCATATAGATATCCAGTTGCTCCAGCACTATTTGTTGAAAAGACTACTCTTTCTTAATTAAGTTAACTTTGCACTTTTATCAAAAATCAATTGACCATACATGTGAGTTTGAACTCTATTCTGTTTCATTGATCTATATATCTCTTCTTATGCCAATATCATACTATCTTGATTGTAGTGTTACTTCCTGTTCTTTTTCAAAATTGCTTTGGCTAGACTTGGTTGCTTGCATTTCCATAGGGATTTTGGCTACAGCTTGTCAATTTCTACTAAAAAATTCCTGGTTGGATTTTGGTAAGGATGGTGTTGACTTGCTATCTCAATTTGGAGAAGAACTGATATCTTAATAATGTTTAGTTTTATAATCAATGAATATGCTGTATCTCTTTATTTATTCAGGTTTTCTCTAATTTATTGCAGCAATCTTTTGCCTAGAGTGCACTTCTTGAGAAACATGAAAGTTATTTTAAGCCACTAAGTTTTGAGAAGTTTTTTAACCCATAGTAGATAGTTGTTACACATTTTGGTACCTGGGAGTGATGTGCTACCATAACAAAACCCTAAAACATGTGGCTTTAGGACTAGGTGGTGGTCTGAAGCTGGAAGAACCTTAACAACATTGTTAGTGAAGGTCTAAGGGCCTTGAAGAGATTCTTAGTGTAACTATATGCCCCTAGAGGTGGCTCATAGTGAGGGCTGAAAGGAAATTAAAGATAATATTATTGAAAGTTGGAAGAATGGGGATATTTATTAGGTAGTGACAGAAAGTTAAGCAACACTATCATATGAAGTAATGTAGAAAATAGAAATAGAAAATAGGAATAGAAAATTATGTAGATTTCCAAGGAGAATGTTGATGATGACACCTGGTTTCTAGCTGCCTATTATAAAATGGCAGATGAGAGTGTTAAGCAACAGAAAGAACTTTAATATATAAAGAAGCCAGAACTTACTGGGATCAAAAATACAACTTTCTCATTGTAGTTTCTTCAGATGGCAAATGATGCTAAAATTAAGAAAAGCCTTTTGGACAAAGGCCAAATTTAGGGCACTGTCAGGAAAATAAGTAATAAAGATTATTTCAAGGGTGTTATTGCACAACCCTTTGCGAAGATTTGAGGTAGTATTTCATACAGGTAACTATCCCTAAGGATCTTGAGGCACATGCATTGCAGATTGTCTCTTCTAAGCAATAGGGCTTTTAAGAATGTCAACGTGCTTTCCTATAGCAACCTTACAGGAAACTAAAGGTAGAGAAATGCTTATCTTGATGAATTTTGTGGGTGTAACTTTGGAAGATGGGGTGAACCCCAGTATGATTCATAGGAGACCCACAAAGTTTTAAGAGAAGTGTACTTGGAGAAACACTGCCAGCTTGGACTAAAGGGGACAGAGACAGACCATCACAAAAAGAGAGCTTTGGATTTCTGAAGTAATACTGGTAGGAAGCAGGCTAAGAAAACTACTTAGCTGCAAACGTCAGCATTTTTTAATGGAAAAGGATGACTTGAGGAGGAACTATGAGCTCAGAGCATAGAGCTAAGACCCATGGAGATGCTACACTGCATTATCAGACAGCCGACCTGAGTCTAGGAGCCAATAGTGTGTGCATGGCTGGATTACAGAATTTTTATGGACTAGTGAATCCTGTTTGCCTTTCTTTTCCTCCCTTTTCAATGGGAAAGCCTGTAGTAATTATCCTATGCCTCTTCCACCATTGTATGTCAGTATGTGAAGGACATATAACTTGTCCCTTTCGTTCTTTCACCAGGTCTTTGGATTGAGGATAGCTATATTTTATGAGCTGTATTTGATAAATAGCATCTGAGGAGACTCATCCACACCTGGTTGCCTAAGTAAGTGGAGTATATTTTGCCTGTGAAAGGAATATAAAAATTTGTGACCAAAGGTTATGTTTACAATTTCTTTGACACTCCTTCCACAGAAGGTGGAGTCTAATTACCCTTCCCTTATTATGGATGAGCCTTAATGACTTGCTTCTAACAAAACAGAATGAGACAGAAGTGATGTTGCATGGTTTCCAAGGCTATGTCATAAAAGGTGATAGAATTTCCGGCTGGCATGCTCACTCTGTCTTTCAGAACACATGCCATCGGTGTCCTGAGCTGCCATTTAAGAAGTCTAGCTACCCTAAAGCCTCCATGCTGGAGAGACCATGTGGAGGGACCACACAGAGATTGAGAGTAAGATGCTTGAGAAGTCCCAGCTTTCCCAGCCCCAGCGTTTTGGGTCTTCTCAGCCCAAGCACTAGATATGTAGCCCCAGACCATGGTGAGTAGAAACAAGCTGTCCCTGCTAACCCTGCTCAGATTTCATATTTATGATAAAATATGTTGTTTTGTGCAACTAAAAGTTTGAGGTGGTTGGCTACACAGCATTAGATAATTGGAACAGAGGACCTTTAACTGTCTTATTCTCCTTACTGCTGTATTTACTATTGAGAGCCAGAACTGTTCTGCATTACTTTTTGTTTTTTACTATATATGGCTCCAAATAATGCTTTTTTCCACAATTGATACTCAATAAATCCAGTTGGTGATATTAAATGGATTGGAGCACAACCCAGAATACATGCACCTGGCTCTTTTAAAGCAGGTCTATTCTGGCAATATGTTTGGATTGGTTTACATTTCCCCTTGAAAGTTTGTTCTTGTTGCTTTGTTTACATTAGCTACGTTCTACCCTTTGCTCTAGTTCACAAACTAGTGTCTAGCATTTCTTTCACTTCATCTCGACTTCTACTCCTTAACCTAACTTTTACCTCATGGCCTGATGATAACTATAAACTATATTGAACTATATGTAAGTTTTATAAGGTCGAGAACCACTGTATCTCCCTGGAACACAGTGCCTAGTATAGAGTAAAACACTCAGTAATCATTTATTGATTTATCATAACTATGTAGGAGACACCAAAGTAACCTTATATGCATAATCTCTTTTAATCTCCACAACACATTATTAGGATTATTATCCCCATTTTGCAGATAAGGAAGTTGAATAAATTAATGATGAAGTGATTTTCCCAAGTTAGTACAGTCAATAGTGGAGACAGGATTTGAACCAAAAGTCTGTTTGACTTCAAAGCCTATGCTCTAATGACTGATATTTACCTGGTTTTGCTGTTAACCATAAATTTCTAGCAGTTGAACTAGGTATTATCCATTGACTTTGCCTACACCATGTATTTTATTGGATGTTTGGCCATTGCTTCTCCAGAACTTATGCCTTGCTTGTCCCTGATTTGTGTGTAGCTACATTCCATCCTGTGGTTCACATTTGAGTGTCCATAGAAAGAATCTACCAAAATGTGATTAACTATGCACATAAAATTCTGAACTAAGAAGACCTATTTCAGTAACACAGAGAATAACTTGTCTAGATGGAAAAGTTATGAAATCTAACATTCACTGGAGCCACTGAAATGTTTCCATGCTTGAAAAAAATTAAGATTTGTAAGAATGAATGAAAAGACCTATCGGAATTCTTTTCTAATGTTAGATTTCACATTCATAGAATTGGACATTTTAAATATTGCAGATATACCGGTTAAATGCTTTTGCTCTGTTAAGTTGAAATCACTTGCTCATATGGAGTCTGTTTTCCTGTTGCATGTTGGCATGAGAGTTAACTCTGTTGCCTGCTCTTGGCCATTTGTTCCTCAGCTTTTTGTGTCACTGAACACGTATGTGTACAATATTTGCCACCCTTCTTTTAAGAATTTTTATTCATATATCATTTATGAATTAGACAAAGTGAATGCATAAAAACTGAGAGAAGTTAACAAGGTAAACCAAGAGAGCTGTATTTGATAAATAGCATCTGAGGAGAGTCATCCACACCCGGTTGCCTAAGTAAGTGGAGTATATTTTGTATATGAAAGGAATATAAAAATTTGTGATCAAAAGTTATGTTTGCAATTTCTTTGACACTCCTTCCACAGAAGGTGGAGTCTAATAGAAACATTTGAAAAATCAAAGTGCAATGAGTACAAAAATATCTTTTTACTATCATAACCTAATTGTACTGACACCTTATTATGTTTGATAGTCAATTTTCATTTGTCTTTAATAATTGATAATGGGAAACTACTTCATTTTAGATGAGATCAGATTCAATGGTTATTATTTCCTTGGGCTGCTTTTACTTGGAAATAATTTCATCTGACTTTATAGATAAGATCATGGTATTGAATTGAGTTGCAGAGTTGCAATTCTGTTTACAACTACAACTTTTGCTCTTCCTATAAAAATGTGCTTAACAATTACTTATAGAGGACCTACCATATGGAAATAAATGCCTAGAGGCTATGGGAGATACAAATTAGTTGAGACAGCCCCTTTCTCAATGAGTTTTTAATTTAATAGAGGATTCATTCCTTTGTTCATTCAGTCATTTAGTCAGTAAACAATATTGATTGAATACCTGTTGAGTGCAGGCATTGTGAAAGCAATGATCACACATTAGAAGAAAAGATAAAACTGATCCCTAGCCTTCAAAACTCATGGTCTAATAGGAGCTCCCAAGTAAAGAAAATACAGCAGAATACCATGATTGAATGATTTATTCATATTGAGTTAAAATATGTCACTTTTGGCTGGGATGCTCAAGGAAGACTTTCTTGAAGTTATACTTCAAATATTATAAGTCACTATATGAAATAAATGCTCAGAGGCTTCATTTTTGAAATTAATTATAAAAGAGGCACAAAAACCAAACGCAGTACTGTAGATTTCCAAAATGGCCATAATTCTCTACCCCTGTCTATATTCACATCTCGTAAAATATGATGTATTTTCTTCCATCAAGAGGTGCCATCTGTTTCTCTACCTCTGGAATTTGGGTAGGCATTGTGACTTGATTTTGCCCATAAAATATAGCAGATGTGATGTTGTGCCAATTCTCAGCCTAGGCCTCAAGCTTGCATGCTTCTGCTCTTAGAATCCTCCTCAGCTTCCAAAAATAAGCTTGGGCGAGCTTATTCATGATAAGAGACTATGTAGAAGAGAAATGTGCCATCCCAGCTGAGTCCTTCTTAGATAGCTGCCACACAGCCAACATGGCAGCTGATGTCGTGCATTAGTGATATTGGGAGTTACGGCAAGAGCAACCCACATGGGATCATTTGAAATTGTCAAACCACCAAATTGTGAGATAAAGACAGATTTGTTGACTTATATCCCTACATTTTAGATGGTTTATTACACAGCAATAACTAGCTGATATGCCAGTTAATAAAAATCTTCCTAATGCTTTAGAGTTGGGGGGAGTAGCACAGTTAATAGGTGGAACAGCATGTAGGAAAAAAAATTTAATTGCCAAGCTCTTAAGACCATTTATATGGCATATGTATTTTTTCAGAATGTTTTTTAGCAAGCCAATCTTCTTTCCTATGGTGAATTCTTATGACAAATGTGGAGTTAGGATTTAAATTATGCATAGGCTATATTTCTTTCCAAAATGTTGTATCAAATTAATAGGAAATAGGTATTTATTTTCACAAAAACCATGTGCTGTAAATTTTTAGTGTTTTTTGTTTTATTTTCTGGGCACCACTTTACAAGGTATAAGTGATACATTAAGGTTTTATTCAGTTGCATCTTGGGATCACTTGTAAGGATAATTTGTGATGAAAAATATAAATGGGCCACAGAGAATCAGTGAGACCCTGTGCTGTGCTATAGTTAAAGAAGGAATATAGTGAGGAAGAAAAAATGGGAGACTTGGAGTCCAAACAACTATATCTGTTCAGAAAATATAATTTCCTTTGTATTTTTAGAAGATTATTTTTAATCTTCATAACTTTTTTCTTGCTTCCCAGAATTAAGAGGTAATGTGAAAACACAGCTGTTTCATGATTATTTTTGTAATAAAAGTAAAACTGATTGTGATTCCTTTGTAAAAGGAAACCTGATTTGTATTGTCTGAATAAACCATATTTTAAAACTTAATGTAATATGCATAATTATGTCATGCTTCTTTACATATTATTATTATTATTTTTTTGAGATGGAGTCCCGCTCTGTCACCCAGGCTGGAGTGCAGTGGTACAATCTCGGCTCACTGCAACCTCCACCTCCTGGGTTCAAGCGATTCTCTTGTCTCAGCCTCCCCAGTAGCTGGGATTACTGGGCTTCCTTACATATTCTTAAACATGTCCTTAATTTAGAGAAAGCACAGGTAGAAGAGATAATTTCAGGTTTTCTTAAAATGTCCATATCTCTACCTGAAACAATTTTGTATGCCTTCAGAATGTTCATTAAATTTACATCTGTATTATTATGTTATTCAAACTGGACATGGGTCAGTTCCTCTCCTTTAAAAAAAAAATAACTTACATAGAGCCTACCTTAATCCTGGGGATGGACAAGCATATCGGTAGACTTCAACCAACCTGAGCATCATCTTATCAGAAAATATGATAAGAATGTTATGTCTCCGTTTCCCTGAGGAGGGTCAGTATTACTGAGAATAGAAGAATTTTATCATGCAGTTCATTTCACAGGGCTTCAGATATGAAGAAGTGTAGAGAGATGTTAATGGACAAACCAAACTTTGCAAAATATTTTAAAGAGGCTTATTTTGAGTCAATATGAGTGACTGTGGCCTGGGAAAAATAAAAACCCAGGAAGTCTTGAGTACGTGGTCCCACAGTTTGGTTTTACACATTTTAGGGAGGCAGGAGTTACAGGTAAAGACATAAATCAATACATGGAAGGTCTGCATTGGTTTGGCCTTAAAAGGTGAGATATCTTTAAGTGGGGGCTTATAGGTTATAGGCGGGTTTCCAGATTCTTTGATTTGTAATTGGTTAAAGGAGTAAGGCTCTGTCTAAAACTTGAGGTCAGCAGAAAGAAATATTTACAATAAGGATGCTTTGCCAGAGTCAGCCACAACATACTGGGTCAAAATGAGCTGTTTAGCTAGACTGATGGCCTGCAGATGTGACTTAACCCTTGCCTTGCATGGCATAGGTCTTGTTTGTAATTTGGCATCTTATTGCCACAAACAGTCTGTTTTGGCAGTCTGTGATCTCTATTTTAACATTAATCCTGGTCAGTTGTGACTAAATTCCAAAATGGTGGGGGATATAATGAGGCATGTCCAACATCCCTTACTGTCATGGCTGACAACTCAGTTTTTAAGGTTTCTCTGGGGTTCCCTTGGTTAAGAGGGGGTCCACTCGGTCAGTGGGGGGATTAGTATTGTATTTCTAGTTTACAGGTAGCAGTCAGTACAGTGACTGTGAACGTCTTCTGATTTGTGCTAAGCAGGATGGCTTTTTAAAAGAGGCCACTCTGTCAGGTTCCTTTCCACAGTTAAACATCCTTTTTTTAAGGCAGGAAGAGATCACGTAATTGCCAGATATACCTTTGTTATATTTATTAAGTGCTGATAAATGAACTCTAACAATTTGAAGGCTGCGCTCTTGGCACCTTCACATTAGTTAAGATTTCTGATTAAAATTCAGAAATAAAGGTAATTTTTAATTTTTTTGTTTTTAAAAATACAGCTCTCTTGGTGACCCCTTATCTTGACCAGGTGTCAAGGTGAGCTGTCTTGGAGCTCTCGGGAAGAGGACGTCCCTGCCCATGAAGTCCTCAGAAAAGCCTTCGGTGTCTTCTAGTCATTTGCCCAGTAGTTTCTCCTGGTAGGAAAGGGCTTCTTAAATCATGTAAAAAAGTGTTGTGTTTACCTCAGGTGGAATTTTTCATGTTGTATTTTATAGAGTTGTAGAAGCTTATTCAGTTTCTGGTCTGGCAGGTAAGGAGCTTGGAAGTCACTCTGTCCTCACAAACTGAAAATCAGTAACTCTTCTATGCAAAAAGCAAGGTGACAGGAAAATTGCTGTCCCCCAAATTGGAGAAACAGACAGATGGATAGAGAGAATCACTATTTACCAGAGCAGAAACCCATAAGCAGAAACCTCCATGGGAAACAGTGCCTGGATAGGAAAACCTAAACTGTAATAGGCAAATTGCTGGAAGTTCAGTAAGAATAAGTCGGAGCTAAAAACTCCATGGACCCCCCACCTTCACTGACACACTTTCACATGTTGTATAAACCAGGTTTATAGAGTGATGATGGGAGAAAAATCCCCTTGTGCCACTGGTAGTGGGGAAGAGACAATTAACCATTTTGAAATATGCCAGAGCATTCTGTTCCTTTTAACAAGGCCTGTCCTCAAGATAAATTGTTTTATCACAGCCTAACTTACTGGGGTTTAATCAGAGCCTAACTGACTTGGGGGAAGGGAATACCCAACGCCAGCCTACTCTAGCTGTCCTTTCCCATCTAGAGGGAGAAAAAACTGAGAAGCACTTGTGAAATTCACAGGCCAGGGACACCAGCTCACTAAAAGACTGAAACCTAATCATAGAACTATGGAATGCTTCCCCTCCTCTCATACCTTACCACCATGTCACCAAAAGTTTACTTATCAGAGTTCCTTTAGCCCAGTACAGTATGTCTAGCTTTCAACAAAAAATTACAAGTTATACTAAAAGGCAAAAAACACAATTTGAAAAGACAAAGCAGTCACGTACCAGACTCAGATATTGCAGGGATGTCGGAATTATCAGACTGGGAATTTAAAACACTAGAAAGGCTCTAATTGAAAAAGTAGACAACACAAAAGAACAGATGGGTGAGGTAAGCAGAGAGATGAAAATGTAAAGAATCAGAAGTGCTGGAGACAACACTAACAGAAATGAAGACTGCCTTTGACAATGGGCTCATTAATAGACTGGACGCAGCTCAGGAAAGAATCTTGGAGCTGGAGGGTATGTCAATAGACACTTCGAAAACTAAAAAAGCAAAAAGATCAAAACAATAAAAAATAAAAAGGAACATAATCTCCAAGAACTGTGGGGCAACTACAAAAGGTATAACATACAGATAATGGGAGCACCAGAAGAGAAGAAAGACAGAAAAGAACAGAAGAAATAGCTGAAGCAATAATGGCTCAGAATTTCCCTAAATTAATATCAAACAAAACCCCACAGATATAGGAAGCTGGATAAATGCCAGAACAACAACAACAATAAACCCCTCAAAATTGATACCTAGGCATATCATAGTCGAACTACAGAAAAATCACACATAAAAAATATAGAAAGATCCAAAGCAAAAAAAAAAGCAGTTATAAAGGAATAAAGAATTACATTTGACTCAGAAACCATGCAAGCATGAAAAGAGTGGGGTGAAATACTTAAATAAAATCCACCAATCTAAAATTCTGTATCCTGAGAAATTATCCTTCAAAAGTAAAGGTGAAATAAAGGACTTTTTCAGACAAAAATTGAGGGAGTTTGTTGTCAGTACCCCTGACTTGCAAAAATTGTTAAGTTCTTCCTAGAGAATGCAGTTGATATGGGTCAGAAATTCAGATCTGCACAAAAAATGGAAAATCACTAGAAATGGAATAAGCGAAGAAAAGTTAAAATTATTTTTCTTATTCTTAATTGACCCAACAAATAACAGTTTGTTGTAATAATAGCCACCATGTATCCAATTATTATAGCTTATGTACAAGTGCAATGAATGACAGCAGTGATATAAGGGATGGAAGGGAGGAATTAGGAATAGTGTAAGGCACTTGCATTACTCACAAAGGGGTATAGTGTTTTCTGAAAGTGGAATTGGATTAGTACAAACTCCAGGGCAGGTAAGGAGCTTGGAACCACTAAAAACAGTGAATAAAGAAATATAACTGAAATAAATAAACAGTGTAAATAAATAAATAAATATAACACTAGGAGAGAAAATGGAATAACATAAAATGCTCAGTTAAAACAAAAAATGGCAGAAAAAAGGTGGAAGACAAAAATTGGAACAAAGTACAAGGGAAACAAATAGAAAACAGTAATAGACATGGTAGATAGACATCACTTGAAAAGTTAATGGTCTAAATACAGCAAGTAAAAGACACTGTCAGAGTGGATCAAAAAACAAGACTCCACTATATGTTGTTTTCAAGAAGCCCACTTTCAATATACAGACACATATATTAAAAGTAAAAAGATGATTAGCATATGCTATGCTAACACTAATCAAAACTAAGCTGAACTAGCTATATTAATTTCAGACAGAGTAGACTTCAGAGCAAGGAAGTTTATTAGGACTCTGGGTTAATTCATAATTGTAAATGTCCCCAAAACATTTCAAAACATTCCAAAAACAAAGTCCTAACTAAATCCTGATTCTTTCGCATTTGCCTCCAAATTATACTCTCAGTTTTTATCCAGTTGTCAGTATGTCAGTGGTTAGGCTTAGTTCCTAAATCCATAACCAGTGACCCTGCAGGAAGAAAACAGTACCACAATTTTCAGGTCAAGACGGTTACTAAAATTTTCCATTATAAAACACATTGTAAAAAATAAACAATAAAGGGTACTGGTTAAAAAGGACTTTGGCACAAACTAAGCTTGGTCTTAATTCAGATTTATAAAGCTGAGCTACTTAATGTAAGTGACTCTGCTTCCTCTGACTCAATTATTTTGTATTTCATAAAATAGGGGTAATAATAGTGTTTTAGATATAGGATTTTTGTGAGGATAGAATGAAATCATGTACATTAAGTATCTAGCACATAACGAGTGTGTTATTTTATAAAGAAAATGTATAAATGGAATAATTAAAAAATGCAAATTCCACCCAACTTTGTTATAATATTTAATGCTTTTTTATTATTAGATTTTCCCGCTTAACAGGAATAAGAAACTATCTCAATGTATCATCCAAATGTGTTTATGTGAATACACATGCATTCATATCCTGTACAGATCTGCTGTTTGATTAAAGCAGCTATGCTATGCAGAGGTTCACTATAAAGCTTTTTTGCTGTTGTTAATGTAAGCATGGTGCCATGTTGCTGTTTTAATCTTTTATTTTCCAGCCTGGGAAAAACTTCCGCTCTTCCTTTGCTGACTGCAGGAATGCTTGAGATGCATGCACCTATTCATTTTTAAAAATTTATTAAGCACAGGGTCCAGTTCCAAGATGGCCGAATAGGAACAGCTCCAGTCTACGGCTCCCAGCGTGAGCGACGCAGAAGACGGGTGATTTCTGCATTTCCAACTGAGGTACTGGGTTCATCTCACTGGGGCTCGTTGGACAGTGGGGGCAGGACAGTGGGTGCAGCCCACCGAGCATGAGCCGAAGGAGAGTGAGGCATCACCTCACCTGGGAAGCGCAAGGGATCAGGGAATTCCCTTTCCTAGCCAAGGGAAGGGGTGACAGATGGCACCTGGAAAATCGGGTCACTCCCACCCCAATACTGCGCTTTTCCGACGGGCTTAACAAATGGCACATCAGGAGATTATGTCCCATGCCTGGCTCGGAGGGTCCCATGGCCACGGAACCTCCCTCATTGCTCATTGAGATCGAACTGCAAGGCAGCAGCAAGGCTGGGGGAGGGGTGCCCGCCATTGCTGACGCTTGAGTAGGTAAACAAAACTGCCGGGAAGCTCGAGTAGGTAAACAAAACTGCCGGGAAGCTCGAACTGGGTGGAGCCCACCTCAGCTCAATGAGGCCTGCCTGCCTGTGTAGACTCCACCTCTGGGGGCAGGGCATAGCCAAACAAAAGGCAGCAGAAACCTCTGCAGACTTAAATGTCCCTGTCTGACAGGTTTGAAGAGAGTAGTGGTTCTCCCAGCACGGAGTTTGAGATCTGAGAACAGACAGACTGCCTCCTCAGGTGGGTCCCTGACCTCTGAGTAGCCAAACTGGGAGGGAACCCAAGTAGGGGCAGACTGACACCTAACATGGCCGGGTGCCCCCCTGAGACGAAGCTTCCAGAGGAATGATCAGGCAGCAGCATTTGCTGTTCAGCAATATTCGCTGTTCTGCAGCCTCTGCTGCTGATACCCAGGCAAACAGTGTCTGGAGTGGACCTCCAGCAAACTCCAGCAGACCTGCAGCTGAGGGTCCTGACTGTTAGAAGGAAAACTAACAAACAAAGGACATCCACACCAAAAACCTATCTGTAAATCACCATTATCAAAGACCAAAGGTAGATAAAACCACAAGGATGGGGAAAAAACAGAGCAGAAAAGCTGAAAATTCTAAAAATCAGAGCACCTCTCACCCTCCAAAGGAACGCAGCTCCTCACCAGCAATGGAACAAAGCTGGACAGAGAATGACTTTGACAAGTTGAGAGAAGAAAGCTTCAGATGATCAAACTTCTCTGAGCTAAAGGAGGAAGTTCAAACCCATCATAAAGAAGCTAAAAATCTTGAAAAAAGATTAGATGAATAGCTAACTAGAATAACCAGTGTAGAGAAGTCCTTAAATGACCTCATGGAGCTGAAAACCATGGCATGAAAACTATGTGACGAATGCACAAGCTTCAGTAGCCAATTTGATCAACTGGAAGAAAGGGTATCAGTGATTGAAGATCAAATGAATGAAATGAAGGGGGAAGAGAAGTTTAGAGAAAAAAGAGTAAAAAGAAACGAACAAAGCCTCCAAGAAATACGGGACTATGTGAAAAGGCCAAAGCTATGTCTGATGGGTGTAACTGAAAGTGATGGGGAGAATGGAACCAAGTTGGAAAACACTGTGCAGGATATTATCCAGGAGAACTTCCCCAACCTAGCAAGGCAGGCCAACATTCAAATTCAGGAAATACAGAGAATGCCACAAAGGTAACTCCTCGAGAAGAGCAACTCTAATACACATAATTGTCAGATTCACCAAAGTTGAAATGAAGAAAAAATGTTAAGGGCAGCCAGAGAGAAAGGTCAGGTTACCCACAAAGGGAAGCCCATCAGACTAACAGCTGATCTCTCGGCAGAAACTCTACAAGCCAGAAGAGAGTAGGGGCCAATATTCAACATTCTTAAAGAAAAGAATTTTCAACCCAGAATTTCAAATCCAGCCAAACTAAGCTTCATAAGTGAAGGAGAAATAAAATCCTTTACAGACAAGCAAATGCTGAGAGATTTTGTCACCACCAGGCCTGCCCTAAAAGAGCTCCTGAAGGAAGCACTAAATATGGAAAGGAACAACTGGTACCAGCCACTGCAAAAACATGCCAAATTGTAAAGACCATCGAGGCTAGGAAGAAACTGCATCAACTAATGAGCAAAATAACCAGTTAACATCATAATGACAGGATCAAATTCACACATAACAATATTAACCATAAATGTAAATGGGCTTAAATGCTCCAATTAAAAGACACAGACTGGCGAATTAGATAAACAGTCAAGACCCATCAGTGTGCTGTATTCAGGAGACCCATCTCACGTTCAGAGACACACATAGGCTCAAAATAAAGGGATGGAGGAAGATCTACCAAACAAATGGAAAACAAAAAAAGTCCGATAAAACAGACTTTAAACCAACAAAGATCAAAAGAGACAGAGAAAGCCATTACATAATGGTAAAGGAATCAATTCAACAAGAAGAGCTAACTATCTTAAATATATATGCACCCAATACAGGAGCACCCAGATTCATAAAGCAAGACCTCAGAGACCTAGAAAGAGACTTGGACTCCCACACAATAATAAAGGGAGACTTTAACACCCCACTGCCAACATTAGACAGGTCAATGAGACAGAAAGTTAACAAGGATATCCAGGAATCGAACTCAGCTCTGCACCAAGTGGACCTAATAGACATCTACAGAACTCTCCACCCCAAACCAACAGAATATACATTCTTCTTAGCACCACATCACACTTATTCCAAAATTGACCACATAGTTCGAAGTAAAGCACTCCTCAGCAAATGTAAAAGATCAGAAATTATAACAAAGTGTCTCTCAGATCACAGTGCAATCAAACTAGAATTCAGGATTAAGAAACTCACTCAAAACCGCTCAACTACATGGAAACTGAACAACCTGCTCCTGAATGACTACTTGGTACATAATGAAATGAAAGCAGAAATAAAGATGTTCTTTGAAACCAACGAGAACAAAGACACAACATACCAGAATCTCTGGGACACATTTAAAGCTGCGTGTAGAGGGAAATTTGTAGCACTCAATGCCCACCACAAGAGAAAGCAGGAATGATCTAAAATTGACACCCTAACATCACAATTAGAAGAACTAGAGAAGCAAGAGCAAACACATTCAAAAGCTAGCAGAAGGCCAGAAATAACTAAGATCAGAGAAGAACTGAAGGAGATAGAGACATAAAAAACCCTTCAAAAAAATAAATGAATCCAGGAGCTGGTTTTTTGAAAAGATAAACAAAATTGATAGACCGCTAGCAAGACTTACAAAGAAGAAAAGGGAGAAGAATCAAATAGACACAACAAAAAATGATAAAGGGGATATCACCACCGATCCCACAGAAATACAAACTACCATCAGAGAATACTATAAACACCTCTACACAAACTAGAATATCTAGAAGAAATGGATAAATTCCTCGACGCATACACTCTCCCAAGACTAAACCAGGAAGAAGTTGAATCTCTGAATAGACCAATAACAGGCTCTGAAATTGAGGCAATAATTAATAGCCTACCAACCAAAAAAATTCCAGGACCAGACGGATTCACAGCCAAATTCTACCAGAGGTACAAGGAGGAGCTGGTACCATTCCTTCTGAAACTATTCCAATCAACAGAAAAAGAGGGAATCCTCCCTAACTCATTTTGTGAGGCCAGCATCATCCTGATACCAAAGCCTGACAGAGACACAACATAAAAAGAGAATTTTAGACCAATATCCCTGATGAACATAGATGCAAAAATCCTCAATAAAATACTGGCAAACCGAATCCAGCAGCACATCAAAAAGCTTATCCACCATGATCGAGTTGGCTTCATCCCTGGGATGCAAGGCTGGTTCAACATACGGAAATCAATAAACATAATCCAGCATATAAACAGAACCAAAGACAAAAACCACATGATTATCTCAATAGATGCAGAAAAGGCCTTTGACAAAATTCAACAGCCCTTCATGCTAAAAACTCTCAATAAATTAGGTATTGATGGGATGTATCTCAAAATTAATAAGAGCTATTTATGACAAACCCACAGCCAATATCATACTGAATGGGCAAAAACTGGAAGCATTCCCTTTGAAACCTGGCACAAGACAGGGATGCCCTCTCTCACCACTCCCATTCAAGATACTGTTGGAAGTTCTGGCCAGGGCAATCAGGCAGGAGAAAGAAATAAAGCGTATTCAATGAGGAAAAGAGGAAGTGAAATTGTCCCTGTTTGCAGATGACATGACTGTATATTTAGAAAACCCCACTGTCTCATCCCAAAATCTCCTTAAGCTGATAAGCAACTTCAGCAAAGTCTCAGGATACAAAATCAGTGTGCAAAAATCACAAGCATTCTTATACACCAATAACAGATAAACAGAGAGCCAAATCATGAGTGAACTCCCATTCACAATTGCTACAAAGAGAATAAAATACCTAGGAATTCAACTTACAAGGGATGTGAAGGACCTCTTCAAGGAGAACTACAAACCACTGCTCAATGAAATAAAAGAGGACACAAACAAATGGAAGAGCATTCCATGCTCATGGGTAGGAAGAATCAATATCGTGAAAATGGCCATACTGCCCAAGGTAATTTATAGATTCAATGCCATCCCCATCAAGCTACCAATGACTTTCTTCACAGAATTGGAAAAAACTACTTTAAAGTTCATATGGAACCCAAAAAGAGCCCACATTGCCAAGTCAATCCTAAGCCAAAAGAACAAAGCTGGAGGCATCACACTACCTGACTTCAAACTATACTACAAGGCTACAGTAACTAAAACAGCATGGTACTGGTACCAACACAGAGATATAGACCAATGGAACAGAACAGAGCCCTCAGAAATAATGCCACACATCTACAACCATCTGATCTTTGACAAACCTGACAAAAACAAGAAATGGGGAAACGATTCCCTATTTAATAAATGGTGCTGGGAAAACTGGCTAGCCATATGTAGAAAGCTGAAACTGGATCCCTTCCTTACACCTTATAGAAACATTAATTCAAGATGGGTTAAAGACTTAAATATTAGACCTAAAAGCATAAAAACCCTAGAAGAAAACCTAGGCAATACCATTCAGGACATAGGCATGGGCAAGGACTTCATGTCTAAAACACCAAAAGCAATGGCAACAAAAGCCAAAATTGACAAATGGGATCTAATTAAACTAAAGAGCTTCTGCACAGCAAAAGAAACTACCATCAGAGTGAACAGGCAACCTACAGAATGGGAGAAAATTTTTGCAATCTACTCATCTGACAAAGGGCTAATATCCAGAATGTACAATGAACTCCAACAAATTTACAAGGAAAAAACAACCTCATCAAAAAGTGGGCAAAGGATATGAACAGACACTTCTCAAAAGAAGACATGCAGCCAGCAGACACACGAAAAAATGCTCATCATCACTGGCCATCAGAGAAATGCAAATCAAAACCACAATGAGATACCATCTCAGACACCAGTTAGAATGGCAATTATTAAGAAGTCAGGAAAGAATAGGTGCTGGAGAGGATGTGGAGAAATAGGAACACTTTTACACTGTTGGTGGGACTGTAGACTAGTTCAACCATTGTGGAAGACAGAGTGGCGATTCCTCAAAGATCTAGAACTAGAAATACCATTTGATGCAGCCATCCCATTACTGGGTATATACCCGAAGAATTATAAATCATGCTGCTATAAAGACACATGGACACGTATGTTTATTGCGGCACTATTCACAATAGCAAAGACTTGGAACCAACCCAAATGTCCGTCAATGATAGACTGGATTAAGAAAATGTGGCACATATACACCATGGAATACTATGCAGCCATTAAAAAGGATGAGTTCATGTCCTTTGTAGGGACATGGATGAAGCTGGAAACCATCATTCTCAGCAAACTATCGCAAGGACAATAAACCAAACACCACATGTTCTCACTCATAGGTGGGAATTGAACAATGAGAACACTTGAGCACAGGAAGGGGAACATCACACACCAGGGCCTGTTGTGGGATGGGGGGAAGGGGGAGGGAAAGCATTAGGAGATATACGTAATGTAAATGATGAGTTAATGGGAGCAGCACACCAGCATGGCACATGTATACATATGTAACCTGCACGTTGTGCACATGTACCCTAGAACTTGAAGTATAAAAAAAAGAAATTTATTGAGCACATACTACATGCCAGGCACTGTATGAGGTGCTAGAGAGGCAGTAGTGAATAAGTTCCATGCTTTCATGCAGTGTATCTTCTAGCATGGAATCCTCAGTGCCCAGGCCATGGATTCGTATTGGTTTGTGGCCTATTAGGAACCAAGCCACACAGCAGGAGGCGAGCGATGGGCAAGTGAGCATTACCAGCTGAACTCTGCCTCTTGTCAGATCAGTGGACTCTTATGGGAGCACAAACGCTATCGTGAACCATTCATGCAAGGGATCTAGGCTGTGCAGTCCTTATGAGAATTGAATACCTGGTGATCTGGGGCCGAACAGTTTCATCCGAACACCATTCCCCCATCAATCCCCAACCTCCTAGGTCTATGGAAAAAAATTGTCTTCCATGAAATCAGTCCCTTGTGCCAAGAAGTTTGAGGACCGCTGTTCTAGTGGGAGAAACAGGCAAGGGATAAGAAAAGTAATAATCTTCAAATAATGATACTATGAAGAAAACGAAAGAGTGACTTGGTAATGTATTTGGGTGAAAGGCATGATTGCATTACACAGAGTCAAAGCAGGCTCTGAGAAGACAGGATTTTGAGCTGACAATCACAAGAAAAGAACTGGATAAAGAAAGAATAGGGCAACAAGCATACCAGGCAGAGACAACATCCTGTGCAAGTTCCCTGAGGTGGAAATAAGACAGTTTTACAAATCCCTGAGTAACTTGCATGTAAATCCAGTCAATCATTTTATTATTCACTAGATGAGCTCACCATTTAAAAGAACATGTCAGATTCCTTTCTAAAGTCATGACTCCCAACTTCTATGCAGTGGTTTCTAAACTATTGTGTGCTGAAAAATCACCTGCAGAGTTGTTGAAAATGGTTTCCTGAGCTGTATCCTCAGATAATCTGATTCAGCAGGCGGCGAGGCCCACAGATTTGCATTTGTAACACACTCAGGTGATGCCAATGCTACTAGTCTGAGGACCATTCTTGGAGAACTGCTGTTCTAATATATGTTTTGTGAGTTTAGTATCTATTTGCTAAAAGTAAAGCATTACAAAATTTTCTTTTTTGTAAAAGACTAGACTGCATGCTGATGATCTGAAATTAGATTTTGGAGGTGCAGTGGAAAAGTACACAAAACATTAAGGGTTAAAATAAGTAGCCTCAATGTTTTATACTGCATTCAAAGCATCTATAGTAAGATGAGCTTAATTTCAATACAGTCAATTAGAGAAGGGTTAATGTCACTGTTTTGGTTTGAATCAGGTTTCAAAAATTACTTTTTAAAACACTGAAAAGACTTTAAATGAGAGATTACTGATTTTCTAAAGTTATTTTTATTTCTTGACTGCGAGATCACAGAAATTGTGTATTAAATCCTGTTAATCTGGAGAATATAGGAAGGTTGTTCTTTTCATCAACTGCCATTCAGGAGGACACATATGGAAAAGAGATGGAGAAAGGAAGAAGGACATCAGGCTAGTCAGCCAGATCAGCTCAGATCGTTCTGGTCAGCTGAGCTGGGAGGACATATGTCAAAGAAGCCAATGTGCTCCTGTTCCTAGTAGTTGTTCTCAGGAAAGGATTTTATAAGCAAATTGCCTGTGCTTTGAACATTGTGACCTTAGTAGCATCAGGGATAGGATACGGATGATGAAAACAAAAGCTAACAGTTATCCAGCCCTTACTATATGCTACTGCTCTACTTGCTTTACATGATTCATTGATAACCCTCACTACACACATGTGAGGTAGACGGTAATAGCATCTCATTTTATAGACAATGAAAGTGAGGCAAAGAGTGGTTCAGTAATTTAGGTTACTAGGCAATAAGTTGAAAAGCTGGGATTCAAATCTAGATGATTGGAATTCAGTCTGACCTCTGAGACAATGCATTATATTGTCTCACATTTGACAAGAGTCTCTAAATGAAGATTTTTCAGGATTTGTTCCTGTAATCCATATGCACTCTTTTACAATGCAAGGATTCCACAATTTCTGTTTTTAATCTGTCTGCCTAGGTCTGAAAAGATGTTCCAAAGGAGGACATAGAGGGGAAGACTTTTGGTGTAGTCACTGCAAAGAAGAGTTTTCTATGACTTTCTAGTGTGATCTTGGGCAAGTGACAAAAATGTTTTGAACTTAAGTTTTAGTACCTGGAAAAGGAAGACAATGTTTATTCCACAGGATTGGACAATTAAATGAGGATTTTTCTGCCCACTGATACTGACATGTTCTGCACTATTCAGGTGTCCGTTATTCAGGTGAGTGGACAATTTATGTGTAATTTGTGGGATTTTCAAGGGTCATTTGACTTGGATTTTTGCCTTACCTGCTGACGTTAAGAACCTTGGTTAGATGTAACTCAACTGTAAGCCTTTGAATGACAGTAGGTTTAGAGTCTTCAGAAGATCTCCTTGGGCTATTTCTAAGTCAGGCTCAGGAAGACACACAACTAATTGTGGACACGTGTCTAGTGACTGCCAATATCAAACAAGTGTATATTTGCTAATTATAGCTATGATTGAGGCAGAATGGCAAGGGAGAGCAACAGAGTCCCAAAAAGAACTGTCAACCGGCCTTCCAGCACGATTTTGCATTTTCACTTACAGAACAAGCACCAAAGATAATTTTTGACAACTCAACTTAATGGTTCATGTCAACATCTGGTTCTGACAATAACTAGAATTATTACCTCAAGGGTTCCTAAGCACCACATTTCACAGTTTTATATTCAGTATTTAGAATAATTCTTTAGAACAATTTTTAGGTATTATAAAATATTTTTAAAAGATGATTGATCTTATCCATAATCAAAAGAAATAAAATATCATTAAAATGAGTAGGGCTGCATTAATATATAGAGGTAGATTGTCTTTCTAGATGCTTTAACAACTATCTATCTAACCCAGATCCAAGGAAGATAACTAGAAAAAATAAATAAAAGTGCAAGGGAAGTTAATGAGTAATGAATTATTTTAACTTTTATTTGATTATTTTCATTTACAGTTCTGGCACTGACACTTTTTTTAAAAAAAGATTTTAATTTTATGTAAAGATTGAACTTCAATAAAATAACTTAAAAAACATTTACATGTATATCACTAAATCTCCATAAAATATACAATACTTTTGATACAGCATAGGCTAGTATAACTTTGAAGGAAATGGTACATATTCATAATTTTTAAGAGATATCCCATATATCGCTTGTGAGAATAAATATTTATATTGAATTTGCCAAGACATCTGAAGTATTAAATACTATATAACATGCACTCAGAAATTAAAATATACAGTTTGAAATACATATATTTTAAAAGCATAAAACTGTGATATGATTTAATCTAGGTATACATTAGAGCTTCTAAATAGAAATTTGAACATTTATTACAAATAAAAGATACTTTAACATCAAGTGATATATAGTCCAAAAGCTGCTAGGAGACAGTTTGGACGTGTAGAATATAAATTTCTACTTTGGCTAGAGTTGTCTCTTCTTTTTTAACCTTTAAATGAGATGGAATAATGTTAAGTTTGCTAATACTTTAAAACTTTACAAAATGTTGGTTACTCATTAGCTGCATGATCCACTTCTTCTTCTCATTTATACTGACATGGCAAAATCAAACACATGAACTTGACTGTCTAAAATAAAAATGTGAATATTACTGCTAAATGAAGGCATTTAAAATTCCATAGACCAAATTACTGAAGTACAACAGACTATATATTTCGTACATATAAAGGTTTACATAAATTATATTGTTTTAGCTCACGAGCAAATTATAGGGATAAAATACTTCCATGAAGTTCTGAACATCAACACTCTTATAAAACACCTGTTTGATGATTATTGGCACTCAAAAATTTCCTTCTCTAAAGAGACAAGATACAAGAAACAGTTGGTAGCAGTTAGCTATTTGGCATTTTTAAATGATTGCTATTTCTAGAAAAACAGCAGCAGTATTGCTCACCTAGAAGAGCTGAATGTACCGACAATTTATAGACTGCTACAACGTGAACCATTTCATCAAATTGGCTTTACATTATTGTACATGAGGCTAAGAAGATTGGTAAAAGTGACAGAAAACACGATGTAAAAATTAATCCAGAGAACAATTCTGAGCCTTCTTATTGGCAGCAGCTACATATGAGCTATAAATTTTAACCACAATTTAATACATTTTGCTATAAAGCACATATTATAAATTCTCTGCTCCTGGTCTGATACAATCATCTATTTCTTTTACTCATAGACACTGAAAAGGTCTTAATTTGGTAATTAAAAACTTGTCACAACAAGTGAATAAAAGTCAGTTGTTTGTTAGGTACTTAGTATAAGTTGACATTTTATAACTTGCAATATGGTAAAAAAAATCTGATTATAACAAAACATCTCATTAATTTTGTTGTTTTTAATAATTGTGCTGATGAAATAAAACCAAAATAACATTCCAACTCTCTCCACTGTATTTATGAACTGTATTAGTGTCACTAAATTCTGAGACTTTCTTAGATAAACATATGGATAGTATTTTCTAAAACATTCTTCCATTTCCACCAACTTCTGGATCTGTGAGTTATTCTAATATATTTTCAATATTATTTTGTTGTTGAAGAGCAAAAGGGTAAGTTGTCAGCTTATATTTTTCCTGATCATTCTTCCCCTGTATAACAGATACTGAAATTACAGCAAAAATTTCATAAATTCCTTGCTTTTACTGATTTCCCCTTTTAGAGTGAATAACTTAATATTTAGACTCTTATGTACTAAAATCAGGTTCAGTGGTAAAATTAAATTATGAAAAAATACTCGGTATTCTCATAGCATTTTGTATCAGGGAACTACTGCGTATAGCTGGGAACAAAGTTTAAAATGGACACATTACCTTTTATTATTTATTATTTAAATATTTTACATATATTAAAAATAATCATGTTTTAGGAAGTGATTGACTAAGGAGCAACAATCAAAATTATTAGGAATGTTACATTGAAGAAAATTATTAACGGCAAACCCTTTTGACGTCACATTCAGCCCTGTGTGTTTATATGCAGATGAAATGATATATCCTCTTAAGTCTAGAGCAGATCAGCCATCCAGCCTCAATAGGGATTCAGACCTTCTTCACTGTATTTTCCTAAGACATAATACACCTCTATCAAATCTGCAGCATGTTTCAAAGGAAGTCTGTAATTTTGGTTGAAAGCATGATACGTAATCTGTGTCTGTTTTAATATGGTAGGTCAAATCACATCATATATAAATTGTCCTACAAAATATATATTTGATGATACTTCAAATGGAATGTTTCCAAGTTAACAGTGGTAGCCAAATATGCTGGGAACTTAAAAGGTGCCTAATATAAAAAAACCTGCAAAGTTTAAACATTTAATTTTTAATATACTATAAATGTTCACCAAATCTAAAAATAATACCCTAACTGTATAAGGTTCCTTTTCAAGTAATTATTTGTTTCTAAAAAGTTATAAATAATTCTTATACTGTGCCTCTCTTATACTTCAAAGATATGGAATATTATCTTTAACACTATATAAATAACAAATAGTCCTTTAAAGTAGGGGCCCAGGGGAGTAGGGGAGGAGAACTGTGGCTAATTTTCCCTGTTATTATGTGCATTTATGGTTATAAAGTTGAAAACATTGTTTTCTTATATCAGGGAGAACAGGCCATGTTCTGTTTTAGGAAATAACAAGAGTCCAGTTTCTCCTTTAATAAAGTTACTGTGCATCAGCCCAGCTGAGTTTATAAGTATATAGTTAAGGCTACGTATACAATAAAGAGAAGAATTGAGGCAATTATTTTGATTAAGTCCAAAAAATAAATTTTTAGAGAGCACTTTATTGGTCTATTTTTTCTCCTTATTATATTTTGATTGTACCACATAGTAGCTTATTTTTCACTTCAATTTACCTGTAAAATATTAGCTAAGAAATTTCTTATGAGATAAGAAATACCAATAGAATAATAATTTTCAATATTAAATCATATCTGCTTTTCTAAGGAAAAAGTCAATACTAATATTCCCTTGGAAATCAATTGTTAAAGCACCTAATTCAAGGAAAAAACCTCTCTAAGATATTAACTTTTTTTATTATATGAAGTGACCAAAGGGAGAAAATGTTTTTGTTTTTGGTTAATGGATTTTTAGGGCACTAAATTGACTGTTTAAGCACATATTGTACCTCTGGTGACTTACTTAGAGAATGAACTTCCTCAGCTGTATTCTCAGCTTGATAACTGTGATAGGAACAAGCCAGACATTAAAAGAACAGAGTATCTTGGAGACTGGCAGAAATATTTTGAATATGGAGATAGCCACCTTTTCTCTCCAAATACACTACCTTCTTATTAGATGTTTAGGGCTGTTTAAAAATGCATCAAACTGATGTATTCTTAACTGGCCACAGAAGATTCATTCATATTTTTCCTGGAACTAGCAAGTAATTTTGTGATCAAGTAATTTTGTACATACTATATAGTTCTTAATAGAAAAGCAAAAATTAAGAGTTCAGTGATGAATTACCAAAAAACCAATGAATACTTTGGAAAGACATTGTAGAAATATAGTTAAGTCTGCATTTCTTATAGACGTGCTATATTAGAACCAATTATCTATTCCAATAGGCAATCTCAATTTTTAGACAAGAAGGAAAAACTAAGCCAATGATAAGAAAAACACAGAGACAAATCTATGTATCTTTTTTTTTCTGGTAAATTCTCAGGAAAATGAGAAAAGTGTGCAAAATAAAAACGAGTTTATGCTCTTAAAGTAAAAAAAGACAAGTACAATTAAATAATAATATGTGACAGTTCCCTTAGGAAGAGTTAATAAAAAGTTAAGAAAAAAGTCCCATTATTTTTATTAAACAAACACCAATAACAGCAGGATTATTTCTGCCACTGATTTCCTTCCTCTTTTTTGTTTCAAAAATTATTGTTTGAATAAAAGAAAGGGGAAAAATGGTTTGCTTGCAGCTATGTATGTAACACAAATGAAGGCACAAAATAGTAGGACTCTAAGGCCAATGAGGAAGGTGTAGTGATTTGGGCATGAACAAAAACTGACCCTGATATACAGTTAAAGATCCGGCACTATTTTGCATTTATAATTGCATACCTAAGTGACTAACCAATTTGGAACCCATAAAAACCTTTAATCTGTTACTTTCTGACCATAAAAGGTACTTCTCAAAACTTCCTAGCTCATCTGCGCAAATGTATGCCTTATCACTGATGCAAAAAAAAGAAGTATGAAAACAACCCGACAGATTATATTTTCATAATGTTCAAAAGATAGTGTGCAGAGTCAGTATCTGAAGAACTCCCAATATCTGAATTGGAGAGAAACAAAAATATGGAATCCAAAGGAGACAGGGACAGCTGTGCCCTTGTAGGAGGCACTTTGGAATTTGTTGATGAAAGCTTACATGGAATTTAGTTTGTAACAACTGATCAGAGATAAGCCACTACTCTGTAGGAAAACTGAGGGCCAATAGGCCATCTTTTGACACAGAACACCCTTGGACCATCTCCCAGAATCCTTTATAAATATATTATACATATGTAATTTGGCTAGATTAGCACTGACTCTGTTGCCACTAATAATTATAAATGGTCTTAGGAAAAAAGGATACCACTGAAGTCACTGGGTACAATATTCATTTTAGACTATTTCAGGAAGGCATTACACACATTTGCTTAAGAATTATTAGATTAAAATCTCTGTAAATATTTTTTAAAATATTGTTCCTTGTGGGAAAAAAAAGTCATCGTGGTTGTATCTTCCTCCTAATCAAGTATTCTAGAATATGAAGTCAATCAAAACTAGACTGTGGAAAGAACCAGATTAGAAGCAGGGCAGTGAGGCCACCAATTGCTGTTCTTCTCCCCCCAGTTTGTTTAAATAACTAAATATATGAGCAGCTGAAAATTATTCCACATCAGAAGCATCATTGTCAGAAAGATGATAGTTACTTCCCTTTACCCGAATATATTCAATATATCTCCCTTCATCAGAATCTGAAGTGCCACATGTACATAGCCTGTTGTCAAAGAGTGATTCAATTTCCTCTAATTTTTTGCCTTTGGTCTCAGGAAGACAGCCGTAGATGAAAAGGAGTCCCACAGCAGCAAATCCAGCATAGAGGAAGAAAGCTCCTGCAACAGAAAATAATAGATACATGAATATGAATATATATAGAGAGGCTTAAGTTGGAAAGAGTACTTGATTTTGACTTTTTTTTTCTGGTCAGTCATGCATAATCACAGTATGAAATGGACCAAAAAATTACCATGAACCTGGTTTACTCCAATTGTTCCAACTCTGTGAATATGATATAATGTATCTTTCTAAACTCAAGTTTAGAAACTCAAGAATAATAGACCAGGCTCAGATGTAAGTTTGGCTTTGAAGCCTTTCCTCCCTTCTCTGACTAGAGGGAATTACTCTCTTCCATGTGCTATCACAGCATATTGTGGAGACTCCTAAAATAACAACCAAGAAATATTATAATTATGTACACACACGTATGCTTGCCTTGTCTATTACACTAGTGGCACTTTGAGGTCAGAAGAAGTTCCTTTCTTACTCATCTTGTGTTTCCAGAACCAAGTATAATGATGACATTGCAGAATGAATGCCTCAGTGGAATACATGGCAACTCCATCCTTCCAGTTTCTCATGTCCAAAGTCTGGGAGTCATCCTTAATTTATACGTTACTCTCACGCCTAACATCCAATCTGTTAGGAGATCTCTTTGGTTCTACCTTCAAAATATAACCCAAAGATGGCCAATTCTCACCACTTCCATAGATAAATGTGGTCTAAGGGCCATCGTGTCTCATCTGCATTACTGCAACAGTCTCCTAACTGGTCTCCTTGTTCCTTCTCTTGGATCTCGACAGTCCATTTTTTTTCCATGGTACATGTCATCATCTGACATATTATGATGTTTACTAATTTGTTTTTCATTTCCCTCCACTAGAATGTAAACTCCATGAAGTCAGAGAATTTTGTTTTGCTGTAAGATTATGCATGTCAATGCAGCACAGCCAGAAACACATAAATATTAGCTAGTTTGGTTTTCTAAGGGTCATGATAGCAAGCCTAGATGGATGAGATATATGAATGTATGACTTGTTTATATTCTCTACACATTTCCAAGATGGACTTTTAAAATAATTGAATTTCGACCAGCCTGGCCAACATGTTGAAACCTGTCTCTACCAAACACACACACACACACACACACACACACGTAATTGAATTGCCAATTTGAATATAAGAAACTATACTTGTACTTTTGATGGTAGAAAACAACAAAGTAAAATGGAGCCCCTGTCTAATTTTAGGCTTTCAGTCCAGACCATCATGTGTATGAGATGGGGGAAGTAAGATGAAAAACTAATGTGACAATTGGCTGGAGAAAGGATATCAGATTGGGAGTGGGAAGAACTGAGTTTAAGTGTTGGCCACGTGATTTCTGGATAGTCATTTAACCTTTTCTCTGGGCCTCTGTTGCCTCATTAAGTAAAATAAGGGGGTTTCTCAGCTCCTACTTAAGTGTTGGCACTTTATGATTCTGTAAATCTTACAGCCAAAATCAGGAGAGATATAGTTAAGAGATGGTTGAGAGAGAGATCTGATCTGTGTAATGGGGAAAATAATTCTTGCTTTGCCCAACTGTAAAGAATAGAAATAATGTATGTTATCATGCCCATTAGAATTCTGAATATCAGTTGCTCAAAAAAGTGATGGCCAGATTGTTAAATTCTACTAAATGACCAGGAAAGGAAGAGTTGCTATTAAGATACAGAATAAGATTAGTGTGACTAATTAATTGGGATGTTTTTACAAAAAGGGTGATACTGATAAGCTAGCTCTTGGAGAATGGGGGAATTTTGACCAAAAAAAAATGAAAGGAGATGAAGTCCTGTGTTCTGAGTACAGATAAGCAAGACTGTGGCGGTAGGAAGAGAAATGGAATCTTTAGCAGGGTGGGACAAAGACTGGATAGTAATTATGATGAAGATAAAGAAAAAATAAGTACAGATGGTAAAACATTTTAGATTAAACTAGGCTTCTAAACTACAAAATCTGTAACAGCAAACCCAGTTTGACTTTTAAATATAATAGTATATTTTATCTTCATCATTATCTTTCACAATTTGGGAACAGTAGCATAATTAGAAGTAACAAATCAAATCTGTCAGTGCTAAACTCCTATAGTTAAAAACATTCGTTGGGTTAGGAAGATTCCTGAAGTTGATTACAGATTCTTTCTTGTGACCTGGATTCCCAAAGCTGAATAATATCAAGGGATTGCTATTAAAATACAAGACCGTTTTATAAAATCTGAGGAATCCAAAGCACGTAAATGCCAAAACTGCCTACTCAGTGTGGGTTCCAATGGTTAGACCTGTGGCTAAGTCGTGGAGGAGTGTGGGCAGACCTGGGAGGCTGTGACCTGGTCCATGTCATGGTCAAATCAGTCACTATCTCAGTTTCTCATTTATTCCTCCCTTGGAGTGAAAATGGCAAGAAAAAATGTCTGTAACGAGTCCATCAGGACTATTGAACAGTTAGATATTCCTCACCTTTATTCTAAGGATTTAAATCTTATTAGAGCCCTACATTAAGTTCCAGATTAAAACAACTATTTAATTGAATTACACAAATTGAGGACTCAAAGGCCATGTTTGACTGAATTTCAGTAGTACCTCAAGAGAGAAGCTTTGACATAATGCCCCCCAAGGGATCTCTTTAGCCACATGTGCCGTATATAAAATGGCATATTGGTGATATAGCAATGATACTTTTTAGTAATAAACATTATTGAATGGGGGCACAAGGCAGACCTGTGTAAGCAATATGGTTGAGGAAGGAATCAAATTTTGAGATCTTATGAAACAATAGAAAAGGAGGCAACAAGGAAGACATAACTATTTCCAGAGGAATACATGATTAGGATGTATATTTATTAAATGAGGAATATAAATGCATAGCTTACATAAACCAGTAACATGTGGATTAAAATGAGACACAAAAAGGGAGAAAAACTAGCCTGAACGAACTATTTTTCTACTACTAGAGAGTAGTAGACCAAATGGACCAGTGCTCTGACATGAGAGAAGCTTAATGCAAAGCAAAACGCTTTTAACTGTTTATTTTTGAAAGAATTCTGCTTATGCCCTATTTAAATTTCATTACTGTTGCCTCATTTTTCTCATGGTTTTCTGGCAGGATAAATTCAAGAAAGAGGAGCTTTGCTGTCAAAAGTATAATCATGTAAACTTTTATTATTTGGTCTATGCCTTTCTATGAAAAATGCTTTCTCAGGATGCCAGCATATACTTAGGTCTTCAAATATTTAAGTGTTCTCTAGAATCAGTAAATACGAGGAAATATTTATTGTGCTCGTATTTATTATGTCATGAAGATAAGTTTATGAATTTATGGAAAAATTTTAATTGCCAAATGGGATCCAGCTGAATATACTAAATATATATCCAGTTTAAAATGCCAGTGCATTTCCTTTCCAAGAAAATAAATATTTCAAATGTCTTAAGCGGTGATTAGGAGAGAGAAGAGTTTTATGAAGATAATAAAAGCATTAGATAAATACTATTAACTAAAAGCAAATACCAATTCAGCATGTTCAGAAGAGACGGGGAATAGATTTTTATAATGTTTCATCATATTCATCATTCATCTGCAAAATTTATCCATGTATTTATTCATTTGACAAACACTTTTTGGTGCTTATCAGGTGAACAGGATGCCTTGGGAGGAACTGGGAATGTAAAAAGGAACAAGGCACAGTCCTGGCCCTCCAGGGATTTATAATCTACTAGAGAGAGCTAGGGGCAGACAAACCTGTTCTTGCAAAGAGAAATGATAAGTGCCCAGAGCACAGAGTAAAGAGATTGCGGGGACATCAGAGAAGCTCTTCTGGAAGAATGGTCTAAGCAGCAGGCATTCCGTCTCTACCACAGGGACTTATGAGGAGATTAGAATGAAACCTCATACTTCATCATGAATAATCCTATTGCAACCTATAAAGTCGTGTGAACAATGCAGAAATCTTTTTTCTAAAAAGCAAAGTCTTTTCACTTTAGTAGCTCCCCTAAGTATTTTCCTGACTCAGCCACTAAGCACTATTGTTTTTCATTTTGAATTATGGCCTCCATACATTTGCATTTGAATACTTCTGTCACGTTTACACTTTTGCAAGTGGTAAGTGCTGGTCTCAGAGGACAGTGAAATGCACAAGCACTGGCCTGAGCAGCACAGGTGATACAGTGGAAGGTATGGCCACAGCACAGCATACTGTTAAGCATTTGAGGAAGCTACTTTCAGCCCTGCACAGATTCTGCTCTTGGACTGGACGCTATGCCTGTCACAGGACATCTCATTGGCCCTAGACTCCCTGCCTACATCTTTTTACCATTTTCTGTTTTTTTTTTTTTTGTTTCTGTGAAACTAAAAGCTATGGTGTAAAGACTTCCACCTGGGGAGATAGCTGGGAGATGTCTGAGTTGGGGGAGGGGTTGGGTGACAGCCCTAAGCACTGTGGGACAAGAAGCAGTGCTGTTTAGGATAGGAGAATCCCTCTCTTCTTTCCCAGACACACTTCCAATGCCTTTGGAGGACAAGAAAGTCACATGGAGATACTTATAACAGCAAAATATAACCACATATTCTAAATCACAAATGATATTATAGTGTATCTAAAAATAGTGATAAAAATAAAAACAAAACTATGTTAGAAAAAATATTATCTTACCATAGTATGTAAGATACTCTGCTGTGTGTAAAAATGTTAGTGAGACCAGGACATTGAAAATCCAGTTTATTCCAGATGAACATGCATTTCCTGTACTTCTTGCCCAAAGGGGATATATTTCAGAATTCACAGTCCAAGGCATTGGTCCCATTCCTGAGAAATAAAACATTAAAAACTTTAGTAAAGTAGCATGTAAGAAATCTGAAAAATTATATAGTTTATCTACTCCAAAAAGAGGCAATTCAATTAATGCAACAGTAATAACAAAGTCTTTGTTTACCAGGTGCAAAGAAGACAAGATACAAAATAAGGCCCAGAAGTGCAGTCCAGGAGTATGGAGTAGGGCAGAAATTGTAAGCCCAAAATATATCTTCTGTTTTGAACTTGGTTTCATTTTCACACCTGAAAAATAATGCAATATAAGTATTAACTTAATGTTTTAGACTACAGTTGCAGAAATTCAATATGATCATATTTATGTATTTGGAAATTCCTTAATGTCTTAAGAGTCCAAAATGTTTTTCTTAAAAAATAAGAACTAAAAATACAGTATTAGATATGCAAGCTCATATAGGAATTTTAGAGCTAAGTATAATTCAAGAGCAAAACAAAGACACCGTGCTTTATAACCATTTCACATAAATTAGACATGATTTCTAATTAGTCCCTGGAAGCTGCAGTAACACTTCAGTACCACTGAGAGTCAGTATGTGGCAGTGAAAAGACCATGGAATTTGCAATCATGACAAGATTCAAATTTCAAAGCCAGATACTTTTCATCTGATAAAATGGGGAGAATACTTTGTAGACTATTTTAAGGATTACAAGAGTAACCTGTAAAGGGTGATGGGGTGGATGAGGGAAACAAATGATTCTATCTGATTCCAAATAGCCCTCTCCCTTTCTGTCTGTGTCCTTGCTTCTCTACCAGTCACTCCCTGATGACCTTGCCTTCTTAATCCATAGTAAAGAAAAGGGTCCTACAGTTTAGATCGATTCTGAAGTTGAACTTCCAATTCTTTACCTTAATTGCCCCTGAAGATATTACCAGACTCAAAAACATTCCTATCCCCTATTGTCAATTTAGAGTATTGTTCTGTCTCCTTCAACCTCTATCTTTGAACCTCGTCATCGAAGCCCTATTGTTACCGTATTTATGAACTCATCATAACATTCCACCTGTCTTGATGATTTGGGTGCCTGCTCAGTCTGCCTCCTCTCATCCCCTGCAACATTCATTTATTTTTAATTCATTGGCCTCATTTAAAAAAATTATTTAAGTTCCAGGATACATGCACAGGATGTGCAGGTGTGTTACATAGGTAAACGTGTGCCATAGTGGTTTGCTGCACCTATCAACCCGTCACCTAGGTATTAAGCCCCATGTGCAGTAGCTATTTATCCTGATGCTCTCCCTCCTCCCAGCCCCCACAGGCCCTAGTGTGCATTGTTCCCTTCTCTGTGTCCATGTGTTCTCATTGTTCAGCTCCCACTTATAAGTGAAAACATGTGGTGTGTGGTTTTCTGTGCTCCGTATAATGCATTGGCCTCATAGTTCCTTATTTAATCTCCAACACTACAGAGACAGCACTTTATAGTTTCCTTGATTTGGAACTATTTTACTTCAGACTTTGAGCCTTCCTTTTCTGATCACAACCACCACTTTGTTTATCTCGTCATTTCTGATCATCTGTGCTACACCCAGATCTGCCTTTGGATTATCCTCTCAGTATTCATTTACCTCACTGCTCAGCTTAGACCATGCCAATACAGGCATAACTTGGAGATATTGCGAGGTCAGTTCCAGACCACTGCAATAAAGTGGGTCACACGGATTTTTTGGTTTCCCACTACATATAAAAGTTATGTTTCCATGAAAGTGCAGTCTATTAAGTGTTCAATAACATTGTCTAAAAATGTACACACCTTAATTTTAAAATATTTTGCTAAAAAATGCTAACGATCATCTGCACCTTCAAGTCATCATCTTTTTGGTGGAGGGTCTTGCGCCTCAATGTTGAGGGCTGCTGACTGATTAGGGTAGTAGTTGCTGAAGGCTGGGGTGGCTGTGGCAATTTCTCAAAATAAGACAACAAGGAAGTTTGCCAAATTGACTGACTTTTCCCTTCACTAAATATTTCTCTGTAGCGTGCAATGATGTTTGATAGCATTTTCCCCAGAGAACTTCTTTCAAAATTGGAGTCAATCCTCTCAAACTCTGCTACTGCTTTGTCAACTAAGTTTGTGTGATACTCTAAATCCTTTGATATCATTTCAACAATGTTCATAGCACTTTCACCAGGAGTAGATTCCATCTCAGAAACTACTTTCTTTGTTCCTCCTTAAGAAACAACTCCTTATCCATTCAAGTTTTATCATGAGATTGCAGCAATTCAGTCACATCTTCAGGCTTCACTTCTACAATAGTTCTCTTGCTGTTTTCCACTATATCTGAAGTTACTTTCTCCCCTAAAGTCTTCAGCCCTTTAAAGTCATCCATGACGGTTGGAATCAACCTCTTGCAAACTTCCAAACTGTTCTTTTGGTGTTTTGACCTCCTTCCATGAATCACAAATGCTTTTAATGGCATCCAAAATAGTGAATCCTTTCCAGAAGATTTTCACTTTACTTGGCCCAGAACCACCTGAGAAATCACTATCTATGGCAGCTATGGCCTTATGAAATGCATTTCTTAAATAATAAGACTTGAAAGCTGAAGTGACTCCTTGATCCATGGGCTGCAGAATGGATGCTGTGTTAGCAGGTATGAAAACAACATTCATCTTGTACATCTCCATCAGAGCCCTTGAGTGACCAGTGTCATTGTCAATCAGCAGTAATATTTTAAAAGGAATCTTTTTTTTTTTTCCTGAGCAGTAGGTTTCCATAGTGGCTTAAAATATTCTCCAAACTATGCTGTAAATATAAGTGCTGTCATACAGGTTTTGTTGTTTCATTTTAGAGCACAGGCTGAATAGATTTAGCCCTTCTTAAGGGCTCTAGGATTTTTGGAGCAGCAAATGAGCATTGGCTTCAACTTAAAAGTCACCAGCTGCATTATCTCCTAACAAGAGACCCAGCCTGTCCTTTGAAGCTAGGCATTGACTTCTCCTATCTAGCTATGAGAGTCCTGAATGGTATCTTCTTCCAACAGAAGGAAGTTTCATCTACATTGAAAAATCTGTTGTTTAGTATAGCCACCTGATATGGTTTGGCTGTGTCTCCACCCAAATCTCATGTTGAATTGTAGTTCCCATAGTCTCCATGTTGTGGGAGAAACCCAGTGGGAGGTAACTGAATCACGGGGGTGGTTACCCTCATGCTGTTCTCATGATAGTGAGTGAGTTCTCATGATATCTGATGGTTTTATAACGGGCTTTTCCCCTTTTTACTTGGCACTTCTCCTTCCTGTCGCCATGTGAAGAAGATATGTTTGCTTCCCCTTCCTCCATGATTGTAAGTTTTATGAGGCTTCCCCAGCCCTGCAGAACTGTGAGTCAATTAAATCTCTTTCCTTTATCAACTACCCAGTCTCAGGCAGTTATTTATAGCACTGTGAGACCAGACTAATACACCACCTTTATCAGTTATCTTAGGTAGATGTTCTGGATAACTTGATGCACCTTCTCCATCAGCACTTCCTGCCTCACCTTGCAACAAGGTGTAAAGTGAAGACAGCTTCTTTCCTTAACCCTCATGAACCAACCTCTGCTAGCCTCAAACTTCTGCAGCTTCCTCACCTCTCTCAGCCTTCATAGAATTAAATGGAATTAGAGACTTATTCTGGATTAGGCTCGTGCTTAAGGGAATGTTATGGCTGATTTGAGCATCTATCCAGACCACTCAAACTTTCTTCATATCAGCAATAAGGCTGTTTCACTTTCTTATCATTTGTGTGTTCACTCGAGTAGCACTTTTAATATCCTTTAAGAATTTTCTTTTGTAGTCACAATTTGGCTTTTCGGTGCAAGAGGCCTAGCTTTCAGCCTATCTCAGCTTTCAATATGCCTTCCTCATTAAGCTCAATTATTTCTAGCTTTTGATTTAAAGTGAGAGTCGTGCTACTATTCCTATCACTTGAACATTTAGAGGCCATCGTAGAGTTATTAATTGTAGTGTCTTAGGGAATAGAGAGGCTCCAGGAGAGGGAGACAGAAAAGGAAACAGCTGGTTTGTGGAGTGGTCAGAACACACACAACATTTATAATTAAGTTTGACGTCTTATACGGGTGCAGTTTCTGATGCCCTACAACAATTACAATAGTAACATTAAAGATCACTGGTCATCATAACAGATATGATAATGAAAAAGTCGGAAATAATGTGAGAATTACCAAAATGTGACATAAAGACACTAAATGAGCACATACTATTGGAAATATGGTGCCAATAGACTGGCTTGATGCAGGGCTGCCAGAAACCTTCAGTTTGTAAAATAAAATGCAATGTCTGTGAAGTGCAATGACGGCAAACCCAATAAAATGAAGTATATACTGTCTTCACTGGCCTCTAGAATCCATTCTTCCTCTATTTTTGTCTGCCATTTTTCACCATTTGAGTTTCCAACCCGATGTGGCATTATTAACTTCTTTCAACAACCACTTCTCAGAAACTGAGCAGTGTTATGAAACCATGCTGTTGGGCTCTATTAAAGGTTCATGCTATTTCATCTCAGTTGGTTCCCTTATGATGCTTATTTTATCCTTTATTGTCTTCTCTACTGAATTATCTGCTTATCTGAGAGTAGACATTCCATAAACTTTTGTCAACTATTGCCTCAATTAATTAAAATATTTCTTACTATCTTGTAATCCTGAAATCTTTCCGTTTCCTATGTAGATGAACTTACCTCCTTTTTTGGACGATTTATCAATTTCAGTTGAGAAAAATAAAATAAAACCAGGAATTTGGAGATGCTTTGTAGGACTTGATACATTTGAATCTGAAGAACAGATCTTTTAACAATTGGAATTCTTTTAAAAGAATTGAGGATCATTACTTTGAACATCAATTTTTCTCTATCAGCTTCTATTTTTCCATATTTTTCTCTCAATATTTGAGAAAAGAAAGTTTTTTAAAAAACATTGTAGGTAGGCTTCCTTCCTCCCTCCAGTGGTACATGTCTGTCACCCTTTCTGAGGACTGCCCCTCTTATCAGTGGTCTTGCATCTCATTCTCCTGCCTCCTCTGGGATCACGTTCCATCAATATCTCTTCTTTTCCTGCCCTATTTAGTTTCGTCCTACTTGAGCCATCCCTTCTGTCTACAATACACAAGGTCTCTCCTACTCAAATGTTCAACTCCTCTCATATTACCACAACTAGCTCTCCTGAAATGCCAGAAGTTTATACTCACAAGCTCTACCTGACTACACAATCCTTCTTTCACAGCCCAACTCTGCCACCCTCCCAGATGCTGGCTAACTCTCATGTGGTCTTTTTTCCTGGATATGTTCACACGAAAGTCGTCATCAATTATCTCCTAACATACAAATTCAGGTTTCTTGTCTTAATCTTGATGCTCTTTGATTACTCTGTGGTGCTAGATATTGCTGGCAACTCTCCTTCCTTCTCTTCCCTCTTTGCTTTTATATCTGTATCTCCATTTTAGCTCTCTGACCTATATGTATTCATTGCTTTTTACATTGCCTCTTCCTCTTCTCAACCTCTAAATATAGGTGTCCGCTAAGGGTCTATTTTGGGACCTATACCCTCTCATAATCATCTCATCTAATTTTAGGACTTTATAATTTCCATGTGGATGCTCCTCAATAGTTTATTCTGGCCTTGATCTTTCTTCCAAGTTCCACTGATGGAATTTAGGTACCTAAGTACTGAAAATAGAAGAGTTGCTATGAACATCTAGATCCTGCCATGGCCTCAAATGCAATATGACTATAACGAAATGACCTCTCCAGGAGGCAGCATGGGGCTGCTCTGAGCTCAAATCGTGACTCTACCACTTAATAGCTATATTCATTCAAAAGCTTACATAATGAGCACTTTTTATGTGTCAGACATTAGAGATAACAGTTATGAACAAAATACCAACCGATGCATTTGTAGAACCTTGAGTTTAGCGGGCACTGGCATGGTCCTGTTTCCTGATCTGTGAAATCAGGGAAACGACTGTATCATGGGCTGTTGGGAACATTAAATATTCCCATCTGGATAAGCATAGAGCATCTGCGCACTCAATGCTTAGCATAGTGCCTGGCATGTGGTATATGCATAGCATAAGTATTACTTTACTAGGGCCCCTCATGACATTTCTATTTTAGTTAACACCACCTTTCCCTAAATTGGAATGGTTTAAAATCTTGCAGTTATCTTCATTTTCCTCTTATCCACTTCTCTTAGGTCATTTATACTTTTAAGTCCAAGTAAAGAAAAGTGGCCAAGACTAGATCTAGGCTGGGACACCCAGGTAAAGCTAGGATATACGTGGCCTCTAGGTGAAATATCTCAAAGCTGTGTCATCATCTGTGAAATAAGGATTTTCCTGGCACCTACCTCAAAGGGATATTTTGATGCTTACGTTAGAAAATTTACACAAAGAATTTCACATGGTATAAGCAAGAAACCATATTTCCTAGACATAATTTCTTGAATCTGACTTTTCTGTTTGCATTAACACCACCCTAATTTAGACTCCGAGTGTGTGTCCTATCACCTGCCTCTGCCTCTGGGGGACAGAGACTCTAGAGTAACCCTGATGATTCCTGTTTTCTGATTTTCATGCCTTGTGTAGTTCCTTTTTCTGGAGTGTGGGAGTGACCTTGGATTTGCTTCTGACCAACAGAATATGGCAAAGGTGACAGGACATATGTGATTAAGTAAGCAAGATTCTAGTGCTGTTGAGCTGAAGTCTCTCATTCCCTTGCTGGTTTTGGAGAAGCAAGCCACCATGTTGTAGGATGCTTATGCTGGGAGATTTGTGGGAGGAACTGAGGGCAGTCTCTGTCCAACAGCAAGCAAGAAACTGAAGTCCTCAGCACAAAACCACAAATTACTGAATTCTGCTAACAAAAATGAATCCTTCTCCAGCTGAGCCTTAGATGAAACCATAGCTCCAGTCTGTGCATTGATTGTAGGCTTGTGAGACCCTAGGCAGAGGACACACCTAAGCTATGCCTGCATTCCTGACCCATAGGAAGTGCTATATTATTAATGTGTGTTGCAGTAGTAAATGAATACAGTTTCCTGATTTTCCTACTCCTATCATTCCTTTCTTCAAACTTATATCCCACCAAGTTAAGCACCCTGACCACCTCACTGCTCAAAAACCTTCATCCTCCTTATTTATTCCAGCAGTCTACAAAATGGCCTGCAAAATGTGGCTGCAGCCTACCTTATCTTGTACTCCTGTACACAATCCTTTTATCAAACTAAACTAAATTACTTATTTTCTGAACCTACATTCTAGACCCAGTATCTCCTACTCATGACATTTCCTGTAACTGAAGGCAAACTCTTACTCTTGATATCTACTGTCAGTATTTACCATCAATTCCTACCTCATCACTCAAGGCCTGTATGGATGCTACCCATTCACCTGTCTGAAATACTCTCTCCTTCCTCTCAACTCCTTTTCACTTTCCTCATTTATGTCATTATCATATAGTGCTCTGTATGATCATATATTAATATACTCCTTCTTCTACTGTACTGAGATTTCATCCCAGGGAGTACAGCATGGCACAGGGGTTAAGAGCACAGGGTCTAATGTCAGACTGCATGACTTTGTATTTCAGTTCTATCCCTTACCAGCTTTGTAACTTTGGCCAAGTTACTTAACCTCTCTGTGTCTCAATTTTCTTGTGAAGTAAGAGTCCATATAGGGTTGTTACAACGATTAAACAAGGTGATAACTGCTTGGCACATAGAAAGCAATTCACCTTTCTATTTTTTTTTTTAAACTCAACCTATTGTCCATCGTATACCCTATGTAGAGATAAATGTTCCTTGAATGATGAAGCTTTTACATTTGCATTTGTTTAATTGTGAGTAGAAAACAGCATTAGATGTCCCTTGACCAATAATCCTCAACAATGAAATAGTCTTTTGAGTCATGACCATCTTAAGAAAATATGAAAGGAAAGAAAAAAGAGAAGAAGAAAGAAAAAAGAAAGGCAGGCAGGTAGGCAGGCTCCTGTAAGGAGGAATACTTACAAATAATGAAATAACTAAGATTCACTGAACAATTTTCTATTTACTCTTTTCATTATTATCACAGTTCCTAGGGTGATCTCCTGCTGTGGCAATGAAGTAGGATATTTTAGAGTGGACTCTGTGCTTGCCCCGATGAAGCTTTTTGCCATCTGGCTATGCATGTTTACATGTGCAAAAAAAGGCCGAGTAGCTCCTCATCACCCTCATGCTGATTTTGGGAAGGCACTGCAGGCACTGACTTGGCAGAGTTACACACTCAGCAATACGTAGATAGCTAATGACTGAGAATGTGACATCACACCTGACCTTCAAAATATAAACACTAGAAATACCAACTAAAAAATAAAAATGCAGATTTCAAACATTATTGCAAAATATCCTCATGCTTTCCTGGCAACTGCTGGTAGAAGAACATAATGCTCCCAAGAAGGAACAAAAATGCTTTGACATCAGTGTGTGGGTTGGGATTAGAAAAAGTCATGCTCTCGGATGTGGCACCTTTTCACCACATCCTAGAGCAAAACCTGAAAATGACTACAATAATGGGAAGCTGCTCAGAGGGCACTGCAGTGGGCAAAGCAGCAGAATTGCATGCAATCAGGTGAAATATGTCTCATTTTGGCAGAGTGAGAGAACTAATCTTTACCAGCAGAATGACTAGGCTAAAACCCGATATATAGACCAAATAAATAATCGGTTCCCTGTTCCAATCATGGAACACACAGAACTCCCTTTAGTAATACCATGTAGAAATTAACAGCTCCCTTTGAAGGTAGAACAATGCTCCCCCTGCCCACTCAACACCCACCAAACCGAGTTCATACGTAGATCTATTTCCGCCTTTTAAAATGTTACCTCTCTATCATTTACCTATAGTGCTTCAAACCTAAGAAATAACCAAAGGAACTTAAGCAGTGCAAATATACAATTGTTCTTGCCAGTTAGCCATAAGTAGTATATTCCTTGCTTCCTACACAGCACATGCTATCTATATTGTCCCTTTATTCTCCATGATGAAATAATTTGACTGCTCCAGGCTTATATATGGGAGTAGAGGAAAAGAAATATGACCTGTGTATAAAAACCAAAACTTCCAACTTCATATATTCAGTCCTAATCACTGATACATGTATGAAACTTAGTTCCCTTCCCAAAGAGTTTATAAAAGATCCAGAATTTTAGAAAAGGGGAGAGCTTACTACAGTTTGTGTGACACATCTACCATTGTTCTACTGGGCTTACTGCACAAGCTTGCTAATTCATTACTGAGGAGTGTCAGTGAAGCACGATTTTATTTCCAGTTCCTGATGCAGGACTGTTGATTTTTCTGGACAAGGTCCCTAAGCTATCACCTCAAAACATAGATATCCCTCTAAAAGTTAACCCTAATAGTTCTTTATTGATAGAAAGTTAACCCTAATAGTTCTTTATTGATAGAAATTTATGATATAATTACACAATTACAATTTGAGGGTAGTGATGAAAACGTACCTAGGAAAGCACAGAGTATCTCTCCAGGATAGGACACCTTCACTCTATCTGAGGAGAACTAAAGAAGCAAAATCCTAATTCCCAACCAGAGAATTAGGATGGTGTAAATTTACTCTAAGCAACCCAAGTTATAAGAAATTCTAACTTCTGGGCATCCCATCAAAGCAACCACAAAAGTTACTGTTACAAACTTGGCCCATTACTTCTCAGATACTTTTAATTATTGTTCAGTAGGCATATTTCCTATTTAATAATCTAAAATGAAATAAACTTATGTCAAGTGTGGCCACATAGCATTTAAACTCTAATAACATCTCTGTGATTTTGAATAATTTTAGAAAAGTATGGTTTCCTAGCTTGCAGTGTGCAGACTATGTTGAAAATCCTGCCCTTGAATGATTTCCCATCGTCTAGCCTTTTCTTTTTTTTTTTTTTTTTGGTTTTGTAATTTTCCTGCAGAAGATTGTCATTTACAGACAAGATGAAAAACCTGTTCTTTTGTTAATTACTATTATTTTCTAATAAAAAAACTTTATTGAGACAATTAAATCATAGACATGGGTAAATTTCAAAAGCATTAGAAATTTGGAGCAAAAAGCCACTTTTTTCTTGAATAAAATGTTATTTATCTATAAATCATTGCATCTAAACTCCTTATCAGTATATTGACTACCTTATATACCCCAAGTATGCAAAATAGATGGATGGAGTATGGACAGATGCAAATTAAAACAATGATAACATTTAAAGGTGATGAGACTATAGCAATAGTGGTACAGTCTTTAATTCTGGTAACAATTTAAATTGGTATAATTTCCTTTTGGAAGGAAATTTGGCAATTTGAACATTAGAATATTAATCCCCTCTGTCTCAGTCTGATATCTAAAGTGTATCCTTAGAAAACCACTTAAATGGGAAATTATATGCTTCAAGATGTACTTTTCTCTGTGCTTTCATTTATCACAAAAGATTAACACAGATAGAGAATTAGAAACCATAAAAGTCTCCCACAATGGAAGGGTAGTTAATGCAATTAAGGTACAACTGAGTAAAAAAGCAGCCATTAAAATAATCATTTTAAAGTAAATTGGGCCACAAAGGTTGGTCTGGATAGAATACTGGTGAAAATGAAGTCTTAGGTAATGTAGGTTACTTTCATTTGGCACCAAACTGGCCAACAATAGGTGTATGCAAAATCCAGGATATGAGGATGTGGATGTGGCCTACTTCTGCCTCTCCAGTTCCTCCTGTATTCCTGAAGTTCTGTGGCCATTGTGAAGTTAACAGGCTACCGGCTCAGAGGAGCCTGCAACTCTGCCTTGGGGAGGGTCCACATTAGCATTTGAGTGGTCTAAGAAAATGTTTAGACTCTATTAATTCATAAGAAAATACTTTGAAGTTCTTTCTCTTATTCCATCATCACATCCAAAGCAAGCCTGGCCATGGCCTACTTCATAAAGTCCACCCAGAAACAAACAAAATGTCACAAAGTTGGAGTGGGTAAGATATCAAACTACAAATACTGCCAGAGAATAAGTTATACGGATAAGAGTGACTGGAAATATAAAAAATTAGGGGAGGAGAAGGTAATTTATTAATTAATGATTGTTTTCATGGTTGAACTTATACAGGTTGTGTATCCCTTATTCAAAATACTTGAGACCAGAAGTGTTTCAGATTTCAGATTTTGGAATATTTTCATTATGCTTACTGGTTGAGCATCCCTAATCTGAAATCCAAAATGCTCCAATGAGCATTCCCTTTGAGCATCAAGTCAGCACTCAAAAAGCTTGGAATTTTGGAGCATTTTGGATTTTAGATTTTTGGATCAGGAATACTCAAACTGTAGTTGTGACAGTATTAATTTGAGAAGATGGGAGAAAGTTTAGTGACTCATAGACAGCTAATCTGGGGCTTCTTTTTCCATATTGTTGTTCCCCCCTACAATTTTTCCCACAATACAGTCAGGCATTACAGTTATTAGCCCTTCTCCTGCTTCAACAGGCACTGAAAGGAAGGGAATTATGCATCTTCTCCATTGTGCAGTTCCTTCATATTGACCAAAGGCCTCACAATGCTGGTTTCCATCTTTATATTACACAGTCACTACACTGCTTCCCCGCTTAGGAGCTGTGGGGCCCACCTCTGCCGACAGCTGAGGGGTCCTCCTATCCACCAAGCACAAGTGGTAGTGCTCCCCTGCAAAACCTGCCTGCCTGGCCATAACTATGTGTGGCATAAAGGCCACCAACAGCCTGCCCAGTGCCCTAAGAAGCGGCTTGGCAAGGGGTGGGTGCTGTATACCAGAGAATGATGTGGCATATGGTTTCTATTCTCTGAGAAGTCAGAATATGAAATATTCAAAGAGGATGGAGTGACACAGAAGTGGAATGACAGAGAAGCCTGTAGGCAGAGGCCATACTGCAATAGAAGCCGTGAGGTAAAGAAGGGTCACGGAGTTGACAGTGATGGAGAAGAGTAGAGAAGAGAAACCAAACACAGACTGCTGCCAGTCTGCTGAGCAGTATTCTAGATTTCCATGAGGTAGGGATGGGTGAAGTTGAGACATTTTTCTTTCTTTCTTTTTTTTTTTTTTTAACTTTCCTATGCACCTTTATTGTGAAACTTTCATTAACTGAGGAAATCAAGCATGTCTCTTTTCTGCTTAACATGAAAAGTTATAACAAAATGATGGCTAGGTTCTAAGACAGTACTGATCCTGATTTTGAATTAATAAAACCCCAAAGGTTTTTCTATGTTGGCAATACAACTCCATTCCTATGGGTTTTTTCTTTTTCAATTTTTTATAGACATGGCATAAAAAATTAAGATGGCTTTTCCCCATATAGTTGCTGTGGGAGGTAATACATTAATACTTATTCCAACTATGCTGTACTATACTGCTCATATTTTCTGGAATTCTTTTTGGAATCATATTCAGAATCTGCTTCCTTGTCACGCAAGAAAAAACGAACTTAGTTTTTCATATTGTACTTATGGTTCACTTTCCTTTCTTCCCGCTTCCTTTTATTTCTTGCCATAACGAGCCAATCATATGAGGGACTTTGGGTGAAAAGGAGAGACCGGACTAAACTGAGTAAAGGCAGGGAAATAGTCAATTGAAATAATAGCAACAAACTCAGGATAAGTTCATTTGTATGTTTTGACTCTAGAGTTATGAGAAATAAAATGAGTTTATTTAGATGAAGGTCATCAAATTAAAATTATAGAAATCTACAGCAGAGAAGTGATACAGAAGGGAAGTGCTGGGAAGGGAAAAGCGTGGTCCCTTTAAATGATATGGAAGGGAAGTGCTAGGTAGAGGAGGGCGTGGTCCCTGACTAGGGCTCCACCCAGGGCCTGTGCCCGTGGACCTAGGTGAGGACAGGCATTTTTGTTTTCCTGCACAAATGTTGCACTTCCCAAGACCACCCTGGCCTGCCACGCCCCCATCCTGTGCCTATAAAAACCCCGAGACCCTAGCAGGCAGGCACACAGGTGGCTGGATGTTGAGAGAAGCACATCAATGGAGGCACACACAGGTGGCTGGCCGTCGAGAGGAATGCACCAACAGGCATCGGCATGCCAACAGGCCACCGAGAACGACATGGAGCTTGGCTGGGGCAGTCGGAGGAGAGCCAAGGGCACTGAGTAAATAAAACCTGCTCAATAAAACCTGGCACTCACTCTCCAAGCCCACGTGTGATCTGATTCTTCTGGTACACAGAGGCAAGATCACTAGGATACAGAAAGCCCTCTGTCCTTGCAGTAAGGCAGGGGTCTAATTGAGCTGACTAACACGAGCTGCCTATGGACGGCTAAACTAAAAGAGCACCCTGTAACACACACCCACTGGGGTTTCAGGTGTAAACATTCACCCCCTAGACACTGCCATGGGGTTGGAGTCCCACAGCCTGCCCATCTGTATGCTCCCCTAGAGGTTTAAGCAGCAGGGCAGTGAAGAAGCGAGCCACACCCCCGTCACACACCCTGCGAGGGGGACAAGGGAACCTTTCCCATTTCAGAAGGACATTTGAGAACACTGCATCCAACGTACTCATTTTATAGAGGGCACAAATCAAGTCCAGTGAGGTTGAATGTTTGTCAAAGTCTCAGAGCAAAACTGTAAGCAAAACCAGTTTTCAGTAGCACCCTGCCCATGGGCGACCTAGCTGAGGGGCTAGTAGCCACTGAGATCCAACTTACTGCCAGCCCTTGGGGGCCAGCTGTAGGGATGACTCTTCCTGGGGGAAAGTGTCTCATATTCTAGTTGTCACAAAGGCATATATCACAGGGATAAAGTTATTTCTTTGGAACAGACTCATGTGAGGGCCACTCATAACCCGGTTTCAAAGAAATAACTTTATCCCTGTGATAAGTTACATTATTAATTTTATTTATTTTGTGTTATTTTGGTTTAAAAATGGTTTTATCATTAAATAGTTATTATTAACTTATTATTACATTAAATTATTAAATCAGTGGCAACCAGTAAAATAGACTCTATTGAACTCATTGTCTTTTCGTCATTCATTTCTTCACTCATTTGACACATGAGTATATATACATTGCCCCAGGTATTGGACATCCTTTGAGATACCAAAACAAGTGGCTATCAACTTAAATACCAATGACTGAAAAACAGCAAGTCTGCAACACAAAACCATTTAGCAACATCTATAGGGGTATAGGAGGAGTTTAAGTTGGCAGGGCTTCCAGGAAAACTCTGTTTCTATCAGTTTGGGGGTTACTTTTTAGGTTAAGAGTTTAATAATGAGGAAGGGAAATGTCTGAAAAACCACTAATTGCAGGAAAAAGAACTAACTAGGGAGTCAGAACCAGGACGTAGGTAATACATGCCTTTGTGACAACTAGAATATGAGACACTTTCCCCCAGGAAGAGTCATCCCTACAGCTGGCCCCAAGGACTGGCATAAGTTGGATCTCAGTGGCTACTAGCCTCTGAGCTGGGTGGCCCGGGGGCGGGGGTGCAACTGAAGACTGGTTTTGCTTACAGTTTTGCTGAGACTTTGGCAAGCCATTCAACCTCACTGGACTTCATTTGAGTTATCCATAAAATGAGTATGTTGGATGCAGCGTTCTCAAATGTCCTTCTGAAATGGGAAAGACTGCTTAACACTGCCATCCGATTGCAGCATCCTCCCCAAGTTCCAATTCAGAGAACTGATGTTTTTCCACACTTAAGGGTTCACTCTATTGCCTGAATTCTTCTATTTCCCTGGGTTATTTGGGGACTTTTATGACCCTCACTAGATAGTAAACTTCAGTGAGAACAACACCATACCTATTATCTTCCCTTTTCCTTCCCTAGGCATCATAGGCCAGTACTTGGCGCAACATTTTATACATAGTCAATAGCTCAATAAATGTAAATGTTAATTAAAACAATTAAAACACTTTTGTTTGCTTCCATTAGGCTGATCTTTTGTCATCTGACAACAATTTCTTCACTACATTGTAAGCCTCAGAGAAGACATATATTTGCTGTTGAAATTTCTTGACCTCTAAGAAATCTATGTCTACTTAATTTAAAACGTGACTGTCTGTGATGGTAAAAGGAGAGACATATTTCTTTACCATAAGCATTGAAAAATCTATCTTTATCATCCTAAGCTTTAAAAATTTCAAACTACACCAGTATTCTGGTTTTATTTTCTTTCCACTGCAAGAGTGCCTGCACAGTATCTCTGGCTCGTGTTTATCTGCAGGTGCCTGAGAATGAATGCAAGGTGATTTATCGCTGTGGGCTATCGTGATGCAAACAATGGCATACTTTGTTTACTGGATTCTTTTCAATCCATTTTATAGCTGCTTTCCATCAAGTGTGAGTTCTGTGGCTTCTTTATGAAAGTTGTGCTCCCAACAGGAATGACCCTGAGTAGATGTAAATTCCTCATTTGATGAAATTGACTAACGTTTGTATAGAGACTTACCATATACAAAACACCATTCATATATTATTAATTCATTTAAATCTGATGACAATTCAAAGCAATAGCATCATTATTCCCATTTTGCATATGAGATAAGTCTTTTTTAAACATAGTGACTTCCCCAAGATTACACAGTGACAGCAGTGTTTCAAATCCAGTATTCTCTGTCTCTTTCTCCTTCAACATAATCATCTTACCAGTTCAGATATATATATATATGGAAACCTCTCTTGAGGTGTCTTACTTTTTATGGAATTTGAATGGAAAAAGAGATGAAATGAAAACTGCTTGAAGTCTCCCCAAAGTTAGCATTCTTTTTAATAACAGCAGTGAAGTAAGCCACTGAAATATCATCCAAAAATGAGTAGAATAAAATGCTTCTCAAAGAGCATTAGGAATTAAAATAAGCAGCATCTTGGCAGGTCTGCGCCTCTGTGTCCTCTATATTCTCTTTTGACTCGGTATCCGCTTGGCCCCAAAAGCTCAAGACAATAATTAGAACAGAAAGGATGCATGGATGAGCTATAAGTTAAAATATCACATAACAATCTCAATAACTAAGTAACTCATTTGAGAGTAGTGATGTCAACACTACAAATGTATTACAAGGAGAACAGTCATTCTAATGCAATAAGATGGCAGTGTTAAGCAGTCTTTTAATAATACATACACGAAAACATGGAGCTACATAATGATTTTCTCTGATACAGTCATGACAGTAAGGAACTAAAAGAAATTTTTAAAAAAACTTCCCCTAGAAGCTGCTTTGAGTATGAAAATACATGTGGAGTGTCTCAGCAATTATTTAAAATAGAACTTGTGCCATTAGTTACTGACATGTAAGAGCTTTGTAAATAATGAGGAGATGGAAAGTCATTATCATAAAACTATAAACTGTAAGGCAGTTTCACAATATTTCATCTCAAGTTACTGCTAAAGTGAAAACATAATAGCTTCACAGATTAAGCATTTTAACTGCAATTGCCTTTTTTTTTACTCACTTCCTGATTTGTATAGAAAGTTCTGAAGCACCTTACTGATTATCAGCAATGAAACAAAACTGTAAAACTGAGAAAATCTATTTCAATCCTTCCAAATCAAAGATGAGTTTTCTACCATTTCGGTGAGTGAATAGCTTAACAGGTCTATTAAAATTCACTGTATCCTCCCTTCTAATCTGTTCCTGGCACTGGCATAAAGAAAATCATGTCACACCTACTGTCACACCCAGTCTCCTAAAAAGAGCCCAGCTTCCCACTGGGGGAGCCCCGCACAGTCTGGCCTGCCCCTCTCCAGCCTTCCACAGCACCTCCTCCACGTCACCTGCCATTGTCACCACTATGCCCCAGGGGCTAGTACAGTGACATGCACACAGTTGGGGCTCAATACATATTTGTTTAATGAAGGAATCATTTTCACCATTTCACAAATGTAACAAAATATTGTCTCACGGTTTTGAAGTTTCTTGATTTTCAAAGCGATTTTATGTAAGGAGAGAATGAATAAGTAATTCAATTTATCCTTATTCTTGCTATGAATTTCTATATTATAGTCCAGAGCAACTTTGGAAGTTATATTTTAACAGCATAGTTATTTTCCAACACACACAAACACATACACAAGCATACAACATAAAAGAGATATTAGTAGACATTTGTCATGCTTCTCTTTAGAATGGGTGGAAAGGATCTGGTAGCAATGGACAAAAGTTAGTGGGTGGGCTTGTATAGGGCCCTCACATACCCTGAAGGAAGGGATTTAGCACATTTGCCTGTATTTGCAGAGGTGTCTAGGAGATCAGCTCTACCACCTGGTAATGAAGAATATTCTGAACAACGAAGCAATGGATAATCTTGAGTTATGGTTGTCTTGTGAATACAGGAACTGAGAATTACCCAACGTCTAGGCTCTATCTTGGATTCTAGATGGGCTTGTACTTGGTGGGGTTGAGGTAATCATAGTACGGAACTATGTCTAGAAATAAGACCAAATCTTAGGACATAAAGACAAAAATCTTAGGGGAAAGCATATTTTAACTTAAGGAAGTCTTGCTATGCTTTTATTACAAAGTAAGAGGCAGTCTGCTGTTAAGAAACCTTTGTATTTACCTTGTGTAGAAGTTTCCCCAGTAACATGGTTTGGCTGTGTCCCCACTCAAATCTCAATTTGAATTGTATCTCTCAGAATTCCTACGTGTTGTGGGAGGTGCCCAGGGGGAGCTAATTGAATCATGGGGGCCGCCGGTCTTTTCTATGCTATTCTTGTAATAGTGAATAAGTGTCACGAAATCTGCTGGGTTTGTCAGGGGTTTCTCCCTTTGCTTCCTCCTCATTTTTCTCTTGCCGCCATCACGTAAGACGTGCCCTTTGCCTCTCACCATGATTCTGAGGCCTCCCCAGCCATGTGGAACTGTAAGTCCAATTAAACCTCTTTTTCTTCCCAGTTTCGGGTATGTCTTTATCAGCAGCATGAAAATGGACTAATACAGTAAATTGGTACAAGTAGAGTGGGGCATTGCTGAAAAGATACCTGAAAATGTGAACTTGACATTGGAACTGGGTAACAGACAAATGTTGGAACAGTTTGGAGGGATCAAAAGAACACAGGAAAATGTGGGAAAGTTTGGAACATCCTAAAGACATGTTGAATGGCTTTGACAAAAATACGGATAGTGATATGAACAATAAGGTCCAGGCTGAGGTGGTCTCAGATGGAGATGAGGAACTTGTTGAAAAACGGAGCAAAGGTGACTCGTTATTTTTATTATTATTATTTTTTATACTTCAAGTTCTAGGGTACATGTGCACAATGTGCAGGTTTGTTATGTACGTATACATGTGCCATGTTGGTGTGCTGCACCCATTAACTTGTCATTTACATTATGTATATCTCTTAATGCTATCCCTCCCCGCTCCCGCCACCCCATGACAGGCCCTGGTGTGTGATGTTCCCCACCCTGTGTCCAACTGTTCTCATTGTTCAAGTCCCACCTATGAGTGAGAACATGCGGTGTTTGGTTTTATGTCCTTGTGATAGTTTGCTCAGAATGATGGTTTCCAGCTTCATCTATGTCCCTATAAAGGACATGAACTCATCCTTTTTTATAGCCGCATAGTATTCCATGGTGTATATGTGCCACATTTTCTTAATTCAGTCTATCACTGATGGACATTTGGGTTGGTTCCAAGTCTTTGCTATTGTGAATAGTGCCCCAATAAACATACGTGTGCGTGTGTCTTTATAGCAGCATGATTTATAATCCTTTGGGTATATACTCAGTAATGGGATGGCTTGGTCAAATGGTATTTCTAGTTCTAGATCCTTGAAGAATCGCCACACTGTCTTCCATAATGGTTGAACTAGTTTACAGTCCCACCAACAGTGTAAAAGTGTTCCTGTTTCTCCACATCCTCTCCAGCACCTGTTGTTTTCTGACTTTTTAATGATCGCCACTCTAACTGGTGTGAGATGGTATCTCATTGTGGTTTTGATTTGCATTTCTCTGATGGCCAGTGATGATGAGCCCTTTTTCATTTGTCTGTTGGCTGCATAAATGTCTTCTTTTGAGAAGTGTCTGCTCACATCCTTTGCACACTTTTTGATGGGACTGTTTGATTTTTTCTTGTAAATTTGTTTGAGTTCTTTGTAGATTCTGGATATTAGCCCTTTGTCAGATGGGTAGGAAGTCAAATGGTCCCTGTTTGCAGATGACATGATGGTATATTTAGAAACCCCATCGTCGCAGCCTAAAATCTCCTTAAGCTGATAAGCAACTTCAGCAAAGTCTCAGGATACAAAATCAATGTGCAAAAGTCACAAGCATTCCTATACACCAATAACAGACAGAGAGCCAAATCATGAGTGAACTCCCATTCACAATTGCTACAAAGAGAATAAAATACCTAGGAATCCAACTTACAAGGGATGTGAAGGACCTCTTCAAGGAGAACTACAAAACACTGCTCAACGAAATAAAACAGGACACAAACCAATGGAGAACATTCCATGCTCATGGATAGGAAGAATCAATATCGTGAAAATGGCCATACTGCCCAAGGTAATTTATAGATTCAATGCCATCCCCATCAAGCTACCAATGACTCTCTTCACAGAATTGTTAAAAACTACTTTAAAGTTAATATGGAACCCAAAAAGAGCCCACATTGCCAAGACAATCCTAAGCCAAAAGAACAAAGCTGGAGGCATCACGCTACCTGACTTCAAACTAAACTACAAGCCTACAGTAACCAAAACAGCATGGTACTGGTACCAAAACAGAGATATAGAACAATGGAACAGAACAGAGCCCTCAGAAATAATGCCACACATCTACAACCATCTGATCTTTGACAAACCTTATGAAAGCAGGAAATGGGGAAAGGATTCCCTATTTAATAAATGGTGCTGGGAAAACTCGCTAGTCATAGGTAGAAAGCTGAAATGGCATCCCTTCCTTACACCTTATACAAACATTAATTCAAAATGTGTTAAAGACGTAAATGTTAGACCTAAAACCATAAAAACCCTAGAAGAAAACCTAGGCAATACCATTCAGGACATAGGCATGGGCAAGGACTTCATGACTAAAACACCAAAAGCAATGGCAACAAAAGCCAAAACTGACAAACAGGATCGAATTAAACTAAAAAGCTTTTGCACAGCAAAACAAACTACCATCAGAGTGAACAGGCAACCTACAGAATGGGAGAACATTTTTACAGACTCTTGTTATGTTTTAGCAAGACACTGGCAGCATTTTGCCCCTGCCCTAGAGATTTGTGGAACTTTCAACTTGAGAGAGATGATTTAGGGTATCTGGTGGAAGAAATTTCTAAGCGGCAAAGCATCCAAAAAGTGACTTGGGTGCTGTTAAAAGCATTCTGTTTTAAAAAGGAAACAGAACATAAAAGTTAGAAAATTTGCAGCCTGATTATGTAGTAGAATATAAAAACCCATTTTCTGGGGAGAAATTCAAGCCAGCTGCAGAAATTTGCATAAGTAGCAAGGGGCCTAATGTGAATCCCCAAGACCATGGGGAAAATGTCTCCAGGCCACTTCAGAGACCTTCACAGCAGCCCCTCCCATCACAGGACCGGAGGCCCAGGAGGAATAAGTGGTTTCCTGGGCCAGGCCTGGGGTCCCCATGCTGTGTGCAGCCTAGAGACTTGGTGCCCTGTGTTCCAGCTGCTCCAGCCACAGCTGAAAGGGGCCAATGTACAGCTCTGGCTGTGGCTTCAGAGAGTGGAAGCCCTAAGCCTTGGCAGCTTCCCTGTGGTGCTGAGCCTGCAGGTGCACAGAAGTCAAGAATTGAGGTTTGGGAACTTCCGCCTAGATTTCAGATGTATGGAAATGCCTGGATGCCCAGGCAAAAGTTTGCTGCAGGGGCGAGGCCCTCATGGAGAACCTCTGCTAGGGAACTGCTGAAGGGAAATGTGGGGTCGGAGCCCCACAGAGAGTCCCTACTGGGGAACTGCCTGGTGGAGCTGTGAGAAGAGGGCCACCATCCTCCAGACCCCAGAATGGTAGATCCACTGACGGCTTGCACTATGAGCCTGGAAAAGCCACAGACACTCAACGCCAGCCCGTGAAAGCAGCCAGGAGGGAGGCTGTACCATGCAAAGCCACAGGGGCGGAGCTGCCCAAGACCATGGGAACCCACCTCTTGCATCAGCATGACCTGGATGTGAGACCTGGAATCAAAGGAGATCATTTTGGAGCTTTAAAATTAGACTGCCCTGCTAGATTCTGGACTTGCATGGGGCCTATAACTACTTTGTTTTGGCCAGTTTCTCCCATTTGGAATGGCTGAATTTACCCAATACCTGTATCCTCACTGTATTTAGGAAGTAACTAGCTTGCTTTAGATTTTACAGGCTTATAGGTGGAAGGGACTTGCCTTGTCTCAGATGAGACTTTGGACTGTGGACTTTTGAGTTAATGCTGAAATGAGTTAAGAATTTGCAGGACTGTTGGGAAGGCATGGTTAGTTTTGAAATGTGAGGACATGAGATTTGGAGGGGCCAGGGGTGGAATGATGTGGTTTGGCTTTGTCCCCACCCAAATCTCAACTTGAGGTGTATCTCCCAGAATTCCCATGTATTGTGGGAGGTACCCAGGGGGAGGTAACTGGATCATGGGGGCTGGTCTTTCTCCCATGCTATCCTCGTGATAGTGAATAAGTCTCACGAGATCTGATGGGTTTATCAGGGGTTTCCTCTTTGCTTCCTCCTCATTTTTCTCTTGCTGCTGCCATGTAAGAAGTGTCTTTCACCTCCCGCCATGATTCTGAGGCTTTCCCAGCCATGTGGAACTGTGAGTCCAATTAAATCTCTTTTTCTTCCCAGTTTTGAGTATGTCTTTATCAGCAGCATGAAAATGGACTAATACACCCAGAAAGCTCTCTGGGGCTGGTCATGTGTTCTAACTTATAAGGCAAGAGGGTTTCAAGGCATCTGGAGTGCATTCTAAGTAGGCCCTTGCATATAAAGCACAAGGAGAGCCTGATACACAGCTGTGGGGCTTAGGATGGTCAAAGCCATCTGGCTGCCCTGACCACAGCACAGAAAATCAGAGTCAGAAACTTTTAGGGAATTGGGGAAACTTCAGACAGACAGTATTAAATCTGGGCTCAGACTTGATGGGTGAATCATTCTCTGTACTATGTTTACTCAAGCGGTTAAGTGGTCTATATTTAAATCCTCTCTCTCCTGTAACATGTGCAATGACTGTTTCCTCTGTGAGACAGAACTGACGGAATTGAGATTTTAGTAAATGACCTATTTTGAGCTAGTTCTTTGTCCACTTGCCTTTATTCTTGGCATAGTGGTCATAATAGCCAGAAGATTTTTTACATGAATCTAACCAGAGACATAGGCATATTTTCTGTGTTTTTTCTTTTTTTTAAAAAATAAATAGCACTGAAGTTCTGTAATGTAGTAAAACAATGTAGTCTACCTAGATGTTAAGGTAAATCTCTGATCTATGAATCAGGAGTAACTCAATCTGGTTAAAAGTTGCAGAAAAAATTAGATGGATTTCGGTATATGGCTAGTTTTATACAAAGGTTAACACACAAGCCTTGCAGTGTAACAGACCCAGGTTTGAATTCTGGCTTCACCACTTACTATCTTCCACCAGTGAGTGGTCTCCATCAAGTTACTTAACCTACCTGAGACATGGTATTTTCATTTAAAAATGCTTAGCATGAAATGAAATTAGTATTAAAATAACAGTAATTACTGTTGTTATTATTAAAAATGCATGCATTCTGCCAGCCCCAAGGACAGAAAGGAATACTTTTTCTTCTGTAAAGTTTTACACATTACAATATTCCCTGTGGATATGATGTGTTCTCTAAAGGAGAGAGAAATCCTTTATCTGGATTTCTAGGAGATTATTTTTTTCCTTCAGTTCACTTTATTTATTTATCCCAGGCATAGTACTTTGTTAATCTTTTAATCACATTTTTATATACTTTTTTGGCTTTCTCTTTAGTCCCTATTGAAACAAGTTTTCTCTTCACGAAATCATGAATAAACTTACTCATTTCTATTCAGTAATGTAAGCATTATCTTTTGTAACATTAGGATAAATTTTAGCATGCAAATGAATAAATAGCAAGGGCAAGAGACAAGATAAGGTGTCTGTTAATAAATAAATGACATGACGTTAGGTGAATGGAAACAGCTGGGAGACCTACTTTTAATTTTCTCGTTATCTAAAAATCAAAAAGGCCAAATGCACCAAGTTTACTGATAATTCACTTCTATTTGCTAGCCATGAATCCATCATGTAGAGAGTGGTATTGATGAAAAGAGCAGTATTGTCATCTACAAAATGTACTTGGTACTAATGTAATATATGGTACTGCCAATTCTATCATAGAAATTTGGCCAAGGAATGAGAATTTAGTAATTTATGAATTCCAAGGACAATTACATAATAATACAAACAATATTCTATTACTTATACTTGTTGGGGGGTATATAAACAAAAATTATTTTACCTCTAGGAAACTTATGTACTGTAGTTCACCTTTATATGTGAGGGATACATTCCAAGATCCTCATACCTAGTACCAAACCCTATAGATGCTGTGTCATTTTCCTACACTTATAAACCTATGAATATGTTTATAAGTTACGCACAGTAAGAGATTAACAACAATAACTAATAATAAAATAAAAAACAATTATAACAGTATGTGAGTATCACTACTCTTGTGCTTTGGGGCCATTATTAAGTAACAAATAAGGGTTACTTGAACACAGTGCAATACTGCAACAGGAAATCTGATAACTGAGAAGACTACTAAATGATTAAGGTGCAGCTAGCTGAGACAGCATGGATATACTGGACAAAGGGATGATTCACATCCCAGGTGGGACTGAGCAGATGATTTCATCACACTACTCAATGGTACACAATTTAAAACTTATAATTATTTATTTCTGAAATTGCCCGTTTAATATTTTTGGACTGTGTTTGACTGCAGGAAACTGAAACTGTGGAACGAGAAATCATGGATAAGGGAGGACTACAGTATATCAAATGGACCAATCATGGCTTTCTGCAGGTGTGAAAACTTTAGAAATCATCTAAAATTTTCCTAAAATATCCAAGCTTGCATGTTCAGGTCTGTAGTAATATAATGATTCTGGTATTTTGATAAGCACAATTAACAGAATGCTGATTTGTATTAGAAAGTAACTCAACAATCGAAGCTGCCCTGCAATCTAAATTTCCAGACTCAAACTTCAACTACTCATCTACATGTAGCCATCTTATCACCAAAACGTAAATATTTTGGTATGCCTCCTTAGAGTTCTTTTCTAATACGTATTTAAAAATCTACTGTGTGTGTGTGCGCCAACAAAATCGGATTGATGCCATAGTTGTTTTGTAGTTTAACTTATTAAAATCTGTTATACATACAAAGAAGTTATCTATGTACACTTTAAAGAATGATAATAAGATAACCACTGATTTACTCACCAATCAGCTTAGGAACTATATCATTATCAGATTTTAGAAGCTCTCTGTGAACCACTTTCTGATAGGATCCCTCCCTTGGCCCCAGAGATAATTACCATCATGAGTTCTGTGTTATTTATATCCTTGTTTTTCTGTATAGGATATTTTCTACGCATGTACTCCTAAAAATACATATCACTTGGTTGTGCCTGTTTTTGAACTTAATGGATTATTATATGATTTATTTTATTACTTGTTTCATTTCTTAATATTATGCTTTTGAAATTCATTCAGGTTGATGCCTTTAGCTACAGTTTATTTTGAGTACATCATGATATATACTTTATGAAAATACGTCAGTTTATCCCTGATGTATATATCCCCCTACTCTTGTTTCCAGTTTTTAAAATTACAAATAATGCTGCTATGCACATATTTTTAACATATCTCCAGGTACATGTGTGCAAGGGTTTCTCTAATAAATATGGGAAAACGGAATAATAGAATTGCTGGATTATAGAGTATGTGCACACAGTCAATTTTATAGATAATACAAACTGTGTCGTAAGAAGTTGAAACCATTAAGATTCTCACTAGCAGTAGAAGACAGAGAACTCTGTACTACAACCTAGCCAACATTTCTTTTTTAAGTATCCATTAATATAGTTGATAAAAATGGTACGCCAATATCGTTCTAAATTGCATTTTATTGATTAATTAAGAGCTTGAGCCCCCATTTCACATATTTATTGGCCATTTGGGTATCTGCTTTTATAGAGTGTCTATTCTTTCCCATTTTCCAATTGGACGGTTTGTCTATTTCTGATTGGTTCATAGGAACGTCCAGATAAATTATAAATCAGGATCATCTTTAATGTACAACATGAGCCACAAATATAATTTTAAATTTTCTAGTAGCCACATTCAAAAAGTAAAAGGAAACAGGTGAAGTTAATTTTAGTAATATATTTTATTTAACCCAATATATCCTAAATATTTTAATTTCAATATGTATTCAATATAGAAATTATTAAGATTCTGTACATTCTTTTGTTTTCATACTATGTCTTTGAAATCTGGCATGTATTTGGGATAAGAGACACTGCAAGTCCTCAAAAAATGTGACTTGTGACTACCATTTTGGGCAGCACAATTCTAGATACTAAGCCTCTGCCAGGTGTGTATACAGTCACCTCCAGTATCCATCAGGGAACTAGTTCCAGGATCCCTGTGGATTCCAAAACTCACACATACTCAAGTCCTGCAGTTGGCCCTACAGATACCAAAAGTCAGTATATGTGGGTTTTGCATCCTGCAAATACTGTATTTTTGATTCCTGTTTGGTTGTAGATGCAGAACCCACTGATATGGAGGCCTGGCTGTATTTACTGAAAAAAAAAAAAAAACCCACATAAAAGTGGACCATGCACAGTTCAAACCGGTGTTGTTCTAGGGTCAACTGTATTGCAAATTTCTATCAATGTGGGGCTTCTCTTTCTACTTTCTCTATGGTATCTTTTTGTGAATCAAAATTATGAACTTTAAGTAGGCATATATGTATATTTTCCTTTATGCCCTGTGTTTTCTATGACTGGTTAACAAAATCTTTCACATTCCCTGGGTCATAAAGATATACAACTATATTGTCTATTAAAAGTCTTACAGTTTGCAAACACTACCATCATATATGTAGAAAATCTAATGGAATCAACAAAAAGAATCAGTGAATTTAGCAAGGTTGCATTTCACAAGATTGGCACATTAAAACCTACATACTATTTATACATACCACAATCATTGGAAATAGAATTAAAGAAAATTCTATTTATAATAGCACTAGAAAAGGAAATGTTTGGGAATAAATCTGACAAAAGACGTGCAAAATTGTACATTAAAAACTACAAACCATTGCTGAAAAATATTAAAGACTAAATAAATGCAGAGATGTACCTTGTTTATGGGTTTATTGGTAAAGACATCAATTCATCCCAAATTGATCTATAGAGTCACTGTAAGTCCAATCAAAATCTTCGCAATATAAGCTGACTCTAAAATTCATATGGAATTGCAAAGGATGTAAATAACTAAAACAACATTGTTCCCATCTTAGCCTCCTGAGTGGGGGTACTTGTATAGTACTTGGAAATGACTTCTGCATGTGCATCCCTGAGAACCTTTCTAACGTGAAGCCAACCAGAATCTCTTCTGCATGGACAACCTGGCCCTTACCAGGATATATATTGCATTAGGTAGATGGGGCTGGGACCTCTGATTTTAGGCATTCCAAACAGAAACCGAGTCTTGGCTCTGAACAGTTCTCCAGATTATTCATGCACCTCTTTTCCTCTTCATAGGAATCCCTCCCATGAAATGCATAATTTCTAGGGTCATTAAGCTAAGCAGTGACATAATTTCAAAATAAATGATCCCAGAACATTATCTTGAACAGAAGCAAATGGGAACTTTAACTCCGAAGTGCACCCTCCCATTCTAATGACTTTTATCTCAGTGAGCTCGTTATGGTTGGTCAGTGTTGGATTTTTGTCCACCTTGGCCAAGAAGAGGGATGTGGAGAACTGTAAAATTTTCTGCTCTGAACCTAATACCTACCCTCTTGTTCTCTGATACTGAGAAAGTAACGCACTCCCTCTAAATTACTCTTTTGAGCTAGCAATTCCTAGAAGATGATGTATGGCCTGAAATGGGCCAAATTGCAAAAAAACCCACAAAACCTCCTTCTGCAAAATTGCAAGACTTGCCTGAACAGTGTCCACCAAACTTGCAGCTCTCCCTTTCTTGCTTTTGTGTTTTTCCCCTATAAAACCCCCTTATTCTCGATATTTGAATAATATACATTTTCTGTTGCATTTTGAGATTCCAAGAATTTTTAACAGACACTCTAGTTACTTGAAAGATATTTTCACTGGGCATAGAATTATAAATTGGTATTGTTAAATTACATTTGGCCTAGAGCTGCCTCTTTACATATTTTAAATTCTGCCTAAAGGTTTCCCCATACGTAATTAACTATAACTCAACTTGATGTATAAAATAGACTGTAACCTACTCTTGTAACAAGTAGCCAAGTCTCAGCCAATCGCAGTGGTAGCCAAACTTCAAACAACCACAGACAACTGTTCAAAGAAGGCAAAGGCAGGTTCAAATAAGGCAAAGGCAGAGCTGTAACCAATCCAGCTGTTTTTGTACTTCACTTCCATTTTCTGTACATCACTTTCCTTTTTCTGTCCACAAATGTTATCCAACCATGTGGCAGCCTGGAGTGGCTCTGAACCTATTCTGGTTCTGGGGGCTGCCTGATTTGCGAATCATTCTTTGCTCAATTAAACTCTGTTAAATTTAATTTGTCTGAAGTTTTTAACTGTGTATTTTCTCTCCACGCATGAAGGATAAAATTAAATTCTCTTCTGAAGAAATGAGCTGTCAGTCTAATTGCTCTTGCCTTGAAGATTTCTTTTTCCACCCTCTTTAGCTGTTTTTTAAGATTTTCTCCTTCTCTTTGCTGTTTGGCAGTCTCATTCTAATCTGTTTGGTGTGGATATTGTCTTACTGCTGGGATGCTTTGTGCTTCTTAAAGCCATGGGTTCAAAAATTCGGGCATATTCTCAGTTATCATACATTTAAATATTGCCTCTCCCCCATTCTATCTTTCTAGAACTATCATTTGGAGTACGCTAAACTTATTATCCTAACCTCTCTTACATCTTGATCTCCCCCCACCTCTCTCTCTCTCAGTGTGTGTCATATCTTTTTTTTAATGTTTCTTTGAGTTTCATTCAGGAAATGTTTTCATATCTGTCTTTCAGTTCACTAATTCTACTGAGTCAAATCTGCTGATAAATCTACACAGTTTTAAACTTAATTTATCATATATTTCTTTTCTAGAATTTTTATAATTATAGTTATAAATCTGCTTATTGTCTGCTCATATTTCCAAAATTCTCTTTTATTTTTTAAACATCTTAAACATGGTGATTTTATATTTGTCTAATAAATCCAATACCTCTAATCTTTGCAGGTCCAGCTGATGACTGGGTGTTTCACTGATTCCTACTCATGGTGCCTGGTTCCCTGCCTGGTATATTTTATGTCATGAGTTACTCATTTTCTTTGGACTTTTATCTATGGAATGATTTGGGCTTGGATAGACATTGTTATTTCCAGAGAGGATTTATATTGGCTGTTGCTAGACACCTGGAGGTGCTGCAGAGCCACAGCTACTTTCAAGTAAATCTTTACTAGAAGTTTTATGGGCATGGGAAACATAAAGTCATGCCACATAAGGGCTGACTTCTGATTTTAAATTATTGGGGTAGAGTGTCCTGCTCTATCCAAGACATGGTTGAGGGAGGAAAGCTTCCTTGTTGTCCTTTTATGCATTGGGACATTTTTTTCTTTTATAATAGTTGTACTGGGATCATTCACATGTCATCAATTCATCCTTTTAAAGTATATAACTCAGTGATTTTTAGTATATTCACAGAGTTGTGTAGCCATCATCACTACCTAATTTTAGAACATTTTCATCAGCCCCAAAAGAAACCCCACAGCCATTAGCAGTCACTCCCAAACCTCTTCTCCCCCCAGCCTCCGGCAACTACTAATCTACTCTGTGCATGGATTTGCTTATTATGGACATTTCATATTAATGGAATCATACAGTATATCACCTTTTGTAACTGGTACTAGACCTAACATGTTTCCAAGGTTATGCATGGCAATTTTCATATTTCATTCACTCTCACGATGCAGGGGGTAGCCCTTAACATCTTAACTGATCTGAGTGTGACCATATGACTAAATTTTTACCATTGGAATGTGGGCAGAAATATGGTACAATTTTGGGTGCAGTGGCACATGCCTGTAATCCCAGCTACTTGGTAGGCTGAACCAGGAGGATCTCTTGAGCTCAGGAGTTTGAGATCACCCTGGCCAACACAGTGGGACCCATCTTAAAAAACAAACAAACAAACAAACAACAAAAAAACAAAAAACAAAACCTAAACAAACACAAAAAGAAATGAGGTATAAGACTTCTAGGCCATTTCCTTAAAAGCAAGCTGCTTGCCCACTTTTTCCTTTTTATCCATTCCCATGAGCTGGGAGCTGGCACAAGGTCTTGGTGATGGTGAGCTGGCAGAAGCTTAGAAAGTATAATACCCTAGTGACTACTGAAAAAGGAGAGGAAACCCAGGCCTTAGATAATCTTGCGCTGTACAGCCAGCCAGCAAACCTCCCAGAATATAATATGATTGAAATAAACTTTGTTTAGATGGGTCTTTTGGTTTCAGCAGTTCAGCCTATATGCCAACTAACAATAAGAATGTAGCATCATTTATTTTACCATTCTCCTGCTAGATGGTTTTGTACTATTTTTAATAATGATAATGCTGCCATGGACATTTATGCACCTTTGACTTTCTCTCTAGTTATTTCCTTATTACACATTTCCAGAAGTGAAGCTGCTTATTAAAGAATGTGGACATTAAGTCTTTTAAAACATATTGCCAAATATCCTATTATAAAAATAATTTGTTTTATGTTCGACATCAGTGTAAAAGAGTGTTTTTTAGTTATTTTAAAAAACTTAAAACATAATTACCTAAAAAGTACTATTTGATAACTTGTGTAGGCACCCGATAATAGAAACTATTCAATAGTAAGTACTGGTTAATGAAAACTATTCATTTTGTTATTTGTAAAAATTCTGATGTTATGAAAACGTGATTTCAAGCAAGCATGCAAGCCTGATTTAAAGTAAGCACACCAACATCCCTAAACCTTTCAGCTGGGAAACAATGGTAAAAACTGTATTATGTTTGCAATGTAATTATCTTTAAGTACATTGAAAAATGCTAACATTTTCAGCATACACTGAACTTATTTTGGATTTCTGACTTGCATTTCCTGAGCTATAATTATAATCCTATTTTCTTATTTCAGCACAGTATTTTTCTCATTTATATGTTGGTTCTCTAGCAGAATATGGTTTTCTATTTTCATAAATAACAGCAATATGGGAAAATATATAAGTGGTGATATGACACAAAATGAGGAGCTAATCTAATAACCCATCTCTTGTAAAGTAGCTAAATATTTTAGTCAATTTCACACAGATTATGAGGACAACTTCGTCCCTTTTGTTGTCTCTCATTGGTAACTTTTATTCTGTGAGAATGATAAACATGAAGCAGATAATGTAATCATATTCCAAGATTCAAGTGTGCTTTCAAATAAAATGAAAAGCTAATGGATACATGTTATAAGCCAGTTATGGTAAACACACACACACACACACACACACACACACACACACACGGATGCATACTGAAAACCAGTCGTAATTCAACCTATATATTCTATCCATGTAAACATAAAAGTTATTGTTTTAATTAAAGAATACTTCTAATGAGATCTTCATTAGGGGCTGTGGGAGTCAGCCTCCAGAATATCCCCCAGTGATCTTACTTCCTGGTGTTCATGCCCTTGTGTAGCTCCCACAGAATAGGGTTAACTTGTGTAACCAATTTGATATTATGGAATGATGAAGTGTGACTTCAGAAGCTAAGATCAAAGATATGATGGTGTCTGTCAATCTCTTTCTTGGATCATTCACTTTGGAGGAAGCTAGCTGCCATGTTATGAGGACAGCCAAGCTGCCCAATGGAAAACTCCACATAGAGAGAGAAATTAAGGCCTGTTTGACAACAACCAGCATTAACCTGCCAGGCACACGAGGAAGCCACCTTGGAAGTGGATCCTTCAGCTCCCCTTAAGCCTTCAGAGGACTGCAATCTCATGAGAGATACCACCACAGAGCCTCAGCTCAGCTACTCCTGGATTTGTGACCCAGAGAAACTGAGTGAGATATAAATGTTCACTGTTTGAAGTTGTTAAGTTTTAGAGTCACTTGTGGCATAGCAATGGATGACTAATATAGGGGCTTTGGAATATTAAATGAAGATCAATTAACTTGAATAAGTAACTGAAAGCAAAAGGAGATACCTTAATGAACAGTAAACTAAAATCTAGATCCACAAGTAACTATTAATTCATCAAAAATTTACAACATACTTATTATGCATAAGAGACCTTCAACTGTTTCTAACTGTAAAGCAAGTGCTTCTGTCCTGAGCAGGCCCTCCAGCTCCTGTGTTTGGCCTCGTGGCAGGGCAAGCACAGCCTCCCTGGAACACCCCGGGCTAGTGCTGAAAGACTCGTGAGACAGATCACATCCATTCTAGTCTTTCTTAACCTTCTGGGACATTTCTCATAACACTTTTGGAAACATAAAAATCTTTTACATTCCTTTAGTACTAAATGAAGCTCAAAATACTTTGTATAAATACAATTATATATTAATTATAATGGCATGTAAACATATGTTAATGCACTATTATGTATTTTATATAATATAAACATAATTTTATGAAATAATACAACAGCTTTATAATTATACATTAAAATTATAATTTATAAATTGTCCCCAAAATAAATTAGAGTAATAAAACAAAGGTGTTGCTTGTTTCGAACAATCCTACCATCTTCTCCCCACTATCCCCACTTCAGATAATACAGCCACCTGAAGAATTACTGTTCTGGTTTGTTTTTTTTTTTTCCTTTTTTTTTTTTTTTTTTAAAGACACAGAGTCTCACTCTGTCTCCCAGGCTGCTAAGGTGCAGTGGCACAATCTCAGCTCACTGCAACCTCTGCCTCCCAGGTTCAAGTGATTCTCCTGCCTTGGACTCTCGAGTAGCTGACTACAGGCATGTGCCACTACGCTTAGCCTTTTTCTTTTTTTTTTTCCTGTGCTTTTAGTAGCAATGGGGTTTCGCTGTGTTGGCCAGGCTGGTCTCAAACTCCTGGCCTCAAGTGATCCGCCTACCTCGACCTTCCAAAGTGCTGGAATTATAGGCATGAGCCACCAGGCTCAGCCTGTTCTGTTCTTTAATCTCAACCATTAGGATCCTCTACATGGCGCACTTTTACAGAAACCCACCCAGAATAACCTCTAAAATTATAGTAAAAATAAGCTTCATTTCCCTTAGAACTGGCAGAGTAGAGTAAATCAAATAAAGTAAACAAGAAGATAGCCCAAAAAGACAAAAACAAAAGCAAAAACCAAATCTGGGTGTTTGCTAAAAACCTGGTCAGAAAGATTGGAAAAATCAAGACCACAAAACAGTATGTATAATTAATAGCAATTCAAATGGTAGAGAATGCAGGTCAGTGAAATGGAACAACTGAATGCTTTTTAAAGTTAGGCCTATTATACAAGAACGTGTTTTGAGACAAAGCAGGATAACACATTCACATTACTAAAGCTTGGCAACTGAGGACAGCTGGCTGGATCACGAGTTCACATGCCTTAGAAAGAAACTTGGTAGAACCTTCAGATGATTGGTGCAGAGAGAATCAAATTTACAACAGAATAATGTGTCACCTGTCAGAATCCTTAGAGTAAGAAGTGTTCCCCATCTGCAGTGGGGCAGCTGATATGTACAAATTACAAAATGAAGATTGATGTCTACCTTTTTTTGCAGTTCAATGAAAAACAGATTTTTGCTAAGTAAACATATATGTAATGTTTATTGTGATAGCTGGACCCATCCCAATCTTCTAGGTACAATAAAAAATCAGGGCAACTCTAAAACTGCCATTGAGCTTCCCAAATGGGTAATATAACTTTAAATCCTTGGCATTTTTGCAGAAAGATAATTGGTGCTGACGTGCTTTGCATGAAAACAGTAAACAGAAAAAATAATTTGTGGCTAAAATCTCTTCTGAGAATAATATAAATAGGAATGCAACTTATTCTGAGTAAGAATTGGCAAGGTATTTCCAAGAGGGGATTGAAAGAACTGAAGCTGCTATAGGTAGCAAAGGCATAAACAAAACATAAAGCAAACAGCCATAAACAAAAGAGAGTTTTCCCAGAGAAAATGACAATCTGCTTGAGAGGGCTTACCTCATGACATAGTCTAATTTCTCTTGGCACAGAATTAAGATTCAAATTTGGGAAATATTCCATTTAAGATTATTTTAAAAGTCAAGTAGCTGAATACAAAGATTATTACAGCAGGAAAATTCACCCAATGTACTAGTCATAGGAGAAAGAGGGTAGAAATGGAAGTCAGCAGACTTATTTTTCTTTTCCTAGCTCTGCCACTTAACTGGTTTTCTGAATTTTAGCAAATTAGTTAAACTGTCTGGGATTCAGTTTCTTCATCTATAAAAGGAAAGGGCGGGCTTAGAATCCAAAATTCACTGGTTTCTGCAAAATCAGATCAACTGGAAGTGGAGACCCAGCATATTATGTTGAAGAAGATTCTTGGGCTACTTGGAGACTAATCAGGAAAGCAGACATTACCCACTCATTACACAAACTAATTATTGAATCAGGCACCATTCTAGGTGCTGCAGCAGCAAACAACACAGCCATCCTCATTCCCACAGAGCTTAGAATCTAGTACCAGGGGATAGCCAATGAATAAGTAAGCAAAGAATTTCACATAGTGATAATTGTCATGATGAAAAAAGTACAAAAGTGATGGCCCTGTATTTTCATTTTGCATGCAGGTCCTCACATTATGTAGCCTGTCATGCGGGGATATGTGATCTGAATGACAATAAGAAGCCGGACGTATGTGAAGATGGTGGAAGGACATTCTATGAGTAAACAGCAAGTGCAACGTAACCTTGGTATGTCTGAGAAACAGAAAAAAGACTAAGATGGTTGACGCACAGAAGTAAGAGAAATACAGTGGCAGGAAATGATGCCGAGAAATAGGCAAAGGCCACTTCATACAAGGTCTTGTAGGAGACTGGAAGTAAAGCATAGTGTACTTGATTAAAAGGTGTACAAGCAGAGATACCCACCCACTGAAAGTGGGACACAGGAAAACTTGTATGTTTCTGTGTGAACTTAGATTGAGACCGTTACCTATTTATCTGTCTAGAACTATGTGTATATATAGTTACCTATTTATATTTATATGTCTATGTATACACACATAGTTACATGTCCATATCTATAGATACAAAGATACAGAGATATAGATAGATATGAATATGTAACTATATATAGATATAGATATGGATATGTAACTATATCTCCATCCTGAGAATTTATAAGCACAGGCCAAAAATATTATATCAGATTGAGATTTCAATGAATAATCTAGGAACCTCCAAGTAGGGAAATTAACATCAAAATAAAATACGTCATAGGACAATAAAGCCCTCTGGGAAGGGCAACTCAGTGTGGGATCATCCAAGATAATGACATTGGAAAAGAGGCCTCACTAGAGGTATCTTCCATGGGCCCCTTGGGATACAATGAAGGCAGAAATTTCTAAATTTATTTGTATTAATTTTCAGAAAGGAGAAGTAAAGTACAGCCATTCTATGGGCTCCCACCTGAAGTACAGGGTATAAGGCAGCCATTGTAAATGTTCCCTTATTCTAGGGACCAGCATATTGGTTGGTGATAGCCCTGTGGCATCTAAAAGAAGCAAATGCAAAAAAAAAAAAAAAAAACTTTCTAGAAGGACAAGCTCTCAATAGAGGCTGCACAGGATTGCCACAGATAAAACCTTGATGAAAATAGACTCATATGACAATTATACAAAATGCATGAGGAAACAATCTACTGTGATCAGTAGCCAGTAGATGACAGCAGTGGATAACAACAATAAACAGCAGAGCCACGGGCACATTAAACTTTAGACTGTAAAACTATCACTTAGGAGCAAAAATAAGCATGAGTATAATTATTTAAAGAAGATATCTAAAAAATTAAAAAATAGCTACTGTAAAAACCTTCAGATTTAAAAAGATATAAAATGTAACTTCTTGAAAAAATACATATATACATACACACACGTATATATATATATATATATATAAAGTCAGAAAAAAGAATCCTTCAACAGATATGCTAACCAGAAAACTGGATATATGTGAAGAAAAGCAGTAAACTGGATGAATGATCTGAATAAATTCGTCAGAATATGGCACTAAGAAATGAAATGTGTGAACAAGAGCTTGTGAGACAGGGAAAGCAGAATGATGGCCAGCATGCATCTCACCGGAATTCCAAAAGGACAGAGGAGAGATAATTTGGTAAGTAATATCTGAAAATATAATGGCTGAGAATTTTCATAACTGATGGAAAACAAGAATCTTCATATTTAGGAAGGCCAACGATCCCTTCCCAAGATAAATAAAATTACACCTCTATCAAGATACATCAGTATGAAACTACAGAATTAAAAAAACAAAAGGGCTCAAAGCATCCAAAGAAAAGATACAGTACAGGAAGAAGAAATGTCTGAATTCATTAAAAAAATTGACAAGAAATTATGAACAAAAACTGGTGTGCATGTGTGTAAATGTAAACACACGTGACTTGATGAAAAGGCAGTTAGAGTGGTGGGGAAAAAAACACTAAATATCTTATTTAGGAGACAAACCCACACATACAAATACAAACAGTTGAAATATTTGTGAAGAAAAAGAGGTGTAACAGGCAAATATCAACAAAAAGAAAAGTAGTAAAAATACAACAAATTTTAAGGCAAAGGTAGTTATCAAGGATAAATGTCATTATAATAAAATGTTCATTCCATAAGAGAAATAGTTCTAATCTTATAAACACCTGATAATATACTTTGAGCTATGTGAAGCAACATTGATTAATTTCAAAGAGAAACTGACAACTTCACAATCATAATGGTAGAGTTTAACATTCATTACCAGAAACTGCTAGATTAATAATAATAACCTGTCAAAACCAATTTATTTACTGTACTCATGTTATGCTTATTAAATAGCTTTGGTATTCCCTGATTTCTTTGCTTGTAGCTTATTCTGTAACTTTTATATTAATATGGCATAAAGGAAAGGGGACACAGATTGGTTAATTTATTTATTCAACAAGAATTTGCTAAGTGACTTCTAGGCTCCCACACACTGTTCTAGTCTGCTGTGTAGCAACACTAAACAGAACATCTGTCCTCTCATGGAGCTTACATTCTAGAAAATAAATGGATAAGCATACAGATACATTTATATTTACATGTTAAATATAGATGGAGAATTATATACCCGAAAGAGAAGCAGGATAAGTAGGGCTAGGACATCAGGGTGGGTAGTTCTACTGTTTTGACAGGGCTCTCAGGGAAGGCACTATGCTGGGCAGAGAAAGAAAACACTCTGCAGATACCTGAAGACTTTGGCACTTGCTTGGAAAGTGCCACAGTCTGGGGGAGAAGACTGCTGGAGAGAGAAGCCTGCTGGAGAGAGAAGCCTGCTGGAGGGAGAAGCCTGCTGGAGGGAGAAGCCTGCTGGGCAGGCAAGAACAGTGAGGGTCATCAGTGGCGACAATGGAGGGAGCCAGGAAGACAGCAAGGGCAGGCCAGGCCAGGCCAGGCCAGAGAGTTGTGTGTTGGACGTGGCCAGAATGTGTAGGACTCTGCAGGGCATGGTTTTTATTCTAAATGATGTGAGAAGCCACGGCAGAGTGTTGAACAGAAAGTGGTGTGATCTGGCCTCATTTGAAAAGGGTCAGTGTGGCTGCTCTGCTTTGCAGGGAGAGGCAGGGGTTGGGGCTGACGTTGGGATACCAGTTAGGAGGCATCTGTAATAATCCTGGGGTGGCTGGAGCAGGCGTAAGAGGTAGAAGTGGTGTAAGGAAGTGGGAATCTGGGTACATCGTGAAGGAGCACAGACAAGATAAATGACAAATCTTTCCAGCCTCCATTTTACTCTGTCTTTTAGGTTAATGCCTCTGTTGGTTTTTTTTTTTTTCCCAGAGACTTTATTCCCATAGGCCTGAAACAGTGTATTTAAAAACTGATCTATTATATTTAAAACATGCTACAATATTTTTTAAAAGGTTTGGAGAAGTTGTAAATACTGCTGACAGCGCTCTTTAAAAACAAAAATCCATTCTGCTTAAATAATCTGCTAATTAAAATGGCAAAGGTAAGTGAAGGGAGTTGGAGGAGCGGCACTTCCTCAGTAACTTAGGCATCAACGAAACCAGATCTGAGTGGGCAAGTCAGAGTTGAGGTTTTAAATAAATAATCTAGAAAGGGAGTTGCCCGTTTTTTTCTCTACTATGTTTGCTGAAGGGACATTTTGGAAACACAGGAAGAGATCAGAAAGTTGTGGGCAGAATTTGCTTAGTTTCACAGGTAATTGGATCTAACAGCAAGAGACAATTAATGGCTGGTCTATTCATTAAACACTTTCCTTAGCAATAGTAGATTCCCTGCAATTTAACAAACTTCTTTCTGATATTGATTGCTACCAGAAAAAGCTCACAGTGAGAGCAATTGCAGCTGCAACAGAACTGATTATTTAAAATCACAAAATCAGTTTGTATACAAATATATGCAAGTTTCACAAGAGCTTCCGAGAACACGATTTCACAAACTAAAAATTAAGAAAAAAATTGATGACAAGTTTATATTTCAGAGTTGACTGTCTTTATCTTGCCTGGAACCTCTAATGCTGAAAGATCAGAACAAAAATTCTAAATGCATTTTGAAGGGAATGAAGGATATGTCAGAACCAAAACCTTTGCCCAACAAATTGTAAGATATTCTTAACAGGAATATCTAACTGACCCTAGGTGCCTAATGAATCAATCACCCGTTTTCACTCACAGAAGAAAATGACATTCTGTCCCCTGAACAAGGCACCTTTTCTCCTAAATGCTACAGGATATATATTTTCCCTGTGATCCAATTAGAAGCCACACAGGTTTCCATCTGATTGCATTTATCATCATCTGAAAATCACAAGAAGTCCACAAAAAGTCATGTTCTCAGCTGTGATAAAATCTAATCCAAGGTGCTCCATAAAAGAAGTTCCACTGTGCTTGGAATACAACTTCTTCAAGCAAACTTCCTTAAAGAGACTCAGGAAAAGATCTTAAGGTATTTTAGATAGTATACAGAAAGTTAATATCTTAATATTTGAGAATTCTTCAAAATGCTTAAATTATACTGTGGGAAACATTGGTTGTTATGTTTTGTTATGGAATAATGAAATCAAGACAGTTGAAAATAAATTTGTAGGAGTTAAAATTGGAAACAACCCATATCTTTAAGAGGGTTAATTGTTAAGAAAACTGATATATTCATACCATACAATACTACTCAGCAATAAGAAGGTGTGATCTACTGACACACACAACATGAATCTCCAGAGAATTATGCTGAGAAAAAAGCCAGTCCCCAAAGATTACAGTCTGCACGATCCTACTTATTAAACGTTCTTGAGATGACAACGTTCCAGAAATGAAAAAAACCCATTAGGTTGGTGCAAAAGTAATTACAGTTTTCGCCACTGAAAGTAATTGCAAAAACCTCGATAACTTTTGCGCCAACCTAGTGGTCATGAGGAGTTAAGGACAGGGCCACATAGGATGTGGGGAGTGGAGTGTGCTTATAAAAGACCACCACTAGGGATCCCTGTGGTAACAGAACTATATCTTGACTGTACTGGTGGACACACAAGCCTACATACGATGAAACTGTATAAAATACACACACATGCGTAAGTAAAACGGAAAGTCTGAACACAATCAGTGGATTGAATCAATGTCAATCTCCTGGGTGAAACTATACTATAATTATGCAAGTTGTTATTCAGGGAAACTGGGTAAAGAGTACATGGGATCTCTACATTATTTCTTAAAACTGCATGTAAATATATAATTATTTCAAAATAAAAACATTAATTGAAAAACAAGTAAAGGGTGGCTATAAGACTTGATAAATATCAGCTAGGCTACTCATTTGCTTTCAAAGGTACGGTTAAACCTGCAGGTAAGCTACAAGCAAATAAATTTGGTGATTAAAATGGATACATGATTTAGTTTTTCTATTTCTTTTTGTGTTTTGGAAATTTGTGTTATCAGGAATTATGTCCATTTCTTCTAAGTGCAGTCTTTTAATTATAATAATTATAATAATGGAGAGTTGGGTCTTCTCCCCCTAGGTGAGTCTAGCTATAAAAGTTGCCTAAGCCAACTTTTAATAATCGTACCAGGAGAATCTTGTCTGTGATGAAAAGTGTCATCAAATGCCGTTTGCTTAAAGTAGAATTAGTCTGCCCTTTGAAAATGGCTAGGAAGATATAATTTTGTATGCTATAATTCTTGGAAGCCAAGAAATCCAGTACTTTAATCACCTATTCATGTATAATATACAAAATATAAAGTGTACCCATTTTACGTGTAAGTCAATGAGTTTTGACAATGTATAAATCCATGTAACCACTACCACAGACAAGAGAGTAAACATTTCCATAACACCAAAAAGTTCCTTCATGCCCAACTCCAGTCAATAACTGAGCTATTTCTGGTCAATAGAGATTGGGTTTGCTTTTCTAGAATTTTATATAAATACTTGTATGGTATATATTGTTTTGTATCTGTTTTTTTTTGCCCAACACAATGTTTCTGAAATTGTACCAGGTTACTGGACATATCAGTAATTCATTCCATCTATCTGGGTAGTATTTAATTATATGGGTGTACGATAATTTGTTTATCCACTTACCTGTTGAAGTAACATCTAGGTAATTTCCAATTTTGTCCATTATGAATAAGGCTGCTATAAACGACTGTGTACAAACATTTGTTGGACACATTTTATTTCACTTGACTAAATGTGTCATAATTGAATTACTGGGTTGTATGGAAAAGATGTGATTAACTTCAGAAGAAACCTCCAAACTGATTTCTGAAGTGTTTGTACCAACTTACATTCCCATTAACATGATGCTTCACAACCTCACCAACACTTGATATTTTGACTTTTTCATTTTAGCTATTCTAGTTGGTGTGCTGTAGCATGTCACTATAATTTTTTTTGCATTTCTCTAATGATTAATAACGTTGAACATTATATCTATGTGCTTATTTGCCATCTTTTTATAGTCTTTTGTGACTTGTCTGTTCAAATCTTTTGGCCTTTTTTGAAAGGTTGCTTTATTTTATTTTTAAGTTGTAGGAATTCTTTATTCGTAATTCCTTTGTTAGATATACTTATTGCAAATAATACTTCCGGTCTGTGGCTTGGGCTTTGTATTCTCTTAACAATATCTTTCAAAGAGTAGACAATTTTAATTTTAATGAGCTCCAATATATCAATTTTTTCTTTTGTTGTGTGTGCTTTTTGTGTCCTATCTACTTTCTTACCCTGATGTCACAAAGATTTCCTCCTATGTTTCCTTATAAATGTTTTATGATTTTAGCTTTTACTATTAGGTCTATGATGTATATTGAGCTTTTTTTTGTTTAGGGTGTAAGAATTGAGGTCCATTCCCTCCACCTTCACCCACAATATAAATTTCCAACTGTATTAGGACCATTTGTTGAAAAGACTATTCTTTCCCCATTGGATTAATTTGTTTTTTTAATTGAAAATCAATTGGCCATGCATATATGGATCTATTTCTGGACTCTATTCTGTTCCCTTGATGTTTATGTCTATTTTACCAACATCACATTGTCTGGATTACTGTAACTTTATAGTAAGTCTTGAAATCACATAGGGCATGTCTTTCTTTTTAGGAATGTTTTGGCCATTCCAGTTCTTTTGCAATTCTATATAAACTTCAGAACCAGCTTGTCATTTTTTACAGAATTGTTTATAGGGATTATGATTAGAATTAGTTGAGTTGATCTAGAGATCAACTTAAAAGGAACTGACATCTTTTTTTTTAAATTTTATTATTATTATACATTAAGTTTTAGGATACATGTGCACAACGTGCAGGTTTGTTACATATGTATACATGTGCCATGTTGGTGTGCTGCACCCATTAACTCGTCATTTAGCATTAGGTATATCTCCTAATGCTATCCTTCCCCCCTTGCCCCACCACACAACAGTCCCTGGTGTGTGATGTTCCCCTTCCTGTGTCCATGTGTTCTCATTGTTCAGTTCCCACCTATGAGAACATGCAGTGTTTGGTTTTTTGTCCTTGCGATAGTTTGCTGAGAATGATGGTTTCCAGCTTCATCCATGTCCCTACAAAGGACATGAACCCATCATTTTTTATGGCTGCATAGTATTCCATGGTGTATATATGCCACATTTTCTTAATTCAGTCTATCATTACTGGACATTTGGGTTGGTTCCAAGTCTTTGCTATTGTGAATAGTGCTGCAATAAACATATGTGTGCATGTGTCTTTATAGCAGCATGATTTATAATCCTTTGGGTATATACCCAGTAATGGGATGGCTGGGTCAAATGGTATTTCTAGGTCTAGATCTCTGAGGAATAGCCACACTGACTTCCACAATGGTTGAACTAGTTTACAGTCCCACCAACAGTGTAAAAGTGAGGAACTGACATCTTAACCATATTGAATCTTCTTATCCATGAGTGTGATCTATTTAGTTAGATCTTGTTTAATTTCACTCAGTAATATTTTATGGTGTTCAGTGTAGTGATCCTGTTATTTCTTGCTAAATTTATCTTTAAGAATTTCATGTTTTGATGATATAATTAGCCTTTAAAATATTTCATTTGCCAATTGTTAGTAACAGACGTAAAATATATTTTTCTACATTGACCTTTTTTGAGACCTTGTTACATTCATTTATTTATTCTCATAGCATTTTATAAAAATAATGCCATCTGAAAATAGAGATCTTCCTTTCCAAACTGTATGACTTTTCTTGCCTTATTACACTGGTTAGGATCTCCAGGAAAATGTCATGTAGTAGTGCTAAGAGTAGACATTCTCACCTAGTTTTCAATTTTAGAGGGAAAATAATATTTTGCTATTAAGTATAATGTAAGCTGTAGGTTTTTAAGAGATGTTGTGTATCAGGTCAAGGAAGTTTCCTTCCATTACCAGTCTTCTGAGAATTTTTATCATGAATGGATTAGGAATTTCATCAATTTATTTTCTGTAGGTATTAAGATGATCATATGATTTTTCTCTTTTCTTCTATTAATATAATGAAGTACATCCATTGAATACAGATGTTAAATCAACCATGCATTCCTTTATATTGCTGGATTCAATTTGATAATTTTTCTGTCTGTATACAAGGGAGATACTGCAATGTTCATCTATAGTTTTTCTTTCCCCCACTTTGCCCTTTTCTGAAAGAGTTTATATAGGATTGGCATTATTTCTTCTTTAAATATCTGGTTTAATTCACCAATGCAGTTTTCTTTGTGGGGAGGTTTTTAATACAAATTTGATTTTTTAAATAGATGATTTAGTTTTCCTATTTCTTTTGGAAATACGTATCACCAGGAATTTTCTCCATTTATTAGAAGTGCTCTCTTTTAATTATAATAATAGAAAGTTGGGTCTCCTTTTCTCCCTAAACGAGTCCAGCTATGACTTAATCTACTTTATTGATCTCTTCAAGAAATCACCTTTTGATTTCGTGTACTTCATCTATTGCTTTTACATTTTCTATTTTCTTGTTTTCTACTACCATTATATCCTTCCTTCTAATTACTTTGGGTTTTAGTTGCTCTTCATTATTTAGCTTCATAATTGTAAGCTTAGGTAATTGATTTTAAACCTTTCAAAATTTTCTAATATGCTTATTTTAAAGTATAAGTTTGCTGTTAAGTATTGCTTTAGCTGCCCCGTGACGTTCTTGATATGTTATAATTTCATTTTCATTGACTTCAAAACGTTTTCTAATTACCTTGTGATGTCCTTTTTTACAGCATGGGTTATTTATAAATGTATTGTTTAATATTCAAATATTTAGTAATTTTTGTGAAAACTTTTTTTTGCTGATTTCTAAGAAGCTCTATTATTAGAGGAATATACATTTAAGAATTTTATGTCTTGATGAATTGGCCACTTTATTATAAACCATCCTTCTTAATCTCTGATAATATTCCTTAATCTGGAGTCTTTGTCAAATATTAACAAAAGCACTCCAGCTTTATATGATTAGTGTTAGTACAGTATGTCTGTTTCCATTCCCGTTTTTCTAGACAGCAGACAGTTGCATTTGTTTTCATGTCTAGTTGGACAACTCTGTCTTTTATTGGAGTTTCTAAACAATTTATTTTAACATAGTTTACCAAGAGAGTTGGTTTAAATCTCTAATTTGTTTCTTTTATGGTTATCTCATAAAAGAAACACCTTTGTTACTTAGTCTGTTTAAGCTGCTGTAACAGAATACCACAGACTGGGTGGCTTTTACACAAAGAAATTTATTTCTCAGGGTTTTGGAGGCTGGGAAGTCCAAGATCTAGGCACAAGAAGATTTGGTGTCTGGTGAGGGCCTGCTCCCTGATTCATAGCCATCTTTTATCTGTGCCCTCACATGGTAGAATGGAAGAGGGAATCTATCTGGGGCCCCTTTATAAAGGCACTTATCCCATTTATGATGACTCCACCCTCATGACCTAATCACCTCCCAAAGGCCCCACCTCTAAATATCCTCACACTGGGACTAATTTCTTTTTTCTTTTCTTTCTTTCTCTCTCTTTCTTTCTTTCTTTCTTTCCTTTCTCTCTCTCTCTTTCTTTCTTTCTTCCTTTCTTCCTTCCTTTCCTTCTTTCTCTCTCTGTCTTTCTTTTCTTTCTTTCTGTTCTTTCTTTCTCTCTTTCCTCTCTTTCTCTCCTTCTCTCTTTTCGTGAGGTAGATGCTTGCTCTGTTGCTCAGGCTGGAGTGCAGTGGCGCAATCTCAGCTCACTGCAACCTCCGCCTCCGAGATTCAAGCGATTCTCCTGCCTCAGCCTCCTGAGTAGCTAGGATTACAGGCGCCCACCACTACGCCCGGCTAATTTGTATATTTTTAGTAGAGATGGGGTTTCACCATGTTGGCCATGCTGGTCTCGAATCCTGGCCTCAAGTGATCCACCTGCCTCAGGCTCCCAAACTGCTGGGATTACGGGCGTGAGTCATTGCACCTGGTGGGTTCTAATTTCAACATGTGACTTTAGGGGGTGGGGGGACAAACATTTAGTTGTAGTATTACCTTTTTTTTTTTTTTTTTGAGATGGAGTCTCACTCTGTCACCTAGGCTGGAGTGTAATGGTGTGATCTCTCTGCAACCTCTGCCTCCTGGGTTCAAGTGATTCTCCTGCCTCAGCCTCCCAAGTAGTAGGGATTACAGGTGCCTGACATCATGCCCAGCTAATTTTTTTTTTTTTTTTAGTAGAGATGGGGTTTCACCATGTTGGCCAGGCTGGTCTCAAACTCCTGGCCTCAAGTGATCCGCCTACCTCGGCCTCCCAATGTGCTGGGATTACAGGTGTGACCCACTGTGCCCAGCCTATAGTATTACTTTTGCCCTCCCTTTAAAACTTCTTTTATTGGATTGATTAGATATTTTTTGCATTCCATTTTATCTATTCTGTTTGTTTCTTAGCTATCTTAAAAATACTTTTGTCTTTGATCTAGGTCAGCATTTATTTGGACATACATCAAAGTTTTATTTTATTACAAATATTTTCAAATATATTCAAAAGTAGAGAGAATAGTATAATTAACCGGATGTACCCATAACAAACTTTCAACAACTATAAACACATGGCCAATGACATTTCAGCTAAATTGTCACTTACTCCACCTCTCCTGGATTACTTTGAAGCAAATTTCAGATACCATATTTCATCTGTTAATATTTCAGTATGTATCTCTGCAAGGACTTAAAAAATACATAACAATATGATTACTGCACCTGAAAAATTAACAATAATTTCTTAAGAACATCAAACAGCCAATCACTGTTCACACTTTCCTGGTTGTCTTTAAGTGATTTTTTTCAGTTCATTTGAATCAAGATTCAAATAAGGCCCATTCCTTGCCAACTGTCTGTATTTATTGCAGTAGTCGGGGATGAAGAAGCTTCAGGGAGACTTGAAACACTGCTGCAGCCGCTACCATCTACAATCTCAATGTGAGTTTTATTTGATTTAAAATTTAAAATAGCAATTAAAAAGGTGTAATTGGGAATATTAATTGAACAGAACCCCTACACAGGCATTTTAACATTGGAGTTTCCATTTTACCCTGAAGAATGTCATTCCTGGAAACTGTCTGAAGCCTATACAGTCACATCTTGGATAACTCCACATTTCAAAAGTTTCAATCTTGGACAATTTCCAGTATGAGTGATTTCCTATATTACTTCATCTATATCGTATTGCCAAATTCTGTAAAGCTATAATCATATCTTTCAAGAGGAGGAAAACTGCTCTGAATATTTTCTTCACTTTTGCCCATACTCTTTTCTTTCTTTGTGATAATTAATAATTAAATTAATTTAAAATGTGAGGTCTGGGGATAATACTTCAAAACATTAATCAACCATTCTGATGTAGATTGTACTGCTGGAGTTTTAATGTCATTGCTTTACCTCCCTAGGAAATGAGCTACAGATGTAGACAGCAAGTGTAATAGCTTAGGAGGAATAAGCTTATGAAAGACACTTAATGAATTATGTACTCATAATTTCCTCTTTGTACTGTTTTTAAAAACTAGCCTAAACTTTTTCCAAACAGATAGTAAAGAGAAAACATCTATTCCTTTAAGAACAACACAAGAAGGCTTTAGCTGATCTTTATTGTATCAAGTAACACACTGGCTCACTAAAATCAAAATTCTGATAATGCTAAACACTGTTATAATTGTATACAATTTAACAAAAATTAATAGATAAAAGTTCTTACAAACTGAAGAATGCTTTGGTAGAAAAAAAGGAACTCCTCTTTTATGGTAAAATACATACTTAAGAATGGAAAAGCACATTTTAAAGAGAGGAAAAACATAAATTGCTGTCAGTTACTAAATTTGGTTATCTCATACAATTATGTCTGCTATCCCTGCATGTACAAACCCTACCTATCCTTCAAGGCCTAGCTCAACACTACTAAGAAAGAAATTTTAAATTTCACATTTGCCAATTAGATATGCATTATCAATCGCTTTCTCCTCTTAGGTAAGGCAGAAAGATATGGTAGATTGCGGAGCTGAGATTTTTAAGTTGTTCTTTAAAAAATTAAATCAAGTTTACGAATTCTTCTCACACTTTTTTTTTTCATTTGACTTTCTCAGAGATCTTAGATGGTAAGCAAGATCTAGTGTTATTACTTTCTTCTATGTTAAAGATCAGCAAACTAAGGATTAGAGAAGTAAAATAAATGACCCAAGGCCATCTTCTGGTCAGTTACTGAGTCCAGACACAAATCAAAGTCCTTGGATTCCAGAAAGTGTTCTCTTTATGTTATATCAGAGCTAAGCTGCCCATTGATTTTAGACTTTCTGAAAGAAACTTCCTGAATCCCATATGCCCAAATATGAGTCAAAAATAGAAAAAGAGAAAACAGAATAAAGCAGAGAATACTGTGAGCTGTATTGGATATGGTGATGGTGTGGCCTTTATTGTTAACTATTGTCATTTCTACTACAAGTTTTTCAAACAGACTGGCCTTCTCCACATGATATAAAATCATTTGGAAGAATAAATCGAACAGGTTCTTTGTCAAAACAGCTATAGGACTCGTAGGCTGGAGCATTCTTTCTTTTCACCTATTACTATCCTTTCACTAACATTCACATGCACTGAGAGATTTCTATGTGTCCAGGCATAATGTCTGGCAGAGAGAACAACATCCCAACTTCGCCCTTGAGAAGTTTCTAGTTTGGGGGACAGTAAGAGGCAAACAGGGATAAAAATAACTATAATGCAATAATTATTGGTTATAGGAAAAGCACTGGAGAGCAGTTCTACTAAAGGGCATGTAGGGAAAAATAGAGCATTTGAAGCAATAGCTGAAAAGTATCTTGATATATGCTAGCTACAATGACATAATTCTGACATTCCCAGTCTGGAAAAAACAAATAAATGTTGTTTTAGTTGTTAAGTTACAGCACAGTACAACATTCTATAAAAGAGATCCAACTGTCAAATAAATATAGCCAAATAAAACTGGAAAAGTAGTATGTTAATGTTTCAGAGCCAGTGACATTATGAAGTCATAGATTTCTGAAATATTTTCTGTTCTGAGCATACATTTTGTTCAAGAAATTCAATTAGATGTTCAAGTCCTATTCAATTAGCTATTCTCTAGACTTACAGCGTCCACCAAATCCTAACGGTAACATTTAAATTGATGAGGCACATAATATGTTCTGGGCTGATAGTGAGCTGAGGTCTGAAACAGTTTCAACTAGAATTTGCCTATTTTAAGTTTTGTGAACTTGGGGTTTGTTTCTGGGTTGGACCTGTACTAGTTATGATTCTCAAATTAGCACAGGTACTGATGTGCTACAGAATAAAACAGCCATTTCTTCTACAAACAAACATTTCCTTTTCTCACTGATGGGGTGAAGGATGAGATGAGATGAAAGGCCGTAGGTTGGGTTGCCTAGAAAAATCAAGGATAAGTAGCCTGTTCTCACTCATAGGTGGGAATTGAACAATGACAACACTTGGACACAGGAAGGGGAACATCACACCCCGGGGCCTGTTGTGGGGTGGGGGGAGTGGGGAGGGATAGCATTAGGAGATATACCTAATGTAAACGACGAGTTAATGGGTGTAGCACACCAACATGGCACACGTATACATATGTAACAAACCTGCACATTGTGCACATGTACCCTAGAATTTAAAGTATAATAAAAAAAAATCAAGGATAAGTAATACAAGAATTATATTAGTAAGCTGGACATGGCTGTATTATAGGGTATAAAGGAAAATTCACTTAATTTTTAAAAATAAAACACTAGGATGAAAAACAAACAAGCCTGTCCTTTCATGGGTCTCCTTTGGTTATGCTGCAAGAACCTCTCACCATTTGCCTTCATCCTTAGTTCTTGGCGATAAGCTGGTGAAAAGCAATGCTCTACTGAATTCAGAAGAATTCTAAACATTTGAAAGATTTTAAGAGTTTGAAAGACTAATAAAAATGCCTAGAAGAGCAGATATTTTTAGCTTTTTTACATCCTATACACTGGGTATGCTTTATCATTTCCTTTCATCTTGGGCAAATGTATTATCCCATTGTGGGTTGGGTCATTCCCACTTTCAGGATACCAAGAACCACAAATGCCTTGAGGGAAAACAAAATAGGTAGGTGGTGAGTGACTGTATCCTTCTCTTTTCATAACAGCAAAAACACAGAGAACATCTCATTCAACTTTTTAAGTTAGAAGATAAGAGTGAATAGTATTGGGAAAAAGTGTACTAATTTCTTTGAACATCTCTCACAGGAGTACTCAACAAATTCATTAGGAAGTCTCTTTTGAAAGACTCAAAGTAGCTCATAACCAATTCCGGGTTGCTCATTTTGGGGTGGTCCATGTGTGTGTGCTAGGGTGGGATGCAGGAGGTCATTAGACAAGGTTACACTGCTGTTACAAGTCACAGGCAAATCCACAGAATGATCAGTTCCATTACTGTTTCCATTTAGGATGGGGTGTGCTGGCTTCTAGTTGTGGGTCATCTGCTCCACAGATTTAGGCTCTTAGTAACTTACATTGTATCAACTCCTTATTTAGTGCAGAGACATTTTCTTGCCTGAAACGAAACTTTTGCATCACAAAACACTAAACTTTCATAGAGGCCAGCTGAGAAAGGCAACTGATGACGGCTAAGGGGTTTAGTGAAACAAAGATACAGAATGCTTCATCTATATTCACAAAAAAGTTAGCTGTACACAGTAGATCATAAAATGTAACTACTATTTCAGTGAGTAGTCATCTTAGTTTTTTACATACTTTATATATATTTTAAAATATCTATAGCCAATGTATGTAGATGCCAAACACTAAATCTATGAGAAAAACTCAAAGCTATACACCTTATCAGGACTTTGTCAGTATACCCGGGGCAACTCTGCTTACTTCAAAGACGGTTCCTTGACCAGCAAAGAGAGATCCACAAATGAGAATACTCACTACAGAGCAGGCTATGTGTTCTTGTTTCCTGAACTGGCTTCCAGGATACACATTCTTTGAACTTGTCTAGGCCTGCCCTGTTTTTCTTCATTCTATTTTGTCAGTTTCTCCTCTGCTTTGTCCTTTCAAGTAGTATCTCTTTATGGTAACACTTTCCAGCTCTTTAACTTCTACAGATGTTTCCTAATTTACCTCCTGCATTCTTACACTGCCAGAGAGCCCCCTTGGGCCACTCCTCTGACTCAAGTGACATCCCCAGGTGTGTGATCCCTTCTCCCAGTTAAACCTAACGTGTTGTGGCTTCCCAGAGTCTGCCTCCCTCCTGGATCTAGGCAGACAGAAACAATCACATAACATTTCTTAGGCTTAATTGCAGTGGCACAAAATGTTTCCTGGTTTCACTGTCTTGAAAAAGCTACTAAATACCCACAGAGTTCCTAAAATCATCTGATTCCCCCAGTGATGTACACCTAAAACTAGGGAGTTGATTTTTGAAACTTTTCTGTGAAGTCACAGGAAAAAAAAAAATGAGTTGGGGGAGGGGGAGAAGACATCAAATACTGATCTGTACCTTCTTAATTTCTATTTAAAGAAGCAAAGTAATAATAATCGAGAATTACTTGCAAAAATGTCCACTGATAGGATCTCTTATGAATCAATGAAGAACTTACAATAGTATCTGAGTTAGCAGGGAGGATGATGCTCTGAGTAATTACCTTCTTTGTTTAACTCTAACTTTATAAGTAGCTAATTACATAAGTTTATAAGTTCTAATTACATTAGTAGCTTATGTGACATAGCCCAAGGTCGGCATGTATCTCTGCTTTGTAATCACCTTTGAAATTCTGTTTCAAGTGTGTCTAACTGTCCTAGCTGATGTCCCCCAAGTTTTTATAAATACCAAGGTTTGGTATCCTATCTTAGGTTATACAGAAAGTTCTTAAAGTTTGTTGAACAATTAAGTAGGCAGAATAAATGTAGATGTTTCATATACCAATAACAAGTACAGTCTGAAAGCACAGATGTAGAAAAGTTTCTACATATAAAATATTGTTATAAGTATAAAAATTGAAATATAAAATATTGACTTAACTCTGATCTGGCCCTTTCCTTCCCTGATTCTCCCAAGCAGAATTCTGATTGCCTGTTTCCTAAGCCAATTAATTAAAAAAAAACATAGGTCTGCATAATCAAGTATTTCCCAAAAACTCAATGTTAAACCAACGAAGATGTTTTTCCAGTGTCAATCATAGTTTTCAGACAACCGCTTGCACCCCACAGAAGGGAAAACGGTATAGTTTTATAAGCAAACAGGTTCCTATCTCCGAGGCTTCAGAAGTTATGATGGTTGAAATGGTTTAGTAAATGGATATCCATGTATCACACTTGCAGTCTCATTTTTAAGCCTTAAATGAAATTTTCATCAAGAATAATAAAGAATATACGACATGTTTATAAGCCTAAAAATGTCACAAAATACATTCATGGTTTACAAATATTTTTATCGTTTGGAGAACTTTTTTCCTCATTTATGTCATAGAAAATTAAAGTAAGTCACAGTTATAGGACCTTTGACATTATTTTAAAATATATTAAGGTGGCAATACACAATCTTTAAATATTTACAGTCCATATCTTGTATCTGAAATACTCTGTCCCATAGTTTACTGCAAACTTTTATTTATCAAACCTTCCATTATTTGATGCTCCTAAAAGCCCGGGGCTGATTTCTAAAACTCACTCCAAATTTGCACATTCTACAATAAATTTTTCATTTACCTTTTCTCTCAAATGTCCTTGACGCTAAGCAGTATACACTGTAAATACTTTTTTTTTCTCTATTTGTAAAAGGAACATTCATTTCTTTAAAATAATTTTGAAGTATGCTTGTGTAAATGTTACAATCTACCTCTTAGATTATAAATCTTAGGGAGTAATGTCTGAGTCTTTTTAATATGCTTTCAATTAAATGTAGTGGCTTTCTGAATACATTTCAAAGGATAAATGCTCCTTTCAATGCAGAGGAAAATAACAGACATTGCTTAGCACAGAGTCAAAGCCAAAGGAACTATAAAGCACACCTGGGTGTTCACTGTGCAATAATACATTTTTAATAGCATGTAGCACAATGTCAAATTTCAATCCTATAAAATGACCACAGAAAAAACTCTTCATCTTTCCAGGTATAAATGCCATACCAATGTGAACAGAGTTTAAATTCTGTTATATAATCCAACCTACCAATAATTAAACATAATATTTCTGGGTTTGTCCATGCAGAACAGCTCTAAATCCAATCTTTCCCCTATAACTCATTTACCAAATAAATGACAACAAAAAGAAAAAAATGTAATTTTTGGATGGTTCCAGGAAACATGTGTCTCTGAAATGAAAATAAAGTTGGTTAATCCTTGGAACTATTTAAGAATAAAGTTCCTAGATAAAATAAGACAGCATTCATCCTAACAGAGGACAAGTGAAGACACAGTGAAGGGCGCTATAATGAATTTTTCTTAGAAATTATGAGCACGGAGTTTTGTGTTATCACAGTTTTCAGGTTGCCATTTTGGCATTGTTTTCAAACTGTAGGAATTGTGATTGGTATTGGTTCTGGAATGTCTGTGCATATTCCAATGCTAAAACATGGATTGCTATTGTACAAACTACACAAGTTGTAAACCCAGATCGCATGCAGTGGAAAACTATTTTGTTTATGTTATAAAACTAGCACTGAAACCAAGAGAGTAGGAAGGACCTGGATACCAAATGATGTGTACAGAGGCAGCGGTTCTTTGATTTGAATGGTCAAATTTTATTTCATATATGCTGTCCAGCAAAAAACTTCCTGAGATTATTTGGATATCTAATGCTGCTCTTCTTTCTGTGACCTAGCAGCATGTATAATCTTCTGCTTAAGTTTTAAAATTAATATATATATATAAAGCAACATGTAAAAATGCCAGCACCATTCTTCTATATCCCTTATATTACTATATTTCCAAATGCCTTGCCCTTTATTTGTTCTTCATAAAATTCTTTACAATTCCTTCTTCCTTCTTATATCAGAATTTTATCTCCTGAACCTAAAGCCACTCACATTAGCCCCTACTTAAAAACCTTAACAGCTCTCTACTTCCTACTGCAGTGTTCCCCAAACCTCTACTTCCTACTGCACTGCTCCCCAAACTCATGACATTTGGCAATTCCTTTCATAATTTTTTACCCTTTTTTTCATTGCCCTGTACTATTATTTGTTTAATGGTTTTCTTTAGAGTTCCTTTTATAACTTAAAAAAAATTTTTCGCAGTGGCTCACACCTGTAATCCCAGCACTTTGGGAGGCCAAGGCGGGCGGATCATGAGGTCAGGAGATTGAGACCATCCTGGCTAACAAGGTGAAACCCCATCTCTACTAAAAATACAAAAATTAGCCGGGCGTGTTGGCAGGCGCCTGTAGTCCTAGCTACTGGGGAGGCTGAGGCAGGAGAATGGCGTGAACCCGGGAGGCGGAGCTTGCAGTGAGCCGAGATTGCGCCACTGCACTCCAGCCTGGGTGACAGAGCAAGACTCCATGTCAAAAAAAAAAAAAAATTTTTTTTTTTGTGCCCCTCCACAGGATAATCCAGGATATCTTGCTATATCAATCAGAAGAGAATAGATTATGTCAGAGTAACAAAAGAGAGCAAATTGCAGTGGGATTTATAAAACCCAGGCTTAATGCGTTGCTCACACCACAGGTCTGCCTCAGGTCAGTTATGCTTCTGCTCCACATTTTCTTCACCCTGTGACCAAATCTAATGGAACACCTTCTATTTTAGGACATGGCCAACTATACCGAAGAGGGGAAAAAAAGGACGTGGCAAATCCTTGTTTAAAACTCCATGCCTTAAAGCTTTGGCTCAGAAATGACAGGGATTGGTTCCACTCTAATTTCCTTGGCCAGAACAGCTCATGTGGACAAGACTGAATGGGCCAGGGAAATACAATCCTTCCCTTGGGAGTGGCAGCAGATACTTTGAACAATAATATGATCGATCACACTTGCCAAGAATAGAAGATAGTTAAATAAAAATGGAATGAAAAGAACATTATTAATTTCTAATTAGATAATGTTTCCTGCCCAAGTGTTAAAATCATGCTAGCCAACTGATTTTCTTCTTCACAGATTGAAAATATTTACCTCACTATGTGACACAATATCCTATCCATGTCCAGGTATCACATAAAGCCATTCACCTAAAATCACTGGCAATATGATTCCCACACCTATGAAAATGTATCTATAAAAAACAAATTAAAATATCTAAATAAGGCTCTTTAACAATCTGATCTAAACTCGTATTTACTGTATTGGTGCCAGCCACACATTTTCCTTTCTCTTGTTCTCATTACTTTCTCAGCCCCCTTTTTAATAAATTCCAAGCTCCCCAGACTTCATCTCTGCTGTACACCTTCTGATGCTTACTTGCCCCAATGTTTGATGAACGAAGGTTCACCACCGTTATCTTACATTCACCATGCACATGGAATTCAAGCTTTGGCTTTTATCCTTATAATAAAAATCTGAGTCTCCTTTAATCTTCTTTAGTGAGAAATAACTCACAGTCTACTTTTCAAAGGAAATATAAAGAAAAATGTTAAAAATGTAAAAGGAACATGGGTTGACTAGAAATATTAGGTTTGACTGAAAATGAAAGGTAGTTAAATATACTATGAATATCACTACTTGGATAAAACTGTTAACAAGTGTTTATTTATTATTACAATTAAATGTCAAGTAAGAAATTCGATAAATGAATATGGACGAGGGAGATAAATTACTCAGAAGTGTTTTGGTCTTTTGATTTGTAGACTTTGCAACATAAATAGTACCAGAGTCTGCAATATAGTCACTAAATCCAAGGGAGTCTAAATTTCTGAACCTGAAAGAGTAATAGCCTAGAGGCATGTGATCTCTGAAATTATTTATGGGTAGATGAAACTTCCAAACACATAACATGCAGCTACAGATACTAAAGAGAATAATCTACCATAATGACTTCTGTTTAAGCAGTAACACAAAAAAGTATAATTTTAAAAGTCAAATGGATTAAAATATTCTATATCAGACACTATACTTCTCTCTATAAAATTTACGTTGGTAAAAATTAACTTTGAGCTACATTGTTATTAATTTAGGAGCACATCCGGAGGTTTTTCTATCCCTTATGTGACTAACTGATAAAAATACATCAATCCTTAAGATACTGATGAGTACCTTAAGATACTGATGTGGTTTGTTAATGATAAAATAAATTTCATTTTCTAAATACAAAAGTGATATCTCTTTTCAAAAATTTTAAAGAGGTTACAAAGGAAAACTCCCTCTGTTTTTGCTGTTTGATATAGTTTTGTATTACATTTGGTCTTATGCTATCACCATAGATAAACTGTTTCCCTGGCATATTAGTGAATATTTTCAGGAAATATGCTGAATATTTCTTCTAATAATTTTTAGCCAGGATGATGATGATATTATTATTATTATAGATGGAGTTCTGCTATGTTACCCAGGCTGGCTTTAAACTCCTGGGCTCAAGTGATCCTCCTGCTTTAGCCTCTCGAGTAGCTGGGACTACAGGAATGTGCCATCTCACCTGGCTTCTTCCAATAATTTTTAAAAAGTGTTTTTCACAAAGTATGGCTCCAAGCAATATTTTTGCAGTGATATACTGAAGCATATGGTTAAGTATTATTTTAAAACTGTTTTTTAGTGTTTTTATTAGTACAGGTAAACATTAAAGCTTTGTGTTAATGTAAATTGCATTACTTCAATTTTTTCCTAAGTTTCCTTTCCTGGAAATAAGTATGGATGCAAAAGATGTAACTAAAATGAAATGACTGGAACATCATATCCTCTCATTTATAACTGTGATAATTTTAAACCCTTATATATTTTTATAATTATGGATTGAATGCTTGATGTATATAAAACACCAAAGGTTTAAAAACAATGCAGAATATAGAAATTAGAATTTATAATCTAGAAGCAAATATACATTCAAATACAGATTGCTATCATATGAAAAATATAATTATCATATAAACTATAGAAGTGTCATTCATTATTCAGGGGTTTTGAATGGTCCTAGTTAACCGGCTTCCCCAGTGGCAATTTTTCTTCCAATGTGGTCTGATGCACATCAAAGATGAGACTTAGATACCGACTGATATTGAACATCAGCAGTTTATTCTAGCAGCGCTCTTACAAGTTGGATAATGGGAGCAGGTGGGTGGCATGAGCCAGATTCAGTCAGGGGTCAGATGACCGCCCATCCAAGAGGGTCTCCATCTGGAGACTATTCTCAGAGCTTGGGGGATTCTTCCCTTTTCTTATACCTGTGTTCAATCGGAGTCAGTTACCAGGTCTTTCGTTCATAAAAGGAGGTTAAGCTAGTCTTGTAAGGGTAACTTTGTTTAAAGGTTTGTAAGAGTTGCATCTGTACTGAGGTGGATGTGTCTCCTGGAAATCCCCAGGCCAGGTTGCCTCACACTGCTACTGCTAAGTGGCACATAGTGTCAGCCCTGTGAGGTGTTCCAGTAAGACTTATGGCTATCATTCATCTTATAGCCAGGAAATGTCCCTTACAGTACGCTACAACCAGGGGAGTGCTAGAGGGCAGCAAGAGATAGAATAAGCATTGTTTTCTGGGGCTTATCACAGAAACTGCAAGGAAAATGGGACATCTAATCCGAGCCAAAAAAAAAAAAAAATAGATTTCAGGCAGAGATCAAGGAGGGTAAATTCTAGACAGAAGGCACAGTGTGAGAAAAGACATAGAGATAGGAAATTATAATAGATATTAGGGTAATGACAAGGGATTTAAACTGACTAGAATCTGTGTGGGAGAGTGGTGAAATGCTGGGAAAACAGGCTGGGTGTTACATCAGAGTGCAGCTTTGAGAAAAATATCTCTGCTGAATGAATACGGTAAACAATGAATTGCCAAATAGGGAATCTATCTAGCTATTTTAGTGTTTCTAATTACAGAGCTAAAGTGCTGTATTATAGGAAACAAATACTGAATCAGCGCATTAAGAAAGTGTCCCTCATTGGCAATACTATTTTAAATAGTCAGGAGGTTTGAAGTTTCAGAATAGATTATTTATGGTTTTATATATATGGAGAGTCAGGAGGTAGGGAGGCGGATAAATAGACACAGATAAATACAGAAAAAAAGATTCTAATGCCTGATTTGTCAATAGCATACTTTAACTTAGAAACTGGAAACTATCTGAATCTAAAATGTGTATCTTTCCACTACTCAATTGTTGCTCCTCTATAAGAAGTGGACTTACTGGCCTTTTGACTTTGAGAAAGTCATTCAGACCCTCTAAGCAACACTATTCTCATCTGTAAGTAGGGTATAGAAATCACTCACTTCACAGAGGTTCGGAATTGGTTTTGGAAAGTTACATTTTTTCTTGAAAACTGTCCATTTATCTGTTTTCAAATGCACTGGAGAACACTGTTCATAGTATTCTCTTATGAATTTAAAAATCTTTACTATCCATTGTTATACATCTTTTTTATTCTAAATATTGTTTGTGCCTTCTCTCTCTTCTTGATTAGTATTCCAAGAGGTTTCTACATTTTATTAGTCTTCCTTAAGAACTTTTATTTTTTGATCCTTCCAAGTATTTCTTTGCTTTGCATTTCCCATCCTCTGCTAACTCTACAGGCTTACTCTATGTTCTACTTCTAACCTCTTGTGGATCTGTTTAGTTATTAATTTTAACATCTTGTTTTGCATTGTGATTTCTTCTAAACCCATTAATTAATTTGAAGCTGCTTTTTGGGTGTTTTGTTTATTTTAGTTCCCAAGCTAAACTAGAAGGGGTGATAAATATCTTTCTGTTGTTTTGTAGTTTTATTGCATTTTTATTAGAAAACATGTTCTGGATGATACTGATTATTTGGATTTACTTATAATTTACTGAAATATCTATACATTTATATAAGCTGACTGAATTTACTCTTTGTGCTTGAACATGGTAAATTTTCAGAAGTGTTCCATGTTTTCTTAAAAAGAATGACATTCTCTACATTAAGTTCTATTTGACTCTCCTATCAAGCTTGTAAATTTTCTAAATACTCTAGTCTCTGCTTTTTTTTTGTTTTTTTGACTTAGTACTTATCTAATTTTTTCTTTCCTCTTATTTCTGTATTTCTAACCATTCTATGACTGTCTCCTGTAAACAGCATACAACTGTATTTAAAAATTCAATATGAAGATCTTTGTCTTTTACAATTGTGTTTAATTGGTTTATTTTTTATTGTAAAAACAGTTACATTTAGATGTAATTTTTCTGGTTTTTTTTTTGCCCCTTCCTCTCTTACTATATACTTTGAGTCTCTTATTTCTCCCTCTAATAGTTCATATTTTAAGAATTTACTCTTATACTTTTAACATCTATATTTAACAAATTGAAAAACTAATTGTAATCTCAATTTCTTTTGGAAAAAAAACAAAAAGCAGAAAAATTTTAAAAAATCATTAGAAGGCTTTTTTCTAAAAGGTCTCATACCACATCCTATGTCATTTCTCTAGAATTTGAGCTTCCCGTTTTATTTTTTTTGCAAAAATTGCTGAATTATAACATATATATGTGTCATATAAAATACATATATATTGCACCAATCATAAGTATATAACTTTCAGTATCTTTCAGTATAATTGAAAAATACACTATTTCCTTTATTTCTTTTAAAGTCTCTTTCAATTTTTTTTTTTTTTTTTTTTGCAATGCAAGGTTCTTTATGTATTCATTTGTCCATCTGTCACACCTGGTGGCTTCCTTGCCTCCAATAATTGGTGTGGTTTCTATCAGGTTGGTGCAAAAGTTAACTGTGGTTTTACCATTACTTTTAATGGCAAAAAGTAATGGCAAAACCGCAGTTAACTTTTGCACCAGCCTGATACTCTCTGACTGTCCTCCTGTATTTACCAAGAGTTGCTTCCCATGGACATCTCATGTACACTGGGTTCTGATAATTCCATGTGGATTCCTAGCATGCCTCTATGGATGTCTCCAGTTTAGGACCTACTTTTCATTCAATTTATTTGTTTAAGTGTTTATGTTTCTCAACTCGTGGTTCCTACTTCACAAAGGCAGTGTGAAATGAGAATACACACTCCCTCATAGCAAAGGCTCTTGGTTTTGCTTTTTCATGTGTACCATTATTTCGATTTGTAGTCCCAAGTGAGCAGCAGAGAAGTAGGTAGCTTTCCAAGCCCAGTCTAGTTAGAATTTTTCTTGTCCCTATTTCAGAACCTGGATAGTGCTTTGTAGCTACAGAGGCAAGGCCTGGAGCTTATCTCCCTCAGCATTAAAAACTCTAACCTCTCACCTGTAAGGCTCATATTCTCTTCTGATATTCCCATGTGGGCTTACCACTTACACTCTTTCAAGTTCTGCTGTGCATTAAACTTGTATGTGTGTGGGATGCATGTTGGAGGTGTAGCGGGAGGTAATGGGCAGGAGGAGATTTTCCTGCATCAGCTCAGTCTACTACATTTTCTAGAAGTCTGCTAAATAATTTTTTTAGGTTTTCATTGAAATTTAACAACATAGATATAGAAAACCATACTGACGGACCTTTAAACTTTTGTTTCCAGCTAATCTCATAGTTGATTATATGGACAAATGATTTTCATTATATTGACAATTCAGAGTTCATCAACATTATTACACTATTTCCATCATCAATGGTGTTGCCATTCCACCTGGTGTCTTTTCAGGAAACAGCTACAGTTAGAGATCAGGATATATGGCTATGGATTGCCTCAACACTCGACCTTGAAATATCTAGAGATAGTATATCTCTAGATGTGAATCCAAGGTCATGGTTGATTTTGCCCTTAGAGTTCCATTCCAGGTAATTGTATAAAATCTATCAACCAAACCACCAATCAACCAACAAAAATACTGACTATTATATATACTGAATATTATTTTACCTACATGTGGAAAATCTATCTGAAGAATTTTTCATGGTGAACACATCCTGCCTTTTTGCTCTTTTCTAGCCAAGACTAAGGAGGTAACCAATAGCAGTGGCCCACCTAGAAGGAGCACTGTTGCTCAGCACAGGGAGGAGTAAGAAAACATTGGTGTTTTTTCTTTCTTTTTTTGTAAAGAGTTTGAGACTATTGTAAGGATATGCTGTGAACATCATTTTTTTTTTAGTTATTTTTATTTTTGCTACTTAGTTATTATCTGTGCCTTACTCTTCTCTAATTTATGTGCAGTTACAGGATGATGGTATAAAAATACAAATAAAATGTAAGAGTGAGTTGTTAAATTAATTTTTCTGAAATAAAGGAATAAACATTTCTACAAAAAAGTTGTGATTTGTTATTTGCAAAAAAGCCGAAACTCCTGCTTTGAGGCCTCTGACCTCTAACCCTTCTACTGAAGGTAAGAGAAACATCTAATTTTAGTGCCTCCTTACTACTTAGTAGAGTTCTAATAAGTTTATAAATTAATTATGTAAAATACAGGAAACTATGTACATTTCTTTAACAGATTTCATAACATGTTTATAATTCTAGACTAGTAGTAACTTAGTTTTTTTTTTTCCTTTTGGCAAAAACAAAACTGTAAAGGTTTAAAGCTGTGAACAAGTACATCTAGAAATATTTAATCAATTAACTCACTAACAAAATTTGGCTGATAAGAACTATAAACTGAGTATTTTTAAAAGAAACTTTTGAGTGTTCATTTAAAATACTAATTGTACTTCTTTTACATATTTCTTTGTAATTAGTATATTTAAAATGTGGTCTGGATTTTTACTCAACTAACATATAATTTACTTCTTTGGAGCAGTTCTCTAATGAAACAATTATTGCATTATACTTTATAGCTCCTATGAGACACAATACTTTATTACAGATTTCATTGCCTTTATCAGTACTATGAGTAAACAAGATAAGAGCATATTATTTTATAGGAATTTAAAACACAAAAGAGATTAAAGCCATATCAGATAACATTTACACATTTTATATGTCTGGATATAAATGTTAGTTCATAAATCTGGAGAATATTTATTTTATACTAATATTTCATTTATGCATCTACTACAAACCAAAAACATTAAGGTTTCTAGCCTCCCAAGCCAGTTACATGCCAATGATTACCAAATTTTATCCTTATTTTGCTTAATTTCACTGAACCCTGGAAAAGGCCTCTAAGAATAAAAAATAAAAGTTCCATGAAAGAATTTAACGTGATGGTAATTCTTTTTTTTTTTTTTTTTTTTGAGGCAGAGTCTCGCTCTGTTGTCCAGGCTGGAGTGCAGTGGTTTGATCTCAGCTCACTGCAATCTCTATCTCCCAGGTTCAAGTGATTCTCCTGCCTCAGCCTCCTGAGCAGCTGGGATTACAGGCATGTGCCACCACTCTCAGCTAATTTTTGTATTTTTGTAGAGATGGGGTTTCACCATGTTGGCCAGTGTGGTCTCGAACTCCTGACCTCAAGTGATCTGCCTGCCTCAGCCTCCCAAAGTGCTGGGATTACAGTCGTGATGCACTGTGCCCGGCCTAATGTGATAGTAATTCATTTTGACTTTACAGTTTTCTTTCATTTAAAAGCTTGGGAGTTTGGAAATACAGTGCAGTTAAACAATATGCAGTGGGAGAAATTGCCTTGGCAGTATTTGTGAATAGCTGCCTAAAACTAAAGATCCAAACTCCTATACCTTATTAGAGAAATCTGGGTCTCCAAAGTCTAGGCCTGAGTGCTTTCTACTCTGTGTGAAACACACAATTGCAATGCTTTGCATCCACTATCACCAGTATATGCTGTAAAGCAATGTAGTTATGAAGGCCAGTTTAAAAGAACTGCTAGAAGTGCAAGCACTCTGAAAACTTAAACATAAGCCTCATTTTGAAATATTATTATATATTCGTATGGTAAAATGAGTGATATACCTGCCCCAGGCTGCCTCATTTGTAGATGCTTTATTAACTGGAACACAGGAGGAGTCAATGACAGTTGATTTGTTCATCTTGTAGCAGAAACCGCAGTCTGGATCCAACATACATTCATTACAGTAACTGAAAAATGAAAAGAGTTACCGTCATGTTGGCAGAGACAACTGGTGCTCACCATATACTGGATCCCATGTGCTTCTCTGCATTTTCCACTCTCTTGTGCAGTAAGCTTGGGGCCTTGGGACTTGTTTTGGCCAAGGAAAGTGACATGCGCTGAGCCAGGTGAGAGCTGGCTGGTCTCTTCGATTTCTCCCTCTTTTGGCCACAGCAACTTTGGAAGTCACTTTGAGCTGAAGGAGGCTTGGATCTGAGAGACTGAATGTAGAAGAGTCCCCGTCAATCTGGAGCAAATAAACTTTTGCTTTCCTAAACCACTGAGATTTGTTACCAAACTGTAGACTGGCTCATTGTGATCCAGCCCTGACTGGTTCCAAGTTGCATCAAAGCATTAATTTCTCTCAATTGTATATCTCATACACCATCTATTTTAAAAAATGAAAATAGTTTGATTTCTAATACATATCCTGAAAAAGAAAATTCAAACAACGAAAAAATTATGTCTAAAGAAAACAGTTAAATAAAAATACTACTACTCAAATATAGCCATTGTTAATGTCTTGGTGAAATCTGTGCTTTCAGCAAAGATATAATGAGTATCAATTATGGATTATTCTTAATTTAAAAGAAGTAGGTATAGAAACAAAGGCTAACCATCCCCTAATCACATCTGCTAATTGGATCACAAAGTCATAATCAGTTACTCATTGCTCATTTGACAGCAGTATTCTAACTGCAGAAAAAATTTAAAGAAGCAAAAACCTTTAGAGGGCAGGGTTTGCCAACTAAAGCCTACATCAAGCTTATAGAATGAGTTTTCTCCCTGTCACACAGTCATTTGCCACACAATTCTGGAGCACTTTACAGATGGCAAGCACATGCAAGGTATCGGAGATACTAAAGATGAATAAGCCCAAATCCCTGCTCCTTGGTAGATAAAAGGCAAGAATGAGAAACAGATGAACAATGACAATGTAATGGAAACTGGGTATTAGCTACCTGGAACAGGGGCCGATTCATTTTAACGATGAGAGCTGGGAACCGTTTTAAATGTGACATTGAAACCAAATCATAGAATAAATTTACCAGGCAAAGAGGTAGAGCAAAGGGCATTTCAGAGAACTGCTTATGTTGTCACTAAAGATCAGTCAGCACAGACTTATTAAATATTTACTGTGTACAAGTCATGATACTATGGGTTGTGAAAGGAGAAATCGGTCATCTGAAAAAGACATCCAAAAGACATACAAGTTGTCTGAAAAGGATATGAAAGAATATTTCTTAATGTTCAAAATCAAAATACTTTTTTGATTCATTTAACTAAATGTGAAAGCACTGGTGATAGGGTTTTATGTTGGTCCCTTCCAAATCTCATCTTGAATTGTAATCCCCAAAGTTGGAGGTAGGGCCTGGTGGGAGGTATTGAATCATGGGGGGAAGATCCCTCGTGAATGGTTTAGTGCCATCCCCTTGGTGATGAGTGAATTCTCACTCAGTTCACAGGAGATCTGGTTGTTAAAAAGAGTTTGGAACCTCCCTCTTCTCTCTCTTGCTCCCACTTTCACTATGTGAGGTGGCTGTTCCCCGTTAGCCTTTGACCATAAGCTTCCTGATGCCCTCACCAGAAGCAGATGTCAGCACCATGCTTCCTGTGCAGCCTGGAGAACGATGAGCCAATTAAACCTCTTTTCTTTATAAATTACCCAGTCTCAGGTATTCCTTTATAACAACAAAAACAGACTAACACAACTGGCATGGTTTAAAAATTAGATTTGTTATCATTTCAGCCTTCTCCCTCCTGTAAACTCTTCCTGAGGTAGACAGTCACCTCTATTTTTGAATGACACTTCAGCCCTAGACAAAAAGCAAAAGAGAGGCCATTCAAATGTACTGACAGGTGATTCAGCAATGTAAATATAAAATTTTCCACACCTGTGATAAGCACATTAAACTAGACAACTGAAGGCTTTAGAAGTAAGTACACTCAGTGTCTGGCTTTGAGAACCAGACTAGGCTAATTTGGAAAGGGAGATAATTTCTACTAGTATTTTGTTTTGTATTCTGTCTATACGAAGTTAAATTTAACAATACTAATTGTTCCAATGGCCTTAAATGATACTCATTTGGGAAAGGTCAACTCATTCATTTGCAGAGAAATTATTCTCAATTTTATTTCTCTGAAAATATGTAGTCCCTATAAAAGTCCAAAAAGCATAAAGGCTAATAATTACTGAGAACTTATTGTGTGTGCATTTCAGACATATGAGATGTCATCCATAACGAATAACTTCCTCCATCACTCATCCAAGCGTGACCCCAACTTCCCACTTTTCCTGCTTGCTTATTAAATGATCTTCCTGTGACCTACTATGTGCCACACACTATGCTAGGTGCTGGGACATGTGAGTGAACAAAACACAGTCACTGCCCTCATGAAGCTGATTTGGGTATTAGACCTCCTGATGGCCACCAGTTAACTGACCCCTCTACTTGCTCTCTATTATCAGTTTTCTCCTTTCTTTAGCTTTCTGACCACTTCCCATCATTTCAATATCCTGAATTTCCCTTCTCCTCTATCATTCCATTATACCCATCTGGCAAAAATCCTAGCCCTATATGAATGCAAACATTTGCCTTATCTGTGACTTCAGCCACACAGCCAAATGTAGCTGAAGGAGTCACACTATAGAGCAGATGAGTAGCTCTTCTATAATTCATGATCACCAGCCTCAAATGGATTCTCAAAAATCCTGACCTAGATGGCTTTAGTCAATATACACATCTTAAAGTTTCTTAGCCCCTGATTTCTAAGTCTTGTCTTCTGCTTACATTTATCCACATCCTGGAAATTATTATCATCTATGACCTGGCATCAGCAAACTACAACTGTTGAGAAAAATCTGGCGTACCACTTACTCTGTAAAAAAGGTTTACAGAAACACAGCCATGTCCATTTGTTTACTTATTGTTTATGACTGCCTTCATGCTTTAAGGACAGAGCTGAGAAGTTGTAACAAAAATGATATGGCCTGCAAAGCTGAAAATATTTCCTATCTGGCCCTTTATAGTAAAAGTTTGCTGATCCCTAATCTAGAACACCTATGTAGATCCCCTGTGCGGATATTTCACCCCTTTTTTTAAATTCCCTAACTTTCTTACTCCAAGAACAACTGCTCTGCTACCTCAAAGAGACCTTCAACATTCATTCCCCACTGATGTCTCACTCATTCCATGGCTCTGCTTCCCTCTCTATGGAACCTTCATGTGAATCCCTCTAACCACTCTCACCAGATCCTCAATGTCTTCATATTTAGGTTCCTCTATTAAAGCCACCCTGCAGAACTTCATGTTTGGCTCTTTCTGAGCACTTTTCAACCTCTAGACTATTCTGTACTGGCAGAGAAATAACACAACCAGGCATATTGATACAAATACACATTCAAAGTTTTCAACCTTGGCTGGATACTCACTGCTGCCAGGAAATTTTTCCTGTCCCCAATAATAGATAGATTTCCCAAACACCCACAATTCTCTTCAAATCCCAATCCTTATTCCTCCACAAATTTCTTAGAAGATGGCCTTGTCTTTGTTGGGGCTCAGAACATGCTACTCCATAATATGGCACCGTGGAGCTCACACCCTAATCTTTTCCACACTTTTGCCTCTGAAGCACAGTCATAAAAAAAAAAAAAAAAAAAATCTCTGACCTACATCCTCTGAAAGTAGGTCATAAGACCCTCAGTCTATAGGGTTCCTTCTCTATACCCAGAGGCCAAGAAGAATCTGAACAAACAGGCCTCACTGAGTTCTTCCCAGGTTATCACTATTAGATCATACCCTTTTGTTCTCCACTATTATTTCCAATAACTGTTCATAAACATATACAGTTTTGCCTGGGTGCAATCTTCAGGCCTGAAGGCTGTGTCACATAAAACTTTGGTTAAATACATTTGTTATGCTTTTCTCTTGTTAATCTCTCTTTTGTTACAGTAATGCCCAGTATGACTCTTGAGATAGGTCAAAAAAAGATATTATTTTTTTCTCCCTTACATCTTCTCAGCAAAAAACTGACGGGACTAGGCATGAATTTTCTCACACTTAAACTCAGAAACAAAGATTTCTACATCCATATCTGTCCTCACCTCTTTTCCTCCAGGCTCTGAAAACAAGTGTTCAAAGTCATGGACCAAACTTTTAATTTCATTTCTCTGGCCATAACCAGGACCAACACCAAGTCTCACTAGTTATTTTCTTCCATTTATCGTTTCAAACCTCTCCCAAAACATACTCCATAGTAAATGTGCAGGGGTAAAGCCTTTCTTTTATTAAAAAAGCATGAAAAACTATTCCTTCTGCTACTCCATACTGCCCCTCCATACCATTTCGATCAGGGAAAGGAGGTCAAGTATCAAAAAGTGTTCAATTTCCGGCTGGAGCCAAGATGGCCGAATAGGAACAGCTCTGGTCTACAGCTCCCAGCATGAGTGACGCAGAAGACGGGTGATTTCTGCATTTCCATCTGAGGTACCGGGTTCATCTCACTAGGGAGTGCCAGACAGTGGGTGCAGGACAGTGGGTGCAGTGCACCGTGTGTGAGCCGAAGCAGGGTAAGGCATTGCCTCACTCGGGAAGCTCAAGGGGTCAGGGAATTCCCCTTCCTAGTCAAAGAAAGGGGTGACAGAGGGCACGTGGAAAATCGGGTCACTCCCGCCCTAATACTGCGCTTTTCCAACAGTCTAAGCAAACGGCACACGAGGAGATTATATCCTGCACCTGGTTCGGAGGGTCCTACGCCCACGGAGTCTCACTCATTGCTAGCACAGCAGTCCGGGATCAAACTGCAAGGCGGCAGCGAGGCTGGGGGAGGGGCACCCGCCATTGCCGAGTTAGTTGTTTGATTAGGTAAACAAAGCAGCCGGGAAGCTCGAACTGGGTGGAACCCACCACAGCTCAAGGAGGCCTGCCTGCCTCTTCAGGCTCCACCTCTGGGGGCAGGGCACAGACAAACAAAAAGACAGCAGTAACCTCTGCAGACTTAAATGTCCCTGTCTAACAGCTTTGAAGAGAGCAGTGGTTCTCCCAGCATGCAGCTGGAGATCTGAGATCGGGCAGACTGCCTCCTCAAGTAGATCCCTGATCCCTGACCCCCGGGCAGCCTAACTGGGAGGCACCCCCAAGTAGGGGCAGACTGACACCTCACGTGGCCGGGTACTCCTCTGAGACAAAACTTCTAGAGGAATGATCAGACAGCAGCATTCGTGGTTCACGAAAATCCGCTGTTCTGCAGCCACTGCTGCTGGTACCCAGGCAAACAGGGTCTGCAGTGGACCTCTAGCAAACTCCAACAGACCTGCAACTGAGGGTCCTGTCTGTTAGAAGGAAAACAAACAAACAGAAAGGATATCCACACCAAAAACCCATCTGTACATCACCATCATCAAAGATCAAAAGTAGATAAAACCACAACGATGGGGAAAAAACAGAGCAGAAAAACTGGAAACTCTAAAAAGCAGAGCGCCTCTCCTCCTCCAAAGGAATGCAGTTCCTCACCAGCAACGGAACAAAGCTGGATGGAGAATGACTTTGACGAGTTGAGAGAAGAAGGTTTCAGATGATCAAACTACTCTGAGCTACAGGAGGATATTCAAACCAAAGGCAAAGTTGAAAACTTTGAAAAAAATTTAGACGAATGTATAACTAGAATAACCAATACAGAGAAGTGCTTAAAGGAGCTGATGGAGCTGAAAGCCAAGGCTCGAGAGCTACGTGAAGAATGCAGAAGTCTCAGGAACCAATGTGATCAACTGGAAGAAAGGGTATCAGTGATGGAAGATGAAATGAATAAAATGAAGCGAGAAGGGAAGTTTAGAGAAAAAAGAATAAAAAGAAACGAACAAAGCCTCCAAGAAATATGGGACTATGTGAAAAGACCAAACCTATGTCTGATTGGTGTACCTGAAAGTGATGGGGAGAATGGAACCAAGTTGGAAAATACTCTGCAGTACATTATCCAGGAGAACTTCCCCAATCTAGCAAGGCAGGCCAACATTCAGATTCAGGAGATACAGAGAACACCACAAAGATACTCCTCGAGAAGAGCAACTCCAAGACACATAATTGTCAGATTCACCAAAGTTGAAATGAAGGAAAAAATGTTAAGGGCAGCCAGAGAGAAAGGTCGGGTTATCCAAAAAGGGAAGCCCATCAGACTAACAGCGGATCTCTCGGCAGAAACTCTACAAGCCAGAAGAGAGTGGAGGCCGATATTCAACATTCTTAAAGAAAAGAATTTTCAACCCAGAATTTCATATCCAGCCAAACTAAGCTTCATAAATGAAGGAGAAATAAAATCCTTTACAGACAAGCAAATGCTGAGAGATTGTGTCACCACCAGGCCTGCCCTAAAAGAGCTCCTGAAGGAAGCACTAAACATGGAAAGGAACAACCGGTACCAGCCACTGCAAAATCATGCCAAATTGTAAAGACCATCGAGGCTAGGAAGAAACTGCATCAACTAACGAGGAAAATAACCAGCTAACATCATAATGACAGGATCAAATTCACACATAACAATATTAACTTTAAATGTAAATGGGCTAAATGCGCCAATGAAAAGACACAGACTGGCAAACTGGATAAAGAGTCAAGACCCATCAGTGTGCTGTATTCAGGAAACCCATCTCATGTGCAGAGACACACGCAGGCTCAAAATAAAAGGATGGAGGAAGATCTACCAAGCAAATGGAAAACAAAAAAAGGCAGGGGTTGCAATCCTAGTCTCTGATAAAACAGACTTTAAAGCAACAAAGATCAAAAGAGACAAAGAAGGCCATTACATAATGGTAAAGGGATCAATTCAACAAGAAGAGCTAACTATCCTAAATATATATGCACCCAATACAGGAGCACCCAGATTCATAAAGCAAGTCCTGAGTGACCTACAAAGAGACTTAGACTCCCACACAATAATAATGGCAGACTTTAACACCCCACTGTCAACGTTAGAGAGATCAACGAGACAGAAAGTTAAAAAGGATACCCAGGAATTGAACTCAGCTCTGCACCAAGTGGACCTAATAGACATCTACAGAACTCTCCACCCCAAATCAACAGAACATACATTTTTTTCAGCATCACACCACACCTATTCCAAAATTGACCACATAATTGGAAATAAAGCTCTCCTCAGCAAATGTAAAAGATCAGAAATTATAACAAACTGTCTCTCAGACCACAGTGCAATCAAACTAGAACTCAGGATTAAGAATCTCACTCAAAACCTCTCAACTACATGGAAACTGAACAACCTGCTCCTGAATGATTACTGGGTACACAACGAAATGAAGGCAGAAATAAAGATGTTCTTTGAAACCAATGAGAACCAAGACACAACATACCAGAATCTCTGGGATGCCTTCAAAGCAGTGCATAGAGGGAAATTTATAGCACTAAATGCCCACAAGAGAAAGCAGGAAAGATCCAAAATTGACACCCTAACATCACAATTAAAAGAACTAGAAAAGCAAGAGCAAACACATTCAAAAGCTAGCAGAAGGCAAGAAATAACTAAAATCAGAGCAGAACTGAAGGAAATAGAGACACAAAAAACCCTTCAAAAACTTAATGAATCCAGGAGCTGGTTTTTTGAAAGGATCAACAAAATTGATAGACCGCTAGCAAGATTAATAAAGAAGAAAAGAGAGAAGAATCAAATAGACGCAATAAAAAATGATAAAGGGGATATCACCACTGATCCCACAGAAATACAAACTACCATCAGAGAATACTACAAACACCTCTATGCAAATAAAGTAGAAAATCTAGAAGAAATGGATAAATTCCTCGACACATACAACCTCCGAAGACTAAACCAGGAAGAAGTTGAGTCTCTGAATAGACCAATAACAGGCTCTGAAATTGTGGCAATAATCAATAGCTTACCAACCAAAAAGAGTCCAGGACCAGATGGATTCACAGCCGAATTCTACCAGAGGTACAAGGAAGAACTGATACCCTTCCTTCTGAAACTATTCCAATCAATAGAAAAAGAGGGAATCCTCCCTAACTCATTTTATGAGGCCAGCATCATCCTGCTACCAAAGCTGGGCAGAGACACAACCAAAAAAGAGAATTTTAGACCAATATCCTTGATGAACATTGATGCAAAAATCCTCAATAAAATACTGGCAAACCGAATCCAGCAGCACATCCAAAAGCTTATCCACCATGATCAAGTGGGCTTCATCCCTGGGATGCAAGGCTGGTTCAATATACACAAATCAATAAATGTAATCCAGCATATAAACAGAACCAAAGACAAAAACCACATGATTATCTCAATAGATGCAGAAAAGGCCTTTGACAAAATTCAACAACCCTTCATGCTAAAAACTCTCAATAAATTAGGTATTGATGGGACGTATCTCAAAATAATAAGAGCTATCTATGACAAACTCACAGCCAATATCATACTGAATGGGCAAAAACTGGAATCATTCCCTTTGAAAACGGGCACAAGACAGGATGCCCTCTCTCACCACTCCTATTCAACATAGCGTTGGAAGTTCTGGCCAGGGCAATTAGGCAGGAGAAGGAAATAAAGGGTATTCAATTAGGAAAAGAGGAAGTCAAATTGTCCCTGTTTGCAGATGACATGATTGTATATCTAGAAAACTCCATTGTCTCAGCCCAAAATCTCCTTAAGCTGATAAGCAACTTCAGCAAAGTCTCAGGATACAAAATCAATGTGCAAAATCACAAGCATTCTTATACACCAATAACAGACAAACAGAGAGCCAAATCATGAGTGAACTCCCATTCACAATTGCTTGAAAGAGAATAAAATACCTAGGAATCCAACTTACAAGGGACGTAAAGGACCTCTTCAAGGAGAACTACAAAGCACTGCTCAAGGAAATAAAAGAGGACACAAACAAATGGAAGAACATTCCATGCTCATGGGTAGGAAGAATCAATATCGTGAAAATGGCCATACTGCCCAAGGTAATTTATAGATTCAATGCCATCCCCATGAAGCTACCAACGACTTTCTTCACAGAATTGGAAAAAACTACTTTAAAGTTCATATGGCACCAAAAAAGAGCCCGCATTGCCAAGTCAATCCTAAGCCCAAAGAACAAAGCTGGAGGCATCACGCTACCTGACTTCAAACTATACTAGAAGGCTACAGTAACCAAAACAGCATGGTACTGGTACCAAAACAGGGATACAGATCAATGGAACAGAACAGAGCCCTCAGAAATAACGCCGCATATCTACAACTATCTGATCTTTGACAAACCTGAGAAAAACAAGCAACGCGGAAAGGATTCCCTATTTAATAAATGGTGCTGGGAAAACTGGCTAGCCACATGTAGAAAGCTGAAACTGGATCCCTTCCTTACGCCTTATACAAAAATTAATTCAAGATGGGTTAAAGACTTAAATATTAGACCTGAAACCATAAAAACCCTAGAAGAAAACCTAGGCATTACCATTCAGGACATAGGCATGGGCAAGGACTTCATGTCTAAAACACCAAAAGCAATGGCAACAAAAGCCAAAATTGACAAATGGGATCTAATTAAACTAAAGAGCTTCTGCACAGCAAAAGAAACTACCATCAGAGTGAACAGGCAACCTACAAAATGGGAGGAAATTTTTGCAACCTACTCATCTGACAAAGGGCTAATATCCAGAATCTACAATGAACTCAGACAAATTTACAAGAAAAAAATAAACAACCCCATCAAAAAGTGGGCAAAGGACATGAACAGACACTTCTCAAAAGAAGACATTTATGCAGCCAAAAAACACATGAAAAAATGCTCACCATCACTGGCCATCAGAGAAAAGCAAATCAAAACCACAGTGAGATACCATCTCACACCAGTTAGAATGGCAATCATTAAAAAGTCAGGAAACAACAGGTGCGGGAGAGGATGTGGAGAAATAGGAACTTTTACACTGTTGATGGTACTGTAAACTAGTTCAACCCTTGTGGAAGTCAGTGTGGTGATTCCTGAGGGATCTACAACTAGAAATACCATTTGACCCAGCCATCTCATTTCTGGGTATATACCCGAAAGACTATAAATCATGCTGCTATAAAGACACATGCACACGTATGTTTATTGCGGCACTATTCACAATAGCAAAGACTTGGAACCAACCCAAATGTCCAACAATGATAGACTGGATTAAGAAAATGTGGCACATATACACCATGGAATACTATGCAGCCATAAAAAATGATGAGTTCATGTCCTTTGTAGGGACATGGATGAAACTGGAAATCATTCTCAGTAAACTATTGCAAGAACAAAAAACCAAACACCGCATATTCTCACTCATAGGTGGGAATTGAACAATGAGAACACATGGACACAGGAAGGGGAACATCACACTCTGGGGACCGTTGTGGGGTAGGGGGAGGGGGGAAGGATAGCTTTAGGAGATATACCTAATGCTAAATGACGAGTTAATGGGTGCAGCACACCAGCATGGCACATGTATACATATGTAACTAACCTGCAGATTGTGCACATGTACCCTAAAACTTAAAGTATAATAAAAAAAAAAGTGTTCAATTTCCTTCGCATTCCAAGGAGCGGGGCTCGGTGTGGGAACTGTATTTGTGCTAATCTGGACTAAGCCCTTATCTGCCTCTGTCTTCTGGAGGAAAGACAAGATTTCCTACCACTCTTTCATCCTTGACCTGGAATTCTTTTTTCATCGTATAGACTATTTTATGGCAAAATTCTTCCAAATATTACAAGATTCCCAACTTCAACTTGATATTTAGCAGGTGGCACAAAACTTTAAATATCCTGGGTAATCTGCTAATTGACCTTTTACAGAGAGCATGTATTATAACGACAGCTTTAACAATGGCATTTTTAAAAAGGAACAACTTCTAGAAATGGCTATTATATTTTTCACTCAAGATTTTCTCTTTAAGCCTTTTTGAACATGGCCTGATGAATTTAGGTAAGGTTTTCTAAATATAAAAACTGAGAATTTACATACATTGGCACAAAGTCAATGCTCATAAGAATATTCTAAGCATAGACTGAAATCTTTTCTTTTTGTCTGTTTTGGTGAAAAGCAGATATTAGGCCTATTTGTCCCCTTTCACAGTGTGACCTGGACTAAGTTCTAAATTCTAGACTTTAAAGTTTTCTATCTCAAGAGCACACATTCTCTAACAATCCACCCAGTTCTAAGATTGTACATGAAAGAAAAAGACAGAAATACCTATGAAACCCTAAATTCACACAAACCTTAACAGTGTAGAAACCTATTAGAATGCTGCAACTTCTCACAAACATCTACTCTTACATACTAATTTCAAGGGCAGAAATTATAGGTATGCTCTACATTAGGAAACTTTACATTTATAAGAGAAATGAATATGAAGATATTTACATAAGGACTATGCTTTATAAAAGGAATTGCAGAATGAATTAAATAAAATGGAGTTTTCCTTATTGATATACAGTTGAAATTTCAGGCTAATCCACATTTAGTAAGCTGATGGAGATGGCCCTCATTGTAACATACAATGCTCTTTACTGACTGGTAAGCAAAATAGATTCTGAGCACCCAAGGGATAAGGCCATGCTTACCAACTCTATCTGTAGAACAGCATGCAGCCCCCTGCAGGGTGGATCACCAATATATATTTATTGAATTAACCAATGCACAACAGCTCTAGAAATCAAGGCATTCTTGTAGGTTCATATGCTAGTTTGTACTTGGTTTATGGAAAATAATTTTAGGGGGTAGATGAATTGAGGTAAATATATTAGTCATTTTCAGAATGAAATAAAAAGAAGGCAAAACCAATTGTCAAAGGGTATTTTAAGCTGAGCCTGGTTTTTAAATTGCCAAGTCAGTGAAAGCCACAAATATTTGATTAACACCCAAAATGGAATTGGTTAGTAATTTTGATAACTCACTTTCAGAAAGCAACAACAGCAAGGGCCAGTTTCATTAAGGCCCACACAGAAAAGCCAGAGAAAGAAAGAGCTCTCTTTGAAATCACAGCCTGCAAAATTTCATAGTAAAAGGACATTACAATATTTAGAGAGTTTGTAGTAAATAAGTGTGCCTGGAATTCAGACTATTTTTTTCAATTGTAGACACCTTTCCCTTGGGGAAATTAGACAATAGCCAATGATGCTCCTCTACTGTGGGATGTGAGTGCTGGGGGAACTGAATGCAGATATATTAGAAACTCAAATAGAGGAAATTAGAGTCCAGGCAAGTGCAGTTAGAACCAAATGGTTCTTTTCTTACTAGCTGCAGAGAAGAAATATTTAACTTTTCAATCTCTAGCCTTTCTTTTCAGAAAGGGAGAAAATCTCTGACTTTTCAGAAAGGGGAAAAATAAGTATTCATATATTTAGAACAAAACTGGCTCTAAAACCTAAAAATGCTTCCAATTAAAGTAAAAAAGAGCAGGACAAAGGGCTGCTTAGTGTCTAAGGAAGAGAAAGGATGGCCTATTTTCATTCAATCAATCGTTTATATGTTTCACATGGCACCCAGGGTCTTAGCCAAATGTGCTCTCTGCTCAGAAAATCTTTTAAAAATTGATTTGAGTTAATTTAGAACATGTTTAGTTTCTACTCTGTGAAGCTGGGTGTGAACTCAGCCCTCTGCAAAATGGTCCATTTGTTTTTAAGTATGTCTCATTAAACTCAATGAGATGGAGCACTAAGAACAGTGTTTGATCTTAAAATGCCTGTCTCTAGAATGCCCTAAATTTCAGAAAATCAATGGTGGCAAACACAGATGTAGGAACGATCCATGGCCACAGGTCCAATTTCATTTTCTGCAGGTAATTGTGCTCACTCACTCCTTCTTTATGCATGAATTGACACCCTATTTTGTGCAATAATGTCACTCTCTTTCCCCTAACAGCTATTCCCAAACTTCCATACTCTACTATCCCCTTCCTCACTGCTGTCACCAGCTTCAGCAGGTGACTTGGAATCTGGTTTACCAGAGAACACTGCCACTATTAGTGGGGACAGGGACTCCATGCCTTGCTTGGAGCCTCGTGAAGGACAGATTCCTATATCAGTACTGAAAACAACTCTGGAACACCTGCCTTCTTTCCCTGCCAGAGCATAGATGTCGGTTGATTTCCTCTCCCTGTTTAACCATGTAAGTAGGAAACTCATGAGAATAAAAAAAAATCTTAGACACTTGAGTAAATAGTTGGAAATGAGTTTAAAAGGCTAGGGGCCTACTGGTACTAATTTCATGAAGCAAATTATCCTCTCCACTCCATTAAAGCTGCTCTCCCAGAGATTGCTGGTGGTTGTCTCATGGGTAACTCGGAGCACTTTTCCAACATACTATTATCATTTTGTGATAAGATTTTCTAAAAATTTTCCCTCTTTCCTACAATGTTCTCATCCCTTGTGCTGCTTGACACTATTCCCTTTGTTTCTCCCACCTCTCAGATGGTGGCATCTTCATCTTTTCTTTCTCCTTTGCTTCTGTTCTGGGCCATCTACTTTCATTACCTTGCTGGGAAATATCAACTTTACATGACCATTGCTATAACCAATACACTGAGCCTCCATGACCTCTTTCTTTACTTTGTTTCTCTTCCCTAAGTGCCAGAACTACACTTCCAATTGCCCAATTAGCTGGATGTTTCCCAAGTGTCTCAAACTCAACAACCTAAAGCTCAATCTTTGGCTTTCTTGCCAAACCTATTGTTCCTTTTGTGTCTCCCAATCTAAAAACCTGAGCATGATTGCAGAACATTCATATTTAAATAGCTACCAGCTCTATCAATTCTGTGTCTCAAGCATGTATAGTTCCTGTACTCTCCATTCTTTTTTTTTCTTTTTTTTTTTTTTTTTTGAGACAGAGTCTCACTCTGTCACCCAGACTGGAGTGCAATGGTGTGGTCTTGGCTCACTGCAACCTCCGCCTCCTTGGTTTAAGGGATTTTCCTGCCTCAGCTTCCTGAGTAGCTGGGATTACAGGCACGCGCAACCACGCCTGGCTAATTTTTGTATTATTAGTAGAGTTGGGGTTTCACCATGTTGGCCAGCCACCACGCTCAGCCTTGTACTGTCCATTCTTATCCCAGCCATCTCTCATCTGGGCTCTTCCAATGGTCTTCTAAAGGGGCCTGCTTCTAGACTCTGTCCACTCCACTCTCTACACTGCCTCAAATCTAACCTGATCAGATTTCTCTGCTTTTTAAATCCTAAAGAGCTTCCCATTGCCTATAGGATGAAAACCATACTCCTTTCTGTGGCGTTATTTAGCCCCTGCCCATCTTGCCTGTCTCTTCTTGCCATTTCTCCATAGGTGCCGTGGGTGCTAGCCAGTCCAAAGACATCGCAGGATTTAGAATATGACATGCTCTCATGTTCTTCCTCATATTGTTTTCTCTGGATATTACTTTCTACCTTATCTTTCCTATACTTCCTTTGCTTCAAGACTCATGTTCCTCTATGCAACTTCCTGACCCCAGCAGAATCAGAGGCATCACTATACTGTCAGAGTATCACAAAATGCTCGTATTATTATCACGCATTCCATGATTTCTTAACAGCTTCATGCTGTGTTTGCTTTTCCTTACTGCACTGTGACCTTCTCAAGACCCTGTACAGCTTTTATTCCTAGCGATTTCCATGTTGCCTGATACATAAGTGCTCAATAAATACCAGTTGAGTAAGTAATAAGATGAATGAATGTCACTTATATTGATAGAAGATTTGGTAGTTCCCTCTCTCTGTAGTTCCATTAGACACCTCATTCTCCATTTCAGTCCATGAAGATAACAAGATTGAAGCTTGAATCACACCATGAATTGTTCCTTACAATTCACGGCTCTCAGACCAAATTCATACACGACCATCTGGAATTCTGTGAAACAGAGTCATATTTCTCACCTCTTCCCCTTACACGTTGAGGCTAAGATTCAACTGACTCCTGAGTTAGATGCAAAAAATTTTACAGCAGTGAGGTCTACTGTTTAAAAGCAACCAGGCTCCTGCCCAGATTGAGCATTTGGCTCTGGCACTGTTAAAGGCAGCAACTTAGCCTAGTAGTCAGAATGGTTTTTCTTTGCTTTTGCGATTTAACATATATTGGTATTTTAGGCCCGAATTTCTAGCAACTGATTGTCTAATCCTTTCAATGAATTATTGGGTTGGTTCTTCCATTTCATCTGAACAAAGTGCACCAATGAACTCTCTAATGGAGAAGGAAGAAAAAGAGAGCTGTATTTGCCAAATCTGTCAACTCCAGTGGGGGTTAAGTGTTTTTCTGTTACACTGAATGAATGTTTGATGAACACAGTTAAAAACCTCAGTTGTAATTTTGCATGTGTAAGATAACATGTATATAAATGTATATCTATATACATATACATATGTGTATATAGGTAAATAAATGTGTACATAATATATGTACATACATGTATAAGTAACTTTTTGTCTTGATACTTTTCAGAGTAAAATCAGATTTGCATACAATTTGTATATAATCAACACATACAAATATAATCTAGTTAGTGTGCAACATGCTTTTTTCAGAGAAAAAAACAGTAATTAATCTTCTTTTGTGACAATATACATTATTCATTATTGAAGAGACAGAATAGAAAAATTAGAAGGAATACTTAAGAGACTGAAATTCTTAGGTTTGCAAACAGACCAAGTAAGTCGACTAGTATTTGTAGCTATGAAGATTTTGGAGGGTGAATTTTATCATGAGCCTTATTGTGCTAATATCACAGACAGTTTACCATGCAAAGAGGCTATACTAAATAATTACATGCTCTCATTTAATTCCTACATTGGCATCATGAGGGAGGCTTTATATTTCCCTTTTTACAGAAAAACCTCAGATTTACAGAGGTTAAACTACCTAAGCAAGGTCACATAACTGAAATGTGGCAGAGCTGGGGTTCCAAACTAAGGATGTTGACTTCCAATGTTCAGATTTTTACAGGAAGTTTATTTAAAGGAAAGCAGGCTGAACAATATAAAGAAAATAAGCTAAAACTAAAAGTAGAAGACAAGATTAGAAACACAGAAAGTACTTTAACATATATTGTACCATCTGGTCTTTTCCAGTATCCTGGTGAAGTATGCAGGAGCATTCCTGTTTCACAGATGAGGAAAACAAAGCTTGGAAAGCTAAGAGACTTGCTCATGTCTCTAATAAAGGTTCTCTAACTTCAAATCAGATATTTTTTTCTCCTCAGCCTTTAGTTTGTTGAAGTGTAGAGTTATGCCATTGAGAAAATTGATCAGCATAGTGACTGACATGTGACACTCTGATAGATTTGGAAACTTGTATTGTCTTGTGAAGATACAGTAGGAGGCAATGGTTACGCTCCCCAGTAAAATGGAGGCAGAAAGTACTACGTGGAAAAGTGGTGATCACTCACTATAGCACACATTTTTAAAAATTTTTTACTGAAATAAAATTCATATAAAATTTACCATTTTAACAATTTTAAAGCTTGCAGTTTAGTAAATTTCAATAATTCGGAGTTCTACAAGCATCACCACTGTCCAATTCCAGAACATTTTCATCGCTCAAGAATAAATCCTTTATTCCCCAATTCCCACTTTTCACCACCCCCTGGCAACCACGAATCTACTTTTTGTCTCTCTGGATTTGCTATTCTGGACATTTTATATCAATGTAATTATACAATGTGCTCTGTTCTTTCTGGCTTCTTTCACCCAGCATGTTTTTGTGGTTCAGCCATATCATAGCATTTGTCAGTAGTTCATGCTTTTTTACAGTTATACAATATTCTACTGTAGGATATATCACACTTCATGTATCTATTTGTCAGTTGATGGGGTATTTGGGTTATTTCTACGTTTTTTCGCTGTTTTATAAAAAAAAATGTTGCTATGAACATTTGTGTAGAAGATTTAGAGTAGACACATGCTTTCAATTCTCTTGGGTATATGCCCAAGGGTGGAATTGCTGGGTCATATGATAACTATATATATGATACTTATATTAACTTTCTGAAAAACTGACAGACTTATTCGTGCACACTTTTTGGTACTTGATCTTTGACCAATGATACTGGTACAGAATGAGTCAGGTTTTCCAAATCAGTGCTAGAAATTGTTAATTGAAGAATTTTATCATTTTTAATGGGCATCACCAAAGGAGAAGATGTTTTCTAAGATAAGCCTATCTGTCATTAATACTTCTTACAGTAGTGATCCAGTCAGCAGAATGAAAATTTTATATGGCCTCTTGCAGAAAGAATAATAGGGAAACTTGGCCCCAAATAAATCAGTAAATACATTGTGAAAGATATAAATAATGTTCACCAATATCTACTTGCCCTCCATTTCAAGGTAGATAGAGAATTATAATACAATTCCTTATATGAAGTTAGGGGTAGCCAAGTGACTAGTTGTGGCCATACAATGAGAGTATGAAATAATAGTTGTAGGCCAAAGCATTTATTGCTAGTGCTCAACTCTCCAGCTCTACACTTCACCTCTGTGATAAATCTTGAAGCCTTGAAGTGAGAGGTGGCATCCCAGAATGGTGGAGGCTCTATTACTTTGGGTATCTGAGATATAAGCAGAGTTGTTTGTTGCTTTAAACCACAAAGATTTTGTTGTTGTTTTTTAAGATTAGTAATGCCTATCCTATCCTGGCTGCTATACCAGCTCAACTTATTTCTATATCATCCTGGTTCTGAGCTATAGTATACGATTACTGGCACATGTCTTAAGTTATCAGTATGCTTTTTTTCCCCCCAAAGCATTACAAACTGATAATTATATTGGTGACACACTCCACACGTAGGTCATAGAGCTTTACCAAAAAGGATAAATAAAAATAAGGTAAGAACACAGTTTTGCTTGGGGCTCATCATTACTGTCTGAAAACTCTTTTACATAAGCCTTACTTTCTCTCTTCATGACTATATTTCTATAAACATTGATGTGTCCCTAAAAAGCTGTGTAACACACATGCCTCCTTCAAATATAGTTAACTAGTTGTGTTACCTGATAAGAGGTGCTGATTTCTATATAGTACTCCTAACACTAGCTTTTCTACTTATTGAGAACTTTTAAATATTTCAAGGCATAGGGTAGACAGACAGTCCTTTAACTTCACAGTTTAGGGTCATAGTAACAGCTATGGAGTCAAAGTCTAATGTAAGCACTGCACTGAGGTACATATTCTTTAATTAGAATTGTACTATTTTAAAATGTAATGATAAAGTTCTTACAGTGAGAGGCTCATAAATATCCTTCCATACCTAGAAGCATACCCATAAATATTCCCTAAATTTTTAGTATAAACTTTTCAGAGTTCGAAAATAAAAGTTCAAAAGCAACTCAGTGTTCTTTTTAGAAAAGAAAGCATTCATAACATATAAAATATAAATAATCAATCAAGAAAGTGAGATATCTGTGACTAAAGTATTTTGTATTTAGTATCCATGAAGATCAAACTCATTTAAACACAACTGGATTTATAGTCATATACTCAGCTTTCAATGCTACTTCAAGTGGACTGAAAGAAGCAAGTGGGGTCTCTACTCAACTCAGTCTGAGCTTTTCATGGATTTTGGAAATTATATTCTTCCCTCATTTGACAAATTAAAATAAAGATGAAGAAATACCTAAAGAAAGAAAAATTTACTTAGTTTCTTAAGTAGTTAATTTTTGCTTGAAATATTATGAGGATTCTGTCTCTAACAGAATACACTTTAGAAATACTCATTTTTAGATCAATTGAATTTAAGAGACTATGCGGTTTTTAATATGGACTAATGGAAATTCATGACTTTTAAAATAAAAAGAAAAATTAAAGTGACACATTTGATAAAGTTAAAAATAATTTCTAAGTTATAAATTTAGAAATAAGAACTTTTATCCAAAACTAATTACTTTTTACTGTTTGGGGTATCACAACTTGAAATTTGAATATCTAGTATCTGCATTCTTTGTAATGGGCAGTCACGTTGCCTTTAATATATTTTCTTTATGTTGATATAAAATATAGGTTAGGTTATTTTAAAGTGAGCACTCTATATTTTTTCTGCATCTGAGGAAATACTTCTTAAAATTGCCTTGCTTTTTGGGACCCATTTGTGCTATTTTGCTTCAGTAATTGATGATTCTGTATCTGTTACCCAAGTATCTTCCTATGCACCAAGAAAGAACCTTGGTAACCAAATCTGTTTTACATTTTTTGTCAAACACTATACCACTTGGCATTAGGCTTATCATATTATAAGTGCTTCAAACAGGGACAACATAATCAAAGGAAGAAATACATTTTAACTTACAGTGCTTTGCTTCTCAGTTCTTGCATAGTTGGTTAGAAGGTTTTCTGATTTTCATGAAAAACTATATGTGTGAATGTGGAGGACAAAGTGAAAGAGTTTTTATTGAAGGGTGAAAGAAACAATCAGTCCTTGGAGCCCCAGAATGACATTTGGTTGGAAGTTGTGTTGTGTGATAGAGATGAAATGAGATAGCTTGAAGGCATCCCCCTAGATAGCATCATGTCCTCTGATGCCAGCAACTCTGTGTAATCATTTGCTTTCACAAGTAGACCCTACTGCACTGACAAAATTTCATAAAATTAAATCAAGCTGAATGAAACAAATAGGAATTAGGGAAGTGGTGTTGGGGTGGGTCAAAATACTAATGTTAGCACACAGTGGTTCTTCTCTTCAAGGAAAATTCAGGTTCACATGGATAATTCATCTCCCTAACTAAAGGAGGAGGCTTAGAAGAGAACAGCTTTCAAAATGGACTTCATTTTCTCATATGATTGTACAGATATACTCCAATTTGCCTAAAGGGTATTACTTTGTAAGTGCCCATCTGTATTTGCTTCTTGTCTTAAATGATTTTTCTCATGTTCATCTACCTGTGTAACAGAGGCCTTAAAAACAATTGCCCAAACAAACAAAACAAAATAAAATCAACAATTCATCTTAGAATATTCAACTATGCTCACATTCAAAACCATATAGATAAGATCATTGTTCTGCTCTAGAAAAACCAAGGTGGTGAATACTTTAAAGTATATCAACATAGGTATTTTATAGGTATTATTCACCTTTGACCATAAGGAATTACTGACCACTCCCAAAGGGTACATTACACCCTCCCTTGGACAATAGGAGCGTCACACTTTAATTGGTAAATTTCAGAATGAAGAGGGTAGTGGTTAAGGGCTGAATTCTAGAGAAAGATCTTTCTCAGTTAAAGCATGGTTCTGCTGTCCACTAAGCCATATGATCTTCTAAAATTCACTTAACTTCTTCATTTTTATTTTTAGACAGCATCTCACTCTGTCACCCAGGGTGGGTGTAGTGGTACAATCTCAGGTTACTTCAACTTCTGCCTTCCAGGCTCAAGTGCTCCTCCTGCCTCAGCCTCCTGAGTAGCTGAGTCTACAGGCACATACCAACATGCCTGGCTAATTTTTTGTATTTTTTGTAGAGATGGGATTTTGCCACGCTGCCCAGGCTGCTCTTGAACTCCTAGGCTCAAGAGATCCACTGGCCTCGGCCTCCTAAAATGCTGGGATTATAGGCATGAGCCACAATGCCCAGCCTCGCTTAATTTCTTTAAGCCTCAGTGTCACTGGTAAAATGGGGAAAATAATAGCATCTATCTCAGTCTTTCTGAAGGATAAAAGAGAATCCATGCAAAGCTCTTAGTAAAGTGATCCACACAATGGTAACTATATAATAAATGGCAGGTGCTGTGACCATTCTTTTTGAAAAGATAAGGAAATCACTCATTTGTTCAGATCACTCATTTTGAACAAACACAACAAAAGGCAGCTGTTTCACTGGTTTCAAAGGCCAAGGAAACAGGACAAATGAAAGAGATATTAATGATTCCTTTTACTTTGCAAAGCTAGAGTTAAATATTTAAGAAAACCACATTTCTTGTCACCAGCAAAGTTGACTTTAGACTTCTAATGAGCATAGAGAGAACTAAATCATGAAAGTAGGTGAATCCCTATTTGGTCCATTGATTTGTACTTCCTGCTGTCAAGCAGAACCACTCATAAATGTCTCATAAAATTAACATATTCCCTAGCTGTACTGTTGTGGCAAAGATTGCTAGTGGCCTATCCCTATATTCATTCTTCCCCTCCTCCTTTTTAAGAGAAATGTGATTCCTAACTGGGCACATTGTGGCTCCACCTCCCTCCTCCCAACTGCTGGACAAAAGAATACATTTCCCAGTTCACATTACAACTAGATACGGCCAAGGGATTAATTCTGTCCAGTGAGAAGTATTGCCTGGGATTTCAGGAAGACTTCAAAGGGAGCTGATTCAGCTGGGAAGAGCTGCTCTTTCTGCCTTTCCTTCTGGCTTGCTTCACAGGAATGCTATGCTGGTAGAACTCCTGCAGCCACCATGGCCCATGTGGTGAACTTATGAAAGACACTTGCGTGGGTACAGCAAAAGGACAGGAGCCTGGATGCCTGATGATACTAGATGTAGCACATTGGTCCCCAACTCCTTACCCTTGAGTTTATTTCACATGACAGAGACAGAGAAAGACTTATTCCTTGTTTAAGCCACTGTTATTTTGGGTTCTTCTGTAATATATAGCCTACCATGATTCCAAGTGGTACGAGTATTTTTTCAAATGCTTAAAAAATATTTTTGCTTATTTTTGAATATATTCTGAAAAAGCAAGTCTACCCAAGTCTCCAACATCTCTCTAAATATATACCTGTGTACGGGTTCAAAATGTAAATAAAAATCTAAGATATTTCCTACTTCTGATGAGAGGCTATATCTCATGCTTTGTTTCCTTAACACCTGGCACAAATGCAGTACCTGGTGCATGGTTAGCATTCAGTAATGTGTGCCAAATGAAAGAATGAAAAGTAGGAAAGTCAAAGCTCTGAAAACCCTGGAAGACAACCTAGGCAATACCATCCTGGACCTAAGAACAGGCAAAGATTTCATGACAAAGATACCAAAACCAATCGCAACAAAAATAAAAATTGACAAATGGGATCTAATTAAACCTAAAAGTTTGTGCACAGCAAAAGAAACTATCAACAGAGTAAACAGACAACCTACAGAATGTGAAAAAACATTTACAAACTATGCATCTGACAAAGGTCTAATATCCAGCATTTATAAGGAACTTAGTAAATTTACAAAAGAAAAACAACCCCATTAAAAAGTGGACAAAGGACATGAACAGACACCTCTCAAAAGACGACATACATGCAGCCAAGGAGCATATGAAAAAAAATTCCGTATCACTAATCATTAGAGAAATGCAAATCAAAACCACAATGAGAAACCATCTCACACCAGTCAGAATGGCTATTATTAAAAAGTTAAAAAATAACAGATGCTGGTGAGGTTGTGGAGAAAAGGGAATGCTAATATATTGTTGGTCGGAGTGTAAACTAGTTCACCCATTGTGGAAAGCAGTATGGCAATTCCTCAAAGAGCTAAAAGCAGAACTACCATTTGACCCAGCAATCCCATTTCTAGGTATATATGCAGAGGAATGTAAAGCATTCTATCATAAAGACACATGCATGGGAATGTTCATTGTACCACTATTCGCAATAGCAAAGACATGGACTCAACATAAATCCCCTTCAATGAAAGACTGGATAAAGAAAATGTGGTACATATACACCAGGGAATATTATGCATCAATAAAAAAAGACGAGATCACATCTTTTGCAGGAACATGGATTGAACTGGAGGCTATCATCCTTAGCAAATTAACACAGGAACAGAAAACCAAATACCACATGTTCTCACTTATAAGTGGGAGTTAAATGATAAGAACTTATGAACACAAAGAAGGAAACAACAGATACTGGGGTCTACTAGAGCAGGGAGGGTGGGAGGAGGGAGAGGAACAAAAAAGATAACTATTGGGTACTGAGCTTAATATCTGGGAGATGTAATAATATGCACAACAAGCCGCTGTGACATGTTTATCTATATAACAAACCTTCACATGTACCACCAAACCTAAAATAAAGATTTAAAAAAAATTCAAAAAAAGGAAAAACAAGTGGGAAAGAGTCCTTAACAGTATCTGTATATATATGATTGCAAATTGGTAATGCTGATTCTCCCAGTGACTCAATGTGCATTGGTGAATGCAGCATTTAGCGAGCACACTGGTTCCTCCAAGTTACTTGGACAGCATGAAAGGTGACCTAAAAGTCTGAGTTAATGCCTCATCCCATTAATCTCACCCACTGAAGAATGGCTGACCCCTGCCTCTTATTCGTGAGATGGAAGCTCAGTAATGTCAAGAATGATGACTTTTCTAGCTTGTCAAGGTTGTTTTGCTTTGTGAGTCTGTTTTTTGAGGTGCTCACGACTGCCTCTATCTTAACTCAGTGCTTCTCTGACTGAGGTGGTAAATTGTTCCTTTGTGACTCTTCCTTATAGGGTAACTGAGCAGTTAAGCTTCTTTTTTTAGTGCTACAATTTCTGTTGCTCCAATTTCTCTCTGACAGGATAATTACCAAGTTTGTCTCTCTTGGAATCTCATAGATTCATGTTTATTTGAGTTTCATTTATGTGTAGATTTCTTAGCCTTTTCTAGTATTTGTTCAATTTGTTGTTTTTGTCTTTTAAGGCTTTAATCTTCAAGGTCATAAAAATCCTACCTTACTTTTTGCATTATATGGCTACTCCCTTCTTTTTTTCCTGGTGAGATTTCAAAGCTCTGTTGTTGTTTTTTAAAATATTCTTTCAGAGTAGTATTGTTTCTTCTTCTATTTTTGTTATTAGTGTATATAATTTTACTTTAATCCTATGGTTTAAAATCTATGGATTCTGTGTCTTTCCTCATTGTTCTTGAAAAGGCAACTCAAATTGTAGTTAAGCTCTCTCTTGCTTCTGCACACATACTATCCCTCTTTCTGCAATGTCATGTTCCCTGCTTTGGCCTGCTTGACTCCAACCAACTCCTTTCTGCTCAGCCTTGGGAAGCCTTCCACAATAATAAAGGAGTCAGTGGATTTGTCCATAAGTAGCTACTGGAACCAAAAAGGAGTTAGTACTTTAATATATAATTAGATGAGTGAGTTTTAAAAATTATGAGTTTTTCTATTGTATTGATATATTTTTCAACAATCTAGGTATTAAGTAAAATAAGGCAGCCTCTGGATATTAAAAAGATAAATAGAAAGAAAGTATAGCATTAACTCCTCTTGTAATTGCTCTCTGCAGTTGAACTGAGCCATGGCAATCATTGTTAGTTTGCATAAGAATAGAAGATCACTTTAGTATACACTGAAATTCCAGCTATAAAAAGCAATAATACTAACTTAGGATGTTTAGATTTCTGAATTTTACTCTAGTCATATATAGCAAGCCAAAACATACACACTTAAGTAATATGAACATGAAAATAAAGTTAACAATAATTGTATCTGTGCCAACATTAGTATACGGTAATTGCCAAAAATTTACACATTCATTTATTGATATTTACTTATGTGTTTAGCTATAGCACAACACATAATTATAAAACATATATGAATGAGGATGATAATATATTCTTGCCAAATTTGATTACACAGGCCAAGATTTGTTGTTTTAGGAAGTGAATAACTATATTCAATTTCAAATGTTTATTATATCACACTGAATTTTTGTGAAGACATCTATCGCCATAATAATGCATCCATTTTACAATGATAAAAATGAAATATCAGGAAGAGCTGAATATTTAGGCCCCACAAAGTTAATTTTTTTTTTTTTTTGAGATGGAGTCTTGCTTTGTTGCCTAGGCTGGAGTGCAGTGGCACGATTTCAGCTCACTGCAACCTCTACCTCCTGGGTTCAAGCAGTTCTCTTGCCTCAGCCTCCTGAGTAGCTGGGATTACAGGTGTGCGCCACCACACCCAGCTAATTTTTGTATTTTTAGTAGAGATGGATGGGGTTTCACTGTGTTGGCCAGGCTGGTCTCGAACTCCCGACCTCAGATGATCCACCCGCCTTGGCCTCCCAAAGTGCTGGGATTACAGGCATGAGTCACCGTGTCCAGCCAAAGTTAAATGTTTATAGAAACACTAATCAGTTAAAATAAATATTTCATTTGTTTCCAAAATGGACAAATTAGAAAAACGCTACTCAGTTCTCCTTATGAAATAACTTTTCTGTTTGTGAAGACTAATGAGAATGGATTTATGACATAAAAATCATATTAGGCTGAAGAAAAATTAAACAAAAGGAAGAATGAGAATTAAAAAATGCATTCTGACTCTTAACTGACAATAACTTTATGATATTCATAATTATTAAACATGAGCAGTGCACTTTTTTTAGTGTAAAGGTTAGTGATTTTATTAATCTATACGCAAGATGGCCTTAATGTACAACACCATTTCAAAAATGTTTGTTCTAGGCTAAAATTACTAAAGGAGCAACATTATCATCCATGTTAAATGCCAAGGAGTAACAGGTTTCTACAGTAACTGTGAAATATGCAATTCAGATACACACATAGGAAAACACCAATTATGCTAGATGCATCAAGACAAAAGCAGCGGAATGAAGGATGGATTTTTAATATCAGCTACTTAGTAATATGGAATATTTAAGACATGCTGAGCTTTGAGTCATTGATCACTGCAAATTAAGTACTCCTACATGGTTTAAAAATAAGTTTTCAAAATTTATTTTCCATCTATTTCACTGTGTCAAGAATTTTTAAAAATGAGATTATTTTCCCTTGTGTTAAAATATAAATAATAGGCAATTGTGTGTATTTCTTTTCTACAAACTGAAACTTCTCCGAGGATGGGAACAATGTCTTATATATCTTTTATACCCTGTCATCACAGAACAATGCAATGTTGGAAAATGTTATGGAATCATTTTCAGTTGCAGGGGATTTGTGGTTTAGAAAGGACTAAAACACAGGTGTGTGTGAGGCTGGGTAAGGTAAGATGCATAAGGTGATTTCTAATTATCTAATACTGCTTGTTATGAGGTTTGTATAAAATAACTAGCATGGTAAATAACAGCATCTTGATCAGACATCCAGTCACATGAATCCGTGTTTTCAAACTGAGTCCATAAGGGAGAAATAAAGATGGATCCATCTCTGGTATTGTTCTGAGAAATGCTGGTCAGATTTCCCTTTATGGGCTTAAAGTTGTCTAAACATTGCCGCACAAATTATGACTGTAATCAGTTGTAAGACTAAAATCCACATGTACTTTCTACAGTGTAACAAATGTAAAGTGCTTACAAAATTCCTGTGACAAATCTGTCAAGAAATTACTGGCTTGCTTAGTGTTTTAGCACTGCTTTAGAGAATAAAGAGGACTTGTCCATTGAATGTGACTCACAGAAGATAACAAACCTGTGGCTGCCCATTGCTAGTACCAATCATTTTTTCTTGGAAGGTAACAAAAGGTTAGAATATCTAGGTGAAGAAGAAGAATAGGGTCTGGAGGCAGGGAACCTAAGGCTGATTCATGCTAACTTCCTAGAACTAAATCAAAAGGAAAACCCCAACTTTCCACACTCAAGGAACAAAAGGATCAGAGGCTACTCCCTTTGTAACCTCCACCCTTTCTGCACTGCAGATGAAAAATGGAAAGTACCTCTGATTGGTCCTCTCCTGAAACCAATCAGATTGGTTGTGACCTAGTCTTCATTTGCATAGGGGTATAACTTTGTAACATCAGCCTCTGATTGGTAGCCTTCTGAGACGAATTAGACTGGTTGTGGGCCACTCCTTCATTCACATAGGGTGTAAACCAAGTAGCCAATGGGAAACCTCTAGAGAGTATTTAAACCCAGAAAATTCTCTAACCAATGCTCTTGGGTCACTTGCTTGAGCCTGCTCCCATTCTGTGGAGTTTACTTTTGTTTCAGTAAATCTGTGCTTTTGTTGTTTCATTCCTTCATTGCTTTGTTTGTATGTTTTGTCCAATTCTTTGCTCAAAACGCCAAGAACCGGGACAACTCATATTCAAGACCCTCCACCAGTAACAAAGCCATTGCCTAGTTATGCTCACAAAGAATGGTGCTGACTTGCAAGCAACTACCTCTGTGTCTTCTTTGCTCCCTGGGTGGGGTTCAGGGCTTGATATCCTTTGTGGAAAATAAAGGCATCTCATCTTACTAGCAGAAGGCTGAACCAGTGTGGGTGATCTAAGGGCTGTTTGGCAATACTTTGGAAAGATAACAGTGGTTGTGATATACTATCTCCATGACAGATTTCTCAGGGTCCCCAAAATTCTAACACTCTTTAAAAAAAAAATCATAAATAATCCTGGGAAAAAAAAAGGGAATTGCTTCTAATTGTGACAAGGTCTTAAAGCAGAGATTTGGAAACCTAGTCCTCTCACTTCCAAGCTGGGCAACATTTTCTTCTCCTCTTTTCTTTCTTTCTCTATTTCCTTCCTTTCTTCCTTCCTTCCTTCCTTACTTCCTTTCTTTTTTTTTTTTTTTGTAAGTAATTTTCCTAGAAATCTGTAAAAGCTTTAGTCAGACTGCCACAGCCTGGTGTTTCATCAAGGTATCTTCCACTTTGCCAGTATCTGGGTTGCTGAGAAGGTGAAGTGATCAGAAGTAAATTTAAAGAAAATAATCTCATAATCTATATCTGTTTAGGAATCTGTGCAGCAACCCAGAATTTCATTTATGTTACATAAGGAACTTTGGCCACTAAATATCTCTGAAAGAGTTTTATGTTAGTTCAATTAAATGGCATGTGTAGTGGGGGGTAAAATTTCATTAGAAATTTTCATTTCATTAAAAACTCTTGTTTTAGTGATTTTCATCATTTGGTACTTGATTTTCAGGGCAGTATTTTGTTAAAATAAATCCTAGTGTTTAAATACCTAGCCCTTCAATATGAGGAGCTTAAAACTCTTCTCTTTGCTTCTTGGGTAACTGATACTTAGCATTTCTTTACAATACTCACAGGCTTTGGATAGTATTGACATATGCACACACACACACAAAAAAAAGTCCATTAGCTTGACTAAGGGAGGGAGGTGGACAAAACAAAATGGCTCTGCAACATACCAGTTACATCACTCTAGGCAAATGATATAATCCCTCTGATCCTTAGTTTTCTGATCTGTAAAATTGGATAACAATAATAATAACAATATCTTCCTCAGGAAAGTTTAAGGGTAATAGGTAATATTCAAAAACAATATGAATAATACTTGAATATTGTAAGGGCTTAGTTAACAGAAACTATTATTACTTTAAAATAAAAAGCCTGCTTAGAATTATGCCCCCTCCATCCTGCTAGGTATATTGGCTGGGGCCACATAATCGGCACTGAGTATTCATAAAATTGAACTGCCTGCCCAAACGCCTTTTCCCTCATACTTTGCCTTTAACATTTATTTGTAGTATTTCCAAAAATAGCTTTGTCTTCATGCTCACCATCATGAGATAACCTCAGACTCTCACAGTCTCTCTCTGGGGCTGCCAGACTCTTCTCCCTCCAATCTATATCCCAAAACTCACACAGAAAACTCTTTGTAAAGCTCAGCTTTGATCATGGTACCCTCCTTGCTTGATGCTGTTGACTGGCTTCCCTTCCTCACTCAAGCCTTGACCTAGTATCCAAGGCCTTTCCTCTCCTTCTGCATCATCCTGTGCCTGGTGACCCTTTCTCCAGCAGTATCAAGCTTTATAATTTTCTTGAAGGGCAAATCTGTTTTCTGCTTTTGCACAGTTCGCTCTGATGCCTGGGTGGCTTCTCCATTTTCATCGGTCTGAGAAAATCCGACTCACCATTGAAAAATCAGATCAAGCTCCCTCCTCTGTGAGGGGTCCTTAATATGGGGCCTGTAAACTTGGATGAAAAGAAAATTACATCTGTATTTCATTAACCTTTTACTGAAATTTAGCATTTCCTTCAATTAGGAATGTAGGCAGTAAACTACTGGCAACAACAGAAGTCACATATTTTCATAACCCATTAAGGTAGTCGCAGAAATCTCCAAATACCATTTACATTCACTATGGTGTTGAAACTATGGTATTAGACTTGCAGCTAGATTTGTTACTTAATGCGTTAATAAAGAAGTACATACAATACTATTTAACAACTTTATTTTTTAAAGTATTCTGGCAACTATATTTCAATATAATTGATTTGCTTTGTACTTTTATATAACAAGTTTATTTTTAAAAGTATTCTGGCAATTGTATTTCAATATAATTGATTTGCTTTGTACTTTTATAAAATTTATTTTATGCAGTTAAAAAACACTATAAAAGGATCCAAAATAATAAGAATTTTAAGGACTCTCATGTAGCAAGCCTTCTGTCATGGCCCTGGGGAAATGAATTATGCCAGGTCATGCTCTGATACATCTATCAGCCTTAATTACACTGTTTTGCAATTATGTATCTGCATTTTTCTCCCTCATAGCTGTGAGCTCCATGAGGAGGAATGCTGTTTTTTGTTGTTGTTGTTTGTTTTTAAATCTCAATACCCCCAGCCTACTGCAACTCTCAAAAATGTTTATTAAAATAATTAACTACAAATGTACATAAATGTTTTTTATAAAGTGCTATATTCTTTGATTTGCTAAGCTGTACAGAACTTATACAATTGGGGACTTTCAGCTACTAAAACCAGGTTGTTCAGGATACATTATTTGATTTTTCTAGTCTTCTAATTTAATCAATATACAACCTGGATGTTACAGTTGAAGAGACATGTGACCTATTTTTTGTTGTTATTTATTTACTAATATTAGGAAAACACTATCTTATTAGCACCACACAACAATCTAAAAGAGTCACTGAGGGATGGCCTAAACACTATGTGACCTGTTTTATGCCTAGAGATCTGCAGGCTTGAACTGCTGGGTCTACTAGCATGCCCATAGAAGGTATTGCTAATCATGCTGTAGCCATGAGTAGAAGTAAACTTTGAAGAAACAAAGTTGTTGTTCAACTCTTTGAACAACAAAGAGTTGGTGATTTTGGATGCTTCCTAAATCACCAACTCTTTGATAGCAACAAGGTGTTGCCAAATTTTGCCACATATACCTAAGTTCCAGGATGAAAATTATACTAAAAAATCTTCCTTTAGTCAGCACCATCTACTTTCTCTTATCAATAGAAACCCTTCATCCATCTATCTATCCATCCATCCATCCATCCATCCATCCATCCATCCATCCATCCATCCATCCATCCATCCACCCACCCAAACACCCAGCCAATCAAAATCATAGTTTTCAAAGTTACTTTCACTGAAGAGGTTCTTTTAACCTCTTTGCTATGCTTTATTTTATTTTATTTATTTTATTTTATTTTTTTGAGATGGAGTCTCACTCTGTTGCCAGGCTGGAGTGCAGTGGCACGATCTCGGCTCACTGTAACCTCTGCCTCCCGGGCTCAAACGATTCTCCTGCCTCAGCCTCCCCAGTAGCTGGGACTACAGGCACATGCCACCATGCCCAGCTAATTTTTGTATTTTTAGTAGAGATGGGGTTTCACCGTGTTGGCCAGGATGGTCTCGATCTCTTGACCTCGTGATTTGCCTGCCTCGGCCTCCCAAAGTGCTAGGATTACAGGCGTGAGCCACTGCGCCCGGCCCCTATTCTTTGTTTTTAAATAAACCACATTTGGTCCATAGCAATAGGTGTTTTCCTACTGTTCAGACAAGGAACACGTAGCAAGGTTATGTAACATGCTTTTACAACATGATGGGAAATACTCCAACTTAACATACCAGAGTGTTTTAAGTGTTAATACCTGAATTGTTTTCGTTTCATACAAACTTAATTAAAGAACAGTTAAGTTTTTTAGGGGCCTCGTTTCATATTTATATTTTCTGTAAGGTTTTCTTGGTCTTTATTATAAGAAAATACACCAGACACTGATTCCAGGCAATTGCTGTCACAGTCCTGGATAGTTTATTTCATTTGTTTATGCAGATGCTATTTTAAGTGGATTTACTTGAAATAGGAATAAAATTCCAAGTTGGTTTCATGTGTTCACTGCAATGAAAAGAGTTCTAGAATAAGAATATAAGTCCCATGGATTATCAGAGATACATGTTTTTCCCCCTTTATCTTGTTCTGTTATTTCAGACCTAAATGGACAACCTCAGAAACACCTTTCTCAGAAGTCTTTTAAGTTTAAGAAGGAATGAAAATTACCTTTCAAATAAGGATATAAATCACAGAAAATATTAAGTACTGCGCTCATTATGTGACTGTTGTATTTAACTTGAGAGCAAAGGAAAGGGTCTCCAGATATACATGCCTAAAATTACGTTGCCAAGTAGACCCCAGTGAGGTTTCAGATCCTATATTCCTCTTTCCCCAAGTATTTTCCAGTTTCTAAAGCATTTATTTTCATCTATTATCCAGCTAATCACCCAGCCTTGTCATTCCCCTCCAAAATATCTCGTTTCTTTATATCCACTGTCACCATCAAGGTTGCATTATTTCTTGCCTAGGCTACTAAGTTCTTTTAACCTTTCTCCCTTCATCACCATTTGTCTTTCTGTAATCAATTTTCCACTCTGCAGCCAGACTGATCTTTTAAAAACACAAATCTGATAATGTCATTCTCATCCTATTACCCTTTGAAGGCTTCTCAGTATTCTAAGATAACATCCAAAATTCTCCTGGTGTATAAGGTCCTGAGATGTTCTGTCATTGGACTGCTATCCAGTTTATTTTGGTGCCATTCTCTTTCTTGCTTGTTATGATCCAGTCTTGTTGGTCAATTCTTTTAAGAAGCCATACTCCCTGCTTAGGACCTGTACACATTCCCTGATATTCCCTCTCCCTGAAATGCTTTTCCTTCATCTTTGCAAATCTAATCTTGAGTCCTCCTTCTTGTCTTTCTGGCTTCCCAAGAAGCATTTTTTGACTATAGGAAAACAAAACAAAACAAAAAACCAAAGTTTGGGTAGCAAATCTTGCCATGTGGGGGATTTGTAAGTCTGTGGCTAAAAGCCTAGGCATCAAAATTTAAAAGTTATGGTGAACTCAAAGAATATGTCCCATAAATGGCAAACTTCCTCCAAGAAGCTCTTGTATCCTTCCATGACAGGTGGACAGAATCCTCTCCAGGTGTCAAATTCAGCACACTGGGTATTTAAGTGTTAGCAAAAGATATGTGCAGTTATTTGGAGATATGGTCACAGGATGAGATTTATGTGGACTTTTTGTTCCAACTTTCATTTTCCTTTTTAATTGACTTATGTACATTTATCTTTATCTCCAATGGGTCTGTAGATGTTAGTCAACACATACAACATTGTTTTCTACTATAGCATTATTAATAGTAACCTCATGGTATATTAGCCTGTGCCACCATGCCAAAAAAATTGAAGCAGATTCATTTTATAGGAAATTAGTAAGAAAAAAAATGTTTAACACAAATGGAAAGTTGTTTCAATTCACAGCATAATATTATATTTACTGTCGAGATGCTATGAATTACTGATGCTAAACACACTATTACCAGGATGTCAAATACTGGGGAAAAATAGGGGCTAATAGCGTTTTTACACATTTCTTTTTGTTTGTTTGTTTGAGATGGAGTCTCGCACTGTTGCCTGGGCTGGAGTGCAATGGCACGATCGCGGCTCACTGCAACCTCCGCCTCCCAGGTTCAAGCGATTCTCCTGCCTCAGCCTCCCGAGTAGCTGGGATTATAGGCGCCTGCCACCACACTTGGCTAATTTTTTGTATTTTTGGTAGAGACGGAATTTCACTATGTTGGCCAGACTGGTCTCGAACTCCTGACCTCATGATCCACCCGCTTTGGCCTCCCAAAGTGCTGGGATTACAGGTGTGAGCCACCGTGCCCAACCGTTTTTACACATTTCTAAGGTTGCATAAAAGTTTTATGATCGAATCTGACAGTCTTACAGTGCTCATGTTAATGATGTGTTTGTTAAATAACACAAGGCTGGCAAAAGGAGAAGAAAAGGCAGTGTAGTGAATACAAAATGCATTTTTATTGGAAATGAACTTTCAAGGGACTAATTTATGAGGGGCATACTGTTTCACAAAACTAGTGTCACCACCATCTACAGATGAAGCCACAATTAGTCAATTTGGATTTTGGGGAACTTCATCTGAAGAGGAAAATGTGAAACTATCACTATACAGAAAAAGAACCACATTGATCATATTCTTATGCTTGGTTTAACAATGTTCAAGAAGCAAAAAACAAAACAAAACAAAAACAAAAACAAAAAAGAAAAGAAAAGAAAAATAAAGAAAGCTGGCAGTTTTTTTTTTTTTTTTCTGGAAAAAAAAAAAAAAGTGATAGCATTATGGCAGTGGTTCTTAATGGAAGATGTGCTGGTATCACCTGGGGAGCATTTCAAAACAACATTCCACTGTCTTGGTGAGGCTGACCGCTGGGAAGGGAAAACAGGTGACTTTAAGTACCTCTGCAGATGACCCTGGTTAAGACTCTTAATTGAGAAGTTTTTGTTTGTTTGTTTTTTAAGACAGAGTCTCCCTCTTGTCACCCAGGCTGGAGTGCAGTGGCACCATCTCAGCTCACTGCAACCTCTACCTCCTGGGTTCAAGTGATTCTCCTGCCTCAGTTTCCAAGTAGCTGCCTCAGCTTCCCAAGTAGCTGGGATTACAGGCACCCACCACCGCACCTGGCTAATTTTTTTTTGTGTTTTTAGTAGAGCTGGGATTTCACCATGTTGGCCGGGCTGGTCTCAAACTGCTGACCTTGGTGATCCGCCTGACTTGGCCTCCCAAAGTGCTGGGATTACACGCCTGAGCCACAGCGTCTGGCCTTAATTGAGAAGTATTAAAAAGAAAAAGTATAATGAACCAGAGGCATAGTCCCTTTTGTCAATTTCTACTCAAACAGGGTCTAAAAAATAGCAAGATCTGTATCAAAGAGGTAATATGCTAGGCATCATTAAATTCCTTGAAATACCTAATTGTACAAGTCATCTTAACAGAAAAACCATGTCCTTGATCCAAAGCAAGAAGAGCAAGGTTTGAAAGGAATAGAAAAAGAAGCTGTTGTGTCATTGGTTTCATATTAACAATACCTCCTAAAGAACTGTGTTAGCTAAAAAAGGAAGGTCTGTATGGGGACAAGAGAAGCCTAAAGAATAGGTGGTTAGTCTGTGTGTCCTAGGAGAGGAGTATGACTTATTTGGACCTCAGTAAGGAAACTAAGTAAGATGTAAGTGTAGGTGTAAGATGAAAGGCTTGAATTAGGTTACATTTAAGGCCTTCCAGCATGAATAGCTTGTGATTCTATGCTGGGATTAAAAGCCTGAAGAATGGAGAGATACTGCCCAATTGATTAGTAAACTACTAGTGGTTTACAAATAGATTATGAATTGCAAAGGTAGCTAGAGTCTTGATAAAGATCTTAGTTGTGAACAAGGTGTTGCCCATGTCTACGGATTTAATTATCATGCATGGATAATAATTCTTCATTCTAGAACTCTCCTTCAACTACGGGCCAGTTTTCCCAAATACCTACTCAATATCCCAGCTAATGTTGGTTCATGGACACCTGAGATTCCACATGTCCAAAATTGTACCCATGGTCTTACATCTTCCAATTGCTGCATCTTATTTTTATGATTTATTCCACCTTTTTTCTCATGCAGAAATTGGGAACCAACCAAAGACTCCTTCCTTCTATGGCCAGAGTTAATTATTTATTTTAAATTTCCTATTGATTTTTCTCTCCTAATATACTGAGAATCTGTCTACCTGCTTATCTCCAATGTCACCACCATAATCCAGGCAACTGTCATCTCTCTCATAGACAACTGTAAAAAGCCAGTCTCCCTACATGAACACATGCTCTTGGTGGCACCCACACCCACCCAGAGACAGTTTAGAATTCAAAATGTGGTCAAGGCACATCCCTGCTTAAAATTCTTCCATGGATTTATGTTCTTGGACTGAAGATCAAAAACCTCTGAGGTTCTACATGATTTGGCTCTGATCTGTCTTAATAGTCTTATCTGAATCTTCTCTGACCCCATAGTCTTCTTCTTTCAGTTTCTTGCACTTGCCAGGTTCCTTACGGCCTTGCAGGATCTTTGTACCTGCCATTCTTTTTGTGTGACATACTCCACTCTTCTTTTAAGAGCTCAGTACAAACATCCCATTCTCAAGGTAATTGTCTCTGAGTGCCATCATCCCAACCTCATCTTCTATTACAGGCTTTATTAATTCTAACAATGACTGTAATGTTTATTGAGTGCTTATTATGTGCGAAGCACCATTTAAGACTTTTCCCATATGTTAATTTATCCTTACTATAATCCTATGGTAGGTGATCCATAATCTATCTAGATGCATGAAGAAATAATAAGTGAATAAGATAAAAACCCTAGGGCAAGGCTACATTAAAATTCTACAACTGTATGCTTTAGGAAATATCTGTCTACTTTTAAATGTTTTATGATAGTGATTTACATATACTGAGATCACGCTATAAATAATAATACGTCAAGTATTTGAGGGAAGCGTACCTAGGAAATGTTTGATTCCTCAAATCTTGGCTAGCTCTCATGAGAATATATTTTGAATTGGAAATGAACGGAATAGAACATTAGTAATTTGAGAGTGTGGAACTGAAGGTCATATTGGAATTATGGGTGTGAAAAAAAGAAATATGTGTGTGAACTCTCATAAAGATACATGATTCAGATGATACTCATGCTAGCGTTATTTCTTCTAGCTGCATTTGGGACCCTATGACAGCTTTTATACAGGTGGCCAAACATTTTCTACAGCAACTTGCATCTGTCTTTATCTTTGTACACACTTTTATCTATTAAAAGCAGATCTAAAAGGTGTTTTTTTTTTTTAATTTAATTTTAAGTTCCAGGATACATGTGCAGGACGTGCAGGTCTGTTACATAGGTAAACATGTGCCATGGTGGTTTGCTGCACCTATCAACCCATCACCTAGGTATTAAGCCCCGCGCGCATTAGCTATTTGTCCAAAAGCTCTCCCTTCCCCCACCACTGCCCCCTAACAGGCGCCAGTGTGTGTAGTTAGTTCCCTTCCCTGTGTCCCTATGTTCTCATTGTTCTGAAAGACATTCTTTAATACATTCCGTCCAGAGAATCGAATCAGGCCTTGGAAAATACATTATCAATCAAAAACTGAAAATATTCTAAAACGGAGATGTCCTGATTGAAAATTATTTAGGGTTGTCGATCTCTTGAATCTCAAGTCATTAGGGAGCTCTAACCTACAATATTTTTGGCCTGGTATGCAACCAATATTTATTGAATTAAAATCAAGAAGGATCATTGTTCTTTAACCATTTACTTTCTTAAATCTTCTATAGTAAGAATCAACTGCATACTCATCACTGTGGTTTATAGATTTCTACAAGTGGACGTGCTGAGTCAATTGACATAGGCACTTAACTTTTATTAGGCAGAACCATATCACTTTCTAAAATGAAGAACAATTTATGCTCCCACTAATAGAATAGAATATGATGTTATTCAGAAAACTACTTCTTTAAAATCTGTTTCATTTGCTAAATTTTCCTATATGGATCACTCCATGGGGAAAGCATACTATCTACATTTACAAAGTGAACTTCACTCATCTTAAGGTATTATGTGATTTTTTTCCTGTTTGTCTTAAGGAAAGGGGAAATGTATACAGATGGTTTTTATTTTTAATTATTGTGTATGCATAATAGTGGACCATATTTATGGGGTACATGTCATATTTTAATACAAGTATACAATGTGTAATGATCAAATCAGGGTAATGGGGATATTCATCACCTCAAGCAATTGTCACTTGTTTGTGTTAGGAACATTCCAATTCTACTCTTTTAGTTATTTTAAAATAACTAATACAGTCAATTACTGCTCAGCTGGTAGAGCAGAGGATTATAGATGGTTTTAACCATAAAAACCCAGTAAGGGGACTGCAGCCATATTTTACAAAATCACTTAGACTATAAATACATACTGTCAAATTCCCACAAAGCCTAATATGTTACGCATACAATAAATAATTGTTTTTCATATCTACTGACTCCCGAAGGACACCTAAAATTTGGTTCTATCTTCAAAAATGGCTGCTTATTTTTGTAATAAGAATAAAGGTAGGCTGTATCACTTCTCTTACCTCATTAAAATTGTATATTAAAATATTAGTTAGATGATAATACCTTAGATCATAAGGATTAACAGACTGATGATCATAAACTGCTGTGCAGTGAGATATACTTGGGCAATAAATATTTTTATTTAAACTTTAAAGTCAATGTCAGGAAAACTAATTCATTATGTAAATCATTAAAAACTTACAGTCATTCCTTTCCTATATCAGAAGTTCAGAGAACTTTTTCTTATAATTTTTAGATGATTTTCTGACTTTAGTTGACCTAACAGTATTTCTGAACAACACATCTACATCAGACATTAGATCTGGAGAATATATGATTCTCAAATGACAGTAATTTTTAAAATACTTTTTCAAAGTAACTGTGTTAAAAACATATAAGTAAAATATCCATCAAAAAAAAGAAAAGCAGAATATGCATTTCTAGCAATTGAGGCAGATGTCCAAATAAAGATGCTATGGTTAACTTCTACTATGAAGACGCCCGTAAGTCTTCTTAGAACAATAAAAAGACTATGAAAGTCAGTAATCCAATAATAAACAAACTTATCAGTAAAATAAAAGACGTGCTATGATGCCTATTTTCCAAAGGCATGTAGGTCACAATTTGGAACCAATATATCTTCCTCACTGTTGTAATGAACAGCCACCATAAATTCATGCTCAACTGGATGCTCTAAATGAATACCAAGTAGAGTTTAGTGTATAATGTTTTAATTTCATATAGGGTTGTATGAGTTAATAAATCATTTACTCATTGATTTGAGACTTGCGTCCATCTATTTCGAGCTAAAGGAATATACATTTTTGTTAAGGCTAGGTCTTATTCTATCCATATATTTTAAAGGGATTGGTAGACTTCATGGTGGCTAAAGTCCAGTTTAAAACTTTGAAGCTCTGCTGCCAAACGTATTAATCGATGTGTCCAATCACTCAAAGTTTCATTTATGTGTTCTCAGTCCATCTATCCATTTATCTACTTTTCAATCTATTTATCACATAGTGTGTACACTGTTAGATTTAATGAGCTCTTAGGCCTGCAGCTAGCCATTAGAATATTTTGTGTTTTTTCACCATCACTTTTTACTTCCTGATCCTCTGAAAGAGCCTCAGTACTGAGGGAAAACTTTCTTTCTGTTTAAATGAATAAGAGGATACCCATGCAAATCAGTACAAATTGTCAGAATATTCAGAGGGCATGTGCATCTTGTAAAAGTTTAATTACTGATTAAAGTTATTTACTCTGCTTGGAACACAGAGGTGACTGAATTGTATATGATCTAAAATAGCTTTTCTGTATTCCTGCTTAGATTCAGTATCAATCCCTAATTTTAATTTCCAGAGAAACATCACCAAGATTGTGTCTAACAACCCCCTCTCTCCTTAATTCCTTACACTCACACATCTGCACAAGCTATTCCTCTTCCTGGGGGCCCCTCTCTACCACCTTTCCCATTTTCTTCCCTTTTTACGTAAGCCTGGATGCCCAGCAAGCTCCTACTCATCTCTACAACTTTAAAAAAGTTAAAAGCAAGCAAAAAAGTTACCAGAGTCATGTAAAGGAAGAAGAACATAATGAAATCTCACCTGTATCTTGTGCAAGTGGCGTTCTGACCTGACGGAGCTATTGGCTTAAAAGTGATGCGTGGGGAAACTTGGGCTGATAGCACAAATCCCAAGGCAAGAATAATGAGTGCTACAGTGGTACCTTAAAAAAAAAAAAGTTTTATATTAGAGAAGAGTTGACAATATTATTTTAAGGCAGACTGGGTTTGGTAAAAACAAAACCAAAAAACAAAGAAAGAAACAAAAACCTCTGAAAAAAAATACCATGCTCTATCTTCACTGGATTTTTAAAAAATACTCCCAATGTATAAACAAATTATCAGAACTATTCACTAGCACATTCATTGTGAGACATGATGAGAGAGAAATTCAAAGCAAATACATTTGCTAGCCAAACAGTAAATTGGTAATGAGTTTTTAAAAGAAACCACGCACCCCTAGTATTGCTGAAAATCTCAAAATCAATTAATGTGACAACATTATTGAGTGCCTAACATATCAAGAAGTATGAAAGACAATAGATTTCCATCAAGTGTTCCTTTTGGTGCCAAGAAAATTCTTCTAATGACATTCAATCATGTAAGACTTAAATTGGTAAACCTTTTTAGTTTAACAAACGAGTTATTTCTAAAGCAGTTGAAAGAGCATGTTTTATTAAAATGGAGTAGCATTTTTTGAAGACTTTAAAGTACCAGACATAATATATCACATGTATTCTTTTTTCTTTCCTGTTGGTATTTGAAAGTGAAATATTTGTTTTGATGTTAACATATAGGAATGGTGATTAAGTATATCACTTAAAAGAGTAATTTTTGTGTCCCTTATAGACATCCTAATGGTAAATAAGACATTTTTCAAGTTTCTGACTATTGTTTGAGCCACAGACATTGTGAGGGTAAATGAAAAGCGTCATGGGAAGAATGGAGAAAGAAAATATGATGGAATACTATGCAGCTGTAAAAAAAGAATGAGATCATGTCCTTTGCAGCAACATGGATGGAGCTGGAGGCCATGATCTTTAGCAAACTAACACAGAAATAGAAAACCTAATGCTGCATGTTCTCATTTAAAAGTTGGAGCTGCATGATAAAAACACATGGATACAATGAAGGGAACAACAGACACCAGGGATTATTTGAGGGTAGAGGGTGGGAGAAAGGAGAAGATCAAAAAACTACTTATTGAGTAGTGTGCTTATTATCTGGGTGACAAAATAATCTGTACACCAGACCTCTGAGATATGTGTTTACTTATATAACGAGCCTGCACATGTACCCCTGAAATTAAAAGTTAAAAAAGAGAATATGGCTGTATTAGTTTGTACAACTTATTTGAATGAGACAAAATAAGTTTAAAACATGGAATTTAGGAGGGCAGTTTAGTAGTAGTTAAGGTTTTATTAATTAAGCTTGGAGGGAATTTAAATTATGAACAAAAATCTTATTCAAAATAGATTTTAAAAAGAACATTGAGAAGCATCGTGGAAGTACAACAGGGTTATATAATAGTTGAGGTGTTTTTGTTTAAGACACAGTAGGTGTGTGAAGCCAGGCATTATGGGTACAGAGGTGACCTTGGGATCAGATGGCTGTAGTTTTTAGCTAGCTTTGCTGTTTCCTGACTCTGTGATCTTGGATAAAGGACACAACCTTCCCATAATTCAATGTTGTCTTTTGTAAAATAGGACACAACCTTCCCATAATTCAATGTTGTCTTTTGTAAAATAGGGCTTAGTGAAAATACTCACCTTACGGGCTTACAGTGAATTTTAAATGTCATAATGTATTTGAAAGATTTTTTTTTTTTTTTTTTTGAGACGGAGTCTCGCTGTCGCCCAGGTTGGAGTGCAGTGGCGCGATCTCGGCTCACTGCAAGCTCCGCCCCCCGGGGTTCACGCCATTCTCCTGCCTCACCCTCTCCAGTAGCTGGGACTACAGGTGCCCGCCACCTCGCCCGGCTAATTTTTTGTATTTTTAGTAGAGACGGGGTTTCACCGTGTTAGCCAGGATGGTCTCGATCTGCTGACCTCGTGATCCACCCGCCTCGGCCTCCCAAAGTGCTGGGATTACAGGCGTGAGCCACTGTGCCCGGCCGAAAGATGTTTTAATGCTATGACATGTTAGTTATTATGCTATGATTATTATTACAAGCAGCAGCAGCAGCCACAGCAAACCTTCAAAATAACAGAACAAAGTTGAAGGATGGGGAGGATTGAAGAAAGGTCAGAAGTCTATTTTGCAAAACCAGGCCAATAATGCGATAAAACTAAAATCACAGTTTAACTACGGTTGGCTTAAAATTCAAACCAGAATTAGGAATAGTCTGAGCCATTACTTTTCTCAAAAGACTATCAAGCCCCAAACTGGAAAACAGAAAAGAGATATAATAGGTCTGTTATGAAGATCATACCTCTCTCCTAAAACAAAACGAAATGAACCATGAGATTTACTGTTAGTCTGTCCATCAAAAAATCTGAGCCCTATTTTCCCAAATTACATCCATATCTTATTGCCATGTAACAGGTAAGATTTTTTTTAAATCAGGAAACTTTGATATATTAAGATGTGAAGGAAAGATGAGTTTCTTCTTTCATAACACTCATTAAATAACCTGTCTCCATGAAAATGATAAACTCTAAGATGATATGCCTAGCACATATCCAGTAAGGTCCAATTCTAGTGCCTGGCATATAAAGATTCAAATAAATATTGGTTGAATGGATGGACCACCATACTATATACATTTTTGCAATGTTGGCTAATTTTGAAAAAAACAAAAACAAAAACAAAAAAACTGTTAAGACCATCCAATTACAGTCATGAGGTTAGTATGGTACAACTATCCTAAATGAGAGTTCTGCAATATGGATAACATGACTCTACATCTATCTCTTAAGGTCCAACCAACCTAAAAATTATGAGAAATAAACTATTCTGGATATAGAAAATTCCTAAATAGGTAAAAGTTAACTCCTCTTAAGCCAAATTTATTTTTATTTTGGCCCATTTTGGAGGAAAATATTTTAAAAGCCAGCATTATACTCTTTTGTTATCACACATAGTGATGTTTCTCAATCCTGGCTTCCTGTTGGAAGCAAATGCCTGGATGTACCCCAACCTCTGAATCAGAGTCTCCAGAAGATCAGTACAAAATATCTGAGTTTTAAAGTGTTCCATAAGTGGTTATGATGCCAAGACAGGGCTAAAACCCCTATGACATGATAAGCTCCTTAAAAGAAGGAAATGGTATCTTAAATGACTTTATTTATAAAATAAATTTTTAAATAATCACTTAGTAATATCATCTACTCATATACACTATTAAAGCATAAAACAACTTGAATTACCTTTTTCCTTATATTTAGTTAGTTACAGATGTTTTATCAGTCCCTTGTTAGTATTTAAAATCAATCTGGTTATTGTCAAGTTATTCATTATTACAACCTGGATTTGAGTCTAATACAAGAAGGCTTTGGATGAAAGAATTTTATCTGGTGTACTGTGTAGTTTTGGCATGTTCTTTATGTTTCGAGAAGAGTCTCTCTTAACCAAATACAGTGTTAGATTTTGGAATTTTGATATAATTTGGCAAATAAAAATATTCTCCACAGGAAGTGAAAAGTGCTGAATAAATAGCATTATTAAAAATATCTAATGTAATAATCAGTACCAGGTACAGTGTTTGGATTATTAGTAAATACTCAAAAAACAAAATAATTTCCCTTCCCATGACTCTACCAGAGCAGTAGTTCTCACACTTTGTGTGCATAAGTATCACCCAGGGAATCTGTCTAAAGTGCACATATTTCAAGTCTCATTTTCAGAAATTCTAGTTTAGTAGATCTGGGTTAAGGCCCAATAATCCATATTTTAAAATAAGTATCCTTGGCAATTATGATGAAGACAGTCTGTGAGTGAAGTTTTCAGAAACATTACTAAAATACATGAGGGGGGAAAAACACAATCCTTCTGGCTTCCTGATTCATTACCAATAAAGCTACATAGATACAAATCTTCCAATATTAAAAGAATCAAGAATTTGTCATTAAATTTGTAATATTTACCAGAAAAGTCCAGTTCTCTGAACAAGCTTTGAAAATACAAAAAGTCAAACACCAAAAATGTCCTACATTTAAGATTATTCATGGACTACATATTTTGTATTTCTTTGTATAAAGAGTTCCTTTGTCCAGGCTTACATATTTTTTTATTTGTTATCATTTTAAAAGAATGAATATCTAACAAAAAATCATCTTGATGTAACATTTTTCACTATTTTTAGTCCAATATAATAAAATAAATCATAATAAGAACACAAAATAGGGAACGATACTGAATCAAAGGTTAAAAATTCGAGGCTATAGCCAGTTTAAGAAATTTAACATAGAACAGTATGTTAGTACTATTAAAATGTCAAGTATATATCTACATATAAATGAATAAAACAAAAACACACTGAAATAAAAATGCAACTAACACAGAATCAGTATAGGAATGTGAAAGAAAAATCAATTGTGAGTGAGGGTCACACTGGAGTAATACTAATGTGTTAACAAGGTTGTTGAATGGTACTTCTTATTCTGAAGGTGTAAAGGTCCACTGGTCATTATCGTCTAGTAGAACCTATTTAATCACTGAAACAGCAGAACCACATGAATGGCACCATTTACTATGTGTACAGGTAAACAAGGAGACCTGTGAGGCCTGTGACAAGAAACCAGGACTTCTACCTCTCAAACCATTGTAATATCCACTGTATCACTTTAATTGGCCACATAATAAGGAAATCAAATAGACTGTGTCTCTCAAGCTAAGGAACCACTGTACAGTGCTTGTAGTGGACAGAACTGAGGCCTTGGTGGGTTTCAGCTGCAAAGAGAACAAGGCAGGAAAGAAAAGTGCCTATAGGTTGCTCATGAGAAGCAGACCCTGAAATCCCTTGGTGTTTCCTGAGGAATTGTCTTAATACTTCCCCTTAACAGTCAGGGATGGCTCTGGAAATCCTTGGGCAGAAGACCTACACTGAGAGGGAAACATGACATAGGCCAGAAGAGTTCAGGAAGATTCCTAGATTACGAAGATGGAGGCTGCTTTTGCACTAAGTTTGTTTAAACAACAAAGGCTCACTCTTTGGTAACAATAATGCTGTGACAGCTAAAATGCTCAGAGCCCTTTACTCTCTGTGTCAGGTAGCATTTGAAATCCTATACATCTGTAAATGTGTTAAATCCTCATTACATCTCTGTGAAGTAGGGATGATAATTAATCCCCATTCACACATGAGGAAATAGAACCTTGCCCAAAGTCACACTATTCAAATCCAAACAGTCTGGAGCTCTGTATCAATAAAGGCTCAAAAATCCTACAGAACTGATAAGAAAGTGTTTTACTGGAATACCAAATGAAGGAACACAGGTTGCTAGAAATAATGTTTAGTCAGTTTTCCCCAGATCTCAAAGGCCAAATCCCAAATTGAAGAAGCAATTAAGTTCTATTTAAAAAATAGACTTATTGAGGTAGCAATATACTGGAGTTCTATTTAAAAAGAAGGGTGTCATCCATTAAAAATATTTAAAAGCAGCTATTATCTCTTCTTAGCATTCATCTGAAAATCAAGGGTCAACAAATCCAATTTCCAGCCCACTGTGGAAATTTATTTTTAACACATCACTGCCTGATGGTAATCTATCCTTTCGTTGAGAGTTTACTATCCTAATGATTCAGCCCATTTCATTGCTGGATAGCTCTGATTATTGGGAATATTTTTCTTATATTAAGTAAAAATCTGTGTCCTCATAACATCTACTATCTGTTAAAATAAGATACCTGGTAGGCTTCTGCCTTTAGTTTGTTCTCCAGGCTATATACCTCTGGTTTCTTGAACAGGTTTATAAACATGGTTTTGTAACCTTTACTTGTCCCTCACTTTTATTCATTTACCTACTGTCTTAGTTCAGTATATATCCTGGCTGTTGGCAATCACGTTTGCCCCTTAATCAGACAATCTCTCACCTTTCCCTCCAGCACTGATACTGCAGTTCAGTGTACATTATTGGATTCAAGGGCTCCCACTGCTTAGGCAAGAACAGGAGGTGAAAGCATTCTACTCTTCCTTCTGGAATAAGGGTCAGGAGAGGGTATGTACTTCTGATAATTGGGTTTGGAACTTAGAATGTATTTTCTCATCAAATCTGGGATGAGTGCCTGAAACAGTTCTATTAGATCAATGTTTTCGATACAATTTGGTTAAAATAGAATTTAGTTAATGCTGCCCTGGAAACTATATTTTAATGGAAAAATGCATTCTCACTTCAAATAAACTTATAAAGGAGTTATTAGAGTATAGCTAATTGATACATAGGAATGTACTCGTATATTTGAAAAAAATTAGAAAATTATACCATGCAGCCATGTAAAATCAATGTTAAAGATGTGGGTCTCGTTCTATCAATGAAACAGTCCTTGTGTACAGTGAAATAATAAATAAAATGGGCAGAATTTAAACACAAAAGATACTTGGGAATTAAAAAAAAAGGTTTTGCTTTATTTCGCTATCATAGAAAATACATTTAACCAACCAGAATTTACCCTGGAATTTAGGCCTGTTTCAAACACAAAAAGAGTCTATCCCTGCTTTGTGAAGAAATTACATGGTTCTAATATTCCACTGCTGAAAGAGCTTTGAAAAAAAATGCTCCAAATTTAATTCCATTGTATTCCAAATTTAAAAATATATGTTAAAAAGTGAGTTTGTGAATCCAAAGTTTTTAGTTTTTCAAAAAAGGATAGAACAAAAAACAATTATTTTTTTTCACTTTTGTACCTTTGAGTGGAACTCAAGTAACAGAAAAATGTTACCCTCAGTAGATCCAAATTATTCTTGCAGTTTGTTTCTACTCATTCTAGTTTCTAGTCACGTAGCATAACAGTTGTTAAAAGCTCTTTTTTTTTCTTTTTTGGTCTAGGAGAACTCTAATTTTTTTGTTGTTTGGCTGAGAAACCAATATTAGAAGTGGTGTAAGTATTGTATTTTTGAAGGTTAAACTTGAAGTTATCAGGAAATAAAGTTTATAATTGAATTCTTCATCCAGGCACCTACCTGCTAAACTACCAAAGGTAAGCTTTCTGCGGCCCACTTTCTCAACAAGCCAGACTCCCACAAGTGTGAAAATGAAATTTGTGAAGGCTGTAACTGAAGCCAGCCATATTGCAAGTCTATCATCTTCAACACCAGACATCTGCAGAATGGTTGCACTGTAGTACCTGCAAAGCAATGAATAAAACAATTGCTATTGATAGTTACCCAAAGAAACAGGGTTATTTTGATAGAAAAAGATGTATTCAACTTAAAAAAAATATAAGGAGAGCTACAGTAATAACATCAAATTAACGTGGGAATTCATGCAAGCTGTTGAAAAGATCACAATATAAAGACTATGTTCAAATAAATTTATTTTGGAGTTTGTATAATCAAGAAAAGGCACCTGAGCAAGTAGATAAGGTTGAAGGCTTCCAAAGTGATGCACATCCCACAGCTAGGGACAGTGGCATCTGGTAGTTTCACTAAAACTGTATCACTTTAATTGGCCACATAATAAGGTTACGTTATATTAAGCTCCAAGTCCATGGAATGAATCAGAAGTCATCATACACTGTGAATTAATGTCCTTAAAAGACTGCCATAAAAGAATGTAATATAGTGGTAAAAATCTGGGACAAGTGAAGGAACTCCTCAAAAAAGACACAATGAGTAAGACAGTGTCAGAATGTATCTAGCATTGTGTAAAAAGATGAGAAACTGACATGAGACCCATGAGAATCATTTATGTTTCCTGAAAAAGGGTACTCTGGTGAGCTAAGTCTCTAGCATGATTAAGCTCTGTAGACTCATTTCGTGCTAAGTGAACTCACTGGAGACTGGCTTTTAAAAGACCATAATGCCAGTTTGTTGATGCACAATGGAAGATATGTCTGGCACATTTAAGGATGACAAGTTTCTCACAAGACATTTCTTTTCTGGTGGAAACATTAATAGCTAAACCAGCTGATTATTTTAAAGTTAATCTGAAAACAAAGAAAGCAAAATACTGCTGGTGAGTCACTGATGAAATGTGATAGAATTCAAATCTTAAATACACATTTTGAACCATGGCTTTGCCCAGCCTTTCAAGTCATTCTAAAACAAGTTAGCTTCATTCACATCAGACAGTGGTCATCCAAGCAATATGTTAAATCAGGCTGAATATTTCCATAGTTAAAAATCTACAGTTTCTGAATATTTATCAATACCTTCATAATATTTCAAAAATCAAATCTGTTTTGAATACGTTTAAGTCTCATTGATTCATCAATGGCTTCTGTCTACTAATTTTTAAACTAATGATGATGGTTCTTATGTAAAATTTTAATACCAACATGGACTCATTCATCTTGAAAAAAAGTGTTTTCCTTTTTTAAATTAACAAACCAAACCTATAAATTAACTATGTAGCATGAAGGATGTGTTTTACTGATCACACTAAAAAGCATGCCAACCATTTTAAGACTGAATTCTGACAGCTGTTGCAAAAAGAGAAATTCCCAGCAGAATTATTCCCATCATCATGAAAACTGCGAACGTTTTGCAGTCAGAGTGTAAAGTGATGATAAAAATTATGAAAACAATTCATTCCATTTGTGTAGTGTTTTACAGTTTCCAAGTTCTACCATATACATTTTCATAAAGACCTGTATGGCAATGTCAAACCTTACATGTAATCACTAAGAAATTAACATGAATACCAAATCTGAAAAGGCAGAAACCAGAAATATTGAAAGAAAATTCAAATATTTAAAGCCAAAAGAATTTGACATGTGTCATGCTACTAAGTTTCAGAATCTTCACAATAATTTAAGAATAAGAATAGTTATATTGTGCAAAATAATTCTTCCAAATAGAGGCAGGGGAAAATTAAAACAGAAGCTATTTTGATGCTTTCATTTTCAATAAAATAAAACAATGAAATCACAAGTGTTAAATGAAGGGATGGAAAGGAGAGTAGTATAAAACAGAATAAGTTGTCTAAATTTCATTTAAAATGAAAAATGTTACATAGCTATACAAAGTATTTTAGGTACTTAAGTTATAGAGTCAGAATGCAACCAAAAACTGACCTGGGATTCAGAAACCTGCATTCTAATAGCACCTCCGTGTCTTCTGGCCAGGTTAGGTAACATAATCACTTGTACACTGAATATTTATTTATTAAGTACCTAGTGTATAAGCTATGTTAATTACTAAGATCCCACAGATATGTTATTAAATCCTGTTGCTGCCCTCAAGAAGCTCATACCTTAATTTAAAAGAATGAAATGGAAAGACAATATTTTAATATCACAACACGTAAAAGCAACAGTGAGGCATAAAGGACAGAGCAAACAATTTATTTGCTGTAGAATATTTCTTGATTTTCCAGGGAATTAATGTTAGGGTTGTGCCTTGTCATAGAGGTTTGCCAGCAGGTCTGACAATCTGGGAGGGCATTGGAGGTCACTGAAATGACACATCTGAAGGACCAAAGTGCAAAATGGTATGCTGGGTTCACAGACATAAGTACTTCGCCTTGATTGAACACAGAATGCATACAAATGAGGGGCCAGGCACGGTGGCTCACACCTGTAATCCCAGCACTTTGGGAGGCCAAGGCGAGTGGATCACCTGAGGACAGGAGTTCAAAACCAGCCTGGCCAACATGGTGAAACCCCGTCTCTATTAAAAATACAAAAAATTAGCTGGGCATGGTAGCGGGCACCTGTAATCCTAGCTACTCAGGAGGCTGAGGCAGGAGAATTGCTTGAACCTGGGAGGCGAAGGTTGCAGTGAGCCAAGATCACACCACTGCACTCCAGCCTGGGCAACAAAAGCAAAACTCCATCTCAAAAAAAAAAAAAAAAAAAAAAAGAAGAATGCATACAAATGAGAAGTATGATGTAAGGCTATAGCAGAAGCTTCTGTTGTGGAGGGGACTTGAATGTAATGCTATATGTTTGGACTTCGTATTGTAGGCAATGGGAAATCACAAAGTGGAGTTTAAAGAGAAATAACAGGATTAAATCTGTTCTATGAAGACATTACTCTGGTGAGAGCCAAGTGGGTGAACTGGAGGCCGACTGAACTAAAGCTATATTGTTCTGAAGCCTATTTCAAGTCATTATACTGGCAACAGGCAATTGCAGATTATCTGGATTAATGGAAAACAGTAAGGGGAGGAGCTGAAATTCACTGACAGCCTTGTGTCTCCCTCTGAGCAAGAGCTGCAACTTCAGCCCACACTAAATTTTGTCCTGTACAGACTGCCTTGATTTTCATCTTCCTTTCTCTAACACTGGTAAATATATTAGTTTGTGTTGCTGCCATGACAAATTACCACAAGGTTAGTGACTTTAAAACAAAACACATTTATTATCTCACAGCTCTGTAGGTCACGAATCTGACAAGTGTCTCACTTGGGGGTCAAAAATCACAGGTGTCAGTAGAGCTCTGTTCCTTCCTGGAGGCTCCAGGGAAAAACCATTTCCTTGTCTTTTGCAGCTTTTAGAGGTCTCCTAATTCCCTGGCTGGTGGCCCCCTTCCTCAGTCGTCAAAGCCAACAATGATTTGTCAAGTCCCTCTCATGCTACTTCACTATGACCTTTGCTTTGCCTCCCTTGTGACTATATTGGCTCCACTCAGAAAATCCAGAATAATCTCCCTAATTAAGGTAAAGTGATTAGCACATTTAATTCAGTCTGCACCTCAATTTCCTTTTGCCATGTAATGTAACATATTCACAGGCTCTGGGAACTAGGATGTGTTTGTATGTCCTTGGGGGGACCATTATTCTGGCTATCACAGTAAACCTACTAATAAGCAGTAAAATAAGCGAAAGCCAACAGTTATAATGAGAAGGAAGGAATGAAAGACAAGGACATCTATTTAAAAGGTAATCAGTTCTAGAAAAATCAGGCATAACTACATTCTCTTTCATAGGGCAGGACATGATATATCTAGGTCAGAACTATTCACAAACTTAATTTTAAAAGTCAGGTCATGGTCTTATGGGGAGATACATTTAACTTACATTTACAAAGTACATTCCAATGTTTTCATAAATAATGATGTCAGCCAACCATTTAAGTAATGGGCTACCTACCACTGTGTTTACAATTTTCTAAACCTTTATGCAGTAGTTTGCATTTTCAAGGGACTGTATTCATTCAAAAGTTGCACAAAGGCATAAGGGAACCCTCTTATGCATAAAAGAACAATATGAACAACTGAAAAAGGCTTTCTTTCCTTTTTAGACTCAAAGCAGGCATACCTTCTCCTTTCAAAGTCATTTTATAATATCTATCAGAAAAACTATCATCTTCTTCAAAGATTCCCTGGGCCAACTTTGGTCATCTCACACATACCATCTCTTCCCCAGAGTGAAGTTGAAAGGTTTGCAACTCTCTGTAGACATTTAAGAACAGCCAAGGCCGGAACTCTACGTGCATTGCTATCTTAGAGATTATGTGACACTCAGCTTCCAGTCCTGAATTTTAAATCTGACTCACACAAAACAGAAACATATAGGCTTTGGAAATGACAATCTATCCTAATGCTGACTTTTAACTAGCAATAAAAGACTAAACATGGATACTTCATATGTTTAACAAAATACATCTACTAAGTTCCTATTTGAACAAAGCATTTCCTAGGAATTTCTGAAAAAGCTATCTTTTTCACTATTACTTGCATTATAGAATTAGCAGTAAAATAATTGTCTGCTGGTTTATTGAATTTATCTACTGTAAATTTTTGAGAAGAAATTAAGAATAATTATACTAAAAAACACCTGACTTACTAAATTAAAAATTAAAGACTGATAAGAGAGAGGTAGAACATGAAGATAATTATATGAAAACCTTAGCGGCATAGACACTATGAGTTAGCTCTAAAATTCCTGGCAGCCAAGGCAAAATAGTAAATATTTTAGAAAATTTTAACTGTTTGACAAAATAAAATGTATCAGCTCATAATACAGACAATTTTTTTCTGGCATGGGACTATAAAGACGTTAATTTCATAAATAAAAGGGATATGGAACATACTCTTCCTGACAACAGCCAGTCTAAGTAGGACAAATTAACTGCTGACTTACTCAACAGTCTTATAGGCCATATTCATACTGTGATATAGGACAAGTTACATGAGAAAGTATGGAGTAGTTGATTGACTGTAAGACCTTAAAGATTTCCATTATCTAAGTTATGTTCTTTAGCTCTTTTAGTTCCTAGTGTTATAAATATATATTTTTTGGTACCATATGCCAAAGTACATTGACTACAGAGAATTTAGAATGCCATTACATTAAAAGAGGTTCTTTTAACTAAAAATAATTATATTTTCCTATTGGGAGACTGTTTATATACTCAAAAACAAGGATAACTGCATTAGTCTGCTCTTATGCTGCTATAAAGACATATCTAAGACTGGGTAATTCATAAATAAAAAGAGGTTGAATGGACTCGGAGTTCCACATGGCTAGGGAGGCCTCACAATCACGGTGGAAGGCAAAGGAGAGCAAAGGTATGTCTTACATGGTGGCAGGCAAGAAATAATATGCAGGGGAACTACCCTTTACAAAACCATCAGATCTCATAAGACTTACTCCCTAGCACAAGAACAGAATTGGAACCCCCGCTCCACGATTCAATTACCTCCCATTGACTCCTTCCCATGAAATGTGGGTATTACAGGAGCTACAATTCACGAGGTGATTTGGGTGGGGACACAGTCAAACCGTATCAATAACTATCACAAGGGCATCCACTTAAATGTTAGTTCCAGAAAAATTTAGGCAATAACTATATTCTCTTTCATAGGGCAGAAGATGACATATTTAGATCAGAATAATCCACAAACCTAATTTTTAAAAGTCAGGTCATGGACTTGTGGAAAGATACACTGAACTTACATTTAAAAACATGTGAATTCCAATGTTTACAGAAATAATATCAGCCAACCATTTAAGTAATGGGTTACCACTATATTTACAATCTTCTAAACCTTTATGCAGTAGTTTGAATTTCTACTCATATTTTGCATCTGATATAATTTGGATATTCATCCCTGCCCAAATCTTATGTTGAAATGTAATCCCCAGTGCTGAGGTAGGGCATGGTGGGAGACGTTTGGATCATGGAGTTGGATCCCTCAAGGTTTGGTGCTAAATCATGAGATTTGGTCATCTAAAAGTGTGAGGTACCTCCCCTGACCCACTCTCCCACTGCTTGCTCCTGCTTTTGCTATGTGATGTGTCTGCTTCTCCTTTGCCTTCTGCCATAATTGCAGGCTTCCTAAGGCCTCCCAAGAAGCTGAGCAGATGCCAGCACCACTCTTCCTGAAAAGCCAACATAGGAGTAAGCCAATTATACCTCTTTTCTTCATAAATTACCAAGTCTCAGATATTTCCTTACAGCAATGCAAGAACAGCCTAATACAGAAAGTTGATACCGGGGTGGAGCATTGCTATAAAAATACCTGAAAATGTGGAAGTGACGTTGGCACTGTGTAATGGGCAGAGGTTGGAAGAATTTGGAGGGCTCAGAAGACAGGAAGATCAAGAAAAATTTGGATCTTTTAAGAGACCGACTAAATGGTTGTGACCAAAATGCTGATAGTGATATGGACAGTGAAGTCTAGACTGCTGAGGTCTCAGGTAGAAGTGAGGAACTTATTGGGAACTGTAGCAAAGGTCATGTGTATTATGCCTTAGCAAAGAACTTGGCTGCTTTCTGTTCATGTGTCAGGGGTCTGTGAAAGCTTGAGCTTGAGATTGATTACTACGGTATCTAGCAGAAGAAACTTCTAAGCAACAAAGCATTCAAGAAGTCACCTGTCTGCTTCTAACAGCTTATCCTCAGATGAGGGAGCAAAGGAATTACTTAAAGTTGCTGCTTATATTTATAAGGTAGGCAGAGCATAAAAATTTGGAAAATTTGCAGCCTGGCCATGTGGCAGAAAAAGAAAAAAGCTTTTTTGGGAGAGGAATTCAAGCATGCTGTGGAGCAACCATTTGCTAGAGAAATTTGCATAACTAAAAGGAAGCCAAGTGCTAATAGCCAAGACTATGGGAAAAAGTCTTGAAGGAATTTCCGAGAACTTCACAACAGGTCTTCCCATCACAGGCCCAGAGGCCTAGGAGTATAGAATGGTTTTGTAGGCCAGCCCAGAGCCTACTGCCCTGTGCAGCCTTGAGACACTGCTCTCCACATCCTGGCCACTCCAGCTCCAGCTGTGACTCAAAGGGGCCTGCCTAGGTATAGCTCAGGCCACAGCTCCAGAAGGTGCAAGGCATAAGCCTTAGTGTCTTCTACATGGTGTTAAGCCTATAGATGTGCAGAATGCAAAAGTGAAGAATGCTTGGCAGACTCTGCCAAGATTTTGGAGGATGCGTGAGAAAGCCTGGTGCCCTAGCAGAAGCCTGCTGCAGGGGCAGAGCCCTCACAGAGAACACCTACTAGGGCAGTACCAATGGGAAATGTGGGGTTGAGCCCTCAGACAGTGTCCCCTATTGCCTAGTGGAGCTGTGAAAAATGGGCCACCATCCTCTAGACCCCAGAATGGTAGATCTACTGGCAGCTTGCACCCTGCATCTGGAAAAGCCATAGGAATTCAACTTCAACTCATGGGATCAGCCCTGGGGACTGAACCCTGCAAAGCCACAATGGTGAAGGTGCCCAAGGCCTCGGGAGCCCAGCCTTTGCAGCAGTGTTCCCTGGATGTGGAACATGCAGTCAAAGGAGATAATTTTGAAGCTTTAATATTTAATTACAGCCCTGCTGGGTTTCAAACTTGCATGGGGCCTGTACCCCCTTTCTTCCTTTCTTTTGGCTGATTTCTCCCTTTTGGAATGGGAATATTTGTTTACCCAATGCCTATACCCCCAGTGTATCTTGGAAGTAACTAACTTGATTTTTATTTTACAGGCTCAAAAGTGGAAGGGATTTTCCTTGTCTCAGATGAGACCTTGAACTTTTGAGTTAAGCTGGAATGAGTTAAGACTTTGAGGGACCATTGGGAAGGCAAGATTGTATTTTGCAACGTGAGAAGGACATGAGATTTGGAAGGGGCCAGAGGTGGAATGATGTAGTTTGGATATTTGTCCCCATGCAAATCTCATGTTGAATTGTAATCCCAGTGCTGGATGTGAGGCCTGGTGGGTGTGTTTGGGTCATGGGGCAGATCCTTCATGGTTTGGTCCTGTCTTAATGATAGTGAGTTCATACAAGACACAGTCATTTAAAACTGTGTGGCACCTCACCCTGCACTCTCTCGCGCGCGCGCTTGCTCTTGCTTTTGCCATGTGACGTGACTGCTCCCCCTTTGCCTTCTTCCATGATTGTAAGATTCCCAAGGCCTCCCCAGCAGCTGGGCAGATGCCAGCACCATGCTTCCTGTAAAGCTTGTAGAACCATAAGCCAAGTAAATCTCTTTTCTTTGTAAATTACTCAGTCTTAAGTATTTATTTATAGCAATGCAAGAATGGCCTAATCATCATCACATGGAAAATACATCAACAGATGTATTTTAATAGAAAAATGTTTTACTCAAGATACAAACATCTTAAGAACTATTTTTAAAAAATTATTGAAATTTTCAAACATATTTTCATGTATTTGGCACACTGAGAAATCCTCTTTGTACATTATAACATGCAAGACATAAAGCCAAAATCAAAAGTTAGAAAAGTAGAAATCACAATTGCAGATATTTCATATGAGGGATTTGAGCTAACATACTAGTCAATTGTATCATACTACCATTAAATCAAGCAATGATACAAAAATCATAGAAACCTGCAGAAAGTTTACTTATTAATCACATTTAATAATTAGAAAATAATTTTCATAATTTAAATAATTTTATTAGTCTTTTTGGAAGAACAAAGAAGAAAATGTGCCAGTGGAACTTATAAGGGATTTCTACATATGCCAATGTTGCCAATGTGACCTACCCTCTGCCTCAGAAGTGAGTTCCCTCACTCTGGCTTCATACCTCTGGGGGCCTCAGGAAAGACCAATTACTTGTCTCACCTTGCTCAGCCACATCACTGACTTTCCTTTAAGCATCATGGAGAACAATGAAGTAAGCTCTCTCATCTGAACTCTAATTCACCAATTTGCCATATTGACCTATTAATTCATTCTATAAAATACATGCCCACTGGACATTGAACATATGGGACTTCACATAGGCTCACATTTCCCATTTGTTGAATTGTATGTATAACAGGTTACATGTGATTGTTCCCAAACCTGTTTATGCCTGTCATTGTAATTATATAATTCAATCAAATGTTACATAAAGCAACAAAACATAAAATACTAAAAGAGAGTTGTTGCATTAAAAACAAAACTTCATGCTTTGTCAAAATCCAATAAAGATTGAGTTATTTTAAAAGTTGTGTGGGTAACACAACCATAAAAAATTAGGGATAAGAGAGAAGTAAAAGTCTAGAAAGATTCTGCCCTTGGGCTTCTTCATATGTGTCTTTCAGTTCTGGTTTACTTGAAAGCCTGGAATTCACAGATGACAATATGGGTGTGGTTTATGTTAAAAAAAATCTGGAAACTCAAACAGTGGATATGATGAATTATTGTACAACTAGAAATAAAATGTTTAAGGTATGTATGCATCATTTCCCCATGACTGTCTTTTTCAGTTTACTAAAAAAGTGCTGATTCTAATCTTGTCAGACAACACTTTTCACCCCGCCTCATCATGTCTCAATTATCTGCTTATTTCAGCAACAAGAAGGAGTCTAAGATTTTCAGATCACCTATTTATACCTGGCCATTTACTTCCACACTAACCTGGTAACATTCACTAATTTGACTCAATCTTCCTCTCATCTCAGCCCTCCCATACTCTTTTTCTGTGCCCTGTGAACTAAGTCTAGACATGAGGCATAACCTTCTTACACCTTGGATCCAGAGGCTAGGCTGTTTTCTCTCATATTTTAGATACCTCTGGGCCTGAGGAGTGGGAGATGATGAAAAGAGGGGCAAGAAATGACTGTACTATCCTCTAATTCTTACTTAGTTGTCTGTCTACTTTTTGGTCACTGTTCATTCAATAAAGATTTCAGTACTGGCCTCACAAGTTTCTTCTCCATTCTTACCCCTGTATCATGATTCTCGGTGAGAGTGGCATCAATGTGGACCACCCACACAACATCTGAGTCTCTTTTAACTGCTCTACCACCAAAATCCTTTAAGTATCTTCCTCTCTGGCCAGCACAGCCTACTCTCAAGGCTCACTTACTTGAATTCCCCACTGACACAATATGTCACTCTCATGTAGACTGTATTCCAGACACTGCTACTTTTTTATTATCCATCATCACTCATTCCTGCCCCTTACCCACAATAGTACTTACTATGTAAGTACTTTATATTTCCCAAACCAGAGGGTCTCAGATATTGGTGTACTACAGGATCTCCTGGAAGACTTGTTCAAAAACACAAGACTATTAGGCCCTGTCCCCAGAATTTCTGATTCAGTAGGTCTAGGACCAAGAATTTGCCTTTCCAACAAATTTTCAGGTGATGCTGATCCTGCTTTGAAAATTACTTCCCCAAACCATTGCTACCATCACGTTCTTTTCATCATTCTCAAATTCCCTAGCCTGTTAACCCTTTGTTATACTTATGTCATAAATTCCAACTCTGCCTATATCCAGTTATTCTTCTACTCTGCATTTACATCTAGCAGCTGAAAGGGTCTTGAGAAAAACACAAATTATCCTCACTTGAAATTTCCGAAGATGCACACTTTCCAACTCTCCAAAGGATGCTTTCATAGCATCTCCCTTCTTTCCACTATCCCAGTCTATGCAGCCTCAGGTGAAGTTTTGCCTATAATTCACCAAGAAAGTGTGAGCAATCAGATGGATGCTCCCCTGCCTCATCACCACCAAATCTACCCACATACCCAATCAATCTACATTGATTCACAAATCTCAATCAGCACTCAAACACCTGTCTTCTAAATTCCTTCTACATTTGCTGCTAGAATTATTACTCTTTCCTTCTACTTTTCCCCAGAAATTTATCTGTATTTCTCTTAGTAACACACACCACTTTGTTTCTGGTATTAGAATTACTTAGATACACATCATATTTCTATTTCTATCATATTTCTATAAACTCCCAAAAGAATAGTCTATGTGTGTTTCACTCTTGCAACTACCAAAGCAGGCTTATGAATACTTTTTAGGCACTTAGTGTTTATTTACATGAATGAATGGGTTCATATGGCTTTCCACCTCTTTTCTCCCTTATTTATTTTTACTCAGATATAATTCACATACCATAAAACTTTACCCTTTTAAAATATATAATTCAGTGTTAAGTATATATGATTAAATTTTAATCTCTTTAATAATTATAATAAGTAACGCTCATAAGAAAGCATTCGAACAATCCAAAGGATTAAAGAAACATTTTTAAAAAAAGTCCCTGGAGTAGGATGTAAAGGAAAGGTAGAGTGTGTCTCAGTTTTTCTGAATATGCCCCACCACCATCACTCTCCTGATTCAGCTGCACTCCTTTCTACCTCACTGCCAGTTTGTGTTGCCAGCTGCCCTCCTGGCTGGAGAAGAGTACATCAGAAAATGACTACATATGACTTGGGAGCTTTTGATCCAAACAATGATACAAACTAGTCTTTTCTTCCATCATTGATTGTCTCCAAAGTTCCAAGTTGTGTCCATCTAACACTTCATTAAACCAAACAGGAGGGAAAAAGGTGACAGTTTATTTAAAATTTTTCTCAGGAGGCTTAAGAGCCTGAGTGTGAAAAAAGGGCAGGTCATGGCATTTACTTCCTGAAAAACACTGCTCTTGGCACTGACTCTCAAAAGGGTATTAAGACAGTGTTTTTATTTTAAGCTGTGATGGCCTCAAAGGTTCACTTGTAAGTAAAACTTTGCAAGAACTTTCATTCTATATAAAAGCAACATTTTAGAGCTTGGTCACAAAAATGTCATTATGCAAATATATGTAGTTTTATGCACATTATTTATAACTGAATCTCTATGGAATCACAAACTGGGAAAAGAGGTCAGGAACATGCAGGATTAAGTGAAAACAGCAAAATACGGAAGTATATTCACATAGAATCTCATCTATTAAAAATAATCACAGAAAAATAAGGCAAATCCATCAAAACGTTCAGACAGACTATTTCCTGGTGGTGAGATTTTGATGCCTTTTCTTCTTTACACATTTCCAATTTCCTATAATAAGCATGTATTATTTAAAAGTTTTGTTTGAAGTGTTAACATTTTGTAGATTGGAAAATGTCATACATTGTATTCAGGCACCATAAGCCTCCAATTCTGTAAACTAAATCTATATTTTTAATGTATGTATGTATGTAGAGATGGGGTCTCACTATGTTGCTCAGGCTCGTCTCAAACTCCTGGCCTCAAGTCACCCTTCTGCCTCAACCTCCCAAATTTCTGAGATTACAGGCATGAGCCACTGGACCCAGCCAAACTAAATCTAACACTATTTTAAGTTAAACAGACATGAAATTATAATCACAAGGAATTTACACATATGTCTTCAGAAAATAAAAGACCCTTTAATTTTTTTCTTCACCAAACTTCATATTTTCTTAAATTAATCTATGTCCTTTACCTCTGGTTGCCTAAAACACTACAAATAAGTCACAGTAATAAATTACAAGCCTAACTATTCAATTAAACAAATATTTAGACATTTTCATAGAAAATAAGTACATCATGGCCAAATGTCTCAATAAGATGCAATTAAGATACACTTATTCAGGACGTACTATGTGCCAGATGTAGCAGGAGATACAAAGACAATATCTGGGGACTGTTCAGGGAGGGTGGGAGCCCACAACACTTAGGGTGACCGCCATACATATAACAAGGACACACTGGTGGGCTGAGTTCTATGACAGCAGTAAAGGTAAAGAGCTGCTGGAACATGAAGGCAGCAATGAGCTCCACCTTACAGTCCAAATAGTTAATCAGTGATGCCAATTAGCCACAGTACTGTTTCTCATGTCCCAAGATTGAAAACAATACAAAGGGGCAAGGAATTCAAGATGCAAGTTATCACAGGGTTTAGCTAGAGAAAGCATTTAAAATCAGCCAAGGATCATACATGGGGAGAACTGGAAAGAACCACAAAGACTGTTAGTCATAATTAGGATGATAAACATCTATTCAGGTGCCTGACTAGAAAAACTGTAGTGGCAGAGACAGGTATTATAGCCAGAAACGAATTTCTTGATTTTGACTTTCTAGGAGATGACAGTGATATGAATTGTGACTACATTTAAGAGTTGCCTTTCAGGCAGGGGGCTGATGATGAAATGGAAAAGGAGCTCTGTCCACTGCAGCTCATGAGGCAAAAGAACTGAGTGGGGAAGAAGGATCACTGGAGGAACAGGAGCTAGGAAGGCCAACAAGACTGCCACTACCCAAAGATTGAGGAAAACACAGACTAACCTCACTTGAAATTCCCTACTCTCTCAAATGAATGCTTTCATCTCCCGATGAAAAGAGTGGGCTTGTGGAAAAACAGAGAGTAGGTGAAACAGAAAGCAACACTGCAAACAAGGTGCTAAAGTAATGGGCTTTATTCGGTCATCTAACATGTAAGAAGTATAGAGAGAATCTCTGTACCAAATATTACATATTTGGTATATTTTTTCCTTGATCCCCACTTCTACAATGTGGATGAAGCACTTCTATGGCATGGCTTACCTGTTCTAGACATCAAAACCAATAACTATGAGTTCCAATTATTCTCTGAAAAGATAAATATTAATGAATATTATATTACCACCGAAGCACCCAGAGAAAAATTCTCTCTGGCCTTAGTACATAGGAATTCTTGTACTCCTCTGAGGAATTAATTCACTTCTACCTCGTGAATCATGGAATAAAACATGTCTTCCCTTTTGTACTAGCTGCTAAAACATTTAGAGCAACATGGTTCTCAAACTTTAGTTTGAATTAGAATCATCTGAAGATCGTTCCCCAATGCAAAATTCCCAGTTGTCTTTCCTCTTTGTCCAGCTCCAGCCTCCTCCTACCCAGGATTCTGATTAATTTCAAGAGATTCGAATGTATTTGGTTCAACACCACTTTAAAAAAGTCAGGTTTTGTGACCCAGTTTGTACAGATATTACTCCAGAGCAAATGTTTTGTATAGAAACCATCTTCTACTTTCAGCTATTTCCTAAATCACTAATTTTAAGGTTTCTTTTACCTTACTGCTTCTTCATGTGTTTAAGCCCTCTTACACTTCTGAAATAAAGAGGTCAAGGTTAAAGTGAACAGACCTTTCAATTGACAGAGATAAATTTTATTGTTCCTTTTCCAAATATCAGGAAAGAAAGATGATCAATTTTTTAACAGCAGAGGAACTAGTTGAACTGTAACAGCCCTGGGCAAAGAGAGGTCTGACACACAAATGTATTATTAAATAGTAAATTAGGCTGCTGGCTTGATGCCGGCATGTTGACAGCGCTGTGCCCTTTGATGTTCAAAGGGAAAGGCCTAAAATTACACTTGGTTAATTTCAATGCATACATGCAGCACTAAAACATGCTTGCTCAATTATTAGCAGACCGGTAGGACCTTTCACAGCTGACAGCAAAAAAAATCTAACTATGTGTATATATGAAGTGTGATCTGAAGAAGAAATGCAATTATCTATCAGTCAGCATACATTTATTTAGGGGGTACTACATGACATTCATTTTAATTCTCAGATCCCACAGAGAAGTATTGAACCATCTGGCTAATTCTGAAAAATAGAATTAGGGAGATATTTCTGAGTTAAATGTTTTGGTGTGTTTGAATTGACTATATTGTCTTAACTCTCTACTTTCCTTTAAGTGTGTAGAATTGGTTTTAGAAATGCCCTTTTCATTTCCTGTTCTTTATTATGAAAATTTAAAGCTACTTCATAAGAAAATACAGAATAGAGAAACAAAAAGAATAACGGCTAATGGTCATTGAGTATTTTCTGTGAATCTAAGAGACTCACTTACAGAGTTGGAACTGAGGGCAGAAATAATTTCCTGATAAAAGACGAAAAGAAGTAATATTTTTGAGCACTTACTAAATGCCAAGTAGTGTCCAGATGTGTTTTGCGTATGTTAAATCATTCAATCATCAAAAATACCTTATGAAAATGCAAACTTGATTGATAAGAGGCAATACTAAACATTTTAGGGTATAATTAACTCAAAAGAATAGCTCTACAGTCCATTCTCATACAGATTTAGGGTAAAAAAAGAGACTGTTATGGAAATTCTTACGCAGTTTATGCACTCTACACACAGAGCAAAACGTAAACCCTTATTCATATTTAACACTTTGAATTTTTTTGCAAAAAAGTACTTTCATTTTTGACAGTTAAAGTCTTTTGTCTAGTTTAGCACTTTTGCTGCGAAATAAGTTGTCACTAGTAGTGAAATTCATAAAATACAAAAATCATACAAATATTCAGTTAGACACCTCCAGAGATGGGCAGATGGATGGGCAGCCAGTCTGTTACAAGTTATTCCCCAAAAGTATCCTGCCCCTTAAGGTGGATAAGGAGCACAACCAGTCCTAGAGGCTCAAAGCCAATAAACTCTCTTCTCCGCTGAGGGCTCTAGAATCAATGAAAATACACCTAGAGCAGGCTTACAGTGGAATGTAAAAAAGGGACTTTTCACAATAGGGATAGAAAAAAGGGAGAAAAAAGGGAAGTAGAGGCCCTCACTCCTTGTGTGTATCATGGTGATGGTGGGGCAAGAAATTATTAGATTTTAAACAGGAGTTTTTTTAAGCACCAGAGGGTAGACGTCCTTCTTCTTACAGCTTCTTCTATTCCAGTGACCATCGCTTAGGTTAGTTATTCTAATTCCATGAGGAAATAGCCTATCATTCTGTTGTGAAGACCATTTTATATTTTGTCCAAATCCTTTTAAAAAATTCCAGATTTTCTTTCTCCTTGGCAAGGAAGGAATAGAAGTGACAGTATCACTGCTGTAGTATATGTTTATTCTTGTCACTGAATGAGGTCTGTCTCATGGTTCTCCTTCTTACTGATTCAATAAGGCAGGAGTGGGAGAGAGGTGGTTTGAACAGACCAGTGATCAATAATCCTTTTCCTTCTAATTTCAGGAACCTCCAGAGTCAGTTTGCTCCTGCTTCGTATCCCACATCACCACCCCACTCTCAGCCTTGTGTTGATGGAATGCTTGGAAACCCTATTAGCCTGATCTGGCAGATATCAACTGACAGATTGATTGCACTGACTTAGCAATAAGCCATGGAGGATCCACGTGCTTCTGGAGAAGTAGCAGTGCCATCTGGGCAGGCTGCTTCAAATGCCCACATTCTGCTGCCTGCCCAGTTCATGGGAGAAAATGCTTATGGATATAACCATTCTAAGTTTTTATTTTTATTTATTTATTTATTTTGAGACGGAGTCTCGCTCTGTTGCCCAGGCTGGAGTGCAGTGGTGTGACCTCAGCTCACTGCAACCTCCACTTCCCAGGTTCAAGCAATTCTCCTGTCTCAGCTTCCCGAGCAGCTGGGACTACAGGTGCATGCCACCACACCCAGCTAATTTTTGTATTTTTAGCAGAGACAAGGTTTCACCATATTGGTCAGGCTGAACTCGAACTCCTGACCTCAGATAATCCACCCTCCTCGGCCTCCCAAAGTGTTGGGATTACAGACTTGAGCCACTGTGCCCAGCCCATTCTAAGTTTTTACTTAACATGCAACTTAGCAGGGTACCTGCAATTAGTGGCAGGACAAAAACCTACCCTACTTTTGAATGTTTATTCTTTACCTGACAGGACAGAATTGCAAGAGAGCACAGTACTAATTTCACTTTTTGTGAACACTGTTTGCTAATAATGTGATGTTTACAATGGCATATCAAAGAAGTTTGTCAACTCAGACAATCTTTTGAATATAGTGTTTTCCTCTATTTGAAATTCTCACAAGTAACCAAAATTTTATAATATTATATTAATAACTGATGCAACTTAACTCTATATTGTGACTCATACTACTATGATTTGACCCACATAGCTATGATCTGTTTATATTTCAATAAAAATAACTAAAATTATTCCAGATTTCAAATAAATATACAATAGTAAACCATTTTTCTTGTGAATAGTTCAAAGTGTTTACTTTATAAAAATACAAGTCGGGATTCAATAATTAAAATAAAAACTCTCTCCAAATTGAGCAATATAACTTAAATGTTGACTGTGATGTGGTTTTAGATATATTTAAAAACATAAACTAGATAAAGGAATTGCTCTTATTTTTGCTAAAAGCAAACCAAATGTTGGCTCATATCATATCATTTCATTTTAAAGTTTATTAGGCTTATTAGATCTTTCTGCAGATCATATATGTCTGACAATTTACTTATTTTCTATTTATATATCACCATCAGTTAAAACCCCAAATTTGTTATCAATATAATATTTGTTGATAGTTTTTAAAATGTATTTTTAATTATTACTTTATTCTTTCAGGATTTATATATCTATGTATTTAAAGTATTGGCAGATTCTTGCAATGAGAAACTTTAAGATACATTAGTATAAATATAGCCTTATACTCTAACAAATTACCCTATATTTTACAACTGCTGTAAACTATATGAATATTTGCAAGGTAGTCATATACTATTATACAGAGAAAGTGAGTAGAGGCCGACTTTATGCTTCAGTGGTAAAAAACCTGTTTTTTTTTGTTTTTTTTTTGTTTTTTGAGACCAAGTCTCACTCTGTCACTAGGCTAGAGTGCAGTAGCACCATCTTGGAACACCGCAACCTCTGCCTCCTGGGTTCAAACCATTCTCCTGCCTCAGCCTCCTGAGTAGCTGAGACTACAGGTGCCCACCACCACGCCCAGCTAATTTTTGTATTTTTAGGAGAGACGGGGTTTCACCATGTTAGCCAGGATGGTCTCGATCTCTTGACCTCGTGATCTGCCTGCCTCGGCCTCCCAAAGTGTTGGGATTACAGGCGTAAGCCACCATGCCTGGCCATAAACAACCTTTTAAAGGCCAAATCTCATTTGTTGTTTTTATTATCCAATATTTACAAAACTATGATCATTTTTACTGAAAATAAATATAATTCTTTGTATCTTCATCAGCTTCTACTTTCAACTAATCTCTGGCCAATAATATTTTATACTTCTACATAGTAATCTTAAGTCTATACTTGCCAGAAGTAGCAAGAAAATTACTACATTGGGTAGAAACCCGATAATCTGTAAAATAACCCAGTCACCAATTTTAAGCAATACCAGTCTATATTACTCTTTAAGTCCTAAATCAAGCAATTACTAGGTATATATTAATATAAAATATTGAGTTATATGTAATGAAGAAATAAAAAGAATATTATTCTCCTTACAGAGAAAACCTGGACATTTGTTTACCTTAAAGAAATAGAGATATGACTAAAGATTTATGTAAAAGGAAGTTCATTAGAGCATCATTATTATTAAATAGTATTATTTATAAAACTGAAAAAAAATACATTGTGGCAGCAGAATATCTATCCTGCAAAGCTATCAGTGTCCTACTTCCCTAAATATGTGATATGTTACTTTACCTGGCAAAGGGAAAGTAAGGTTGCAGATAGAATTAAATGTTGCTCATCAATTGACCTTGAGACAGGGAGATTATTCTGGATTGTTCAGGTGGGCCTAATATAAGCATGAGAGTCTTAATAGTCGAAGACGGAGGCAGAAGTAAATCTATCTGACCTCTGTCAGATTTCTGACATACTAGACTGTAAGATAATTTGTGGGATTTTTTTCATTTTTAAGGTTTTCTTTTATTTTTAATTAACACATAATAACTGTGTATATATGTATTGAAACATCACATTGTACTCCATAAATATGTACAGTTATTATGGATCAATTAAATTTGAGATAATTTGCAGCAGCTGTAGAAAACCAATATATATACTGAGACCCTACATTATGGGACTGATTAAACAAATATGGCTGACCCATACAATAAATTCTATACAGTTATGAAAAACATGTTTTAAAATAATATGTAATAACATGAGAAAATAGAACTACTCTGATATTAAGTAAAAACCTTACAAAGTGGTACATATTACATAATTTTAATTCTGTTAAGTCAAAGTATACATACATGATGCAAAGTGAAATGTCATCTCTGGGATAAGATTATGAATAATTTTATTTCTTCATACACTTTCGTATTTAAACAATGGATCTTATATATAGTTTAAAAACAGCAAGTGGCAATAGAAAAATTCTGGACACCTAAATCAGTAAGAATCTCTCAAAGTTTCAAATATACTTCTTTTTTAAGATTTAATTTTGAGGATGCATCTAGGAGGCTTGTCCTCTGGGAAACCTTCACCAGCTCTGCCCCAGTCTCTCCATCATTATTTCCAACCTTCTGCTGAGCTCTGCCTCTGCCCTGTGACTACCACTCTATAGCATCTCTGCACTGTGTGATAACTGCTTCTTCACTTGCCTGACTCCTCCACTGAACTCTCAGCAACTTGAGGAGGGACACCCACTGTTTCACTCCTCATTGCCTATTCCTATCCTTTCACAGAGGAGATAACATTATCTTACATTCTTGTCTCCTCAGTAAATATCATGAATACTTTAAGCCAAAAAAGATTGGAGGGTTGTGATTTATCTTAAGAAAGCATACGAAAATCTGTAATATATTTTCTCAACTCTATTGTTTCTTCAGTAAATAAATTCTAGGAGTCCTGAAATGCATTGCTTCCTGAGTTCGATAGTGAAGATTAAGGCAGGAACTTGGAAATAATGAGTATCATTTTCTGCAGGCCTATTACTTCTGACAATCCTTAAGGTATGTATTGCTATGGCAATTTTACATATTAGAAACCTGGTGGCTGAGAGAGGTTAGGAATATGCCTTAGGTTAGTGACAGGAATAGGCTCAGATCAGGGCTCAGTCCCCTAAATCACATTGCTGCTAAAATCTAAACAGGCTCAACATTTATCTACAGTCTTTTCCAGGCATTCAGCTGAGAATGTCTCTTATCTTTACTGTGAAATTACAATTTTTTAAAGTGGTTTGATCATTATTATTAGTTGTCTATGGTTTTTCTAAAAAAAATTATTGATACCATAGGAGGAGAATAATCCTATTTTGGGAAATATGGTTATCTGAATTATTTTTTTTAGTAGGTTTAATCAAGTCCATTAATTCATACATTAATTCTACTCTCTTATAAAGAAGAGAAGATCTATTAGGTAATTTCTGGCCTTAAAAGTTTGCAAATTACCAAAAAGCATTAATTCTACTGCAGGTTACATTCCCACTCCTGCTCCACATAGTATGCTACTTACATTGTAAGTAATAACAAGAGCTTGAGCAGAGAAGCAGCCATAGCTATATTTCTGTAATTAATAAGGCTGCCCCTTACCCTTGTCTATCTCATTAATCTGCCTGTCTTGCAGCAGGCTGGCAAGCCACCTTTCCTCACCCTTTCAGCTTGTTTGGGTCACAGGAACAGCTGAGCTGACTTGTGTGTGTGTGTGTGTCTTTATTTCTCCCCAGGGAGATTCTTGGAACTGTCTGGCCCAGCCACAGGACCTGCTGTTGGCACGGTACTACAACAGACCTCACTGGATGAGTGATAGACTGCTTATGATTTTATCATTGTGACTTGATCTGTGCAACTACTGAGGCTTAACCAAACTTTAGTCAAAAGATTTTTTTTTAAACTATTGAAATCTTAATTTTTAATTTCACTGCTTTCTTGGGTTTGACCAATAGATTGGGTGCATTAAACAATAAACTTATTTCTTCAAACAGATTCTTATGAATCTGCCACATAACCACAGAAAATAGCAATTAAGAAATATAAATAGTAGCCTGGACAATTAATACAGTGCTAGTCAATTTTCTTTAAAAATAAACAATATCAAATTTGTTCCAAAGTAGTGACAGAAAAGCCCTCTGCAACAGAGGTAAAAAAATTTCTCCTAGAATGAGGATACTGACAGAAGATGAAAAGTAAATAAGGAAAAACAACCAAAGTCATATTATATTTTCCATCTTTTTCTCAATAATGCAAAATTGTAGAGCTTTAACACTGTCATGTTAGCAAAGAAAAAAAGAAAGTAAATCCTGATGTTTATATTAATTTATTAAACCATATAATCAGAAATAAAATTTAAAAAATTTTTTGATGTTACAATTTGTTTTAAGCTACTGTAAATTCAATTAAGATATTTTCACATTATTAAGAAGGAAATCATGATAATTTAGTATTTGCATATTTTGTATTGAGAAAACTAATCTACAAGTATTAAATGAAAAAAACCAATGAGAGTTATCAAAAATAAGAAAGCAAGAACATATTCAGTCATTTAAATTAGATTGGCCAATTTTCTAGCAAAATGCTTAGCAACATTCTAAATGAACACTTGAGATTTTTCAATAATTTTATCTATGTCTATTTTATAGAAAACAAAACATTCCTTTACAGTTTTATAGCTCTTTTCTTTTCTTTTGAGATGGAGTCTCGCTCTGTCGCCCAGGCTGGAGCACAGTGGTATGATCTCGGGTGGCTGCAACCTCCACCTCCCAGGTTCAAGCAATTCTCCTGCTCTCAGCCTCCTGACTAGCTGGGACTACAGGTGCATGCCACCAAACCCAGCTAATTTTTGTATTCTTAGTAGAGACGAGGTTTCACCATGTTGGCCAGGCTGGTCTCAAACTCCTGACCTCGGGTGATCTGCCCGCCTTGGTCTCCCAAACTGTTGGAATTATAGGCATGGAGCCACCACGCCAGGCCTACCGCTCTTTTCTAATAAGAGTAAAACCCATGGTTAATTTAAAAGTAAGATAAAAGTTAAATTCTAACTAGAAAAACTGATCTTTTATGCAATAAAGATTATGTGCTTTTTCTGGAGTGTGTGTGTCCTGGTCTTAGTTTCTTCATTTTCAAGTTATTCATTAACTAAATTGAAAAGAAATACATATTCTGCAATTTACTTTAAGCCCACAAAATAATATCCTCAGATTCTGTTAATAAATGAAAATGTAAGCTTTCAATTTTTGAATTCACAATCCATATGAAATTGAAAAAATAAATCCATTATTTTTATTGAACAATAAATTAACTTTTACAACTAATTAACGTGTTAGTAGGAAGTATCACAGATGCTGAAAAAATGGCGAGATGTACAATATGTCAAAAAGCTAGATAATATACCTTTAAATGTGTAGTACATTTGATAGGCAGTTAGTACATTAATGTTCAATATATTTTAATAAATGTTTTTGCAAACATTTAGTAAACATGGCCATACCAGCATTTTCCTATAGTACCACGTCACTAGGGCTTTGCACACATAGTAACAGCTCAATGAACTAAATTGAAAATGGACTCTGAAAATTTTCAAGTGTCTTCAAGTTGTCCTTAGTAAGTAACATGACTATCTTAGCTTTTGAATTAAAGTTTTATTTGGCTTTATGTTGCTTAATTCTAATTCACTGAGCACTGGTTATCCACATACTGAATCTGATTAGTAGAACATTTGTGAATATGATGATTAAAAGTAGAATATCACAATATTTTTCTTGAACTTATTATTTCACCCATAATGAACATTCAGATAAGTGAACCCCTAATACCTTTAATAAAAGGACTTACTCAATATAAAGAGAATAACAAACAGGGATAAAATTAGCCTTCGAGTGTGAAATAATTTGTCCTCCTGCTGAATTGATTTAGCTTGCATACTGAAGTGGTTAAACCCAGACTAAAATACAAGACAGACTAAAATTTCTAACACTGAAATGATTACAAGGGAAAATAAAATTAAACTGATCTATTTGGGCTAATGTATATCTTTTTCAGGTCAGGGCCAACAGCTAAAGCAGATATGATCAATCATTAAGTTCAAAGTCAATCCAAAGGGCTAGGTTCATTGGTAAATAATGGCTTTGGCTGGCAGCACAAGAATATAACAGATGTAAAGACTAGGGAATAAAGCAGGGAGATGCAAGAAAGATAAAGAGAGGGAGAGAAAGCAAAAAGTCAAAGAAAAAAGGGAGAAAAGAAAAAAAGAAATGGAGATGAAACCATCGGGTGCTTACAAGAATTGTCTTTAACTAATGCTACAAGGAAAACTGGCTAGGAGAACCCTCATCTGTGCTTAAGAAGCATCATGGACCATGACCAAATCATCCTGCAAGGGAAGAGATGGAATCATAACCAACAGCAGTGGAACTATTTCTTTTTGAGATGGGGTCTCATTATGTTGTCCAGGCTGGTCTTGAACTCCTTGGTCCCAGCGATTGTCCCACCTCAGCCTCCCAAGTACCTGGGACTACAGGTGCATATCACTGTGCCCAGTCAGAACTCTAAGTAACAAGTAGTGGGTCTGTTACTCCTAAATGTACCTCAGGATGTAACTAAACTGAATAAGTCATTTAAAAAAAGGCCGAGGCAGCCTTTTTGAGATCATCCTGGCTAACACGGTGAAACCCCGTCTCTACTAAAAATACAAAAAATTAGCCGGGCGTGGTGGCGGGCACCTGTAGTCCCAACTACTTGGGAGGCTGAGGCAGGAGAATGGCCTGAACCTGGGAGGCGGAGCTTGCAGTGAACCGAGATCGTGCCACTGCACTCCAGCCTGGGCGACAGAGCGAGACTCCATCTCAAAAAAAAAAAAAAATATATATATATATATATATATACACACATATATACACACACACACATACACACATGTGTATATATACACGTATATATACATATATGTATACATATGTATATGTGTGTATACACACATACATATATGCGTATATGTGTGTATACACACATACATATATGCGTATATGTGTGTATACACACATACATATATGCGTATATTGTGTATACACATACATATATGTGTATATGTGTGTATACACATACATATATGTATATATGTGTATATGTATATATGTATACGTATATATGTATACATATATACGTATATATGTGTATATATACATGTGCCTGTGTGTGTATATATATATATAGAGAGAGAGAGAGAGTGAGTCGAGATTGCGCCACTGCACTCCAGCCTGGGCGACAGAGAGAGACTCCGTCTCAAAAAATATATATATATATACACGCATACATACACACACGTGTATATATATGTGTATATATACACGTATACATATACACATATGCATATATGTGTGTATACATATACATATATGTGTATGTGTATATGTATACATATACATATATGTATATGTGTATTTGTATATGTGTATATGTATACGTATACGTATATGTATATACATATACATATATGTATATATACATGTATATAGGTATATATGTATATACACATATATGCATATGTGTATATGTATAGACGTATATATACACGTATACATATATGTATACGTATATATGTGTATATATATGTATGTATATACGTATATATGTATACATATATGTGTATATGTGTGTATATATGTATATTATACATAACTTCTGGAAGAAAACAACACTGCTCAGTGAAGTTTAAATATTAATATCCCTCAAGTTATCTGCAATTTAAGACTTCAAGTATTTTATAGTATACCCTAATAAAACATCTTGCAGTTTCTATTTATTATATTTTTCACATAATGAAAAGGTTAAAAAAGTGGCATATATTTTAGTGAGAAACTAATCATTCTGTCAATAGTGTGACAAAAATATGTACAATTTTTATAGTTAGAATCAAGTTACATGCATGGTGAAAACACATGTCCTTTTCCCATTTAGTGGAATTTGAACTTCCCAGAGAATGAAGTAGAAATGTAATAATATGGCTTCACTTCTCTAACTTTTAACCAGGGAGGTGAGGGGTTTAGTAAAAGAAAAAACACTGAGGAAGAGACCAACAAGTTCTAACCCTTAGTTCAATGCTTATTTTCCTGAGAACAAAGTAGTTGATGGTTATTTCTAGTTGATAGTTATTTCTTTATCATTGTTCCTGTGAATTAAGAAACTTCTAGAATAAGAGATTTATTCTGCCTTCTGGTTAATCTTTCTAGGACTCAATCTTTCCATCCATGAAAAAAGAGGATTGTGAGTTGAAACCTACATGACCAGCACATGTTAAAATACATTAGGTCAAGCAGTTTAAAAGAACATGGTTATGCTGTTGCAAGCCTGCACAGACTATCTGAAAGATAAGCTCAAGCCGAGCTCCCAATTTTGAAATCTCACTACCCCTTCTTTAACAGACAGCTGTTATAACAATTCCCAACTGCCTACCCCAAGCATGCAGAAAAAAGATGCAGTTATTCCACTGCTATAAGTAGGATGCAGACGTTTTAATGTTTCTACAGGGAATTGTTATTGGACTACAACTTTTAATTCAAAGGTTAGGCAGCACTGTCTAATCGATCCTTGTGTGGGGATGGAAATGTTTTTTATCTGCTCTGTCCAATGTCCAATATGGCAGGAACCAACCACATGCAGCTCTTGAACACTATAAATATGGCTAACATACTGAGAAGGTGAATTTTTTATTTTATTTAATTTCAGTGAATTTTCATTTAAATTTGCATTTAATTGGCCTAATGGAGTAATATCTTCATTGTAGAGAAACTTAGAAAACAAAAAATATTTTAAAAAGTCATTTTCCTCCATTTACCTGTAATCATTACTTATATTTGTTTGAAGACCTGTCTAATGAATATTTTCATTAATCACAAAATGTATATGTGCATATTTAAACTGAATACATAAAAATGCAATATATAAGACATTTTTATGTAGATCTATGAAATATAAGAATTTTGAATTATTCTACAATAATACATGTAAGTTTATTATATGCCTGGCACATACTAAACACTTAAGAGATGTTATCAGTTATTATTAATCATAACAATTATTTTTAATGACTGAATAGTAGACCATTATATTGAGGAGGCTTTAGTAAACAGTCCATCATTGTTGAGAATATAATTTTTGTTCTTATTTAAAGCCTTCTGGTGAACATACGTGTACAACTTTCCATTTGTAGAAGTATTCCCTTAGGATAAATTTCTAGAAGTAAATATGATCGGTTTAATGCCTCTTTTTAAGACTATAGATACCTATTATCAAATTACTGCACAGAAAAGAACCAATGAAAAGAAGAAACTCTTTCGAAAATGTAAGACAAGCCTTATACACCCACATGCTCAAATCATTAGGGTGAAGCATGGATGGTGATGAATATGATACAATGGGAATGTTTAGGTTCTAAAAATCTCATGCTAGAAAATCCTTGATTTACCTATAAAGTAAAATAACCAGCGTTTGTGTGTTCATTTGGAGAATGATGTACCATATTCTGCCAGTCAGTAGTTCTATAGTAGCCAGGATTTTCCCCCTCTATCACTGAAAAGATTACTATTACTTCAGCTAAACACCAGGCAATATAGCTGACTTGTCTTTAGGGCCATTTTTATTGTAACATCTGTTCTTTAAATTGAAGAATCACACTCAAGTCAGCCCAATACTCACACTACGAGAGACATACAAGGCACTGAGATCTCATGGGAAAACTGCAGATTGCAATTTCCCATTTGACTGCTCAATCTGGGGCATGTGTTCATGGAATGGAACCAGAGTCACCCACACTACTTACATCTCTCTCAATTATTCTCTCTCAGCATGAACAAATTAAATGTGCAAATGGGGTAACTTCACACATTTTGGATGTTTAAATAGGATATTTAGCATGTTCTTCACCCTTGTATATAAAATGGAAAATGGAAGAAAAAGGAAAGGAGAGAAGGAAAAGAAGAGTGAAAAGATATGTACATACACATGAAGAGAACTATTTTTAAACTTGAAATGTGTCTTCTCTCCCTATCAGTGTGCAGTGTTATTTCAATACTCAGTTCATACTTCTTGTAACAAATTAAACAGTGGCATATCTCTGATATACACCATGGAAGATCTCATGTTTTTAAGCTCTACCAGGTGTACTTAAAATAAAATCACAAATGAGAAGAAATAATCTTGTCCTCACAAAAGTGAAATCTAGAAAAAGATGTGTCTAAAGTAGTTTGAACATTTCAGTGGTAAAGACTAACATTTTCTTTTTGCACTGCCTTATAACTAAAATATCCCAAATGCGTCATCTTCATTTACGTTTAGACACTAAGATTAAAAAAAGATATAATGGGATTTAAATAATTTTACATTTACATAGTTTATATAGTTTTAGTTATCTACTATGAATGAGGTGAGTGGCATAGCAGTTTCATGTTCAAACTCAAAGAAACAAGCAACTAGGAAATAAATTTTCTTAAGAAGTCATTACCTAATTCCTTATTGAGTTGTATCTTATTCCCTGTTGAGTTGCACATAAATGGTTGACCATGTTCCAGGAAATGTTTGTTCATAAAAAGCTCATCTCCTTTCTTCAAAGTGATGGAAAGTTAAATTACTGTGCTCAGGAGATGAGTAATATGAGTATGAGACAGAATTAAAAGGCCATAGGAACACAGCAATAATCTGAGTCCAATTAGTGAGTCTAGATAGGAAAATAAGGCTAAAATCTAAATTGGTCTGATAGGCATAGGTCTAATTATACAGAAAATCTGAATAGCATTATGAACCTGAATATTGCATCTATCCTATGAATTTAGATACAGGACTTCACTGGAATACAAAAAGAGGACTTCAGAAATGGGCACTAATCTATGTATGGGGTACTTTAATCAAAATGCTGTATCTGACAGATTAGCTAATTCAGGAAGCATTTTTCCAAAAGGTGTACAAACATTGAAGACATATTCATAAAATTTATCAGGTAAAGTAGTGATTCTTACTTGATAGGGGTAATGGAAGTAGTAAATATCTGCTGTGATTCTGGCCCCCCAGTATCTCTTTACTCAACTTCTGAGAAATGCCATTCTAGGCCCTGGGTTTTTGGGAAGAGTGAGGGAAGCTCATGCCAAGATTCTGGGGTGCCTCCGTATGTGGTACAGAGGTAGGTACATGGCAAAAACCAAACTCATGAGTTCCAGTTTTCAACTCTGGCTTTTCCCTCTTGGAGGGAAAATGTGAGCCTAGAGCTTCTACAGGCATCTTATGATAACAAGGATATATATAAACAGCAAAGAAGCAGCAGGCCCCAGAAATGGAGACATCATTTGAGCTGTGCATCCAACTGAAGCAAGCTCTATTCCTAGATTGTTCAGTTATGAGAATCAAATAATTCCCATTTAGCTTAAGTTTTCTATCACTCAAAACTAATGGGTAGAAAAAGAAGGAAGATTGAGTGGCCTCTTATATTTACTGGGGACGTGATGAAGCAGCCTATCAAACTGGACTGATATCCCTTGGAGTCTCATATTTGGACTAAAGAACAACAGACAGGATACTGCTATTTATCAGATTTCCTGCAGCTACCTATCAGCTTGCAATCTAGCTTCTGTCTGTGTCAGAGGTGCCCAAGACCACCCTCAGTCTTACTGATTATACACAGGAAAAGAACACAGAGCAAAGGTCACAGGCTCAGGTGGTGAAGTTGAGGAAGCCAGGCACAAGCTTCCAAGGGTTTCTACCATTGGGTTACACAGGATGCACTTACTTTCTTTAGCAATAATTTGTGGCAAGAAATGTTGTTTACCAGGGAATTTCATTGAAAATTCAGTGCCCAGGGTTTTTATTGGGGGCTAGTCGTAGAAGCACCTTCTGCCCAGCCTGTAGCCAAATGGAAGGCAGATGTTCAGTAGAAACTACATTGTACAGTTTAGACACAGTGAACCACTCTTGCCATTTAGGAAAAGTTTTATATCAGTGTAGGAAACTGTTGATTATTCAGTTCTCAAACTCCAGGCAAAAGCAAACCTTGTGAGCAGGTCTTTCTAAGGACAGTAGTCCCAGACCTGCCATGTTAACTGTTTTCTGCATATTGCCTTTCTTATGGTATACTTCAAGACCTTAACTTAGGACGCTCTCTCTTTCATATGCCAACTGCCACTTGCCACCTTCCATGGAGAGAGCTCTTGTTTACTGGACTGGATATCCACACAGATGTTGCAGATGAGTTTAATGTCCTATCACGTGCCTTCTTCTCATAGAAGACAGAGCTCATTTCAGGTTCCAGCCTGTCCTTATATGCCCTGCTTTGCTGCAACCAAGTAAACTAGACTACAAGCCACAGAGGAACGAGACAATGTTCTATTTATTTTAATATCTGGACTTCTAAGTGCATGCTACTTCTTCAGTGAATATTTGTTGAATGAATACCTATATCCCAAGATGGAAATGTGCCCTGCCCCTGGATGAACAGGTCTTCTGCATTGCCTCGTCATTGTGTAGCTGCTTCCTTGAACATGGTACATGCACACACACATAAGGCATGCCACTTTTTGATACAGACGTGCAGGCAAACTATCCCAATCTCAACTGTAGAATGGCTGCTTCAGTTGCTAGAGCTAAAACTAGTTTACTGCTTTAGTGACAAGACACCAAATTAACTTGAAGAATGCACAAATATGCCCACAGAATGAGACTTCTGTTCATATGAACAATTTTAAAATCAGAATTTAAAAACCAGAGTAACATGCTGGTCCTACTGTGAACAATTAAGAAAAATACTTTGTTTTTATAATACTCTGAACACTGTACTAAAGAAAAGTGATGAGCATTTTGGTGGCTAGAAAATCTACCTAGAAAACACCCTGCATTCATCATCTCTGTCTTGCTGCTCTGGCTGCTCTCCACAGATCCCAGATGTAATCTGCTCATAAACAGCCTGTAATACTGCTCATCCAAGTTGCACAGTGCGCTGTGGGCCTGGCAACCTTCCTCTGTGGGAAGCATGGCTGCAGATGACTAGCTGAAAATAAAACTAAACTCCAGGCTGAATATATCATCATGATTTTAATTAAGTTTCTAGAAGAGTTTCTTCATTTTGTGGCATTTTTCCCTTTCTCATTTACAAATATGGTCTAAGAATACTATCTTTAAGTAAATAAGGCATTTTGAATCAAAGTACAGTAAATGTGTATGAGTAAATTTTCCTCATTATTAGTCTTGCAAATGCTGCTGATTTTAATATAGGATGCTATCCTTTAAGACATCTTATGCCTATAAACATTAATATTTTAAAACATGCTACAGAATCACATAGCTAGAGAAATCTCAGGAAGCAATCATGTATATCTTTTTAACCTAAAGAAAAAAGTCTGCCACAAATTGAAACAGGCCTTTAAAAGGTTACTAGGCCTTTATTAAAATGCCCAGAAAAAAAAAAACTATACTTCTATGGATAACTTATTCTACTGTCTGTCACAGATGAGATGTCCTTTGAAAATTTTAACGCCTCTTTAGCTGTGACTAAAAATTTCTGTCAGGTTACACTATATTTGGTATAAAAAGCATATTCCTAATTTTGTTTCTCAATTGAAATATAACAGCTGATTAAGAGGACTCTCATAATCTGTAAAGCAACATAAATGCTAAAAACATGACAACTTTATCACTATAGACAAACTTGTTTGTAATAAAATTCACCTATGTTGGATAAACTCTAATTCTTGCAGATACAGAACTTTGTTTTCGACTGAGTTCATCTTAGCACAGCTTCCTATAGGTTTAATAATCCCAATTTTCAATTCTTGAAGTCAGTAATTCCAACTATCATTTATTAGGAAAGAAATTGAGGCTATGGGCAAATTACTATCTGAATTATTACCAAATCACTGTGTGAATAACTAGACAAGCTTGTAAACTAAATTTCATCAGAAGTCAGTCATTGTTAGTCCTCCTGCTGTTTATGGGGATTACCTTGATATGTACATTTATACGTACACATGAATACCTACACACATTAGATATGTAAGTCACTAGATAACTTTCCCCAGTGTTATCCAGGGGAAAGTTACAGAATTTAACACACTTGTCCATTGAAATATGAAACTTGAAAAAAACAGTTTCAACTTGAAAGAAACAGTTTTAACTTGAAAGAAACCATTATATTTCATCAGTTTCTATGATAGTTAAACCTAGTTTTCTGTCCTGCTGGGTCTATACTTGGTTGTATGTTTCCAGGCAACCAAAAGGATGAGGATGGGGTGGAGGCAGAAAATCTCAGTTGCATTATTCAGGCCAAGTAAATATTAAATCAATTACTAAAATTCTTATTAAAGTGAGAGCTACTTAAATGTGGGGGGCTCATAGGTCTTCTACGATTATTTTAAATTGAAGGTTGATAAAGTGGAGATGGTGACAGTAACGTTTTTGCCCAATATCCCTTGAAGTATGAAAACAGGCAAAACAATTATGAGGGAAGATAAAGTAAAAAAACTTTGTTTTACAAGGTCCATCAGGAAGCAAAATATATTTTTATTTGATTCTTTTTATAAATAGAAAAATCAGTTGCTCCAATTTTTGTCTCTTAGATTTTTTCCAGTGTATATAGTGAGTTATTTATTGGAAGATACAAAGCAAATTAACCCATAAATCAATTTATATAAGTAGAAGTTTGACTGTATTTACATGCTATCATATTCATGCTTAATTAGTTGTAGTTATTACATTTTAGTAATCCTTTGTAATTTTCTTTGTATTTCAAAATAATACACAAATCTTCTAAATAAGAAAGCCATTTAATTTTATTAGCTCTTACAAGTAGAGATTTGTATTTTAGTCTTTCAAATATTTTCACTTTCATGATAATCCACTAACATGCAAAATGATGAAAGAGAACATATATGTATTATTCACAGATGTAGTGAGCAAATTTAAATTGTTTATGCTGATTTTCCTAATTTTCTCAATGAAGAAAGACAAAATATTTTTTGAGTTTACAAGCCAATCCATAATTTATAAGACTCCAAAAATCTTTTTGTGTAGCACTCAAGATGAATTTTCTACAGAAAAATGGACCTCAGTGCCCTAGGAGTCCTACAAAATTCTATGAAAACCATAATGTACCTGATATATACTACTAATATAGAATCTGCCCATAATGTAGAGTGATATTTTAATAGAAAAGTATGTTAAACGATGATCTAGTTTTGAATGTTAAGATTACAATTCCCCTACCCATTACTTTGGAAATAGAATGAGGCACGTCTCACCAACCATCCTCCTGCAGAAAGCCCTCTGACCTGTGAAACAGGAAGCTGAAATGTCTGGGAGGTATATGGATTGGACACATATCTTGGATTAAATTATCTTACATGCCGCTGGAATGAATCTGCCTGATTCTCCACTTTCTCTGCTTCATTCTGAGCGTTCTTGCCTTCCTTGGGTACTGGAAAGAGAATGGAGCCTTAGAATCAATGCTCCCAACCCACCCGTTCTTTTTCCCGGCACTTTCCACCTTTACAACTACGCCTCCAAAAGTTTCAGTCTATTGGAGCTATGGTGGGAGCCACATAGGAACTTCTCAGGGATGCAAAATTCATGAACCACAATTCCCTGGCCAGAAGAACCACATAGACTATCTATTACCAGGATCGGAGACAGCGGGCCCCTTTCTTCCTAAATTTCACTTTTTCTCTTAATTTATTCTGACAATAAGGAGACAGAAAAAGTTGCATGATGGTGATATAGAGTCTAATGGCGTATCTCTGGATACACAAAGAGCCACCTCAGGTAACAACTTTAATCCTTGAAATGAGACTATTATCTTCCTGTTAATTATTCCATTATTTCCTAATGTTTTTAATAATAAACCCCCCCAAACAACTACAAAGAGTTAGGAGCTTGCTCTGGGGTTATGAGTACAGAGGAAACTGTGTGGCTGCATTTTGTTCTTCAGAACCTGAGGAAAAAGAAATACCTGGAGCTGAAGCCATAGATTGTGTTAGTAGAGAAGGAGGGAAAGGAGAAGAAAGACAAGGCGGGGAGGGGAGGGGAAGAAAGCCAGGATGTGGCTGAGGAGGATGAGGGGGGCAGACGTGAGATGAAAGTCATGAGGAAGAAACTAGGGATGCAAAAGTACCAGGATCCTGGTGTTAAGAGTTTGATGGTGGTAAGCTGGGTTTTCACTGTCACCCTTATATCCAGATCCACACTTTTCCTTACACCACAATTACTGTCAGGTTTTGAGCATAGAGGTAAGGCAAAAAGCAGAGTTTGGTATTTGGGAGGACCAGGAAAACAGACCTTGTATGAAAAGCATGAGGAAGATGGAAGGCAACTCTTTGGGGCAATTCAGAACAGGCACTTAGCTGGTAATATGGCCTGAACAGTTATTGATACGTGAAGAATACAGACATATCAGAAATGGGCTATATCAGGATTTAAAAATTAATAAGCATAAAGAAAGAGTTTTTTTTTACTTGATTGTATTTAAAAGGGTATAATTTCATGGGAGCAGAGGCAAGTTGTGTTCACAAGGAATACAGTGACACATATGTATTTTTCATGTTTGGAAACCTCCAGGATAGAGATTAATAACAGTTGAAAAAATGAATATTTTGCATTCAATTTCCAAATAAAAATTAAATAATTACACTACAATTTTTCTATTATACACTGTTGTGAGGTCTAAATGTACAACACTTCCTAATCATATAATTCTTTTATAAGTCATTTCTTATTTCTAAATTCTATCTTAAATAGGCTTTCTTCTCTGAATCAGTTTTACAGGGTGAGGAGGATGACATTTACAATGGGACTAGCAAATTCACCAAATAACAAAATATGAACAGCTTGCATTTGTCAATAAGGTGGCAAAAAAATAATCGCCATTCAATTTTTCTTGATTTGGTGCTCTTTGTTTTGCCTACCATGAATATTTCAGAAGAATATGTTCATCTTTAATTTATTGCCATAGTATTTCAGAACACTCATTAAATACATACAGACCTGGTATAAACATGTCCAGAGTTATCAAAACACAATGTTGGCTTTATGAATAAATGCAAGTCTTTACGTAGAAATGAAGATTCTGAAATAAAGTGAATGTGAAACAGCCTAAGCTGTGAAGTCATGGTAGTCAAGGGGATCTGATTTTAAATTCAGCCCCTACTAAGTGTTCTGCACAGAATAATTTATTTAATCTCTTTAAGTTGTTTAAATGGTGCTAGTGAGACATAGGATTTTACTGAGAATTAAACGAGAAACAGTACGTAATTTGCAGTGTGGGAACTCAACGAGTTATCCGTTGTCTTTTCATTACTCTTCTTACAGTTTTTTTTTGTTTTTGTTGTTTTAAGAGAGTAAATAACATAGAGTGTGCCTCCCTGGATATACAGGTAATCCATAAATGTTCTCATCCAACTCCTAGTTCCGTGTTCCCAGGTGAAAGTAATAAATAAATCATAGATATCTTTTTTTAAAAAGTACTACAATTTTTACCTTTTTAAGAAGGGTCCTTAGATACATTAGTGTTATTTGACTCTCTCAACAGCCCTTAGAAGAAGAACTAGAACCCTGTCCCCTGCTTCCTTGTGCAGGACTATCTACTGTGTCATGTACAAACACATTTCCATCTTGAATAATCAACTAAAGCACAAACACCCTAGCAACCCTAGAAAGTGCTACTATTTATTATGACATGCATGTCCATCTTTAATAATGGCTGTATTTTAATAAATATATCTGTATCTTTATAATTTAACCATTTCTCTGAAGCAAAAGGTCTTTTCATCTATACTTACGGATGATAAACTATGCATTGATGCTCTAATCACCTATGTGGTATAGTTAATAGCTGGAGAAAAGTCAAGTTATTTTTTTGAGGATATAACCATTGTCAAGCTGCCTATGTGTTATAGGTGAAGCTTTGATAAGTCTAAGGAACTTTTTTCAGATGTAACCATTGCCTGGCTTTAATATATGAATACATTTAGAATACAAATGGGCCTGCCTCCTGTTAGACACATATTCTCTTCTGTTCTCTTGCATTCCATCTGTTCTGGCAGAGGAAATCAACAGCTTTGGGAACCCACAGAAAAAGTGGACAGCTGCAGGACTCAGGTTCTAATTTCAAGAAGTTATGATTCACTAAGACTTTCTGATAGGAAAAGCATTCCCTACTTCAACCTAGAGGGGCTATGTATGACTATATGTGTGGTTTAATTAATTGGTTAGGCAAAGGGAGGATAACATGGCTAAAATTTTAAATTTTAGTCAGAAATGTAGGCCAGGCATGGTAGCTCATGCCTGTAATCCCAGCACTTTGGGAGGGTGAGGCAGGTGGACCACGAGGTCAGGAGTTCAAGACCAGCCTGGCCAATATGGTGAAACCCCGTATCTACTAAAAATACCAAAAATTAGCCAGGTGTAGTGGCAGGTGCTTGTAATCCCAGCTATTCAGGAGGCTGAGGCAAGAGAATCGCTGGAAGCTGGGAGGTGTAGTTTGCCGTGGCCAAGATCATGCCACTGCATTCTAGCCTGGGTAACAAGAGTGAAACTCCATCTCAAAACAAAACAAACAAACAAAAATTAAGTCAGAAATGTTATCTCATCAATCTCTCAAGAGCTTAAGTTACTTTGCACTCTAATATGTGTTCCTGCTAGACATAGCATTTAAGAGTGAACATGAAAATGTCGGCCTTAGCAAGAACATGACTATATTTATCTTAAAAAAAGAGTTTTTAAAAATTAATACCCACACATTACTTAAGTGAGCTGGCTTTGGAATACCACCATTGTCTTTTTCACTTAAGACTACTTTAAGTTCAACTATTTTGTTTGGTCACTAAATGTAACGATTTTTTTTGTCGCAGTCATGCATCTTATTTTATTTTATTTTATTATTATTATACTTTAAGTTTTAGGGTACATGTGCACAATGTGCAGGTTAGTTACATATGTATACATGTGCCATGCTGGTGTGCTGCACCCATTAACTCGTCATTCAGCATTAGGTATATCTCCTAAAGCTATCCCTCCCACCTCCCCCCACCCCACAACAGTCCCCAGTGTGTGATGTTCCCCTTCCTGTGTCCATGTGTTCTCATTGTTCAGTTCTCACCGATGAGTGAGAATATGCAGTGTTTGGTTTTTTGTTCTTGCGATAGTTTACTGAGAATGATGATTTCCAATTTCATCCATGTCCCTACAAAGGACATGAACTCATCATTTTTTATGGCTGCATAGTATTCCATGGTGTATATGTGCCACATTTTCTTAATCCATTCTATCATTGTTGGACATTTGGGTTGGTTCCAAGTCTTTGCTATTGTGAATAGAGCTGCAATAAACATACGTGTGCATGTGTCTTTATAGCAGCATGATTTATAGTCCTTTGGGTATATACCTAGTAATGGGATGGCTGGGTCAAATGGTATTTCTAGTTCTAGATCCCTGAGGAATCGCCACACTGACTTCCACAAGGGTTGAACTAGTTTACAGTCCCACCAACAGTGTAAAAGTGTTCCTATTTCTCCACATCCTCTCTAGCACCTGTTGTTTCCTGACTTTTTAATGATTGCCATTCTAACTGGTGTGAGATGGTATCTCATTGTGGTTTTGATTTGCATTTCTCTGATAGCCAGTGATGGTGAGCATTTTTTCATGTGTTTTTTGGCTGCATAAATGTCTTCTTTTCAGAAGTGTCTGTTCAAGTCCTTCACCCACTTTTTGATGGGGTTGTTTGTTTTTTTCTTGTAAATTTGTTGGAGTTCATTGTAGATTCTGGATATTAGCCCTTTGTCAGATGAGTAGGTTGTGAAAATTTTCTCCCATTTTGTAGGTTGCCTGTTCACTCTGATGGTAGCTTCTTTTCCTGTGCAGAAGCTCTTTAGTTTAATTAGATCCCATTTGTCAATTTTGGCTTTTGTTGCCATTGCTTTTGGTGTTTTAGACATGAAGTCCTTGCCCATGCCTATGTCCTGAATGGTAATGCCTAGGTTTTCTTCTAGGGTTTTTATGGTTTGAGGTCTAACGTTTAAGTCTTTAATCCATCTTGAATTAATTTTTGTATAAGGTGTAAGGAAGGGATCAAGTTTCAGCTTTCCACATATGGCTAGCCAGTTTTCCCAGCACCATTTATTAAATAGGGAATCCTTTCCCCATTGCTTGTTTTTCTCAGGTTTGTCAAAGATCAGATAGTTGCGGATATGTGGCATTATTTCTGAGGGCTCTGTTCTGTTCCATTGATCTATATCTCTGTTTTGGTACCAGTGCCATGCTGTTTTGGTTACTGTAGCCTTGTAGTATAGTTTGAAGTCAGGTAGCGTGATGCCTCCAGCTTTGTTCTTTTGGCTTAGAATTGACTTGGCAATGCAGGCTCTTTTTTGGTGCCATATGAACTTTAAAGTAGTTTTTTCCAATTCTGTGAAGAAAGTCATTGGTAGCTTGATGGGGATGGCATTGAATCTATAAATTACCTTGGGCAGTATGGCCATTTTCATGATACTGATTCTTCCTACCCATGAGCATGGAATGTTCTTCCATTTGTTTGTATCCTCTTTTATTTCCTTGAGCAGTGGTTTGTAGTTCTCCTTGAAGAGGTCCTTCACGTCCCTTGTAAGTTGGATTCCTAGGTATTTTATTCTCTTTGTAGCAATTGTGAATGGGAGTTCACTCTTGATTTGGCTCTCTGTTACTGGTGTATAAGAATGCTTGTGATTTTTGTACTTTGATTTAGGACACTGTAACCTCATCCTGTTGTCTATCTCTATGATAAATAGATTTAATACAAGTTAGAGAACAAAAGAAAAAAAGTGCCAGTGGAATCATAAAAGGGGATTTAATACAGCCTTTACTCTTCCTTGGCTTTTGTTTCAGCCCGCAACTGACATCGCTTTCAATGTAAGTACAGTACTCCAAATTCACATTTTTTCCCTTATTTTTCTGAATGCATCAGGACAAAGTCTGTTTCCACTATCTTTTGCAGTGTTGGTGCCCTTCCCAGACATAGGCTGTGAGAAGTTTCTGAGTATCAAAGAAATTACTGACCACCAAACTAATAGGAAATATAAAATTAGGTTCCTTTAGCTGGAAATTCAATGAGTCAAAGATGGTGGGGGTACGTCTAAAAATTAGGAGAGAACAGACAGGGTAGGAAAGGAATTAGAATCAAAGAAGGTGAGCAAGACACATTGCCAGGATGCTTCCAGATGGACAGTATGGTTTGTTTATGTAGTAATCATTATGAGAGCTCCCTGACCCTGCTTCTTCAGAAATTCAGGGCTGATTCTGACACTTACCACACAGCACTCTCTTCTGACTCCCATGAGGGCTGGAAATAGGTGCTGAACCAGTTTTGGGACCAGGTAGAAATGGCCCAGGACCACCCTAATCCTCAGCTCCTCCCCTCAGTTCTTTTTTCCCCACAGTGATCAAACTTCCTAGGAATTCAATAGATATAATTTTCCAAAGGTTCTGATCATTTATAGGCTAACAGGCCACATATATAATTGAGCTACCTAGATTTTCTCTTTAAAATTAAGGATGTGCTTGATAATCATCTGTGAAAACTCTCTCAGCATTGACTGCCATTGGCATTCACATCCCATAATAATAGTAAATAATAATAATATATTCTGTGAGGACTATCAATTCTGGACAAGAAGGAAAACTACCATGGGTAGTCGGATTCCTTTCCCAGCCAAATCCCAGAGATATTACAAACAATATGGATCTTCGCAGTTTTCAGAACCAAACTTAGCAAATAAAACAAACACTACAACTACAGCCAAGAAACCTTGGGGAAGCAGGAAGAAGTTATCCTAATATCCTAATATGGATAGAAAAGTTATAATCGAGGAAGATTCAGTAGCCACAGATTAGGGATGGATTGGGAAGAGCTCTCTCGTTGGCCCGTTTTTCTCTGAGTTGCCTAGTAAAAATATCACTTGCCCAGTTATCATAATGAGAAAGCAGCAGAACCTGTTCAGTGCCATCCAGAAACTACATGGCAATATCCTGGCAGCTCTGGAGCCCTGCCGTAGTGTGGGGCCATTGCCAGGAACTGCTGATCTGGCCTCGAGTATCCTCTGCCCCTCCCTGCTATGTCTTGTGTAAACGCAGGTAGGCAAAGATTTTTGTTGACTTTCTTTTCTCAGGTCTAGGACAAGTACATGGCCTACATACAACATAGCTGTTGAACAAATGAGTAAAGAAACAGAATAGTTTTAGATGTGACCACAGATTTATGGCCTAGGAAGAAGTACTAGTGGCTTCTTTGTCTTATAAAGTATATCACATAATGATGAGTCCTCTTTGAAAGATATCTTGAAAGATGTGTTCCAACAAGAAGAGAAGTGCATTCCGGAGAAAGCTAAGAGATAAGGTAACCAATGGAGAGTAAATACCTTAGTAAATTTATTGTTACTTGAGTAAGCAAAAAACATATAGAATGAAAATTCCAGATGATGCCAACATGAAAGAAAAGGAGATCATAGTAGAGGAGTGAGTTGAAAGACTACTGAGATTTCTTATTGCGGGGGAAGACAGATATATTAACTTTTACACACTGGAAGGAAAAAACAAATGTAATGAATCTTAAGTTAGAGATAAGAGAACAATAGAACTTGTAACTTAAAAACAAAAAGTTTAAAATCTGAGTTGTCAACACGACAGAACATAGAAAAGATAGAAAAAAGAAACAATAAAGTACGATGAATAAAAACTAAAATAAGATGGGAGAAATAAGCCTCCATACAATAATAAATATAATAAGCATATATTTTTCAAATTTAGTCATCAAAAGACTGATTTAGATTTAATCTAGCATTAAATTGTCCACAAAACACAAAGAAAGGTTGATGGAAGGGATGGACAAAAAATACATAAGTATTAACCAAATGAAATATTAAGTAGCAATTTAAATATTACAGTAAGCAATTTAAGGAGAAAAGATACATAATTTGTTCATAAGAATAATATATTAATAAGACATAATACTAGTAAGTATACATACGTGTGATATGTAACTACTAACTGACAGAAATGTGGGGAGAAACATATAATCTTTCATTAGAAATTGTAATACATCTTTTAGAAACTTATCAAGTAGAAAAAACTAAGCCAATATGAAAAGAATGTGAATGACACCAGTAACAATCTAAAATATATGTATATACAGTAAAAACTTTATCCAATAAATCTTACTCATTCCTTTCAAGAATATATGAATATTTTATGTATTAGACCACAAAGGACGTCTCAAAAAAGTCTCCAAAGAATCAACCTATGCAACACAACCTCTAAGTAAAATTCAATACAATTTTAAATTAGTAATAAAAAGGAATCTAAAAGCATGTCAGGAAAAAAATAGTTAAATGAACTCACAGCTAAATAAAGTGGAACTAGCAAGAACTAGCAAGAAAGATTACAAAACACTGAAGAGCTGAATGACAGTGAGAGTTCTGCATGTCCGAGGCTGTGTGAGCTGCATCTAAAAGCAGTAGGGCATGATATAGAGATTGAAATAGATTTTTTTCACATCGAATGAAAGAATGAAAATAAGCAAGCTAAGGATTCTACTGAGAAATTAAAAAATGAATGTCTGCTTACAACAGTGGTGGAATAACAGGTATGAAATTTACCCTCTTACCTTAAACAATCAGAAAACCCAGTAAAACATGAGACAAAGGTTTTCAGACTTTAGACAATAAGGACAGAGAACTCTGAGAGAAGGTAAAAATGAGGTGAGCTCTGCAAGTGCGAAAGCAAATTTCTGGATTGTATCATACACAAGGAGAGGGAACTCAGAGTATTGGAGAGAAAATTAAAAGCCTAACCTGTTAAGGGTGCAGAAGGATAAAGCTACAAGTTATCATCAAACCCATATATTAGGTTGGTGCAAAGGTAACTGTGGTTTTTGCCACTAAAAGTAATGGCAAAAACTGCAATTACTTTTGCACCAATCTAATACATATACATACTCATGATATGATACATTTGGTATATCAAACCAGTGGAAAATGATAGACTATTTATTAAGGAGTGATGGAAAAACAGACTCGCTATGTAGAACTAGATTCTCCACCTAAGTCAGAAAAACATCCGGAAAAATTTAATACCTGAATATATAAGATAAAACTATAAACTAATAGAAGGAAATGTACAAAAATATCTTTATGACTTCAATGAAAAGCAGAATTTCTTAAAGATCTAAAATGCACAAATTATAATGGGAAAATTGTTGACACATCAACAAAGGTCATCACAAAGTTAACAGGTTACAGACTAGTTTCAGGAACAAAAGACTCAAAAGATTTATAAATATAATACATAAGACGCATTTTCAATTTATCAAGAAAAGGTCAGGAAAACCAACAGAGAAATGACCAAAGCATATGGATAAAATGCAGCAGTTAAAAGAATTAAAAGTGCATATAGCAACCTAATAGTAAGGAGAAAAGTCAGTGGGACAAGATTTCTAGGATGATATTATAAAACAAAATTTATGAAAATAAGCATTTAGAAGAAGATATATATTAAATAAATTACATTGTAACACTGTAATTACATTGCTAATATCAAATTTTCATAATTACATAGCTAATATCAAATTTTCAGTAATGTTAATCATATTGACAAGTGAGTTAACAGTGACAGGAAAAGAATAAACGAAGCAATGTCAAGAGCACGGTTTAACTGGGTAGACAGTAATGATGGTGCATAAAACAGCCATAGAAACACCCTCAGCAGGAGGTAAAATCCTTATGGGGCAAGATCAGATATCTGATTCAGTCACAAGACAATTCATGGCTGAGGAGTCAGAAGTATATAGAACTCTTTGGAAAGGAATCTTGTTTTGAAAAATTAGCCCATCGATTTTCAATGAGTAAAAGACTTGACATTTATTGTCATTGTTCACTGGAAACTTAAAAATAGCCAGTGATGACACAGGATTTTTTTTTTAGTTAACATAGAAAGAAAGCACAAAAGTTTAGGGTTAAAAATATCAAGACCAAGCTGGTTCATCAAAGTGATGACTGAGGCCATCGCTGATTTAAAAATAACCAAGTAGTGCCAAATTTCACAACTCCAAACATTAATCATAGGCATCATAAAAAAATTTGGAAACTAAGGAGTGTTTATGTCACATAAAGAGCTCAATGCCTGACATTATCACGACAAATCTCTGATTTACAGCATAATTTCTACAAAAAACTTAAAGAAATCAAGAAGGCTCGACCATTTACATTTATTCAAGAGACAAAGAATACCTCCAAATGGCTTTTATTCCTATTTCCAAGAATTTAATCATTCTAATAGGACAAAGATCTGCCACCATTGAGAATATTCAAAAGAACTAGCCTTAGGAGTTGAAAAGCAGATTAAAAATTTTAATAACCAGCATCTTCAGAATGTTCCCAAATTGCTAAGGTGATTATAAAGGGGCAGTATTATTAATAATTTTAGATGTTTAAATTACAGTATGGTTTTTAAGTTCCATGACATCACAGATACACTCCAAGCAGAACAGGACATAATAAGAAAAAGACTGAACATAATCAGGTGCTAAAATGTATTGAATTTTTCCCTTGCTCTCAGTTGTCGGGAGGAAATTTTCTAAGAAATTAAAACCAGTATTGCTTCCCTTTGAAAACATAAAAAACATGTAGATCTCCCTGTTCACTGCTAAGGAAAGTAAAAGTGAAGAGTCAAAACTAATTTCCTTCTACTGCTAAAACCTTAATTCTGAATATGGAAGCCTTAGCTGCTAGTTTAATTATATAGACATGTATCCCAATACCACATACACTGGCATTCTAAGGTAAATAATATAAATAGTGAAAGTTATTTTCCTTTTCATGTTATGAGAAAAACACTTTTAAAATTAATCTCATTTTTGATAAATATTCCCTGGGAACACAGAGTTGTATAGCTCGCCAGGCAGCTGAGTAGGCTTTGGCTCACAACATCATTATATATTAAAAACATTTATCAAAAGCACAGTAATAACCTGACTTCTACGAAATTTAGAAGTCCTTGTGTTTAAGTAATTAATAAACTTAGTATCTCTTGCCTTGCAAGTCGGTAGTCATTGTCCTGCAGAAGGATTATCATTTAAATAATCAAAGTATAAATATAAGACAATTTGTTCTTCTCACTGGGTGTGCACAGGTACTAACAATTTCACCATCTTCCCAAACATATAGGGTGGGGAAAACAGAGCTTCAGTCCTTCTCTACCTTAGGTGATCTCCTGAGACTATGAGAATGCTCTCCTGTAATTATACCAGCCCCTATTAAACAAGTCATATATTCAATTGACAAATTTATTGAACACCTGCTATATATCATTCACTATGCTGGTAGCAAAACCAAACACGGTCCCTTTTCTCCAAAGGCAGGAGACACCCATCAATCAAATATGTGCAAACAAATCTAAAATTCAAATTTGATAAGGACTGCAGAGAAGCATTTGGAACTTTGAGCACATGAACTAATGGGGTGTTCAGAAGAGTCTTCCTTGAGGAAGACATGATGAAATAATGTTCTTACAAGTTAGCTCAGGAAACAGGGAAAGGAAAAACATTTATTCAGAAGAAATGGCATGTGCAAAAGCATGCGGTGGGAAAGAGTGTATTTAGAACCAAGACAAAAGCCAGTGTGGCTGAAAAGCAAAGCAGTCTCTGTAGGTAGTTCAGGGTGATGTGCTGACTTGGATGTGACAAAGTGTACCCACATTAAAATTGTTTCTGGGTGTGTCTGTCAGGGTGTTTCTGGGTGAGGTTAGCATCTGAATTTGTGAGCTCAGTAAGGTTGATTGCCCTCCATGGTGGGCATCATCAATACACTGAGGGCCTTAACAGAACAAAAGGTGAGTGAAGCAAAATTTTGCCCCTTTTTTTCCTGCCTCATTGCTGGAGCTGAACATCTTATCTCCTCCTGCCCTTGGACTGGGATTTACATCCGTGGCCTGGTTTGCAGGTTTTCGGACTCAAGAGTGAATTACACTGCTGACTCCTGGGTTTCCTGCTTTCAGATGGCAGAAGTGGGACTTCTCAGTCTCTATAATTGTATGAGCCATTTCCCACATATCAATCCTATTGGTTCTGTTTCTCTGAACAACCCTCATGAATATAACCTCTTCCTCTTCTCCTTTTCTCTTCTTATTCTCTATTACTCAGTTTATTTCTATTATTCAGTTTATTATTTTCCTTCTTCCCTAATCTCAGCTTCCCATTTCTCAATTATTCTGAAGATTTAAAAAAAGGTAATTAACAAAAATGAAACAAAACAAAACTTGATTGACAATGAGGAAATGTGCATACAAACAATTAATTTAAACACTCACTGAGTACCTACTATGTGCAAAGCCATTAGGATTAAGAAACATGGTTGCTATCCTTGTACATCTAGATAATACCGACCAACCTTATAAGCCATTCTTCCCAAATTATGACATCCACATATCCAGGGTATAGGGATGTTCACACAGTCTGAAACTGTTGGTGTTCACACCCAGAGGGTTACAACCTTTTCCTAGCAAGTATAAACCCCAAGAGTTAATATGGCACATCTTACTGGAGCTTTGATGTAACTAAAGTTTTTTTGGGGGGTGGTGAACTAAAATAAGCATGAATATATAACAGAACAGAAGATTCCTTTTTTTTTTTGGTACGAAACAAGAGTCTTTATGAAGAACTGCTTCAGGCAAGAGATCCAGGGAAATTCATGATTCTTCACTACCATTACTGGCTCTTTCATGGAAAAGCATGAAAAGATCTGCTTGATAGGTTGAGAAGAAAACAAAACATGTTGTAGGGTGAAAAAGAGTAGTTAGTATATCTATGAAGTAAACTTATTCCTACTCAATCCACTTCCTGTGAGTAAATAATCTGACCTCCCAGAGAGCTGCTCAACATACAGCAAATCACTTGTGTAAAAGAAATATTCAATATTTTTACCACGCTTTCTATGTATACCAAATAGGATGGTGAGTGCACATGTATTCACAGTTTAAGAAAGGGTTAAAAACAAAATTAGCTGGGCATGGTGGCACATGCCTATAGTTCCAGCTACTCGGGAGGCTGAGGCAGGAGATCATGTCACTGCACTCCAGCCTGGTGACAGAGTGAGACTCAGTCTCAAAAAAAAAAAAGGATTAAAAACCTTTTTGTTATAACCAGACCTGAAGTTTCTAGTTTCTAGATCATTTCAGGTTATAAACACACACACACACACACGTGTGTGTGTATATATATATCTATACATTTTTTTTTAAGAGACAAGGTCTTGCTCTGTTGTCCAGGCTGGATGGAGTGTAGTGGTTCAATCATAGCTCCCTGCCACCTCCATCTACTGGGCTCAAGTGATCCTCCCACCTCAGTCTCCCAAGTCACTGGGATTACACGCTTGTGTGCTACCACACCTGCATACATATATATATACACACACACACACACACACACACACTTGAACTCCCGGGCCTCGGTCTCCCAAAATGCTGGGATTCCTGGTGTGAGCCACTGTGCTCGGCCGATTATAAATATTGTAGCATGAAAGAATATAAACTGTATATGTGGTAAACATTCTTCTTGCCAATGCTTAAGTAAAATGCCTCTACTAATTTTTAAAAAACATAGTATCTCAATATTGAAAAGATAACTGTGTGATTATGGATAAGTTCTTTATAGATTGCAGAATAAAACACAAAGGTACACAGAGGTATGTTGTAAAATGAAAATAATCAAGATAAATGGATACTTTTACCAATATATTTCATCCCACTTTTGTTTTTCAGAAAAGGTTACTCATACATTTAAGATTTCTCTATAATATCTAACATAGTAATTTTAAAAATCTGTCATCCCATAGGTTTTGAGGTATAGTTATAGTAAACATGTTCTGAGAATACTGTATAATTAATACAATGATGTTTTAGACCACAGTGTATAAAAGGTTCAAAGGGCATGGATGGAAACACCCCCCAAACCCACCCCAAGGGGGACTGACAATATTTTATAACATTCATAAAATACATATAATTTCATCTTTTCTAATAGTTATATATTAAAGAAGTTTATCATTGTTTTAATAAGATTTTATTTATTTAAAGATAATTCCTCATCCAAGTCCAGATATTTTGTGACTGGATGATTAGGTAGCTAGGAATAGGCTGACAGTGCTTACCTGAGCATTCTTTCACATTCCCCAAAGCTATTATAGTAAATTCTTAAATGATTTTTTTTGTAAACAACTCTTGGCATACCTTGATACACTTATTATCTCTGAGTAATATTTTAATCACCTCTGTTACTTAGGAGTCCAGCTGTAAATTATTAGCAAACATCCTGGGTAGAAATAATCCTGCCTGGCCTGTGCTCACCAAGGGAATTTAACTTCTTACATGCCTCATCATTCAAGACACATTCTAAGATGCTTCCACCCCACCACAATTAAAATTAAGCCTTTCCAATATTCAGAGTATGTATGTATATGTGTATGTGTGCATGTATTTTTTAACCTTTTTTTCTATACTTACAGGATCAGCCATACCCTAAATGTATGTGTGTATGTAATAAGAGACTGCAAATTTCCAAATATTAATTATCTCCAAGAAAACCTAGCACATTGTTCTGAACAACGTAGATGCCCAACCAAATGCTGGAAAAAACTGAGTTACTCAGGTTAATTACTGGCTTATAATATGGAACAGAGAAAATTCAGACTGAAGGGTTGGCTGGTGGCAGAGAGAACTGCAGCAGAGGTACCATTGTACTTTTTACTCTCTATCCTGATCAGAACCGGGTGCAAAGATGGAAACTGAATAGTATAGTAGAGCATATCCTGGTTCTTTCCTTCACTTAGCAAAGCATCTGGTCAGTGAACATTTATAGAGACTGTGTAGCGGAGTAGTTACAAGATCTGGGGTGAAGTCCGATGCTGAATCCCAACTATATCAATCACTAGCTCTAAGATCTCAGGCAAAATACTGCACTTTACCAAGTTCCAGCTTCTGTATCTATAAAACCAGCATAGAAATCATATCAACCACATAAAGGTATTGTGAGGATTAAATAAGTTCATCTGTGAATAGCATTCCGATGCATGAACATACCCACACACACCTGACTAGACCTTAGCTAGCCACAGAATGCCTACTAAATGCCAGGATCTATGCCAAAAGCTAGCGACACATCATCAAAGGAACCCCATTCCCGCCCTCATTAGACAGTGTAACTAATAAGCAGACCTCCACAACTTCAGCACTATGCACATCAGCGCTGTGTGTAAAAAATTTGGCAAATAGACAAAGAGTAGTTCAAATACAGAAAACCACAAGCCCAAGAAAACACTGGGGGTAATTCTAAAATGTACAAACAAAATTGAAAATACAATTGATTGATTATGGATTTATACATAAGGTTTCTAATTGCATTATCTAGCACTAGGGTTATCTATATAGAGCTGCAAGGGGGCAATTTCTGAGGGTAAGAATTATGTTGTGTGCATATCCCTGGTGTTCGCCTTGGGAGATTTGCTGGCTTTGAAGCGCATGCATGGTCTTCCTTCTGTTACTAGAAAATGATGATCTTCAGTTACCAATACTAGGTTGGTGAGTCTTTCTAAAGCAGTCAGTTCCCCTTAATTCAAAGAATCCAGTGACAAAGAAAGGGAGCTCTCTCCTGCCCTGGTCGTCACACTTTACCCTGTTCAGGTACCTTCAGTGTGTTTAAGAGGACAGGAGGGTGGCCCAGCCATGCTTAAATGGAAACGTCATGGGAGCGTCCAGCACCTCTAACTGCCTGTACGTGAGTAAACTGTTTTCAAGCCATAGATATTACTGTTTAGACAGTCCATGATTGGTGAAGAACAAAACGTCCTCCAAAAGGTGTCAGTGCAAGGTATAAGTCATACCATATTTTTATGTTCTATTTTAAGTTGGCAACTCACAATTCTGATTTAGCCATGAGGCAGCATTTAAGCGAAAACCTAAGTTCAAGTAACCCTAACTGAGTATATCAGATATGCCAGTAATACTTGGATATGTATTTTAAACATTTCTAGGGCAAGGAAAATTAAATTACTACATTATAGTTTAGAATGTAATTTAATGTGCCAACATGACTAATTTGAATAATAGTCAACCTAATGTTGAAATCAACTTTTCAGTATGGTAAACCCACTTAATGTAAATATGGAAATAAATATTGCATATAAATCCAACAAAAGTGCTAATAAATTAAAAGATCAACACAGAAGCATCAAGGTATGCAAGGTACATTAACAATTAGTTTCAGCTCTAGTACTTACGTGATGTACCTACATTTGTAGGGTGACAGACATTTCTCAAATGTTTCAAATGTATGCTATTTATATTATGTATGTCTTAGTGTTCGTAGAGCCTACACTGCTAGAGGTGTACCAACACTTAAAAAAAAAAACAAAAAACCGTTATTCTCTGTATCCACTGAAAAAATGAAAAGCACAAAGAATCTCAGAAAACCATACTAAAGATAATCTTTTTATTCCATTGATTTTGACAGGAGGATTTTTCGTTGTCCAGTGTAATCTTTTCTGATGGAACATCTATTGTTTTCTACTCTTGTCCCTGTGGTTCCATAAGATCAACCCCCACCCTGCATCTTGCCTCCTAGGGTGAGCATATGGCCCAAGCCTCACCAATCAGAAGATCCACATCTGCCTAAAAAAAAAAAGAGATTGGTATTTGATGTTGGCCTGTGTCCCAAGTCAAATCAATAAGGCACCAGTTTAAGAAGTAAGACTCTGTCTTCTAACTATTATCTATCTTTTTAAGGGGTTCTTTCTGAAGTGACATGAAGGATAAACAGCTGAAAAATGGGAAAAGAGGTTGGTGAGAAACAAAGTCCTGATGACATCATTTAAGCCCTGGGGAATCAAGATATTCCTAGACTTTTTACTTATACAACATAATGACTTTTTGTGTGTGTATGGGGGCTTTTCCTCAAGTTAGCTTTCTGTTGTGCAAAACACAAAGGGTCAAACCTATTGCATTTTACATTGCCAAACTTTTTTCTCTAGTATTTTCACCAAATACTGCCTCTATTTTAGATAAGCTAGTCTTATCACTGTCCTCAAAAATTGAAAGAAAAAAAAATGAAGGAAGAAGAATTGAAAACAGTGACTCAAGCAAATACTTGTATCCTAATGATCACTGCAGAATTATTTACAGTAGATAAAAGTGGAAACAACACAAGTGTCCAACAAATGAATGAATAAACAAAATGTGGTAATCCATGCAATGTAATACTATTCACCTATGAAAAGGAACAAAGTTCTGATACATGCTACAATAAGGATGATCCTTGAAAATATTATGCTAACTCAAATAAACCAGACAAAAAGGACAAATATTGTATGATTCCACTTACATAAAGTATCTAGAATAGGCAAATTCATAAATCAGAAAATAGACAACAGGTTACCAAGGGCTAGGTAAAGGGGAAATGGGCAGATATTGTTTAATGTGTACAGTTTCTGTTTGGGGCAATGAAAAAGTTCCAGAAATGGAGAGTGGTGATGGTTGCACAACATTGTAAATATATTGAATGACACTGAATTGTACATTCAAGAATGGTAAATTTACAAATGTTATGTGATTATATGTGTGTGTATATATATATATATATATGCACACACACACACACACATACATTTTAACACAATAAAACATTTTTAAGAAAAGAAAGCCAAAATGGAGAACTGACTCGTAACAAAAGAAAAACCTCATAGCACCCCAACACTTATTCTGCCTCCCTTGGAGCACGTTATGTGGTAAAATATGCACGTCTGCATAAGTTTATAAAACTATGAAGCTTATAAATATTATACAAATATGGAAAAAAGAATTAAAACAAACATGCTACTGATTTTCATTCTTTTCACTAAAATAATAATTCTATTTTTCTTGAAGGCTTTTATACTTAAAACTCCAAAATTACTTGTATTCAATACAGCTTATCAAGATAAACATTTAAAACGAAATAAAATAAAAAATGTTATGTTGAAATAATTTTCTTTCATATATCTTTTGAATGTTAATAATGTACACTCTTAAAATATGAATGATGTTTTTATAAAATATCCTATACTTTTGGCCTTCCAGAAACCCCAAAACAGTCTTGAAAACAAAATGACTAAAGTTGCTACCTAAAATGAATACCTTTACTAAATTTAAGCTGAAGAGATACACAGGTTGTTGTCTTTTTTTAATGTCAGGAAGATATGTGGGAAGCTGAATTAGTCATTTAGCAAGCTAGGAGGACTTCACCTTTTTCTGACACAACATAGATACTAAGTATCTACTATTTATCTGCTGTAAATAATTCTGCAATTATTAGGATCATTGTATCACTAGTATAGAAGTATTTGCTTGAATCACTGTTTTCAATTCTTCTTCCTTCATTTTTTTCTTTCCATTTTTGAGAACAGTGATAAGACAGGTTATCTAAAATAGACTTCACCTTTTTCTGACACAACATAGATACTAAGTATCTACTATTTATCTACTGTAAATAATTCTGCAATTATTAGGATCATTGTATCGTTAGTATAGAAGTATTTGCTTGAATCACTGTTTTCTTTTTTTTTTCGAGGTTAATAACCATTGTTTTATTTATTTATTTTTTTAAAATTTATTATTATTATACTTTAGGTTTTAGGGTACATGTGCGCACTGTGCAGGTTAGTTACATATGTATACATGTGCCATGCTGGTGTGCTGAACCCACTAACTCGTCATCTAGCATTAGGTATATCACCCAATGCTATCCCTCCGCCTTACCCCCACCCCACAACAGTCCCCAGAGTGTGATGTTCCCCTTACTGTGTCCATCTGTTCTCATTGTTCAATTCCCACCTATGAGTGAGAATATGCGGTGTTTGGTTTTTTGTTCTTGCGATAGTTTACTGAGAATGATTTCCAATTTCATCCATGTTCCTACAAAGGACATGAACTCATCATTTTTTATGGCTGCATAGTATTCCATGGTGTATATGTGCCACATTTTCTTAATCCAGTCTATCATTGTTGGACATTTGGGTTGGTTCCAAGTCTTTGCTATTGTGAATAGTGCCGCAATAAACATACGTGTGCATGTGTCTTTATAGCAGCATGATTTATAGTCCTTTGGGTATATACCTAGTAATGGGATGGCTGGGTCAAATGGTATTTCTAGTTCTAGATCCCTGAGGAATTGCCACACTGACTTCCACAAGGGTTGAACTAGTTTACAGTCCCACCAACAGTGTAAAAGTGTTCCTATTTCTCCACATCCTCTCCAGCACCTGTTGTTTCCTGACTTTTTAATAATCGCCATTCTAACTGGTGTGAGATGGTATCTCATTGTGGTTTTGATTTGCATTTCTCTGATGGCCAGTGATGGTGAGCATTTTTTCATGTGTTTTTTGGCTGCATAAATGTCTTCTTTTCAGAAGTGTCTGTTCAAGTCCTTCGCCCACTTTTTGATGCGGTTGTTTGTTTTTTTCTTGTAAATTTGTTTGAGTTCTTTGTAGATTCTGGATATTAGCCCTTTGTCAGACGAGTAGGTTGTGAAAATTTTCTCCCATTTTGCAGGTTGCCTGTTCACTCTGATGGTAGTTTCTTTTCCTGTGCAGAAGCTCTTTAGTTTAATTAGATCCCATTTGTCAGTTTTGGCTTTTGTTGCCATTGCTTTTGGTGTTTTAGACATGAAGTCCTTGCCCATGCCTATGTCCTGAATGGTAACGCCTAGGTTTTCTTCTAGGGTTTTTATGGTTTTAGGTCTAATGTTTAAGTCTTTAATCCATCTTGAATTGATTTTTGTATAAGGTGTAAGGAAGGGATCCAGTTTCAGTTTTCTACATATGGCTAGCCAGTTTTCCCAGCACCATTTATTAAATAGGGAATCCTTTCCCCATTGCTTGTTTTTCTCAGGTTTGTCAAAGATCAGATAGTTGTACATATGCAGTGTTATTTCTGAGGGCTCTGTTCTGTTCCATTGATCTATATCTCTGTTTTGGTACCAGTACCATGCTGTTTTGGTTACTGTAGCCTTCTAGTATAGTTTGAAGTCAGGTAGCGTGATGCCTCCAGCTTTGTTCTTTTGGCTTAGGATTGACTTGCCGATGCGGGCTCTTTTTTGGTTCCATATGAACTTTAAAGTAGTTTTTTCCAATTCCGTGAAGAAAGTCATTGGTAGCTTGATGGGGATGGCATTGAATCTGTAAATTACCTTGGGCAGTATGGCCATTTTCATGATATTGATTCTTCCTACCCATGAGCATGGAATGTTCTTCCATTTGTTTGTATCCTCTTTTATTTCCTTGAGCAGTGGTTTGTAGTTCTCCTTGAAGAGGTCCTTCACGTCCCTTGTAAGTCAGATTCCTAGGTATTTTATTCTCTTTGAAGCAATTGTGAATGGGAGTTCACTCATGATTTGGCTCTCTGTTTGTCTGTTGTTGGTGTATAAGAATGCTTGTGATTTTTGTACATTGATTTTGTATCCTGAGACTTTGCTGAAGTTGCTTATCAGCTTAAGGAGATTTTGGGCTGAGACAATGGGGTTTTCTAGATATACAATCATGTCATCTGCAAACAGGGACAATTTGACTTCCTCTTTTCCTAATTGGATACCCTTTATTTCCTTCTCCTGCCTAATTGCCCTGGCCAGAACTTCCAACACTATGTTGAATAGGAGTGGTGAGAGAGGGCATCCCTGTCTTGTGCCAGTTTTCAAAGGGAATGCTTCCAGTTTTGGCCCATTCAGTATGATATTGGCTGTGGGTTTGTCATAGATAGCTCTTATTATTTTGAGATACATCCCATCAATACCTAATTTATTGAGAGTTTTTAGCATGAAGGGTTGTTGAATTTTGTCAAAGGCCTTTTCTGCATCTATTGAGATAATCATGTGGTTTTTGTCTTTGGTTCTGTTTATATGCTGGATTACATTTATTGATTTGTGTATATTGAACCAGCCTTGCATCCCAGGGATGAAGCCCACTTGATCATGGTGGATAAGCTTTTGGATGTGCTGCTGGATTCGGTTTGCCAGTATTTTATTGAGGATTTTTGCATCAATGTTCATCAAGGATATTGGTCTAAAATTCTCTTTTTTGGTTGTGTCTCTGCCAGGCTTTGGTATCAGGATGATGCTGGCCTCATAAAATGAGTTAGGGAGGATTCCCTCTTTTTCTGTTGATTGGAATAGTTTCAGAAGGAATGGTACCAGTTCCTCCTTGTACCTCTGGTAGAATTCGGCTGTGAACCCATCTGGTCCTGGACTCTTTTTGGTTGGTAAGCTATTGATTATTGCCACAATTTCAGCTCCTGTTATTGGTCTATTCAGAGATTCAACTTCTTCCTGGTTTAGTCTTGGGAGGGTGTATGTGTTGAGGAATTTATCCATTTCTTCTAGATTTTCTAGTTTATTTGCGTAGAGGTGTTTGTAGTATTCTCTGATGGTAGTTTGTATTTCGGTGGGATCGGTGGTGATATCCCCTTTATCATTTTTTATTGCATCTATTTAATTCTTCTCTCTTTTTTTCTTTATTAATCTTGCTAGCAGTCTATCAATTTTGTTGATCCTTTCAAAAAACCAGCTCCTGGATTCATTAAGTTTTTGAAGGGTTTTTTGTGTCTCTATTTCCTTCAGTTCTGCTCTGATTTTAGTTATTTCTTGCCTTCTGCTAGCTTTTGAATGTGTTTGCTCTTGCTTTTCTAGTTCTTTTAATTGTGATGTTAGGGTGTCAATTTTGGATCTTTCCTGCTTTCTCTTATGGGCATTTAGTGCTATAAATTTCCCTCTACGCACTGCTTTGAATGCATCCCCGAGATTCTGGTATGTTGTGTCTTGGTTCTTGTTGGTTTCAAAGAACATCTTTATTTCTGCCTTCATTTCGTTATGTACCCAGTAGTCATTCAGGAACAGGTTGTTCAGTTTCCATGTAGTTGAGCGGTTTTGAGTGAGATTCTTAATCCTGAGTTCTAGCTTGATTGCACTGTGATCTGAGACATAGTTTGTTATAATTTCTGTTGTTTTACATTTGCTGAGGAGAGGTTTACTTCCAAGTACGTGGTCAATTTTGGAACAGGTGTGCTGTGGTGCTGAAAAAAATGTATATTCTGTTGATTTGGGGTGGAGAGTTCTGTAGATGTCTATTAGGTCTGCTTGGGGCAGAACTGAGTTGAATTCCTGGGTATCCTTGTTGACTTTCTGTCTCATTGATCTGTCTAATGTTGACAGTGGGGTGTTAAAGTCTCCCATTATTAATGTGTGGGAGTCTATATCTCTTTGTAGGTCACTCAGGACTTGCTTTATGAATCTGGGTGCTCCTGTATTGGGTGCATATATATTTAGGACAGTTAGCTCTTCTTGTTGAATTGATCCCTTTACCATTATGTAATGGCCTTCTTTGTCTCTTTTGATCTTTGTTGGTTTAAAGTCTGTTTTATCAGAGACTAGGATTGCAACCCCTGCCTTTTTTTGCTTTTCATTTGCTTGGCAGATCTTCCTCCATCCTTTTATTTTGAGCCTATGTGTGTCTCTGCACATGAGATGGGTTTCCTGGATACAGCACACTGATGGGTCTTGAGTCTTTATCCAATTTGCCTGTCTGTGTCTTTTAATTGGAGCATTTAGTCCATTTACATTTAAAGTTAATATTGTTATGTGTGAATTTGGTCCTGTCATCATGATGTTAGCTGGTTATTTTGCTCGTTAGTTGATGCAGTCTCTTCCTAGTCTCAATGGTCTTTACATTTTGGCATGATTTTGCAGCGGCTGGTACCAGTTGTGCCTTTCCATGTTTAGCGCTTCCTTCAGGAGCTCTTTTAGGGCAGGCCTGGTGGTGACAAAATCTCTCAGCATTTGCTTGTCTGTAAAGGATTTTCTTTCTCCTTCACTTATGAAGCTTAGTTTGGCTGGATATGAAATTCTGAGTTGAAAATTCTTTTCTTTAAGAATGTTGAATATTGGCCCCCACTCTCTTCTGGCTTGCAGAGTTTCTGCCGAGAGATCTGCTGTTATTCTGATGGGCTTCTCTTTGAGCATAACCCGACCTTTCTCCCTGGCTGCCCTTAACGTTTTTTCCTTCATTTCAACTTTGGTGAATCTGACAATTATGTGTCTTGGAGTTGCTCTTCTTGAGGAGTATCTTTGTGGCATTCTCTGTATTTCCTGAATCTGAATGTTGGCCTGCCTTGCTAGATTGGGGAAGTTCTCCTGGATAATATCCTGCAGAGTGTTTTCCAACTTGGTTCCATTCTCCCCATCACTTTCAGGTACACCAATCAGACGTAGATTTGGTCTTTTCACATAGTCCCATATTTCTTGGAGGCTTTGCTCGTTTCTTTTTATTTTTTTTTCTCTAAACTTCCCTTCTCGCTTCATTTCATTCATTTCATCTTCCATCACTGATACCCTTTCTTCCAGTTGATCTCATCAGCTCCTGAGGCTTCCGCATTCTTCACGTAGTTCTCGAGCGTTGGTTTTCAGCTCCATCAGCTCCTTTAAGCACTTCTGTGTATTGGTTATTCTAGTTATACATTCTTCTAAATTTTTTTCAAGGTTTTCAACTTCTTTGCCTTTGGTTTGAATATCCTCCCATAGCTTGGAGTAATTTGATTGTCTGAAACCTTCTCTCAGCTCGTCAAAGTCATTCTCCGTCCAGCTTTGTTCCATTGCTGGTGAGGAAGTGCATTCCTTTGGAGGAGGAGAGGAGCTCTGCTTTTTAGAGTTTCCAGTTTTTCTGCTCTCTTTTTTCCCCATCTTTGTGGTTTTATCTACTTTTGGTCTTTGATGATGGTGATGTACGGATTGGTTTTTGGTGTGGATGTCCTTTCTGTTTGTTAGTTTTCCTTCTAACAGACAGGACCCTCAGCTGCAGGTCTGTGGGAGTACCCAGCCGTGTGAGGTGCCAGTCTGCCCCTGCTGAGGGGTGCCTCCCAGTTAGGCTGCCTGGGGGTCAGGGGTCAGGGACCCACTTGAGGAGGCAATCTGCCCGTTCTCAGATCTCCAGCTGCATGCTGGGAGAACCATTGCTCTCTTCAAAGCTGTCAGACAGGGACATTTAAGTCTGCAGAGGTTACTGCTGTCTTTTAGTTTGTCTGTGCGCTGCCCCCAGAGGTGGAGCCTACAGAGGCAGGCAGGCCTCCTTGAGCTGTGGTGGGCTCCACCCAGTTCGAGCTTCGGGGCTGCTTTGTTTACCTAAGCAAGCCTGGGCAATGGTGGGCGCCCCTCCCCCAGCCTCGCTGCTGCCTTGCAGTTTGATCTCAGACTGCTGTGCTAGCAATCAGCGAGACTCCGTGGGCGTAGGACCCTCTGAGCCAGGTGCGGGTTATAATCTCCTGGTGTGCCGTTTTTTTAAGTCCGTTGGAAAAGCGCAGTATTCGGGTGGGAGTGACCCGATTTTCCAGGTGCCCTCTGTCACCCCTTTCTTTGACTAGGAAAGGGAACTCCCTGACTCCTTGCACTTCCCGAGTGAGGCAATGCCTCGCCCTTCTTTGGCTCGCACATGGTGCGTGCACCCACTGACCTGGGCCCACTGTCTGGCACTCCCTAGTGAGATGAACCCGGTACCTCAGATGGAAATGCAGAAATCACCCATCTTCTTTGTCGCTCACGCTGGGAGCTGTAGACGGGAGCTGTTCCTATTCAGTCATCTTGGCTCCTCCCCGCTTGAATCACTGTTTTCAATTCTTCTTCCTTCATTTGTTTTCTTTCAATTTTTGAGGACAGTGATAAGAGTAGCTTATTTAAAATAGAGGCAGTATTTGGTGAAAATACTAGAGAAAAAAGTTTGGCAATGTAAAATGCAATAGGCTTGACCTTTTGTGTTTTGCAAGACAGAAAGCTAACTTGAGGAAAGCCCCCCTACCCCGCCAAAAGAAAAGAAAAGAAGTATGAATAGTAAGTTTCTTTGTCTATATAATACATTGTAAAAAATCTGCCAAAGACTATCCGTTTAAAACTTTTCTTCAAAATCCATTTATATTATCATACACATTAAGGAGCATGACATAAAATATACCGGATGAATAAATAGTTTAAGTGTCCTATATATACAGATAAATTCTTTTTTTTTTGAGGAAGAGTCTCACTCCGCTGCCCAGGGTAGAGTGCAATGGCGTGATCATGGATCACTCACTTGATCTCCTGGGCTAAATCTATCCTCCCACCTCAGCTTCCTGAGTAGCTGGGACTATGGTGTACACCACCATGCCCTGCTAATTTTTATTTTTATTTTTGTAGAGACGGGGTTTCACCATATCGTCAGGCTAGTCTTGAACTCCTAGGCTCAGCGATCCTCCCGCCTCTACCTGCCAAAGTGTTGGGATTACAGGTGTGAGCCATCAGGCCTGGCCTTATTATTCACACTTTTAATATCTACCTAAAACTAGTTAGAAAGTAGTAAGATGAACTAAATGTATTTTAATTAAATCTTTCAATTTCTGCCATTTATCTTTCACCACTAAAATCATTCTTTACCAAAAAAGGTAGTCACAGTAACACTTCTCAATGACTTCATTTATTCAGCTGTGCATATATAATAACAATATATTAACACCTTCCACCTGCATACTTTAAAAACATATCAAATAATTAACTTTTCTTCTTATAAGTAAAGAAATACTTAAAAGCTTGGAAGTTACAGTTCAGAAACTATACTTTTTAATGGCTAAATCTCTTTTATGTCAATTATTTTAGTTTTTACTATTAAAAGAGCCACTACTAGTAATGCCAGTCCCCTACATCACTTCTCACCCATTTTGAGATCACTGCCACTTTATTTTCATTTGGTATTTTCCTCTATATCTGTCTACATACTGATGCTTTAAAAGAAAATAATTTTCAGCAAATCCAATTAATCATTCCCACTCAATATTTACCAGTCTTTCCCCAGTAATACAGAGCTTAATATAAAATAAACAATTTTCCTTCTTTGTCTAAGTTATCCAAACTAATTTTTTAAATAGCCTTAACCCAATTGTTAGGAAATCCTATATTGCTCTTCATGAATAGGACAGATAGTAAAATAAAAATGAAGCATATTTTCTCATTTGGGCACGAATTTGGTAAACTTTTATATTTGGTTAAGTACTCATAACACTGAAGCAAAGATTATTGGAAATTTGTTGAAGAGAACCTTAAATCATGTTTAGAACATTAAAGCAAAGAGAATGAAAATGTCCCTCAAAGCACAATAATTATTCCTCAATTATAGAAAAATATAAATAAATAACCCTTTGTATTTAAATAATTATAATATCTTATAAAAGGGTGACTAATATTAAGACTTAGAAAGTGATAAATTTCTCTTTAGTCCATTTTTAAGCACATCTTACATACAAATCTCAGGTTTAGAGCCTCAGAAAGATCCAAGGCATGTTATCACATGTGCCTTCAAGAATGTTACCCAGACTTTCATTATGAATAATTTTAAAAACTCAAACACATTTATATGGCTCTGACATTTACCAAAATGCAAGCACAGATATCAATTGTAATAAATGAGACATGTGACAGCATATTGTAAGCTGCTCTTTAGTATGTGCTGTATCTCCCACTGGTATTTCAACTTCCAGGTCATCATCTCAATAGGTAATAAAATCATCTTTACTGTGTTACAAACCAAATACAGTTCTAACCTTTTTTATTTTTCTTTTTTCCAGGCAGGGTCTCAGTCTGTCACTCAGGCTGAAGTGCTGTGGCCCAATCATAGCTCACTGCAGCCCTGATCTCCCAGGCTCAAGAGATCCTCCTACCTCAGCCTCCTGAGTAGCTGAGACTACAGGCATGAGCCACCATGCCAGGTGAATTTTTTAATTTTTGTAGAGACAGGGTCTCCCTTTGTTGCCCAGGCTGGTCTTGAACTTCTGGGCTCAAGGGATTCTCCTGCCTCGGCCTCCCAAAGTGTTGGGATAACGGACGTGAGCCATCTGCATCCAGCTAGTTCTAACTTTAAACGTGAAATTTTTTAGAGGTTTCATTTATAGAGAAACATATTATCCTGATGCTATCTGATTCAGAAAAGCTGGATAGTTGATAAAGCAATCCATCAACATATCATATAATTTATAGTACCTCCAGAACTAAAGCATTTAGTTTGTTCATATATAAATGGAACAGTAATAGACTTTGCACTAAGTATTTTAAACAGATAAGATTCTTGTCAGCCATACATCTACAGTTCATGTATCATAATCAAATGGCCTGGCGCTTCTGAGTCCACACCCATTCCTTTTATGAAATGCTCCACTACATTTTGTACATTTTATAGAATTTGAGAGAATCAACCTCTGCAAGTTTGCTTCTACCTTTGATTCCTGACACCAAAATACTTCAGGAATTTAAAATTTTCTAGGTATAGAATAGAGATCAAAGTTAAAAGTAAACTAAACTGAAAATTGGTGAGTCATATGAAGTTTCCTGGAAAGAATATAAACATACTAGTCAAAGCATATTCTTGGGTTTTTTTTTCCCCAAATGTCATTTAAAATATAAAATACTAAATATGTAACAATACAAGTGAGTTCAGGATTTCATAATCTATTACAATTAATAAAATGTTTAATACTCCAAATTGCATGTTCATTATATGTGGTCTACATTAGGTTAGAATTTATCTTTTTTAAACAATAACATATCAAACGAGAAAAAATATTTTATTTGCTATTGTTACTGTCAAAACAGCTTTTCAAAACCAAGAAGTTTTTATGCAGTGCTATAATAACTTGGCTAAATCTGGTTTATTTCATATTCAGAAATTTTTATTTTAAGAGGCATTTACAAAAGCTACAGGATATGCTTTAATTAATTTGACAAGTCTATTAAGCTTCAATATGTTCAAAATACTAAGCCAGAGATACACAACATGATTGTTTTTATATCAACACTTATTGAGCTCCTGTGGAAGGAAAGCATTTAAGATAAATGGTACATGCCCATGAAGTACCCAAAACACAAATACTTAAATGAATTAACTTCAAATAAACTGGAACCCAAAACATTAAAGTATAAATTAAATTATCTGTATAATTATAAGCTTGGTATGAAGTGTTCACGTTGCAGGAAACGAATTACATTTCCAGTATCAAAGTCCTGAAATATATTTAAGAGTTGTTACTTATGTTACTTCATTTGAAATCTTTCCTATTGCAACATTATTTTGAAAAGGGAAAAATGTTTTACTTGAATAATATCTTGTACTTCAATAGTCAAAAAATGCTACATATTCCATACTCTTGAAAAAAACAAAACATCTTAACTTCAAACAGCACTAATATAAGTTATGCTTTGGCCCAATTGTTGCTTACTGGATTGGGTGAAAAAAATCTTAATCTTACTCATATTAGAGAATTCTATAAAGTAAATCCTGTTCCTTCTAATATGCAAATGTACTTACTCAATTTGAGAGCCTGCCAACCCTCCAATCAGGCTCTGATTGCACTTTTTGTGTGAGTGGTGGGATCAAGAGTGCTTCTTTTAGAACATGAGGAATAAAGAAAATAGAGCTAAAATGCTAGATGCTCTACTGCACAGAGTTAAAACATTAAAATCTTAAAAAATTAAGGATATTAAACGCGTAACTGGTTAAAAAATAAGTAACATTTTTATTTCAGAAAAGCATTCAATTACAAACTTGCCTGTTTCTTGTCTCAAGATTTTTAAATGGCTTATGAAAGATGTTCAGTTAAACCCAGCAGCTTTATTTCCTCACACTCTCCACTAAAATGACTATAAAGTAATTAAAGTTTATATGCAAGGATAAAGAACATTAGACTGGAAGCTTTGGACAGTGGAAAGAGGATAGACAAGTGGTGACTGGCTTAACACAGCAGAACTAAAACTTAATCACAACAAAGTAAAGCCAGCAAGAAGCAAGATTATTTGTATGACAGACTCTGGAAAGGCTTAAGAATTGGAGGTACCAAATATTTCAGACAGTAGATTATTTTTTTTTTTTTACCAATTATTTATTTATTTATTTATTTTTTCTTTTATTATTATTATTATTATTATTATTATTATACTTTAGGTTTTATGGTACATGTGCCCAATGTGCAGGTAAGTTACATATGTATACATGTGCCATGCTGGTGCGCCAGACAGTAGATTATAAAAAGGACTGGTTGACAATCCTTGTAACAATCAACAAGATGCCTCCCCCAACTCTACTGCCAAGATCCTTTGCCCTCCCCACACGTGGGGAGGAGACAGAGGTGTCCCGTCCAGAGACATGGCAGACACGGTGAAGGCCAGCAGCAAGGAGTGGCAAGAAAATGAAAATTTATGGCATTAAAAATTCTGAGGGAGAAAAACAACGCAAGTCTGGGGACTGAATAAAGAGTTTCGTGGTCTCAAAAGTGTTTACTTCTCATTGAACTTTTCACAGAAAACTAGTACAGAGTAAGAATCATGATAAAGATGAAGTCAGCCTAAAAAGAAGACATGGGAGGCTGGGCACAGTGGCTCTCACCCATAATCCCAGCACTTTGGGAGGCCGAGGCGGGTAGATCACGATGTCAGGAGTTCGAGACTAGCCTGGCCAAGATGGTGAAACCCTGTCTCTACTAAAACTACAAAAATTAGCCAGGTGTGGTGGCAGGCACCTGTAATCCCAGCTACTCAGGAGGCTGAGGCAGGAGAATCGCTTGAACCCGGGAGGCAGAGGTTGCAGTGAGCCGAGATGGAGCCATTGCACTCCAGCCTGGGCAACAGAGTGAGAGTCCATCTCCAAAAAAAAAACCAAAAGACATGTAATATAGGAAACAGAACTCAGCCACGAGAGAGCGGTAAAGAGCATTTCTACAGCTGTCCCTCAGCGGGCAACCAGATGGGAGAGGCAGGCAGGATACTGGAGGCTGCAGGAGAAAGTTCTGTAAGAAGAGCAGAATCACAGGATGGATTATGGATGTATCTCATTAGGTTTAACCGTAAAGGAAGAGGCTCTACAGCTCCACTGAAAAGTGTGCAGAAAGAATTAGTGAGGGGTACACTGAACACTGAGCAAGTTAAAGAATGCGGCACTTGGGCTGGGTGTATTGGCTCACGCCTGTAATCCCAGCACTTTGGGATGCCGAGGAGGGCGGATCACCTGAGGTCAGGAGTTCGAGACCAGCCTGGCCAACATGGTGAAACCCTGTCTCTACTAAAAATACAAAAATTAGCCAGGCATGATGGTGCATGCCTGTAATCCCAGGTACTCAGGAGGCTGAGGCAGGAGAATCGCTTGAACCTGGGAGGCAGAGGTTGCAGTGTGTGAAGATTGCACAACTGCACTCCAGCCTGGGTGACAGAGTGAGACTTTGTCTCAAAAAAAACAAAAAACAAAAAACAAAAAAGAATGTGGCACCTACTTACTACTATAGGAGAGAAAGAAAAAAATCCTGGTATAACTGTATGAGCCATTTCACCAGGTCAGGATCATGGGTTGTAGGCTAAGGTGGAGGAGGAAGTGCTGCAGAGGAGCAAACAGAAGACTCACAGCACACATCAAAGTAAATTTAATCACAGTGCACCGAGCTGCTCAGTGGGGAACAATATTTCCATCATCATCATAATGAAAATGGTATATATTAATTAATCCAAAAACTTGAGATATAATTATACCAGGGGCAGGAAGAATGTGTGAATGTGAATGTGTGTATTGTGGGGGAGCGGTGTTGGAAGAAGCATTTCATCTTCCATAATGAAAAGTCAGTGCAGAATTTCAAAAATTAAACATATTTTTCATTTAAAAATACAGTTGTTAATACTGAAAGAAAAATCTAAAAGAAGTGCAAGTAATTGCCTCTGGAAAGCAGAACTTGAGGTGGGAAAGGGAGGGGCAGGGAAAACTGCCTTTCACAGTAAGATTTATAGTTTCTTGACTTTTGTGTATGTAATACTGTGATAAAAATTAAATTCAAAATAAAAACATGAATACCCTTAAAACAAGACTGTGACTGCCACATAAATATTCTGACTTCAGAACATCATTTATTGTTTAATGAAAAAACCTTAAAATCAGCAAATTAGGCAAACTCATTTCACTGTGCTTTAACAGATCAATCTCCAAATCAGTCAAGTAATTTGATTCATACTCTACAATTAAAATAAATAGCTTACCAACATTTTTTATCTGGTCCTTGACACATTATATACACGCAAACTAAGTGAGCAATATAATTTTAATAACCAAATTAATTCACAAATTGGCCTTCTAATAAATATGTTAATAAATACTGAATTTCTGTATGATTCATTCTGAGAAGCCCCAGTCATTTCAGCTTTTCTGACTTTAGAAATAATTTGAATTGTCAACTAAAATATTCATATTAGAGATAATAATATGTCCAAATATACAGCTTACTAACCACTGATACAGAGAAACAATCTTGTGCCCCCTCCATCTCTAACAGTTGCTGTCAGAACCACTATAAGCATCATCTACTTCTTTCTTCCCTTATCAAGGGCAAAACAAATGCCCTACTATTAAATGAGTACTACTACTAATGCCTGCTACTAAATGAGACCAGAGCTCTCATTACCACAACTAGCTGCCCTTACCAATGACTCTGCTGTTGCCACTCCCTTTCCAACACCCCTATTCGCCTGCCAGCAGTGGCTGGCACCTACCTGCACCTGCACCTAGAGACGCGTGGGCCTCCTGAATATCTGTGTTCCTTTATTCTACTGTCATCTGGAGCTGATGCTATAGGAATGCTGGGGTCGGGAGAAAATACACTGTAAATCTTAGAGTTGTAACTTGGGAGGTTCTATGATAGCAATGATAGGTTGATTTTATATTTCAGATATGGTAAGGCAAAAGAGGATTTTGTTTACCAGCTTAAAGTGCCACACACTATTGGAAAATGATTCCCAATTTCAACTGAGCTTGTAAATTCCAATTTAACTTTTAAATTTAAGCCAACTAGTATGTTAGGAATGGACTCTGTAAAGCCTACTGAAAGAAAAAATACCCTCCCACAAAAAAAAAGGTCAGAATGTAAATATCCAAAATTGTAAATAAATATCCAAATTTAGTTGTTTTGATTTTATACTAATTACTAAAATAGTATTATAATTTTAATTCATTTTATATAATAGTATATTATCCTAATATCATGGTTTTATTGAGGCCCATTCAAGACCTCTATTTTGTTACTCTTGTAGCTGTTCTTTTCTTTCATCTCCCCAAACTGAAAACAGACCTTGTACAATATAACTTGGCAATCTAGTTCATTCATTTCCTAGAAAAGGTGAAAAAATAAACCTTAAGGCTCTTGCAACACATTTTCTTCCATGCTGCATTCAGTTTGGTGTTTTAATGGAATGAGTAGTATACAGGGTGATTTTGATTTTACTATATATTGCTCCAGTAAAGTAGGAAATAGAAAATGGATTTTTTTTCCAGTTATTTAATCAGTTTACTAAGGATTTGGGAGAATCACGCACTTCAAATAAAGTACAGTACAATAGTACTACACTTCTTTTTTTGACCACTAAAGCAATATGAATAAATGATCCAATGCTTAAAATGACCCCTAAACACCTAGTTCCTCATCTTTTAAAATTTCAGCAAGACTTGACTATAAAAAAGGAGCAACAGAAGCACAATCATCAACGTCAACATCTGGTTACAAAAAAGGGAAATAGATGAAGCAGTTGTCTGCGTTTCTCATGCAACCAGTATTTTTCGAGTGCCTACTGTGTGCTGGAGACAGTTCAAAGGTTAACAGATGGGAGCTCTACCCATGGAGCTTAATGAACAAATAAATAAGCAGAATTTTAGGCAATGATAAACATGACGGGAAAAAAATGGATTGATGTGATATTGATGGGAAAAGGTGGCTGTTCCAAACAGGGTCAAGGCCTATCTGAGGTGTGCTGTTTAAATTCAGACGCAAGTGACAAGGAACCAGCCACAATAAGATACACAGGAAGATCTTTCTAGCAGAAGCGAAAGCAACTGAAAAGCCTCTAAGTTGAGAACAAGTCTGGAGATTTTGAGAAACAAATGAAAGAAAAAAGCTGGGGCAGTTAAGTCTTAATGAACCAGGGGATAAAGTAGGGGTGGGATGATGGAGAAGATGGGGGACAAGCAAGCAGAGTCTGTGGACCATGTGAAAAGCCAGGTTGATTTCAAGTGTAATGGAGCCTGTAATCCCAGCACTTTGGGAGGCTGAGGTGGGTGGATCACTTGAGGTCAGGAGTTCAAGACCAGCCTGGCCAACATGGTGAAACCCTGTCTCTACCAAAAAAATACAAAAATTAGCCAGTCGTGGGGGCATGTGCCTGTAATCTCAGCTACTCAGGAGGCTGAGGCAGGAGAATCAGTTGAACCTGGGAGGCAGAGGTTACAGTCAGCTGAGATGGCACCACTGCACCCCAGCCTGGGCGACAGAGCCAGACCCTGTCTAACAATAAATAAATACGAATAAACTGTGATGGAAAGCTATGACCTTATCTACATTTCTCAGAGTTCATTCCGGTTGCTCTGTGGAACATGGCTTATGAAGGATGAGCATGGATGCAGGAAGACCAGTTGGAAGGCTAGCTATTGCAGTAAGTGATGAGAGGCAACAGTGACTTGGGCAGATGGCAGCAGTGAAATGAAGATAAATATAGGAAGGATACATGTAAATAATAGAGCAGAGGTCCCCATACTTTCTTGCTTCATGGCGCCCTTGGTGTCTCAGTAATTTTTTTCATAGCACACATAGGTCTAAATTACCTAGCAGTTCCACTTTATAAGGTACATACTACTTAACAGTAGTAGTACATCTATGTCATTATTTTGCTTGAAAATTTGAAATATCCTGTGGTCTCCTGTGAAGGGTGCCCTGTGGCTCCAGGCTGTTCAGGAACCATAGCTTTAGTGCTATGACTTGCAAGAGAAATGGATGTGAGCAGTACAGATAAAAGGAGAATCAAAGATTCCTGGCCAAAATCCTGGATTTGAGGCCTGAGCAACTAGAGGGATAGTAGTATCTTCACTGAGATGGGTAAGAATGGGGAAAAAACACAACCCTGGAAAGTATCATGCCATCTACAAATAAGAAAGTTGAGACTTAGAGTGTCTGTGTAAATTACTCAAGGTAGCACAAGTAGTCAGGAATTTAGAAATTTGATTCCAGGTCTGTCTGATGCTAGATAAAATAATAAAAAAAAATAAGCTTCTATGACTTAGTCACATTAGAGTAGATTAACTACGATATTTCAGTTAATTCTAGCAACATTATTAGACAGTCTGTCTGATTCTGATTCTGAAGTTAGCTGTGATATAACTCCCTGTTAGTTGATAAAAAGGGATTGTAAGGGGTGGCAAATAGCAGCCTTGTGCACATAGCCTCAAAAAGAATTCTTTTAATGTGAAGTGAAGGTCTTGGGAATAAAAAATGAAACTTAAGATTCTATGAATGTCCATAGCTGTTGACATAACAACTAGCTATTCCTAAAACCAGAGCCACTCTAATTGTCAGCTTTCTTTTCCACCCAGCCCAGAACAGGACAAATATGGTGAAAGTTCTAAGTAGAATGCTAATTGAATGTTGATTCCTTAGGACAGGTGGCACAACCTCAAAGGCCTAGATGAGGCCAGGTTATGTGGAGCAGCAGGGAATGTAGGGAACAGGAGACGACATACATCATCTCCAAGAGGCAATGCCGTCTCTGGAAATCTGGACTTTAATGTGTAATTTAACAAATGTAAAAACTCTGCACTTTCTAAAGAAGGCATGCCTGAGGACTAAATTTGGTCCTTGCAAATAGTCTTAGATAAATGATTACACTTTTGGATAAGCAGCTGAGGGAAGAGACTTAGGGACGTTACAGAAGGATCATTGGAAGAATCCAGGAGGAGGCTGTTAATTCTATGCTGGAAACTAAAGTTGAAATTTCACAGTTAAATCTACTTTATACATTTTCTATATTTTCTGGTACTGAGTGTTTTTTCAAAAATAGAAATAGGAGAACCTTATATGTAGTTCTCTAAGGTTTAATCTGTCCAGTAAGAAATGATCTTATCAAAATAAATGAAGATGTTCTAGCAAGAAACACTGTTCATTTTTCTCCCTGCCATGAATGGCAGGACATCAGACTATTTGTCTCTGCATGGAGCAGCTTAATAGCATTTGAAATCCTGCAATTCTATCAGCCACAGGAAGCATAATCACAAACTTGAACAGAACTCACTAACTTAGATCTTCACCTGCCCTCAGAAAGAAGGAACCAAGAGAAAGAGATATGACTTGAAGAATACTTTATGGAAATCTTCAGTGTTGAAATCCAAATTAAATTTACGGCTGGGACTGGTGGCTCATGCCTGTAATCTCAACACTTAGGAAGGCAGAGGTGGGAAGACAGCTTGAGCCCAGGAGTTTAAGACCTGCCTGGGCAACACAGCAGGACCCCATTCTCCTCAAGAAGGGAAAAATAAATAAATAAAATTATGAAAACCTATCCAATATTATAAATCATTAGACATGTCATTATAGCCTGTCACTAATTCTAATTCTAAAGGTCAGGACTAACTTGGCAACATTTTTGAAAGATCCTCTTCTCAAAGCTTGAATGTTGTGGCTTTTATTTTCCTAAGGTCATGTCTGCAGACTAGTTAAGGAAGACTCACACAATCGGAGAGTGACGCATTCCCCTTATACATCATGCCATGACTCTGGATATGAACAGAATAAAAACAAAACAGTCAGTAGTAACTAAAATCTAGCTGGTTCTCCCTGGGGAATATTGCAAGGAGGCATTTTTAGTATGTGTACAGTCTTTTGGAGGAAATAGACACATCTGCAGTTATAATATAATAAATAACTATTCATAGATATCCACTCAGAGTGCTAAAGGAGGCCAGAAGGGGAACATTTACATTGGCCCGTGGGTTCAGGGAGATGACATGTGACCTAAGTTTGGAAGTCTTTTAGGGTAAGCTAGCTATTTCAGCTAGGGAGAATGGCACACATGAAGGCACTGAAGCTTGGCTTAGCTTTAGTCATTGCCAGAAGTACAGGAAGTTCCATGTAGCAGGAGGTACATGTACCTTTTCATACCTTATACATCTCATCTTTGTGCCTCATTATAATTCCTGATTTCCAGATCACTGATGCCCTGAGAAGTTATGAAGCTTGTAGCTTTACATACCCTTCTTTATATACCCTTGTGTAGGGCAGTGGTTGGACATGAAGCAGTGCAAAGATGGACAAAAGCCACAAAGGGCTCTAGACTTTGAACTTTGCTGAAAGCTGTGGGACACATTTAAATTATTTACGTCAAGACGAGACATAATTGAGTTTGTTTCAGAAAGTTTAGAGGCAGAGATAATGAAGGCTCAATTGAGGAAGTTGAGATTTAAGGCAGGAAAATCCTCTGTGCTTCCCTCTACAGTGTTGTCAAGCCCCCTGCCCTCAAATGCTCAGGCTAGGGTAGGTTCACTTTGATCTTTTTCTCTTTGGGAATTAAGAATTGTGACAATTCCGGTCTATTGTGGATGCTTGAACTAGAAGTACCTCCAAAGTTATGGTGGTAGAGATTGACCAGATACAAGCAAAAGAAGAGGATGTTCTCTAAGAGAAAGAAGAAAGAAGGATGCATACACCCTACAGAAATAACAGCAAGAAACCTTGGGCACACAGAGGCTGAGCAAGTGACTCTCTAGTTTCTGATTTCAATCCTCTGCCAGGCCCAGCTATATTTCCTGCCTTTAGGCCCTATTTCCTTATTGTACACCAACTTATCTTTTTAAAGTTAGGTTTGAGTGGGATTCTGTTACAAATAATATGAGCTCTGACTAAAGCAAGGCCTGACAGAAAATGGAATGAAGATCATAGGAACGATACAAGAGATATTAGGGATATAAAATTGAAGGAAATTACAGCTGATTGGATTTGGATGTGTTCACTCTCAAGCTACAGGCTTGGGCAGCCAATTGGCCACATGCGTCATTGAGAAGAGGATTATAAGGGGAGGGGCAGAATTGGCAGAAAGTGATAGGGATTCAGTTTTAGGCACATTGAGACTGGTGAGAGTGGAATATTCAAAAGTAGAAATGTCCAGCAGTTGAATATATGAGTGTGTATGGCAGAGGAGTTCTGACCTGCAACTACAGATTAGGTCTTAACATGTAGATGGTCATTGGCCTAATGGGACTGGAATAGGTCTCTGAGTAGAGTTGCAAGCCAAGACCTAGACAGCACCACCATTAAGGTTCATATTAAGTAGGAAAAGCCACGAAGGAGACTTAAGTTGAAATGCTGTGGTGAGGGAAAACTCTTTCAGAAGAACCATGGCCAAGTGATGAGAGCCTGGATGGTGAACTCATAGAGAAGAATAAATGTAAATCTGGGAAGAGGGAAATAGAACGTCCTCACATCTTTTGTGGCTGGCACTTTGCTGTCTTATTTCATCTTCAACCAACCTTTCAAGACAGGTCACAGCATATGCTTTTAAAGATAAGCAAAAGAGACCATAAGTTCCCTGAAAATGGTGTAAGTCATATGGTGTATCTCTGGTCCCTGGCAGAGTGCCTGCTACCTGTGTGTGTAAAGAGTGAATTAAGACCTGGGCACTTCTACAATGTTACAATAGTCTACCCAGAATCAGCCAGACTGGTGTTACTTTCAAACTCACATATATTGGGGACAAGGTTCTGCTTTGTTGGCACAGAAAGTCTATTTTCTGGGACATATCCCTGGATTTCATGCTATTTCAACTCATTAACAGCACCTCCATTTCTTCTCCTTACCTTTCAGTGAAACATATAATTCAGAAAAAGGAAGGCAAGGAAATATGTTTTCATATTTTTAAAGATGTCCTGAGGCACCTGAAACCTTAGTTGCTGATACTCTACAAACCATGGAGATGAATTTCCACTAATTACCACAGAACCTTAAATTCACATCTGATTCAGGAAGCATGACAAAAGGATTTGACGATCTTTTGATGTAAACTACAAGTCATGCCACATGGGGCATATTTAGCTACAGATCCCCCACCATCTAAGGAGGCTTTATTAGATCTTATCATCCTAAGGTCATTGAAGTCTTTTCTCCTTCACATGAATCTAAGACGAAAAGAACATATCTAATACTGAAGTGAAGGGCACTACTATAACATGTACAAGCTAGAAGAAGAACACCATCATGATTCTTTCCTGAATTTTGAAAATAGAGACATGCATAAAAGAAGGGTATTACAGCAATTTTGTGTCTCCAGAGGGTGCCTCAAATCCTGTATCGATGGGTATAGAGTAAAGAAGGTGGATTAACGGTGGGATGTTTCTGCTTTCCACAAACGCCTGGGACTTTATAAACCGCAGTACACAGGGAGCCAGAAGGAAAGTCAACACAGATGTAGTTGCTCCCACGGGCCTGAATCATACATGCTTTCTCATTTAATCCATTCAGGAGGTATTATAATTCCTGATTTCCAAATCACTGAGGACCTGAGAAGTTATGTAGCTTGTGGAGTTTACACAGAGAGTAGATGTGTTGGGTTTGGATTCAAATCCAGATCTAACACCAAAGGTTGTATTAGTATTTGATGTACCATGTTTCTGCACACAAAACAACTCCATTTAATGAAACTTTAAAAAAAAAAAACACAACAAAAATCATTTGTTTGTGTCCCCTTCAATCCCTAGGTAGAATTAATCACTCATTTTCCTGTGTTCCTACAGTGTATTAATTTGGCTTTTTGCTGCACTGTAACTATCTGTGTGTCTATATCCTTAGCTATAATACAAACTTCTCAGTGATAAGAATTATAGCTTACAGATCTTTGAATGCACAGCAATGATATAGTAAATATTGGTTGAAAGCATAAATAAATACATTAATGATGTATTTTTCAGATTCCTGTAACAGGACAAAATTATTTGTGAATTATACAAAGAAAAAAGGATAATAATATTCAAGAAAATATATTTTCATCATTTGTTAGCATGAATCTCCAATTTTTATTGCTTATTTTCCACATGGTTAGCCAGGGATCATTGACTTTTTTTTTTTTTTTTTTTTTTACTAAAAATGGATTTGCTATATCCATGAACAGTACTAAGGAAGTTCACATCCATATTGTGCTAACTTATTTTTACACATATTTGGAGACAAGATTTTTCAGAGGTGCTTTTCATGCCTTGCCCCATATGAATCTGACAGTTTCTAGCTCAACTTTCTTTGTCTCTCTACTTGTCTACATGACAGCTCTGGCACCATAAGTGATTCCTCAGGAAAGCCTGGAGGAAGTGCATTTAACATCCGCAGGGAGAACACTCAAGTTGAGGGAATGGGGATTGTGGATAAATGCCCCTGGACTAATTCTGAGGACAATCTACACTGTTCCTCGGAGAGTACACAGCAGGACTGTGCTCCAGTTGCCTACTGACATAGTCTGCCTACCAATGCTCTCTTTACTGCCTCTTCTCCCTTCTCTATCCCACTTCCCTTACTCCCTTTCTCATCTTCTTGATATTGTCACCCAAGTCCTTGTCTTAGGGCCTGGTTTTGGGGCAACCTAAACAGAGACAGGTATGCAATACATACACAGGGAAATGGAAAATGATTAGAAACATTCTGATGGCTCGCTATAAAGGCATTCTGCTCCAAGCCTCCTCTGATGAGAATGCTTTGTTTTGTTTGCTAGGATAGTGAGTGACCTACCTTCCAACAAAAAGGGGTTTAGACTCCAGAGGGAGAAAGTACACTCTTTCCCTTATAAACCATGTGCACATGAGTTGAGAAGCCAGTGGAGTTCATAGGGCTTGAGCCTACTCTTACATTATGGAAGCCAAGGAAAGTCTATCACATCAGGTGATAAGTCTGCTACACAATCTTGGGATAAAGAGGCATTATCAGCCGTAACCTAGATTGTCTTTCTTCAAAGACATGATTGGGAAATAAAAATATGGTCTTAACATATAAGAAGCTAGGCCTCTAAGACAATGATCAGCATGTGGTAAGCATTTAATAAATATTCCAAAAATTTTGTTGAACAAAGTACAATTTTCTTTTTAGGCCAAAACTATTTTTCTACAGTCTGATAACTTTTCATCCAAGAAAGGCTTAAAGTATTACTATTTCAAATGTTTTAGCTTCCATTCTACTTGAAACTCCATGAAACTCCATTTGTCCTCATTTAAATGCACATTAAAAGTCCATCTACTTCACTTTATAGGTAATTAGACTGAAAGCAATTAACTGGCATGCCCAGAGTCCCATGGTGGAGACAGACCTTGAATCTAATTTTCCTGATTTCTGGGTTAATATTCTTCCCCTCACACGACACTCATTTTTCAAAAGAGTGAGCCATAAATCCTAACATTTTCATATTAATTCACTAACTTTCAGCCAATGAACACAAATCAGTACAATTCACTAATCTGGAAATACTTCGATGAGTAAACATTTTATCTTTCAACAGCTTTTTGGACTAGGGAGGCAGAGAGGGGAAGACACTTTAGTGAGATGCTGCTCTAATACATTCATCCTGCATTGTGGAAGACCTCAGAGAGAGTAAAACCCCATTCCCAGTTCAGATTTACAACCTGAAAGTGTACAAACCCTTATTGTTTTCTTTCTTATTTCCTGCCACCTTTATTCTTCTCTACCTTTATCACCATCTGACCATGTGTGCTTGTGCTATGTTTCCTGATTGCATGGTAATTTTTTTTTAATACCAGCAGTGCTTGTTGAGGATAGAATATGAGAATGGAACAGATCCAGAAATACTGCACTTAGAAAATTAAATTAATTAAATATGATTAACAAGTATGAATGACTCATTCAACCATCAGCCTAGCTTGTCCAGGAACTCTAGATCAGGATATAAATCAAAGAACTTAGCTAAGTACCAGAAAACTTAAGAATTTGATGAGGTTAATGGTTCTTGAGATGGCTGTGATTTTTTTAAGCAAATAAAAAGCCATTTTAGGTTGCTTATTTAAAATATATATAACATAATATTTTATTTATTCATTTTTCTGTACGTTACTGGGGTACAGGTGGTATTTGGCTACATGAGTAACTTCTTTCGTGGTGATTTGTGAGATTTTAGTGCACCCATCACCCAAGCAGTATACACTGCACCATATTTGTAGTCTTTTATCCCTCGCCCCCATCCCACTCTTCCCCCTCAAGTCCCCGAAGTCCATTATATCATTCTTATACCCTCGCGTCCTCATAGTTAGCTCCCCCATATCAGTGAAAACATATGATGTTTGGTTTTCCATTGCTGAGTTACATCACTTAGAATAATAGTCTCCAATCTCATCTAGGTCAGTGCAAATGCTGTTAATTCATTCATTTTTATAGCTGCATAGTATTCCATCATATATATATATATATATATATGATTCATTCCTTTTTATAGCTGCATAGTATTCCATCATATATATATATGATCTTTACCCACTTGTTGATTGATGGGCATTTGGATTGGTTCCATGATTTTGCAGTTGTGAATTGTGCTGCTATAAACATGCGTGTGCAAGCATCTTTTTCGAATAATGACTTCTTTTCCTCTGGGTAGATACCCCAGTAGTGGGATTGCTGGATCAAATGGTAGTTCTACTTTTAGTTCTTTAAGGAATCTCCCCACTGTTTTCCATAGTGGCTGTACTAGTTTACATTCCCACCAGCAGTATAGAAGTGTTCCCTGTTCACCGCATCCATGCCAACATCCACTGTTTTTTGATTTTTGATTATGGCCATTCCTGCAGGAGTAAGGTGGTATTGCATTGTGGTTTTGATTTGCATTTCCCTGATCATTAGTGATGTTGAGCATTTTTTCATATGTTTGCTGGCCATTTCTATATCTTCTTTTGAGAACTGTCTATTCATGTCCTGAGCCTACTTTTTGATGGGATTGTTTTTTTCTTACTGATTTGTTTGAGCTCATGGTAGATTCTGGATATTATTCCTTTGTCAGATGTATAGATTGTGAAGATTTTCTCCCACTCTGTGGGAGGTCCCAACTATTTATCTTTGTTTTTATTGCATTTGCTTTTGTGTTCTTTTTTTATTTTATTTTATTATTATTATACTTTAAGTTTCAGGGTACATGTGCACAATGTGCAGGTTAGTTACATATGTACACATGTGCCATGCTGGTGTGCTGCACCCATTAACTCATCATTTAGCATTAGGTATATCTCCTAAAGCTATCCCTCCCCTCTCCTCCACCCCACAACAGTCCGCAGAGTGTGATGTTCCCCTTCCTGTGTCCATGTGTTCTCACTGTTCAATTCCCACCTTTGAGTGAGAATATGCGGTGTTTGATTTTTTTGTTCTTGCAATAGTTTACTGAGAATGATGATTTCCAATTTCATCCATGTCCCTACAAAGGACATGAACTCATCATTTTTTATGGCTGCATAGTATTCCATGGTGTATATGTGCCACATTTTCTTAATCCAGTCTATCATTGTGGGACATTTGGGTTGGTTCCAAGTCTTTGCTATTGTGAATAGTGCCGCAATAAACATGCGTGTGCATGTGTCTTTATAGCAGCATGATTTATAGTCCTTTGGGTATATACCCAGAAATGGGATTGCTGGGTCAAATGGTATTTCTAGTTCTAGATCCCTGAGGAATCACCACACTGACTTCCACAAGGGTTGAACTAGTTTACAGTCCCACCAACAGTGTAAAAGTGTTCCTATTTCTCCACATCCTCTCCAGCACCTGTTGTTTCCTGACTTTTTAATGATTGCCATTCTAACTGGTGTGAGATGGCATCTCATTGTGGTTTTGATTTGCATTTCTCTGATGGCCAGTGATGGTGAGCATTTTTTCATGTGTTTTTCGGCTGCATAAATGTCATAAAAACCCTAGAAGAAAACTTAGGCATTACCATTCAGGACATAGGCATGGGCAAGGACTTCATGTCTAAAACACCAAAAGCAATGGCAACAAAAGCCAAAATTGACAAATGGGATCTAATTAAACTAAAGAGCTTCTGCACAGCAAAAGAAACTACTATCAGAGTGAACAGGCAATCTACAAAATGGGAGAAAATTTTCGCAACCTACTCATCTGACAAAGGGCTAATATCCAGAATCTACAATGAACTCAAACAAATTTACAAGAAAAAAACAAACAACCCCATCAAAAAGTGGGCGAAGGACATGAACAGACACTTCTCAAAAGAAGACATTTATGTTTTTGTTCTTGGTCATGATATCCTTGCCTAAACCAATGTCTTGAAGGGTTTTTTCCAATGTTATCTTCTAGAATTTTTATATTTTCAGGTCTTAGGTTTAAGTCCTTAATCCATCTTGAGTTGATTTTTCATAAGGTGAGAGATGAGGATCCAGTTTCATTCTCCTACATGTGGCTAGCCAATCATCCCAGCACCATTTGTTGAAAAGGGTGTCCTTTCTCCACTTTATGTTTTTGTTTGCATTGTCGAAGATCAGTTGGCCTTAAGGATTTGGGTTTATTTCTGGGTTCTCTATTCTGTTCCATTGGTTATGTGCCTATTTTTATACCAGTACCATGCTGTTTTGGTGACTATGGCCTTACAGTATAGTTTGAAATCAGGTAGTGTGATGCCTCCAGATTTGTTCTTTTTGCTTAGTCTTGCTTTGGCTATGTGGGCTCTTTTTTGGTTCCATATGAATTTTAGAACTGTTTTCTCTAATTCTGTGAAGAATGATGGTGGTAGTCTGAAGGGGATTGTATTAAATCTGTAGACTGCTTTTGGCAGTATGGTCATGTTCACAATATTGATTCTACCTATCCATGAGCATGGGATGTGTTTCCATTTGTTTGTGTCATCTATGACTTCTTTCAGTAGTGTTTTGTAGTTTTCCCTGTAGAGGTCTTTCAACTCCTTTGTTAGGTATATTTCTAAGTATTTTATATATTTTTTGCAGCTATTGTAAAAGGGATTGAGTTCTTGATTTGATTCTCTGCTTGGTTGCTGTTGGTGTATAGAAGAGCTACTGATTTGTGTATATTAATCTTGTACCAGGAAACTTTGCTGAATTATTTTATCAGTTCTCAGAGCTTTCTAGAGGAAAATTATTCCTCTGGTTATTCTAGTTAGCAATTAATTCCTCTAACTTTTTTTTCAAGGTTTATAGCTTCCTTGTATTGGGTGAGAACATGCTCCTTTAGCTCGGAGGAGTTTGTTATTACCCACCTTCTGAAAACTACTTCTGTCAATTCATCAAACTCATTCTCAGTCCAGTTTTGTTCCCTTGCTGGTGAGGAGTTGTGATCCTTTGGAGAAGATGAGGTGTTCTGGTTTTTGGAATTTTCAGCCTTTTTGTGCTGGTTTTTCCTCATCTTCATTGATTTATCTGCCTCTGGTCTTTGATGTTGGTGACCTTCAGCTGGGGTTTCTCTGTGGATGTCCTTTTTGTTGATGTTGATGCTATTCCTTTCTGTTTGTTAGTTTTCCTTCTAACAGTCAGGCCCCTCTCCTGCAGATCTGCTGGAGTTTGCTGGAGGTCCACTCCAGACCCTGTTTGCCTGTATCACCAGCGGAGACTGTAGAACAGCAAAGACTGCTGCCTGTTCCTTCCTCTGGAAGCTTCGTCCCAGAGGGGCACCTGCCAGATGCCAGCCAGAGCTCTCCTGTATGAGGTGTCTGTTGACCCCTGCTGGGAGGTGTCTCCCAGTCAGGAGGCATGGGGATCAGGGACCCACTTGAGGAAGCAGTCTGTCCCTTAGCAGAGTTCGAGTGCTGTGCTGGGAGATTAGCTGCTCTCTTCAGAGCCAGCAGGCAGGAATATTTAAGTTTGCTGAAGCTGTGCCCACAGCCACCCCTTCTCCCAGCAGCTCTGTTCCAGGAAGATGGGAGTTTGATCTATAAAGCCCTGACTGGGGCTGCTGCCTTTCTTTCAGAGATGCCCTGCCCAGAGAGAAGGAATCTAGAGAGGCAATCTGGCTACAGCGGCTTTGCTGAGCTGTGGTGGGATCTGCCCAGTTGGAACTTCCCTGCAGCTTTGTTTACACTGTAAGGGGAAAACCACCTACTCAAGCCTCAGTAATGGTGGACGCCCCTCCCCCCACCAAGCTCGAGCATCCCAGGTCAACTTCAGACTGCTGTGCTGGCAGTGAGAATTTCAAGCCAGTGGATCTTAGGTTGCTGGGCTCCGTGGGGTGGGATCCGCTGAGCTAGAGCACTTGGCTCCCTGGCAGGGAAGCCATGAGGGACTGTGCCATGAAGGACAGTGCATTCTGGTCCCAATACTACCCTTTTCCCACGGTCTTCGCAACCCGCAGACCAGGAGATTCCCTTGGGTGCCTACACCACCAGAGCCCTGGCTTTAAAGTACAAAACTGGGTGGCCGTTTGGGCAGACACTGAGCTAGCTGCAGGAGTTTTTTTTCCATACCCCAGTGGCACCTGGAACACCAGCAAGACAGACTTTGATGTAGGCATTTAGGGCTATGAACTTTCCTGTTAGCATCACCTTTGCTGTATCCCAGAGGTTTTGATAGGTTGTGTCGTCATCACTCAGTTCAAAGAATTTTTAAATTTCCATCTTGATTTCATTTTTGACCCAATGCTCATTCAGGAGCAGGTTATTTAATTTCCATGTATTTGCATGGTTTTAAAAGTTCCTTTTGGAGTTGATTTCCAGTTTTATTCCACTGTGATTTGAAAGAGTGCTTAATATAATTTTAATTTTCTTAAACTTATTGAGGCTCATTTTATAGCCTATCATATGCTCTATCTTGGAGAAAGTTCCATGTGCTGCTGAATAGAATGTGTGTTCTACACTTGTTGGATGAAATGTTCTATATATATCTGTTAAGTCCATTTGTTCCAAGGTATAGTTTAAATCCACTGTTTCTTTGTTGACTTTTTGTCTTGATGACCTGTCTGGTGCTGTCAGTGGAGTACTGAAGTCTCCCACTATTACTGTGTTGCTGTCTATCTCATTTCTTAGGTCTATTAGTAATTGTTTTATAAATTCGGAGCTCCAGTGTTAGGTGCACATGTTTAGGATTGTGATATTTTACTGTTGGACAAGGCCTTTTACCATTATATACTGTCCCTCTTTGTCTCTTTGAACTGCTATTGCTTTAAAGTTTGTTTTGTCTGATATAAGCATAGCTACCCCCTGCTTGCTTTTGGTGTCCATTTGCATGAAATGCCTTTTTCTACCCCTTTAAGTTTATGTGGGTCCTTATGTGTTAGGTGAGTCTCCTGAAAGTGGCAGATAGTTGGTTTCTGAGTTCTTATCCATTCTGCAGTTTTGTATCTTTTAAGTGGAGCATTTAGGTCATTTACATTCAATGTTTGTATTGAAACGTGAGGTACTGTTGCTTTCATCATGCTCTTTCTTGCCTGGGTACTTTGGTTTTTGTTTTCTGTTTTTTCTTTTTAACGTGTATTTTTGTTTTATAGGTGCTGTGTGATTTGTGCTTTAAGGAGTTTCTGTTTTGAGGTGTTTCCAGGATTTGTTTCAAGATTTAGAGCTTCTTGTAGTGGTGGTTTGGTAATGACAAATTCTCTCAGCATTTGTTTGTCTGAAAATGACAGTATCCTTCCTTCATATATGATGCTTAGTTTCTCTGGAAACAAAATTCTTGGCTAATAATTTTATTTGAGGAGGCTGAAGATAGGTCCTCAATCCTTTCTAGCTGGTAGGGTTTCTGCTGATAAATCTGCTGTTCATCTGATAGGTTTTCTTTTATAGGTTACCTGGTGTTTCTGTCTCACAGCTCTTAAGATTCTTTCCTTCATCTTAACTTTGGGTAACCTGATGATAATGTGCCTAGGTGAAGATCTTTTTGTGATGAATTTCCCAGGTGTTCTTTGTGCCTCTTGTATTTGGATGTCTAGGTCTCTAGCAAGGCTGGGAAAGTTTTCCTCGATTATTGCCCCAAATATGTTTTCCAGGCTTTTAGAATTCTCTTCTCAGCTATGCCGATTATTCTTAGGTTTGGTCGTTTAACATAATCCCAGACTTCTTGTAGGCTTTGTTCATATTTTCTTATTTTTTTTCTTTGTCTTTGTTGGATTGGATTAATTCAAAGATCATGTCATTGAGCTCTGAATTTCTTTCTTCTACTTGTTCAATTCTGTTTCTGACACTTTCCAGAGCATTTTGCATTTCTAAAAGTGTGTCCAAAGTTCCTGAATTTTTTATTGTTTTTCTTTAAGCTATCTATTCCCATGAATATTTTTCCCTTCACTTCTTGTATCATTTTTTGGATTTCCTTGCATTGGGCTTTGCTCTTCTCTGGTCCCTCCCTGATTAGCTTAATAACTAACCTCCTGAATTATTTTTCAGGTAAATCAGGTATTTCTTCTTGGTTTGGATCCACTGCTGGTGAATTAGTGTGATTTTTGGGGGGTGTTGAAGAGCCCTGTTTTGTCATATTGCCATGGTTGGCTTTCTGGTTCCTTCTCATTTGGATAGGATCAGTCAGAGGGAAGGTCTAGGGCTGAAGGCTGTCGTTCAGATTCTTTTGTCCCACAGGGTGTTCCCTTGACGTAGTACTCTCCCCCTTTTCCTATGGATGTGGCTTCCTATGAGCTGAACTGCAGTGTTTGTTGTCTCTCTTCTGGGTCTAGCCACGCAGTGAGTCTACCTGGCTCCAGGCTGGTATTGCAGGTTGTCTGCACAGAGTCCTGTGATGTGAACTGCCTATGGGTCTCTCAGCAGTGGATACCAGCGCCTGTTCCGGTGGAGGTTGTGGGGAGCGGGGTGCAATGGACCCCATGAGGGTTCTTAATTTTGGTGGTTTAATGCTCTATTTTTGTGCTGGTTGGCCTCCTGCCATTAGGTGGAACTTTCCAGAAAGCATCAGCTGTAGTAGTATGGAGAGGGACTGGCGGTGGGCAGGGCTCTAGAACTCCCAAGATTATATGTCCTTTGTCTTCCACTACCAGGGTAGATGGGAAAGGACCATGAAGTATGGGCGAGACTAGGCGTGTCTGGGCTCAAACTCTCCTTGGGTGGGTCTTGCTGTGGCTGCTGTGGGGGTTAAGGGTGAGATTCCCAGGTCACTGGAGTTGTGTACCTAGGAGGATTATGGCTCCCTCTGCTGAGTCAGCAGATTGTCAGGGAAGTGGGGGAAAGCTGGCAGTCACAGGCCTCATCCAACTCTCACGCAAACGGAAGAGCCGGTCTCACTCCCACCATGTTTCCGCAACAGCCCCAAGTCTGTTTCCAGGTGGAGGGCGAGATGGGCTTGAAAATTTGCCCGAGGCTATCCGCCTCCCAGCTGCGAAAGAAAAGGGCTTTAGTTTTTCCCCCCCGGCCTGTGAAGTCTGCGTGCCCCATTTGCGTCCTCCCTTCTGGCCAGGAGGCTTCTCGCCCCATTCAAATTGTTACCAAGTTCAGCTACAGAATTTCTTCTCCTTGTAGAGTTTTACCCCCTGCTCCTCTGGCCACCCTCCTGATGGATCACTGTGGTGCCAGGCAGGAATGGGTTACTTGGGATCCAGCAAGCTCCCAGGGCCTTTCTGCTGCTTCCTCTACCCCCTTATTTCACTTGGCTCTCTAACTTGACTCAGCTCTCTAACTTGACTTGGCTTCTATTACTCTGAGTTAACAGAAGATAGAAGAGTAAGAAGAGGAAATAAAGCTGGCAATATTACTCTGCAAGGAGAGTGGCTAAAAAGTAAAAGACCAAATGCCCCAGAGAAGATTCCCCCACAATTCTCTTTATCCGAAGCAAACTCAAAAGCTTAAACTCTGGATTTTCTTTCCCACTTTACTACTGTTTTTCTGTGTAACCTTAAAAGAGAGTCATTTAACCACTTGGTCTTCTTAGGTAAAAATCTGATATGTTTCATTCATCCAAGACAGATTGATTATCTGCTTATCAGAATATACCAAAATATAGTTTATTATAAGTTCCTCAAAAAAGAAAGATGTTATCAAACCCACATAGAACTTAGTGTTTTCTTTCTCACTACCTACCTACACCTCCCTCCTCCAAACATGAACACATGTATTTAGGTTGTGGTAATGATAATGTGGGAAGTGTCTATTTATTAATAGTCATCAGATAAATATTTCTCAGATTGAACATGGAACATCTTTGATATTATAACTAGAGTTTAGAATAGATGACAGTGAGAATTTCTTTCTTTTTTTTGAGACAGTCTCGCTCAGTCGCCCAGGCTGGAGTGCAATGGCATGATCTCGGCTCACTGCAAGCTCCGCCTCCTGGGTTCACGCCATTCTCCTGCCTCAGCCTCCCAAGTAGCTGGGACTATAGGCACCCGCCACCACGCCCAGCTAATTTTGTGTATTTTTAGTAGAAACGGGGTTTCACTGTGTTAGCCAGGATGGTCTCCATCTCCTGACTTCATGATCTGCCCACCTCGGCCTCCCAAAGTGCTGGGATTACAGGCGTGAGCCACCGCGCCTGGCCAAGAATTTCTTGAATTTACTTTAACCATCATCATCTTCATCTATCACTCCTCTTCTTTATTTTGACACATGCAGAAATATTTTATTGGTCTATGAGATACAGTGCAATGATACTAACACCCTTATATTAGGAAAGTTAGTACTCCATTTTCTCTACTCTTTCTCTCCTGTGAATAAAGGAAAATAATCAATTCAGTTGCATGTTGAAATTATTAGGATGAGAGTCATATTATAAAAAAAAAATTGCCTCATCTAAAAGTGAAATGTAATGTCTGAAATATGTAAGTTTTTAAGAACTTACAAGTCCTCCATTCGGTAGGGTAGAGGATGAGAATGTATGGGTTGGGATATAAAGAAACATAAGTTATCATACAAATAAAAGATATATATCTATATCTATGATATACTATCTATAGATAAATATGGTATAGGAAAAGAAAATTAAGTATTTCAAGAAGAAAATCTATTTTGTCAAATGTGACAGAATAGTAAATAGGTCAAGGGAATAGGAATAAAGGATTGAGGGAGAAGATAAAAACTAAACATGGTAAGATTATATAACACAACTGTGAGGATGATTTATCTTTTCATGTAATGTTTAATATTATCTTTCCATATAATCTTTCTATAAACTCACCTTGGTGAGAAATAGAATTCAAAACACCTTATATTTCCGTTCACTCAGATTTTGAGGTGAACGACAGAATTTTCCAAAACATATTTCAACTTCTACACATTATTAGGGTTGAATTAAAATAAAGAAAAGCATTGCCTGCTTTATTTCCCACTTAAAAGGGAAGAAGCTGGAAAAAAAGAGTAAAATTTTATATACATAAACCTATGTGTTATATGTAATAAAATATCCATAGAAAAGATATTCTGAATTAACAAAGTAACACGAAATAAAAGAAGGCATAATTAAAATTTCTACTAAAAATACAAAAAGTAAATTATTAGACTCTAATAGATTACTTTAAATCAGAAACAAAGTTTATGATAGTATTTACTTAATCTTGAGAATAATGGAAAAAGATACACAAATATACACACACAAATAAAGACTAGAGAGAGCAGGAGAAAACACATTACGTGAGAGTCCCAGATTAGTCGTTTTTTATGCAGACAGTAAACAGTAGTACAGTGTATCATAATGACACTGACTTATACTAAATTTTATGGGCTTATAATATGAATGTCTGAAATTATGTACTGTGAATAAACAACAGTTACTCAGCATAGGTATTGTATTATTTTAATGTCTAATCCTTTAACCTCTAGACATGAACATATTAATTTATGCAGGAAGTTGATTAGCTGTTTCACATCATGTAGACATAGTCTAAGTTCAGCCATCATTTACTTTATTTTATTCTTCCTGTCTTCCAGGATTGATAATCAAATGCAAACAAAAGCTCTATGACAACACTACCTATATCATGTGCAGTTTATGATAAGCAAAGTGCATCTATCATAAATATTAGAGAATATCAGGATCCTTATATCACTTGATCTTCAGGAAAAAAGTGAGGCTTTAGAGAAATGAATGTTTTATTAAAATCTGACAGCGTCAATCAGCTCAATTTACACTAGTTACTGATAATGGATTATGACACTCATTTCAAACTAGGAACACACTGGCCCCAGTCACTACCCATAAACTAGAGTTGGCTCTGTTTGTGATACCTGTTTTAAGTGTAAACAAAAAAAGTACAAGAAAAATCCTTCACTTTCTATGCTTTTATATTTGTCAAGTTTAAATGCTTAGGAAAAAAAGCATAACAAACAAAACATATTTTCAGAATCAGAACAAATATTAGGTTGGTCAACTAACGAATTCACATAGGATTATTAAGCATCTAATTATTTGCATCTAATTATTTGATGCAAATTATTAAGCATCTAATTATTTGATGCTTGGTTCTAGCCTAGCTGCAAATCTATACTTCCACCAGACTGCAGAAGGTGGACACATCTCAGAACAAGTCATGATGTGCCAAATTCAGAGAACAAGCAAGCAAACGTGCCTGACGCTGGACCAACAGATGGGCCTTAATAGAGCTGGTAAAGGTGAGAAAAAAATGAAAGTTAATATCAGAGAGAAGGAGGAGAGAACAAAATATTGAAAATGTAGTCTCGAAAGTTAAAGTCTAACAGGGATTATGATTAAAGTCAAATCCACAAAGTGTGAGAATGTATAGAAAATGGAGTTTCTTAACAAATCTTGATTTAATCTACTGGTTCATTGGGTCCCAATCCTTATTTTTTAAAAATATTTTAATCAATTCACTCTTCTCAAACTGTCACTAAATAATTCATCATATCTCAAGTAATTTAAAAAAATCAAGAGTCTCAAATACAAATGGTTTACCAGAGAAAATTTAATTTTACATAATTTGTATTTTCTTAATGAAAAAATTCAATCAATAGGCAGGGGGTGGGGACGACTTCTAAGATGTGGCAGCTTTAAATCTAACAATATGTGCCCTGAGAAAGCACATAACCTTCTCTAAACTGCATTTTATTATTTAGGATCTTAAAAGTCTACTCTGTAGAGAATTGAGAGAGTCCTGTATGGCCCTTATCATAATTTGGAATCTTATATTTAACTGTGAGTTTATTTAATGTGTGCTTCCTCTACCAGCTGTACATCCATGAGGACAAGACCCAGGTCTATTTTAGTTACTGCTGTAGGTCTAGTGCAATAGAGGCCCTCAAAAATGGGTTTAATACCGAATGAGGGAAACCTAGTAGAGCCCCTAATATTTAGTCCTTTCCACCCTCAGCACACATACAGCTTTGGGAATTACTCTTAAAATTAGAGAACAGGGAATTTTTCTGTATTCCCCACTCTCCTTCCCACTCAATCTCCCCTCTACCATACTCTGGTTATAATAAACGTACTTCTACTAATGTCCTTATCACATTGCACTGTAGTAGACTGCACCAAAAAGAAATGAATTAGTTATCTGTGTGCCCATAATCTCTGGCAATGCCAGGTGATTTCCTTCTATTTTACTTTCCAACCAGCATCAAGAAATGGCTTAGAAAAAATGACATATTTAAGCTCAGAATACAAGGAGGTATTGGATGGCGTAAAAGAGAAATTTTATGGAATCAAATAAAGCCAATAATATAACAATCAAAATAAATCACCTTTTTCTAGTTACAAATTACTGGAATTAAAAAAATTGTAAAGTTAGTATTCCAAAAGGAGAATTCATACATTTAATCAGAACAAATCACTGAGTCTAGTATTTACATGAAATACTTTTCACTATTTCACATAAAATAATCCTTTCACAATCTTTTCAGTAAAAAGCCAGAAAGAAATACATACATGATGGTGTTAATGCCTGAGAGCTGCTGGAACATTTGTAGGCCACAACCCACAATTAAAGCTCGGCGAGTTGGGGGATAACTCAGCATTCTGCAGATCACAGGTCCAGCTTTTTTAAGAAAGAAAGAAAAAAAAATACATCTATTATTTTTAGATTTCATAGTAATTATTCTCAATAGGACAAATTTTCCCAAATCTTCATGAAATCAACATGACTGGGCATTTTAAATCAGAACAACTCTATTTTTACAGAAATCTGGGTACAATATTTTATTTTGCAAACAGATAGTGTTTTTTTTGTTTGAACTGTAAAAGCAACAAGAGATAATTTAAGTTTAAGCAATTTATGGGTACTAGAAGACCTATATAACTAAAACTGTCAAATTAGTCTTCCTTAAATCCCTACAAGCTCTAGAGATTAATCACTTTCTTTGTTCTTCAACTTTCTTGTCAATTAAGTATTATTTAAAATCCATCCATGTGGGACTACTTAAAAGTCACTGGCAAAATTGCTTTAATCAACCGTAAGAAAAGCATTCGTTAAAAACAAACAAAGAACAAAATTCATGTTATTTTACTAAAGTTACAGAATTTGGGCATGATGTCAGCCTTGGTTATAGCTACAATGGAGATTATTAATAAAAGTTACCAAAAAGTTAATAAAGAAAAACAATTAATACCTATTATCTATAGATGTGTATGTGTATGTGCGTGTGTGTGTGTCTATTTCTAAATTTTGAATAGTCCCCTAAGAGGCAATCAGGGATTATTTTAAAATACAAATGAACTTTCAAAATGGCAGAGATACCTTGGTCTTTATCTGAACTCTGGATCAGTTCTGGAAAGCTGTAAATCTGAACCACTGAGTCCTTAAGTAGGTTGACTAACCTTATTGATGCCTGTTGTCAGAGCATAATTACTAAAAGTGGCCCTTCCAGCCTCATAAGTGTTCCAGTTACAATGTCACCTTAGCTTCAAGAGGCATTCTATATGGTGTCCTTAATGGAGCTAGAGTCAACTCCCAGGACCTATGGTATTCCCGCTGTTAGAAGAGATAGCCTGGGATCACCGCAATGCTAACTGCTTAATTAGAGTCCAAGTTTTGTTAATGAACCCTAAACCAAGTCTGGTAAATTAAAATCCAAAGAAGTCTAACTATTTCAGGGTCTTTTGAAAATCTAATATTCAAGTTCACAAAAATGGAATAAAATATGTATGTTGTCTCAGCAATAAAAGTTAGTATGGGATGTCAAGCCAGGACATTAATTAGAATGAAATATTATAGGGGTGAGAATATTCTATTCCTACATGGATATGGGTATAATCATAAAACTTGAGTTATTGCAAATGATTTTGTTTCTGAATGGCAAGAGAGGGAATAGATTAATTTAGAGAAGTGTTGATGGTTATTCAAAGCTAAATGTAGTGACGATCCATTTAGAAAGCAGACTGAGGGTATTATAAACGTCAAATTGCCTTAGATTCAAGCAACGCAGTATTAAAGCCAATATATCAGAAAGACTATGTGAAACAGGTGGATTTTGAGAGTTTGATTGTAACAATGCTGAAATATATCTGGATCAGCAACCTGAAAGATAGGCAGGCTCATCTGCAAATACAGATACCTGCAAGTGACCCACAAAATAAGCAAGGCACTACCTTTTTCCTTTAATCAAAACTTTCAAATAAAAATAATAACATTTACCTTGTATATCATGATTTTTTTTTTAAAAAAAAAGGACAACAAAACAAAAACAAACAAAAGCCCTTTCTCAGATGAGAAATTAGTCTTTCCTAATGCAAGAAGTCTATTATAATCTTTGGAGAGATGCATCTACTTTCACTATTAAACTGTTTCATGATTTGATGGTCAGGCTAGGTAATAATGATTTTGGAGAACAGAAATACAGAACAATATGACAAATTAGGACCAAAGTTTGACTTCCCATAAAAACAAGAGATAAGCTATTACATAAACATCACATATTTCCTAGTTTTTTAAAATCTGGATTTTATATTTTCTCTTGATTTGGATTTCCCATTAAATGATGGTAGTTCCTTTATTAGACTGGATTTTTTAATGGATAAATTTTAGTCCCAGCAGCTGCACATCTGATTATGCATAAACAAAAATAAAGAATTTCCTTTCATTAAAATTATAAACCTAGCTTTATTAGGCAGTAAAACTTCCTTTACAAATGAAAACCATCATTAATCTTTATATCACAGAATCTATGAGGCAGAAGAAAAAAATCAAGTATATTAATTGGCTGAATGTTCATAAGTGAACATTTAAAATGTCATGCTCTACTTAAAACATTTCTTTTGCTTTTGTAATTAAAAATGTTTTGTGCATACAAACATTTCACATTTAATTTTATTTTAAATGTTTATCTTTCAAACACAGAAATTCTCACATTATAAAAACTAAAACCTTTAACCAACTAGATTAGAAATAAAAGATCTAAAATATAACACATAGTAAGGCAGTAGATTCAAGACCCCAAAATGAGCTCATCCCTCTTCCTTCACTCTGAACACCTCATACTACCAAGTTGCTAAGTAACTTGCACAAGGTTGTCCAGGTGGCAGAGGCTCTGGCAGCAGGGATGAAAAAGACAGTCCCACAAGGGCAGCCACTTTTGTGGATGATAGGTTGTCTGTGAACCTAGCCTACAGAAGGTTTTCCAAGTATGATTAAAAATGCACTAAAAGCCAGTTTGTATAAAATTCCAGCTCTTGACTTTCACTTCCAGCTAAGAGAGAATAATGGCTATCAGCTTTCCCTTTCTACATGAATCAGCTAGAAAGCCATGCAAAAATGCATGAAACAACAGTTCTCATTCTAGTGGATAACAGGCAATGGAGCAAAGTGATACCTGAGATTTGGGAAACAAATGATGTGAACCCTATACTTGTCCCCAGCTCAATATCTCAAAAAAGTTTCCAGGCTGCAGCACAGGGCAGGTAAACCAGGCAGACCTTGGTGTTTCCTTGAGTTGAAAAGATGCAGCTCAGAATACAGAGATGCCAAGGGGGCTAGAGTTCAGATGGCAGAGGACCCAGGGAGGATAGATTCAGAGAGGGAGGAGGAGAACTCTGGAGATCTTCAGTTTCCCTTGAGTATTCAGTTGAGTACTGATCAGTGTAGGTGTGTGAGGAAACAACCCAAGACAGGGGAAAGAGCTACTGGAAAGGGTTAGAGAAATCAATTCCAGGAGCTCAAACAGGGCTGGGGATAGTGTCTGTTCCTATGAACCAGAGTGAAAAATCTGAAGCATACGGAAGAGTATTTAGAAGGGATATACCTTAATAATGGTGTAAGTTTAGTTCTAGATTAAAAATTACTTGAATGCCATCTAAAACAGCATAAAAGCAAGACTCAACTGCTTCTAAGCAGCTTAATGGTATCCCAGAACAAAACTCAATGAGATAAAATTTTATGATGTGGACATACAATAAAAAATAACCAGGCATGCAGAAAGGCAGGAAAATACAATCTGTAAAGATAAGGGACCAATTCATCAAGAGAATATAACAATCCTAAACGTGTATGCACTTACTGAGAGCTTCAAAATATTAATACTTGAAAGAAAAACCGACACAACAGAAAAGGGAAATTGAAAAACCTACAATTGTACTCTCATATTTCATCACTCTCAGTAACTGATAGAACAAGTATCCTGAAAATCACCAAGGATATAGAAGACTCCAACAACACTATCAACAAACTTGACCTAATAAGTGACATTTAAACCACATTCCACCAAATAAGAGCAGGATACACATTCTTAAATTGTATGGTCAATGTCTTAGAATATTTACCTGAGGTAGATTGTATTCTGAGCTCTAAACTAGTCTCAACTAATTTAAAAGGATTCAAGTCATATTAAGAATATCCTGACCATAATGAAATTAATATAGAAATCAGTAACTGAAAGACAACTGGAAAACATCCCCCAAATTGGAAACTAAATAACACATTTCTATGAAAATTAGTAAGAATATAAAGCTGAAAGAATCTAAACACATAGCCTATAAAAATTTGTGGAATGGAGCTAAAGTATAACAGGTAAAATTACTGCAAGAAATCTCTTAGGAAACCTTCAACCTTAAGAAACCAGAAAAAGACAGACGAGTGAAACCCAAAGTATGCACATGCTAAAAGTATTACTAAAGATCAAAATGGAAATCCATGAAATAGAAGACAGTTGAGAAAAATCCATAAAATCAAAACTGTTTTTTTAAGACCAATAAAATTGATAAGCTTCATGCCAAGCTATGGTAGGCTAAATAAGGGCCCCTCAAAACATATTCACATCCTAATCCCTGAAACCTGTATTATCTTAGATGTCAAAAATAAACTTTGTAGATATAATTAAGTTAAAAATTTTGCGATCGGAAGACAATCCTAGATCATCCAGGTTTTCCCTAAATGCAATCACATGTATCCTTATCAGGAGGAGGCTGAGGAAGATTCAAGACAAAAGCAGAGAAGACAAATGCAGAGACTGGACCTATGCAGCCAAAAGCCAAGGAATGACAGGTGCCCCCAGAAGCTGGAAAAAGGAAGGAAGAGGTTGTCCTCTACGGACTCTGGAGGGGGTGTGGGACAGGAGTGGACACCTGGCCATCACAACTGTGAGAAAATAAATGTCTACTGCATTAAGCTACCAAATTTGTAGTAATCTGCTATAGTAACCACAGAAAACAAATGCACAGACTATCCAGGAAAAAGCCAGAAACACAAATGACCAGTATCAGGAGTAAATGAGGTGAACTCAGGACAGATATTAAAATAATAAGAGTATCATGAACAACTTTACGCCATTAAATTCAGCATCTTCAATGCAACAGACAAATTCCCTAAAAGATAAAATCTTCCAAACTCATGCAAGAAGAAATAGCCTGAGTAGCCAGCCCTATAAGCTATTAAAAAAACTGAATTTGTTAAAAATATTCCCCCAAAGAAAACTCTTAAGTCCAAATAACTTGACAGAAAGCAGATCAATGGTTGCCTGTGGAGGGAGGAATTACAAAGGGGCACCAAGGGAAGTTTTGGGGAGGCAGCAATATGTTCACTTGCATGGTTGTGGCAATGGTTTCATGGTGTTCACATATGCCAACATCTCAAATTATATGCTTTAAATACATGCTTTTTATTGTATGTAAATTATTCCTCAGTAGAGCTGCTAAAAATCAACAACAAAGGTAAGAAAAAGCTTCACCAAAAATCTGGAGACTCTAGATGTCAGGGAGGCTGACACGGTGAACTGGATAAGAAAAAAAATTCAGTATTCAAAGAGCATGATATTCCTTTAAGTAAGAACATGAGGGGGTTATTAGAAACAACAATATTTGATCAAACTGAAGTAATGAAGTCTGCTGTGAGACTGCTGAAAGAGAACTGCCAATGATGCAGCCCCCTTAACATCTCTTCAAGGTTTTTCTTGCTCTTATTCTTCCCTTTCTTTTTGTTTTATTTATTTATGAGTTTTACCTTGTATTAATATTAAAGTTAAGGAGAAAAAGTGGAACACTTTGTGACTAATGGATTACAAGATGCAAACTGTAGGAGGCTTCCTCACTGCTGATAAAGTAAAGATGCCTCTGCGGAGAAAGCAGGGGCCTCACTGGGAGCAAGATAATCACTGCTCAGCTTCAAATATTATTCTCCCCACTCCTCAATTTAGGGCCCTATAATTGGGCTACAATCAAGCACAGCAAGATCCCCCAACACCATGATCCTTTCCTGAATGCAACCAGAGGAGGCCATTCTCACACAATCACCAAGAGTGTTAAGCATTTGCTCAAATCTCAGTGGATTATCTAATACTTCAATAACTCTTCATGCCTTATGAACAATTTCCTATCATCATCAGAGTCCTGTGAAGTCAGAGAGAGCAGGCGTTGCTACCCCCATCTTAGAAAAGAGGAAACTAAACACAGAGGGATTAGATAACTCTTCCAAGGTCACAAACTAGTGTTTAGAGAGAGAACTTGGGCCGACATCTTGTTCATGCCACAAATGCCAAGATATTTTGTATGTCCACTTAAATAAGCTTATTTTTCTTAGCATAAAAAATCAACAACTTATGAACAGTAGTAGTAACACAAAACAAAACTGAAACACTTCCAAGCTATAGTAACAAACATACTCTGTGCTCTTTATGACTGCAATTCCTCCACTTCATTTTCTTCATCATTTTCATGGTCCCACCTGCCACTCTATCCAGCCTCAGTTCCAGATTTATCTACTTCAAGCCACTCATTTCAGCCTACTCCTTTCTCCATTCCCGCATCCAGGGAGTTGAGCACTGTTTGAGAATAATTACAAAAATGAGCCACACTCATTTTGGGACAAATTCAGCATGTCAGGTCCTGCGTGCTATCAGGGGAGCCTTTCACTCATCTCTAACTGGCTCCCAATCATGTTCTCACAACATTCATTTTAAGCATTCCTTCTCCTTGGACTTCCATTGATTTCTCCTGTCTCTCTGGCCAAGAATCCCCTAGTTCCTTATCATACCTGAAGCGCTTCCCATGAGCCTACTCCATGCTAGGGACAGAAACGTGAGGAGGTCCAGCCCCTGAGGAGCTCATAATACCAGGATGGGGTCATCCACCAAAACAAAACAAGCTACGCCACAAAGGTGTAAGTGCTCTAACAGAGGTACATATACAGTATTATGAGATTAAGGCATAAGGAAGGACCCACAAGAGGTATGCCACTCAGGTACATACAGAACAGAAGTCCTCATTTCTCACCCCAAACTTGTTCTTTACCCCATGTTATCTAATTTCAAAGTAAATCAAGATTCATGGCTTTTGAATGCTCCTTCTCTCTTCGTATATCCTGAATCTAATACATTGCCAAGTTTTAATCAGAATTAATGTATGTGTGCCTAACTTCTTTCCACAAAACATTGGAAAGATTTCTTCTGTTCTGCACCTGTACCTCTCTGCCTCTCCACCTTTCTACTGCCTGTCTGGCTGGCATCCATCTCCCAGTGGGACAGTGCACAGCTGTGGAAAGTATTCACACAGACCAGTGTTAACATACCAGTCCTACCATGTAGTCACTGTCAGATTCTGTAAGTCTCCATTGCCTCTTCAGTAAAATGGACTTAAGAGTAGTACTATCCATTTGAGGATCAGAGATAATAAGGTTCCTGGCACATACTATTCATGTGTTCAAGAAGAAGCCTAATATGTGGTCTCAACATCCCCAGTCTCTACCGAATCCAATCCATCCCGCTTCCACATTGCTGCCACCTGTTGGCTAAAACACCCCACTGAATCCTCCACTTGTTCAAAACCATTGATAACAGAACCACCAGGGCCTGTTTCATGAAGGGGACACTCTTGCCCCAGCCTACCTGAGAAGATTTGTTTCATACTACTTCTCCTCCAATAGGCAATGCTTCAGCAATTTTTGGGTAATCTGTTTTACTCAAAGAAGCCCCATATTATTACAATTTTGACTCTTACAATGTTCCTTCTGCTTGGGATCCCATCCTTGCAATTCTGAAGGACTGGACCAGGCTCTCACTCCTGGCTAATTTGTTTCGGGGACTAGGTCCCTGATCTCTGTTCCATAGTGAATTATGATCTCTGTGCTGGATTATGTCGGGTGTGTAGTTCAGGCTTTGCTCGTTTTATCATTTTACTTCCCATTGTGCTTAGTTCAGGATCATGTAAATAGAGGCCATTCAGTAAATATTTCCTGGATGAATATGAGGAATAAAAGAAGGAAAGAAGAGAAAAAAAGAGAAACACCAGAGCAAGTATGGGGATTGAGAACTCATGGATGAAGCAATTTGAGTATACTCCAAGTTGCTAAACAATGTTGTGATTAATTAGAAACTACCACCAAGATCCTGAGCACACCCATGCTGTTTTCCTCTTCAATATGCAGCAGATGATGTCTGTGATTACAAGCTGGTGCTTGGCACATGTTCTGCTTGAAAGAATGGACTGCTGCTATTGATGAATTCAACCCCATGTGGTTCAATCATTCTTTCACAGTCTGGCATTTATGCCAATACATTCCGAAATCCTCCAAGGCAATCAATTTGCCAAGATGTTGTGATGGGCCAGTTGTCTATAGATGCGTGCTTGTAAGCTGATCATGGTACATTAGGGCCAGTATGCAATGACTGTGTTAATCTAGTCATTATTATTCCAGGTTGCTAACGTAAAGATTTTTATCTACTTAGAAGAGGAGATGATTATAGGTCTTAATACCACTAAAATACTGTTTTCAAAAACCAATTTCTGTTACTATCAAGAATTCTTTCTAAATTCTAAAATATTTTCTTTGTCAAAAGTATCTACATAAATGAAGCAGACATAAAATGCATTCCTTAGCAATTCTCAACTGAACGAATTTCAAACTTCTTAACAGTCATGGGAGTGCAGTATGTTGCTGAGGAAAAAATTATGAAGAATTACTGTTCTAGAAAACTTTTATTTAAAAAGAGGAAGTATCCTTTCTAAATAAATAATTTTCTTTTTAAAAAAATTTTATTTTACTTTAAGTTCCAGGATACCAGTGCAGTATGTGCAGGTTTGTTACACAGGTAAATGCATGCCATGGTGGTTTGCTGCACCTATCAACCCATCACTAGGCATTAAGCCCCAGATGCATTAGCTATTTATCCTGATGCTCTCCCTTCCCCTGGCCCCCAGACAGGCCCCAGTGTGTGTTGTTCCCCTCCCCGTGTCCATATAATTTTCTTAAATAGCTATACTGTTAGCACTGTCTATAGACAGGGCCACTTTTTTTTCCCTATATGTAAATATATCTTTATTGGAGTCTGCTAAAATATCAGTTATTTTTCTCTAAAGTTATATGCATATTTCCTAATATTGATTCTGCAGTACCTGACATTTTGGTTTCTATTATCATTGGTATCTTTTTTAACATTACATTTCCTCTTTGATGCTGCACTTGTATGTTAATTTTATATCCACCAATTTTGGTGAACTCTATTAATTCTAAAAGATTTTCTGTACATTCTCTTGAGTTTTCTACATAGACTTCTGCAAACAATGACAGCTTTATGTATTCCTTTATAATATTGGCTAGTATTTTCTTGGAGACAAAGACTCGTTCTATTGTCTAGGCTGCAGTGCAAGCATGATCTCAGCTCACTGCAACCTCTGCCTCCAGGTTCCAGCAATTCTCCTGCCTCGGCCTCCTGAGTAGCTGGGATTACAGGCACGCAGGACCACGCCTGGCTAATTTTTTTATTTCTAGTAGAGTTGGGGTTTCACCATGTTGGCCAAGCTGGTCTTGAACTTCTGACCTCAAGTAATCCACCCACCTCAGCCTCCAAAGTGTTGGGATTACAGGCGTGAGCCACCGCACCTGGCCTAATATTAGCTAGTATTTTCAGTACAACGTTTATTAAATGGTGAAAAATGGTTTCTTGTCTCATTCTTTTTTTTTTTTTTTTTTGAGACAGAGTCTTACTGTGTTGACCAGGCTGGAGTGCAGTGGTGTGATTTTGGCTCACTGCAACCTCCGTCTCCCAGCTGCAACCAATTCTTCTTTCTCAACCTCTCGAGTAGCTGAGATTACAGGCACTCACCACCACAGCTGGCAAAATTTTGTATTTTTAGTAGAGATGGGGTTTCACCACATTGGCCATGCTGGTCTCAAACTCCCGACGTTCAGTGATCCACTCATCTCGGCCTCCCAAAATGCTGGGATTACAGGCGTGAGCCATTGTTCCTGGCCCTTGCATGATTTTAAAGAGAATGCTTTTTTTTTTTTTCTTTGAGACGGAGTCTCACTCTGTCACCAGGCTGGAGTGCAGTGGCATGATCTTGGCTCACTGCAACCTCCGCCTCTTGGGTTCAAGCGATTCTCCTGCCTCAGCCTCCCAAGTAGCTGGAACTACAGGTGCACACCACCATGCCCAGCTTATTTTTTATAATTTTGGTAGAGATGGGGTTTCACCATGTTTGCCAGGCTGGTCTTGAATTCCTGACCTCAAGTGATCTACCTGCCTCAGCCTCGCAAAGTGCTGGGATTACAGGAATGAGCCACTATCCTGGCCTAAAGAGAATGCTTCTAAAGTTTCATCAGTAATATCCTTGATGAAAGCTTCTGATACATATCCTTAAACAGATTTAGGAAGTTCCCTTTTATTCCTGGTTTACTAACCTTTTATCAATAAGCAATAATTTTTTTGTTTAAGACAGGGTCTCACTCTGTGCCCCAGACTAGAGTGCACTGGTATGATCATGGTTCACCACAGCCTTAAACTTCTGGACTCGAGCAATCCTCTTGCCTCAACCTCCCGAGTAGTTGAGACTACAGGCATATGCCATCACATCTGGCTAATTAAAAAAAATTTTTTTTTTTTTAGAGACAGGGTTTCATGTTGCCCAGGCTGGTCTCAAACTCCTGGGCTCAAGCAATCCTCCTGCCTCACCCTCCCAAAGTGCTGGGATTACAGGTGTGAGCCGATACACTCGGCCTTTCTTTTCTTTTTATGAGAGAGAGTCTTACTTTGTCACCTAAGCTGGAAAGCTGCAGCACAATCACAGCTCACTGTAACCTCAAAACTCCTGGGCTCAAGCAATCCTCCCACCTCAACCTCCCAAGGAGAAAAAGCAATGAACTTTAATACATGTACCAAAATATCATATATACCCCATAAATACGGGGTGTTAATTAAAAAAGCAATGAATTTTATCAAATGCCTTTTCTCCCTCTACGGAGATAAGCATTACACAGTAAGTCACAATAATAGCTTTCTAACATCAAACCACCTTTGCATTCCTGAGAAAAGCTGTATGGATTATCCAGGCTGGAGTGCAGTGGCATGATTTCAGCTCACTATGGCCTCTGCCTCCCGGTTCAAGTGATTCTCCTGCCTCAGCCTCCTGAGTAGCTGGGATTACAGGAGCACACCACCATGCCCAGCTAATTTTTGTATTTTTAGTAGAGACAGGGTTTCACCATGTTGGCCAGGCTGGCCTCAAACTCCTAACCTCAGGTGATCCGCCCACCTTGGCCTCCCAATGTGCTGGGATTACAGGCGTAAGCCACTGCGCCCAGCCATGGGTTACTCTTGAAGGCATCACTCAAATGCCTTTCTCTGGCAGAATTTCCAGATCCCATATAGAGACAAAAAAATCATGTCCAGTAGATTTCTTAGAATACTCACAGTCACCCATTTATGCATCTCTGCCTGAACTCCTCATGGCTCCTTATTGTGCCATGCTGCCTGCCACTAGACAAAGCCACTTTTAAATGAAAGGACAGACACACTTGACTGATGGTATTCTGACAGTATTTTCACAATACGCTGTCATTCTTAGTGATGTAATAAAGTTTTCTCACCTACCCGGTTTTTCAATAGATATTATATGCAAGGAAAAAAAGAATATATATGACTTGCGTCTGCTAAAGACTACACAACCATAATCAGTGTTGAATAGTACAATTTCTCCAAATCAGGGAAACTCAAGTTTGACTCTATCTTGGCTATTTAGAAGCTGTGTGATGTTGTGCAGCTTCCTTACCTTCCCTGAGCTCCAGGTGTTTTCATAATTAAAGGTAGAAATTCATGAGAAATATATCCCACATTAATTCAACTACTGATGCTATGATTTCATCCATAAGCTCTCTAGTAGAATTTCTCCATAGCTGAATACAATTTCAGTTTTACATTAAAAATAGCCAACAGCTCACGCCTGTAATCCCAGCACTTTGGGAGGCCAAGGCAGGTGGATCACGAGGTCAGGAGATCAAGACCATCCTGGCTAACACGGTGAAAACCCGTCTCTACTAAAAACACAAAAAAATTAGCCGGGTGTGGTGGCGGGCGCCTGTAGTCCCAGCTACTAGGCAGGCTGAGGCAGGAGAATGGCGTGAACCCAGGAGGCAGAGCTTGCAGTGAGCCGAGATCAAGGCACTGCACTCCAGCCTGGGCGACAGAGCGAGACTCCGTCTCAAAACAAAACAAAACAAAACAAAACAAAACAAAAAAGCCAATAAATTGTATAGGTTTTCCTTCTCTGTAATCAAATAAACAATTACCCTTCACATTTAAGATTCCACAAAATATTTCAAATAGATTCATTAACATAAAGAATAAATGCATTCTATACTTATAATTTCTTTCCTTTATATTTAACACTCCTACACAGATTACTAACAATACACTAGGCATAAATGAATAAGACCTAGACAACAGGCTCCCATAATAAATGACAGTTCTATCAAGTTCAATCAAGACATGTACCGCCAAACTATTCTTACAACTACAGATAAATCAGAATTATTCCATTCCCCTGCCTTCATTTTAGATCGCATGTAGGCTCCCAGGAAATCAAGTATTCTTGAATCTCTTTCAGATCAGAGCATTTTCAGATGAACTGTGCTCCTAAACATTAATCATTTGCTTGGTTAAAGAAACTGTATTTGTATATATATTTAAGTTTTATATGGATATTGAGTAATATTCTATTAGCACATTCCCTTTTTAGATTCAGACATTCAACAAATAAGTACTAATGAGAATTAAGGTGAAAAGCTAACCATGTATGATTCATGCTATATTTGGCTTTATATATAACAGTAATCATGAATAAAGGTATCAAAAAAATAAAACTCAGCCTGAATTAAATGGCCCATGATCTTATGTTGGGGCAGAGTATCTTTTAAAAAAATTGAAATTGTCCCCAAGATTCCGGAAGTATGACTACTGCAAACATAAGGGGGTACCTTGAAATGTAACAACTTAAAAGAAAGAGACGATGTTTTCTGTCAGCATGATTCTCAGAAAATCATAATTATTCCAAAAATATCCCAGAACTATATATAAAAATGAACTGAATATATGAGGCTGTAAATGTATTCTCTAATTTCAAAGTAGTTCTTGTCCCTCCGTCAACTCTCTTTTTCTAGTCTTCTATTACCTGTACCACTAAAAAAGGAAAAAGAAAAACTATTGAATTTACATATTAAAAAATACCAGTGGTAGTCATTAAATACAGAGAGAGTAAAGATGTTCTATAAAAAAGGGTAGTGCTAAGTTCTCCAAAATGTGGTAGGAAGTAAAGCATTACGTTCATGGAAGAGAAGAATTAATTCAAAGTATGGATTTTCCAGTCTCTCATCTTTCACTTACTTATAAAGGTGCCATTCCCAAAATAGATAAGAAGCATAAATGGTTATGGAAGAATGTAAATGCTATAGGAAAAGGAGGAGGACATATAACCATATCTTCCATTTGTTTAGCTATGCTAGGACACTTGAGATTTAAAGCTATCTTTACCATGTCAGAAACATAACTGACAGAGCCTACAAGGAAGATGCATACATGAATTTGGTCACCATATGCAAGAGGGTTGGTGCACAGGGTCCTGAAGGGACCTTGTGAGGTGAATGCTGGATCTTAGGATCTATTTTTCTCATAAAGAGAATCCCATCATATCCTATATCATAGCATATAAATAAAACAAATCTCTCTTCTTAAGGCTGATAAACACACAGGCTATCTTGGTCAATTAAACTCTTTCCATGAAAGCTATAAGAGGCTGCTGAACCTGCTTTCAGTTAGTAAAGAAGGCCAGCCACCTCTGAAAACCTTAGCAGAAAGGCTGATCTACACACTAAGTATGAATCAAAATCTAGATTTCTATAGGGAAAAAAGATTATTAGATGAGCCATTTAGTCTTCTTGTCTTATTTTACAAATTTTCAGAAAAAAACCTCTCCAATAAAACGATCAGATACAATAAGATATAATATTTCCCAATTAAATACAACTTAAATAACAGAAAAGACGTCAGCTAACTAACACAGTTTCATTTATTCCTGAAAAATCTGTTAAGAACAACATAATACCAAAACAATCCCTTCAATTTTCTTTGCCCCAAAACATTTCATGGCCTAAAGCAGTTGGTAACTAAACACTCCCTTATGAGATCAATACCAAAAATGAATTAATATTGAAAAGCAAGTTTATGGACATTATTACGCTGGAACATTAGTTTTAATTTTACAATGCTATTGGACTTCTATGAAGAATTGATCTTTTTATTGCAGAAAACATTTTAAGGTTTTCTGTTAAAGACTCATCTTGTTACATTTAGCAAAACTGAAGAGTACAAAATGAGATAACACAGTGAAAGAGCCTAAGTAATCTGAATGAGTTCAAATGACTTTTAAAAACTACTTACAAATCTGGCTTAGAATAAAGTAATCTAATTTACATACCAATAAACAAAAATAATACTTCAAAAATAAATTTCACAGATTTCTACTTATATACCCAGTGATATACACTAGTGAGGGGCCTTGCTTTGTAAAAAAACAATGTTTAGGTTTATTCATGTATTATAAAGATTAGTTCAGAAATTTCAGTGACCTTTTAGGATAGAGTACAATTTTCAGAGTTTGGCCTATAAGGGTAATTTCCTTCAGGATGATAACTGTATTTGATTTGAAGGCAAACCTATGATATATCACTATGTCCGAAACACAATCACTGAACAAAATCCAATGAAATACTGCTACATTAAAAGGAATGCAAAGGAAAAACTAAAGCTCTTAAAGAACATTTAGGAATGATTAACATTATTAATTTTAGGCAACTGGCATATCCCTGAGTGCTCAGATTTAAACAAAACTTGGACATGAGAAATCTGCTAGTATAATACTACACCGATGGGATGCAGGGCTTGACTGTCCACAAGGAGGTCATTAAAATCTTTTTTTCATATATATATATGATACACACACACATATATAAATATAAAATATGTACGCATATGTATGTAGAGATGTGTGTGTATATATATATATATATAGAGAGAGAGAGAGGTGGGGTATGTGTGTGTAGAGAGAGAGAGAAGTATGTATATGTATAAATAAATACATAAATACATAAATACAGTGTGAGAGAGAGAGGTTTTGTAGTTACAATGATCATCATTACAGAATCTTCTTATTACTTGTAGACCTTTACTTCCTGAATCCCCTTTTCTGGCCCTTCTCCACCCCGATTTTGATAAGGGAAGTGAGGTACCACTGAATATATAAATACATTTGTTCCAAATTCCTGCAACAATTCTGTTCCTTCTTCCATGTTTTTAATTCACAGACACATGCCCACAAAGCTAAATGTTCTGGAAAACTGGCAGAATTTCAGTAGAGAATGATTAACAGCAGGAAACCATAGAAGTGAGTTCCACATGTTCTGCTCTAGAAATTTTACAATAGAAATCAGAAAAAATACTATTGGTATTCGATTGGCACATCCAGCAGACAGAAAATATTTGCATCCAGTGACTGCTAGTCTGAGAATAAATACGCATGCCAAGCACTCCTATTGATCATCCCTTAAGCATTCCCCTAAATCCATTCTGATGGCCATAGCACAGGATAGATTTTAATTCTACTTTTATGTGTTTTCCTACTGTGTATAAGGACTGCGCAAGGAGAATTCGAAAGACACGTCTCCAGATGCCTTTGCTTTTAAATGTCTGTGGGTATCTAACCTTATTTTCCTTGGCATTTTGCTTTTAACTTGTGATTGTTTTTCATTAGGCTGATTCTTCTAATCTTCAAACATGACACAAACCATAATTCTACTTGATATGGCTTGAGATGCTCTTCTAGATAAATATGGCTCTCTAGGGATGAGGTCAGTATTTGAAAATCTACATATGGCTGTTTTATTTTGAGGCATGTCTGCACTTACCATATGGTCAGTGGCAATCTGTGAAGGGAGTCAGGATGTGTCTATTTAAAATACTGACTGAAATTTGAGTTTCTACTTAGAAATTGCTTTGATCCAGCTACTTTTTCTGAATGCTAAGTCTTATTTTGTCTTTTAAAAATGCAATCTTCCCACTGTACTGCAAAACTCAACTGTAAAATAAAACTTGTTTCTACATATTTTCATTGATTAAATCTGTTATGCATATATAAAAAGTCTAGCATTATATTCATTAGCAAAGATGTAGACATGATCCTAGTCTTGCTATTCAACTGATTGATGACTTATTTACACTGTATTTTAGCATGGCTCATGATCACTGGGATGCACAATTTAGGCAGAAGTGAAGCAATGTCTAGCTGAATGCCTCTCAGGGATATCCTGTCCTCTGAGATCTCTTAAGACACCAAGATTCTATGACACTATTGAATGAAACTATTTTAGCAACATTTACATTAAAAATATATGACTCCTTATGTAAAATACAGCCATGACGTAACTGCTGTGTAGGAGTATAAACAAGTGTTCTATTTGAGTGAAGTATGTGGCTATTATAAATTATTCCCATTCATTATTCATCAAGTTTCTATAAATGTTTTAGGAAAATAGTGAAGAACCATTTTCCTAGCACTTTTCTAAAAAGTACTATTCATAAATTACTTTGCCTATTGGTATAAAGCTCATTTACTTCATTGTCATATATATATCCATTTGGCCTTTTAATGAAAGGAGGGAAGGAGAAGAGAAAGAAATACACCTGTGGGAGTTGGATGGTGTAAAGGGAGCAAGGCAAGCTAAATTATTTTTAAGAAAGCAAAGAACTGACATATTTAAAGACAGAAAATGGTATCTACATAACCTCAAAAAGGTATGTTCTAAGCATTGTATTTTGACCTGAAGAGTCATGACTTAAACAGATTCCCTATCCACACATAATTTCACCTCACTTTGCAAATTACCTAAAAAATCTTGAACCACTTCAGAAGCCATCTGATACAAATTCCTATAGCTTTCCTCCTGTATTAGTCTAGTATCATATTGCTAATAAAGACATGCCCGAGATTGGGTAATTTCTAAAGGATAGAGGTTTAACGGACTCACCATTCAGCATGGCTTGGGAGGCCTCAGGAAACTTACAATCTTGGCAGAAGGGAAAGCAAACATGTCCTTCTTAACATGGTGGCAGCAAGGAGATATGCAGAGTGAAGGGTGGTGTGGGGTGGTGCGGGGGGAAAGCCCCTTATTAAACCATCAGCTCTCATGAAAACTCACTGACTATCACGAGAACAGCATGGAGGTAACTGCCTCCATGATTCAATTACCTCCCATCAGGTCCCTCCCAAGATGCATGGGGATAATGGGAACTAAAATTCAAGATGAGATTTGGGTAGAGACACAGCCAAACATATCACCTCCCTTCCAACACAAAGATTCTCGGTATTTCTGTTTATCTTTTCCTTGTAGCTCAGCAAAAAATGGTGACTCTTTCCTCTCTGAACCCCATCTATGTTGAACATCTTAGGTCTCCCTCCTCCTCTGGGATCTTGTACACTATTATTCCCCTTCCTTACCTGCCAATCAATCCCTCTATCCCAAGTCTACCAACCTACAATTCTGTCACCTCTACATTCCTTGAAAGAAGAGTTCTATACACACTTTCCCATTACTGACACTTTACTCTCTAAGCCTGCCCTTTCTTGTTTTTATTTTTTTTTTTTTTGGTTTTATATATATATATATATTTTTTTATTATTATTATACTTTAAGTTCTAGGGTACATGTGCACAATGTGCAGGTTTGTTACATATGTATACATGTGCCATGTTGGTGTGCTGCACCCATTAACTCATCATTTACATTACGTATATCTCCTAATGCTTTCTCTCCCACCTCCCCCGACCCCACAACAGGCCCTGGTGTGTGATGTTCCCCTTCCTGTGTCCATGTGTTCTCATTGTTCAATTCCCATCTATGAGTGAGAACATGTGGTGTTTTGTTTTTTGTCCTTGCGATAGTTTGCTGAGAATGATGGTTTCCAGCTTCATCCATGTCCCTACAAAGGACATGAACTCATCCTTTTTTATGGCTGCATAGTATTCCATGGTGTATATGTGCCACATTTTCTTAATCCAGTCTATCATTGATGGACATTTGGGTTGGTTCCAAGTCTTTGCTATTGTGAGTAGTGCCGCAATAAACATACATGTGCATGTGTCTTTATAGCAGCATGATTTATAATCCTTTGGGTATATACCCAGTAATGCGATGGCTGGGTCAAATGGTATTTCTAGTTCTAGATCTTTGAGGAATCACCACACTGTCTTCCACAATGGTTGAACTAGTTTACAGTCCCACCAACAGTGTAAAAGTGTTCCTATTTCTCCACATCCTCTCCAGCACCTGTTGTTTCCTGACTTTTTAATGATCGCCATTCTAACTGGTGTGAGATGATATCTCACTGTGGTTTTGATTTGCATTTCTCTGATGGCCAGTGATGATAAGCATTTTTTCATGTGTCTGTTGGCTGCAGAAATGTCTTCTTTTGAGAAGTGTCTGTTCATATCCTTCACCCACTTGTTGATGGGGTTGTTTGTTTTTTTCTTGCAAATTTGTTTGATTTCTTCGTAGATTCTGGATATTAGCCCTTTGTCAGATGAATAGATTGCAGAAATTTTCTCCCATTTTGTAGGTTGCCTGTTCACTCTGATGGTAGTTTCTTTTGCTGTGCAGAAGCTCTTGAGTTTAATTAGATCCCATTTGTCAATTTTGGCTTTTGTTGCCATTGCTTTTGGTGTTTTAGACATGAAGTCCTTGCCCATGCCTATGTCCTGAATGGTATTGCCTAGGTTTTCTTCTAGGGTTTTTATGGTTTAGGGTCTAACATGTAAGTCTTTATTCCATCTTGAATTAATGTTTGTATAAGATGTAAGGAAGGGATCCAGTTTCAGCTTTCTACATAAGGCTAGCCAGTTTTCCCAGCACCATTTGTTAAACAGGGAATCATTTCCCCATTTCTTGCATTTGTCAGGTTTGTCAAAGATCAGATGGTTGTAGATGTGTGGTATTATTTATGAGGGCTCTGTTCTGTTCCATTGGTCTATATCTCTGTTTTGGTACCAGTACCGTGCTGTTTTGGTTACTGTAGCCTTGTAATACAATTTGAAGTCAGGTAGTGTGATGCCTCCAGCTTTGTTCTTTTGGCTTAGGATTGACTTGGCAATGCGGGCTCTTTTTTGGTTCCATATGAACTTTAAAGTGGTTTTTTCCAATTCTGTGAAGAAAGTTGCCCTTTCTTATTCTATTGAAACTACTCTCAAAAAGTCATTAATTAAACTCTAATTGATAATACCAACAGTGAAGTGGTCTCTTTACATTTCATATCCTTGGCTGATTCTTTTTTAATACACTCATTGGTACCTTTGCCTTTTGTGATACTACAGAATTTTGTTCCTCCTCTAACATTTCTTTGTTTCATTTCGGCAACCTTTATGAGATTCTTCTCTTCTGTTACCCTTAATGCAGGCTATCTCCAAGATTTTATCCCAAGTCCTTAGGTAATTCTACCATGGCCTGTCTCTTTTACTTCCAAAGTTCAATCTTTTGGTTTTAAAAAACAAACAAAACATACACACGCACACACAATTTTCATCTCCAATTCTGATTTTTTTTTGATCACCAAAATAATATCAGGGTCCTGATGCTTCAAGAAGTAACTTTGTAAATCACATTATTACACTGGCTATCAACACTTTTCACCACTCACACTCGGTATGCCTTATAGGAAAACTCACGTAAAAAACTACATAGGTGCCAGTGCAAGTATTTTTTCCCTTGAGTGACTTTTTTCCCCCTTGTAAACAATAAGAAACATGTAACTGACTGCATTTTTCTTTCCAGTATGGCTGATAAGAAGCTCAGAATCAAATATGTAACAAATCTTTACCAAGTGTTTAAGCCGTTACGGTCACTAATATATATTTTAGCTCTCCCCCTAGTGTTGATTTTCTCTTCTAATTCTTAACTTCCCATATTATTATGTTTTTATTTTTATTTAGTTCCTATTTTATAATTTATATTTATTTACATTTTTGAATGTATCTTCCATAAGTTTCCTGAAATCATTTCGGGAATAAGACAAAATACAACTCAATAAGCAATGTAGAACAGCTTCAGTTATGCAACAAATTCAAGATCAAAGTCATTGAATCATTCGTAATTATGCAACTGTTTATTCCCATAGTTTAGCTTACTGTAAGTGCTCAATGAATGATTACTGAACTAAATAAAAATATAATTTGGTTTTTAAAAATACTTCCTTTAGATGTTTTTTGCCTACTAAGCATTTATTTCTATTAAGGTCTAACATTAAAAAATAATTTGAAATATTACCTTTTCTGGCAAGAAGTACAAGAAGTTTATTAACCATAAGCTGTTTCCATCATTTCAGAATCAGCTTGGGTCATGTCAGCATCTCTGGGTGGATGAAAGGCTCTATAATATAATTTCTTTATGACAGGGAGTAAATTCATAGTGTGGTTCCTTCCTCCCATTACCTTCTGACCCACTCTATAACAATCCATATGGTTTATGTTAGGGGTTTGGAACAACATATATGCCTACAAGAAAAAATGAAAATGTGGCCGGGCACAGTGGCTCACGCCTATAATCCCAGCACTTTGGGAGGCCGAGGTGGGCAGATCACCTGAGGTCAGGAGTTCAAGACCAGCCTGGCCAACATGGCAAAACCCCGTCTCTATTAAAAATACAAATATTAGCTGGGCATGTTGGTTTGCATCTGTAATCTCAGCTACTCAGGAGGCTGAGGCAAAAGAATCGCTTGAACCCAGGAGGCAGAGGTTGCAGTGAGCTGAGATCACGCCACTGCACTCCAGCCTGGGAGACTGGGGGATGGAGCAAGACTGTCTCCAAAAAAAAAAATATATATATATATATATATAAAATTTATATATATATAGAATTTATATTTATATATATATAGAATTTATATTTATATATATATAAAATTTATATATATATAGAATTTATATTTATATATATATAAAAATTGATTTTGCTGCTTTACTTCTTAGACTACCATCTGATAAAATATACTCTTTCAGAGTTATCAGTGAAAAAATGAAGGTATAAAGTAGGCTCTTCATTGATGCTCAATTGTCATCTCTAAGAATCACATGGCAGGAACACAGGAACAGCACTTACGGCCAAAGTAGGGCAGGGAACACAGCCCACAAAGCAAAATTCTATTGCGAAATGATCTCCCAAGAGCCTGCTGCCCAAGAATGCAGTTTATGCAGATGAAGGTTAATTAACATGACTCATCCATCATACTGCACTTGCTAATGACCTCAGTTCTTATTTCACTGAGGAAACAGAAGCAATTAGAAGAGAACTAATTCATCTTCCCACCAAATCTGCAATCTCCCTGTATCTTGGCCCATATCATCTGGCATCCTAAATGTGAAAAGATCAACTTCTCTATGTTGGATGTTGATCATACCCTTTAAGCCTATGGAGAACATTGTTCCTATAATTATCTCTCCCTCAATTCCAATGTCAGTTACCCCTATCTATTAGATCTTCTTCATCAGCATAGAACGTTGATGTAGTATCATCCATAGTAAAATGAAACTGAAAAATCAACCTTTTAAAAAACCCATATCATTCTCCAGTGCATATCTTATTCTCCTGCCCTGGTTTATAGAAAATCTAATTACAAGTCTCTATACCAGGCTGGGTATAGTGGCTCACACCTGTAATCCCAGCACTTTGGGAGGCCAAGGCAGGTGGATCACCTGAGGTCAGGAGTTTGAGACCAGCCTGACCAACATGGAGAAACCCTGTCTCTACTAAAAATACAAAATTAGCCGGGCATGGTGGTGCATGCCTGTAATCCCAGCTACTCAGGAGGCTGAGGCAGGAGAATTGCTTGAACCTGGTGGGTGGAGGCTGCAGTGAGCCGAGATCACACCATTGCACTCCAGCCCGGGCAGCAAGAGCAAAACTCCATCTCAATCAATCAATCAATCAATCAATGTCTCTATACCTTTTACTTCTACTTTCTTGCCTCTACTGTCTCCTCAACTCCATTCTAAGCAGGCTTTCCTCTCCACAAATTCACTGAAATTGTTCTTGTCAAGCTCTCCAACTACCTCCACTAAGCAGATTCAATGATCAAGTCTCTGCTATCTCACCTAAACTAAGGGCAGTGTTGGAAACAGTGGCTTTCTCCTTCTTGAAACACTCCCTTCACTGGCTTTCAGAAACCACTTTCTCTTGGTTTTACTTCTATATCATTGGAAGCCTCTGCTCAGTCTCCTTTTCTGGATTCAGCTTTGCTTCCTGACATCCAAACTTTGGAATGCCCCAGAGTCCAGATTCCTTCTCTTCTCCCCATAGAGGGGTTCCTCATGGATCTTTTCCAATCTCATGACTCCCAAATCAACACTGTCATGCCAACCTGTCCTCTGAGCTCCACTGTCACACATCTGACTTCTTATTCCACATCTGCATTGAAATATACAACTGGTATCTCAAATTGTACTGGCCAAAACAATACTCTCGATTCCTCGGCTACTCACTTCTCCTTCAGCATTCCCCTCTTCATGAAATAAATCCCCCATTCACCCAGGTGCTTAAGCAACTAGAGTCATCTTTCCCTCACACCTGTCTGTTAAATCTAATCACTTAGGCTGCATTTCTTCAGAACACTTACTGCTGTCAGAGGTCAAGGTATGGATGTATTTGTTGTCTTGTTTTTCTCTCTTAGTAGGCTGTAATTTCCATGCATTTGGTTCTAATTTCCATCTGCAGAGTGGTCCACAATTTGTATATTTTTGGAAAGAGTTTTTCTACTTCAAAAACGACAATTGCTTGTGATTCAAGGCACATTTCTATACCATTCTGTCTGATCTTTTCCAGGACCAGAGTCAGTGGGAAAAGCATGTGCTCTGGAATTAGACATGCCTCAGTTTCTGTAAGAGCTCTACCCTACCATCCCTACCAGCAGCAGCAGTAGCAGCATTATCTTCATCACTGACAATGTATCAGCACTTGCTGTTTTCCACAAACCACGTCAACTTCTTTATATGCTTTGTTTAACTCTCACAACAAATATATGAGGTTAGTGTTATCATTCCTATTTTACATATGAAGTTTATGGAGATCCCAGAACTGATAACTACTATAGCTAGAACTTAGTCAAGAATCGTACACCAAAACTCTTCCTCTTGACCAGTGTATTCATCTGCAATCCCAGTTCAACAGCTTATCCAAAGTCACCCACTTATATATGAACAGCACAGAGAGGGCTGGGGCCATATCTGACCTCAACCCATGTTCTTGCTAACCATCCTGCCTGTTTTTGGTGTCCTCATTTATAAAACAGGATAATGACACAAACCAAGGTGATGCATGCATACTGCCTGGACAAGGCATACACTCAACAGCTGCTAGCTCCCCATCCTGGATTCTGATATTTACAGATACATGACTGCATTTTTGTTAAAGCATCACAGTGTTTATAAAAGTTTTCTTAGCCCTGTAGTATCTTCTACCACTTTTGAAGCACTTCATTGAGACTCTAAATGCAAAACTACAAAATTGTAAGATATGTTCAAATTATTAAAATATAGTATTATGTAGCAATTTACACAATTCTAGACAAATGGCATGAGGCAATGATGACTATCACTGAATACCATTGCCTGTAAACTAATTGAGAAGTTTTACACTGTGAATTTTGAAATATAATTCTCCTGCTCCCCTTATATGTTTACACCTTACATTTTCCTGTAAGCCTTTTACATAATTTTTCACAGAAAACTTAGAGGCAAAATTCTTTTCTATTGCCAACATTTCTTAAATTTTGAATTAATCAAGTGTTTTGTGTTCAGGCACTTTTATGTATTATAAAACTATAGCTAAATTTTACTTTTCCATTCAGAAATCTTAAAATTCATATTAGCATCAAAAGGCATGCATTCTTTCTTTTCAATATTTTAATGTCACATGAGCGAATGCTTTTGCTAGGCCTGGAAAGGGCTGAATTACTATTCATTATGGTGATGCTTTTAACAAATACCTCCAGTTTAGACAGACATGCAACAGATAGATATGAAGGACAAATTTCACTCAGACAAAATGTATACTTACTTTCTGTTAAATCCTAATTTTAAAGCATAATCCTGATTTTAAAAGCGCTCCCCACCACCTGACTTACACTTTAGTTGCTAATTTGCTATGGAATAGGAAGAAAATAATGCCAAAGGAGGGAAGTGAAAAAATTTATCTTCCCTAACAGTAGACCAACTAAATATTTTAACTACGTACATTCTTTTAAGACAATCTAAATTCAGACACTCTAAGTTCAGACATTCTGAATTCCCATAAAAATATGTTCGTGTAATAAGGTTTATTCAGTGATGACTTAGACAATGCCTAAATTTTTGCCATATTTGTGCCACTAAAAGGTAGTAGACATTTTCTAAATTTCTCCATGGCAAGCCTCATTAATTCTAATTAAAGCTTCCCATTGCCAGCTTATCCTTGGCAGATAAAACAGTTTAGAGACTGCAGCTAAATGTAAGATTTCCCAGAGGGAACTGAAAATAAGTTAGACGTATTCAAGTAAGCCACCTGTCTGAAGGAAGATTTATTTATTTGATCAGAATAGCTGTCCAAACTTCAGATGACTCATGCACAAAACAGATGTAGCTCTTTAAATGCAAGTATTTTTATTTCACTCTCTATTAACATGCATCACAAATGGATGGAGCAACTCTAAGGAGCCAAAGGATACAAATGTTCAATAACATATATTTGCTTATGAATCTTCAGTTGTAAATAAGCATCAAACCACATTCTTAAAGTTGAAGATTCTAAATAGTTATGTACACTAACAAACAACAAACTAGGAGTGCTCCATTCTAAGCTAAGTGTCCAAATATAATAACTGCTACATCAAAACAGTGACATCACAATTCAGATATGTGAAACACAGAGGAGGCACAATTGTCATATGGTGTCAGCTCTGCTCAGGAGTTCATCTTCTTGTCTTCTAATGGGGCTGAAAACAGACAGCCTGCCCTTAGATAAGCACCTGGGGTACCCATTATGACAGCATTACAGCAAGTTCAAGGACATAGCTGCCCCCATAAACAACACCCAAAATTAGAAGAGCAAGTTACTTAACCTCTCCATATCCCACCATCTTTTTAGTTACTTTCAAATGCAATTCACCATCAGCACCAGGACTCTGTATGGTAGGCTCCAAGATAAATTAGACATGGTCCTTGATGTCAAGAAACACAATGGTACGTGGCACTTACCAAAGTAGACAATGATAAGTGCCATAAGGTTGACTTCATGACCGCAGAGTTGCAAACAAGAGAGATATATTCTAGCTGAAGTAGACCATATATGAACACATTTATTAATTCCACGATTCATTTGAAATTAGAATACTTAATTTTCATTAATGTTACCTCTGGTATTTCCCACTTGTAACAATGTCTTAATTTTTAAATCTTCATTTAAAAAAAAAAAAAACTGGGGGTCTCACTATGTTGTTCAGGTTGGTCTTGAACACCTGACCTCAAGCAACCTTCCTGTTTCAGCCTCCCAAGTAGCTTGGATTACAGGAGTGAAACTGCTGCCCCTGGCCATGTTTCAGTTTTTAATCATCAGTATGTCATTTTTTTGTGTGTGGAGAACCAAACTGACTTTATTAAATATTTTATATAAGATCTTTTCATTGTATACCTTCTACCTAACCCAAACCAAAACTTCCAACTTTCTGGACACTTAACATCTCTTGGCACTTTCTGGCCTTATCGTTAAGATAAAGAATGAAATCCACCTCTAGAAAAACTCAAGGATGTTGTCTTTCTTTAGCCCTAACCCTAGCATTGCCATCTTATGCAATGTGTTAAAATGTTTTCCTAAAAATTAACTTTAAAAAATATCAGGAAGGAAAGCATGAAAACAACATATGTACTTTAAGCTAAATGACTGGATTTCATAGAGTTTGACATCCATGGTAACAGATAAAAGGATGAGGGGTTTGGAAAGAGGAAGGTAGGCATGAGCTCATATTTATTCCGTTCCTACTAGATTCAAGCCCTATATAGATTAATCTGCAGTGCTCCCTAAGAGGTTTGTAGTTTAATCCCATTGGGCAGATTAGCAAACAAAGGCTCAAAGAGACTCAGTAACTTTTCAAAGATCAAAGAGCTAGTGAGTGGTAAGGTCAATGTTTATCTGACCCCAAAGCCCTCAAAGTTTCTAATGTTCCCACATATCAAACTGTTTCTCTGATCTCTTTCAGCCATTGAATTAGCAACTGAGTCAAACAGAACTTCCTTCGTTGTTGCAGAGATTATTTTGTCTCAGTGTTCACTTTCTCAAGAAGGAAAAGAAAGCAGTAGACTGAGCTTCTCTGAAAAGAGGCACAGTCTTTTTCTCTTCTCATTACATCAAGAATGGTTATTAAATAATGTGGCTGAAAAAGCACATCAGAATTTATAAATATCTTTCCTTCAAAGTCATCTCGTGAGGGAGGTTACAAAATTATTTCCTTGATGTTGCTACAGCTCAAAATATAACTGAAAATCTTTTAGAAATATCTTCAGAGCCAGTGACACACTGAATATCCTCAGTGGTCACAAATCTTCACTCTCTGCTAATCAAGGTAGCTTTTGGCAGTAATCCAGAGGCAAGCATTATTGCTAAAATGGCTTATTCAGTTGAGTGAAAGCATTTGAGATCAAAAAGAAGAGATGCCTATAAATTAATGAGTTGTGCCAAGTTGTGGCTCAATCCAGGGCTTTGGCTCATGGTCTTCACCCTTTCTTTGGCATTACCAGAGATGCCTTCCCTAAATGCCCATTTCCCTGCTATCTAAATTATTATCTTTATGATAATTTTTCTTCAGAGGCCTGTGTATTTCATGTGTGTGTTTTCATTAATGTCTCCCCCACCACACTGTAAGCTCTGTGAGCTCAGTAACCATGTGGCTTTCTCACTGCAGTATATCTGGCATCTAGAGAGAACTGATAGAAGTAAGCCTTCAATACATTTTTGTTGAGTGAGTGAATGAAACGTTTTATGACTCAAAAATTGGCTCTCAAGGCAATTCTAATAAAAATAGAAGTTTTCTGAGCAACAAATGGCAGCATCACAAAAATACAGTCCATCTCCCCCAAATGGAAGAATTCTTAATTGGTTAAGAAACCAACTTGTACTTTAGAGTCACACTATCTCTTTAACAAAGTGCTTATAAAATATGAAAACAGAGGAACAGTAAGTGCAATCTTCTATAAACAAAGAATTTAATAAAAGAGATGGAAATAAAAATAATTTTAAAAAGTTAAATGTTTTTCATTTAACTTTTGTTTTTAAGCAATTTAAGTGTAAATTCCTGGTACTAAAACTAGATTACAATATTGTGTAATATACAATAGACAAAGTAAATTTTTAGAAAAGCATTACTACAATTAATTATGAAGGTTTAATGCAGAAGTTCTGGATGACTAATATCCAGTGAATATATTCCATTCATAATTTCTAAAAACTGCTTTTTAAGAAAAATCAAAGCCATTTACTTCTTTGATGATGTTACTTAAAAGGTAGTCAACAGTTTCTCTCAGTTAATTTTTTTAAGAGGCTAATGTCCTTCTTGATGAAAAATGGAGAATATCCTACAGGGATTCAGGTATTTTTGTCAACATCTTTACGGCTTTGTAAGTAGCAAAACACACAGCCCTTAGATAGACAGCTTTTCACGTGCTCATTAACTGGTAGAGATTTGCTGTCATATATCTTTACAAAGACGAAGAAGCAATCTATGGGAGGCCACTGGGGAAATCACCAAGAAGGAAGAGTCTGACAATGATTTTTATGCTCCATAAAAGCAAGAATATCATAACTAGAACACCAAACCCACCAGTTTGCTTCTGTTACCTATACTTAAGTTACTTACACGTATGGGGGAGGGATATATGCAAACAATTTTTAACTATAATAATAGTAATACATGGTTAATGTTCACAATCTGGAAAATTACAAAAAATGAAAAAGGGAAACCACCTCCAAACTCACTGTCTCGAGGAAATCATGATTATCGCAATTTTGTCTCTCTTCCTAGTGCTCTGCTTTCTACTCTTCCTGCTGTTGGTTTCTTGGTGTCAGTTTGTTAGAATTCTTTTAGCTTCCCTTTATTCTATGCCTATATCTGCCTGTTTCTCTTTCCTAAAATTACCAAGTTAGCCATTATTTGCATTCTCTGATGCAGATTACCTCTGCTTATTTAATAAAAGTGAAATAAAATTATTCATAGGAGGTAATAATGGTTAAGAAAAGTATTAAGGAACTGACTAAAATGATTTATTCACAGTGTGTCTCTAAATAGCTTCTGCTTGAAGTATCAAAAGAGAAATGAAAGGTATAAAAGTGTTCCAGGAGCTAAAAAATAAAGGTAGGAATTCAGTGCATGGAGAGGTTGTAGACCAGAAGGCTGCTTTTAGGAAAGCATAAAACAATGTACTGATACAGAAAGACATATCTAAAGCTTGAATGCTAAAAGGAAATGTTTACAAAATCCAGCAGTGGTCACATACCTTATAGTCTGCCCATTAAATGCCAGACTTGAGATCACAGGCAGCTTAATCAACAAAAATCAAACTCTGTTCTCTGCAGTAGGGTGGTTCTTTTCATGCTACCATATCATAGCTCCTTCAATAATTCATGATACGAAAAATGGAGTAAAGAATTTGTCTTAGTCCATTTCAGCTGCTATAATAGTGCCATAAACTGAGTGGCTTATATACAATAAACGTTTATTTCTCACCATTCTGGAGGCTGGGAAATCCAAGATCAAGACTCCAGAAGATTTACTGTGCGGTGAGGGCCTGTGTCTTGGTTCAGGCAGCATATCACTGTGTCCTCACATGATGGGAGGGGAGAGATCTCTCTCAGGCTTTTAAAATAAAGGCCTTGGTTCCAATCGTGAGGGTTCCACCATGACCTAATCACCTCCCAAAGGCCCCATCTCCTAATAAAAATCCTAACCTCCAGGTGAGGATTTATATTAGGAGATGGGGTCATCGGGAGATGGGGCCTAACCTTGGGGTTAGGATTTCAATATACGAATTGGGGTGGGGGGTAGAGATACAAACATTTGGACCATTGCAGAATTATTTTCAAAGCAAACACATATTCTGGAGATACTGATCCATGCCTGTTTACCACACGTTCACCCACCTCGTCGCCACTGATTTATCTGAGCTCTCAATCTATGATGTGCTTCCTGATATGAACTAGTGCACTGTTTCTCAAACTATGGAGGAAGGACCAATGTTTTTTAAGTTCAATCTGTTGCAGATTGATACTTTTGTTAAATACAATTAAATGAATTACTGAAAAAAAATGAAAAAAGGCACACAAAATACAATTTTGAAAACTAAATTCAATAGACATAAAATTACTGTGACTGATTGCTATAAAACTTTCTATATGCCTACTCTCTATTTCTGTATTTAACCTGTATTTAAGCAGACCAAAAAAAAATTTTTTTTAATGTGTCTTAGCAGACCAAAAAAAAAAAAAAGAGGGAGGGGGTTTATGGACAGGAATCAGTCTGTAGACCACACTGATCAAACCGACCAATTTCAAAGAGAACAAATCTCAGGCATATCTATGGTGCTTCCCAACAGTCTGAGTTGGCATGAAGTTTATTTCCTCGAAGGCAACAAGCCTGGTCTTGGTTAAAGCTGCCATTTGTGCCTAGATTATGACTGTGTACTGAGTTGAGCCATCAAAAGGCATGTTATTTCCTAGAGACACAAGGATATCAGCAATTGAGGGCAAGATTTAAATACCTAGAGATAATAAAAATCTTAAGCTTTGATCATAAACTATAAATTTAACAACCCGGTTTCCCCTTTGGCTGCCTTTAAGCTATAACCTTTCGGTTTTAAGAAAAATGGCTTTCCCTGGACAAAGCCTAAGTTAATCATAGCTCCAGCCAATCATATCCAAAGAAAACAAACCTACAGCTTCACATCATGGCAAGATTGCCATGAATGAAATACTAAAATGTCAAACAAGATGTGGTCTCTGCCCCCAAGGATTTTAATGTAGACAGACAAATATGTCAACAAACAATGACAAAATAATGAGGTAAGTGCTGCAACTGACACATGTATAAAGATCATGATACATCTACACACTGCTGATTCCCAAATTCATATCTCCAAATTTGCCCTGTCTCTTGAACCGAAAACTTGCTCACGAACTGTCTACTCAATTTCTTCAGTTGGATGTCTAAAAGACATCTCAAATGAAATGTGTCAAAAACAAACTCCTGACTCCCTTCCCCAAAATAATAACAATAACCTGTTTCTCTCACAGTCTTTCTCAATTAATAGCTACTGCATCCTTTGAGATATTCAAACAGCTATGAATTTAGTAATCAACAGTATGTAGCCGGTACCTGAGACCATGATCTTTATACATTTATACACTCTTTTTCCTTAAAACCAAAAGGTTACTTGAAAAGCTGCCATAGGTCAAATTTATTTTTTTTCACTTTTTGATAAATTACAAATATATTTTCTTATAATAAAGCATCATCGGATTCCTGGAATTATCCTTTATTACTACAGTTTAATCTTTTTAATATAATGCTGTCATATACTTGTGAGTGCTTATTTTGTATTATTATTCTATGAAAATAATTTTGAGGCTTTTTCTAAAAATAACTTTTGAAATATCTTATTGTTCTTTCTGTAAAAGTACTCTTTAATATAGTAAAACATTAAAATAAAGGCACACAAGAAAAAGAGTGAAATCCCCCACTGACCCTCCAATTCTACCTGTGAAAATCATCACTATTAATTCTTTGCCTTGGTCTGAACTTAGCAAATCCCCTATTGATAAATGTTTAGATGGTTTCCAGTTTTTCACGACTACAAACAATATTGCAAGGAATAATCTTCTAGATGTACATACCTTTGCATATATGCAGGGATAGTTTTTTTTAAATAGATTCCCAGATGCAAAAATGCTGGGCCGAAAGTTTTGTAAATGTCTTATTTTTAATAGATACTGCTAAACCGCCACTTAAAAATGTTGTACCAATATAAGCTGCCACCAAGTAATAATGTATAAAAGAGTAATCATTTTTTCATACTTTGGCACATTGGTATTATCAATATTCTAATCATCAACAACATAATTGTTGAAAAAAATTATTGCATTGTTTTAATTTATATTACTTTAACTGGTGGAAAATAAAGATCTTTTCATATATCTATTAGTCAGATATGTTACTTATTGTGTGAGTTATCGTTCATGAAACTTGCCTGTTTTTATATTTAAAAAAAGAGGAAGGAAGGAAGGAGAAAGAAAAAGAACGAAAGAACGAAAGAAGGAAAGAAAGAAAGAAAGAAAAAAGAAAACGAAAGAGAGAAAGAATGAATGAAAAGAAGAGGAAGAAGAAGAAGAGTAGGAGGAGGAGGGGAAAGAGGAGGAGGAGGAGGGGGAGGAGAGGGAGGAGGAGGAGGAGAGGGAGGAGGAGGAGGAGAGGGAGGAAAAGAAGGAGGGAGGGAGAGAGGGAAGAAGGGAGGAAGGAAGGAAGGGAGGGAGGGAGGGAGGGAGGGAGGGAGTAAAATGCTGCTAAAGAGGAAACCAAGTTGTTAAATTTATAGCTTATGACCAAAGCTTAAGATTTTTATCATATATAAGTCAAAAAACTTTGGGTCATCTTTCATTCCTTTTCTTCTAATATCCCCATCCAATGCATCAGTAAATATTGTTAACTCTATACATGGCCTCCTCTCACAACCCCCATAACAATCACCTAGGCCTAGGCCACCAGCATCTCTTTCCCAAATTATTCCAACAGCCTCCAATTTAAGGGGCCAGATTCCACCATTGTCTCACTCCATGTACTCCGAGCGCAGGGGCCAGATGAGCCTTTGTAAACCTAAGTCTGCTGTGTCAGTCCTCTACTCATAACCCTTCAGTGGCTTCCCTTCTCATTCTTGAATAAAAGCCTAAATCCTCACAGTCCCTACATAATCTGGTCTTCTGCCCTTACCTCCTGAAACTCTCCACGCCAATTCTGCTTTACCCACACTGACTCAGATAGCCACATGGCTCCCTCTCCTCACTTATTTTAGTCTTTTGAATACATGCCACCTCTCTAACTTTCCTGGACCAACCTATAAAAAGGTGCAACCCCCTTGCCTCAATATCATCAACCATCCTTTATTAATCTGCTCATTAAATTTTACCTTTTATCACCATTATCTGTTAACCTTTATTACCACCTTCATATGTTTATGTGTTCCCTGGTCACCTCTCCCCACTAGAAATAAAACTTTAAGGTAGGCTTCCTTTCATTCATCACTGCCAAATCTTCAGTGCCCCAAATGGTGCCTGGCATGTAATAGGTATTCATTTTCTGAATGAATGAATAATCAAAAATGGATGTCTTGCTCTGGCTGGGTTATGGAGAATGCCAGGGAAGAGGACACACACAACCGATGACACTGAAACTAGGTCTTGAAAGAAGATTCAGGCTTGACTGTCATGGAAAGGGCTAAAAATATCATTGCCATATGCACAACTTTTTTTCCACAAAGTCTTCTTGCATAAGAATACACTGTAGGGAAGCAGACTTTTAATGTTCTAGTTGAGAGACTCCCCAGTAAAGAAATTAATCCCGATGATCCAGAAGAGGATCAAGATTTCGGTAAACAAAAAGAAAATTGCCACTGCTGTCAGGAAATTTTACAGATGAGAAATTACTGTAAAATACATCAAGCTCCTAAATAATGTAAATGTGTTCTTAGTGATCGGTTTATGGTTGCCTCCACACTTGGTTTTTTTGGCCACAAAATCACAGTTTTATTCTCCTGGAGTTTTCTCTGATGGGACTATAGCTCTAATTTTTAACAGGAAGCCAGTGAGGAGAAATATTATTCCAACTCTCGGACTCCTTTATTTTATATACAGTTCTATTGTGGTATAGCTATTCTAGTAACACCTATGGTCATGTATTCTGGAGTCATAACGATCAAATATTAGCTCCTTTTATTATGTGAAGTAGTCTTACACATATTTATTTACTTCTTTATTTCTCATCTTCCTCCCACTGGAAAGTGAGTTCCTTTTAACAGAGCAGGAATGTCTCTATCTCTTCACAATATCCCTGAGGACAGAAGAGGGCCAAGCACACAGAATACTCAATAAATGCTCAATGACTGAATGAATAACATTCACATGAGAGATAAATACATATTTTACATGGGGAGTGTGGACTTTAACTTCTAACACATGTTCCAGCAGTGCATTCTCCTCTAAGTAAGAGTTCTTCTACTTAACAACATTATCAAAAGTACAAGAAGGATGTGCCCACACTTGCATTTCTGGCTGTACTGTATTCTGGGGATAGTATCTCAGCACACACCAGGGAAGCACAAAATCTGGGGAATGGGTGCTCTTAATGACACAGTGCTGAAGGAAACAGGGCAAAAGCAGGCAAAGGGATTTTCTTGCAACCCTGGTTCTAGGGCTATGACTAGGTTGTTGTGACACTGTGGGGGGCTTCCATTGCCCCCTAGTGGCAGCTGTGCTTGGGACACTTCAATATATTAATATCCATACTTTATGTATGCATTATATGATCACAGTTTAGAAACTTTAAGCAATACCAACTCTCTCTACAACAAAAGCTGTAATCAGAGCTTTTCAAACCTCCAAACTCACACAAACACATACTCAAATTAGTCTCAACTGTATTCGATTCTCAAACCTAGGCATCAAGGTTCAAGTCTCCTTTTTTCATCAACTGAGCTCTATCCCTCCCCCTGAAGTGTGTGCCAAACACTGATTTTCCTCCTGTAAAGTGAAGGCTTGGACTAGATTAGGTCTTTCCTAAAAATCAATCTGTGGGCCTGTGCTGGTCCACAGAGAAGTTTCCTCTGATTTGCAGACAGTTACCTTGTTCCTTATACAGTCTTAACTTCACAGAGTTCAACCATGAAAGACTGTTTTTCTCTACTTACTTCACACAGCAGTGCTTTGTAGAACTGCCCACAGTTTCTCATAGATAGCAGAGTTCTCAAATTCTTTTCCTCAATTTGTGTAAGTCCATTTGCTTTAAAACTTCAATCTTATATCTGGGTTAAAGCTTTTTCCTTCATCTCAAATGGGCTCCAAGTGACATCATAGCCCTGCCACATGATAGTTGTTCAGGCCACTCCAGTGCTCTGCTCCCACCATCTTCCGTGTTCACCCCACACCCCTGCTGCCATCATGCTCCAGTGTTCCTTCCTACTTAAGTAGACACAGAAGGCAGATTAGCAAGGACGCCTCATAAGTGCATGTCTAGCTAGGCAATGGGATGTTAGTCTCTCCCAGTCAAGCAGGTCCCTCTCATCTTTACCAGTGATTTTCTTGATCTGTATTGGTTGGTTTGGGATGTGAGGAAGACCCCTCTCTTCCCATATGGGTGCTCTCTTTAGAATACAGGCTACTTAACTGCCCCTTTGTCCTCTGCTGCTTTGGACCCCCACCCATCCACAGCATCAATTCAGGGCAATAAAAATATGTTCCACTCACCATCCTATTATTTTTTCTTGTGTGTTGGTATGAAGTTGCCTAATATTCTTTGTTTGAAAGTATTGTCCTTTATTTCAAGATTATATTCTACTATCTTTTTAAAAGAAAATGAAATGGTGATGGTAGTTGGGTTATTTTGTTTCTGACATAAAATTAAAAGCTTTTATAGCTCACTCATCCTGCCCTTATAGCTCACACATCGTGATTTGGTGAGCCTGAATGTTCTGCAGGCATCCTTGTTCCTCTTCTTTGATTGCAATTACGCTTAAGATCTCAGTAAGATGCATGCTACCATTGCCCCAAAGCTGATTTACAAAGGAGAGAGAAACAACAATTGTAGCAGGGATTACAGCTTTATCCAAAATACCACCACTGAGCTCCCCTGGTATCTGTGACCTTGCTCAGGGATGCCTGATGTAGGGGTAGGAGAGAGGAGTGAGGGAGGTGCCTTCATTTGCCCTGAATTGATATTCTGAATGGGTAGGGGTCCAAAGCGGGAGAGGACAAAGGGGCGATTAAGCAGCCTATATTCTAAAGAGAGCACACACGAGGACCCAAGTAATTACGTTGTGCTTTCTACCCTTATTCTATTTTCATTCTGAATATTCCATGGATCACACCATTTCTCCCCTGATAGATGCTAGCATGATTTGCAAACTCAATACTGGGCAAGAGAAAAACAGAATATTACCCATAGAGGTGGCAGGGAGAAAGACAATAGCAGGTTGGCTGAATTCTACCACCCTACCTTTTACAGCTCATAGCCATTTTCTTTCACTCATTTTCATCTTTCTTTCTATTTTTCTCTTGCTCTATTTTGCCACTTTCCCCTGTCACTGTTTTCCTTCCTTTTCAGCCCCTTCCTAGGGTTAATTATGGAAAATGGCCGTGACAGTTAAAAATGAAAGACACATCACTCAAGATTCTTATAACCCAAAAAGCTCAACAAGCTTGGAGTACTCATATTTACTAACATATATGTTCTCAGTAGTAGTAGTATTAGTAGTATTAACAGGTATATGTCATTATAGTTTACATTTGGGACCACCAAGATTAGACAGAAAGATTAAATGGCAATGAAAATATAAGGCATAAAAGCACAAATTCATATTGTAGCTTCTATTTTCCAAATGTGTTAAAACTGACACAATCAAATTACTACCATTTTCTCACACAGAAAAATTGGGGCTGTGTCCTTGTTATTTTCCTTTCCTTAACCAAAATAAACTCTATCACTTAGCTCAGAAAGCATTTTTCAATTTGCTGACTTAAATGTTTAAAATTGACAGATATGAGTACAGTTACATATACATACATATACATGTAATATATTTAAAGTTTATTGCTCTCTTTTCTTTTAAGGAAAACAAAACTGAAGAGGCATCTTATTTTACAATTCTAAAGTACTTATGCATTTAAGAGGGATAATATTGTAATAAAGATTTTAATTCTCAAATATAAAACGTTTTATTTCATCTCTGTATCACAGTAACCATCACATTTTTAGATATACATAAATAGCAATGACTATTCAAGAAATATTACTGATAAAAATTTCCAATAATTTGACTTTAATATTTTATCATCACAACTCAATTTTTAATGCTAATCTTTTATGGCAATCCTATTTTAGAAGCTAATAAACATAAAAGGCAAGCTTTCAGTGGAAACTATGAAGTGAAACAATGTAGTCTGGCTGCCATTTCTCAGATGCTGTTTAAGAGATAGATGCAGAGCAAATCCCTGACGGCTTTACTCCTGCATCTTCCACGTGTGAGTCAGTTGCTAGGAAACGTGAAAGACAGGGATTCAGTAAAAACTGCAGAACAATGAGCTAGCTTAAGAGTTATCTGAATACTAACACATATCCTTCATAAACTGTTGTCAACATTAGAAGAGTGAAGATTACATGTGATGTTTTTCCAGAGAAATTGATTTTGATGTAGTCCCATCTCTTTTGGACTGAAAAACATAACTGAGATACGAGCAAGACTTATTGCTATTTAATAGGTCATGAGCCATTAATTGCTATAGAAGTGTTATGTTCTTATGTAATGATTAGGAAAATCTTTGCATTCATCTGTAGAAAAGGGTGGAGAAAATTCAAAAGCCTACAAATATTTCCATACAACATTGAATTTACTATTTCTTCTAAGAAAACAAACACATATTTGTTTCTTATCTACTTAAATATCATTTAAATCTAATTGAAAAGCAAGGAGCAAAGGAAACATACACGGATTTGTTTAATAATAATAATAAAAATTCTCATCATTTAGCTCTAAGAAACAGGTTCTGGTATCCATTGAAATAAAATGTAATAACTGTAGACATCTTGCAATCTTCTTTTTCCAGTCAGAAGTTGTACCCATCCTATCAACTTACAGATGATAAAAACTAATCTCTGCCGGGTGCAGTGGCTTACGCCTGTAATCCCAGCACTTCGGGAGGCTGAGGCAGACAGATCACGAGGTCAAGAGATCGAGACCATCCTGGACGGTGAAACCCCATTTCTACTAAAAACACAAAAAATTAGCCAGGCGTGGTGGTGGGCACCTGTAGTCCCAGCTACTTGGCAGGCTGAGGCAGGAGAATCGCTTGAACCCGGGAGGTGGAGCTTGCAGTGAGCTGAGATGGCGCCGCTGCACTCCAGCCTGGGCAACACAGCAAGACTCCGTCTCAAAAAAAAAAAAAAAAAAAAAACACTAATCTCACACTTCAAGCTGTATTTTGATACTGCTGTACATACATATGTGTGTGCATATACATAAAAGATAGAAAAAGGAAAAAAAAAACATACCCATACCACTACCACCATAATAACCAGAAAGGGGAAGAACTCAAAACAAGGGAAGCACATTCTGTCTCACATTAAACACACACAAACACAAGCATATATGTGCACATACTCTTATGCACATTTCAAATGCACTTCTCAGTTCTTGGCGTTTCATCTACCTGGGCATAATAAACAGAAAAAGAGCTCTAGAGAGTCAGGAAATATGGGATCCATGAATTTACTGTGTGACTCTGAGAAAGTACCTTAACTTTTCTGGAAATCCCTTCCTCATCTGAAAATTAAGGGAGTAATGCTAACCTCTACAGGTTTTTGAGAGGATGAGATGGTGCACGTGCAAGCATCAACAAATAGCACAGAACTGTATATGAAAAGATAGTACAATTTTCTTATCTATAAAATGGTCACTTCAGTGAACAGGCATATCAACAGGACTCAATACTTAAACATCAAAATTAAGCGAACTAAAAACATTAATGGATAAGTGTCTTCTTCCCCAAAATTCATACATAAATTAGACTGTGTCATTAATATTAACATCAAAGCAATACTTGGTCTGAGTTAACCAGTATGAGAAAGGATGATGCTTTAAAACAAACAAAACTATAAAAATAATACACATTGTGCAGGTCTCTTTTTTAAAAAGATTTATATTGATACATAATAATGGTACATATTTATGGGTACGTGTGGTATTCTGATACATGCATACAATGTGTAGTGACCAAATCAGGGTAATTACGATATCCATCACCTTAAACATTTATCATTTGTTTGTGTTGGGTACATTCTAAATCTTTTCTTCTAGCTATTTCAAAATATAAAACAAATTACCATTAACTACAACCTCCCAACTGTGCTATCAAACACTACACTTTATTCCTTCCACCTGTTCTCATTTCCCCTCCCCGCTACCCTTCCCATCCTCCAGTAACCACCATTCTACTCTCTACCTCCATGAAGTCCACTCCTTTAGCTCCCATATGAGTGAGAAAATGCGCATGTCACTTAAAGAGATTTTGAGCTACATGTATTAATTCCTCCAGATTTTTAAGAGTAAAAAAGCATATTAAACTATTAAAGATATAAAAGTAGGCATACAAATGCACTATCTCAAATATTGTTGTTTTTGTCTTTTCTATACCAAACGTAGCTTTGACATCTGATATGGTTTGGCTGTGTCCCCACCCAAATCTCATCTTGAATTCCCATGTGTTGTGGGAGGGACCTGGTGAGAGGTCATTGAATCGTGGGGGGCAGGTATTTTCCATGCTGCTCTGATGATAGTGAGTAAGTCTCACAAGATCTGATAGTTTTAACAACGGGAGTTTCCCTGCACAAGCTGCCTCTCTTTGCCTGCTACCATCCGTGAAAAACATGACTTGCTCCTCCTTGCCTTCTGCTATGATTGTGCGGCTTCCCCAGCTACATGGAACTGTAAGTCCACTAAACCTCTTTCTTTTGTAAATTGCCCAGTCTCAGGTATGTCTTTATCAGAAGCATGAAAACAAACACAGTAAATTGGAGTGGGGCGCTGCTGAAAACATACCAGTTGGAACTCTCTAGAGACTTGTTGAATGGCTTTGCCCACAATGCTGATAGTAATATAGACAATGAAATCCAGGTTAAAGTGGTCTCAGATGGAGATAAGGAACTTATTGGGGAGTGGAGTAAAGGTGACTCTTGTTCTGTTTTAGCAGAGAGACTGGCAGCGTTTTGCCCCTGCCCTAGAGATTTGTGGAACTTTAAACTTGAGAGAGATGATTTGGGGTATCTAGTGGAAGAAATTTCTAAGCAGCTAAGCATTCAAGAGGTGACTTGGGTGCTGTTAAAGACATTCAGTTTTATCAGGGAAGCACAGCATAAAAGTTTGGAAAATTTGCAGCCTGACAATGTGGTAGAAAAGAAAATCCCATTTTCTGAGGAGAAATCCAAGCCAGCTGCAGAAATTTGCATAAGTAACGAGAAGCCAAATGTTAATCCCCAAGACAATGGGGAAAATGTCTCCAGAGCATGTCAGAGGTCTTCACAGCAGCCCCTCTCATCACAGGCCAACAGGCCTAGAAGGAAAAAGTGGTTTTGTGGGCTGGGCCCCCCGTGCAGTGTGCAGCCTAGGGACTTGGTGCCCTGTATTCCAGCTGCTTCAGCCATGGCTGAAAGGGGCCAACATAGAGTTTGGCCTGTGGCTTCAGAGGGTGCAATCTTCAAGCCTTGGCACCTTCCACATTGTGTTGAGCCTGCCAGTGCACAGAAGTCAAAAATTGGGGTTTGGCCTTTTACAATAGCTGCAAAAAAATTAAAATACTTAGGAATATACCTAACCAAGAAGGTGAAAAACCTCTACATGGAAAACTATAAAACACTGCTGAAAGAAATCATAGACAACACAAACAAATGGAAACACATCCCATGCTCATGGATGGGTAGAATCAATATTGTGATAATGACCATACTGCCAAAAGCAATTTACAAATTCAATGCAATTCCAATCAAAATACCACCATCATTCTTCACAGAGTTAGGAAAAACAATTCTAAAATTCATATGGAACCAAAAAAGAGCCCACATAGCCAAAGCAACACTAAGCAAAAAGAATAAATCTGGAGGCATCACACTACCTGATCTCAAACTATACTAGAAGACCATAGTCACCAAAACAGCATGGTACCAGTATAAAAATAAGCACATAGACCAATGGAACAGAATAGAGAACCCAGAAATAAACCCAAATACTTACAACCAACTGATCTTCAACAAAGCAAACAAAAACATAAAGTGGGGAAAGGACACCATTTTCAACAAATGGTCCTGAAATAATTGGCTAGCCACGTGTAAGAGAATGAAACTGGATCGTCATCTCTCACCTTATACAAAAATCAACTCAAGATGGATTAAGGACTTAAATCTAAGACAATTCTCAAAAGAAGATCTACAAATGGCCAACACACATATGAAAAAAATGCTCAACATTACTAATGATCAGGGAAATGCAAATCAAAACCAAAATGTGATACCACCTTACTCCTGCAAGAATTGCCATAATCAGGCCGGGCATAGTGGCTCACACCTGTAATCCCAGCACTTTGGGAGGCCGAGGTGGGCGGATCACGAGGTCAAGAGATCGAGACCATCCTGGCTAACATGGTGAAACTCCATCTCTACTAAAAAATACAAAAAATTAGCCGGGGGTGGTGGCGGATGCTTGTAGTCCCAGCTACTCGGGAGGCTGAGTCAGGAGAATGGCGAGAACCTGGGAGGCGGAGCTTGCAGTGAGCCGAGATTGCACCACTGCACTCCAGCCTGGGTGACAGAGCGAGACTCCATCTCGAAAAAAAAGAATTGCCATAACCAAAAAATTAAAAAATAGTAGATGTTGATGTGGATGCAGTTAACAGGGAACACTTCACCACTGCTGATGGGAATGTAATCTAGTACAACCACTATGGAAAGCCATGTGGAGATTCCTTAAAGAACTAAAAGTAAAACTACCATTTGATCCAACAATCCCACTACTGGGTATACACCCAGAAGAAAAGAAGTTATTATACAAAAAAGATACTTGTGCACGCACGTTTATAGCAGCACAATTAGCAACTGCAAAAATGTGGAACCAACCCAAACACCCATCAATCAGCGAGTGGATAAAGAAATTGTGGTATCTATATATATACAATGGAATGCTACTCAGCCATAAAAAGGAATAAATTAGTGGCATTCACAGCAACCTGCATGAGATTGGAAACGATTATTCTATGTGAAATAAATATTCAGGAATGGAAAACCAAACATTGTATGTTCTCACTCATAAGTGGGAGCTAAACTATGAGGATGCAAAGGCATAAGAATGAAACAATGGACTTTGGGGACTCGAGGGAAAACGGTGGGAAGGGGGTGAGGAATAAAACAGTCTGTCACAAGGGTGGAGCTGCCCAAGGCTGTGGGAACCCACCTCTTGCATCAGCATGACCTGGATGTGAGACATGGAGTCAAAGGAGATCATTTTGGAGCTTTAAATATTTGGCTGTCTCACTGGATTTCAGACTTGTGTGGGACCTGTAGCCCCTTTGTTTTGGCCAATTTCTCCCCTTTGGAATGGCTGTATTTACCCAATGCCTGTACACCCATTGTATCTAGGAAGTAACTAACTTGCTTTTGATTTTACAGGCTCATAGGCAGAAGGAACTTGTTTTGTCTAGGATGAGACTTTGGACTGTAGACTTTTGAGTTAATGCTGAAATGAGTTAAGACTTTGGAGGACCGTTGGGAAAGCATGATTGGTTGTGAAATGTGAGGATATGAGATTCTGGGGGGGCCAGGGACAGAATGATATGGTTTGGCTGTGTCCGCACCCAAATCTCATCTTGAATTCCCACGTGTTACAGGAGAGACCTGGTGAGAGATCACTGAATCATGTGGGCAGGTCTTTCCCATGCTGTTCTCCTGAGAGTGAATAAGTGTTGCAGGAAGTCAGGGACCCCGAATGGAGGGACCAGCTGGAGCCGTGGCAGAGGAACATAAATTGTGAAGATTTCATGGACACTTACTAGTTCCCAAATAATACTTTCATAATTTCTTACGCCTGTCTTACTTTAATCTCTTAATCCTGTTATCTTCATAAGCTGAGGATGTACATCACCTCAGGGCCACTATGATAATTGTGTTAACTGTACAAATTGATTGTAATACATGTGTGTTTGAACAATATGAAATCAGTGCACCTTGAAAAAGAACAGAATAACAGCAATTTTAGGGAACAAGGGAAGACAACCATAAGATCTGACTGCCCGCGGGGTCAGGCAAAAAGAGCCATATTTTTCTTCTTGCAGAGAGCCTATAAATGGACGTGCAAGTAGGGAAGATATCGCTAAATTCTTTTCTTACCAAGGAATATTAATAATTAATACCCTGGAGAAGGAATGCATTCATGGGGGGAGGTCTATAAACGGCAGCTCTGGAAGTTTTTGTCTTATGCAGTTGAGATGAGGACTGAAATATGCCCTGGTCTCCTGCAGTACCCACAGGCTTATTAGGGTGGGAAAAAAACCTGCCCTGGTAAATTTGAGGTCAGACCAGTTCTCTGCTCTCGAACCCTGTTTTCTGTTGTTTAAGATGTTTATCAAGACAATACGTGCACTGCTGAACACAGACCATTATCAGTAATTCCGCTTTTGCCCTTTGCCTTGTGATCTTTGCATTTGCCCTTTGTCTTGTGATCTTTTTGGACCCTTATCAGGAGTTTCTGATTTTGCCCTTTGCTGTTTCCTCAGAAGCATGTGATCTTTGTTCTCCTTTTTGCCCTTTGAAGCATGTGATTTTTGTGAACTACTCCCTGTTCTTGTATCCCTTCCCCTTTTGAAATCCTTAATAAAACTTGCTGGCTTTAAGGCTCAGGTGGGCATCACGGTCCTACCAATATGTGATGCCACCCCCGGAGGCCGAGCTGTAAAATTCCTCTCTTTGTACTCTTTCTCTTTATTTCTCAGCCAACTGACATTTATGGAAAATAGAAAGAACCTACATTGAAATATTGGGGGCTGGTTCCCCTGATAAATAAGTCTCATGAGATCTGACGGTTTTAAAAATGGGAGCTCCCCTGCACAAGCTCTCTTTGCCTGCTGCCATCCATGTAAGCCATGACTTACCCTCCTTGCCTTCTGCCATGATTGGGAGGCTTCCCCAGCCATGTGGTACTGTAAGTCTATTAAACATTTTTCTTTTGTAGATTGCCCAATCTCAGGTATGTCTTTATCAGCAGCATGAAAATGGACTAATAAACCATTAGCTCTACATTAAAAAACAACAACAACAACAACAAAACCCAAAAACTTACAGGCTGTAACAGGCTATATAATCTGTGAACCTCTACCCTCTACTAAATTTAAACTGAAACTCAATTTACATGAAGGTCATCCGGTCTTTTAAGGTGCTTTTCACAGTCCTAATCGCCGACACACATACCTGGTAGTGCCAAGCACCTGGGATCTCCATGTAATGGTTTGCCAGGGCTGCTATAGCAAAATACCACAGACTGGGTGGCTTAAATAGAAATTTACTTTCTCACAGTTCTGGAGGCTCAAAGTCCAAGATCATGGCATTGGCAGGTTTGGTTTTTCTGGAGGCCTCTCTCTCCTTGGCTTGCAGATAGCCACCTTCCCGCAGTATCCCACATGGTTTTTCCTCTGTGTGTGCAAATCCCTGGTGCCTCTTCCTCTTCTTATAAGAACCGCAGTTATAGTGATTAGTGTTTACTCATATGACCTCATTTAACCTTAATCATCTCTAAAGGCTCTATCTCCAAAGGTAGTCACATTATAAGGAACTGGGGGTTAGGACTTCAACATATGAATTTGTAGGGGACACTATTTATTACATGAAGCTCCACTCACTACTTAATCCCAGTGGAACAGTAAACACTAAAAAAGGCTAGCTGGCCGGCCAATGAGTGCCACACACAGGCTGCAATGCATTCCCCAATGTCCAAAAGCTCCAGGTCCTCACCAAGAGGAGAAATGATAAAAGAGGGCATGGACACTCAGGAGAAATTATTTTAGCATACGTAAACATCAATATGACCAAGCAAACAGGAGTCTCCTGACTCACACACTCAATGGATAAGCACTGGTATGTTTAGCTGTTTTCAGAAAGTTTCCTCAACTCTATTTGCTGATGCTAGCATTCACTCAAAGTGGGCCTTAACGACAACAAAAAACTGCATTGCCAAAATCCAAACTGGCAGCACATACTGGAGAGGGGAACACAAATAACAAGCCATCCTATAATTTGTAAATTTTCTTTCAAAGGGAGCTATAAAAAAGACATTAAAGACACTTCTTGAATATTTCTGACATTGATTTGGAATAAAAAGTCAGGTGAATGGATGTATTTTCACTGTCTTAGTCTACATGCTGTTTTCTTTTCTAAAAATTGCCTTACACTAAAAATTATATCTTTAATTTCCACAGTCTTCACCATTCTTAAATATTTTTTCATTTCACTCTCCCAATGACTCCGTGAGGTAGACAAGGCAGGAAAAGATAAAGAAAATGAAACTTGGTAGTTAAATGACTTGCCCAAGGTTACAGACTAAGAACTGAGGGAATGAGAATGAGAATGCAAGTCTTCTGACATCTAAGTCAGCACTCCTTATTCTTGGGACTTAATGACATTCAAGGCACTGAAACTATGATCTTGCAAAATTCACTTCGCTTAGCACCACTGGGATGTAAAAGTCTATAAATAAAATTAAATGTGCATAATGACAAAGTGAATTTGTTCTGAATAAAAATAATTCTATTTCTTCAATAAATATGACATTTCTAAGTTATCAATCATCCCAATGAAAATTTTAGAAGCAGCATTTTTGTTGATAATTTATTTCACTAGGATAAATAACTGGGTAAACATAATAAAATTTCAAAGCAAGAAAATCAATTTCCATAATTAATAATACAAAGCAAAATTTAACCTAGCAAATAGATGATTTTATTAAGTAGATGATCTTACTGGTCTACCACACACATTTTCACTAGGCTGTAAACATTTCTCCAACTAACAACTGAAATTAAGGAAAATAAATGAATCATTGGATGACTTTAAATAATCAGGTTTAAGAAAACCATGCTTATTGAAAACCAACTATCTAAACGTTGACTACAATAAAAAATTGTTGTATTGGGCACTTATTATGCACCAGCCTAAGAACTTTGTGTGCACTGCCTCACTCAGTCCTCATAATTATCCTATAGTGGGTACTTTTTCATACTCATTTTACAAATGACAAGACAATAGTGAGGTTAAGTAATGTATCCAACAACAACATTTAAAACGTGGCAAAGCCCCAATTCACACCCAGCTCTGTTTGACTCCAAAGTCTGTTTTACACATCTCTCTAATGCCTTTATCCCAAACACAAAGAATAATGCATGAATTGCCCATCACAACTGAAAACAGACTGAAAGATGGGCTCAGAAAGCAACAAAATAAATAAAATCTGTAAGCAATACGCACTATTAAACATGAAATGAATGAATGAGGTCATGGAATTTCCTCTAAAAGTCTTTTAAAAAGGAACAAATGATCTTCAATTCAAATTCTTTCATGCAGCAAAACTACTCAGCACATGTCATGAGCTAGGAACTCTCTTAGGTCCTTGAGACTCTGAGAATAATATGACACAATCCATCCCCTTGAAGGGTTCAAAGTCCACTGAGGAAGGTAAAGACACAGAGGAAGTTTTAAAAGGCATTAATATGGATGATGGCATAGGCTAAGGTTACAAAAATGCCTAGCATGTATGGGGCTCTGATTTCTAGGGCGTGGCTGAGTATAGTGTCTAGTCCCCTAAAAAAAAAATGGGAGAAGGAACTTCATAAAGCTGCTTTTCACTCTCCTTGACAGCCAGTGACATAATGATATTTTGTTAGCCAAAAAAAGCAAACCAGGGATCAATAATTTACATCCATGATTTGCACATTGGAAAGGGGCCCTCACTCTAGGCGTATCAGTCACTGGCTCAGTGCACTGCTCTGTGCTCCACATCCACCCTCTCCCATGGTGAATAATAATGCCATCATAATGGACTGGGACAGGGAGAGATGTCTGGGAACCACTCTTGTAAATATGGATACTTATACAGTTCACCCAACACAATTATGTAAATTAAAACAGTTATATAATCAGGAATAAAGTTAATTTTTTAAAAAGCAATACCTATGAGAAGGAGCTTATGAATTATGCTAGCCTCAACTTCCACTTCAAAAAGAATAGTATATGAATTACCCTATTTAACAACTAGAATCTTAGATAAATTTCAATGCATATCATTTTTAATGTAGTGCTAGCTTATTAAAATTATAATGATTATCTCCAAGGACCAAGGAAGAGGAGAGACAAAAACAACGCTTAACCAAAAAGTGAGTGGGCGCTGATGGCAATAACAAAACTCAACGTCAGAGGTGCCCCATAGACAAATATTTTTAAATGTTTTTGAATCTATAAATCTAAGCCTTGGATATGCTATATCGTGGGGTAGCTAAATCTGTTGGTTCCCTATCAATGTGTATTACTGAAGGGACTAATGACATGCCAGGCCCCTAATATGCCTTAACCCCTGTTCTATAAAAAAGCAAGTCATCTCCAAGGAGAAGAAACACTCAAGAGGTATCATCGTGGGTTTTTTTTTTTTTTCAATACATTTCAATACATTTAGAAATGTATTGAATTTTTAATTTATTACAAAGTACCAGACATTTTTTCTCATTATCTCATATAATACCACACACAAAAATTCTACAAAATGGGAATATTATTCCCTTCTATAGATGAGGACACTGAAGCACAGAAAGTTTAAGTAATTATCCAAAGACACAAAGTTAGTAGTTGCTGGCAGTGGAATTTAAGCCCAGGTAGCCTAATTCTAAGCTATCATCTTATTCTGCTCCTTGTACTTATGCAAATAATAGTAATCAACATTAATTGTGTGCTTGGTGTATGCTTAGCACTGTTTTAAACCATCTAGAGGTATTAACTAATTTAATTCTTACAACAACTCAATGAAGTTTACAGATGAGGAAATCAAGCCAGAGCAGTTAAGTAACTCATAAGGGTCACCCAGCTCCTTAGCAGCAGAGATGGGCTTTGAATCCAGGCATTCTTACTTCTGAGCCTATGCTCATAACCACCTCACCACTCCGCTTCCCATGTATTGCTTCATTTCATCTATTCATCAATTCCCTGAGGAGTTTTCATCCCTGTCATACACAGCTCATTCCTATGGAGAAAGGAAATACAACTGCATAAGAAGGCAAGAGGCTTTGGGAAGCGGTAGCCCAAGACCCCTTCCTCAGCTCCCTGAGTGGTGAAGTTAGGGAATCATGTACAGGGAGATGTTTTCACAGCAGAACAGGAGGTATCCTGACAGAAACCTAGTGGCAAGGATGTGAATTAAGATCTCTGACATAAAAATTGGTACTTGCAGGAAAGAAAGAACCTAGGCTAGTGACCTGAGCACAACACCATCATTTGAGAGCTTGTAGAGAAGGCTTGAAACAAGAGAGCATGTGGCTACTACAGGAGGTGCCTCAGAACTCGCTGTTGTACTATGTGAAGCAATAACAAAGTTTGAAGGTATAACCCAAAAAGAGCTGTAACCTGGTGTGGTAGGCAAAGGCATGGCCTCCCCTCAACAAGGATTTCTATGTCCTGATCCCTGGAACCTTCACAGTTATTGGTCTTTATTTTGTTATCAATTATGCTTTTATTATATCACATGGTAAAAGAGATATTGCAGATGTAATTAAGGTTTTAGATCCTAAAACAGGGATATTATCCTGGATTATCAGGGTGGGCCCAGTCTAACCATCTGAGCCCATAAAAGCAGAGGAGGAAGACAGAAGAGTCAGAGAAACACAGGCTAAGACAAGCAAAAGAGATGAAGCAGAAGACAAGGTCAGAGAGACTCGAAGGGTGGAAAGGACCCAGACTGCCCTTGATGCCTTTGAACGTGGAAATAGAAGACTGTAAAAGGAGGAAGCTGGGTGGCCCCTTGAAGCTGACAATGAACTTCAGTAAGAAAATAGGGTTCTCAATCCTAAAGCCGCATGGAAATGAATTCTGCCAACAACCTGAAGGATCCTGGAAGCACATTTCCCTCTAGAGCCTCTGGATAGGAGCCCAGTCTGGCTGCCAGCACTTGCATTTTGGACTTGTACAACACGAGCAAAGAAACCAGTCAAGACAACCTGGACTTCTGACCTAGAGGCATGATATAATAAATCTTCATTTGTTTCAAGCTGCTACATTTATGGTAAGTGGCTATGGCAGCCAAAGGAAACTAATATATCATGGTAGCCATATAAAACCTCTTTGTAACCTGGGCAGGAATCAGAAAGCTCACTCCAGTGGCAGTGGGTTCCATGATAGTACTGGCTCAATGAGATGCCAGTTCCCACCTGTCTCCCACCCTGTGGGCTGAGTATAGACCCAGATTTTCCAGACAATTCAGGTAGTGGGCTTGAAGTTGGGGTAATTTTCAAAACAGTGATAATGATAATGAACTTCTTGAATAAGGCAGGTAAGGGAGTTCCAGTGACTTAAGTAAAATGAAATTTAAATGATGTAACCAAATTTGTTACTTAGAGCTATAACTTTGACTTGGAGAGCATATCAACTATTTCAAATATATAATAGGAACTAATTATTTACAAATCTACTGTTAAATTGTCTATAAATTGAGTTTCTCATATATAAAATGTACTTAAAATGAGGTTAAATTGAACACTGAATCAAATGTCTATTTTTTTTTCAACAGAGCATTTAGTGGGTTTGAAACACATATGCTAGTTAGACCTGAATGATAACCTAACTTTGAGAGAAGTCTTAGAATCAATCTAGCTTCCCAAAGATGTCCAGGCAAATGGTGAAAATCCTTGGACCTCTTAACGGTGTTCAGGACACAAGTCAAATTGGGAATTACATTTGGTAATTGCTATTCTACACCAATCACTATGCTTAACTCTTTACAAACTTCATCTCATTTAATCCTCATGACAACCCAGTTAAGATAGGTATTGCTATCCCTATTTTTTAAATAAAACATTAAATTTTAAAATTAAAATATTATGATTAAGAGAAGTAACTTGCTCAAGGTTACACAGCCAATGAAGAACAGAGTTGTTACTTAAACCTGGTCCATCTTCGTACAGAGAACTGGACCAACACATCTTATCCTCATTCATAAACACGAAAGTGCAAAATACATTTAGCAGAAATCCTGAAAGGCCTTGAGGCAGCAATATTTTTCCACAGAACTGATCAACCTTTCAATCTCTACCTCTCTGACTTCCCCTCTCCTTCTTCCTTTCCAGCCTATTTGCCTCATTCTGGGTTCCAATGTATAGTCCCATATCAAAAAAGGAAAAAATAGTAAACATCATTTTAGTAATTTTATGATATTTGTATCACAGAACCAACACATTACAATTATTGGCCTTCTTTATTTTCTCTTATGTTTAAATTATGTATACAAAACATCCTCCTAAATTAATACATTCTCATATTGCTTGAGAGAGAGAGAGGGATGGAGGTGAAATTCTTAAATCTACTATTTTGTCATAACCATCCTCTTCCTCTCCTCTATCTTTGTCAGCTCCTATCTCCTTCCCCTCTGTTCTTAATCTGTGCATATTACTATTTAGAGATACCAGTATGAACTAATATTTAGCTTAATATAGATACAGGCAGTTACAAATAGAAAAAATTATAAATTTATAAATCTTCATGGGTTTGTAGACACATATTTACTTCCTTGGCCAGCTGATATGGCCTAGAAGCAATAATACTCACAGAGCGAGGAGCACACCAAGAGCTCAGATCTTAGTAGCTAATACCCTTTTTTCAATAAAGGAAGATGGAGCCATCTCTGATTCTAGGACTAGGGTAGGACATACATAAGATAACCCTTGTAGTGCTCGAAAGTAAGAAAATGCCCAACACAAACAAAGAAAACAAGACCCAACAATAATGGGAGTATGTTGGAGGGACATACAGGTCAACCAGAAAAGCTTCCAGAGGCCATACCTGAATAATTTATGAAACAAAATACATAAAGTATATCAGGTTATAACACAAAGTATCAAATAAATATCCATGAGTCCATACTGATATGAATAAGTGACTAAATAAAATAGATGAGGAAAAAGAGACAAATTTCCCATGTGGAAGAGTTCTAAATAATTTTTGTAAATACTTGTCCTCAAGGAGGTAGAACACAACTCCCCACTCCTGCAGTAAGGGCTGTACTGGGACTTGTTTCCAAAGAGCACAGTCAGGTAGATCAAAGTCAAAATCAGCAGTGATAAGTCATATTGTTGGTATATACTTCTGATATGACGTTATGAAAGTGACACTATCTCGGTGGTCTTCCTCCCAAAAACCTATAACCCCAGTCTAATAATGAGAAAAATGGCAGATAAATCCTAATTGAAGGACTTTCTACAAAATACCTGACCAGTACTCTTCATATCTGACAGGGTCATCAAAGTCAAGGAAAGTCTGAGAAACTGTCACAGTCCAGAAGATCCTAAGGTGGCATGATGACTAAATGTAACGCAGTATCTTGGAAAGAATCTTGGGACAGAACAAAAGGCTATTAGGTAAAAACTAATGAAATCCACATAAAGTTATAAAGCTTAGTTAATAATAATGCATAAATACTGGATCATTAATTTTAACAAAATTACCATACTAATATAAGATGGTAATAATAGGGGAACTGGGTGCAGAGCAAATGGGAACTCTCTGTACTATCTTTGCAATGTTTCTGTAATTTTAAAACATTTCTAAAATAAATAGTTTTTTTAAAAAAAAGCCTAGAAGAAAGCCTTTAAAAATGTAATCACAGTACACTACTTGTTTCTACAGTAAAGCAGAGTGTCTCCATAACATAAAGTGATTATAGAATTCATATGTAATAAATATATATTGTGATGGTGGAGGTAGGGATGTGACAGGTATAGTATGGCATCACTATAAACTCACATCTATCAGCTACATCCCCATTTTCTATAACATCAGGGGGATAGATACTGCCTAAAATTGATGAGTCAAGAAATAACAGTACAAACATATTACTCTATATTTGAGGGTGAATATCTCCAAGGGGGGCGAAGTGTTTGCCCCTGTGGACCAGAAAGATGGGAGATAAGACAGGTTGGACACTACTATTTTAGTATGATAAGTCTCTAGAACTATCTGAATTCTTTAAAACTTAGCTATCTATTGCTTTCATACTTTTTAAAATAAAGAAAGTGTAAAAAAAAAAGAAAAAAATGACTTTAGCAATTTGACTTATGACCTACAGAAATGAAAGAATCTGCTAATAAGTAGCAGAATCAGAATTAGCACCCAGGCTGCATGTTCTACCTCCTTGAGGACAAGTTCAGAGTCCATTTGCTTAGCTTTATGTTATAGCTTTCTATGTGGTTGTGTGATTTTAATAAAATAGCACCCTTGTTCTAAAGGAAACAATGAATGGTAGGTATTGTTATAACTAAATGCCATGTATATTTTTTAATGGAAGAACTTGCCAAAAAGAATCTGCTACTTTTAATACTTCTACTTTCCACCCACACTTTCCCTATTAAACGTCAACATAAAAAGACAATTTGCTAACTATTAAGTAACTGATATCTAGGACCATTCACAAAAGCATAAATGAGATATTTTGAAATAGTTCATAGGTTTGACATCATTTTTATGGCATATATACAGTATGTCATAATTTATGACATCCTTTTATAGGTACCTAGAACAATCAAGTTCATAAAGACAAAAAGTAGAATAGTGGTTGCCAGAGGGTGGGGGAAGGAGGGAGTAGGGTTTAATGGGTACTGAGTTTCAGTTTTACAAGATGAAAAGAGCTTTGGAGATGAATGGTGGGGATGGTTGCACAACAATATGAATGTGTTTAATACTACTGAACCATAATTTAAAAATTAAGATGGTAGGGCTTTTTTACATTATATGGAAACATGACATTAATTCTACAAAAAACATATAATAATTTAACATGAAATATTATTAACAATAAAGTTCATTTATTTTGTATGTCAATCTTATGATGGTATGTTTTATTTTGTATGTATTTTACCACAATCTTAAAAAAATTTAATGCCAGCTATACCCAGTTATGTGCTGTCAATGAGAAACTAACTTTACATTTAAAGACACAATAGGCTGAAAGTGAAAAGATGGAAAAAGATATTCCATGTAAATGGTAACCAAGAGAGCAGGGATGGCATTAATTATATCAGAAACTATAGACTTACATCAAAAACAATCACAAGACAAAAAATGAAATTTTATGATAATAATAGGATCAACCTATCAGAAACATAACAATTATAACTGTATATGCACCCGACATCAGAGCACTTAAATATATAAGGCAAATATTGACAGAACTTAAGAAACAGGCAGCAATACAATAATATAGGAAACTTTAATGCCCCAGTGCAAATAATAGACAGAACATCTAGACAAAAAAGAAGAAAACAAGATTTTTGAATCACACTACAAACCAAATCAACCTAACAGACATATACAGAACATTCTACCTAACAGCAGCAGAATACACATTCCTCTTAAACACACATGGATTTTTCTTCAGGACAGATCATATGTCAGGCCACAAAACAAGTCTTAACAAATGTAAGACTGAAATCACGGCAAGTAGCTTTTCTGATCTCACAATGCTATGAAGTCAGAAAACAACAGCAGAAGAAAACTGAAAAACACACAACAATGTGGAAATTAACACAGTCTTAAACAACCATTGGCTCAAAAAAGAAATAAAAAATGTAGGAAGTATTTTCACAAATGAAAACAAAAATACAATATAACAAAACTCATGGGATGCCGCAAAAGCAGTACTAAGAGGGATGTTCACAGTGATAAACATTTACATTAAAAAAGAAGAGCTCAAACAAACAACCTAATTTTACACCTCCAGGAACTTGAAAAACAAGAATAAACTAAGCCCAAAGTCAGTAGAAGTAAGAAAATACCAAAATTAGAACAGAAATAAACAAAATAGAAAATAGAAAAAAAATCAACAAAACTAAGAGTTGTTTTTTGAAAAAATAATCAAATTAATAAACCCTTAGCTAGACTATGGAAAAAAAGAGAAATGACTCAAATGAATAAAATCAGATATGAAAGAAAAGACACTACCAATAATAGCACAGAAATTAAAATAATCTTTAAGAGACTACTACGGACAATTATGTACCAACAAACTGGATAAGTGAGAAGAGATAAATTTCTAGAAACAACCTACACCAAGACTAAATCAGGAAGAAATAGAAAGTCTGAACATGCTATAACTAGCATGAATCAGTAATCAAAAGCCTTCCAACAAAGAAAAGCCCAAGGTGAGATGACTTCACTGGTAAATTCTATCAAGTATTAATACCAATCCTTCTCAAACTTTTCCAAAACTGAAGATAAGGAACACTTTCAAACTCACTTTATGAAGTATGCATTACTCCGAAATCAAAGCTAAATAAAGACATCACAGAAAAGAAAACTATAGGCCAACATCCCTGATAAACACACATGCAATATCCTCAAAAAAATACTAACAACTGAATTAAACAATACATTAAAAGAATCATACACCATGACCAAATGAGAGTTGTCCCTGGGATACAAGGATGGTTCAACATACACAAATCAATCAATGTGACACAATACATTAACAGAATGAAAGGAAAAACCCATATGATCATCTCAACAGACACAGAGAAAGCATTTGATAAAGTTCAACACCTAGGAATGGAAGGAAATTACCTCAACAAAATAAAGATCAAATCTGAAAAGCCCACAGTTAACATAAACTCAACAGTGAAAAACTGAAAGCTTTTCTTCTAAGATCAGGAACAAGGCAGAGATGCCTATTCTGGACACTTCAGCACAGTATTGGAAGTCCTGGCCAGACCAATTGGGCAAGAAAAAGAAATTAAAGGCACTCATATTGAAAAGGAAGAAGCACCAGGATAGTCTCGATCTCCTGACCTCGTGATCCACCAGGCATGGTGGCAGGCACCTGTAGTCCCAGCTACTCAGCAGGCTGAGGCAGGAGAATGGCGTGAACCCAGGAGGTGGAGCTTGCAGTGAGCCGAGATCGCGCCACTGCACTCCAGCCTGGGCAACAGAGCGAGACTCTGTCTCTCAAAAAAAAAAAAAAAAGAAAAAAGAAAAGGAAGAAGTAAAATTGACTCTATTTTCAAACTACATGATCTTAAATATAAAAAGCTCTCAAGACTCTTTTAAAAAAAAACTGTTAGAACTAACAAATTCAGCAAAGTTTCAGGATACAAAATGAACATACAGAAATCACCTGGATTTCTAGACACTAACAAAAACTATCTAAAAAGGGAATTAGGAAAGCAGCTATTTATAGTAACAAAAAAAGAATAAAATACTAGAAATAAACTTAACTAAGGAGGTGAAAGACTTGTACATGATAAAGTACAAAACACTGATGAAAGAAAGTAAACAGGACACAAACAAATGGGAAGACATCCCATGTTCATGGATTGGAAGAAACGGTCTGTACCATCCAAAGTGATTAGACTCAATGGGATGACTATCAAAATCCCAATGGTATTTTTATAGAAATAGAAAAAATAATTCTAAAATTACTATATAGAACCACAAAAGACCACAAATAGCAAAATCATTCTTGAGAAAGAATAAAACTGGAGACATCATACTTCCTGTTTTTAAAATATATTACAAAGCTATAGTAATACAAACAGTATGGTACTGGCATAAAGACAGACACATAGACCATGGAACATAATAGAGAGCCCAGACAAACCCACACATATACAGTATCTTCGTCCATTTGTGCTGCTATAAGAAAACACAGTTAGCTCTGCATATCTTTGGGTTCTGCAACTGTGAATTCAACAAACCACTGATGAAAAATATTCCCCCCATAGGCTGGGCACAGTGGCTCATGCCTGTAATCTCAGCACTTTGGGAGGCTAAGGGGGGTGGAGCACCTGAGGTCAGGAGTTCGAGTCCAGCCTGGCCAATATGGTGAAACCCCATCTACTAAAATACAAAAATTAGCTGGGCGTGGTGGCGGGTGCCTGTAATCTCAGCTACTTGGGAGGCTGAGGAAGGAGAATCGCTGGAACCCAGGAGGCGGAGGTTGCAGTGAGCCGAGACTGCGCCATTGCACTCCAGCCTGGGCAATGAGAGCAAAACTCCGTCTCAAAAACAAAACAAAACAAAAAGTTCCTCCCAAAAAATACAAAAAATAAAAATACAAAATACAAATTTTAAAAAAGACAGTATAACAACTATTTGCATAACATTTACACTGTATTCAGTTTTATAAGTAATCCAGAGATTATTTCAAGTATATGGAAAGATGTACATAGGTTATATGCAAATACTATACCACTTCATTTTATTTTATTTGAGATGGAGTTTCACTCTTGTTACCCAGGCTGGAGTGCAATGGTGCAGTCTCGGCTCACTGCAACCTCCATGTCCTGGCTTCAAGCGATTCCCCTGCCTCAACCTCCCAAGTAGCTGCGATTACAGGAATGTGCCACTGCACCTGGATAATTTTGTATTTTTAGTAGAGACAGGATTTCACCATGTTAGACAGGCTGGTCTCAAACTGCTGACCTCAGGTGATCCACCTGCCTCAGCCTCCCAAAGTGCTGGTGTTACAGGCATGAGCCACCATACCTGGCCACTATACCATTTTATGTCAGAGACTTGAGCAATCATAGATTTTGGTATCTGAGGGGTATCCTGGAATCAAGCCCCCATGGATACCAAAAAATGACTGTAGCACAGACTGGGCAATGAGTAAAGTACAGATTTTTTTTTTCACAGTTCTAGAGGCTAAAATGTCGAAGATCATGGTACTAGCATCTGGTTTTCAAGATGGCACCTTAAAAGCTTTTGGCTCCCCAAAAGCTTAACTACGAATAGCCCACTGTTAACTGGAAGCCTTATCAATAACATAAACAGTAGATTAATATATATTTTTAAGTTATATGTACTATATACTGTATTCTTACAATAAAGTAAGCTAGAAAAAAGAAAAAGTTTTTAAGAAAATCATGAGAGAAAAATATATTTTCTATTCAATAAGTAGAAGAGGATTATCATAAAGGTCTTTATCCTTATTGTCTTCACACTGAGTAGGCTGAGGAAGAGGAGGCAGAGAAGGGGTTGGTCTTGCTGTGTCAGAGGTGGCAGGGGGAAGAAAATCCACCTATAAGTTCAAACCCATGTTGTTGGAGGGTCATCGGTACTGCCTAACCCTACCTTATCTGTAATCACTTACCAAGCACTACTGACAAAGACACGTTTTTGCTAGAAACAAATTAGCAAGAGAAATTGGGGGTGAAAACATTAAACATCTGAGATTTTTCAAAATTACTGAAGAATTAAAGAAAAAGGGGCCTGGAGCTACAATATGAAGAGACCTCTAAACTAATCTGTGTACTTTATACTTCACAGAATACAGGAAGGGAAGAACGAAGTTCATTTGAATTGTTCCCAGGTGAGCCACAACAAATCCCTCATCCAGAGGTACAACTACCCTTTAATATTAGTGCAGGCATCTGGAGGCTCCTCGTAATGCTTAATGATAGCTTACAAAGGGTATGTGGGTGTGTATCTGGTGGGTAGTGGAGTATGGTGATCACTTAAACTAAAAGGAAGTTTAAGAGACCAACTCAGAAAGTAAGATCCTAAATCAGTGGTTCTCAAAGAGTGATACTTAAATCTGAAGTGGTTCTCAAAGGGCAGTCCAAAAAAGCAGCACTGGCATTACCTGAAACTTGTTAGAAATGCAAATTCTTAGGCCTCCCGTTAGACCTACTGATTCAGGGTTCTGTGCATGAAGCCCAGTAATCTACGTTTTAATGGGTCTCTTGCCACTGATTCAGATGCATGCTAATTAGGAACCACTGCTCTAAAATCCACTAAGTGGCAGTGTGCCACCAAAAGGCTATACGATTTTATATCAGAGACTTGAGCAATCACAGATTTTGGTATCTGAGGGGTATCCTGGAATCAAGCCCCCATGGATCCCAAAGGCTATTTTAAGTCCATGGTTCTCAACCTTGGCTGCATATGTGCATAATTAAGAAGCTTCCAATGTAAGGCCCTATCTCAGAGAATCTGATTTCACAGTTTTTGCTTCTTCCAATGATCAGCCAAGGTTGAGAATCATATTTCTAGATGATTTAATAATTTCAATCAAACAGGGTTAAAATTTGAAAAAGAAAAACAGTACATGAATGTTTTAAGTCTAAACATACTCATCTTCCCACCATATAAGTATAAATTAATAACCCCATACAGTCAGCTAATACTTAGGCAAAATATAAAATTGAAATTAATAACAGAGGATTAAAATGAAACCTAAATGTTTACAGGAGTTCACTGGGAAAACATAAGAATACAATATTATTTTTTTCCAAAAAGAAATTTTGAAATGTATAAGCTGTAACAGAGTGGCAAGAATACTTGACTTTGTGTCTCAGGTATATCTGGGAAAGAGATTTGGCTCTGTCTTCTATCAGCTGTAACATTTTGGTTAATTTTATTTTTCTTTCCTTAGCCTCCACTTCTCCTCCAGAAAACAGTCAATAATATGACTCTCTATCAAAGAGATGTGGTGAGGATTAAACAAAGCATGTAAAGCATTTGCCACCATAACTGGCACATAGTTTATGTTCATTAAATGTAAGCTTATTAGTAAGAAAATTATGTTAAAATGAAAATATAGTAACAAAATAATGAATAAATTCTAAGAGTCTGTAAAATTTCTTTCTAATAGTCTAAGCAAAGAAAAAGAGGTATTAAGACAATAACAATAGTAAAGATTTAGGTGAAGGTCTCCATATCAGAAGTGTAGGAAGCAAGTACAGTTAGATATAAACAATGTACTCACTTCCCTTATCCTCCTATCAATGGCAGCAATCCCACCTGTTCACTCCAGTCTCTCTGGAGAAAAAGTGGTTTACAAGAATAAACCCATGTCTATAGTGTCTGCTAGACAGATCTCAAATACACATAACAAATTCATATTCTCTGCTGCCAAGATCATATTTTTAATTCCTTCATGAATTTAATCATTAATAATGTAAAGAAATTCCCATTTGAGTATTTGTAATGCTAGCAGATGCACACTTACTTCTGATTCTTCCAGTTTCCAGCAATGGGTCACTAATCAGTTTATTTATTTATAAAGAAGATGAGCCACATCTTTTAATTAGCTAACAGTCATGTGTGTTCAACTTTCACTTCTTTCTTTCTTACTAAATTTGACCCAGTATAAGAATTTCTTGAAACTAATGAGCCCCTCCCACCTTTGTTCTGTGGCTGAGAGAAGTGCCCAATGTGAAGTGGGCACATAGATGCTGCGAGAAGAGAACTCATTCATAATTTTCTATTAGAAACAGTGATGGAATTGCAGAAAATTTTGTTTCCTTATACATTAGGTTATTTGTCATATTTTCTATAAAAACATGCATTACTTTTAAAAATTCAAAATTTTAAGCACAGGGTCTAGTAAGTATATGAAAGAAGAATCAGTAAATAGTTCAAGAATAGTATAAATATTCTAAAACTTTATAAGTTCTTTTTTGCTATCCAAAAAAAAGCCACACAAAATTAACTGACGGTCCACCAAACCATTTTATTTACAACTGCTGCTGAAAACAACTTTAAAACTTTTTTTTAAAAAAGGTCATTACTGTTTTAAAATTAAGCATAATCCCAGAACTAGACTCACATAGTTTTTAAATGGTGGTGGAAAAGGGTACCCTTATATAGTACATTGAAGAGTGTACACCGTTCTAATAAGATAAGCTTTGTTTTGAATTCTTAGTTCTTCTATTTCCTAACAGGGTAACCTTGGGCAAGACTGTTAACTTCTCTATCAATTTTTACAACTATAAAATGATAATAGTTCACATTTTAGTTATTCGGCTTGCTGTAAGAATTAAAAGAAAAAAATACGGCACAATACCTCACACATAGAAGCCATTAAATATGAGTGAGTGGTAGCATAATTATTCAAAGGAAGAAACACTATTCAAATAAGGAAGATATCGTCTATCAGCCTTAAAGATTCCATACATGGAAAAATGCCTTATCTATGTTACATTTATAATATACAATGGGTTTTACAGGAAAACCCAGATTTTAAATATAAGCACTTTCTACTTTCTAGAGTCTGAGGTAATTAAACAGTATCAAAAGATTCAACTAGCTTAAACCAACATATATATAATTCTGAACTAATCAGCATCTCAAAACATTTAAGGATTTTTTTTTTAAAACCTATCCAGATTTTTTAAAATTTTAGACTCAATATAGTAACACACCTGCTAAAATGATTCCTTATAACAACATTCTCTTATCTGAAATTCTGTTAATAAAAGTAGAACAGAGAAGCCAAAAAGATTTTACTAAGGCATAAAAAGCAGCAGGGTGGTGGTGATGAGAGGAAGCTCCAGGGTCAAGATACCAAATGTTAAGAGTATGGAGAAACAATTGGCCGGGTGCGGTGGCTCATGCTTGTAATCCCAGCACTTGGGGAGGCCAAGGCGGGTGGATCATGAAGTCAAGAGATGGAGACCATCCTGGTTAACATGGTGAAACCCCGTCTCTACTGAAAATACAAAAACAACATTAGCCAGACACGGTGGTGGGCACCTATAGTCCCAGCTGCTCGAGAGGCTGAGGTGGGAGAATGGCTTGAACCCAGGAGGCGGAGCTTGCTGTGAGCAGAGGCTGCACCACTACACTCCAGCCTGGGCAACAGAGCGAGACTGCGTCTCTCTAAAAAAAAAAAAATAAGAGTATGGAGAAACAATTAAACTAATCCTTCATATTGTAAGATGATACCTGAGCTTTGATTTCTAAAAGGTTGTGATTCGATGACTTCCAGCCAATATACTTTGAAGCGTAGAAAGAAATTACCATGGAAACAAATGAACTAAAACAACACTATAACACCATGAGATAAACGGTTGTGCACAATTCTACTTCTAGATATCTACCCTAGAGAAACACACATACATGTGCTCAAGAAAACATATACAAGGATGTTCATTACAGCACTGTTTATGATACCCCCAAATGTAATGCCTATTAATAAAAGAACACATAAACAGAATGTGACACTCCATATCTGGAATATTACAGAGAAGTTTAAAGGGATGGATAGATTTATATAAGATCTGACTCAAATCAACTCAACTTGAAAGAAAGCAAGCAAGTAACTTAACAATACATGCATTATGATACTATCACCATAAAAATTCTCTAGGTGTGTGTGCATGTGTGTTTCTGGAAGAATATTCCCCAAGTCTGTTATGGCCAGGAGTAGAACAGAGAGGTATAAAATGTGTGGGATCAATGTGATGGGCAAAGAGGAATTTAGCTTTATCTGTCCTGCTCTAACCTTCCAAAGGGAGGCTGAATTTATTTATTGTTAACTTAAACTAATTAAAGAAGACAAATGCCTGAAATCTTTGATCATAAATGACGGAAACATTTTACTAGCCAAACAGAATGTTTATGGCTTTAAACTGTTAGACAATATCTATAATATTGTGACTATTAATAGGAAATAGAACACTAAGGTTTTTTTGTTTGTTTGTTTTTGTTTTTTGAGACGGGGTCTTATTCTGTCACCTAGGCTGGAGTACAGTGGCAATGGTCATGGCTCACTACAGCCTTGACTCCCTGGGCTCAAGCAATTGTCCCACTTCAGCCACCCGAGTATCTGGGGCTTCAGGCATGTGCCACCACACCCAGCCAATTTTTTAAAAAATTTTTATAGAAACGAGGTCTCACTATGTTGCCCAGGCTGGTCTTGAACTCCTGAGCTCAAGCGATCCTCGAGCTTTGGCCTCCCCAAAAGTGCTAGGATTACAGGCGTGAGCCATCATGCCTGGCGACAGTTTCTTTTAACAAGCTCAAGATAAGAGGCCAGAACTCTGCTCTAAAGTCCAATGTAGAGACATGGGTCCTAAAACAAAATAATACTAAGTCAAAAGCCATCTGAAAAAGAGGCAGACTGACAATTAATGTCTCTTTGCTCAATTCTAACAGTATTTTGAAATTATTTGACTACAATTCTGGTAATATTTATACTTCTTCAATTCTAAAAGAATGTGACATGTGGTAAAAAAAAAACCCAGATGCCGCTAATCTATACAGGCACATGGCAACTCAAGAAAACATATGCACTGAAAAGGAAGCACAGTACTTAAACATTTCAGTATTGAATCTGGCAAGAGACAGATCTTATGATGGTGTTTGTGGAGTCAGAAATCAAATGAATATCTTCTTAACATATAAGGTAGTGTTAAATAAGGAACATTATTCAGAGACATCACTGAGCTGAGAGTTGTTTGGCTCTGCAAGTGAGAAAAGTAGAATATCTGATATTTTTCCCACTGGAAAATAAATGTAATAGATGCCCTGTTGTCTGAAATACTGATTATTAGGGAAAGTCAGCTAAGGTTACATTTATAAATAATTTTATCATCCTAAAATATACAAATGCCATTCATTCTTCCATCTTGTGATGTAGGCAAGGCCTTTTTTTTTCTGAGCCTGGATCAGCTGACTAAAGCATTGTTTTTCTTGCAAAAACCACAGAAAAAAAATGTATTGTCTACAATCTCCATAAATAATACTGAAAACTTAAGACAGTTAAGCAAATTCAATATAGAATCCATCTAATTTTAACGATTTTTTTCACAAACCTTTTAAAACCATCTTGCCCACACTTTGAGAGCAGTTTTCTTTAATGACATCTTTATTGAATCTTTCCAAAACATTCAACTTAGGTTTTCACTGAAATTGCTCTCCTTTTTTATATTTTTCTTTCTTTAAATTTCTATAATAGTTGATTCTACTGCATAATTACAGCAACCAGCACAATGGCATAAACAGATTTAGAAACAAACCTAAATGACTTGGTAAACAGCCAGACTGCATCACAAGTGCCAGGGCGTCACGGAAAGTCATCTGCCAGCTGTGAGTGTGTTGTGTTTTAGAGGTTTTAAGAGTCTGGGGCCCGCCAGTTGGTTTGGTAAGTGTGAGATGTAGGGGCCCTTAGAAGAGCATCTGTGTAGTGTATCTCGTGCAAATGTTAAGTTACACTTCCTACACACCAGCTTTGTTCTTCAGTCTTCATGTGGTAAAAAATACAACAACCTACGATCCAGGCTACAGCCAGAGGCTCAACTAACTTTTAAGTAACCTCCCAGGCCCGGTACCAAGAGTTGGAGACACAAATAATAATGGTAGGCAGAGTTTATCAACATCACCTGTGTTGAGTGTTGACTTTTTGGGCCAAAAAGTTCTATGTTGCAGGGGCTGTTCTGTGTATTTGTAGCATTAAACATCCTACTACTCACTAGATGTCAACATCACATTCCCTGAGCTGTGACAATCCAAAATGCCCCCAGACATTGCTGCATGCCCACTAGGGGGCAAAATTGCTCCTGACTGAGAACAAGTGAGGGTGCATCAGGAGCTTTCAGTTTCTAATAAACTTTTTTGGGTCCTTCCCTTTGTTGGGACTCACAGAATTTCATATTCTTGGATCTATCAAGAATCTTTTCCTTCAAGTTTTATTTTAGATTCAGGGGATACATGTACAGGTTTGTTACATAGATGTATTGTGTGATGCTAAGGTTTGGGGCATAAATGATCCTGTCACCCAAAGAGTGAGCACAGGACCCAATAGGTCGTTTTTCAACCCTTTCCTTCCTCCCTCCCCGTCTCCTCCCTCTAGTAGTCCTCAGCGTCTACTGTTCCCATCTTTATGTCCATGTATACCTGATGCCTAGCTCCAGAATCTTTTGGTTGCCTTCTCTGAAATTCAGAGAAGTAAGCTGTGAACAGCCAGTTGTGGTTGCCTAATTTGTAGGGCTGAGGGAAAAATGAAAATGTGAGTCCCTTGCTCAAAAATCACAACTCTGAAGACAGTGACAGCAGAGGATTAAACCAAGGGCAGGACCCTTCTGAGTGCAGGGCTCTGAGCAGCTGCAGAGGTCACGTGTCCATGAAGCCAGCCCTGCAATAGCCACCTAGTATAGGCAGAGCAGGAGTTACAACCTGGGATTCCTGTCACTCTTTCCACTAAACTGACAGTCTCACACAAAGATCTGCTGCATCTCAATAACTCAAGAGGTATTAATTGTTCAAGTTCCCAATTTTTACTACATTTTTTGCTAATATTCCTTATACTCAGCAAGAAATATTGTACATAATAGTGAATTAGTTTCTCATCTCAACTTTTTGAAATCAAATTTATCAACAAAAACCTACTAAATTAGATTGACAGTTCCAATTATAGGACTACAAAATAATTTGTGTTTTATTGGAAACAACCATGAGGAGTTTATTATATTTTATTAGTAGCATCTGTCTCCTGTCTTTGAATGCTAGAGAAGATATTAATGATGTTCTTTTGCCATTTGGAAACAGATACTCTTTTCTCAAAAATTATCTTTGGCACTCGATTAATTCTCTAATTTATTCTTGTCATTTGGCAAGCGTCTTAACTCCAGGTGTAGAAACTGGCATTGTTTCCAGAAAGATCAAGGGAGATATACAATTTATTACAGAAGGTCAGAATGTGTGTTGCTTAAAGACGTGATGTTATATTTTTCTGTCACATGGATGTGACCATGATGAACCTAAATTCTAGTTTAATATCATCGGTTTGGTCTTACCTGCTAAAGATCACCAGGACATACCTGCCTCTACCTTTTACTGCTCTGCCTTTTTCTTTTTCAACATTCTTCCAAATGTAAATCAGCAAAGGAATAACTGTCACAGATAACATTGCTTCCAAAACACAAGTAGTGGGTTATTATATTGGTTCAGTAATGTTCAAAACAGCATATCGCAAACTTCCCAACAAATGTCTGGAATCCAATTTTATGGTCCCAGAAAGGAAAGTGACACAGGAAATCACACTCCAGCACTCGGAGATAGCAGGCCTCTGGGACTGAATGACAATACTGTAAGAAATTTTCACTAGGGAATGTTTGACAGGAGATGCCACTTCTAACTCTGTGCTTTCAGTTTCTAAGTTCAAGTGAGTTGGTAAGAAAAATCCTGCTAGAGACATTTATATGATCTTCAGACATAAGGAGACAGTAAAGGAATATGCAGTAGCAGCTACAGTAAAAATGTTTTTAGTTTCTATAATCAAAAGATACATGCAGAGGATGGCTTCCAAAACCAAGTGCAAAAGGGGTATAGTCAAATAATCAAGTGGTCTTACAAAATGATTTAAAAAAAAAAAAAACCTGAGTAAAATAAACTATTTTCTACAAAGGCTAAGTGAGGTCAAAAATTTACAATACAGTGAGAAAGGGATGGATTATGCTCTTAAGAGCAGGGGATCTTGTTTACCACCCTCTTCTCATGTCTAAAAATATTATTGAATGAATACTTTCACAGAGCTTATAATGTGCCAGGCACTGTTCTCACAGCCTTACACATTAAATCATCCAATCTTTAAAATATAATTATCTGAGACAGGTATTACAACTATCTCCATGCTACAGAAGAGGAAACAAGCACAGAGAGGTCAACTAAGTTGTCTAAAGTTGCACAGCTGCAATTTAAACCCAGGCAATTAGTTTCTAGATGTTAAGTAACACCCAACCGCACATAGCCTTGGACAACTCAAATCTGTCTTTCTGAAAAGCTGAGCCCACTATATGACACAAGAACCACTATCTAAATCTACAATGGTAAGCCACTCAGACACTATATATATTTTGTATAATGAAAATCATTATAATTTCCTTTGGAGCTTATTTCACTAATGTACAAAAGATGAGAAATCCACTTTTAATGAGCTCTTACGTGTGTGGCCCTATGCAGGCACTGTATTTCCCTCATCCCATTCACTTCTCATCAGGATACGGAACAACCCTCAGCACGTGATTTTACAGAGGAAGAGACTAAATACATAGGGGGAAAAGTTGAATCACTTGCCCAATTGTGTAACTGATGAGACTCATACTAAAACAAAGCCACATAATTTCAAGAGAAATAAGGAGGAAATGCATTCATGTATATGTATATATTTATTTGTATTTGGAACATATCTATACTCAAAGATTATACAGCATCAACTTCTTGCTTCCTTATTTGAGTACCTGATCTAGTACATTATAAAAGTTCCTGGAGACAAAAACCTTTGTTTATAAAAACTTTGTACACCACATTACTTTTAGTATAATAATGTGCAAGTAGTAAAAGCCCCAGAAACACGTGTCAAATAATGGATGAATATGTATTTCTGGCCCAGAGGTAAACAAAACTCACCCAACTAATGTACAAGTGTATGCTAATTAAGTCAATTAAGTACAAAGTACAAAACTCTAACATTTGTGGAGATCTCTAGCTTCCACTGATTTACCTCAGAAGGAAACTATCCCTTTTGTAAAACAGGAAGGTTTTCCAACTCATAGCAGATTGGTACACTGAGACCCCAAGTTGAGAGAAAATTCATCTAAGAATTCCATAAAAAGATTCCACTTGAATACTTCAAAATTAAGTGTTGGACTAGTCCAGTTTATAAAAGATATTCATTTTTTTTTCTCTTTTTTGAGACAGAGTTTCACTCTTGTTGCCCAGGCTGGAGTGCAATGGCGTGATCTCAGCTCACTGCAACCTCCACCTCCCAGGTTCAAGCAATTCTCCTGCCTCAGCCTCCCAAGTACCTGGGATTACAGGCATGTGCCACCATGCCCAGCTGATTTTTTTGTATTTTTAGTAGAGACGGGGTTTCTTTATGTTGGTCAGGCTGGTCTCGAACTCCCAACCTCAGGTGATCCATCCACCTCAGCCTGCCAAAGTACTGGGATTACAGGCGTGAGCCACCACGTCGGCCAAAAGATATTCTTGAATTATCACCTTCATATTCAAAATAAGATTTCTATCATAATGCTATATTAGATCCAGCCAATTTTTATTTGAGATTATTATAGAAAACAAATGTTTTATGCAAGTGACTACATTTTGGGAAAAATAATTTTCTAAGACCGCTGAATTAAGTAATATGTAAAAACTCCAAGACTAAATTAAATATACATCTTGTAGGTATGTCTCTATTTCTGCTGGTATAATTTTACAAGTAATGAAGTATATGAAAGAATTTTTAAAGGGTCTATTTCTCACATTATATATGTCTAGTTAATAACTATAATTTATTCTTATCTGAGTACTTAAGACTATCAGAACAATAACCTTCACTGGCCCATTTAAGAAGAAAAAAAAAATTTCCAAGGAATTCAACATGGGTTTGAATTCTGAATTGGCCGCTTAGTAGCCAAGGAGACCTATGCAATTTATATTCGTGGCCTTTCTTTTTTCTCAATAACAGAGGTGATTCTGATGTTGAAAAAGCACCTTTCTAAAAGTTGTTCAACATAGTTTTGTTGTAAAATACTACTGAACCTAATGGAATTCCTTATCAGAACAAGCCTCTGACATCAAGATCCTGTTAATAATTAGGTCTCTGGTCAGTTTACCTGAGTAGCTTACTAATTCACTTGGCAGGTAGAGCTTCTCAGCACAAATTTTCCTTTTGAATAAAACTAAAGGCAAATGTATGTATGGGTTTCCTTTCTGGAAATGTACTACTCACTTCCTCCAGTCTCAGAGGGCACCTCATCAAAAGGGCCATGACTCACCTTTCTAACCCCAGGCTTCCAATACTCTCCCTCCTCCACTGCACTTGATCTTTCCCCATCACATTCATTGCTTCTTAGTGTGTTATATATTCCTTTATTGTCTGTGTTCCTTCATCAGCATGTATATCCACGAAAGCAGACATTTTGCTGTTGTCCAGCAAAATATAAAGGCAGATGGATTGGAATTCTGAATTTAGCCACTTAGTAGCCAAGGAGATCTATGCAGTTTACTTGAGGTTTTTCTCATCTCTAAAAGAGTATAATATAATAATGATGATAATAATAACGATTTCACACAGGATTGTTGTAGCATTAAAAGATGTAATAATACCATGCGAAGTGTCACACACAGTACATGACACATCGTAAATATTCAAAAAAAGAATAATGCTCTTTTATTAGTTTTCAAAAAAACTGTTAACAGATAAAATCAGAAAAGTCACATGATTGCTTTTCAAACTTTGCTCTTTAACAGTAATAAAACTTCAAATGATATTATTCCTCTTTGCTGCCACAAATGTCACCTGCATGGTTATGCAGCTACAGCCATGATTCCATATAAGAATAAAGAACTTATAATTTGAAAACATACTACACCCCCCCCCCCCCAAAAAAAAACACTACTCTTGAAATCTGAATATCCACAGGACCATTATTAAGCATAAGACAGAAAAATCTACAGAATTATTACATAAATGATGCCACCTGTGTTTTCAGTAATTCTTGTGAAATGAACAGAAACCCTGATAAGCTGTTTCAGAAAGTAAAATTAAAACATTTTTCACAGAACATTTTTGAGAATCATGAGTTTCCAATTACTTCTCAAAGTGGGTGTATATAAATATAAACTAGCTAATGAGAGTTGCAGAAACAAAACAAATACCAAATTTCACATCTAAGATTCTGACTACAATTCTATGGTCAAGATAATCATTTGTCTTAAAAGTGCTGAAGTCACTGTAGTCATAGCTAGTGAAAATATATTTGAATTTCATAGGCTCACCTTTCATAGTAGAGAGAAATTCCATCACATCTTGAAGTGTACATACCTATAATAAGGGCCTAGTCTGAAATATAATCTATTGTCTAGAGTTATAAATAAAACTTGGCTCATTAATTAGTAAGGGGTATTTCCTAAATTCAGACACTAACAAGGATCTGCTTCAAAATTAATTCTAAGATAATTAATCACATGAGATTTTATAACTTTCACATTTGAAATTTCATTGTACTTATAAATACTTGATGTCAAAAAATGTTTTTTCAATAGGCCCAACATGTCAGCAACTAGAAGAAAATACTAATAACTCCTAATATACACATAAATTCCAAACTGTTTTGCTAAAAGTCCACAACGAGTTTCTAAACATATACATCTGCCTTTGTAAATAGGGACATTCAACAAATAGTCATTGTGCACTCTGACTTATGTCTTCTCCTCACCAACCACACTTCCCCAGGGTCTCAGGATGACTAAGTAGGACAGAGGGAAGAAGTCTACACACTGTAAGAACTCCGTTTCCTCCTCCAAATCTCAGGAGTCAAAGATCAGATGTCACCATCCACTCCTCTCACGTAAACAGAAAGTCAAAGAAACATTTATGAAGTGCCTTGCTAACGTCAGGCAATGACTGTATCTGGCAGTGAGGATACAAAGATAAGTAAGGCTAAGTTGCTAGTGGAGGCAAATCTAATGCTGACTGCTCCAGAGACGTATCACAAAAGTTCCCAGGGAGTCAAGAGAAGGAAGGCACTCTGCCCTCTCATATTCCAACATAAGATTACTTCCAGCCTTCCTTCTGACTCCTTTGTTTACCTGCTCTATAAAATCCCAGAATTTCTCCCTCTTCTTTAAGGATTTCCTCATTAATGAATCTCTCTATTGCAAGAGCCTGAATAAAACCATCTCCTTAATTGTCTGGTGCATTTTAACATTCACAAAAGGTATCATCTTGCTTTGACTGCAATTGAAGGCAAGGGAGCTAAGATTTCTGTTGGTGCATCAAGCCATTTTGATAGTGCAGCTGGCTCCAGTCTCAGGTGATGACAGACTCAACTCTCACCATAGAAACTTGGCCTCTTTTGGTGCCCCATTAGATCAAATGTGACATCGTGTGCTGAGATGGACCTGTGACATATGCAGAAGTGACTGTGGCTGGGCCTTGAAGAAGCAATGTGCTCTGAGCAGTGGTCTCATAAAAGTCTGTTGCTGCAATTATACAGAGGCTTCCCTGCAATACTTCTTTAGAAGTTCCTCTCTGACTACACACCTGTGCACACTTACACGTGAACGCAAACATTGACAACTTTATCTTCTGCACAGAAGCCAAACCCACTAGGAAATAGCACACTGAAGAGGCTTCAATGCACATATTTAAAAAAAAAGAAAAAAAGAAAAAAGAAAAGAAAGAACGTGAATAGCATCCTCAAATTAGTCCAAAGAATAAAAACTGAGGAAACTGATAAAAACAGACATATTTAATGGTTAAAGAAGGAATCAACAAACTATAGCTCATGGGCCAAATCTGGCCGGCTTTCTGTTTTTACAAATAATAAAACATAACAAACACAAAATAATAAGCTTCACACTTTACTGGAACAAATCCACACTCCGTTTTTAAATATATTTTCTATGGTTGTACTGTAACAGCAGAGACAAGTAGTTACAATGAAGACCACTGGCCAAAAAGCCAAGTATTACTATCTGGCCCTTTACAGAAAAAGTTTGACAACCCCTAGGATAATGCATCAAAATTAATACCTAACCCTCAACACAGAGAACAGCCTCCAAATGCTTATATTCAAAGTATAATTAAAAGATCACCATTCTACTTTCTCAATAGTTCTTTCTTTTGGATGAAATACGATTTTTCCTAATTTGTAGACCTTCTATTCTTGTGCAACACAATTAAAATAATACCAGCATCTATTGGACTAAGCAGGAAGAAATGCTTAAGCACTTCTAGATCAGCCTTTTCGTCAACTGAACAATAAATTGTGTTAAATTTTGCTAATGGAGACTAATATCAGAAGCCCTTCTTTGCCCAGAGAAAACTCCTAATATGTTACTGCTTTTCAAATTTAATGTAATTCTTTTTGCGAGACAATAATTGCATCTAATTTGCAGGGTTCACTGATTGGGGTAAACAGTGAAGGTCAGGGGATGTGAACCATCTCAGGGTGTCTCCAGACTCCACCTCACCTCCTCAGATCCCACCCACACCATTTCCTCCTCACCCTGAGAGTCAGGAGGCACTTGGTAATGTTGAGTGCTTCTTGCTTGCTCTCTTGGTCTGATGATGGAGTCTGGGCACTACTGAAATAAACCTGGAAAGATACATTCAAACGAGATTGTAAAGGAAGTTTAATAATAAGTTAAGGAACATGTTTCTGAAGAGGAGAGGGACACGATCCTGTCTGTGTGTTGCAATGATAATTTTGGAGGCCATGGGGAAAGGAGGGAGAGGGAAGATACTAGAAACAAGAACAGTTGACACTATTACTCAGGCAAAGAGAATAAGCACCAGAGACCTCGCCCAGGCAATGGCAGCAAGAACAGAGAAGAAAAAAGAGATGGGGAATACAGACTCAACATGGAAGCAACTGAACTATTTTGCCAACTGATTTTGAATTTCATTGTCTTTTTCACATTTTTTATAGTTGTTTGAATGCTTTCCTTTTAGAAAAGGATATTCTTAAGGACATTTGATTGTTAGGTTCTAAGCTCTTTAAGAGCAAGGACAGTGCCCAATTTCTTTTTTTTCCTAAAATTTACATCCAAACTGCATGGCACAGATGTGGCATGAGATGCAGTCTACAGAGCAGAACGGGGAGAAGCTGGAGTGGTAGCAGCTGGGACCCAGATCCCGCCTCCTTCACTTCCTAGCTGTTTGCCCTTGCCAGCACTCCATTTTCCCAGTACCACGTGGATTATAATGTCTGTTTTAGGATTGTTTTAAGAATGAGAGTGAAAAGAGAAAAAGAGAATGTGTTTCTATAGATGTGCTTGTAACATTTATAGAAATGGGCATTCAGGAAAAAGAAATTGTTACTAGTATTTTCACACTAGTTGCCCCTCCCCTTTAGGAAAGAACAGTTACTGGGCTCAGTTTTCTTAAAAAATTATCTTGAAGGTTTATTTTATTCTAAGAGATGTGCAGTGGGAGTCATTTTCAAGGAAGTACCTTGAAAAATCCAGGGGAAAAACTGTACTGAAAAATGTGAGACACTTACACAGCAACTGATTATAGTTCCAGCTTCATAAACCTAATAATTTTCTCCTCACTGTATCCTGCCAAGGACACACCTCCTTATTGAAGGCTCAACGTTTCAAGAAATAGTAGGTGTTAATAAGTGAGTTAACTGAAATGTGCATCTAAAGCAAGGTATTCAGTCAGATACTGATTAAAAATACTGCTTAGTACCAAAGGGTTTAGAGGGCCTCAGGTTAAGAGGAGAAAATTAATGGCATCTGACCACTGTAGCTCCCCAATACAAATCCAACTTAAAATATGAGGGAAAAAATAAGGTTTCTTTGATTTTTTTAGAAACTCTGAGAAGATCTCCGCTGACATCTGAGAATAGGCAGGTTTCTTCAGATAGTATATGACATGGTGATGTGGTTTGGCTCTGTGTCTCCACCCAAATTTCATGTCGAGTTGTAATCCCCAGGTGTCAAGGAAGGGACCTGGTGAGAGGTGATCAGATCATGGAGGCAGTTCCCTCACGCTGTTCTCATGATAGTGAGTGAGTTCTCACGAGCTCTGACGGTTTAAAACTGTGTGGCTTTCTTCACTCTCTCTCCTGCGGCCATGTGAGACGTGCCTTTCTTCCCCTTCACCTTCCACTATGATTCTGAATTTCCTGAGGCCTTCCCAGCCATGCAGAATTGTGAGTCAATTGAACCTCTTATCTTTATAAATTACCCAGTCTTGAGTAGTTATCACAGTGTGAAAATAGACTAATACACATGGCCATTGATATTCTGATTCTACAGACTATCCATGGAATTGTCTTGTTAAACTAAAATGTCCCAACACTAAAGAATGGCTCCTGTGCCTTCCCCTTTGAGGTGGGAAAAAAAAAAGGGTTTTCTTCAGGACCTTCTGGTAACCTTCTACAAAGATCAGGTAACCTTTAAAGGGCATAGCAATTTGTTGTATCTTGAAGAAAAAATGTCTCCAGATCATGGTTTTACTTATGAAGCAGACTATCACCTATACTGAATGATGGATTTCGAGTTAAGTTGGAAGTGAGCTACCCTGAGCAGCAACTGATGAATTACATTCATTTTCAAATGCCTACTTTGTGGGGTTTTTTTTCATTCCATTTAATCGTATTAAATACAGAGCAGTAAAATATAGTATGAACCTAACGGTAAGTGGGAAAAAAAGAGATCTTTTAACAAAGTCACAATTCTTTCTGCATGGATCTTTTTTTATGAGATATGGATTTAAGTACATCTTAGCAAGAAAACAAAAATATAAAGCTTTGAAGTATTACCTATCTACTTACTAAGACAATCTGGATTTTCCATATAAATCAAGGAAAATGACTAAAAGCCTACAAGTAATCTGAAAAATGTTTTCTTCTCCCGTGAGTATGCTGAGTGGAAAATCTCTGTGCTGTTGTTTATCCCCATGTAACAACAGAACAGTCAATGACATTTTAATGTAAAATTCAAGAATGATTCCAATTCTGCGTAAGATTTTAAAAGTTCTCTGGGGTTTAGAAAATCGATGACAACCTTTATTTAAAGCCATATTGAATGAAATAGTGTTTCTTTTAAGTAAGTCAGCATGCCTAAGAAAATAAGTTTTACTAAAAACTGAACAGAGTTGTGTATTGTTTTAATAGTCCTTCAGCTTACAGCTTAACATAAGGATTGAGAATTAAAGCAGCTTTTTATCTGACCTTTTGTTTTAATCTACTGTTTACCAGCCTAATACTTTGACAATTTTTGGAATTTTACAACCAACTCTAGAATATTGGATATAGAAATGTTTTCTTTGCCAATATTCAGAAAATTGCAGGTCATCTTACCAAGAACAATTTATCAATATCTATTTAAAGTTCACGTAGTAAATGACATCCATGCATTGTTTTGGGTCAGATAACACTGTACTACTACCACATGAAAAAAATAAAAGCAAACTACCAAATATATTAGGGAGAATGACTACTTTCCTCTAAGTGCAGCAGATGTCAATTGCAATGAGTATTTGACTGCAGTGTCATTATGCTGAAATTGGATTTCTAAAGAAACGTACAGAAGAATTTCTATCAAAATATGATAAATATTTACCCCCTCTGACCTCTCTGCAGAATATGATTTGCTGAAAGGGCCACAGTCAATATCAATTCACAGAAAAAGAAAATGACTTACGAAGGTAGGTAAGACTTCATGACCAAATTGCAAAATTACTAGAGGAAAAAAAAAAAGGAGATGCAGCTGTCCCTTCCTATACACGACAGACATGACCCTCAAGGAACTGGAGGTAAATCAAATCATGTTTTAAAATGAACTCACAGGAAGCTCTTGAATAAGTTCTCTTCCCTACAATACTCTTGCTTTCCAGACTAGAGATCAAACTCTTTGGCAAAGGCAAAGCCAACGTTCACCCAGATTCCTGAGCTCATTCGTTGATAAAATTAAATAATGGAAATCTTGCTGGCTTGCATGTTTTCACATAGATTACATATCACACAGGTAACCTGAATGCCCTACTACAGTGACTAGCAACTAGTGGGCCTGCATCTAATTCCAATCTGAAATATTAGCTAGTGCCTCTGGGTTGCTACTTTTCCTATATGACTAAATGTTGAGATTTTACTGACCAAAGGGTAGGGCCAATATTCTGGCTGGCATTCTTCTGTTTAATAAGTCCATTTTGAAAGTACATGATCTAGATGATCTAGGTAATATTAACTGTAAAACAATTTTTAAGGCCGGGTGTTGTGGCTCATGCCTGTAATCTTAGCACTTTGGGAGGCCAAGGCAGGTGGATCACTTGAGGTCAGGAGTTCAAGGCCAGCCTGACCAACACGGTGAAACCCCATCTCTACTAGACATACAAAAAATTAGCTGGGCGTGGTGGTGCATACCTGTGGTCCCAGCTACTGGGGAGGCTGAGGCAGGGGAATCACTTGAATCCAGGAGGCAGAGGTTGCAAAGAGCCAAAATTGTGCCATTGCACTCCAGCCTGGATGACAGTACAAGACTGTCTCAAAAAAAAAAAAAAAAGTTTTAATACGTAATTTTTTAACACGGAATTCACCACCCCCCCCCCCCCAAAAAAAGCCATTTTCTTTTAGGGGAAAAAAAAGCCTATGACCATTTTTAAGTTCCTTGGATTGAACGCATGCTATAAATAGATTTATAAAAGGCTGCTCTTTACTGCCCTAAGGCGTGCAGTCAGTGTTTCCCTTGCCTTCCTTCCTTTACTCAATCTGTCATTGCACTGATGCTGTCCTAATAACCTCATTCTCCCTAAACATACTGCTTTTTTCTTTCCCTAGCTTTTTGCAGTGGTTCTAACACCATCATCTGTATGTTTCTCTAGAGAAAGCTTTTGTTGTTCATGCTTTTGTTGTTCATGCTTTCCTTCCAATGATCCTGCCTTAGCACAATGATCCTGCCTTAAGCATCCAATGATCCTGCCTTAGCATCCCCACTTCAGAGTGGAGAGGAGGATGACAGAGATGGTGCCTTATCTAAGACCTCCCAGAAGCTGTGCCTGAGGGGCTCCTGCAGCGGGGCCAGGGGGCTTCTTCTGACAAGTCATGGCAGCAACAGCCTTTGCTTTCCTTTCATCTCATCTCAGGGTACACTTGTTCGCTGGTACAGGATAAGAAACTAAAGAAGTCAAATAAGCGCTATCAAACAAGGTTATATAAAGCACATGAAAACACACCTCTCATTTCTGGATTGTTCCCTAAGACTGCCTTCAGAAGAATCCTGTCTCTTCTGTTGGTTGACTTTACTTCCTTTGTCGTGGGAGACAATTTTTAACTTTCAGGAACTAAAGCTCCTAACAAAGACTCTATGCCTTCTATATTCCCAGTAATCTAAGAAATGACCTCTCATCTCTAGTGACATGGACAGACCCTACTTTTAATACCATCTCTAATGAATTTGCCCAGGAGAGAAACTCCAAACTCTTTCAGGACATGTCTGTCAAACTGAGGGATACATATCCCAGGGATATAAATGACAGAGTGATGGGTTCCATGAAGCCAATGAATGAAAACTAGAACTATTTAGAAAAAAACATGTTTAGAGTCAAGTAAAACAGTTATATTATAGAACAGAATGCAAACTTTGGTTAATTTCTAGGATAAAGCAGGAAAATTCAAATATATTTGAGCTTACCACAGCTGCTTCCTGTTATAATAACCAGGCCCCAAAGGGCCTGCCTCTCTTCACTCAACTTTGAAGCTAAGCAGAAAAGTTTGCCAATCATTGCTTAAGTAATTACCTACGTCTCTATCAGGATTCTGTATCTGTTGATAATACAGGCCACGACTCTATTACACATCTGTGCAATATGACATAAACTAGGAAAACAAACCAGACATACCACAAAATGATGGAAATCATATTAATGTTTCTTTGTATTTAAATTTGCTTTCAATTCTGAAAATAGTAATTGTGCCCCTACTAATTTAACACTTAGGCTTGGGAATCTGAGATAAAAGATGTATAGTTAGTTCTTACTGCAATATCTTAGAAGTCTGGTACATGTACACCTTGTAGCTATGATCAAAACTTGCAAAAATCAATCTGGCCCACTTAATAAAACAGAATTTTGCATTTGCTGTTTCCTCTCTCTGGAACAGTCTTCCCTCCAGTTCTCTGTATTGCTGATTCCTTTTCACCCTGCAAGTTCATCTCTTCAGAGAGGCTTTCCTAACCATCCCATGTAAAGTACCCCTTTTCATTCCCTCTATAAGCGTTTTATTATTCTGTTCATCTTTTTCAAAGCAATTACCATAATTTGTAGTTATCTAGTAGTTAATTGCTCTTTCATTTATTGTGTGCCTTATCCAATGAGAATGGACCAGAATCTTGTCAATCTTAGTTACTGCCACATCCCCACCTCTGATGCATGTCACTCGATAAATACTTTTGAAAGAAATACTGCTGCACAGCATTTAGAAATAAAGAGGAGGCACTTCTCACAGACTTTCAAACCCCTAAAAAAACAGACCTTGGAGCTATTATAATCTGGTTTTCTTTTCTTACAAACCTAAAAAGAAACTGAGGCGCGGCAACTCTCCTGAGATTCATTTTAAGATGGCAAGTTTGAGACACAGCCAGTGATATTCTTCCATCTCCCTGTCTCCCACTCCAGCGAGCTCTCTAAACCAAGCTGTTGTTTCTGCTAGTCTTACTTTATTATTCCTACAGGATGTATAAACAGTGCTGAGCACACGTGAAAACCAAATGTTTGCTTCTTTTCCCATACTGCCTTTTTGTTGTTGTTTTGCCAACTATAGTGGAAAAAAACACACAAGACATTGGATGCCATGCAAAAGAGTCTGACCTCAATGCCATGGGCAGAAAAGATGAGATTCCACTGCACTCCAACCTTATTCCATGGTATGGCCTGGAAGCCTCAACTTTGCTGCTGACATGGCCAGAGCAACTGCGATATCTACTATATAAAGTGTGGTTTTAAACCAAGAAAAATGCTCTATGCACTAACAATCTCACACATCCAAAAAATAAATTAATGTAGCCAATACACACTTCAGTAGCTAGTCCTATTTTCCTCAAAGAGGTCAAGTTTAAATTCAAGTGAACAAGAAAAAAAAATTCCTATGAAAAGAGAAGGATCACATATGCAAGTGTCATGACAGTCACAAGTCACAAATCCACTGGGGAACTACTAGACAAGACATGGTTTACTGATTCAGAATCAGACCTATTTATTAGTAAGCTCAATGGGAACAGGTATCTAAGCCACCATGTTTGATAAAACATTCCTCCTTATAAGAAATAGGGTGTCTTAAACAACGTCTTTCTAAATTCCTGGACTATCAGGATAATTTGTGGTACCTACATCAAGGTTCCCTTCAGGCAGCTGCACTCTACTGCCCACAGTTCCCAGGCTTGATGTTGTGGATCAAAACTCTCAGGATCCATGCACAGATTAACAGGCCATTCTCTAACCCTTCAACACAATGGCTGATTCATCTTTCCTGTGCCAGTGCATTTTTATTACTGTGAAGTTAGCCATTCCTTTATGTGCATTTGTCCATCTAGCCTATCGTTCTTGAACGAAGCATGATGGAGGGACAAGACCATGTCAGCTTGCTAACTCTCTATTTTCCAATTAAACTGACCCAGAGTCTTGCTCCCGGACATTACAATACTGATATACAATTCACAGTTCTGCAGACCATGTTTTACTGTGGTCAAGTTTCTTAATCATAAAAAATCAGGTCCTCAATCACTGGTGCCATGTAATCTGGCAAATCTGTCTGAATGCATTCATGCCATAACGCTCTTAACTGTGTACTTCTTAAAAAGAACGTAAGATTAGCTTTTAAATTAAGCAAGATGATATTACTTCAAATAATACAAATCCAGAAATGGATAGGTTAATAATCCTATTAGTTCCAAAGTTTAGAATATTTACTCAAGCATGAGCAAACGTTATTAGGATCCAGTGAATAACATTATAGTATTTTTAAAAACCTGTGCCAAATGTGAATGTAAAACAAAACTGGGGAATATGGAATTATTTTATCTATATCCAAGAAAAGGGGCGCTATTTAGCTCCCAAAGACTTCTGATAAAAACTAAAGCAGATGTTGATAATTGCAACCCTATGTGCCCCAGATTTCTTTAAAAATTCATTTGGTTATATATTCCATATAATGTATAAAACTCAAACAGGATACACTGTCAACACTGCATGGCTAGAGTAGTCAGACATATTTTTAAGTAGTCAAAATGAAGCTATACCCTTAATGCTTTGCAATAAAATCAATGATATCCATATCCCTAAACAAGAAGGCTTTTAAAAATTAAATTGTCTTATCCTTTATATAAATTAATAAAAATACAGGCTCTAAATAGTATTTAACAATTTTTCTTTTACTCTGAAAAGTTCTTCCACTCACACATAATTTGTACATGAGTTTCAAATGTACGAATTACTACAATTAAAACAAATTCATGGCCAGGTGCGGTGGCTCACGCCTGTAATCCCAGTACTTTGGGAGGCCAAGGTAGGCAGATCACCTGAGGTCAGGAGTTCAAGACCAGCCTGGCCAACATGGTGAAACCCCATCTCCACAAAAAATAGAAAAATTAGCCAGGCGTGATGGCCCATGCCTATAATCCCAGCAACTCGGGAGGCCGAGGCAGGAGAATCACTTGAACTCGGGAGGCGGAGGTTGCAGTGAGCTAAGATCAAGCCATTGCACTCCAACCTGGGCAACAGAGTGAGACTTCATCTCAAAAAAAAAAAAAAATTCGTATTTCATTTGAGTTACTGAGAAGAGGAATTTAGACAGGAGCATAAAATAAGTTGTCATTTAAATAGATATTTTAAGATGATAGTTTTTAATGAACACGATGTTTAACTCAGTAAAACTTTTTGTTAAAGCAAAATTCTCCTTAATCTTTGCACTAATATATTACCCTAGAAATGCTGACATTGCTGGACACCTGGCTGATGCTCAAAAAGTGTTAAAAAAAAATGAACTTCACATAGAATGGGCTCACAGTTTGTTGAGGCTTTGATCTCAGCAACAAAGTGACAGCATCATGCTATCGTGCTATAGGTAGGTAAAGTTAAATCAAGCCACATGTGGCTAACACAGAGACCAGCTTCTTCAGAGTGTTCATCCTGTTGTTCCAGGAAGGCAACAACGGTCAGCTCCACCAAAAATGGTAGGAGAAAGTAGACTGGACAGACCTTCTAACACCTGTGTAGACATGTATCAGCAAAGGGGTGGGTGTGCTTGGCATTTTCTCAGGTATGAAAAATAATTTGACTAATATAAATCTCCCTCTCCCCTTGAGCTAACAATTAATGTAGAGGCAAAAGGAAGCACAAGAGAAAATAAGACCAATTTGGGATATGTGAAGTGAGCAGGCTAACTGTTATTGTTGAAAAAATGTATTTTGAAATGTCTACCTTTTCCTCGTTTACATCCTACAAATCACTTACCCAAATCAGGCTGTCAAGATTATAGATCCTGCCTCAGAATTGTTTGGTAAATTTCTATGTGAAATCTTCTTCAAAAATAAATTCATCAACATAAATTAACAAGAGACTTTTTTTGGTTTTCTGACATGGTGAATTTCAGAATAGACAACGAATTAAATATTTTAATGGAAATAGGGAAACACAAACTTATCCCTAAACTAGTACATGAGGTACTCATATGCTTTATAAAAATTAGTATGAAAATTAATGTAACACATGTAAACAAAGCATTTTAATTTCTTACAAAGATTATTTTGAAAACAGTTCAATAGCTTTTAAATGAATATGGAAGGTCAATAATACATATATAATTTATATATGATATTTATGTATAAATATGGATATTTATATTTATATCCATATTTGTATTATGTATAAATATGGATATTTATATTTATACATAAATATCCACATATTTATACATAAATATCCATATATTAAAATATATTATATACACACACACACAAAATAATGACAAATAAGACCACTGTATAGTTTTTAAATTCATATAAGTATAAAGTCTGTATACCTGAGCCAACCTCTTTTTCCTCCTCTTCAATGTTGTTTTTGATGCTATCATATTCCTCATCAATGGTCTGGTTACCACGCATCTGAGATAAAATTCTACGGGCCTTCTGAGTCTGTCCTTTCTGAATAAGCCATCGAGGGCTTTCAGGCAAAAAGAGAAAGCCAAAAAACTGTATAACCGCCGGAATTGCTGCAAGTCCCAACATGTACCTGCAAGAAAAAAAAAATCCACATTTACTGTAAAATTTGCTCTTACCATCATGTGCTCACCACATACTTTTGTGTTGTGTTGACAACAATAATACTTAATGTGAAGTTAGCCAGAATTATTTGTGCATTTATGTGTGTGTCTGTCACTAGGAAAAAAGGATATTTTTGTGCTGCACTAAAAATTAAAAAATGAGAAAAATCTAATTATTTCTCTATCTTTCCCACAAATTACACTGAAAAAGAATGAGCAAAAGCTACAATAATTATGTATACACATTCTAAACCAAACCTATTAAGCAAAATGTCATAATCACCATTCCTATGTAAGGCTAACATATGTAATTTTGTATTTTACAATATAAAATGAGGCTACGATAAAACTTTCTGATATCTGCTTAAAAGGCACACTTTTCATTAAAATAAGTGCCCAAATTTGTTTCTTTATAGTTATTTCTGACTTGTGAATCATTAGTTATAATTTTGTTTTTACAATTTTCCTATTTCATTTTGCCATCAAGCATCATGTTCATCATCATTAACTGAGGAATGCGGGCCCACAGGAAAAAAAAAGATGGAGTCAGAAACCAGTAATCCTAATAAAAATCTGCTCATGTTGTTATAAGTTATCTGTTATCTCTTTAAATATCTATTCTTAATGGCTGGCAAAATTCAAAATAGCAAATAACAATATCATTTTACAAAAATAGTAACGAGTATATCAATATCAAAGATCTCTCCAAATTATGATCACCAGACTGATTTCCTAACATCTCTAAGGCCTCCATCTTTTTGAACCAAAGGGGTTGAATTAGATAAAATTTAAGCTGTCTTTCAAATGGAAACTTCCATGCATCTAGGATACCTGGTTGTTTTCTGTTAATCCAACTTCTCTAGGTATGTTCTAGGGTAGATTCCTAACAATAGAGCTCAGCAGGCCAATTCTATTTCTATAACAAACCACACTGATATGCCTAAGTCATGGAAGTCACTTGGCTCAATATATTTTTCAAAGCTATTCTACCTTTTAAGCTATGCTAAACTGATAGTAGCCTTAAAGTCTCCAGAGATAAATCTCACAAAATAAGTCTGCTATTTTCCATGCAATTTCATTTTAATTAAAAAACCAGTAGAAGAAAAAATATGATCATTACATGGGTAGTAAGAATACCTCCTACTACAAATTACAAACTAAAACTACACATGGAAACAGAAAAATTAACCAGGATATGGAAAGTAAATAAACTATTTATGAATGAATGACTAAATGAGTCAGTTGGCCTGCAATGTTAAATCTTATTAGAGGTGTCTTATGCTTTAGGCCATGGATTGTGATAATTACACCAATATTTAGTCACTCCTGCCTCTGCTCACCCACAGAGCACACAGTTTAATCTTAATTTATTTCTCTGTATCTTGTATTATAATACATTATTTATCTATCCCAATCAATTGCTTAACATTATTTAACTTTGTATTCAGCATAGCATTTAGTCATCTTGCACACGGTAGGCATTGAGTACATATTTTATGAAATAATACATAAGCACCTGTATATCTAAACTTTCTACATTAACTAACCAGAAAATAACTGTGCTTTGGATTTATATGACAATATCTTAGGTAACAACTCTTCTGGGTCATTTAGCTCTGCAAATTTACTTGCACAGTAATCCCTTCCAACCAAACCATTCATTATTCTAGATATAACTGGACCGTCTCTTCTGGAAGAGTCCTTGGATGAGAGCTACAGAGATCAGCTCACAAAAATATGTACTTCTGGCCTCTTCCCCTTAAGATGTTAACTGGTATAATTTAATCTGTTATTTAAATGTATGTCTTATTGCTGTAAATCAATAAAACTTCCATCTGAGCTGTGTCAAAGAAATGTTTAAGCTATATTGCTAATTATTTAAAAGGGATTTTTTAAGGTAGACCCTAGATATACTGGATTAGGAAATAAATTATAAAAGTCCTAAAGGTGAAAGCCTTTACGTTTCATTTATCTACACCTCTCATGATCTTTCCAAAGAAAGATCATGAATTAAGATAGAAAAGCAGCAGATAATACTTCAAAAAGCACTGAAATGAATGTAGAAACTGAATCATTTTCAGGTCCAAGATGCTCACATAATATTTTGCACCCTGCTACTTGCTATTAAATCCCAGGATGCAGAATTTTTACAAGATTTTTTTTAAACAGAAAAAAAAGAGAAGGGAAGAGAAGAGAAAAGAGAAGACAAAAAGAAAAGGAAAATACAAATATATATATTAGCCTATGTTTGTTAAGTGAGCTACAGAAGACAGAATAGGCCTTCCCACCTTTTGAAATCTGTGCAAGAGTCTGGGTCTGAAATGTACAATTCTGTTGCCCTAACGCGGGGAAAAAGAATTTGTACCCTGCTGCCAATCTTTAAGAATATTAAAGCTTCTTTCCAGAGATTAGCCAATAAAAAAATGTTTTAAACATTTGTATCCTAATACTTCTAAAAGTAAAATGAGAAAGCTTAGTTTGTTTTAATTACCTTTCACGATGAAAATATTTTGATATGAATAATTTTCATGGCTTTGAAGAAATGCAATACACAAGATCAGAGCTTATATGACAGAGAGGACACAGGAACAGATCTGGGTGTCACTTCAGCTATGGGCATACAAACCACAAGAACCTGGTCAAGTTACTTACCATTTTATTTATTTATTTATTGTTTGAGATGGAGTCTCACTCTGTCGCCCAGGCCGGAGTGTAGTGGCGCGATCTCGGCTCACTGCAACCTCCTCCTCCCAGGTTCAAGCAATTCTCCTACCTCAGCCTTCTCAGTAGCTGGGACTACAGGTGCGTGCCACCACGCCTGGCTAATTTTTGTATTTTTAGTAGAAATGGGGTTTCAAAATATCGGCCAGGCTGGTCTCGAACTCTTGATCTTGTGATCCGCCCGCCTTGGCCTCCCAAAGTGCTGGGATTACAGGCACGCGCCACTGCTTTCGGCCAAGTTACTTAACATTTTAACACACAGGTGACAATGTCTATTTCATAAGACTACTGGGAGAATTAAGTGAAATCATTCACCAAGGCAGAGAGGATGCTCGGTAAAAAATGTTTCACCTCCCTGAACTCCTAACCACGCAATCAATTCACTGTAACGTGTTTGTTCTGGCTGTATCACCCAACTAAATTTTCAGCAGGTAGAACTAACCAATTTCTTTCTTAAGAAAAACATTCCTCTAACAATGTGCAGACTGGAGAATAGGAAAGATAAATAAGAGGCTGTTTTGCTGTGGTACTAATAAAAATTTCAACATGAGACAAAAAGAGAAGGATCTTTATAAACTAAACTAAGGCAGTAGTAGGACTGCCAGTCCTCTAAATCCAAGGAAAGCAGGAATTAGATGAATGACAAGAGTATTGTGATGTACTGCGGCAGGCAGTCCCCAGAAAAGCAAGTAGTCTCCTATTGATACAAGAGATCTCATTATTCTAAATTAAGTCAGGGATTCTAAACCTGGCTTCACATTAGAATCACCTAGGGGGCTGGTAAAACCTACCAGTTTCCAGGCCCCACCCTTCCCCAGGGATTTTGATTAATTGATCTGGGCTCTGGGCCCAGGGAGTTGTTTTTGTAAAAGCTCTACAGGTGGTGCTAATGTGCAGTTGTGGCTGAGAACCAAGGCTCTAAATGATTTTAAAACCCGGGGTAAACCTGAACAACAAGCACCCAAGGTCCACACCTTACGGCAGAAGCCATTTATCTTCTACGGACAAGCAAGCGCACCAGACAAACACACAGTCAAGCAGACATGCCAAGCTCTCATGAGTTTTAAAATCTTTAGTATGTTCTTTACCATCATGATCACTCATCTAAAGATTTAAAATTTTCTAAACTTACAGTTACAAAATGAACTATTTTCTGGCACAGCTAGCAGTACCAGCACCTGCCTACCAAAGCAGGCCATTTAAAGGGAGAGGAATGCTTCCAAATGACAAGGTTAGGCCAGCTGTCAACAAAGAACAATCCCATCAATTTCACCTCAGGTTAAGCCTTCTCAATTCCAGAGACCGAAGCTCTGTGAATCGTGGATCCTGCATTCATGGGGCCAGACCTCCTGCTATGGCTCAGCTGAGCAAGCCTGCTGTCTCTTCCATCAGATGGCCAGGGGCCTCACAACAAACCAAACAGGTCCTTCACTGAACTAAACATTCACTCTCATTCCTGTTTTAAAGCAATCCTGCTACTCTCACCTATGTAAGTAAAGACAATAATCCTCTAATATCTGCTTCCTTAAGTTACAGAATTTTGCACTTCATGATCATTGACCTCCTCTCTGAACTGATAACATGAGTTAGCATGTTATCTGCTCTTTAGTAGTTCCAGAGGTATGATGATTATGTTCCAAATATGTGAAAATCTAGTTGAATGCACAATCTCAGCATAGACATGTAATTGTTTAGTAACAACAATACTAATAGCAAAAGTAACAGCTAATGTGTAGCACCAGTTACCGTGTGCCAAGCACTGTTCAGAACAGTTAGGAAACATTTACTCCTATGATTTCACAACAACCCTATGAGGTGAGTGCCATCATTATCCCCACTTTATAGACAAAGAAATGAGGCACAAAGAAGATACATGGTTAGTATGCAACAGAACTACAGTTAAAATCCAGGAAGTCTGGCTCCTACAATAAATGTTTATTGTAAGTCAAGCTATATTAACTGTTCAATAATTACTTGATAATTAATTCTGGAGAACACATAAAAAAGTGTATTAATTTACTTTAGCTTCATGTTTAAAGAATTCAGAGGTTCCCTTTGGAAGTATTATTCCCTCACCTCTGTTAAATGCAGTAAAACACTGCAGAAATAACAAAGCAAAAGCAAAGATGGCTGGCTGGGAGCTGTCACTCCTAATTGTGCCCAGCACAGGTGCCCAACACAGTATCACCCACTGGGCTGGGTAACTGCAAGCTGGATTTAAATAACACAGAACTGCTAGTAGGAAATGGAATATCCTGTGATTCTCTCAACACCTATCCTTACTAAATCAGAACTCCCTAAAAGCATTACTGTTAAAATAGCTGACTACTAGTTAAAATACCTCATGTGTAAAGGGTAAATTTGTACTGCTTATTTTGATCACTGTGCCAAACTAAAGTTTTATTTAATGTTTCTTTAACATAACTAGTCTATGTTCTTTAACATAGACTAGTAAGCTTTTCATACAGGAAAAATTTGGATAACAAGAAGGTAGGTATTTTCAAAAAACCATTAGGAGCAAAAATATTCAATTGCAAGATTTTAAAGGATTTGATCCTTTGAAAATATTTTCTACGATGAATATGATAGATCGAAAGTTGCTTTCTCTTTATTTTTCAATCTCTGCATCCCAAAGGTTTCCCCAAGCCTCACTCCTCCTGAAGAGTACAGGAGTGAATAACTGCGTCCTGCATTTGTGCTGTTTCTTTCCCTTCTCCCCTATGTTCCTGTTACTCCTTAAATTCCCAAATGACATGAAAAAGTTGCCAATGCCTTACACTGGAAGATCTATATGATCTGTGGTTTTCATTTTAAGTCAAGCTGTAATGGAAAAACTATCCTAGTTAAGGGAAGTTTATTACACTACATTATATTTTTTAAAAACATGCAATTGTTTTTATAGCCCTTGAGGAGCTGAATTCTACTAAGAGAAGACACTTTTCACATTGAGAGGCACAGTAAAGGTTTTCAGACACCATACTCATTTAGCCAATTATCCTCCCAACAGGCCATGAAAGCACTAAGGTACAGGTCAACTATCACTTCCTTACTGGTTTCCCAACTTCATGTAGTCAAAACTGTGGTTCCAAGCAAAATAACCACCTCATACTTTTTAGTCACAGTTAATCTTGATACTTTCTGAAACACTAAGATTGGCTCACTGACAATCTCTGAAATGTCATCCTGAGTACAGTGGGGCTTTTTAGCAAATTTTCTAATAATATCCAATACTGTCTTAAACTAAAAAAAAATGAAATGAAAAAACTGTATCTGTAATTCCAATTAAGTTTTATTTCCACTCTGTCTTCTGGCTTGCACTTTTGCTATTTATTAACAAATCATGTCCATGTTAGCCCATTCTGAATAGCTCAGAGGAATATTATAAATATTAAGATGATGTATTATTTAAAATTCTATAGCTTCAAGTTGGAATCCTTTCACAAATAACTATAAAATAAACTCAAAATCTTCTTTTCCTGCATTAGTTCACTGAAAATAAAAAGGGTTAGCAATTAGAATCAATAGATTCTTTGAAAACACTACCTAATGAAGATATATTGTGTTTGCTTGGAAAGCGAAGCCTTGTGATTTCTCTGAGCTGTTACTCAGCTATTTACCCAGCAAACATCTCCTGAATGTATGTTAAATGCCAAGCATAAAGCTAATCACTGAGCATCATGAATAAACTTACCCAGGGATGGCATCCCCCCGAGCTGGAACTTTCCAATGATAAACAGGACAGTGAAACATTTTCCCCTTAAAAAAGCATAACTCAAACCCCTTCAACCTCATCCAAGAACACTGTGCCCTTAGCCCTACATCCAGAGCTATCCAACTACATTGTTCAATGTTCCAATGAATTTTGAATTTTTCATATACTGAAGGAATAATCACATGAGTGATGTGTTTACTAAAAGATCTCTATCCATGGATTTACAAAAGAAATGGTCATCATTATTGATCAATAACTAGATATTTACATGATAACATGGTCATCAAAGATGTTATGATTTATGTCATATGTTTCTACTTAATGCAAAAGTTTTAGATGCAAGCAGATAACACTGAATTTAGCCAGTTGCTAGAGTTATGTTACAGCAACTTACTTGGTAACATATTTTTAAATTTTAGTTCATGCTTCACAAGTCTATTTTAGCAGAAAAGAAAACATTGCCACATTGAGATCCCAGGCTGGAAAGTTACTTTTCCTCTGCCACCAAGGACCATGTAAGACATGCACCCGGATGACTGATACACTTGATAATCAGATGGCAGCTAGAGAATAAACATAAGACCATGGCTGAAGGTACCTAAGAAAAATTTCAATGTGCACAGATGTAATCTTTCTTGTTAAAAGCAGGTAATATATGATCTGCAAATGATCAACACCTGTGTTACCTCGAGAAAGATTCTGTGTACACTGTAAACAAACAAACCCTAATTGCCAGGTAAGTAAACATAACAAAATATTAACCCTGTCTACATAGCTTAGAAGAAGACTCCACTAAGTAAATTAATATCAGCACATAAGTGGCTTGGCCAGAGTTATTTAAAATGTCATGATTATAGCGGAAGAAGCAAAATATATTCTGACAGAATGTGATATTGTTGAAATCAATGAATGTGGCATTTTGCATAAATATTAAGTAGTTTTATACTGTATGGTAAAATATGTTAAGACCTGCACAAAATTCACAGTACTGTTGCTGAAAATAATGTACACACTTCTTAAATATACACATATCCTTTTTTTCCCCCAAACTCTGAGAATCATCCATGAAAAGCTCTGAGCTAGGGATTACAGAGAAACAGTAATGATCAACAGACATCCCTTGCTTCAAGTAACCTATACTCCAGTAATCATCAAACAAAACAGGATTCTTTAACAGCCATGATGGGGGTTTAGGCCCAGTGTAGGAGGAGTTAAGGAGAGCAGTTATTCCAACAGAAGCTATTAGAAAAAAATTCTGGCAGAAACATTTATATTATTCACTGGCCAATGCAGAACAGGAATATAACAGAGAAATCCACCATAAGGCTGAAATTAATTTATTTTTAAGTAAAATTTATATACAAGAAAATGCAGAGATCCAAGGTGTAACCACTCTGAATTTTAAGAAAATATGCACACCCTTGTAAACACTATCTCAATCAAGAAAGAGAACATTTCCATAATTCCAGGAAGTTCTCTCGTACCCCTTTTCCAGTCAATCCCCATTGCCATAGACAACCACTGATCAAATTTCTGTCCCCATCGCACATTGATGAACTTCATATGGAATCATGGGGAATGTACTGTTTTGTGTCTAGCTTCTTTTAATCAGCACAATATTTTAAAAATTCATTCATATGTTTGTTCCTTCTATGTCACTGATTCGTTTATCTACTGTTACCAGACTGTCTTGATTACTTTAGTGTTATAATAAGTTTTGAAATTAGACAGTGAATCCTCCAACTTTGTTCTTTGAGATAGTTTAGCAATTCTAGGTCCTCTGATTTTTCATAAAAAATTTAGAATCAACTTTTCTGGTTGAATGAATGTAAGTGATGATAGTGGATATCTTTGCTTAGCAAACAGTCATAAGGGAAAGCATCATTTTTTCACCACTGAGAATAAAGTTGGCTGCATTTTTTTTTGTGTGGATGTCATTTTCTACTCTGGTTTGCTGACAGGTTTTATCATAAATGAATGTTATTCTCTCAAATATTTTCTCTGCATATACTGAGGTGATCATACAGATTTGCCTCCATTGAATAATTTCAATATGGTGACTTGCATAGATTATTTTTCCATATGCTGAACCAACCAACCTTCCTGGGTCATGATTTATTCCCTTTTACACACTGCTTGGTTCAGTTTTACTAATTTTTTGTTAAGGATACTTTTTGGCCTGAGTTCATGAAATTGGACTCAAATTTACTTTTCTTGTAACAACTCAGGCCCTAGTAATAGAATTATGCTGGCTTCAAAAACCTTATTGGGAAGTGTTTATTCTACCTTTATTTTCTTAAAGTTTTTGTTTAAGATTGAAGCTATTTCTTCCTTAAATATTTTATAGAATTCACCAGGGGCTGGGTGCAGTGGCCCACACCTCTAATCTCAGCAATTTGGGAGGCTGCAGTGGGTGGATTGCTTAAGCTCAGGATTTCAAAACCTGCCCAGGAAACAAGGTGAAACCTCATCTCTACAAAAAATACAAAAATTTGCTGGGTGTGGTTGCATGTGCCTGTGGTCCCACCTACTCAGGAGGTTGAGCTGGGAGGATCCCTTGAGCCTAGGCGGTCGATGCTGTAAGTGAGCTATGATCCTGCCACTGCATTCCAGCCACCTGAGTGCCAGAGTGAGACCTGGTCTCAAAAAAAAAAAAAAAAAAAAAAAAAAATTCTATATGGGCCTGGAATTTGCTTTGCAGGTAACTTATTAATAATGATTTAGCTTCTTTAATAAATATAGAGATACTCAAATTTTCCATTTTATGTCCATTTTTGGTAAGTTGTGATTGTCAAGCAAATGACCATCCTACCTAAGTTGGTAAATTTATTGGCACAAAGTTGTTCACAGTTGTTCAAAGTTGTTCCTTCATTATCCTCATAATGTCCATAGAATAACATCCCCTCTTTTATTCCTGATATCGATAATTTGTACTTTATCTTTTTATTCTCAATCAGTTTAATCAGTCATAGCCAGTTTATCAATTTGATTAATCTTTTCAAAGAACCAACTGTTACACTGACCTCTGCTCTTTAATATTTCATTCTTTGTTTTGTCTGGGTTTAATTTGCTCCTATTTTTCTAGCTTCTTAACATGAAACTTAGATCATTGACTTTAAACCTTTCCTCTTCTCTACTGTAATCACTTTTAAGCTACATATTTTCATCTAAGCACTGCTGTAGCTGCATTTCACAAATTTTAATATATTGTATTTTCTTTCCATTCAAAGCTATTTTCCAATTTTCCTTCTGATTTCTCCTTAGACCCATGAATTATTTAGAACCTGCTACTTTAATTTACAAAGATTTGCAGCTTTTTCTGGCTATCTTATTGTTATTGGTTTCTAATTTAATTCTGCTGTGGTCAGGGGGCATATATTTCATTTATTTATTTAATAAATTATTAACACTTATTTTATACCCCAGGATATGATGAATTCTGGAGACTGTCTAATGTAAACTTGAAAAATAATGCATACGGCCAGGCGTGGTGGCTCACGCCTGTAATGCCAGCCCAAGGTGGGTGGATCACTTGAGCCCAGGAGTTTAAGACAAGCCTGGGCAACATGGTAAAACCCTGTCTCTACAAAAAAAAATACAAAAATTAATGGGCATGGTGGCATGTGCTTCTAGTCCTAGCTACTCAGGAGGCTGAGGCGGGAGGGTCACTTGAGCCCAGGAGGTCGAGGCTGCAGTGAGCCATGTTCATGCCACTGCACACCAGCCTGGGTGACAGAGCAAGATCGTGTCTCAAAAAATAAAAAAGAAAAAAGAAAAGAAACGAAAAAGGGAAAGGGAAGGGAAAGGGAAAGGGAAAAGGAAAAGAAAAGGAAAGGAAAATAATATGTATAGTGCAATTGTTGGATGTAGCAGTCTACAAATGTCAGTTTTGACAAGGTATTTAATAGTATTGTACTGCTTTTTTATAATCTATCTTTTATCTAGTTGTTCTATCATTGTTAAAAAAAAAGAGTTAAAAATTCTGCAAATATAAGCTCGATTTGCCTATTTTTTTATTGTGGTAAAATATAAATAAAATTACCATTTTATCCACTTTTAAGTACACAGCTCTACAGAATTAAGTGCATTCACACTGTTGGCTAACTGCCAGCTGATAATTTTTGCTTCATGTATTTTGAAGCTATCTTATTAGATAAACTACACATTTTGTATCATTATTATTTCAGATGACTTGGCTCTTTTGTCATTAGAAAATGTCCTTCTTTATCTCTGCTAATACTGTCTCTCTAGAAGTCTACTTTGTATGACTATTAATATAGCCACACCAGCCTTCCTATACTCACTTTTGTATATTACATCTTTTCCCAACCTTTCACTTTGAATCTAATAGCATTAAAGTGCATCTCTTTAGACAATGTAGATCTGTGCCACATTTTTAGTACACAATAATTTTTTACATTTAATGCAATTATTACCATAAATGGGTTTTAGGTATACCATTTTGCTATTTGCTATTTGTGCCATCTCTTATTCATTCCTGTGTTCTTAATTTATTGCATTTATTCAGCTTATCCAAATATTTTAAGTATTGCGTTTTAATGCTCATAATGGCTTCTTATGTGTTTCCTTTTGTAATATATTCTAGTCATTGTTCTACAGATAAAAACATGCATCTTTCACTTATCAGTCTACCTAGCGATACTGCTGCACCATTTCACAAATATATAACTCCATTTACTGCCTCCAACTTTTTTGCTATTATCAAAAAATTGAGAGGAAGGTACAGAGATCTCCCATACACTTCCTGCCCACGTATGCATAGCCTCCCCAATTATCAACATCTTCCACCAAAGTGGGACATTTGTTGCAAGTGATGAGCCCACATTAGCACATCATTATCACCTATAGTCCAAAGTTTACATTAGGTTTCACTCTTGGTGCTATATAGTTCATGGGTTTGGACAAATGTATAATGGCATGTATCTGCCATTAAAGTATAATAAAGAGTATTTTCACTATCCTAAATATCTTCCATGCTCCATACATTCATACATTCTGTCCATGTTTTATAATGGTCATCTTCAGGGGAATTAGACTTATACAAACTGCTCTGTCATTACCAAACCATGTTTACATTTTCCTGGAAAAAAATCAGATAACTGAAGGTGAGAGCAATTTTTATTGCCAGCTTAAATGCCAAATATAGAGACTTAACCTAAAACATTCTGAAGATAACAGCAAACAATACCTAATAGCACTGAAGAGTTTGTAAGTATGTTCACTGCTACTAACTCATTTGATCCTGTAAATAACATTGTATGACTGCTGGAACACCGGCTAGGTGAGAATATTAGAGCTTAGATGAATTAATTCATATGCTGTGAAAGCAAATCTTAAACATATTCTTCCCACCACACTGTAATATCTTCATGATAAACAGTCGTATTTATATCTTCAGCACTAAGGTATTTACTTTTTGGGGTTGTTTTGACAAAGGGTCTCACTCTGTCACCCAGGTTGGAGTGCAGTGGCGTGATCTTGGCTCACTGCAACCACTGCCTCCTGGGTTCAAGATTCTCCCACCTCAGCCTCCTGAGTAGCTGAGATTACAGGCATGTGCCACTACATCCAGCTAATTTTTCTATTTTTTGGTAGAGATGGGGTTTCACCATGTTGGCCAGGGTGGTCTCGAACTCCTGACCTCAGGTGATCCACCTGCCTTAGCCTCCCAAAGTGCTGGGATTACAGGCATAAGCCATGGCACCTGGCAGGTATTTACTTGTAATCAGACTGTTTGCCACCAATTAATACATGTGTTATCTAAATCTATCATTCTTAAAATGACCACTGCATACTTCTATTTTTAAGATAGTGATTGACTCATATTCTACATTTCATATAGAGCCAAGTACCACTGATCTATTAGCATGAAATTTTAAGAACACATTCTCCAGCATAAATTTGTTTAGAAATAACATCCCCATTTAAATATCATTCTGAGAAGCATCTTATTGACATGGATTTTAAAATTATTATTATTATTATTATTATTTGAGATAGAGTCTAGTTCTGTCACCCAGGCTAGAGTGCAGTGGCACAATGTCAGCTCACTGCAACCTCCACCTCCCAGGTTCAAGCAATTCTTTGCCTCAGCCTCCCGAGTAACTGGGATTACAGACGCCCACCACCGCACCCGGCTAATTTTATTTTTTTAGTAGAGACGGGGTTTCGCCATCTTGGCCAGGCTGGTCTTTTTTGAGGCTTTCAATAAACAAATCCAAATCTAATGTGTTATGAAAGTGAGAGCAAAGGATTTCAAGTTCCCTCCACACCAATCAAAGGCCGGCCTTCCCACTTCACCCCCAAACTCCCAGATGATCATCATAGCCCTCCTCCTAGCTGCTCTAACTTCTCACTCTTGTCCAAACATGACTGGCTCTTTCAGATGACAGGGCCTTCATTTCACCTAGAATTTCCCTCTCCCTCACTGTACCTGGAATTCTTCTATTCAAAAAGCTCAAATATCTTTCGGTTGTGAGGCTAAGTTATTCACTCCTCTTGGGAGCTCCCATAACACTATATCCATCATTTACTCAACAGACTAAAAAAAGTCTCTCTCCTATATTAGGCCATTAGAGACTTCAGGACAGGTGCACTTCTTGTCCATCTTTCCATCTCTAGTATTAAATACAAGACTAGTATGCAGAAAGTGTCAAGAAACTCTTTTTGAATGAATGAATTATTTCCACACCCACTGATGACTCCAAAAATATAACCTCACACCTGTACCTTGGCAGCAGCCTCACAAATAGGTTTCCTAAATCTACCCAAGAGGCGAGAGCCCCAGTTAGTTCTGGGCATCACTGCCATAGTCATCTTTGACTCCTGTCATGGTACACTCTGCTAAAAAAAATAATAAATTCCCTTTGCCTGTAGACAGAAGTTGAACTTGAATTCATAGACCATTGGAATCTGGCTTCAGCCTCTCACATACATCATCACTGTAGTCTTCATCCTCCCTGATCCTACCCCCGCCTGGTCTACGCTCTGCCTCCCATATCCACCTGTGTCCACCTGAGTCTCATCAGTTCTTCAAAACTCAGCATGTCTCACATTGTGCATGAGTCAGCCTCAGGATACTCAGGAAAATCTCTCCTATAGAGGTTCCCAGGACGAATATTTTGTATTTCTCATTCAATACCTATATCACATCAATTAAATGATGAAACATGAAAATGACTAGCACAACCAGACATTTAACAAATGGTTGTACGTAGTTTAGTGAGGTGGAATAAGATAAGCCTGTTTTTTTTTAAAGTAAATCTAGGAATAAGATGAGTAAAAATCAGCATAAAACAGAAAAATTTAGCCTCTCTGTATATATACCTATCCCTATTAATACAAATCACATGATGACTATATACTTGTAAACACAGAAACACTCATTTGAAAATCAGCATTACCAAAGAGAAAATAATGAAAGTTTTCAGGTTCCTAGGGAGGTATATTCTTTTGAAGGAGATAAATTTTCATAGGCTCAGAAACTAATTTTCTTTCTCTTATTTTTATCCTCAGAAACACATATAATAATTTAATTTTTATCTATCTATGAAGTATATATATCCCTCTGTATAAATTAATACATTGGTATTTTGGTTTATAATCAATATCTTTTTATGCTAACTAAGAGTCCCTTCCCTAGAGCCCAGTGAATTTCAGCTTAGTTCAATAAACATTTACTGAATATTTACTATGTTCTGCAACCTTCCTAGATCTAAAAATGAGTAAAAGGTCAGTGACATTCAGGAGTTCCAAAATGAATGAGAGGAGATAGAAAAGTAAGCAAGTAGTTGAAAATAATATGGTGAGTATAAAAATGGAGCTTTGTAGAAAGTATTATGAAAAGACAAAGGAACAGAGTTTCCATGATTCATGAGCAGAGATTTACAGGATGAACAGGAGCTGGACCAGAATCCCTGGATAGGGTAGGAAGACACTACAGGCAAAAAAGAGCATAAGGAGGAAAAAAAAAAAAACTAGAAGCATGACAAAGCAAGATGTGGTTGGTTTACAAGCGTGAGTATTATAAAGTGGAGTGGGGGGCAACACTAGTTAGAAGAATCTTGAAAAGAATGCATGGATTGGGTACTACAAGCCATGATAAAGAATTTAATTTTTTTTCCCTGTGGGAAATAGACAGTCTTGAAACATTTTACTAGTGGCATGCCCAGATACGTTTTCTAGACAGATCATTTTGATAGCTAAGTTCACTTACTATATATTTACTGATAAGCCAGGATTTAACTAAGCAATTTTCCAAAAAGGATATTTTTGTTTGCTTGAAGTGTAGTTAGTAAATCTCACTATGTTCGTGAAGTAAGATTTAAAAATATTAGCAAAGAAGACAGGTATGGTGACTCACACCTGTAATCCCAGCACTTTGGGAAACTGAGGCAGGTGGCTCACTTGAGGTCAGGAGTTTGAGACCAGCCTGGCCAACATGGTTAAACCTCATCTCTACTAACAATAAAAATAAAAATAAACTATATATATATATGCTTCTCTGAGCATCAAGTTTTTAATCTGCAAAATGAGAATAACACCAATTCCACTAACCTGTCAAGATTTTGGTTAGGATCAAATGGTATTTGCTACCAGATGCTGAAACTGTTCATCACTATAATGCAAATATATACATATGCAAAGAAAAGGGCAAGCAGCGATAGAACTTTATCATTAATATTAACTATCGAAATATCTCTGCCATCTTTGTCAACACTACAATATATTAGGAAAAAAAAAAGTTATCCTCATGATTACTCATTAGAGAAATGCAAATCAAAACCATAATGAGATGCCACTTCACACCCACTAGGATGACTGTAATCAAAAAAGACAAATAACAAGTGTTTACTAGGACATGGAAAAATTGAAACCCTCATACGTTGCTTGTGGGAATGTAAAATAATACAGCCACTTTGGAAGCAGTCTGGCCAGTCCTCAAAAAGCTAAATACAGTTATCATATGACCTAGCAATTCCACAGATAGGTGTATATCCAAGAGAAGTAAACGCCTATGTCTATCCTAAAATTTGTACACAAATGTTCATAGCATCATTATTTATATAGCCCCAAAATGTTAACAATACCTCTCAACTGATGAATAGATAAACAGAATGTGGTATATCCATATTATTATTTGCTATAAAAAGAAATAAAGTACTGACACATACTACAACTTAGATGAACCTTGAAAATTTGCTAAGTGAAAGAAGCCAGTCATAAAGAACCACATATTCATATATGAAATATACAGAATACATAAACCTATAGAAACACAAAGTAGATTAATGGTTGCCTAAATGTATGACAGTCTGGGGGGTTAGGGGGTGATGGCTAAGGAGTGCAAGGTTTCTTTTTAGGGTGATGAAAATATTCTAAACTTGATTATGGCGATGGTTGCATAGCTCTGTGAATACACTAAAAGCCAAGTAATTGTACAATTTAAATGGATGAGTTGAATGGTGCGTGAAGTACATCTCAATAAAGTTGTTTTTATTAAAAAATCAAATCTTTAACAATATTTTCAAAATTTTATTTCCTCTTTCTTCATGAAGCCAGATGGTGTCCTTCCCAGTACAGAATGTACTATGATACTGAAGTGCCAGAAAAATAGCAACATTGAATCTGCTACTGGCAATTCTTTTTTCTAGAGAAAGTAAACTTCCAGTTGTTCAGCAGAAAACAATTTATTTCTATGATATCTAAAAAATAAGAGAACAGAAACTTTGACCCATCTGGCATAAAAGGTGAACTATAATGTTTCTACACCATCAAAATCTAAATTGCTTTTCTGTCTATCGATTTCATCTTCCATCTGTCTGTCAATCCAATCACTACTGTAAAAATTATCAAAAATTATGGCTGTTAGATTATAAACGCTTGAAAGCAGAACCATGAGGAAGAAAGGAGTTAGCTTTTGAATAAGAAGATTTGAATCTAATCTCTGCCAAGGCCAAGTAATAGCCATGTGGTCTCAGGCAAATATTTAACTTCTCTAAGCATCAAGTTTTTAATCTGCAAAATGAGAATAACACCAATTCCACTAACCTGTCAAGATTTTGGTTAGGATCAAATGGTATTTGCTACCAGACGCTGAAACTGTTCGTCACTATAATGCAAGACCAGTAAATCTGGGACACTGGGTATTGTAGTATAAAATTAAATATTAGAAACTTGAGGTAGAGTTTCAGAAGCAATAAAAGCCAAAAAGGGAAATAAAACAAATTTAAAATATTCAAATTATTTGAAGACTGGGGACATCTAATGTGAAGATATATAAAAATATGAGTATGGAAAAGAAATTTTACACGATATATTTAGACCCACATTTTCCTTCAGATTTTTCCTTAAGATTTTTGAAACATATTGCTATAAAAGTGATGAGTTATCTATTGTTATAATTATGAATAAGTTATCATTGTTGACAATTCCAGAGTCTAAAGTTAATGCTAAGGTAGCACTTCAATCTTTATTTGCTTATAACCACATTCCTATTAGCCCAGGAGTCAGATGAGATAAATATACTGATAAGGATACTAGATAACAGAAGACAATAACAGAGAAAAATCACCTAAAAAAAAGGAAACATGTTTGCATGTATACATAATTAAATGTGTATTCATGCAAACAATAAACTGGGTTCAAAACAATCTGGTTGTTAATACTTTGGTCTATATATCAACGGGAGTTAGTTTTCCCATACTCTTATTTTATTTTTTCATCCCTAGGCAATCCAGTATTGCCAGAAAAATAAACACGAGCATGCTAATTGGCTTTACTGCAAATATATGTCTCCAGCTTCAGCTGGGATTCCATGGTTACTTGGAAATCATGTGTTGTCCCTAGTCTTTTCCTTCTCATGCTTCCCACAGCAGCAATACACTTTAAATCTTTTTTTCTCTAGTCTTCTGCCCTACCATCTTGAAGCATCATTCTTGCCAATAAAGAAAACAGATAACACGGAATGTTGATTTTCCTTCAGCCTCTCTTACAACATCGATAGTAGCATCCATCTTTTACTCAATTCATCAGAACAGCAACTAATAATGTGATTCTTCATTTATTATCTGCCATGTGCCAAGCGCTAGGCTAAACACTTTACATCTAATAAGTAATTTGGATCCCACAATAATCTTATAAGTATTTCTGGTTCTACTTCATAGAAAAGTGAAGCTCAGAGGGGCTAAATGACTTGTTTGGGGTTCTTAGCTAATCAATGGTAAAAAACAGATTTGAATCCAGGTCTGTCTATGATGTCTCCTTGCCTCTGGAATGGGGTTTCAGGCTTGTTCTAACACCTCTGCTTTTACACAGGCACACCACATTCATAAATGTACTGTCATTACTGTGAGATCTTTCTCTTTCCTAACCAGGACTGAGAAAAGATTTCTTAATTGTTATGCATAAGTGAAAAATGTGATTTATGCAACTATACATGCTATGCATTTGAATATATCTATATTACTTACATTAATAAAAATTTTTAACAAAATATAAATTGATGATTTAGAACTTCTTAAAGACATGTAAGTTGAAAAATTGACTTCCATTGCATTTACAAGAAAAATTCAAAATACCAGGTTATACTGAAAACAGTTATCATCTTTCCTCTTTCTCTTCATCTACTGAGTAGAAAAAAAAAAGAAGAAAGAAATTTCCTGCTTCAGTTTAGCAACAACTGCAGACACAACAACCGTTTTTAAAAACTGTGTCCTCCCCTTAATGGTCCTTACAAATGTAGGCCCTCATTAGCTTCAAAGAGTTTTCTCACATGACTTTTAATTAAAACTTCACCCATTTAGGTCTTTAATGGCTCATCCTAAGCCACAAGGTTTATCGTGCTTCTTACAAGCGGTTTAATTCCCTGGGTCCACATCGCATTGCACCTTTTTCTTTCTTTCTTTTTTTTTGAGATGGAGTCTCGCTCTGTTGTCCAGGCTGGAGTGCAGTGGTGCACTCTCGGCTCACTGCAACCTCCACCTTCCAGGTTCAAGTGATTCTCCTGCCTCAGCCCCCCAAGTAGCTGGAATTACAGGTGTGTGCCACCACACCTGGCTAATTTTTGTATTTTCAGTAAAGACAGGGTTTCACCATGTTGGCCAGGCTGGTCTCAAACTCCTGACCTCAAGTGATCTGCCCGCCTTGGCCTCCTGAAGTGTTGGTATTACAGGTGTGAGCCACCACACCCAGTCCACACCCTTTTTTCTTCTACTGTTGAGGATTAATATTAAGACTGTAAAAGCCATGCAAGCAAGGGTTTGAGTTTATCTTGTTGAATATTCTATTCCCCAGTATCTACAGAGAAGTAAATACTGAATAAATATTTTTCTAATAAGTAGAGGCAAGAAAACAAGATAGGCAGTATTGTATAACCTCTAATGCCTTTTAGTGAAATTTCTCTGGAACAGTTACATGAGTACTATAAAGATATCAAAATCCGGAGCCCATATCTTTTAAGCTTTAACATAAGATTTTGTTTTAATAATATTTAGTTTGCATTTATTTTAAAGCAGTTTTAAAACCACTTTTGTCATTTATTGATTCAAAATAAGCCAAATATCAAGGAATAATTTGTGTATTTTAAACTCACATATATCTTTTTATAGAGGTATATTTTTATCTTTAAACACTAGGTTTCTTTCAGATCAAAATGTAGCTTCCAGAATGCAAAAAGGATGTTAGTTATAGCTGTAGTTCATAAACAGCTTGTCAATCATTGTAGAATTCATGAACTCCATACATATTTATCACTGCATTCATTTTTAAACAAATATTGCAAAAGATTGCACACAGTGTGAGAAATGTCACCTAAATGCTAAAAAAGCCCTGTAAATATCAATTCTTAATGGTAGGTTCCTTGTCTATCATCAAAATAAATATCAGCTTCTTGTCCACTCTCAGTTTTGCTGAATGCCACCTACTTATAAATTAGCAACAATGATTCAAAACACATAGCTATATTTTGACTATGATTTCTCAATTTTTCTCCCCTTCCCCAAAATCAAGATTTGAAAAATTAAATGTAAAAAGTATTTACAAACCTCCATCCATCCTTCTGGAGATAACTGAAGGCTCCATCAACAACACTTGCAAAGAATTGCCCTCCTGTGATGAAGAGGGTATTAATGGTGACTAATCGGCCTCTTAAATTGGGTGGCGAGACCTCCGCAATGTACACTGGCACTGTCATAGAAGCAATGCCTATAAAAACAATGAAAAGTAAATGTGAGACATTTACTCAAGATTTCTGTTGTAATAAATACTAATGCTAGATTTAGGCATACACTTACATATATGGGCTTGGTTTTCTACTTTAAGCAAGGTTTACCACATATTTAAGATTTTGTTCACAACTAATTTGGTGCTACTGCAGACAAGTAAAAATGTATGTGAGATATCATTTTTCTTATTATCACTTGAAAGCCTGCAAATGAAAGCACCCCTAAAGACCTAAGATAATTTCAGAGTGCATATAAGTACGCTTTATAACTTCTTGAGGACTAAAAATAGCAAAAAAAGTTCTCTAGATAGAATGATTACTGAAATATTTTTAGTCTGTATGGAAATGTAATCAGACAATAGTGAGAATACCAAATTATCTTAAGATACATATTAACTATTCAAAGACATAGTTAGATGTCAGTAGATTTACTAAACTTTTAATTGGTTTACTAATAAGAAATTCATATAATAAATCACCTTATTCAATTGGCTAGGTGTATATTTCAGAATAAAAGAGTTTTACAGCTAAGGTGTATTTGGTTATATTAGCTTTAAATTTTTTTCTATCTGAAATTAATGCAGTACTCTCTATGGCAGTAGTTCTAACTTCACTGATAACCAGAATTACTTATGTGACTTTTTTCTTTAAATAAAATTGCTCTTACCTCAGCCACCCCAGACCTACTAAATAGAAAACTACAGAGGTGGGGGATGAGATTGTCCTTTTAAATTCTCCAGAGTGATCTTGAGGCTTACTGTGTATTTAAAAACCTAAAGTTGTATAGTACAGAACTTTGAACCAATCCAAATGATTTCTTAAATTCTCACCCTCTTGTGGCACCTGCAATTTCCATGTATGTCTGATTATTTAGCCTATTTTAGTATTTAGTATTATTTAGCCTGTTATAGTATTCAGCCTTACCCAAAGGTTGGACAGATTGATTTGCTGTATTTAATCAATACTTACCAAAGCCTCCATAAAAAAAAAGATTGCCTAAAAAATTTAATGTTTATATCTCTAGATACTATAAATCAATCCTTAGATTAAGCCAGAACATCAATAAAATAAAACAGATCTATATAGAACTGCTTTTAACTAATTGCTTTTTAACTAATTTATGATGGCAAAAAATAGCTTGTGTTGAAGGAATCAGTACTAAGAAACCTGTTGCTGTGTTTTCTGTACAAGGGCTGTTGAAGATGCTATTTATTACATCCCATACAGCAAGAGACATTTCTCTATGGTCTCAGTAACTGCAATAGTTGTGGTTTTCTACAAGTGATTTTTGTTAGTTGATGGCTATTATAAATCGCAGCTTTTTTTCATTTCCCTTTTTATGTACACAGTCAGAAAGACCCACCTCCATCCAATGTTTTGGACTTCAAGGTATTATTTTGTGACCCAAACTCTCTCCTAATGCCATAACAGTTGTAATTTATCCTATTATAAGTGTATTTTTCCTCTATTTTTATTTGCTTTGTTACATCTTTGAACAAGGCAAATAAATACATAAATGAACAGATAGGCAAGATTTATTTAAGTAATACATATTTATTTAGGAAAATTCACTGTACTATCGCACAACTACTGATAAGTAGTTATTAAATTTGCACACAAGTCAAACCATTAAGTCTCAGAACTAGATACTAATTTCCACCAAAGTTGTTTGCTACTGTAGTGCCTGTCAATAATCTTATGACTTTGAGTTTCATAGAATAATAAGCATGTGCTAATAGACACAGTATTAACAGTCTTCACAATTAAATCATCACCTAAGCAGCTGAAGTTTCCATTTGACTGCTAATCAATTTAATAGCACAGACCACCCTGAAATGCCCTCATCTAACCTGGAAAGAGGAAACAAACATCTGCTGCAAATGTTGACACGGGATTTGTATATTCTCTTTAGTTCTTTTACTATTAGAACATCTCAAACTTTCATGATTCAAACAATAATTTACAATTTGGATCTCTTTTTCTGCTATGGTCTGACTATAAACAGGAATTTGGTTGTTCTCTGTAGACAGAGATCTTTATTTAGCCATGTAGCCCCAGATTTGAGCATGGGAAATCAGGACTGTGGTTTTAGGCAACACATGCTCATAAAAAACACATAGATTTTACTTGACAGAAGTGCAGGTATGTCCTCAGACCCTGATAAAGTTTGATTATTTAAAACAAACACCTGAGCTTTGAAAGTAACACATACTGACAAAGGGTAAAGACTGAAGACAGACTCATTGGATTTGGAGTTGGAAAGAACCATAAAAGACCTTCTGTCCAATGAGTGCTCAGGCTGACTTAACACTGCAACAACTGCCTACATTCAGCAGATATTTTATAGGGACTAATAATCTTATTTAATCCTCAGGATATCTCTTTAAAGGGCATGTAATTATCTCCATTTTTCATTCCTCAGGTCACATGATGAGCAGGTAGAAGAATCAGAATTTAAAGCAGACAGCAAGATTCTAAAACCCAATTTTGATGGCACAAACGATCATCATAAGTAAGGGGAGGCTCTGGAACCAGTGGGTTTCAATTCCAGCCTTGCCACTTATCAGCTGGTTAAGTCTGGACAACTTATTTGACTTTTCTGGGTCTAAAGTTCCTCATCTATAAAATAGGAAGAATAAAAGTAACTCCTTCATAGGAGTTGAGAGGATTCAATGAGTTAAGTAAAGCACTTAAAATTGTGCCTGGCTTACAGAAGGTAGTCAATAATATCAGCAATTATTTTTATTCTTATTATCATCTCTAGTTATGAGGCATCCCAATTCTTTCTATAGTAGGTGACAGGATTATAAGGATGAGTACAAACAAATAAAATAGGGTCCCTGCTATGAAGGAAAGTACACACAAGACCTACTCACAAAAGCATACAATCAAGTAAATAACTTCAAAATAACATGGTAAGGGTCATAATAAAGCTATACACTGGATTCTACTGTGGCATGCTGACAATGACCAGGTGGTAGTTGGAAAGGTTGGGCAGACAATTCTGCACAGAACATGAGCTTAAAATATATGAAATGACACGGGGTTTTCTGAGAGATAAATAGAAAATGTGAGGCAGAATATGTGTGCAGATAAGATGGGAGAGACAGAGGGCGCCTAAGTCATGGAAGCAGCATCCATTAATCAGTGAGTATTCATCAGACACTGGGTCTGAGCTGGGCACTGTGTTTAGCACTTTGGAGACAGTGCTGTAGGAGAGAGACATGAGCTCTGTTCTCATGGAGCTTAGGGTCTGCTAGTCGAGTGGGATGGGTATTGCCAAAGGGGAAGGGTGAGGAACATCAGACTATAGCAAAGGGACCAGCCCAGCCTGAAGAGTCAAAGGGGCCTTGGATAGAAGTCATATTTAAGCTGAGATGTAGTGAATAAGTAAGTGAGAGTAGGTTGGAGGTAGGGGAGAGTTGGGAGGTACTGCAGACAATCAGATCAGATTAGATAAGGGCCTTCAGGCAGGAAGAAATGCATCCTGCTGAGGAAGGGGTGGCGGACTACTTTTAGAGAAATGGGCAAGGATCAACCACAGTGTAAAGGATCTTAAAGGCCAAATTAAGGGCTTGGTGTGCAGAAGCCTCTGAATAGGGTAGAAGAGGAAGATGCATGATCAGGTTCAACGATCAGGATCAACTACATCATTCTAGTTGGAGTATGGAAAATTGATTACAGGGAAGCAACACGTACAGTGGCAGCAATGGTGATGGACTGAAATGAAGAGATTTGAGAATTATGTCTTTGGTATCCAGGTTAAACAGAATATGAACAGGATGTGAAGGATAAGGAGAGAAGGAAGCTGAGGATGATGTTTTGATGTCAGGAAAAAGCAACTAGGAGCATGATGGGCACTTTGTACAAAGATAGGGAGGGGCAAAAATGAAGTTTGAGTACAAGATAATAAGGTCAGGTCATAGATGGAATTGAGTCAGAGGCACTTTGTGAAATATAGAAGTAGATAGTAAGTGGCCTGCTTGATGGAGTGCTGGAAATATAGATTATTTACATGTGAGTGGTCCCACCCCCTCCCTGTTTCCCCTACCCAATAAGGTCTTCGCCAGAATAACCTGTCTCCTCCTTTATCCTCGAGGGAGAATTTGGTCTTTGTCAGTCTAGTTCTTGAGCTTTTATCATGCTAGGCAAAAAAAAGGGTGGAGAAAAGAAAACATGGGCAAATAATGAGGTATGTAGGGAGAAGTTAAGAGCAAAAAAGACAAAAAACAGTTGTGAGTGAGAGTCTCGGGGTCAGTCTGGAGAAAATGGGAGCCTGTAACAAAGGGAGTAACCCTTGAGCGGGTAAGTGAGGAGATGACAGCGATTTTAAGAAATAATGCTGATTTGTAACCTACATGCTATTATATTCTTCAAGAGAAATAAGTTAAGAGCAGTTCTGCCTTACTATTGCTTTTAGTTGCTGGACTACATTTCTTCAAATGCTACATCAAACTGACATTCAGCCAGGTAGGGCTTGGGAGTTACACAACTAGGTGGACGTCAAAGGATGGTCCTATGGGGACAATGTGCATAACTGAAACTATGGAAATGGATAAGATCACTCAATGGCATACGAGAAGAATGCTTAGAATAGAATCCTGAAACAGTCCAACGATTAAGGGACTCGGAGGGGGAACTGAGAAGGTTCATGACAAGCAAATATCTACCTTACCTTTCAATACTGTGTTATTTTTAAAGGCTTTCTATGTTATCATTTTGTCTTATCATGTAAAATCATCCTGGGCGCAGTTGGTTCATGCCTATAATCCCAGCACTTTGGGAAGCCGAGGCAGGTGGATCATGAGGTCAGGAGATTGAGACCATCCTGGCCAACATAGTGAAACCCCATCTCTACTAAAATACAAAAAAATTAGCCAGGCATGGTGGCACATGCTTGTAATCCCAGCTACTCGGGAGGCTGAGGCAGGGGAATTGCTTGAACCCGGGAGGTGGAGGTTGCAGTGAGCCAAGATTGTACCACTGCACTACAGCCTGGCGACAGAGCAAAGACTCCATCTCAAAAAAAAAAAAAAAAAAAAATCCTATAAGTAGGCTGCTGGAACTGATATAATTTATTATCCCCCTATGAAAAGTAATGATGCCCAGCCCCAGAGACAGATATAAAGAGATTTTCAGAAAGCCACATGGCAAGTTAATGTCAAAATGGGTCTCACAGATCCAGGTCCTCTAACCTTTGTAATTTGCCATTCAAGGGCTGGGTGTCATGCCTATGTGATCCTTTGGAAATGTCTTAGAAACATTTTATTTTTGACCTTCTTACTTTGACTAGCATACATAAACTTCTAGGGGCAAAAGTGTCTTCTCTCTTCCCTTCTCTCTTCTATTGCCTGCTAAGTGACTTACTGCCACCAGACATCATGTTAAAGAGCTTGGAACAATTAGTAAGAAAAATGACAACTGAGTATGATTAATTGTATAATTTGGGACTACGCAAGTTTAAACCTTAAAACCGCTTTATGAAACTGGAAACGTAGGAGGATCCGTGCTCAGTCTACTCATATCTGCCCAATACGCACATGTTAAGCACAGGGCCTGTTAACAACTCACCTTGCTGTTCATAAAAGCAACCCATGCAAACTATAATTTATGGATTTCTAAACATGGAGCTCACTTTTGAAAACCTTGGACATGAAGGCTTTGTCACCCCAAAATCTACTTTACACTTTGGAAAAACAAATGGAATTTTGTCCCTCAACAAAGCTCATTATTCTACTTAAGAAGGGATGGTTAAGTAAAACTACTGCTTAACTTTAGAGTCTGTTTCAAATCACTATTATGTATTTGTGTAATTCAGCCCTCGATTTATATAAGCCACAGAAATATTCAAATAAATGAGCAAAAATTTCCCCTGTCATTTACCTAAAACCTGTTTTAAAGAAAGAAAATACATCAAGGCTCACATTTTTGCTCTGGTACTATAACTCAAAGATCATGATTTGAGATCTTCAAAATGAAGAGTTAGGTGCTTTAAAAATGAATGTAATGAATAATATTTAAATATGATTTAAATATTTAAAGTTCAGGAGAGTTCTATGAAGAGCTTTTGATTTCTTTCCTATTCTAATCACTAACCAAATAAAATAAAAGCCTGATAAAGAAAAAACAAGTTATTAATAGTCCATACTAAACTCACACATTGAAATTAACATAAGGAATATAATGGTATAAATTCCTGTTAATAGCTTACTAGAGTAAACATAACCACAAAAATCCATGTTGGTGTTATTTCTAAATATTTTGAAAAAGCTCAGTTTCTTAGAAAATGTCCTACAAAATTATAAGATCTACATCAATGAAAACTCATTATCGCACTTGGCTTGAGAAGTTTCACCAGGAAACTGCATCTCAGACACTGCAGTGCAACCGGATTCACACACTACCACACTGCCAAGCTGATTCACCATCTCAACAGCACAAAACGCTCTGGAGTGCAGAAGTTGGCTTTCAGAAACTGCTGGAAGCCCTTTTAAAGGCCTGAGTCAGAAGTATAAATAATTTCATAACCAAATACCATTAGAAAATCCTGTTGTGATGGATAAATACCCATGAATCACAGCTGTCTCTCAGCATGATAAGCCAGGCAGCAACTAATTAGCCTCTTAGAAGCACATGAAGCTACCTTTTAATAATAATGCTTCTTGAACAAGAAGGAGTATGATGTTCTAATTTCATTTTGCAAATTATTGCTTTATCATCTCTAAAGAAATACTTTTAATAAAAAGAAACAATCTGTCAAAGGAATCAGAATCCCTCACTGTGGTTGTTTTGGTTTGGCTGTCTTGCTCAGGGCTGATATGTTTACATTTTTTCCAAACAGTCAAGTATCTACGGTTACCAGGTTGTTAACAATTTAGAATTCAGTTTCTACTTTTTTCTAATAAGGCTTAAGACACTCAGAAGAGATGCTGGGAAACTTCAAAGTGTACAAAATACCAACATAAAATGCCTGTAACAGAAGAGTCAGGTTATAAGAAAGATTCTCTCTGTGGAGATAACTAGCAACGTCAATGGTCTACAGACTTAAAGAGCTCTTAACATAGTATTACAAACATGTCATCAGCCTTTCAACTCAGTGAAGTCTCCCAAGGCTAAAATGACCACTTCTGTTAGATTGCTTGAGAATATTCTATCTGTCTATGTCCTTTTTCACTGGTAACATCCCAGTAGAGCCTGTATCACATTTGTCTCCCCAAGCAGGACTACAAGCCTGTTAATGGAATGATCAGATTTCACATATCTTCTGTACTATAAGTTGCCTAAGTGTCAAGCCTAAGGGCATAGAGTAAGCTATTGATTAATAAAAAGTTATTGATTAGTACTATGGAATGCATACACAAAACTATATTCTTTTAAACTAGTGTTAACTGATTGGTTTCCCTAATGATATTCATTAGGGAAAATTTGGAAACTACAGGTAAGAAGTAAAGTGAATAAAAATCACCTCTAATCACTTATAGATAACCACTGTTTAAATTTGTTTATAACTGTCAGTATTTTTTCTACAAATCTATAGTTTTCACTCATACTGCATTTTCCTTCTCTTTAAAATATTCTTTTCCAAAAATGGTCTCAAACTTCCTACATAAGCTAGGCAGGTACCACAAATATATGAGACCAACTGAGTGGAAGATATTAAGCTGCTTGCATAACAACTGAGGTACAACACACTCCACAGGCCAAAAAAAAAACAAAAACAAAAAAAAACACACACCAGCCGAACAAAACACATCTCTAGAGCCACATACAAAAAACCCTGGTTTGGCACCCTTGTAACAGGATAATATTCCAATACTAAGATATAACTTATGTAACCATTCCCTTCTTATTCCATACTAGATTCTTACATACATACACATTAGAATGGGAAGCCTGTAACTTTCAGATATCAGAAGTAAGTTCTGCTTTTTGGAGAGAATATTCATCAATTAAATTAAGTTTAAGAATAGTAGTGTTATAAAGAGGCCAGGGAAAAACACAGAGAAAGAAAGAATTTCTTGACAGGAAGTGATGACAAAATAAGAAATTGATATTCAAGAAATTTCCTAAAATAGATTTAAGAGGTTATAAAAACATGGGAAAGATCACTGTATGAAGTGCTACATAAGCAGAAGCAGTATGCGTTTCCACCTGAAAAGTGGAATGCACAAAGGTTAATAAGAAATCAATATGCTTTCCCCAAGGCAGTGAATTTAACAAGCAGCAACATAAGTGGTGCTTTGTCATATTTAACTCTATGTGACATCTAGAGGCAAATGTTCTAAGAACAACAGTGTGGCCTAAATCAGAGCTAAAAAGACATGAATCACCTGAATACAGATGATAATTGCATAGGTGTCAATGAAATGCACAAGGAATATGTACAGAATATGACTAGCCCAGGACTAGAATTTAGCTGTAGAAATGCTCATACAATAAAGGGCTGAGGAGTAAAATAGAATAAACTATTGAAGGAAATACTAGAGTTGCAAAATAATAAATGAACACAGTCTCCACCATTTTTTTAAAGCTGTTCTTTTTATAAAATGATTTGACCTTGCCTAGAAAGCAGAACCCAGGAGGTGGAGCTTGCAGTGAGTCGAGATCGCGCCACTGCACTGCAGCCTGGGTGACAGAACGAGACTTCGTGTCAAAAAACAAAACAAAACAAAACAAACAAACAAAAAAAAAAAAGCAAAGAAACGAAGAGCCATGAGGAGGGAATCAAATAAAAAGACAATAGACTAAAATTAAATAGGGAAATTAGTAGCATAAGGAAGGACTGTAAAAACACACGAATTTAATAGCAGAATACAAAATAATAACAAAAGTAAACCCCATACTGGACACAGTAAAGAGGAGAAATGAAGCTGTGTGAAGTCTGAATCAGAAGTATAGAACATCAATTTAATATGCTCTCCATGATCAGAAAGCAAAGGAAATTGCAATGATAAAAGATATTGTTGAAAAAGAAACCATTATAAGAAAAATAAATGAGCTCAGGTATAGGTGCTAAAGCTGGAAACATCCTATACAATTTTCTGATTTGCAAGGTTAATAAAAATTGATTTAAAAAAATTTTATGGATGGGGCAGGAAGAAAAAACAGCTTGTCCATAAAGTAATAAAAAGCAGGTAATATGAAATGACACAGAGCAACAACTACAGATATTTGAGGGAAAATTATTGTGACTCAAGTGTTTTATTTAATATTTTACTTAATTTGGACTACAGAAATCCAGGTAAATGGGTACACTGCTGAGCGTTTCCTTAACCATTTTTCCAGTGGTTCTGTTTTCCTAGTTCTAAGTAACATATTTCTTGAGCTACATTGATAGAATTTCTTGACTTCTCTGATATCCACTTCAAAGCATTAACTGGTCTTTTTCTGTTCTAGCATGTGATAACAATGGCTAAGAATTTTACGCAGTTGGAACACTATGCCTGAATAATTTTTACACAAAAATTTCTACTTATTTTTTCAACATTCAAAGAGGCACCGATTATAGAGCAACATAATGTCCACCTTAACTACCAAAGATCTCTGTTAATTATTTCCTGTGTCTGAAACTTAGACTGAATGGTCCTGGCCTTTGAATTTTTAAGTGGTAAAAATAATAAAAGCCACCCACCAACAGATATTATCTTCATCAGCCACTTATAATATTATCTTTCCATCTAGGGCATATAAATGTCCCTATGCTGCTTACACTTGAAAATTTCTCTCTAGATAGATAGATAGATAGATAGATAGATTTACTATATATATATTTTACTATAAATATATAGTAAAATCTTAACCAACTAAACATGCAGAAGAAAAAGGCATGTTTTTAAGATCTACAAACAATGTCACATAACTTGTTTTCCCAGGGTCTTCGATGATAATCCATGGCAACCATAGTCCTCTAACTATAGTCAGTTTTCCAATGTTTGAGGAAAAACACAGCCAAATTAACCTTCGCTTTCCCTTATTTTTTTTTAACTATAAAATAGGGAATTATTTTCTACATGCATACCTTTTGCACTTGATCTTCCAAGATACTTTTAAATTAGAAAATTTAAATACTTTTAAATTAAAAATTTAGATACTTTTAAATCAGAAAAGTTTGTTACAGAGCAATGAGAAGAATTAGAAATTGCATTCCTAAAATGAAACAAAAAGTCTGTTTTTTGGAGCTCTAGTTCTGTATCACCTGGCTTTCATCATAAAGCTAGATCTCACTAAAGATAAAAGGGAATGGACTGAAAAAAAAGAGAGGGAACGTCATTCGATTCTCTTTACCATGCAGCCATAATTATTTTAATGGACTTAATCAATTTCATATTTTGTTCTTCAGTAAACCAGCTATATATATGTAACTCCAAATTGCTTAGTTCTTTGAAATGGCAGGCACTAATTATGGTGAAACATTTTACAACATTTGAACAAACTTTTTCCTGTAGGGCTGAAAAAGATTATATAGCTACCTAACACTTATGAAGGGTGATAAGCAAGATGCCGTAACTATGGCTCATAATATTCTGAGAAATAGACTCCACATTATATGACAAATACTTCATGAACGAGTCAGATGACTGTGAAAAGGGCAGTATCATCTCTCTTAGGCTGGCTTTAGAACAAGTTGATTAAAATAAACCCATGTATTACTCTCCATGGCTAATAAACATCTTTTCACTCTACTTGTAGATCTAGTGGCAGCTGTGACTCAGCCAACAGAGCCTAGCTCTTGTACAAATTAGCTGGGATGAATGCTGGCATTATCACTTATTTCTGCTGCAGTAACTCTGAGACACTGATACAGCCAGAATAGAGGTAGTGATTCTCTTTGACATATGATGAGGTAATACAACTTTTGGCACTGCTGCTACTCAATGATTGGATTGTAAAACACCTAGCTCCATTGTCTTATCCTTTTTTATTAGATTTTTACAAACTCTCCATCTACAAGTATGCTAATGGCACATTTCAATACATTTCAATACATTTCATTTATACAGAGTCAATACCCTATATGCCAGAGGAGACAGAGGAAGTAGATAGAAAACTGGATGACAGATAGATAAGACAGACATATAGATAGATAAAATAGATACGCATTGAGTGTGGAAAACTTTAAACTGTTTTTCCTCTGCTCTCACACCACAACAATCAACTTCTGACCAATCAGCTTCATGCTGGTGTTCCCAAACTCCCCCTTTAGGTTTGATTTCTTTGCTAGAGCAGCTCACAGAACTCAGGGAAAGTTGTTTACTGGTTTGTTCTAAAGGATATATGAAGGACATAGATGAAGAAATACACAGGACAACGTATGAGGAAGGAGCACGGAGCTTCCATGCCCTTCCTGAATGTGCTACCCTCCAGGAACCTCCATGTGTTCAGCTAGTTTCCTGGGCCTTTTATGGAGACTTCATTGAAAAGCCATGATTGAAGCATAGATAACCATGTCAAAATGTGATCGGACAAAAAGGGTACGACCTTACACTAACAGAATGAATGAGGAAACCCAGAAAGGCCTGTTAGATTCTTCTTGACCCTTCTGTGTGGCATTCCTTCCTTCAAGGGTATAAAGAGGATGCGCTCTGGAATGGGGGCCTTATAATCCACAATGGAAGATTAGAGTCCTGTCTTGACAGTGAAAGGAGAGCAAGAAAAGGCCAGGGAGAGATAGATTCTGTTTCCTGATCCTATTTCTGGGGCCCAAAGGGCCCCAATATTATTTTAAAAAGACTGTAACAAAGGTCTATGGGAGTTGTAAGCCAGAAATTGTGGATGAAAATCTATATCGATGGATGGATGGATGGATGGATGCATGGATGGATGGATGGATGGATGGATGCATCAATGGACAGATAGCTCACAGTATCACAGACATATAGACAGATGTGGAAGGATGATGAATGGATGACAGGTAAATAATATATGATAGGTATATAGCTAAAGTTAATTTACATTCATTTTCAAAGGGCTAACTTTAACTTGATGAAAACTACTTAAATAAGTAGCAGTAAATGCAAAAACTTGAAAACCTTCTTTTGTTACTTTTGTCACGGCAAGTTGTAAAGGATCCCCCAAATCCTAAGGTTTCCTTTCTTTAGGTATGTTCAACCTTAAGCTTGTGTGTTTATCTTCATACGTATGGAAAGGCATCAGAAATCAACGCAGAAAGGAGAATTCCCATGTATACTGGGTTTTGTTTTTTTTTTGCTTTAGTTTTTTTGTTTTAAATACAAAAGTAGGAAACAAGAAATAATTGCTTTATTTAGGGCATACTCAATATTCTCAGTGCTGCTAGAATTTCTTTATTAAACCACAGCTGACTTTTCAACAGTAACAATGGAACCCAGAAAACAGTAAAATAGTATCCTCATTGCACAATCAACTTATGTTTCTAGTTCAACAGAAAAAAGTATCTTTCAAGAACAAGGGCAAAATCCCTAAATAAGGAAATTCTGAAAGTGTATTTTAGATAAACAGTGATCCCAAATGGATAGTGCAAGAATAAAGATGCAGGAAGAAATCAAGAGCATAGAAAATGATAAAGATGTAGAAAATAAATTTTAAAGTCATTAACAGTATCTTGTGGTGCATAAATGCAAGCTCAAGAAAAGAGAATCAAAAGACATGACAACAATAGAACTAAAATTGGGAGAAGGTTAAAGAAAGTTAATGTGCTTTAAGTTGCATATATTATTCGGAATAAGGATAAAGATATTATGTAACTTCAGATTTTGTTATGTTAAATATGTATGAGTAAAATTTCAGTGGCAACTACTAAAAATACATGCAAATATAACTTCCAAATTACTTGAGAAAAAATTGTATGAAAAAATATATATACACACACAAGCAAGGCAATTCAAAAAGGCAAAAAGGAGAGAAAAAGAAGCATAAATAAGCTGGGAAAGAAAAGGCAACAGAAAATGGTAGATCTAATATGTATAAATGAATCAAATGTACCAAGTAAAAAGAAGAGCAATCAGTCTGGACTTAAAATTTATACTTTAGTCTTGTACAGGAAACATAACTTAAAATGATAGGAACAAGACTAAAAGCAAAAGGATAAAAAACATAAACAGAAAAGTCTAAACAAAAGAAAGTGAAGATAGCCATATTAATCCAGACAACATAAACACTGAGGCAAAAAACATAACTAGAAATATAAGGGTCATTCTGGGAAAGAAACACAACAAAAAATAATACAAAGTTTTAAAAATACAGTGTAACAACTATGTACATAGCATTTACATTGTATTGGGTACTACAAGTAATCTAGAGATGATTTAAGGTACACTGAAGCATAGGTGTTGGATATATGCCAATACTATACCATTTTATACAAGGGACTTGAACTTCCACAGAATTTGGTGTCCACACAAGTGGGGTCGTGAACCCAATCCCCCATGAACATCAAAAGATGACTGTACTTTCCAAATTGACATACAGATTTAATACAGTTGACATCAAAACCCAAATGAGTTTGTGGGGGTTTTCAAATTTGACAATCCAGAAAAAAAAAAAAAAAGGAAATTTAAAAGTTGATCCTTGCTGGAAGGACAATGGGCCAAGATTAGTCACTACTCTTGAAAAATAAAGGACTTCTCCTTCCCCATATCAAGATTTATTATATGCTACTATAATAAACACAGTATATACAGAAAAAGAAAGGCCATTAGAACAGAACAGAAAACCCAGAATGAGACACACCCACACATCAGCCCTTGACATACAACAGAACAGCTACTGTGTAGATCGGGGGAAAAGATGGACCTTTTAATAAATGGTGGTGAGACAACTGGGTATCCATGTGTAAAAAAATAAAATTGAACCCCTACTTCTTATTACAGACAAAAGTCAATTGTTAAAAATTGATGTGTTAAAAAATACATACCAAAAATAAGCTTATTAAGTTTTTAAGAGATAAGATAGGTGGTCCTGTGAGGCCACAGTTTTATAATGAGAAATCCTGCAATCTTCAATTTAATCTGCCCTAGCTGATGGTAGAGGATAGTCCCCTGAGCAGAAATCAAGATTATTATTCATGAAAAAAACTAAATTTCTTACTTTATTATTTTTGTAGCTTCAGGGGGAAAAAATATCCCAAAACCTCAAAAGATCCATCACTTGTGAACATGGATACTGATGTAAAGAAGTACTAATTATTTGCTCATAATGCAAAACAGAAAAAAAAGCATATATATCTGAGGACTATCAGGAAAAAAATAGAAGAAGACATTTGTAACTTAAAACATCAACTCTCTAAGATATTTTAGGGGTACTTTCAGCAGAGAAATCAATGGCTAAACTAAGTTTTACTGCATTGTATCAGCTTCCATATTTCTAGAAGAAAATTATACTGAGTTTCCATGTTTAAAAGAAAAGTAATAAGCTCTTAGAAAAAAATTAAAGGGTTTACTATAAACATCCAAATTAAAGTTGTAGGAGAAAATTTTCCTAAAATCTTCGAGGGCGACATTAACATTAATTATGCTCTAAATTTAGAGAAAAGTGTTCCTTTTGAAAGACTGATTTACTATCCTGCTTTATCTATCTTTATGAGAACTTGGTGATGGAAGAATAAGGAGCCATTATAGCTCACATTTTAAGTGACATTGACCAAAAAAGTTAATAGCAAGCTAGCCACTATAAATACCATTTTTCTGGTATCTATTTTACAAGTTGTTTTATATAGCTACCCCTTCATTAATGCTTCTATAAATACCATTTATCCAGTATCTATTTTACAAGTTATTTTACATAGATACACCTTCATTAATGATTCTATAAATACCATTTTCCGGTATCTATTTTACAACTTATTTTATATAGATACGCCCTCATTAATGCCTCCAATCAACTTTTTGTTTTATCCCTAGAAATGGGACAACTCCATACATTTCAATAACTAAAAATCTCCCAGTGAAGTTTATTTGTCAGTTACTGATTATTCCACAACTTGTGACATTTCCGTTTTGAAGATAAAGGATAGACAGAAAAACCAGTTACAGGACCACTTTCTTTCACAAGGAGTGAAAGAAACTTTCACAAACAACATGCCCCAATATTTACTTGAAATCCAAATTAGTTTTCCTTTGACAGACAGGGGAACAAGGAGATATTCCTGCCAACAATTCATCGAAGCATAATGCCTACATCTAAATTAGTAAAAAAAAAAAAAAAAAAACACTGAAGAAAAAAAAAAAAAAGCAGCTGCTATGTCTCTATTCAGAATCACACAGCAGCTGTGAAAGCAGTTTTATTCTTCCACTTCCAAGTCAATGCATCAAAACTCTTGCCCAGAAGTGTGCCAGCAACTACCACACTAATTGCAAAATGCCATAGCAATGAAATGACAATAGCCATGCACGTTCATTTGGATAACCAAGCCGGGGCTATTTATAACCGGAAGAATGACTCCAACAAGAAAGTCATAGAGGACGGACTAATTAAGGTGTGCAAATCCAAATATGTTAAAGACTTGACTTCATGTTTTATTCAGCTTACCCCAGAAAAATGTTGACTATAATCTCATTAACTATTTTTTACTTTTTAAAAAAACCAAACATCAGTTCTTACACAAAATATATCAAACTTCAAATTATTTTTCTCATATTTTTGTATGAGAATTCTTCAGTACCAATTATAAATATCATTTAAAATATAAAATATATGGCCAGACATGGTGACTCATGCCTGTAATCCCAGCACTTTCAGAGGCCAAGATGAGAGGATCGATTCAAGCCAGGAGCTTGGGATCAGCCTGGGCAACACAGTAAGAACCTGTCTGTATAAAACATTTTTTAAAATTAGCCAAGCATGGTGGGGCACACCTGTGATCCCAGCTACTCAGGCAGCTGTGGCAGGATGATCACTTGAGTCCACAAGTTCAAGGCTGCAGTGAGCTATAATCGCTCCACTGTACTCCAGCCTGGGTGACAAAGAGAGAGCGCCCTGTCTCTAAAATATATGTATTATATTATGTGTATTGTGTATACATATATATTAATATGTATACTCACACATACGTACACACATACCCCTAATCCATTTGTCACAAGAAAGTGGTCTTAACTTTTTAACATCTAAGTTTCAAAAATAAATAGTAAACATTATTTTGATGTACTTCAATGTAAATAAAAATACCTAATATGGAGTCATTATTTATTGATAAAAGAAGGAAAGAATAAAAATGACAATAATCTCTGAAAAAGACTAACAGACTCCCACAGTGCAAGGAAATTATTTTTAAAATCAAGGGAACTTCATTCCAAGTAAGTGTCCCATGGTGTTCTTCTGCCTTCTTAAAATTACCAAAATCGGATCCATCACAAGCAAGCTACATCTCATAGGAAAAGCTCAGTAGATTGACTTTCCACCATAACAAATAGAGCAAAATATTTCATCAAAACTGTTACTGTTTCCATCAAGGATGCTGTTCAAGGCTATCATAAAAGACTAAGTGTTAGTGGTGAGAAGCAACCGCAAAAATCACAGTGAATCATTATAGTACTAGAAATCCTTCAAAAACCTGTAACTGATGGTTAATTAATTAAATCAAACCTTATCAAATAAAAATTCAATCTAAAAATTGATCATTTCAAAGAAAAATTATTTTTTCTTAAAACTGAATAATACTGATTAAAAGGAGCATTTAAAAACTAAATATTGATATCCTTAAATGATGCAGCAAAACAATCCCAGTTTTTTATTTCTAATTCATTCAGCAAATACTGTATATACTGATACCAGAAAGTTATACTTATCTTGAAAAGCTTAAATTTTAGATACTAAAAAATGAAGAGATAGAACAGCAATATTTAACTGAGACCAGAAAGCAAAATGAAGGTAACTCCAGTCCACAGGAGGCTACCTGAACAGGAATATCGACATGAAAATAAATTGCTGAGAGTACACAATAATTATGGATTACTCTGGCTATGTTAATAACTTACTCAAATCTCTCTGCTACCCTGTAAAATCTGCCCTTTTATAAACTATTGTTGCCAGGCATGGTGGCTCACACCTATCTTATAATCCCAACACTTTGGAAAGCCAAGGCAGGAGGATTGCCTGAGCTCAGGAGTTCCAGACCAGCCTGGGCAACATAGTGAAACCTCATCTTTACAAGAAAAAAAAAAAAAAAAAAAACTAGCTGGGCATGGTAGTGCATGCCTGTAGTCCTAGCTACTCAGGAGGCTGAGGCAAGAGGATCACTTGAGCCCAGGAGGTCAAGGCTGCAGTGAGCTGTGATCATACCACTGCACTCCAGCCTGGGCAACAGAATGAGACTGTCTCAAACAAGCAAACAAACAAACAAAAATTGTTAGCTGTCATCTAAGACTATAAATGTTCTATATGGCTTGGACACCTTATAACTTCTCTACCACAACCTGAAGTGACCCAAAAGGCCAATTATTTTCAGAGGATACAAATATTCTATTGTGATACTTTATTACAAAACATAACCACAATGGAGATAAGGTGAGCCAGGAGCTAAACAATAATTTCTTAAATACCTACCATGAGGCAGGTTTTACATAAGTGTTTTATTTCAAAGTCTCACAAAAGCACGTTGAAATAGTTATTGTTAGCCCCATTTTACAACCAGCTATAACATCAGAAGTGTGACAAAACACCCAAGGTCACACAGCCAGTAAATGGCAAGACTGTCTAATCCTAATATTCATGTTTATGTGGCTAAACAGTCCCTCTAAAAGTATTTAAACTTGGCACACTTTTCAAAACGCTTTAGAAAACTTACACATTCAAAGCAACTTAAGAAAACACACACATATTAAACGGAGCATCCTAATCGAAGTAACTAAATGTAGAGGTTTGAGATTAAATATTTATCAATTTAACTTTGAGTCCCTGGAACCTACCAGTCTCTCCAGGCAAAGAGGTCAGCCAGAAAGCTTCAAGCCTGCATCTCATGATGTATAATGCAATGAGTGAAAGAACAAACTGTACTGAGTAGAACATTCAGTAAATGGCCCCAAAGCTAGCCATAAAACAAACCCACACATATTCCTGCTAGTTCTACTTATCTAAAATATCACTATGCTAAAGGAAAATTGAGTAGTACATCAATGACTGGTCAGAGAAATAACATGCACTTTTAAAGAAAGGGATAAAGCATTAAAGACTATCAGCTCCTTCAGACTCTGCCTAATAAATATTCGCTAGTAAAAGATGTCCCACTATGTTCTAGAGGTAGAATTAAGATATAAATAAGCAATAATAATCCAACGTTTATTTCGAAAATGTTTCACACATACCAGAATAAAATGCCATGCCTACACATAAAATGTAAAATACAAGGAACTGAGTGATGTAGCTGGAGACAAAAAAGTACAATTAATAAAAACACATAATTATGATGATGCATAATATGGTAAGTGTACTCCTATGGATAAGAAAAACTCATGAGTTCGTCCATTAGAGGCGGAAGATTGCTTTGGGTTCGTCAGGCAGTTTCACGAACTAAGCTTGCAAGTTAAAATGAAGCAAGTCAATGAAAGGAAAATTAAGTCTTCATGAAAAGATATCAGAGCCACATAACTATCAAAAGCTAAATCTCAAAGTTGACAAAAAGCTTTTTTCTCAAATTATGAGATTTAAAAATCTTAAAGACTTAGTTTTACAACTAAGAAACTAAATTAGTTTCTTAGGGAAACTAATTTAAATAAACTCAAAGTAAATCATATATGTTATGTGGCATATAGACAGAACATGTTTGAATTTCAATAACGAACAATATTCGAGTTGCAGTCTTGCCACTTACATTTCATATGTAACCATGGGAAAATGACTTATCTGGTTCCCGGTGTACAAAACTGTAAATCGAGGGTGATACCAAGAGGCTTTAGGATTCAGTTAGCTAATGTATAGGATGCATGAGGAAAGCAGAAGTGCTAGTTTACTATACAAATTCTTATTTATTTATTTATTTATTTATTTATTTATTTATTTATTTATTTTTAAGCAATAAGGGTCCTCCGCTGTGCTCAGGCTGGAGTACAGTGGTGCAATCACAGCTCACTGCAGCCTTGAACCCCTGGGCTCAAGTGATCCTCCCACCTCAGCCTCCCGAGTAGCCAGGACTACAGTCACGTGCCACCACGCCTGGCTAATTTTTTAATTTTTTATTTTGGTAGAGATGGGGTCTCACTTTGTTGCTGTTGTTGATAATATATTTTGTATCTAAGAACCATGTTTATTTGAAAGAACTTTACTCTTTAGTAATAAAATGAGTATATTATTTAAACATAGTAAACATGGTTAATAGTTTCCAAATCCTTTTAAACCATTTTATTTACACAGACATGCTAATTCTATGCAATTAGTGTTAATTTCTAATATCATTCTGCCGTCTCCCTAAACATATAGCTTTCTACTCATTTTTGTCTTCATCATTCTACTAATACTAATTAGTATTACTACTACACATCTATTCTGGACTGCAGAAACTACTAATTTATTACACATCTATTCAGGACTGCAGAAATATTAAAGCACACACAACTGCACATTTCTTCTGTCTCCCCAAACTTTATATTAGTCAAAGAATATTCAGCATAAAATCCAATTTTTCTATTTACTATTTCTCTTCTTTCTTCTTTACTGTTTAATCCCATAGACAGATTGCTTCCGGTGAAAATTGCTTATTCCTTTTTTCTTGTTGAAGAAAGGGTCTCACTCTGTCACCCAGGCTGGTGCACACTGATGCAATCTTGGCTCACTGCAGCCTCAACTTCCTAGACTCAAGAAATCCTCCTGCCTCAGCCTCCTGAGTAGCTGGGGCAACAGGCAACCACGACCATGCACAGCTATTTATTTTTTGTTTTATTTTTATAGAGACAGGGTCTCACTATGTTGCCCAGGGTGGTCTCCAACTACTGGCCTCAAGTGATCCTCCCACCTCAGCATCCTAAAGTGCTGGGATTACAAGGATAAACCTCTGGCAAGTTTTACTAAAGAAAAATTATTTTGCTTGGTTTACTTTTCATCAGTATCTTCTGGCATACTTCTAAAGATATCAGAATAACCTGGATCAATGATAGCCAGTGTGCACAGTCTGTAGTATTTTCCACATGCTGTGCCCAGTCCAGTATTATTACCACTGTAGTGATGAACACCAGTCTGGGCCAACATGGTATAGTACTCTACTGGGGATTTCCTCAAAGCTGGGCACTTGTTAGTGAGCATGACCAATTCTGCTTTTTCTTATCTAATCATCTTCAGAATCTGCTTGCACCCCAGCACATACTTTCCACTTTTCATAACAAGTTGGAGCCTAGAGTTGATCAACTCCAGTGACTTTTCCATCATTTTTGCCACCATCATATTCATGGCTTAGGTGCCAGATGGCCCCGAACCAAGAACAGCCGCCAAGATGGCCAGGGAATGAGAAAAGCAAATTGTTCATTCTTATCATGGTGAACAAATATTTCATTTCACAGAAAATTTAACCCTCAGAATTATAAATTTTCCCATAAATTTAAAAATAACATACTCTACAAAAATGGTATCATAGACACAGCTGATAAATATCAAACTAATTAACTTAATATGAGTTCTCTTATTTTTTTTCTCATCCATTCACTGATGAGAGGTAAAAACAGCAGGAATACGGCCCAAAAACAAGTCACAAAGAAAGAGCTAGACAGCGCCTGAACAATCAAGAGCTGACCACAGTGTCTTCTTGTAAGAAATGTGGCCACCGGTGAACAGCCATGTCTAGGAATGTCTAGACATAAAATGGGCAGAGGAAGACAGTCTTGCATACATTTATGCATCTCATTTGTGCTTAGCTAATGGATAATTACATACTTCATACTATAGTTATAAAAATAATGTATAAGGAGAATCTAGTATAATTTTGGAAAGATTAGGTACTTAGTGTCTGTTGAAAAGGAGTGAGGAAAGAAAAAGAGAAATAAAAAGGAGATAAAAATACAATGTATCTAAGATCTCAAAGTCTTTCTGGTATTCACTCTTTCTGGTATTCATTCCCAGAAATAATACATTCAAAAAACATGTATAGCTTAATGAATGCAATTATACATTATACTTATTCATTAAATGTTTCCAAACAATCCTTTTAGTGGTATTTAGTAACAAATTTATCTCTCTTTTGCATCCATTCAATAAAAAAAATTGGGTGAAAACTATGTGCATCTTAAATATGTCAAGAAATATAAAGAAATTAAGTCAGAGAAAAAAGAAAATCTCCTGAACTATGGTCTCCAGTATAATAGCTGACATTTCTGTAATAGTACCTTTTATTATAATCCATTAGCAACTGCTAAATTACCAGCATCTACAGATGCTATCTTGCTACCATGGAAATGCAGAATATATGAATTAATTAGGACTGTGGTTGAAAAAAAAAAGGACAGAAGGGTGCCTAGTTTCTACAGGAAGCGGTTTCCTTCAATAGTTTTTATTATTATTATTATTCATCTAACAAATATCTCATGTTTTAAAATCTAATTATTAGGCATGTAACCTTATTTATCAGACAAGGCATCAGTTCCACATTACTTACTTGTAATGACTTCTTAAATTCTGGATTTAATCAACAGTTTTCACATCAATACTGTGCACCCCTAACTTTTTGCTGCTCATTATTTCTTATATACAATCAGTTTAAGAGAGCTATTTGTCATTGTTACAAAAACACTACTATCACCATGGTTCCTTTCCTTAAGAGGTAGTTTATAAACAAATTCCTGAATGGAGGTTTCCAAACACCAAAGTTATCGTAAGTGAATGCAATAAGTATATTCCCTCAGAAAGGCATAAACGGAATATGATATAACCTAACTTGTCATTTATTATTAGTTTGACAAAGAGTATTATTAGAAGGCCAATTAGTCTGATAAAATCTATGGCAGGGAAAAAAAAAAAAAAACTCAAAGACTTGTTAAAGTGTTTCTAGCAGAGACAGGGTAAAGAGTGCCCTGACAAACCAGTGGAAAGTTCTGCTTGATTTGGTAGATCTCTCTGTACATTGGAAAGAAACCAAAAGAACATAAACATTTATCAGTCACCAACTACACTGTACTAGGAATGCGAATAACTGCTTTGTTCTGATTACAAGTTCACCAAATAACTTTCCATAAAGGTGTCAGATCCTTCTTCTGTAAGAAGAGACAGAACAAAAAACCCCAAAACACTAACCAGCTAAACTGGGCACTTCAATTCACTTGGTACTTCTCCTTATTTTACAAAAAGCATTCTGGTCCTTTCTCAAGCCTATTTTAGGTTGGCTTAATGGAAATAATCAGCTCTATCCCCAATCAACTCAACAAGAACTGAAAAGGAAAAAATCAACTTTATAGAACAGAAAAATGGAAGGCCAGAACCTGGATTTGGGTGATGCCAAAGTAATGCCATCCAACAAGATCCTTTTTGAACAGCCATTTTACATCTTCCCTTAAATATCAGTCTTCTCAATCTCTATTCAAAATGCTTTTTCTTCTGCTGTGACCATCCTAGTTACTTCCCTTCACCTCTGGACATCCTTTAAAAATTTTTTATTGCAGCATTTTCTTATTCCTAACCACATAAAATAATAAAATCTGTTTGGCGTTTTTGTCAAAGCACTTCCAAGTCATTATCTCATTTGATGCTTAGGGCCACCTTCGGAATATAAGCAGGACAAATATCAGCCCATATTTATATAAAGGAACAGACGACCCAACCGGTTATATGCAAGGACTTCAAGGTGGGGATTAGGGCAGTGGTTCTCAGATATGGCCCTCTGAACCCTCTTACCTAGGGACAACTGTCACCTACTAGACATATTTGCTAGTCACAACCAGCAGAAGTTTTGCTACTGGCACCTAGTGAATACAGGCCAGAAATGCTGCTAAGCATCTTACAAAGTCCATTTTTGGGCTCTCTGTCTCACTGATCTACACATGTCTATTCTTTCACCACACTGTCTTGATTACTGTCACTTTTTAGTCATTCTTTTTATTTTACTATTTTTTAAAGAGACAGGGTACTGCTCTGTTGCCCAGGCTGGTCTCGAACTTCTATTGATATGATGTGATTATTTAGTCTGTTGATGTGATAATATCAATTTTAAAAAGCTGAATCAGTCTTGCATACTTGGGACAAATCCCACTTCATAATGGTATATAAGTCTTTAGTGTTGAATTCAATTTTATAATATTGTATTGATGATTTCTACATCTATGTACCTGAGAGATACTGGTCTATGGTTTTCTTGTAAAGTATTTGTCTGGCTTTGGTATTAATACTGGCTTCATAAAATGAGTTAGAAAGCATTCCCTCTGCCTCCACCTTCTAAAGGAAATTCTAAACAATTGGTACAGTTTCTCTCTTAAATCCTTGGTAGAATTCACTTGTAAACCCATCTGAACCTGGTGCTTTCAGTTTTGGAAGGTTATGATATATTGTATCTTTCAGAGAATTGGTCCATTTCATCTGGGTTATCAAACTTGTAGGGATAGAGTTATTCCTAGTATTCCTTTGTCATTTTTAATGTCCATGGAATCTGTAGTGCTGTCACCTCTTTCATATCTGATATTCATAATTTATGTGGTCTCTTTTTCTTTTCTTAGCCTGACTAAAGCTCTGCTTACTTAACCTTTTCAAATAATCAGTTTTTTGTTTTGTAGATTTCCTCTATCAATTTCCTGTTTCCAATTTCATTTCCACTCCAATATTTACTATTTCTTATCTTCTGCCTACCTTGGATTTAATTCCCTCTTTTCTTGTCTCCTAAGGTCAAAGCCTAGAAGACTGACTCTAGCACTTTCTCCTTCTGTTACTAAATACATCAAATACTATAAATTTAAAAGCACTGCTTTCAGTGAATCCCACAAATTTTCATTTTTCACTTTCATTTAGCTCTAAATTTTTTGCTATTTCTATTGAGATTTTTTGACTCATGTTATTTAGAAGTGTGTTGTTCAACCTGCAAGCATTTTGGAATTATCCAGCTATCCTTCTGCTGTTGATTTTGTTTAATTCCACTGTGGCCTAAGGACAGTTATTATATGATTGTATTCTTTTTAAATTGTTAAGGTTTCATGGTTCAGAATGTGTTCTATGTTCTATCTTCTATCTGAGCTAGGGAAGAATGTGTATTCTGTTGTTGGATGAAGTAGTCTACAGATGTCAATTATATCCAGTTGAGTAATGGTGTTGCTGAGTTCAACAATGTCTTTACTGATTTTCTGCCTGCTAAATCTGGCCATTTCTGATAGAAGGGTAATGAAGTCTCCAACTATAATAGTGATTCATCTATTTTTTCCTCACAGTTCTACCAGTATTTGCATTGAGAATTTGGTCACTGTGTTATTAGGCACATAAGGTAAATTGGAGAACTAACACTTTTACCATTATAGAACACATGTCTCTTTATCCCTGATTACTTGCTCTGAAATCTGCTGTTTGAAATTAATATAGCTAATCCTATTTTCTTCTGATTAATGTTAGCATGGCATATCTTTCCCATGCTTTTAATCCATGTGTATTTATATTTAAAGAGTTTCATATAGACAGCAGTAAAGTTGGGTCTTGTTTTTTTAGGCACTCCTGCAATCTGCCTTTTAATTGATACATTTAGACCACTGACCTTCGAAGTGATTACTGATAATTAGATCAAAGTCTACCGTACTTACTGTTTTCTATTTCTTTGTTCTTATTTTTGTCATTCACCCTTTTTCTGCCTTGTGTGGATTTAGTTGAGCATTTTACGTGATTTTATCTTCACTCCTTTCTCACCACATTGGTTATACTGCTTTCATTACTTTTTCTTTGTGCTGGCCCTAGAGTTTGCAATATATATTTACAACTAATTCAGGTCCACTTTCAAGTGCCACTAGATCATTTCATGAGTAGTATGAATATCTTATAATAGCAAAATAATGCTAATTCCTTCCTTCCATCCCTTGTATAATTTCTGTCATACATTTCACATATAAATAAGCATACACATATACACACACACATGCACATACAAGCACATGTACACACCAGAAAGAATCTCTGAGCTTGAGGATATATGTATGTAACAGAAACCTGCAAAACTGAAAAGCAAGGAGACTGGGGGGAAATGAACTATAAACAAACCAGGTATATATGTGCTTAAGTATAGACAAGTATATATATAGACAAGCACACACAATCAAAGGCATTATTGCTACTATTTTCAATAAACTGTTGTCTCAGATCAATGATTAAAAAATGAAAGTTTTATTTTACCTTCATTTATTTCTCTCCAATGTCTTCTTATGTAGATCTGAGTTTCTAACTTATATCATTTTTTACATTTCTTGCATGGCAAGTCTACTGGCAACAAATTTCCTTTGTTTAAGCAAATTTCTATTTATCCTTCTCTTCTGAAGTTAAAATTTAACAGGGTACAAAATCCTAGATTTGTAGGGCTTCATTCTCTCAACACTTTAAATATTTCACTCCACTCTCTTCTTGCTAGCACTGTTCCTGAGAAAAAGTTATTCTTATCTTTGCTATTATATAGATAATATATAATATTATTTATTATAATCTGGCTTCTTTCAGGATTTTTACCTTTGATTTTTCTGTAGTTTAAAAATGACATGCCTTCACATAGCTATTCTCCCATTTATTCTGCTTTGTCAACTAGGAAATTGTAGGATCTGTGGTTTGGCTGGGAAATGCCCAGTCATTATTGCTTCAAATATTTCTTCTTTTCCTTTCTCTCTTCCTGGTATTTCTTTTATGTGTATGTTACACCTTTGTAGTTGCTCCCATGGTTCTGATATTCTGTTATGGTTTGTTTACTCCAGTATTTTTTCACTTTGCTTTTCAGTTTTGGAGGATTCTTTTAAAAACATCCTCAAGCTTGGACATTCTTTGTTCAGCCATGTCCAGTCTATTAAAGCCCATCAAAGACCTTTTTTTTTTTTTTTTTTTTTTTGAGTTGGAGTCTTGCTCTGTCACCCAGGCTAGAGGACAGGGGTGTGATCACAGCTCACAGCAGACTCCAAATCCTGAGCTCAAGGGATCCTCCCACCTCAGCCTCCCAAGTAGATGGGACTACAGGCATGCACCACCTATGTCCAGCTATTTTTAAAACTTTTTGTAGAGATGCAATCTTGGTATGTTGCCCAGGATGGTCTCAAACTCCTAGTCTCAAGTGATTCTCCTGCCTCAGCCTCCCATAGCATTGGGATTACAGGGATGAACTGCTACACCCAGCCCCATATTCTTCATTTCTGGCATAGTGTTTTTGATCTCTAGCATTTCTTTTACAGATTCTTAGAATTATCATCTCTCTGCTTAACATTACCCATCTGTCCTTGCAAGCTATTTTATCCATTAGAGCCCTTAGCTTATTATTCATAGTTGTTTTCAGTTCCTAATCTGATGATTCCAGAACCCCTGACATATCTGAGTTTGATTCTGATGTTTGCTCTGTCTCTTCCTTCAGCCCATTTTTCCCCCTTTTACTGTATCTTCTCATTTCTTTCTTGATAGCCAGACATGACACACTGGTTAACGGATATAAATACATTGTCAGTAATAAAGTGGTAAGGTGTAGGAGGAGGGGAAACACTCTACAGTGTTATGATTAGGTCTCAATCTTTAGTGAGGCTGTGCCTCTGGACTGTGAACTTCACAAGTGCTTCTCAATTATCTTCTCTCTTAGTTGGAACAGAATGGCTAGAGGGTACAGGAGTTTAATATTCCCCTTTTCTCAAATAAAAGGCTAGAGAGAACTAGAATTGGGTGTTTTGCTTACCCCAGGCCACTTACACTGTGTTTTAACTAATTTTTTTCTGAAGCAGACCTCGTTTAAAAACAAAACAAAACAGAGTACTCTGGCATACTTCAAAACGGCTCCTTTTCCCTTCCTTGTGCCAGAAGCAAAGGGAATTTTTCTCAAATATTCACTGTGAAACCCTGGTAGAGCAGCAAGAGGTGAAATTCATGAGTGGAAGACCCCTCCACCCACTTCTGCTGACTAGGTCCTCCTGGAGTTTTTAAAATCTAAGATTTGTCCACAGTGAATCTCTAGCAATTTGTCAACTATAATGCAGGTTTTCCTATACAAGCAATGTTTCCCATGGAAGACTTTGTTAATTGGTTATCACTCAAGTAAATTATGGTTAGCTGTATCCACCTGCCTCTCTAGTTTTGGGGGTAGTGGTTTGTCCTATGACCTCACTTCTCTTTAGGTCCAGGAAGAACAGCTGATTTTTCAATTTGTCCCATTTTTTACCTGTTAGAGCAGACTGGTGACTACAAGCTCCTGACAGGCCCAACAATTTCATTGTCAGCAATTTGATTATAATATTATCTGGGCATGGCTTTCTTTGAAATAATACCATTTGAAGTTTGCTAAGTTTCTTGAATCTGTAAGTTTATGTCTTTCACCAAGTTTGGAGAGTTTTCAGGCCTTGTATCTTTAAATATTTTTTCTTCAGATATTTGTTTTTCCTCTTCTGGCATTATGCTGACACAAATGTTAGAAACTCAAATATTGTCCTACAAGTCCCTAAGAGCTAGTTCATTTTTTTCCATTTTTCCTCTTATTCTAGGTAATTTCTATTGTTTGAATTATTTATATTTATCTATCTTAAGTTCACTCACTTTTTTCATCTCTCTGCCATTAAATCAATTCATTTTCCATTTCGGTCCTTTATTCAAGTACGTGTTTTTCTGTTGAGAACTTCTATCTTTCCATTCATTGCAAGTGTTTTCACCTTTATCTCTTGGATCACAGTTACCAAAGCCAATTTAAAGTTTTTGTGTGATAAATCCACCATCTGGGTCATCTTGTAGCGAGCACCTGTTATCTTTTCCCTTAGCAACTTGTCAGATTTCCCTGATTCTCTATATGTTAAGTGCCTTTGCATTATATTCTGAACATGTTGGATATTATGTTTTCATTGGGTCCTGTTAAAAATGTTTTCTTAAAAGTGCAGGTTTGTTACATGGGTAAACTGCACATCACTGGAGTTTGGTGTACAAATTATTTCATCTCCCAGGTAAAGAGCATAGTACCTGATAGGTAGTTTTTTGATCCTCACCCTCCTCCCAACCTCCACCCTCAAATAAGCCGTGTCTACTGTTCCTCTTTGCATCCATGAGTACTCAGTGTTTAGCTCTTACTTACAAGTTAGAACATGAAGTATCTGACTTTCTGTTCTTGCATTAATTCACATAGGATAATGTTACTAGCAGCATCCATGTTGCTGCAAAGGACATGATCTGATTTTTTTTATAGCTGTGTAGTATTCCATGGTGTATATGTACTACATTTTCTTTATCCAGTCCACCATTGATGAACATCTAGGTTGATTCCATGTCTTTGCTATGTCAACAGTGCTGTGATGAACATATGTTTGCATGTGTCTTTATGGTAGAACGAATTATATTTCTTTGGGTATATACCCAGTAAGGGGACTGCTGGATCGAATGGTAGTTCTGTTTTACATTCTTTGAGAAATCACAATGCTTTCCACAGTGGTTGAACTAATTTATGTTACCACCACCAGCACTGTGTGTGTTTCTTTTTCTCCACAGCCTCTCTAGCATCTGTTTTTTGTGTTTTTTGTTTTTGACTTTTCAATAACTGCCATTCTGACTGGTGTGAGATGCTATCTCATCATGGTTTTGATCTGCATTTCTTTAATGATTAATGATGTTGAGCATTTTTTCATATTCTTGTTGGCTGTGTGTGTCTTCTTTTGAAAAGTGTTCATGTCCTTTGCCCATTTTTTACTGGGGCTGTTTGTTTTTTGCTTGTTGATTTAAGTTCCTTACAGAACCTGGATATTAGACCTTTGTTGGATGCATAGTTTGCAAATATTTTCTCCCATTTTGAAGGTTGTCTGTTTACTCACACTAGTTTCATTTGCTATGTAGAAGCTCTTTAGTTTAACTAGATTCTATTTCTCAATTTTTGTTTTTGTTGCAATTGCTTTTGGAGTCTTCATCATGGAATCTCTGCCATGGCCTATACCTAGAATGGTATTTCCTAGGCTTCCTTCTAGGCTTTTTACAGTTTTAGGTTTTATGTTTAAGTCTTTGTTCCATCTTGAGTTGATTTTTGTATATGAAGAAAAGAAGGGGTCCAGTTGCAAACTTTTGTATATGGCTAACCAGCTCTTCAAACACCATTTATTAAATAGGGAATCCTTTCCCCATTGCTTGTTATTGTCGACTTTGTCAAAGATCAGATGGTTGTCGGTGTGCAGCTTTATTTCTGGGTTCTATAACCTGTTCCACTCCTCTATATGTCTGTCTTTGTACCAGTATCATGCTGTTTTGGTTATTGTAGCCATGTAATATAGTTTGAAGTTGGTAGGGTGATGCCTCTGGCTTTCTTTTAGCTTAGGATTGTTTTGGCTATGCATTCTCTTTTTTGGTTGCATATGAATTTTAGAATAGTTTTTTCTAATTCTGTGAAAAATGATGTAGGTAGTTGGACAGAAATAGCATTGAATCTGTAAACTGAATTGGACAGTATGGCCATTTAAACAATATTAATTATTCCTATCCATGAACATGGAATGTTTTTCCATTTGTTTGTGTTCTCTTCAACTTCCTTTAGCAGTGTGTGGTAATTCTCATTGCACAGATATTTCACTTCCCTGTATGGCTGTATTCCTAGATATTTTATTATTTTTGTGGCTTTTGTGAATGGGATTGCATTCTTGATTTGGCTCTCAGCTTCAACGTTATTGATGTATAGAAATGCTACTGATACTTGTACATTGATTTTGTATCCTAAAACTGCTGAAGTTGTTTATCAATTCTAGAAGCCTCTGGAGAGGGAGTATGGGGTTTTCTAGATATAGAATTATATCATCTGTAGGTAGATATGGTTTGACTTCCTCTCTTTCTATTTGGATGACTTTTACTTCTTTCTCTTGCATGATTACTCTGGCTAGGACATCCAGTACTATGCTGAATAGGAGTGGTGAGATAGGGCATCCTTGTCTTGTTCTGGTTCTCAAGGAAAATGATTCCAGGTTTTGCCCATTCGTTATAATGTTCGCTGTGGGTCTGTCATAAATGGCTCTTATTATTTTGAGGTTTGTTCCTTCAGTGCCTACTTTGTTGAGGGTTTTTTACATGAAGGAATGTTGAATTTCCTTGAAAGCCTTTTCTGTGTCTATTGAGAACAACATGTGGTTTTCAGTTTTGTTTATGTGATAAATCACATAGATTTCCATATGTTGAATCAACCTTGCATCCCAGGAATAAGGCCTATTTGATTGTGGTGGATTAGCTTTTTGATGTGCTGCTGAATTCAATTTGCTAGTGTTTTGTTAAGGATTTTTGTGTCTATGTTCATCAGGGATATTAGCCTGAAGTTTTCATCTTTTATTGTGTCTGCCATGTTTTGGTAATAAAATGATCTGGCCTCATAATGAGTCAGAGAGTAGTCCCTCTTACTCAATATTTTCTAGAATATTCCAATTCCAATAGGATTGATACCAGCTTTTCTTTATACATCTGATAAAATTCAGCTGTAAATCCCTCTGGTCCAGGGCTTTTACTGGCTGGTAGGTTTTTTATTACTGATTCAATTTCAGAACTCATTATTGATCTGTTCAAGTATTCCATTTCTTCCTGGTTCAATCTTGGGAGGTTTTACATTTCCAGGAATTTATCTATTTTCTCTAGGTTTTCTAGGTGGTGTGCATAGAGGTATTCGTAATAGTCTCTGAGGGTTTTGTTTTCTGCATTTCTGTGGGGTTGGTGATAATGTCATCTTTGTCATCTCTAACTGTGTTTATTAGGATCTTTTTTCTTTATTGGTCTAGCTAATAGTCTCTCAATCTTATGCATTCTTTCAAAGAACCAACTTTTGGTTTCATCAATCTTTTATATGAATTTTCACCTGTCATTTTTGTTCAGTTCAGCTCGGATTTTTGTTATTTATTTTCTTTTGCTAGCTTTAGGGTTGGCTCAGTCTTGTTTTTCTAGTTCCTCTAGGTGTGATGCTGGGTTGTTAATCTGAGTTCTAACTTGATGTAAGCATTTAGCACTATAAACTTTCCTCTTACCACTGCTTTAGCTGCATCCCAAAGATTCAGGTGAGTTGTATCTGTTTCCATTAATTTCAAATAACTTATTGATTTGTACCTTAATTTCACTCTACACAAAAGTCATTCAGGGACAGGTTAATTTCCAAGTAATTGTACAGTTTGGAGAGATCTTCTTTGTATTGATTTCTATTTTCATTGCACTGAGGTCTGAAAGACTGGTTGGTAGGGTTTTGTGTTTGTTTTCAATTTGTTGAGAACTGCTTTATGGCCAAATGTGTGGTCAATGTTAGAGTATGTGCCATGTGCAGGTGAGAAGAATGTATATTCTGTTGTTGTTGGGTGGCATATCGTATAGATATCTGTTAGATCCATGTGGTTAAGTGTCAAGTTTAGGTCCCTAGTATCTGTTTCTTTCCTGCCTCGATGATCTAACACCATTAGTGACATGTTGAAGTCTCCCATTATTATCGTGTGGTTATCTAAGTCTCTTCATAGGTCTCTTACAAACTTGTTTTATTGATCTAAGCACACCAGTGTTGGGTGCAAATATATTTAAGATAGTTAAAGACTATTTAGTTGAACCATTTATCATTATGTAATGTCCTTCTTTGTCCTTTTTATTTTTATTTTTTTGAGATGGAGTCTCACTCTATGCCACCCAGCTGGAGTGCAGTGGCATAATCTCAGCTCACTACAACCTCCAGCTCCCAGGTTCAAGTGATTATCATGCCTCAGCCTCCCAAGTAGCTGGGAATACAACTGTACACCAGCACACCTGGCTAATTTTTTGCATTCTTAGTAGAGACAGGGTTTCACCATGTTGGCCAGGCTGGTCTTGAACTTCTGACCTCAGGTGATCTGCCCGCCTTAGCCTCCCAAAGTGCTGGGATTAACCAGTGTGAGCCACCGCCCCTGGGTTCTTTGTCCTTTTTGACCATTGATGGCTTAAAGTCTATTTTTTCTAAATAAGAATAGCAACTCTTGCTCTGTTTGCTTGATAGATCTTTCTCCATCCCTTTACTTTGAGCCTATGAGTGGGTCTGCATTTAAGATGGTCTCTTGAAGGCAGCATACAGTTGGGTGGTCTTCTTTATGCAACTTGTCACTCTGTGCCTTCAAAGTGGGCATTTATCCTGTTTATGTTCAAGGTTTTGTTTTTTGAGAGGGGGCCTTGCTCTGTCGCCCAGTCTGGAGTGCAGTGGTGCTATCTCAGCTCACTGCAACCTCTACCTCCCAGGTTCAAGCAATTCTCCTGCCTTAGCCTCCTGAGTAGCTGGGATTACAGGCATGTGCCACTATGCCTGGCTATTTTTTTGTATTTTTGGTAGAGACGGGGTTTCATCATGCTGGTCTGGCTGGTCTCGAACTCCTGACCTCAGGTGATCCACCCACCTCAGCCTCCCAAAGTGCTGGGATTACAGGCATGAGCCACAACACCTGGCCCTGTTTAAAATGTTCAAGGTTAATATTGATGTTAAGATTTGATCCTGTCAGCATGTTGTTAGCAGGTTATGTCGACTTGATTATATAATTGCTTTATAGTGTCAGTGGGCTATGTACTTAAGTGTGTTTTTATAGTGGCAGATAACAGTCTTTCATTTCCATTTTTAGCACTCGCTTAAGCATGTCTTGTAAGGTGGTAATGAATTCCCTTAGTGTTTGCTTGTCTGAAGAAAATTTTATTTCTCCTTTGTTTATGAAGTTTAGTTTGGCTGGAAATGGAATTCTTGGTTGAAATTTCTTTTCTTTAAGGCTGCTGAATATAAGCCCCCCAATCTCTTCTGGCTTGTAAGATTTCTGCTGAAAGGTCTGCTGTTAGCCTAATGAGATTCTCTTTGTATATGACCTGCCCCTACTCTCCGATCTGCCTTTAATATTTTTTCTTTCACATTGACTTTGGAGAATCTGATGACTATCTATCTTCAAGATGGACATCTTGTAGTATATTGCTGAGGTTCTGTGAATTTACCAAATTTCCATGTTGACCTTTCTAGTGAGGTTGGGGAAATTTTCCTGGATAATATCTACAAAAATGTTTTCCAAGTTGCTTGCTCTCTCTCCCTGTCTTTCTCGAATGCAAATGAGTTGTAGGTTTGGTCTCTTCACATAATCCCTTATTTCCCAGAGGTTTTGTTCATTTTTAATTTTTTTCTTTATTTTGTCCAACTGCGTTGATTCAAAGAACTGGTCTTCAAGCTCTGAGATTCCTTCCTCAGACTGGTCTATTCTGCTTTAATACTTCTGACTGTATTATGAAATTCTTGTAGATTTTCAGCTCTAGAAGAACAGTTTCTTTCTTAAAATGGCTATTTCATCTTTCAGCTCCTGTATCATTTTATTGGAATCCTTAGAGTCCCTGGATTCAGTTTCAACTTTCTCCTAAATCTTGATGACCTTATTTGCCATCCAGATTCTGTATTCTACGCCATCATTTCAGTGATTTCAATCAAGAACCCTTGCTGTCGAGCTCATGTGGTCATTTGGAGGTAAGATGACACTCTCTGGCTTTTTGAATTGCCAGAGTTTTGCACTGGTTCTTTTTCATCTGTGTGAGATGATGTTTCTTTAATCTTTAAAGTTGCTGTCCTTCGGATATGGCTTTTTGCTTTTTATATTCTTTGATGCCCTTGAGGGTTTGATAGTGGTATAAGCTGGGTATAAATTGATTGGCTTCATGTCTAGCTGATTGCAGGGGGCCAAGGCTCAGCTTAGCACTCCTAGGCTGTGTGCTCTAACCCTGGGGGCCTGGGACCAGGCCCATAGCCTTTTTTCTCTGGCCCCTTGAGGTTAAGCTCCTGCTGTGCTGAAGGGGCCGAGGTGTTCCCAGTCTGCTAGTAACACTCCAATGCGGTCTGCCAGCAAAAGGGCTTCGGCAAGGCAGCAGGGGTCCCTGCACATGTGTGCACCAGTGGCAGCATGGTAGTGAGGTTAGCATGCACAGGGCATGTACACATGGTGTTCACTGAGCAATCCTGTGACTCAACCCAACAAAGGTAAAAGCCAGGAGATTAAGAAAGATGATACAAACAGTAAATTCAGCCATACCTGTTGGTCTTCAAATTTTGAGTTCCCTACCCAATCTGCCTGCTGTTGCTTTTCAGAATCCTCAGTTGCATTTTGCATTATTTCCAGAGTTTTTAGTTGTAATCAGTTACACCCACCAGAGAAGCAGCAGGGGAAGGCTGCAGGCAAGTTCATGCCAGTGAAGCAATGAGGGGAGGCTGTGAGCAAGTGCATGCTGGCAGGGGAGGGCTGTGGGTGGAGGCATGCCAGCAGGGGCCCTCCTACGGAAGCTCTCTATGAGGATGGATCTTCTAACAAAAGAGCTATGGCAGTAGCTGCCGGCAAGTGCCTCAGCTGGGCAGCCAAGGCCATGCTGCAAGCAGGTGTGGCCAGGCAGGGACCCTGGGATAGGCCAGCAAATAGGGGGACACTCAGATCAGACAGGCCCCTTCCCATGAGCAAGATATGCTCTGTCCAGGTCTGGCAGCCAAAAAGGCTAAAGCCACCTAGAGGAGTACGGTGGGCCTTGAAGGATGAGCACCCATGACTATGCTCCACTGCAGCCATTCCCACGCCAGACCCCTGGGGATCCATGCAAGCTGGAGTTCTGTCTCTGCCAGCTCAAATATTCATAGGGGTTATGGGGTCTCCTGCAGTGAGGATACCAGAGGTCTGTAACGAGAGTGGGCCACTCCAAGCCTATTTCACTCGCCCCTTCCCCAGGAGCTGCTCAGGGTCAGGAATAAGTCCTGGTGCTCAGCAACTCCATGCAGGGTTTCCTCCCTCACTTCAGCCCGGGGTCTGTATCCTTCTTCTGTCTACTCTCAATACCTTCTTTCTGAAGATGTTTGGAGTATGCAGTTCTTCCCGATGGTCTGGTTTCTCAGTGGGAGAAGTTCTTCCTGTCTGCATCTAGTCAGCCATCTTGTTATATAGCAATTTTCAATAGCTATGTTATTCAGATTACTCAGGAGATAGTCTGGGACTGCGTGGTACCTTATGTCACAGTTCTGTACTCAAAACATTTGCTGTGCCCCTCTGGGTCTGAATTGTGCATGTGCTGCTTAGGGGTGAGCTCAGGACTTGTTTCAGCTTATACACAGAAACAAGAGGTCCCCTTTTTCAGCTTTCTTCTCCACCACTTCCCTGACACCCTCTGGCCCCTAGGGTCCTCTTTTCCAAATCTGCTATGCATAAAACCAGGATTTTCTCTTAGAATTTAATCCCTTACACTGTTTTTCAGTTCCACATAATTGGGACTGTCCTTGCAGCATACCAGCAAGGGAAACTACAGAGGAAAAAATAACTGATTCCCTCCCACACTCTCTAGACCCCAGGGATCCCTTTTCTATTTCCTTTGTACAGAAAGAGGGCTGTATCTCAGCATCCATAGTGCTATACTACTGCCATCACCACTGCAGCACTGCAGGTTTTTAACTGGGCTGGCCTCAAGGCAGGGCAAGGAGAAAAAGGAAAAAAAGGATGGGGAACTCCTCCCATATCTTCTGGCTCACAAGGGTCCCTATTCTGAATCTTCTGACTAGAAGGAGGGGGTTTCTGTTGGGCTTTTCTGCCATTGGTGTTCAATGAGCAGTCCTGGGACTCAGCCCTCCAAAGGTAAAAGCCAGGAGATTAAGAAAGAAAAGATGATACAAACAGTAAATTCACTGCCAGTCCAGTAGGTTTTCAAATTTTGACTTCCCTACCCAATCTTCCTGCTGTTGTTTACTTTTCAGAATCCTCAGCTGCATTTTGCATTATTTCCAGAGTTCTTCGTTGTAATCAGTGGAGAGACAGGCTGTGGAAGACTTACTCCATTTCAATCAGAACCAGGTATCATTCATTACACTTTAAAATGCATTCACCTTTACTGTATACAGTACCAATACAAGTATAGATTTGGGAGGCAGTAAAAGGCAATATCAGAATAAATGCTCCGAATATCAGATACTGAACCAAAAGCTCTTTAACTGATATATTTGAATGTGTCTAATTAAAGACGAAGTACACATCTGGCAGGGTAACTGCAAATCTATTCTAAGATATTGTAAAAAATGATCAAACAGGAAACTCTAGATCTGGCTCATGCTGTGCTTTCTTCTTACAAATACTTCCAACTTCTGCCACCAGGCTCTCAAGTACTTACCTGTGTGTTCTATCCACCAATAGCTATTTTGAAACTGTGTCATTTGGCTTAGAATTGTGTGGTCTATAAAAACACAAAGCCACTTTTTAATGCAACAGTTTTCCATTAAAAAGCACTCTTTCAAAGAGTGCACTCTTCAACTTCAGCAAGATGTCTTAAATAACAAGAAACACACAAATAGCCAGCAAGCCAAGCTTACTCACGGGGCTGGCTCAAATAACAAAATTCGACCTAAGCCAGGTCATTGGAAATGAAGAGCTGTCCAGGACTGAGCACCAAATCTAATGGAGCATTCTATTAAAAGTTAAAATGTTTTTAGGGTAAATGTAAAAAATTATACTATAAGGCAGCACTGGGCTTACAGCTTCATTTTTTTTAAATGAATTCATGTTATGTATTTAGCATTTTGTAAATGTATGAGACTAGGATTGAGGACTCCTCTTAAGGCCTGACGCTCCACTTGCTGTCTGTGATAGTATGAAATATTTATTAGGTCTTCCACCCTTGCTTCATGGCATACAACTCCTAAAATCTTTAGACTCTCCAAAGTGATCTCTTTTTGTATGCTAATAAGTTGACAGATGACTGGTAGCCCCTAGGCAGCTTCAGGATAAGGGTTGGTCACTGGAAAAACCACGGCAGGATTAGATGGTTGGGACCCCCAACCTCCAAGGGGAGAGAAGCTGAAGGTTAAGTTGGTCACCAGTCACCAATGGTTTAATCAATTATGCCTAGGTAATGACATAATTGATTATGACACTTCTTTAAAAGGTGAAAAGAGCTGAGTTCAGAGCACTTCTGGACAGATGAACATATGGTGGTTGACAGGAAGGGAACAAAAACTCATCCATGTACCAATAGTGGAGGACTCCACCTCCACAGGGACAGAATCTCCTGTGCTCAGGACCCTTCCAAGTCTCGCCCTATGTATCTCTTTATCTGTTTGTATCCTTTGAAATAAACCAGTAAACCTAACTGTTTTCTGATTTCTGTGAACCACCCTAGAAAATTAATATAACCCAAAAAAGGTGTTGTAAAAACTCCAACTTGAAGTAGTTGGTTGGTCAAAGTTCCAGAAACCCAAATTTGCAACTGGTGTCTGAAGGCTGTTGGCATTGGGGGTTGTGGGAGGTCTTGAGGACTGTGCCCTCAACCTGTGGAATCAGACGCTATTTCTAGGCTGACAGTGTGAGAACTGAATTAGAGGACATCCAGCTGGTGTCTGCTGCAAAACTGATTGCTTGTTGGTGGGGAGAAATCCCCCACATTTGGTCACAGAAGTCTTCTGTGTTGATTGTTGAGTGAGAGAATAAAAAAATATACTTTTGAGTATGTTTTTATACTCACAGTGTCCAAATTTCACATTGTGGAAGGGGCCTAAGTAGGTGGCAGATCATGACAGTACTCCTTTTTCTTTCTTATCTGACCAATGAAATGGCTATGTTAGAAGGAACTTTACATATAATTTGTACTTTACAGAAGAGTAAGCAAGCTCAAGCATTAAATGACTTATCTAAAATCACATATTTACATAAAAGATTTGAAAGCAGGACCCAGGATTTCCAATTTCACGTCCCGCATTCCTTCCGCTACTCCCATCTTCTTTATTTATTTATTTTTTTTTTTGAGACAGTCTCACTCTGTCACCCAGGCTAGAGTGCAGTGGCACAATCCCAACTCACTGCAACCTCCACCGAGTAGCTGGGATTAAAGGCGCATGCCACCATGCCCAGCTAATTTTTGTATTTTTAGTAGCGACGGGGTTTCACCATATTAGTCAGGCTGGTCTTGAACTCCTGACTTCGTGATCCACCCGCCTCGGCCTCCCAAAGTGCTGGCATTACAGGCATGAGCCATCGTGCCTGGCCCTCCCTGCTGCCTTCTAAGAAACAGCAAAATCTGGGAAACTTCTGAAGCGATGGCACCTGGGAGATGCTGAGCAAGGCACCAATCATGGATGCATTGGCCATCAGAATGCAGGTGGCATGGGAGGGTTTTTTTTTTTTTTAATCCCACTACTCCCCACCTGATATCACCTCTCTGAATAAGAGGTTAATCGGAATACTTTTCATTTTATATACTCATAAAAATAAATAAAAATAAACACCTGTGGCCATGATAAAAGGAAATATGGTCTTTTCCTTTAGTGCCACTTGTTTTTGTAACCAGCTGTTAAGAAAAACACAGCAGTAAATCTAAACTGAGAAATGACATGGGCCATCAAACAAGCTACATGTCTATTCTCATGTCTATTCTCTAGCTACATGTCTATTTCATCTCTATATATAAGAAATATTTTCCCCCATTGGTTAAATACGCCACATGCTTTTTCTTATTACACCAACAGCAGAAGGCAATTCAGACAAGACAGTCTTAAAAGCAAATCAGTTACAAATACGAGAAGAAACAAGACATGCATTGCTGTCTCCCATCCACAAGCTGAATGACAAGGAAGAATTGGGCAATCATAGGCGTCAGGACTAAACTGATAGGTAATGCGATTATGTGTTGCCTCTAAACCAAGGGCAGATCAGGGATTGTTCCCTGGACCTAACACTGCAGTATGTTTCGGGAGAAATCTCCAAATTGTGGAAGACCTGTCAAGCTCATTTTCTCTAATACAGTTACCAACGGCCAGTCCCAGGACACATATTTTCCTCACCTAATCCCAAGAGGCATAATTAGGTCTTGAGACAGGACATCAAAACCAACTCTACAACCTTACCTCCCAATTGCTTGGTAGCTCTGACAGTGAAAGTGGACAAAATGTACCCAGTCCTCAGATTGATTTCCTCTAATATCAGGCCGTTTGCTCTGGTTACTGAAGACACAACCACACACATCCTCCTCAATCTTCCATACCTCTCACTACCACCTTTGGCTCTATCTTCCAATCATAAAGGATCTTTCAAAGTCTTAAAAGCAAGTAATTTTTTAAATAAAGGCTAATCACCTATTTGGCTTTCCAAAGGCCCCTGATAATTGAGCTAAGACTCTTGAAGCTACTCTCAAGAGTGTAACTTTAGAGTTTAACATTTCCATAGTACTCACTAAATCTCTTAGTCTTTCTCTCCCTCTCTCCTTTCTCTTCCAGTTTATACCCCTCTGTGTTTCTTCCATTCATCAGTCATAGTCATATTAGTTGTAATACTTTAGAAGTAAATATCAAAATGCTTTAAGCTTTAAATGAAAAAACTGAATTTTTAAGACCCCTGTGGCTTTCAAATAACCTTTTTCTCCTGGAAGAGTGTTACCTACAATAGAAAAATTTCTGCACATTCTTCTGTTCATTCTCCTTCCCAATGCTCCCATTTATGTAACCCACAAGCATTTACTAAATAAATATCTACTATGTGCCAGAGGCTATAACAGATCCTGGGATAAACACAAAAACATGGTCGCTGTCCTTAAGGAACTCTTATCTCATAAGAGACCAGAGTAACCAGGAGGTTACATGTACCAGTTAACCTTCTGTACTACTACTTAATACTCATTAAACCACCATGAAGTGGATAAAGCTGAGAAACCTAGGGCTCAGAAGGGGTTAATTTGTATAAATTCATAAAACTCACTAGTATAAATTTAAAAATTTGTACTAATTATAAGTATACATAACTATAACTTATACTGATTATAAGTATAAATAACTATAATTTATACTGATTATAAGTATAAATATCCTTTTACACTATTCCATTGAGGCAGGTGCATGGTAGATATGTTAAAACTAAAATGAAAGAGCAGATAACATTTACTGTATACTACCATGTGCCAGGCACTGTTCCAAGAGTTTTATACAGTTTGTCTTATGATTCTGCGAGACAGGTGTTTTTTTTAATAACCTGAAAATAAGTTTAATCTATTAAAAGGAGTAAATGGCATAACATTTCTTTAAGACATAAAGCTCAAAAGGGGGACAGGTAAAACACTAAGTACAAAAGTATAGACAGTTCTCACTCAAAAGAAGAAAAAAATTGCTTGGTAGGATCTGAACACTTCCTCAACATCTAAACTGAAAAGGATGATGCAAACACTGTTTAATTAGACCACTTTATTTTAACTGCTCTCTCTAAAACCTCAACATCATATATTAAAAGGAATTACAAGTTAGAAGAAATTGCAGCTGACCAGTCACTCAACTCTTTGTGGGGAGAACTGTCAATTTTTCAAAAGACCTTTTTTTTACTTTTTGAAGCCAATCATCATAATGGCTACCTTTTGAGGAAAGTAACCATTACCTCAACAGCTGCTGCAGCTCCAAAGCTCTACAGAAGTGGGATTTGGGGGAGTTAGTCTAGCTGTAGAAAAGCTAGGGGTCTTGGTCTTGTCTTGGAGCTGTGTTAATACAAAAAGCACAGTATGTATATTGCATGTTACAGATCAATAAACATGGCAAGACTTTCTAAAAATGCTTTTTATTCACACTTTACTGAAGATTAAGAAACCTCAAAAACACCAACGTGTGGTAGGGGTGTAGCAGGGGAGACACAAAAGAAGAGACAGGAAGGGGCTGGGACCCTAAGCTCCAGAAGAGGTATGTGATAAAATGAGTGGGATAATAAATTCCTTGGTGAAGTATGTTTTTTAACAACAAAAAAATTGAAGATGAATGTTTATCCTAGCATGGTAAAATGTGTGGTATGAAGGCAGCACCCACTGGTTTTGAGAGTCTATTAATCTGTGAATATCTGATCTCACTCAATTACAACTAAAGAAATAATTTCTAGTTTTCAGAAATTTGAAAATTTACCAAAAATGTGCTTTAAGAGCACAAGATTATTTGCAAGTCAATCACCTCAAGAACACTAAATAATTGGTTTTCTTCAGAGGAATCATGCAAATGGCAGAATGAATCATTTAAACAGTCAGGAGAGAACTGAGGTGCTTCAGAGGGTGCCAGGGGCATGTGGCTTTCAGAGTGGTCATCTTCGTACTTTACAAACTCTCTCTGTAAAAAGAACATAAAATAATGTTCTTGATTTCATAACAAAAGACCTAAAATATATCCAAAAAAAGTGAATTTGATAATGTAAAAGTCAGAAGCCAAAAGTAATCAAATAGAATAACTCAGGTGTTGTCAGTGAGCCAACCAACATCTACTGAACTCTCATAGAAGTTACAAAAGAAGAGACACTGTCTTCCTCTTTAGTAATTTGCAATCTTGAGGATCTTAGATGATTTATTCCATTTCAGGGGACAAATTCTCTGGCAGCTTTGATGAAACCATTTCTCAATTGTAATCAATAAAGAAGCCTGAGAATTTTAGAATCATGCGGGACTAGAGAAGCCCTTCAGTCAGGCTCTGAATACAAGGAAGACTTCTTCATCTCCTCAACAAAGGTCACCCTGTACCTTACACTGACCGCCTCCCTGTATAGACTTTGTAAACTCTCTCCTAGCATTCTCTGTAAGGAGTCTGTCTCACTGTTGGTCAGCTCTAAGAGTGGATCAACGGCAATAATGCAAATATATTTAAAATGTAAAATATACGGAGATATACATATTATAAATACATTTCCTATGAATTTTAACTTTTCTTCATTTTTAACAGCATTCCAGTATCTTAAAGTTATTTTTAATATTAGCTCTGTTATCAAGCGTAACAGCCATTTAGCTTGCTCTGGGCTCCCTGGATTTGACAAGCACAGAGCTGAAGGACTGAGCACTTGATTGCACCCCAGTGGAGACCTTCTGGGCCCACTTTTCAACCTGACAAGGCATCCTACTAAACCATGTTTGTTTGTTTGTTTTTATTGGCCAAATTTCAGAGATTATTTGTCATCAGTATCCCCCACAAGATTAAAGTTTATTTTGCTCACTTATTTTGCTTATTAACACAAAGAAAATGTTCTTCAAATATATTCAATGAAAGAGGAGTATGCCAAATGCTTTATACGCAGAATTTTCCTAATCTACTCACCAAGAAATGCTTTCAAAGAAAAAACAAGAGATTAGTTTAATAAGGCATATTTCTAGTGAACACACAAAAGTTCCTAGTAATCATCAGACTCTTTTCTAAATGCTTCCAAATCTTCATTAATAATATTTTATAATTTTGCTAGAAACTAGTCATGTTTATTCATCTTAATTCCTAGAATTCATTCCCTTTTTAACAATTAAGGCACTATTTGCTCATATGGCTTATCTCTGGGTATCTTATCTTCATGACTGCTTAAAAATAAAGAAAAATTTACTGACAGTGGCTTTGAGTTTATGTCTATAAATCATTTTGAGTTAGATTCAGTAGCCAGATGTTCACTTAAAGCAAATAAAAGGTAACTATTAACCACTGCAGTAGCTATCCATAGGCAAAGTTTTAATGCTTATTAATAACTATAATTCTGTATTCTTAATATATATACATGTTTATTTGAAATGCATATTTACAAACTAAAATTTTGAAAATAATCCAGACTCTAATGATCTCTTGCACAGATGAATAAATAACTGCATAATTACCAAACAAATGTTAACAAAGTCATGTGTTTCTTTTGCAACATTCATGACTTCCTTAATCAGGTTATAAACCTTTTTCAAAAAAGGGTTCTTACCTCCCCAGCCTGAAGAACTATTCATTCATAATAAATAAAGTCCTTTAGATTTGTCTATTTTATATTATCTATGAAAAAGTAAACAAAGCCACTGCCTCAGAATCTTTAGTAAGATATTCTTAGTAAAGATGTGCACATGCAGATACAATCATGCATTGCTTAGCCACGGAGATACATTCTCAGGAACACATTTTGCAAACTTCATAGAGTGTCCTTACACTAACCAAAATGGTACAGCCTACTACGTACCTAAGCTATATGCTATAGCCTACTGCTCCTAGGCTACAAACCTGTACAGCATGTTATTGTAATAAATACTGTAGGCAACTGTAACACATGGTATTTGTGTATAAACATGGCTAAACATAGAAAAAGTACAGTAAAAATGCAGTACTATAATCTTATGGGACCACCATCCTATATGCAGTCATCCTCCACTGAAATGTCATTATGTGGCACATGGCTGAACTTTATGTTGTGTAAAATAAGACCCTTGAATTCCACTTTATGCACTGTAATTTGTACAGTGGGTCAAAAATAGAGTATCCTCACTCACTTGAATGTCATTAGATTCTTTATAATTTACTTATGTTGACACTATTGTTAAAACTTTATTCTACAGGATAAGGAGGAAATCTAAAATTAAAAGCTTATCGCTAGACTTTTTTGCTGTGTTTTTGCAAACTATTATAAAATGCTGTACTTCAATTAAAGTTGAAATTGGCCAACTACTGGCAACAAAGAATAATGGCATGTCACATATTTGATGCATTAAATTCCCTTTCTTTTTGTACAATCCTAAATTTCAAGGTTCAAATTATGAACTATGAAAATTTCAAAATGTCTTTCTCTCCTTAACCAAGAACTATAAAGGTGAAATGAGGTAACTAACTCATTTGTACTCATACTATCTAATATGCAAATTACAGTCCTACAGAGGTTTTAATTATACATGTGCCAGGAAAACTTAATTCAGGACAGTCTGGTTTTGTTCACCAATCCAAAATATGTTGATGTCTGTCTCCAACAGAGATAAAATGGGAACAAAAATTCACATTAATTACAACAATAACGGCTAATATTTTCTGAGCATGTACTAAGCAGCAGAAATTATGTTAAGCTTTTAACAGAAAATAGTTTATCAATTAATCCATACAATAACTCTATGAATTAGGTTTTTGTAAAACCTGACTTGCCAGCTCCAGGTAGACCTCATCAACCTTCCTCTGCACGACTGTGTCTTACATATTTTTCTATTACTGTCTGTATTAATGACATATGAGTATCACTATGGGCAGTAATAGAAGTGTCATAGAGAAAGGTATAATAAGGTCTGTCTGGGATGGCAAGAATGGTTTCACAAGTATAGAGGGTTTATCGGGTTTGTAAGATTAAAAACTAGAACAGTAAGCCAGGAAATGTGGCTCAAGCCAAGTCTTCACAGCATAATTTAATTATTTTGTTTGACAATGTAAGTTTCCACATTTATTTGAAGCACTCATATTCAAATATAAGCTTAAAATGCAATATTAAGACCAGTGTTTTAATAATCACAATTTGGACTGGTGAGAGTGCCACTCCATTTGCTATGAAGAGTCGCAGATTGGCTTCACTTGAAACGTAACCCCATCCAGAATTAAAATCTGCATCATTTAAAAGGATCAGATCAACCTCAAGATTATGGTACTTATTTTTTAAATTCCATATATGTAATACCATCTTCAAAAACTTATCACATCATTATACACTTACACATGTTTTTTGTCCCCTAAATTTATAATCAGACCATAATGAAAAATAAAATGTGTCTTATTTTTTGAATCCCAAGCCACAATGTGCCTGGCCCGATATAGATGCTCAATAGCTACTTAGTGAAATGTATTATAGAATCTGAAACGTGGATTGGCTGCTAAGAAGAGAATAAGAGGAGATTTCAAATTCTGTATCTCCATTCTCCAGGAGAAAGACTCACTAAAGTTTGAAAACTTGAGTCATCAGACAGAAGATGTGAAGGTCAGAGAAAACTGATCAAGCCTCTTTACAGTCTGGGTGAACTACGACTCCAATGCCTTTCCACTCCTGCTTTAATTCCAGGTTCAAACACAAAGATGCAACTGTGTGAATCAGTAATCCCTCTTCCCACAAATCTGTCTGCCAGGAAAGAGAGGAGACATTAGAGTATTATTAACATGTGGAAAAGATATATCCCATGTAATAAGTTTGCATTTCTGTTGATTCCACTGTCACATCTAAGTGTAATTACTCCAAGTTCATCCTTGAGAGTCTGTCAGATCATTTTTCAGACACAAATCAACTTTCGTTTGTTTAGGCTCCCTAGATACATGGAGAGACCCATTTCATTGCAGGCACTGAAAACAATGTTAGACTTAAAAGTCTTAATTGAAGTTAAAAATAATACCTATTTTCTCCCAACCACTTTAAAAAGTTTGAAACCATAGAGTAGTATCAGAAGCAACCCTAGAGAACATTTAATTACTTCCATCCACTACACAAATTTCCTATAACATCCTTGATCCAATCTCAGCTCAAAATTATTCCTTAGGATTATACTGTTTTAGTTGTTATCTATAGATTAAATATTTATTGGATGCCTGCTGTGTACCAGGCACTACACTATGCAATGATGGAACAGCAATAAACAAAACAGAAAAATTAAAATCTGCCTTCATGGAGATTACACTCTAGTGGAGAGAAAACAATCAGTAAGTAACACAACCATTAAGTGTTTTGGCTAGTGAAAACTGCTATAGAGAAAAATAAAGCAGGGAAAACCAGTGATGGGGGCTGCAATTTTAAGCCGAATGATCAAGGAAGACCCCGCTAAGAAGAGATGCTTGAGGAAACACAAGAGAGAAAGGGAAAGAGTGCTCCAGGTATCTGGGGAGAGGTTTCCCAGCAGAGGAAACCGCCCACAAAAAGGCCTGGAAGGATGTCTATTGTGTTCCTAGAGGCGGGGGCAGCTGGAAAAGGAGGGAAGGGAAAGCAGCAGGAAATCAAGTCAAAGAAGTGCGGATGAGGCAAGATCCCATGGGGTGCTGCAGACCACTAGCGTTTACTCTGAGGTGGGGAGCTAATCAGGGGCTTTGGGCAGAGAAGTGGCATAGTCTGATTTATATTTTAAATGAATCATTCTGGCTCTCCTGTATAAAAAGAAAGCAGAGGGGTCAAGAAAAAGGCAGGGTGAACACGTAGCAGACTCTTGAAATACTCCAAGTGAGAGATGGGTGGCATTTGGGATCAGGGTGATTGCAGTGGAAGTGATAAGAAACAGTTTTCAGTTATAATTAGGGCCTAGATTCAAAGGATTTCCTAGCTGACTGGATAAGGGGCACATGAGGTAGTCAAGGACAACTCCAAGGCTTTTGGTGCAAGCCCCAGGAGGAATGCTCTGACCTGGTAAGCGGGAGATGGTGGACAAAACAGGGAAGTCGGGTGCAAGCATCTGGAGATCAGGAGACAGGTCTGGGCTGAAATCTGGATTTGGGAGTTCTCAGCAACACAGAAGGTATTCCAAGCCATAGACAAGATGAGATCCCCAAAGGAGTAAATGTAGAAGAGGAGAGCTCTGAGGCTGGCCCAAGTTAAGACGTCTGGGAGATGAAGAGGAATCTGCAAAGGAGATGGGGGAAAGAGCAGCCTACAGAAAAAGCTGGGAGAATATGGTGTCCAAAAGCCAAAGAAAGTGGCCCATAAAGACATGATTTACTTGTGTCAAATGCCTTTGGTAGGACAAGTAGGACTGACGACAGTCCTTGCACTGAGCAACACAGAGGGCACAGTAAAGTTGACAAGAGCAATGCCAGTGGAGTGGTAAGGACGAGAGCCTGTCTGGATAGGGTTCAGAAAAAAAGGGAAGAGAGGAACTACAGAGAAGGAATATAGGCAACTGTTTTATGTAAAATAAAGGAGACAAACAGGATAGTAACTGAAAGATAAAGTGGGACAGAAATAGAAATTTTTAAGACTGCAAAAATAACAGCATGTGTCCATGCTTACAGGAATAACCCAGAAGGAGAAATTTTATGAGACAAAAGAGAAAGAGCTGGAATGACAGCTTTGAATAGGAGACAGGGAGAGGCCTTAGCCAGTTCATCTATAGAAACAGGAAGAAGACAGCATCTGTGCAAGGCCCAGGCAGGAACAGCTGAGGAAACCCAAAAGAGAGGAGGGAGTGTGGGATGGGAGCCCATAGAAGCTCTCATTCTCAGCCATAAAGTAAGCAAGACACTTTCCTGAGATACATACAATAGTAAGATCCCAGAAATGTACTTCATATATCATGAGACCTTGCTAATTCATGCAATGAGTTAAAAATCTGGGGGAAAAAATTCACCCACAAAAATACACCAATCGCTATTATATGATTAAATTGCAACATTTTTGTCATTATTTCCTAAAAATGTCCTTCCATAGAATAAGAAGTAAAGTCTAATTTGGAAAAAAGTATCTTGCTACAGTGTTTTGTTATGTGTCTGTCTGTGCCTTTTAAAACAAAAATCTGAATGGGAAGTAAAACAATGATCTAAAAGGAAGAGTAAAAAAATAAAATGTAAAGGCCCTGTGCTATATGTAAACTAAGCATACACCTCTATTCCTTCTTCCAAACTCTATGTCCAGCTGTAATTTTTTAGGTAGTTGCAATCAATATGTCCATACAACTAGGTTCTATTCTTTGGGCTTAATATTTGCAGGATATATGTATCTAAGGTCTACACGTTTTTGTGTTTAATGTCAATGTGATGTGGTCTAACTAATTATTTCCCAATCACTAGGCACTTGGAGGTTCCTCCTAGCTTTTTAAAATTACATATTGCATACCTATAAATACCTTTAAACAAAATGAGTTTTTCTTTATTTCCTTATATTACAATCCCTCAAGTGAAATTTCCAGATCAAACAATTATTAGCAACTTTACAAATGAACTGCAAGAGCACAGTATATAATACATATTAGTAATTCAAAATAAACTTGTTGAATGAAGAAAAATGAATGAAGCATGTTAAACATGTCAGCTTTTTATCCAGAATATTCTCTATAGAAAATTATTCCAATTTATTTTACAAGCAGAAAATCATATTTTCCGAGGGAACAACTTAGCCTGAGTTTTGCTTAGTTTTTTGTTTTTTTTTTGTTTGTTTGTTTTTTTCTTGAGATGGAGTCTCGCTCTATCGCCCAGGCTGGAGTGCAGTGGCACGATCTCAGCTCACTGCAAGCTCCACCTCCCAGGTTCATGCCATTCTCCTGCCTCAGCCTCCTGGGTAGCCCGCCACCATGCCCGGCTAATGTTTCTTTTTTTTTTTTTGTATTTTTGGGGTTTCACCATGTTAGCCAGGATGGTCTCGATCTCCTGACCTCATGATCCACCCACCTCAGCCTCCCAAAGTGATGGGATTACAGGTGTGAGCCACCGTGCCCAGCCAGCCCTGAGTTTTTAATTTGCTAATTTAGTAAGTATGGTGTTCTCTTAATTTTCACCTCTAATTAGTAACAAGGTTTAACACTTTCTGAAGAGTCTATTTACTAACTGTATTTTTCTTGTTGTATACAGTCTATTCAGTATAATTTGAGGACAAATATATTTTCTTTTAAGTAAATAAATTTACCATAATATTTTTCCAATCTGTTGCCTTGCTTTTAAAATCTCTGCTTTGAGGTTTTAAAAATTATAATAAAAGATGTCATCAATATAGATAAGAAAAAACACTCCATTAATTAAAAAAAAATTAGAGACTCTTAAACCAATATACTAGAGAATGAGACCTAAATTTCATTTACATTATTTTAAATTCATATTCCTATTTCCTCTTCTCAGTTACTTCTTTCTTTTCCCTCTTATTTGCTCAATACTAAACTCTTCCAAACAGTTGGATCTATCACCGGAATTCTGATTCTGTTCCATTCATCCTATACTGGTTTTAATAATATATATAGTATACCCTATATATTATATATATATATTCTTTGCATTAATCTCTTCTGTCTATAACTACTGTCTTACTACTGTTCCCTCAATCTGATTACAGTCATTTTGTGAAATTCTAGAAAGTATCGTCTTGGGATTTTCATTGCTAGCACATTAAATACTAATACTAATTTACGAAACATTATGGTGACTATATTTAGCTTTCACAATCAAAAACTGGATTTATCATATAATAGAAAGGTGGGGCGTACACTGGTTCTTGATCAGAAATCTGGGTTTAAATCTCAGCACTGTTACTAACAGTGCTAATTTCCCTGCACTTCCTTTAATCCATAAACTAAGGAAAATACCAATGTTCCTACTTACTGAGGTGAATGCAAACATATACACACATAGGCATAAAGAATGAGCTTTGTTTTAGAGTCTACTTTTTATAATGCCTCTGTCAAGCTGCTAAAAAGCATTATATCACAGGAAATGAAGATAATATATTTTCACAAAGAATGTATTCTAGGGAACAAAATGACATACTCCTAGAAGTAAAATCTAGTATTTTATTAGAATTTCCAAAAAGCTTACTCTTAAGGGGCATGACAAATGACTCCAACAGTTTTAGTTTTGTGTGTGTTTAGCAAAAACAAATAGGACTACATCAAACTTAAAAACTGTACATCAAAAGACACAATAAACAGTGAAAAAGCAACCAATGGAATGAAAGAAAACATTTGCAAATCATATATCTGATAGGAGGTTAATATTCAGAATACATAAGGAACTTCTACAACTCAATAGCAACTGCAATAAACCAATTAAAAGTAGGTAAGGGACTTGAAAATACAATAAACAATTTTCCAAAGAAGATATACAAATGTACAAGTGGCCAACAAGCCTATGAAAAAATGTTCCACATCACTAATCATAAGAGAAATGTAAATCAAAACCACCATATCACTTCATATCCATTAGGATGGCCACTGTCAAAAGAACAGAAAATAACAAATGTTGGTGAGAATACTGAGAAATTGGAACCCTGTATACTGCTGGTAGCAATGTAAAATGCAGCCACTATGGAAAATGGGATAGAGGTTCCTCAAAAAATTAGAACTACTACATGGTCCAGCAATCTCAATTCTGGGTATATATCCAAAATAATTCAAAGAAGGACCTCAAAGAGATGTATGCACTCCATCTTCATTGCAGCATTATCCACAACAGCCAAGAGGGAGAGGCAACTCAAAGGTCCATCAACAGATGAATGGATAGATTAAATGCCCTATATATGTGTATATATGTGTATATATATGTATATATGTGTATATATGTATATATGTGTATATATGTATATATGCGTATATGTGTATTTTTATGTGTGTGTATATATATATTTATATATGTGTGTGTGTATATATACACACACACACATATACACAATGGAATATTATGCAGCCTTTAAAAAGAAGGAAATTCTATCATATGCTACACCATGATGAACCTCAAGTGAAGTAAGCCAACAAAGGACAAATATTGCATAATTCCACTTATATGAAGTATCCAAAGCAGTAAAAATCATAGAAACAGAAGGTAGAAAGGTGGGTTGCCAAGGGATAGGGAAGAGAGGCTGGGGAATTTGTGTTTAATAGATACAGTGTTTCAGTTTTGCAAGATGAAAATGTTCTAGAGATGTGTTGTGCAACAATGTGAATATACCTAACAATACTGAACTGTACACCTTAAAATGGGTAAGAGTATAAATGTAATGTGTTCTTTACCACAATAAAAAAATAAATATATACTAAAACAAAAGTAATATCCACATGACATATCATGGTAAAAAACAATTATGCTAGTTTCAGGGAGGAGTGAGTGAGTGAGTGAGTGTCACAGACTGGTTGAGCACAGGCTGGGAAGTCAGACCTCTTGGGTTTGAACTCTGGCCCCACCCAGTAGCTTTGTGATCATGAGAAAGTCACTTCAACTTTTTCTGCCTAAATATCCTTATCTTAAAATAAAGGTAACTGTATTATCCCCCGGGTTATTATAAAGACTATGTGAATTAGCATGTGCAAAATGTTTAGAAGTATAAGCATTCAACAAGTCTTAGGTACTACATCCAGGGCGTTGACCGCTAAGCTGATGGCCAATCCACACCTTGCCAAGAGGATGGACTGCCTAGACTCCTCCCAGTGCAGCGGCAGGATGGCGCTAAAATCAGAACACTGGTGCCATTGCTCGCTGGTGACCAGCTGTCATGGTGCTTGGCCCTACTGTGAAACGATGCTCCTGCCATGTGGCCTTGGACACATGCTGCAGACTGCACCATTTCAAATGGTGGCCTTTAATAAAAGGCCTAACCAGAAAGCATGTAGTACTCTCAACTTGAGTTTAGAAGTACCTGCAAAACTTTTTTCTCTCTTTCTACAACCAGAGAAATTAAATTTTACATGAGGGAAAAGTTTGAGGCTTTTCTGGTGAGTATGAATTTTCCTCCTGACAATGGAAGTTTTGATACTATTAGAAATAGGTGCTATTAGAAGTGTTGCTTCTATTTATTGACTCTGATGGGTCACACGAAAAAGGTAAAGAAATGGAAAAAGGTGTAGACAAGAAAAATGTACAAAGGAGCCAAGCATAATATGAGAAAAAGAAAATCAGACTCAGGTGATTTTGGGTAAAGATAGCAACGACTGCTTGCTATTTCAGTTCTCTTAGCAGTTTCTACATCATTAAAGGTGTTCAAAAAGATGTTAGTGTGAAGTCAGTTAACTTTGAGTGTGTTCTTACTTTAAGTTTATAATCCATAAGAGGGCAAAATGGATGAATGAAAAAGCACAATGTTTTCCAAGGAAGTCACAAGAGGGCAAAATGGATGAATGAAAAAGCACAATGTTTTCCAAGGAAGTCACGTGAACAATTTCACATAACTCACGTTAACAGACTTACGTTATCTTGCTGACAACTCACTTGAAGAGGGTGTTGCTATACTACTAGGCAAACACAACTAGATCATAATCCTCACTATAACTGCAATGTCAGTCCCTATGCTGCCAGACAGAAAAGGGGAGGGAACAAAGCTGTTAATGTGTATAAAACAAGGAAATACAAGAAGTCAAAGGAGCCTTTATTTTATGTGTCAGTTTCATACCAGTAGGGAGCATAAATCCAATACAGAATTCCTGCCTTTAAAAACAACCAAAAAGACAGAAATTGGGGAGTAGTGGAAAAAAACAAATTTGAGCACCTCCCCCCAAAACTGTATTTTATCTGATTAACTATTTGAAAATTAGGAGCTTCCGCCCAACTATGCTTACCTTAAATGACATTCTTTGTTGACATTGATCTCAACATTGCATTTTTTTGATCAAACAAGATTTTACATTTCATTTGCACTGAGGAAGAATTCAAAGTGCTGTTTGAAAAAAAAGTGGTATTTTTAAAAGTATTACTCAACAGGCCATAATATACTAATTACAAGCTGCAATTTACAGCTACAAATTGTGTTCGAGTAGAGGGAGTCCTGAAAGAGGCTGACACCGGAAAAACTGATGTAAATCTAAGATTAATTCAACGAATCCAGTGCTGTATAAATTAGTATGTCAATTCTCAGGAAAGATTTTGAATACTGGTGACTATCAAATTTAGAGACTTCTTCATATTCCCCACACAGGCCCTAAATCACCACAGTAGAATAAATGCCAACACCAGGGAGAAAGGGCTAATGGGTATGCTTTTTCACTGTCTGTGTACCTGCTAATAGTGTTAACAGTACTATGCTCTTGTTACTTTGTCTTTTCTAGACAATTTCTTGTGTGTTATGCATGGGAGATACACGATCATAGAAAATAAATAAAGCAAATGAGCAAACTCATACTCTTCAATCCTGTTGTAACTAACCACACTTAAAAACCTTGATTATAGGTACAATACTGCTAAACAAACACCTGAAAATGGGATTGTGTGTAAAGAACATACAAAAGAAGATTAACCCTGTGCCGGGCGTGGTGGCTCACGCCTGTAATCCCAGCACTTTGGAAGGCTGAGGCAGGCAGATCACCTGAGATCAGGAGTTCGAGACCAGCTTGGCCAACATGGTGAAACCCTGTCTCTACCAAAAATATAAAAATTAGCTGGGTGTGGTGGGCAGGCGCCTGTAATCCCAGCTACTCAGGAGGCTGAGGCAGGAGAATCGCTTGAACCTGGGAGGTGAGGGTTGCAGTGAGCTGAGATCTCGCCACTGTGCTTCAGCCTGGGCGACAAGAGTGAAGCTCCATCTCAGACAAACAAACAAACAAACAAACAAACAAAAAAAGATTAACCCTGTTAGAATACAATCATTTCTGGGATGGAAAATGTATGTCCTACTTGAAACTCGACTGTTCACGTTTAAAAAGTTCAGATGGTCATGGTAGCAGGCAGCAACAATGGAGAAAGTCTAGTGTCAGGACTCAAGTGGAAGCGAAAAATAAACTAGAGGAACCAAAGATGCCTCCGGTGAACCAATAAAAAAAAAGAAAAGAAAACCCAAAATAATGCCCTATTTTTAATGGGCACTCAGTAATTTTTTTACAATCAGTCAAGAAAACAGAACCCTTAAATCAAAACAAATACACATATCCCTGACTTCTGATACTTAACGTCTTTTACTATATAATTCATTTAATACCCATTAATAACTACACTCTACTCCTTGCTATCATCGCCTTTGTCAAAGGTTTCTGCTGAAGGGTCCACTGACTCCTCCCATATCAGTAATTCATGGTCACATGCTGTGCTTTACCCATCCTGTAGTAGCCATCTCAGCAAAGGATTGCTAATACCCAAAGGCTTAAGAAAGAAGGTAAAAGAACTTAAAAGCATAATGGGAAAACAAAAACTCTCATATCTCAGATTTCAGAGATGTTAAATCTGATTACATTATTTACTGTTAAAAACCTCTAAAAGCTCTCCAAATAAACCATATTCAGCCTAATCCCCCCAAAACATTCCAGTCTCATGACCACCCCATCACCACCCTCACTCACCTATGCTTCAAATACTACTTTGATTTTTCTGTGCCTTTACACCAGCTATTAACTCCACCCTAAATGCCCAGTAGGGTAACAGAGCAAAAGACTCAAGGTTTTTTGTTTTTTTTTTAATCCTGTCTCTGTAATCAGTGACCTTGCCATTTAACTGTTTCCACACCCAACAAAAGGAGACCCATTTCTCAGACTCAGGAAGATTAAATGAGGTAATATGTGTAAAGTACTACCACCAGGTCTCAAACATACTAAAGCGCTAAATAAGCACTTTTCTGGCTACATCTACATCATCTGTTGAACACCTACTCACTCTTCAAACCCTACTTTGAATATCCCACTGTAGAACTTTCCTCAATCCTGTGTTCTATTTTTTCCCCTAAAAGAATCAACTGACCACTTAACTCTTCTGTGTGCCATCTGGCACTACAGAGAAATGTCTCTTTTAATTGCTTGTTTATGTATCTTTCTACTCCATTATAAAATGAACACCTCCAGGGTGGGATTTTTATCTAATTACTGCCTGCCTCATATCTGACAGGATCAATAATGGAAGCTTAATTAGCAAGTGTTGAATAGATAACGATTTCATTAAACCATTACAACCAAAACCTTTAGATGGCCTTTCAAATATTTTGATAATGCACTATTTTTGTGTTTTGAAAAGAACAATCCCACCTTAAAGTGCTACCCGACCAGCAATGGAATTTGGATTTTTTTTTCGTTTTTGCTCACCATTCATTTATTCAACAAGTATCTCCTATGTGGCAGGAATGTATCAGTGAACAAAATGAGCAGAAATCCCTGACCCACATGGGCCTTATATTTTACCACAGGTAAACGTGTGGAGGAAAGAAGTTCTTACAGCAAACTTGTCTGAAAAAGGTATCAAAAGCCACATTTTGTTATTCATCAACATTTCCTAAATATCATAAGGACAAAACAACAAATTCCTGACTACACATAAAATTTAACTACTTAAAAAAAAATGGCATAAAATTAACCCAGATTTAGTGTACCAAACAAGCAAACTGATTTAATGTCCCTCAAAAAATGCTCATGTTAGGAACCCATTTCCTTGCAGCTTAAAAAAAAAAAAAAAGTGATTTTTCTTTGTAAGTTTTCATGATTTTATGTGTATAATTACATGCTTTGCATAGATCCTAATTTTAATCCTAATTTGAAGTGGATTTATTTCATTATTGTTTTGTTTTGAATGCGGCCTATTATTTCAAAGCCTGTTTATGATCTTAAAACATTCTTCATTTTGTAAATGAAGAGGGCTTTTACGAAACTGCCTCAGGGCTTCTATTCTGAGAGGTATGTTTCTGGAAGTGAGATGGGCCACACCAGAACTGAATGGAGAACATACCTAAACTGGGCTTCTCTGTTGAACCAACCAGCCCAGAGACCACATAATGAGGCTGCAAGACAGAGGCCTCCACAGCTCTTGCACACCAACACTTCCAATCTGATGTCCTGCTTTGTCCTCTATTGCTGCTTCCACCTATTCCCCAAGGATGCCCTATGCTTTCCTTCCTTTACCCATTTTACCCCTTCCTTAGAACATCCTTTCCTTGTTTCTATTAAAATACTGACATGTCAACATACCATTTCCATTGGTAAGAGCTTCTGGCTTCCCTCTGTTGGAGATAACTGTACCCCCTCTGAATTCATCACCCATCTCTGATAACCTATCTTATAAAGCTTAGTAAGTTCTACGTTGCTTTTGTCCCACCTTGCTACATTTATTAAGGATAATACATTCTCCTCACTATTCAGCTCACAACATCTGGAAGGGGACCTTACACAGAACAGGGCTCAATTTGCAGGTCAGATAAAAAGAGTAAACATAATACCCCAAATTTTAACCAATACTTGCCATAGCAAAACACTAGGAAGCTTCATTTAGACAGCTCTGCAAAGCATGATTCAATTTCAAAATTACAGAAAAGATTCAGGTTGACAGAACAATTCTTGCTACCTAAAATGATGTTATTTCTATGTCAGAAGCAACAAAAAAGGTCCAGATGTCCCAAGCAGACAATGCTGAGAAAGAATCGTGGTCACTTAAACAGCAGGTTATTTGTTGAAGGGTCCTGAAGGCACAAGTAGTTTCCACACAAAGAGGTTTCATTTCAGCTGGATTTTTTGGTCACTTTGGACATTTTTGTGCCAACTTAATACGTTACTGAGAGCTTTGCCCTACCTTTGCTAATTAACAGTACAATAAACAGCAAAAGGAAGGTCACTACTGACAAACTTTGAATATAAAGTGCAGTGAGCTGGGTTTTAGGCTCATGGTTCCCGCATGTGAAGTTGAATATATGGCCTTTGCTTCCCTTCAGAACCCACAGAGAAAGGGTGAAAAGCACAAACATCAAACAAGTGGTGAATACACAGATCAGCAGCAGCCCCAGGTTTAAAGCGCTTTCATCAAGCCCCAGCCATAGGGAAGAAATACTTCAACAGCACCCTAAGGGAAACAAAAAACTGAATTATGAAACGAAACATTAAAAAAGCATCAGCGGTGTGTCTTAGAAAAATTACTAGTGAGATTTAAGTCACAACCCCCCACTTTCCCTCAAAAGTGCTTTCTAATAATACAGAGCACATTCCAAATAGCTTCCCTCTGCCAAAAACTTGCCAATTGTACCTCCCCTGCTCAGCAACCAGAGTAAAAAAATTCAATGCCAGGAGAACCTTAATGCCTTCATTTTTGAAGTAAATTCCAAACATTTATCTTGCTGGGCATTTATCCACAGGAGGAGTAGCTCCTAAATGAATTAAGGAAGTGAATATGACCTTTAATAGATAATTTGGTTCCCAACTGGAAAGCAGGAGAGGCAAAACAAAGAGGAGAATGGATAAAAAAGGATTCAAATGAAAAAGTTGGAAAAACAGAGGAGAAAGGAATTTACTTGGGAAAAGAATGAAAGCTGAAAGGCAATAGAAAAAGCATTAAAGCAAAAGGAGATGCCATCTAAAGACAAATGCTAGATAAGGAAAGAGGGCAGGGGTAGCTAATAAACCTTTCAGAGTCCAGAATTACTTAACCCTAAATATTATCTCACTGTAACTTGACGACGGTCTAGGTTCTAGGCTGGGAGCCCCAGAAAAGGAAAGGGGCTAGCAGTGGAGAGGCAAGGTGGTACAGTGCAGGAAAGCAGAGATCCTCATAAGCTCAAGAAGCAGCATCAGGTTAGGCTGGATCAAGGAAAGAGCTGGTGCTCAGCTAGGTTCCTGGAAGTGCTGAGAGGCAACAACCACTCGGACTGACTGGTCCGTGGGCTATCCAAGATTCCACGTGGGCTCGAGGGAGACTACAGTGACACCCCCACCCCGACCCTCCCACCTCCCGGGAGAGCCTTGGAGGCTGGACCAACAAACAGATGGGCTCTGGAGGCCAGAGAAGTGGAGGATTCTCTGATCCGGGGAGACCAGACGGGGACCCTGATGGGCAAGAGGCACGCAACACCCAGGGTCAAGGGCGGTGACACTGGGATCCCGGGCGCCCTTCACGGAGCCCGAACTCACCGATGCCGAGTCCCACGACCAGGCGGCCAGCGAGCAGTGTCTCCTTGTTGTTGGCCGCGGCCAGCACCGCGGAGCCGGCGGTGAAGAGGGCACTGGCCAGGAGGATGGCAGCGCGACGGCCGAAGACACCGTTGAGGGCGCCTCCGGCCAGCGCCGAGACGGCAGCAGCCCCCACCGTGCTGGACACCAGCAGCTCCTGCCACAGTGCGTCCAGACTGAGCTGTCGCTTGAGCAGCAGCATGGCCCCTGACACCACCCCGGTGTCATAGCCAAACAGGAAGCCGCCCAGCGCGGAGAAGACGGCCACCACGTACACGAAGGCGGGGGTCTCGTCCTGCTGGAACTGCCGCCGCGCCGCGCGCTCCAGGTCCCCGACGCCGCCGCCGCCCGCGCCCGCTCTCTGCAGGCTGGTGCTCGATTCGGCGGCCGCCAGGAGGCTGCACTCCCCGGCCGCGCTCGCCGCGTCCGGCTCCTGCTGCTTCCTGCGCCGCTCGCCCATCAGGCTGCTCAGGCTCCGCAGCGTGTACTCCACATTCTCGCTCGCCTTGCGGGACATAGGGCAGGGGCCCGGGGCTGCCCGGGGGGACGCGGCTCCGCGGGCCGACAGTCTCGGCGAGCTGGACAGCCCGAGCCGGCGGGAGCAACCGCCGCTGCCGCCGCTTTCTTCCTCCCGGCTTCCGCTCCGGCTGCCACGGCAGCAGCCGCCGCCACGGCCGCTTCGGGGAGAAAGTTGCTGCCCGCCGCGCTCCGACGCTGCGGAGTTGGAGCCCGGCGGGTCTCTCCACACATACGCCCCGCGCCTGCCGAGCTGGCGCTGCGGAGCCGGCGGGGGGCGGGAGGCGGGAGGCGGGACCGCGGGTCACGTGCAACCCTGGGCCGGCGGGGCGGGGCCCAGGAAACGTCCCGCCCCCTCCTTGGGCGGGGCCAGGCTCAGCCCGCCCCGGACCCCTAAACCCCGCCCTCCTGGTGGGTGCGACCTCTGACCTAGGCTCCCTCATTTAGGGCTCTGGCAACTGTATGGAATTAACCGTGCCTTCCAAGCTGCAGCGGTGGAGCAAGCCAATGTGGCAATGCCATCAGGCAACAGGCTTCCAGACGGGAAGCCACCCAGAATGTTTGCCCTGTTTGGAGAGCAGGGAGAGAGCACCTAAACCAGCCTGACTGTCCTTCCAGCAGCCTAGAGAGAGGGCTGGAAAAAATATCCTAGAATAGGACCTAGCAAGTACCCTTCCTTTTATAGTATTGTGACATTACCCAGCGTGGTCTACTTCCCTGGCATTAAATGTGTTTGTTCTGGAGCAATTCAGGGCTGCATGCTCCCATTTCTATAGGTAGTTTCCACTCTCATCGCCAGTCCCTCCTCAATTTATGCTTATTTTAAAGGAATGGTACATTTGATTCTTTGAGGACAGAGATAACATATCTCTATGGTGAATCCCAAACCTCCTTCCATGGATCCCCGACCTGTAAAAGAAAATTCACATATATGCATTCCACTCATGTAACGGATAATTCCCAGAGATAGAAAGAAAACTCAAGACCCTGATTTGTGATTCGGCAGGCAGTCTCCACTTCCCTGCCCCAACATGCTAACCAAAAGGTAGGATAGCTTCTCTCCTGAGAATCCCCACTGTTGCCCTCCATGAAGCACTGTTTTAACAGCCTCATTTACTTGAAACAAAGCAAAGATAACGTTATTTGCAACCGATTTTTTAAACTGTTGAGTGAATTAACAGTTGTTGGTTCATTTGGGGGTTTTTTCCTCCTTTAATTTAAATGTTTTTAAATTATACAGTTGCGCATCAGGGGCTAAAGATGGTTTTTTTGTTTTTGTTTTGTTTTGTTTTTATTTGAGACAGATTCTCGCTCTGTCGCCCAGGCTGGAGTGCAGTGGCGCTATCTCGGCATACTGCAGCCTCCGCCTCCCAGGTTCAAGCGATTCTCCTGCCTCAGCCTTCCTAGCAGCTGGGACTGCTAAGGATGTTTTGTGCCTCTGATTTGCTTTCATTCTTCAGGCTGAGGGCAAAAAGTCAAGCATCATAGGATTCTATTCCTACAATTCCACTGCTCTTTTATTTCCCTTATTTGAGCAAAAGCTTTCTTAGCCTGGGGCCTATTTTTCATGCAGCTAAAACTTTTTTCCTTTTAGACAAAAGGATTTTGTCATTCCTGTTTCAGTAAAAACTTACATTAGAATTTGTCAAAACTGCTTTCGTTTTGATTATCAGTCACGATTATCTCTACAATATAGTACTTTCCTTGCCAGCAACAAGGAAAAATAAACTAATGAACCCAGAGGGCTTAACTATTTAAATTTTATCGTCTGGCTTTAAAGCAAGGCTCTACCGTCATTCCCAGGGATCAGTTAAACAGAGAGAGCCTTTAGATCTGCAGCAATGAACTCCTTAATATTCAGACCTTGGACAATATTGCAGGTGAGAGCGCGCCTTTTCCGCGGCATGCTACGGTATAGTAAAACTGCGCCCCCTGGTGGTGAGCCAATTCCCACGGCTTCTGAAGAGAAGGGCTCCGCAGATGAGAAGCATCTGGTTCTTTGACAGTTCCCTCTTGCTGAGATGAAAATAAACTACTTTTTGTCTCAGCTGGTGCAGTGAACATCTTGGTTCCTGAGCATCCCTTGCTTGAAATTCAGCTTTGGGGTCATAGAACAAGAAACTGCTTAAAAATTTCTGTTCCATATTAGGACAGTTATGTATCTGCGGTCAGGTTACATTTGAAAAGAAATGTGACGTGAAAAAAAAGGCATCGGAGGCCGGGCGCGGTGGCTCACGCCTGTAATCACAGCACTTTGGGAGGTTAAGGCGGGTGGATCACGAGGTCAGGAGTTCAAGACCAGCCTGGCCAAGGTGGTGAAACCGTGTCTCTACTAAAAATACAAAAGTTAGCCGGGCATGGTGGCACGCGCCTGTAATCCCAGCAACTCGGGAGGCTGAGGCAGAGTATTGCTTGAACCCGGGAGGTGGAGGTTGCAGTGAGCCGAGATCGTGCCACTGCAATCCAGCCTGGGCGACAGAGCTAGATTCCGTCTCAAAAAAAAAAAAAAAAAAAAAAAAAAGCTTCGGAGAGTTAAACAGAATTCTTCTCAGCCTCGAGAGGGAGCCCAGTTCAACTTAGCATCAGCGCGTGAGTCTAATATGGAGTTCCCCAAAGTCGGTCCCAGCTGCGATTTATGATGAACTGGAAAACCCATGGGCTGAGAATCAAAAGAGATGAATATCAACACCACCATTGTTTTACCGTAGAACTTTCCACAAACCACAGGATTAGCTTCTGCTTCGCTTTTTTTTTTTTCTCATTTGAAGAGCAGATAATGGTGCAGCAACTACTCATTGACGAGAGTAAGTGTTAAAGGGTATTTTTGAAATATAATTAATTGCTATTGCAGGGCAAATTTAATTACAAGAGTCATTATTGGTTTGCAGTGAGTTCTATAGTTCCAGCTTTGAGGATATTTGCTTTACAACCTCCAGTAACATGTTCCAAAGCAGTCTAACAATAAAGAAAGGCCAAAAGCCCCTTCTCAATCATCTTTCCCACCATAACAGACCCCTTTCGCCAGAGATAACCACCTCTACCACTTTGAAATGTATCTTTCCAAAACTTTCTCTATGCATTTATATGCATATGTATGTACATGGTATATGTACATATATGTACAATATATGTATTGTTGTTTTATTTGTTTGTTTTTGAATGTTTTGGTTGCAAGAGATAGAAATCGAGATCAAACTGGTTTAAGCCAAAATAATGGGAAAGAGGGAGTATTTATTGGCTATTGTCTCTGAAAACTCTCTAATAAGTTGGCGTCAAGTGCAGTTGGTTAAAGGACTGAAAACACCAGGATGTCACACAGACGTCCATTTCTCCACTCTGCTTCTTACTCCTTAGGCTCCATTCTTAAATTTTATGTGGTGCTCAAAGGGCTATAGCAAACTCCAAGTCCTATACCTGAGATAGTTTGGATACTTCTCCCCACCAAAATCGCATGTTGAGATGTAATCCCCCATGTTGAAGTTGAGGCCTGAGGAGACTTGTTTACATCCTGGGGGTGGATCCCAAATGAATGGCTTGGGTCATCTCCTTGGCGATAAATGAGCTCCTTTTGAGTTCACAGGAGATCTGGTCCTTTGCTTTCACCGTGTGATGTGCCTGCTCCCCCTTTGCCTTCCACCATGATTGTAAGCTTCCTGAGACCTTTCCACAAGCAGATGCCAGTGCTGTGCTTTCTGTACAGCCTGCAGAACCGTGAGCCAATTAAACCTCTTTTCTTATAAAATATCCAGTCTCAGATATTTCTTTATAGCAAGAACAGCCTAATATAATATCCTTCTCCACTCATGTCTGAAAGGACAGAAAAAGAGCCTCTTTCTCCAAAGCCCTAGCAAATTTATATTGTATCTAATTGGATTTGTCAGTTGTAGTCCCATTCCTGACCCAGTTACTGCGGCTGGGAGATTATAGTTTGGTGATCAGGCTGGGGCCAATCAACACCCACATCATGAGCTGTGAGTGAAGATAAATTACATGGGCTTAGACTATAGGAGGTTTTCCCACAAGAAATTTGATGTACTATTTTGCCAGAAGTCAGGCGAATAAATGCTGGCAATGAAACCAATATATTTGAGTTGCCATAAGTAATTAGTAAGTTAACATGGCATAAAAGCCAAGTAAACCATTTCAAGAAGGAAGAACTGGCTAAGAGAATCAATTATATTACACAGAGATCAAAGAGAATGAAAACTCATGGAAAATCTTTGAATTTTATTATAGAAAGTCAATGAAAGGACAGATGCAGTGGCTCATGCTTGTAATACCAGCACTTTGGCAGGCCGAGGTGAGTGGATCATCTGAGGTGAGGAGTTCAAGACCAGCCTGGCTAACATTGTGAAACCCCATCTCAACTAAAAATATAAAAATTAGCTGGGTGTGGTGGTGCACCCCTGTAATCCCAGCTACGTGGGAGACTGAGGTAGGAGAATCATTTGAACCCAGGAGGCGGAGGTTGCAGTGAGTCGAGATTGCACCACTGCACTACAGCCTGGGCAACAGAGAGACTCTGTCTCAAAAAAAAAAAAAAAAAAAGAGAAAGTCAATGAACGGTGACTGTGAAGAATCAAAATGTTATTTTGATGGTATTATCTTCACAAAGCCTAGTAATGCCAGAATCCCATCATTTTGATTATTCCTCCTCTCTGTATGTATAATAAGCAATAGCAGCATCAGAAGAAAGATACTGTATTATTAATTAGTACAAAGGTAAAGTATGAGTCCTATGGCTTAGTTATGGGGTATAAGATACTTGGGTATTTAGTACTTCCCGCAAGAAACTTTGACTTGCTGTAAGGAGGAGGAGGAAAAAGCTGAAAGGAAGGAGACAAGAATGGAGGGAAATAAGAAAAGATGGTCAGCATACCCCAATGGCCAGTGCCCTGTCTAGATCTGCCACTACAGAGAGACAAGGAGCAGGAAGCACAAGAAAGCATGAGGGATGGATGACCTTTTAACATACACTGACCCTGCCCACTAGTAACAATGACCCGATCACCAATACAGCCTGTGACACATCATTATATCATCTCCTCCTCCTTTGGGTAGGGAGAGTTGCAATGCCTCTTTCCCCTCAGAGACTTTTAAGAGAGCAATTTTAATTAAGATGAAATTAGTGGAAATATCAAACATAGGCTGCATTTTCTGTAAGTCTCTTGCTAAATGTAATAAAAGAAAGAGTAGCTTAAAAAGTTATCAGGATCAAGGGAAAGGGTGTGGATGGGGATTAGGTATGACATGAATTTATTTAGATGCTGAAGTGAAAAGAAATAGTCAATTCAAGAGCTGGAATGATTGATAGGACAAAGTCCCAAAGAAGGCAGAAAGGATATGAGCAAGAACATATGGCGTGAGGCAAGGCTAGCCTAGCCATAGGGAGGAGGAGAGACACTTCCTCCTCTGAGAAAAAAAGGCAAGGAAACAAAAAAAAATCATCATAAGAAAGAAGATGATATTAATAACAAGAATAGGGAAAGAGTTCTGTTAAACGGGTAATTGTGTGTGTTTGGGGGTGAGGGGTGGAGTGAGCCTAGATGTAGTCACAAAGACTCCACTTCATGTCTTCACTATGCTACTTCCTTGACTGTGTAACCTTGGGCAACTTATTCTCTATAAGCTTCAGTTTTCTCTTCTGTAACTGGGAATAATAATACGGTATTCATAATTGGATGATTTCAATTCTAACAGGTAATCCACATTCAAACTGTCCTAAACACTACAGAAATATATGGCATGAATCTGAATGGCCAGCTGTTGGGCAACATTGGGAATGGTATGATCAGCTTTTTCTAAAAATGTTATGAAGGAGCCAGGTTCTATCACTTTCTCTACTCTGCTATTCTTAGCATATTGGGTTTGCCCTCCACTGGCTTCCCCCAAAGTGGCAAGAGGACTTCAGCATTTTCAGATATCATAAGTTTCCAATGTATACACATAAAGATAGTACCTAGTTCCTATCCTCAAATGTAATGTATTTCAGCTAGTAAAATATCCACATGACCAAATATAAAAGTAACTAATAATACATAGCACAATGTACTAAATGATTGCTACAGGAAAAAAAAAAAAAAAAACCAGAGTAGTTGAATTTTGGTTGTGGAGTGTCAAAATATTCTTTATTGACCCAGATGAATACCTACAAATGATCAAAGTTAAAAAGAAACAAAAAAGAAAACCCAACTTGACTTGTCAATTCAAGGAATGCTCTCATTAAGCAGGATTGAGTGATCTGAAATAAGAACAATGGTAAGTATTTGTTTCAAAGTAGACTCACTAATAAAACTAACAACTCACTTTATTTCACTGAGATGTGATTAATTTGGTTTGAGACTGGTTCTTCAGGCAGTTTCAATGTTTGAGCTAGTTAGTGGAAAATAATTTTATTTTTATTTATTTATTTATTAAATTTTGAACCAGGGTCTTTCTTTGTATTCCAGGCTTGAGTACAGCGGTGCCATCACAGCTTACTGCATCCTTGACCTACTAGGTTCAAGCGATCCTTCCACCTCAACCTCCCTCCTGCTTTAGCATCCCAAAGTGCTGGGATTACAGGCGTGAGCCACCAGGCCCAGGTGGAAAATACCTTTTAAATTGAACTTGTAACATGATGAGCTCCTTACTGATCACTCTGTTTTAAACAATTTTATATATTTTGTTTTGCATTTTGAATCCAAATTGTAAACTCAATTGTAACACTCACCCTGTCAGAAATTGTTAAGTACAGTAGGCATGGTACCACTGTGACCTTACTTAACCAAATTGAATGAATTTATCAAGTTAAAACTAAGCAAAATATGCAGCTGAAACAATCAACATGTATTTTATAATTGGCTAATGAGTGGAGTTACATAAATTAATAAATTCCTCTTTCCTTATACTCTCAACTCAGAAAAACCAAAAACTTTTAATTTGATAAAACAAATTGTGTAACTCATTGTCCATATAATGTTGCATGGCATGAACAAACACTGTTTGGAAAGATACTTTTGTCTTCCCAGTCAGTAGTACTTACACATGCAAAATAAAATGATCATTTAAATTAACTTGTGCAAAAAACATTTCAGCAAGAGTGGCCAACCTCAATATATCCAAAAGCATGCTATTGTAATTTCCCTCCAGATTCTCTCTCACAATTTTTATAATGTTGATATGGGTTGGCTCTGTGTTCCCACCCACATCTCATCTCATAATGTAATCCCCTCATGTTGAGGGAGGGACCTGTAATCCCCACATGTCAAAGGAGGGAGGTGATTGGATCATAGGGGCAGTTTCTCCCATGCTGTTCTCATGAAAGTGAGTTCTGATGAGATCTGATGCCTTTATAAGTGTTTAGAAATTCCTCCTTCATGTTTCTTTTTCCTGCCACCTTGTGAAGAGGTGCTTGCTTCCCTTTCTGCCATGACGGTAAGTTTCCTGAGGCCTCCCTAGCCATGCAGAATGGTGAGTCAATTAAACCTCCTTTGTTTATAAATTACACAGCCTCCGGTAGTATCTTTATAGCAATGTGAAAACAGACTAATACAAATGTATACCATGGAACATTTTTATACCTAGAATACACTGAACCACCTTTGGGTAATGCTGAAGTTGCTTTCACATTTGATTTTCATGCTAAGAGTCAATAAATGTGAGACAGAGATCTTTTGGAGCATTCAATACTCTCTTCCTGTGATTTTCTTAAACTGGGAATTCTTTTAGAAAACTTATCTTCATAGATGCAATTAGAGAGGTTTGATCTACAACTTGGCCTGCAATTAAAGAAGAGTGTCCTTAGTAAATGAGAGCAAGGCCTGTGTTTGCTTTGTTTAACACTAAAGCCCTTGAGGCCAGCTAGCACAGTGCTGCCGCATGTAGGGGCTGCCGCATGTAGGGGCTCAAATATTTATTCCAAGAACATATTAATGAATTAATGAATGGTAACAGTCTGTGTGGACTCTGATTGACATGGGTATGTAAGTCATGACTTTCCACATTTAAGGATAATACAATGAAATAATAACAATTTGAGGTAACACAAAGTGCCTGTAGAGCATGACATCTAAACCCCAACTCTAGTCCAACCAGTGGTCAGATTTTAACTGAGCAACCAATCAGATATAAAATGCTTTATCTTAAGAAACATATTGCATACATTATAGATTTTAATAGAAATATACTATTTTTTGAGCATTTACTTTATAAAAAGTAGTTTATTTGGCACAGTCCTTAATTCTTCTCATTCTCAACTAGGAAAACACCGCATGCCCATGTGTAAAACTAGATGATCATATAAATTATTATATACCAAAGAACTGATAAAGACAAATTTCTAGTCAAGTTCACGGGAGATAAGAGATGGATGGACTGAAATTTAAAAATTATTTAAATACAATGACTTTTTTTCTCCATTTCAAGACAATAATATGAAAAACAAAACTGTAACAAAAATAGTTATTCCTAATTGGTACCAAAATTATTTATGAAATGTCAGCTGATCAAATTAAAGAGTTAATAATTTACTTTGCTTCAGTTTTAAAATCTACTTAGTTTCTACCTTTATCTGGCCTATTAGTGATCACTGTCTGTTTTATCATCAGTTTGGGGAGTCTAGATTACAAGTAGCAATGCACAACTTCTGTGTGTATTGTCTCCATATTAATGAACATCTTACTTAGCTACTAACCAGACATGTGATCACTCTGCCTATCACTCTGTGGTTTTTCACATTCTTCTAAAGAAAAATTTTCAAAGAATAGAAATATTATATAAATCCATAAATCTCAAAACATAGACTAAGAATCAATACTTTGAAAATCTTTGAAAAAAGTCTTGAAAATTTTGAAGCTGAAAGCTAAGTCTATATACTTATCAGTCAATGATCCCTCATCTCGGAAAATTACTCTGAACTCTGTAGAGAACTAGAAAGAGATGAACCATTTTAGTAGCTCTCCCTAATACTAAAAAGAAAAATAAAGCTTCCTAGTGGGAAAAAAACATTCCTCAGAATGCAATACAAAAAAGAAATGTGTTTTTGAGCTGAAGAGTTAAAATAATTTCATTATTTTCTTTGAGTTATTTATTTCTTATAAGAAATGTTTGGAAGAGTATAGAAAAATTCAGTAAATATGTTATTGCCACTGGCTAATGATGACAGATATTCATCAGGGAGTGATTTGGTAAGAAAATAAGAATGTAATAGTGCACTGACAAGAAAAGCAAAGTCAATTTCTTCTGTATGATCTTTGTTTTGTAAAATTGCCATGAAATTTCCATGCAGGAGCCCCACAGTAATCACAGCTATTTCTTACAGACCTACAGGCTAAGTGTAGACTGAGCTTTCAATTATCATCCTGATGGATGAGAGACTCACAGTGTGAATGATGAGGGGAAAGCAGTCAACTAATATACACCCATAATTTTAAAGCCTTTGCTAATATTAAAAAATAAAACTTTAGGTTTCTGTTATAGTTTAGGTGTGTAGCAAAATTGCTTTGTGTCTTTATTTTTAAAACTGTGTTTTCTGCTTGGATAAAATCTATACATATTTTTTATCTCCCAACAGATAGTAGACTTTTATTATACTTTTTGATCACTTCCTACATTTGGACCCTTTTTCTCTGTTTAGGGTAGTGCCTGAATTATGAACATTGCCTTGCCAAAATAGGAAGCCAGAAGCTCACTTTCCCAGCATTCTCTGGAGTTAGGGGCAGGCATGTGACCCAGGCTGGGCCAAGCAACAAATCTGCACAAGGCTTTAATTGGAAGAGAGTAACATGAAGAGGAAGGCTATCCATAAAGTACATCACAGGGAGGGTGGTAGGGACTGACAGAGGGACATACAGCCTGAAGAGGTAGCAGCAGCAGTTGTAGTGGGGATGTACCACGTCCACATTTTAGCTGTGGTACGTTTTCCCAGTAGTAGCAGCAGCAGAAGGGTCTCTACTGCAGCAGCAATGGGAGAGTTAAGATGTACTTGAAAACAGCCTCCAAGTCTGAATCTCTGGCCCTTGCAAAAGTTCTAAGATTTCATATGTAAATTATATAGTATACATTTTATATAATTTATATTCTATACATATAATGTATTGTGTGTGTGTGTATTCATTATGAAGTGTATGACAGCCATAGTACAAGTGCCAGGAGGGCAGAAATGAAAATATACACTTGCAGTTTTCTCATACTACATGTGAAGTGTGGTATGATATCAGTATATGAAAGATGTATATTTTAATACCTTAAAAAAGCATCAAAATAATGTAAAAGAAGCCAACAAGAGGTAAATGAAAGAAAAAGCAAACTTTTAAAGGCAGAAAAAGAGAATAAAGAGGAAAAGGGGAATGAAGAACAGGTGGGGAATATAGATGAAAAATAGCAAGATGGTAGATTTAAGCCCAACCATATCAATAATCACATTGAAGATAAGTAGTCTAAGCACACCAATTAAAAGACAAAGATGATAAAATTGAATAGTTAAGTTGCAAAACTCAACTATATCCTGCCTGTAAGAAACAAGCCTTAAATATAATTAATATATTAAATATTATATATTTATTTATCAGAGATTGAATATAAAAGCATATACAAAGATATACCATGCTAACACTATTTAAAAAAAAAGAAAAGAAAAGGTAACCCAGGCATGGTGGTTCATGCCTATAAACCCACCTTGGGAGTCCCAGGCATAAGAATTGCTTGAGGCCAGGAATTTGAGGCCAGCCTGGGCAACATAGCAAGACCTTGTGGCTACAAAAAAAATTTTTTTTAATCTTCTGGGCATGGTGGCACACACCTGTAGTCCAAGCTACACAGGAGGCTGAGGCAGTGGTTTCCCTTGAGCACAGTAGTTGAAGGTCACAGTGAGCTATGACCATGCCACAGCACTTCAGCCTGGCAACAGAGTGAGACCTCGTATCAGGCCATTCTTGCATTGCCAGGTAATTTTTAAAGGAAAGAGGTTTAATTGGCTTATTGTTCTGCAGGCTATACAGAAAACATAGCAGCGTCTGCTCTTAGTGAGGCCTCAGGAAGCTTACAGTCATGGCAGAAGGCAAAGGGGGAGCAGGCACATCACACGGTCAAAGCAGCAGCAAGAAAAAGTGAGTTGTCACACACTTTTAAACAGCCAGATCTTGAGAAGTCACTCGGTATTGCAAGGACAACATCAAGGGGATGGTGCTAAACCATTCATGAGAAATTCACTCTCATGATCCAGTCACCTTCCACAGGCCCCACCTCCAATACCGGAGAGTGTAATTCAATATGAGATTAGGGTGGGAACATATATTCAAACTATATCAGATCGTGTCTCAAAAAAATAAAAAAGAAAAAAGGAAAAGAAAGAAAGCTAGAATGGTTATATTAATACAGATAAATACAATTTCTGAGCAAACAATATTACCAGGGCCATTTCTTAATGTTAAAGGGGGTCATACCAACAAGAGGACATAAATCTAAAAGTTAAACATCTAAAAACCGAGCTTCAGCCTGGGCAACATGGAAAGACCTCGTCTCTACGAAAAAATACAAAAAATTAGCTAAGTGTGGTGGTATGCACCTGAAGTCCCAGCTACTTGAGATGCTGAGGTGGGAGGATCACTTGAGCCTGGGGAGGTCGAGGCGGCAGTGAGCCATGATCGTGCCACTGCACTCTAACCTGGGCAACAGAGTGAGATCCTGACTCAAAAATAATAAAGTAAAATAATATAAATACAAATAAACAGAGCTTCCAAATGCATGATAGTGATGAAATAAAAATAGAAAAAATCACAGAGTCAGAGATTTTAATACTTTCTCAATAACTGATAGAACTAGTACACAAAAAATAGTATGTAATAAGGATATAAAATATTTGAATAACACTGTCAACCAACTTAACCTAATTGACTATCCATCCAACAACAGCAGATACACATTTCTTTCAAGTACACACAGAACATTTACCCAAGTTAGAGCATATCTTGGACTTTACAACTAATCTTAATAAATTTACGATTTAAGACATTCAAAGTATATTCTCTGACTGTAGTAGAATTCAATTCAAACCAACAGCTCCCAAATATTTAGAAACTAAATAGCACACTTCTAAATTAACCATGGGCTAAGGAAGGAGCTAAAGGAGTGATTAGAAAGTATTTCTGAACTGAATGAAAACATAATAGATCAACATTTGTATGATCTACTAAAGCAGAGCTAAGGGGAAGCTACAAGCTAAATACCTGTAACAGAAGCAAAAAAGCACCTCAAGTCGTGACCTCAACTTCACTCTTAAAAAACAAAAAAGAGAAGATAAAATGAAATTTTAAGAAGAGAAGTCAAAGAGGGAATCAGTGAAATGGAAGACAGAGACAATAGTTTTAGTTTCAATCATCAAAACTAAAAGCTGATTGTTGAAAAAAGATGAGTAAAATTGATAATCCTCTCACAAGACTGATCAGGAAAAAACTATAGAAGCCACAAATCATCAGTATCAGGAATAAGAGATGTTACATTATTGTAGATTCCACAAGTATTAAAAGGATCATAAGGTAATATTATAACTATTTCATACTGGAAAAATTTATGAAATAGACATACTCCTTGAAATAGACAAATTACCAAAGCTCACTCAAAAAGAAATAGATTATTCATATAGCTTTATATCTAGTAAGAAACTATTTGTAGTTTAAAACTTTCCCATGAGGCAAATTCCAAGCCCAGTCAACTTCACTGGCAAAGTCTACCAAACATTTAAGGAAGAAATAATGTAATTCCATACCCATTCTTTCAGAAAATTGAAGAGTATGGACTACTTCCCAACACATTCTGAGATCAGCATTACCCTGATTCCAAAACCAGACAATTATTAGAGAGCTACAAAACATTTTCCTTATGCACGTAGATACAAAGATTCTAAACAAAATGTTAGCAAATAAAATCCAACAATGTATTCAATATATTAAAAGAAGGATAATGCATCATTTGCTGTTCCTTTTCTTGTTTCCTAAGGTTGGAGCTGAGGTCATTCAACACAGTGAAAGACAATTAAGTGGGGAAAGGACAATCTTTTCAATAAATGATGCTGGAACATTTGGATATCCACAGGCAGAAAAATGAAATTTAATCCATAGCTTAAGTCATGTACAAAAACTAATTCAAAATGGATGATAGAATGGAAGGTAGGAACCTAAAGCTGAAAATCTTCTAGAAGAAAACCTAGGAGAAAATCTTTGCTACCTTGCATTAGGCAACCACGTCTTAAATATATAAGGCGTGGTGGCTCACGCCTGTAATCCTATCACTTTGGGAGGCCGAGGCAGGTGGATCTCTTGAGGCAGAGAGTTGAGACCAGCTTGGCCAACAGGGCAAAACTCAGTCTCTACTAAAAACAACAACAACAACAACAAAAAACATTAGCCGGGCAGGGTGGCACACATCTGTAATCCCAGCTACTAGGGAAGCTGAAGCATGAGAATTGCTTGAACCTGGGAGGCGGAGTTTGCAGTGAGTCCTGTTGCGCCACTGCACTCCAGCCTGAGTGACAGAGTGAGACTCTGTCTCAAAATTAATTGATTAATAAAATAAAATACCAAAAACACAATCCCTAAAAGAAAAACACTGATAACTTAGATTTCACCAAAATTGGAAATTCCTCTACTTCAAAAGATGCTTTATGTTTTAATTGTACTTGTTCACATGCAGTTGTCAGAAATAACACAGAACAATCCCATGTATCCTTTACCCAGTATCCCCCAGTAGCAACAGCTTGCAGAACTACAGTACAATATACAATATCACGACCAAGATATTCACACTGATACAGAACATTTCTATCACCACGAGGATCTCTCGTGCTGTCCTTTTATATCTACACTGACTTTCCTCCTGCCCTCACCTTCTCCTTAACCTCGGATATTAATAATCTGTTCTCCAGTTCTATAATTTTGTCACTTCAAGAATGTTATTTAAGCGGAATCATACAGTATATATACAAACTCTTGGAAGTGACTTTTTTCACTCATCATAATTCTTTGGAGATTAATCTAGGTTGTTGCATGTATTGGTATATATATATATATGTAGCTGTGTAGTATTTCATGGTGTGGGTATACAACAGTTGGTTTAACCATTCACCCATTTGAAGACCTGGGTTATTTCCTGCATTTGGCTATTATTTATAAAACAGCTATAAATATTTGTGTACAAGTTTTTGTGTGAATATGTTTTTCATTTATTTGACATAAATACCCAAGGATGTAATTGCTGGATTATTTGGTTGGTAAGTAGCATGTTTACTTTTTTCAAAAAGTACCAAAATGCCTTCCAGAGTGGTTGTACCATTTTACATTCCTTCATTCTCTAGATCCAGATCCTCCAGATCCTCATCAACATTTGGTGTTGTCTCTTTGTTTCTTTTAGCCATTTATATAGGTGTGCAGTGTTATCTTATTATGGCATCAATTTGCATTTTTTAAAGGCTAATCATGGTCACCCTGTTTTCATGTCCCTATTTGCCATCTGTGTATCTTCTTCAGTGAAATATCTCTTCATGCCCTTTGCCCATTTTCTTATTGGATTGTTTATTTTTTCACTCCTGATATTCGAGAATTCTTTATATATTTTAGATACTAATCTTTAGTTGGATATGTGGCGAGCAAATATTTTCTCCCAATCATCTACAGCTTTCTTTTCATGTCTTAACAGAGAGTTAATAGCTCTTAATTTTGACAAAGTCTAAAGGATCATTTTGTTTCTTGTATAGATTATATATTTGGTTTTAAGTCTAAGAACTCTTTGCCTAACCCTAGGTTCCAAAGATTTTCTCCTATTTTTTTTTCTAAAAGTGCTATAGTTTTATGTATTACATTTAATCTCTTTACCCATTATGAATTAATTTTTGTATAAGGCATGTGACTTAGGTCAATATTCTTTTTTTTTTTTTTACCTATGTATCTCCACTGGCTTCAGCACCAGCTTTGTGGAAAAGGCTATGTTCTCTTCTATTGGACTACTTTTGCATTTTTGTCAAAAATTAGCTAGGCCTGCTTATGGGTTTATTTTGGAGTTCTTTATTTTGCTCCATTGATTTATATGTCTAATTTTCTCCCAATACCACACAATCTTCATTATTGTAACCACCTAGTAAGTCTTGAAGCTGAGTAAACTGATTCTTCCCCCATTCATTCTTCTGTTTTGAAATTGTTTCAGCTATTCTAGTTCCTTTGCATTTCCATATACATTTCAGAAAAATCTTATATGTATCTGCAAAAATTCTTACTGGGATTAATGATAGAAATGTGTTAACTGTATATCAATTTGGGGAGAATTGATATCTTTACTATAATGAGTATGCTGAGTCTTCAAATCCATGAACAGGATTTGTCTTTACATTTATTTAGATATTCTTTGATTTATCTCATCAGTATTTTGGAGTTTGGGGTATACAAATCCAATACATGTTACATTAGATTAACATCTAAGTAGTTCATTTTTTTAGTGATCATAAGTGGTATGTGTTTTTAATTTTGGCATCCACATTTTCATGGAAAGTATAGGGAAATATAATGAATTTTTTCCATGTTAATCTTTTGTAATGAGACCTTATGAGTTCTAGATGTTCTTTTGTCAAAAGGCACTTCTTAAAGAATGAAAAGACAAGTCACAGAATGGTGAAATATTTGCAAATCATGTATGGGATAGAGGACTCATCCAAAATACATAAAAAGCTCTTGACACTCAATAATAAAATAGCAAGCAACTCAATTAAAAGATGGAAAATATATTTGAAAAAATACTCTGCCAAAGACAATTTAAGGATAGCAAATACATACATGAAATGATGCCTGAAATCTACTAGCTAGTAGGAAAATGCAAGTTAAAACTATAATGAGGTATTACTATACACCTAATTAAATGCCTAAAAGTCAAACCTGTTGACCATATCAAGTGTTTTGAGGATGTGGTGGAACTGGAACATTCATCTGCTGGTGGGATTGTAAAATGTCATGACCAGTAAAAAAAATACTTTGGCATTTTCTTTAAAAAGTTAAAAATATAAATATTATATGATCAATCATTTAACCTTAAGTATTTGCTAGAAAGATGAAAGCATAAGTCCATCCAAAGTCTTGTTAATGTTCGCAGAAGTTTACTTCTCGTAGGCAAAAATCAAAACCAACCAGAATGTGCATCAACAGATAAAAAAAAAAGCAGTTATAGTATGTATCTATACACAAAAAACTAATCAGCAATACGAAGTAATGACCTATTGATATAGGTCTATTCGTCTATGTTACCACATAGATGAATCTCAAAATAATTATGCTGAACTAAATAAGCCAGACAAACCAGTACGTATTGTTATTCCATTTATTTAATTATTTTGGGGCAAGTTCTCCTCTGTCACCCAGGCTGGAGTGCAGTGGTGCAATCATGGCTCACTGAAGCCTCAACCTCCTCGGCTCCAGCAATCCTTCCACTCCGGCCTCCCAAGTATCTGGGACTACTGGCATACATCACCACTCCCAGGTATTTAATTAATTATAGTAGAGATGAGGTCCCACTATGTTGCCCAGGCTGGTCTCAAACTCCTAGACTCAAGTGATCCTCTCACCTGAGCCTTCCAAAGTACTGGGATTACAGGCATGAGCCACTGTGCTGCATCTGTTATTCCATTCACATAAAATTATATTAAATGTAAACTGTTCTATAGTTAAAGCAGATATTGGTTGTCGGGGAATGGTATTGGTGGGAGGGGGAAGAACAATAGGAAGAGATTTCAAAGAGGTTTTGAGGAAATATTTGACCTAGATAGTTAATTTCATTATCTTGATTGTAACGATGGTTTCACAGGTGTGTACATATGTCAAAAGTGACCAAATTGTACACTTCAAATGTGTGCAATTTCTTGTATGTCAATTATACTATAATAAAGCTGTTTCTTATTGTTGTTGTTGTTGCTAATGTTTATTTTGTTTTTTTTTTTTTCGAGATGGAGTCTCTCTCTGTTGCACAGGCTGGAGTACAGTGGCACAATCTCGGCTCACTGCAGACTCTGCCTCCTGAGTTCAAGCGATTCTCCTGCCTCAGCCTCCTGAGTCGCTGGGATTACAGGCGCCCACCACCATGCCTGGCTATTTTTTTGTATTTTTTAGTAGAGACAGGGTTTTGCCATGTTGGCCAGGCTGGTCTTCAACTCTGATCTCAGATGACCTGCCTCAGCCTCCCAAAGTGCTGAAATTACAGGTGTGAGCCACCACGCCTGGCCCAATAAAGCTGTTTTTAAAAGCTTAAATGCTTACATAAGCATTTTTTTAAAAAGGACTTTTTTTTCCTATTTTATATGCTGACTTTCAATTTGTTTTGTTTGTTTGTTTGTTTGTTTATTAAGCATGCAATATCTTTTGTCCATGAGAATGGGAAGGCTGGGTGAAAAATATAAAGATTTGTGTGCCTGATAACATAATGAAGTTGCCATATCAGCAATTTTCTGCCCAGTTCTATATTCCTCTTACATGAGAAAATTAAAAGCACTTTTTTTTTTTAAAACAATTGATCTTTGGACTTTTTGTTACATGCAGTGTAACTCAAATTCTGACTGATTCAGAAGTTGTAACTGAACTGTTGAACTAAGCAACTGAAATATTTAAAATTGAATTATCATTATAGTACTAATAAGAGTTGTCTGTCCTAGGAAACAGGAAGTCTATGTTTTAAATATAAAACTCCTTCCAGATCAAAGGTAGCCAGAAAATGCATGTATACATCTTAAGTGCTTACAAATGACAAAACCAACCATGCAATATAAGCAGCTAGGCCAGGAGTGTGAGATGTCTATGGAGTTGGTAGAAGAATGAATCAGATACTTTTAAGTTGAACCCAGTGATGTGATTTATTTGGGCTATAAGTCACATTGATATATGATAGAAAACAAGTAATGCTAAACCTGTTCCATGAGCCCCTAATAAGAATCCAAAAGAGCCAAAAGCTCTGGTTGTGAAAGCTCAAGTGTTGGGAAAGAGATGCTGAAATTGTCTTAAGATGATGTAATTATGTCCTTACTAAGTAAGCATCCTCTAACTATTAGAATATTTAGAATTAAGTACAGAACTGTTAAAGAAAATCGGAATTATTATATTAATATTTCTATGTTATAGAATCTGAGCATATTTGGAATGTCCTTGAAATAAAAAAGAAAATCGGCTTTTTAGAGAAACATATAAAACATTTAATTCTAATTTAAAACGATTTATTTTGTTATTGATTTACACTTTAAGTCAAGCCTTTATTAAGGGTACCTATTAAAATATTTAAGAGAATTTAAGAATCAAATTATTTAAAAGCTTATCATCTTTTAAGAACTAATTTTATATTTGAGAGGATTTTAAGGTATAGAACTGAAGTATTAAAGAAGGAAATGGAATATTTTTTAAGTATAGTTTAAAAATGTTTTAGCATATTGAATGGAACCTATCAAACATTATTCAGAAACTGCTAAAATTTTGGCTCTGCACAGTGGCTCACGCCTATAATCCCAGCACTTTGGGAAGCCCAGACAGGAGGATCACTAGAGGCCTGGAGTTTGAGATCGCCCTGGTCAACATAGTGAGACCCCATTTCTACAAAAAAATAAAATAAATTAGCTGGTTGTCATGCACATGCCTCTAGTTCCAGCTAGTCAGGAGACTGAGGCAGGAGGATCCCTTGAGCCCATGAGTTCAAGGCTGCAGTGAGCCATAATTACATCACTGCACTCCAGTCTGGGAAACAGAACAAGACCCTGTCTCAAAAATTAAAATTGGCCGGGCGCGGTGGCTCAAGCCTGTAATCCTAGCATTTTGGGAGGCCGAGGCTGGTGGATTGCCTGAGCTCAGGAGCTCGAGACCAGCCTGTGCAACATGGTGAAAACCCGTCTCTACTAAAATACAAAAAAAAAAAAAATCAGCCAGGCGTGGCGGTGTGCACCTGTAGTCCCAGCCACTCGGTAGGCTGAGGCAGGAGAATTGCTTGAACCCGGGAGACTGAGGCTGCAGTGAGCCAAGATCATGCCACTGCACTCCAGCCTGGCAACAGAGCGAGACTCTGTCTCAAAAAAAAAATTTAATTAAAATTAAATAAACTGCTAAAATGCAAAGTAGAATATATTTGTTTGTTGAACATAAAACTTTAAAGAAGAGCCTTAATAAACTGAATTTCAAGTTTTAATATTGTAGTAAATGATTCTTTTGTCATGAAAAACTGTTCTTAAAGGTATAAATATCTCACATATAATAAGACCTTCCTGTTTTCATTATGAACTTTGTGCCACATTTCTATTGTCTCTTAAATTCCTTTGTTTTTAACCTACAAATTATCCTGTCACTGAGTTTTCAAGAACATAATTCTCAAGGTTGAAGAAAACTGTATATGTATATGTGTGTTTCTTTTATTAGACTCTGAGTTTCACGAAAGAAGACATTACATTATACTCTTCATTACCTTCTATGGACTTGGTTTAGTGCTTGGAATAAAGTATGTTCTCCATAGTTACTCACTAGGAAGTAGCAGTTGAACAAATTTGCTTGCTTTTCTTAAGTAGAAATGTTCTCCAGTCCTTGTACACAATTAATCCCAGCATGAGGACCATTGGTTCTTGTACACAGTTCTCAGAGACTTTTGGCTATTTAGCCTCCGGGTCCACTACTGACTGTTGTCCTTGATTCCTGGCAGATATACCGGGGGCTTTTTGGTCATAGTGGCACCAGAATTTCACAAAGAGACTGGGGAAACATACTATGTTTGCAAAAGGCAGCCTTAGAAGAAATGTTTTTCTACCTACTCCGTTATAGTTTACATCATGTAATTTTCATGGTTTTGCTTATTAACTATTTGCTTATTAATCTATTAACTCACTCATTTAACCATTCTTTTTTATGTATGTATTTAAATAGATACAAGGTCTTGTTCTGTTGCCCAGCCTAGTGTGCAGTGGCACAATCGTAGCTCACTGCATCCTCTAACTCCTGGTCTCAAGTAATCCTCCTGCCTCAGTATCCCAAGTACTTGGGACTCCAGGCACATGTCACCACATCCAGCTAATTTTTTAAATTTTTTAATTTTATGAGACAGAGGTCTTGCTATGTTGACCAGGGTGGTCTCAAACTCCTAGCCTCAAGCCATCCTCCTGTCTGGGTCTCCTAAAGTGCTGGGATTACATGTATGAGCCACCATGCCCAACTTAACCATTCTTTATTTTGCACCTGCTGCATGCCAAGTACCGTAGTAGGTCTTGGGATCACAGCAGTGAACAGGAGAGACACAGTCCCTTCCTGCGTAGAGCTTTTTTTTTTTGGTTTGGAATTAATTTCTAGTCTTAAGAAATAAAATAGGCTGGGTGCGGTGGCTCATGCCTATAATACCAGCCCTTTGGGAGGCCCAGACGGGAGGATCACTTGAGCACAGGAATTTGAGACAAGCCTGGGGAACATAGGGAGACCCTGTCTCAACGACAACAACAAAAATGTGAAAATTAGCTGTGACACCCTGCTAGGGGTAGGAAGGTGATGGGGAGTGAGATGCTTTTGGGGATGTGATGGGGTGTTGGGGTGATGGGGAGTGAGATAGCAGGGGTGAGATCTCTAGAGTCTTATGAACTTTTAATACATTTTTTATTGAACCTGTTTGATGTTTTCCTCTCTTCTCTTAATCTTTTGAACTCTAGAATATGATACTAAATCATTAATTCAGTCTTCAATATATTGCATCTCTGCTCTTGCTAGCACTTTTAATTGCTACAGTATAATAATAATTATTATTCATTTTTTAATTTCAAAAACAACTCATGTAATTTCTATTTTTACTGTTAATTCAGCTATCACCAGCTTCTCTGGGGGCTTTTAAGGCCTGCTTCTAAAATAATTTATCTAATGAACATTCCACCCATAGGTAATTTTGCCTACATATTCTTACATTTGTTCCTTTGTTCCACAAGCTCCCTAAGGCAAGTTTTTTTCTCATTCCTACAAACAAACCATTGTTTTCAGCACTTATCTCTCATGCCAGCTGTAGCCCACCATGCCATTATAGTTATGTATTTTTCAAGAGTACTTTATAATTTTTAAAAATTCAACTATTTATTTCTGCTTCTGAATTTCCTCATGTAGACTTTTCCTGTTACTCAAAGAAACATACCTTTGAGGGGACTTTGGAGATTCTTTGATCTTCCACCTTTATTTTACCAACAAGCTCTTTTAATTTATGATCCCTTATGCAACGTTTAACAGTCTAATATATAATGCTTCCATTTTTTAGTATCTTTTCATTTAAAATGGCCTAACTTTTCACAATACCTTGTAGTGGTCAGTTTGATGTTATAAATGTTCATGCAGTCTTTCTTAGCCAAAGTTGAAAATAAAATATTAGTTTTTAAAAAATCCTACAAACTAAGGGTTTATTATCTATAAACTCCCGGGTAAACAACTTTGTTATTTGCAGGTCTTTTATACCAAATATACATTCAAGTCCATAAAGTAATAAAAATGTTGCTAATAATATTGACTATTCAGCTGGAAGTAAGAAAGTGGTGAATAAAACAAAAGATGAGTACTTACATGGATTGATTAGATTAGATCCTCTTTTTATATTCTGCCATCCTTTGTTAAGCTTCCTAAGAGATAAGTAAAAGGAAAGTAGCGAGATTTCCCCAGTTATTAGCCGGGAGCCCCTGGCAAATCTGCTTTCACCCAAGGCTGGGTGGAAATCTACGTGTCTTCCTCTCTTCTTTCCCTTCATTTGCCAAGGCTGTTCTTTCTTGGTTAAGTCCTTGAATGACCCAACATTGCTTTCTAGTTTAAACATGTTTAAACATTTATTTTGACACTAGTCATCCAATCTGTTGCTAACAGGAAAAAAAGCCTAAGCAGAATTTCAGAGAAATGACATTTTTCAGGTATTGGAAAGGAAAGTGCTGATCTATGCATGTTGCCACGGAGTTAGTGTCTGCTTACAATTGCATTCCTTCAATGGCAGGTAAAGAACCATCCAATTACCAGAAAAAAGCAACACCTCATTTTGGCAAGACAATTTATTAGACTTTGAAATATGTCCATAAATCAATTGTTTTCTTACTCTCCAACAGGCTTTTAAATACATCCGCCCAAAACAATATTACTAGCTATTTACAAAAGCAAAATCTTGTTGTTAAAATGCTACAGAGATTCTATAATAAAAATAGTGAATGTCTTTTTTTTTTAAAAGCATCTTGGGAAAGAAGAAACTCCATTTAAGAGAAAACTCTTTATAAAAAGAAAATACTCCTGTATCTTTAAGAGTCCTATGAATAACACTATTTATTTGATAAGGAAAGGTCATCGCTGATCTTTTCTGTGGTTGCTCATCCTAAGGACTAAAATATAAGGCTGGATGTTTTTATTTCCTGTTATCTTACTCACTGCTGCTTTCCCATGTGGGATTTCGATTAACTTGAAAGGTAGCGCCAAAGCCAGAATAAATGTGTGTATAAGAACATAAGGAATGTCACGACAGCTGTGGAAAAATTGATAAAACATATATATACATACATTGCAGTCCTATCTTTTGCCTTCAACCTACGGCTTTTGTATGCATGGAAGAGAAAAGAGCATGTTGACTAATGAATTGTAAATTACTTGTCACTATTAAAAAATACATATATTTAAGATAATAGGGTAAAATTAAATACATAAAATCACAGCAGTGTCTATAAAATGAAAAGTACACACCTGCCTCTTTCTGCACCCCACCCCAACTCTACCAAGATCATCCCCTGAAGCAACCAATGTCAATGATTTCTGTCTTTAGTTATATTGGTGGTTGCCAAAAAAGATAGATTTACCCTACAGCTAAGGATACTTTAGCTTCCCAGCCCTCCAAATGCATAGGTCCCTTCCAAAAGAAGGGAGAAGCTCAGCAGTGGATCCAAATTTTGTGGGTACCCAGTTTACTGATCTGAGAGCACACCCCTTTAAGAAAAAGAACACAGAATTACAACTACACATTGTTAGGGCTCCTCCCAATGCTTTGCAAAAGGGCCCGTGCAAGTCAAGATTCCTGAAACACATTTCATTAGTTTCACAGTCAGTGATTGCCATTTTTAGATTTACCAACAGCATTAAACAGCATCTGTTGATTGTCTACTCAGAAGCCAAGAGACATTTAGCATGCCCTTCCTACCTCTCAATTCTCCTTTCCCATCTGCCTTCTAGTTTTTGTTAGGTGTATTGAGTTATTATATTTATAATTAAGGCTTACAGTCACTAAAATTATATTTGTATACATTGTAGATTCATTCTAAAAACTTTGAAAGGAAAATAAATCTCAGTACCCCTAAATTGCTAAGTCAAAGGAAAAAGTCAAGCCGAGAACTGCATCGGGCAAACCTGCCTCCCATTTTTTTTCTAAATAAGACAGCTACAAAGATAAAAAAAAAAAAAAAGCTACATATCTCCCTTTTAATGTTCCAAAAAGGAAATTCCTGTGGGCCTCAAGATTTTTACCCTAAAACAGTTCTGTTCAATTTCACCCTGGCAACGTAAATTGATAGCTTATCTTTACAGGTGCGGGACAAAGACAGAACTTAAAGTCATCCCTCTGCTCACCTGAGACAAATGCAGACCTGATTGCTTCCTCGGCCCTATTGTTTACATAAAATTACAGATTCACTGAACCAGACTAAGGCATAAGTGACTATTCTACCCTCACTCTCACACGTAAATTTGTTATTCAGTGAAAGGCTTATCGAAGACCCAAAAGAATGCAACCTTTTATCTCTTATCTACTTATGACATGGAAGCCCCACCTCCGCTTTGAGTTTTCTGGTCTTTCTGGACTGAACCAATGTACATCTTACACATGTTGATTGACGTCTCATGTCTCCATAAAATGTATAAAACCCAGCTGTACCCTGACCATCTTGAGCACATGTCATCAGGACCTCCTGGGGCTGTGTCGTGGGCGTGTCCTTAACCTTGGCAAAATGAACTTTCTAAATTGATTGAAATTTGTCTCAGATACCTTTGGGTTCACAAAGCCAAGTATGTTTACACATATACAATAGTGTTTTGTATATATGTTTTACACATATACAATAAGCACATATGATATTGTATAAGTGTAAACATACATACTTTATACATACATACTATATATAAATATTTTCCATTGAATCAAGTAATGTGGTTGGATGAATAAAAATGTAAATGCAACCTTGTATCTTTGAATTTTGCTACTCTAAAGAGAATTGTCCAAGCATCTTGGATTTATGATACTCTTAGTTTTGTTTTAGACTTTCTTCCCCACTTCTTTTGGATCAGACATAGCAGGCCTTGTTTCTTGTATCCTCTGTTTTCCTTTTTTAATCTCTTTATACATTTCCTGAATTAACTCCTCATATAATTTTTATTTAGTTTTGTAGGAGGTTAAGTTCATGAATGTCCTTCAAAATGGAATGACTTCATAGACAATTGCTAGTTTCAGAAAATGTTCTTTATGCAAAACTTTCAAAGGTATGTTTAACTTAGTTATCCCTATGTATTTTACCATAATAACAGGTATTTAGGAAAAGTTTCAAGTAAAATTATGAGAATTAAAGAAAGCATAGTTGGCATTGTGAGGTGATGTTTAATTTTTCCCAAGGTAAATGTGACCATTCTGAATGGAGTCAACCTTTGTATTTGTTAGAAGCCATGCCTTAATGTGGATAAAAGCAAAAAGAAAATGGTAGACATTACATAATTTAACCGGAAGAGTTACTATTTTCTAAAAATCTAAGCATTTTTTTTCAAAGGTCTACCCTTTCTTTCTGCTTTCTCAGTATTCAAGTTGAGAAAAACCATGCCTTATAAATCACGAACAAATTCTCCTAATTCCTGTCTCAGAATGACTTTAGCAGTACAGGCTCTCCTTCAACAATTTGATATAATATAAATAATCACCCTTTTGCATTGAACGTTTTGTGAAATAAATTGTTTATACTCTGCAAGCTGAGGAAAATAGGCCACTCAACTAAAATGTTTAAAACTCTTCAAAACTATTACATTCATAGCATCTAATAAGAGATTATTATTTTCTTCATGGCAAGTTTCTTAATATTTTTCATAACCATCAGTGGCGGTGAAAGAAGAGAATACTATTCTATGTAACTTTTTTATATTTGTGCAAAAAAAAATGTGATCATGGTGTATTATGTTTACATAAACTGACGTGACCAACATGAATGGTTTTTGTGTACTCACTATTAGTCTGAAGAGCTGTCCAGTAGAAAGCAATGTCTTCACAACAGTATGAGTATATTGAAGCCTGGAATAAGGAGAAGACTTTGGATTTCTGCTTTGGTACTCTCTGATCTTTATGTTCATTTCCTTTCCCCTGCTTACCCATATTATACCCCTTGCCATCTTTTCTATCTTAATATGTTTCTAAAGTCTATCCATCAATTTAACACCTAGCCCTGTGCTGGGTCATGTCAGAGAACCCCAAAGAATAATAATAGAAATGCCCAAGTAGTTTCCGCTCAAACTCGGATGGCAACATTCCTGGGTAGAATTAGAAAATATTGACGCTGGATTGTACCGTGTGGGTTGTCAATATAATAGAGGTTTGGAGAAAGAAGTGATCTCTGTGGGTTGTAATTATGTATTGTTTGAGATTCTTTGATTGCTAGCAACAGAAACTGATGGTCTAATGTATGAAAAAAAAAAGTTCATTGGAAGGAGATCGTGGCTGCCTGAACTGCTCGATTGTGTTGTAAGAATGCTGGCCCTGGAATAATTATGCTCTACCTGTTTTTCCATCCTTGTGTCACTTTACTCACATATCAAAATCCCAGGAGAGCAAGTGATTGTTCTGATTTAACTCAAATAACAACTTTTTGGCTATGGTAGATGAAGGTACCTTGATTTACAACCTACAAAAATTAGGTATGTATTCTATTTCTGCCTATGATAGAATAGGCAATGATGGAATTGTATATAAGCCGGCAATTTGAAAGCACCAGCCTGTAAATTTCTTGTCTACTCTTAATTACACCTTTGTTCTTAGTTTGGAATCACAACATGACAATCCAAAGAGTCCAAACCTAAAGAGATTTCCTACAACAAATATTTATAATTATAAATTGAACAATACCTTTTGACTATTCCAGATGATGGCTCTGAAGGCAACAGGTCTGAGTTGAAATTCTGACTTAGGTGTTCAGTAACTGTTTAACCCTGGGTAAACTACTTCCCACAACTCCACAGTTATTTACTTCACAAGATTATTTTAGGGATTAAGACCAATTCATATAAGAGCCTATCACAGATATGCACAAATAAATGGAGGCATTATTGAGTAAACAAATGCATCTGGATTAAGTATAACTGGTGAAGCAGATAAGAGCCCAATCTTCTGTTGAAAAAGCTTTGTCCTGTTCACATTTGCTAAAAATTATTAGTTTAACACAGTTCCTTCAAATCCTTATTGAGTGAGAAAAAAGTATACATTATTTTAAATAGAAAAAAACTAACACAGGTATTAGAGTTTTTGAAAATGATTTACGAGAAGAAGATCTCATCTAATACTTGTGTTTTGAGACCTGTTCACCCACCTGGTTTTTTTTTTTTTCTATGTAATTAAAGGTGATTGATAGTTTGAGGTCAAGTTTACAAAATTATAAAGTGTCACCTGCTGCTGCTAATAAGACCATGTGTGACCTATTCTATTACCACATTATAATTGTTCTATTTAATTCAGTACTACATTCTGAGTATCTTTATTTATTTATGTTTTTTGAGCTGGAGTCTCGCTCTGTCGCCCAGGCTGGAGTGCAGTGGCACAATCTCAGCTCACTGCAAGCTCCGCCTCCCAGGTTCACACCATTCTCCTGCCTCAGCCTCCCGAGTAGCTGGGACTACAGGTGCCCGCCACCATGCCCGGCTAATTTTTCGTATTTTTAGTAGAGATGGGGTTTCACCATGTTAGCCAGGATGGTCTCGATCTCCTGACCTCGTGATCCGCCCGTCTCAGCCTCCCAAAGTGCTGGGATTACAGACGTGAGGCACTGCGCCCGGCCTACATTCTGAGTACCTTATTGGTTATCTGTACATTGTTACGTTTGAACACTTACAATCCTGAAATCAAACAGTAGGCAAAGAACAGTTGTACTGGTAGTGGTAATTATACTTGATTTTTATCTTTAGGACCTAGGGTTACTGGTACAAAATAATGACGGGGAGATGTATATCTAGGACCTATAGGATGTCTAGGAGCTGTTCACTGGTTGTCTCTTGGTGCCACATGCCCAGTGATAATTGTGAATGGAAAATTGTAGCAACCACAGTTTGCCAAACACAAAGAAATCAGGGGTATAAACCCCTTGGGGAAGAAAGTCTGGGTCATTCCAGAAAGCAAACAACATAGACCAACCAAGGAGCAGGCCTAGGGTCAGAGAATTCTAAAATTGTTAGTGCAGGAAGGAGATAATTTATGTCAATTAAGGCTTTGGAATCTGGTGTTGCACTGGGGACTGCAGCTTGTTTCACTAACTTTCCTGCATTCAGTCTTTATGAAGATTCCAGCTGGCCACCATATTGAAGGGGATTCTGTAACTGACTGGATTTAACGCAAAGCAAAAAGAGATATGACTGGTAGGCCCAAAGAATGGATTGTATTGCAACAATTCCTGTGTGCCACTTCTAATCCTCTTATTCTGGCCTTAGTTGTGGAGACTAGTTCCCACGAAGGATTCAACCAGATTCACTGAGGTGCAACCTGGCAGCACATTGCCTTAGGCAGACATTGGGTACCTCTTACTTCCTGGTAGGGGTATGCCTACTCATTAGATACTCACAGTAACTCTTAGCATTCGTGCTTGTGTAGAGGTGGTAATGCCCCGTGACCTAGCTCTTGACTAATGGGGAAGGGATTGATTGACAAATGCTTTCCCTTTTCTTCCTCCAGTGGATGATTCTGAGAAGCATTTCACTAGGCTTTCAGATGTTCTTTCGAGATTGATCTCCCTGTCATACAAAAGAGTTAGCCAAATCAATATGCATTCCTCTGTTACTTTTCTCTTCTTCCCATTCTCCTTCTGATTCCTAGAACCACAGTCTCAAATAAATCACTCTCAAATAAAAATTTCCCTCAGTTGGTGCTTTTATAAAATGAGAATATTATTTGCATTCATTTAAACCCTATTAGAGGCCGTGAGTGGTGGCTCACCCATGTAATCCCAGCACTTTGGGAGGCTGAGGGACACGGATCACTTGAGGTCAGGAGTTCAAGACCAGACTGGCCAACATGGTGAAACCCTGTCTCTACTAAAAGTACAAAAATTACCTGAGAGTGGTGGCAGGTGCCTGTAATCCCAGCTGCTGAGGAGACTGAGGCAGGAGAATCACTTGAACCCGGGAGGTGGAGGTTGCAGTGAGCCCAGATCATGCCACTGCACTCTAGCCTGGGTGACAGAGTGAGATTCCATCTCAAAAAAAAATAATAATAATAAACAAATAAAAATAAACCCTATTGGAAACACTGTGATTCAAGATTTCCTATATTTATTTATCTTTTACTTGCTTTTAAACTACGCAAATAAAATAAATGTATTTGAAATATTTGAAAGCAAATACCTGACATTATCATTTTATCTATAAATATATCAATATATCTTTAATATATAAGGACTTTAAAAATATAACTACAATTCCATTATCATGTCCCCAAAATTAACAATATTTTCTTATTGTCTAATGCCTAATATATATTTAGTTTTTTTCCCTGATTGTCTTTTTATAGCTAGATTTTTGGGATCAGGATTGTAACAAGGTTGTACATTGTATTTGGTACATTTGTCTGTTATAATTCTCCCAATCTATAGCAGTTCTTTCTTTCTCTCTCATATTTATTTTTCACACCTTAGTGTTCTTTTCACCTTTACTTTTTAAATATATTATTTTAAAATTCATGGTTTGTATGCACATTTGTATATCTCAACTCATTACAGAATGAGCTATGATATTAACAAAATCGTCTTTCTTTCTTTTGCCATTTATTTATTGATGAAATTGGGTTATTTGTCCTGTTGAATTTTCCACATTCTGAGTTTGGCTGATTGTTTCCTTAAGGTTCACTTCAATTATTAACCTTTTAAAAAATATATAAGCACCATTCTCTCAAAAGTTTGCCCTGCAAAATGTGTGTTGCTAATTACTCAGAATGGTTTCTGTCTTTGCTTCCTTAGTATTGACTTTCTGATTTCCAACAGGAGGGCTTTGCATTCCTGAATGTGCTGTAGCAAAGGAAAGCCCATTTCCTGTTCACTTGTTGGAGAAAAGAGTGACATTTATTGGATGTATGCTAAAAATGGACTTCTGCATTGAGATTTATCTGTCTGATATCATACCTCATTCCAATAATAATTTGAGGTGTTATAAAAATGTGCACACAAAAACATTTTAAATAATACATTAAGGTACTGGGCAAAAAGAACACTAAGGTAGGAAAAATAAATATAAAACTTCAGCTGTCACTCCAAACAGAATGACAGACCCCAAGAGGCTTCATATAAAACACTCTTGGTCATTCTGGGTGACTGTAACATTTCAATGGAAGCATGGTCAGTTCATTACCACATCCCATGGCTTGTAACAGTGCCTGGCCCATAGGAGGAGTAAATCACTAATTGTTAACTACTGTTTAACTGCAATCACACCTCTCCATTTGTGACCGGATTGATTCCTAATAATTATGACTGAAGCTACATGAACTGTACAGACAATTTAAACATAAATCCTATTATGTATGCATTCTTTGTGTAAGTCCCTCTGGGAATTAAATATTAAGACATTGATTGTAGATAGCATATAGGAATAAGTTCAGCAGGTTTCAAAGGTTTAGGTTGAAGAGGAAGACAGGAGAAAAAGTGAAACACAATCTTTTCATCTAGAAATAACAATTATTACTTTCCTTCAACGAAATAAAAAATAATATTTATAAGAGCACTGCAGTAGCACAAGAATGAGCAACTTCAAAATGAAGTGGTGACGTGATATTTCACCTTAGTAACTGGGAAAAATATGATAAACAAAGAACACTGAAATCTTCAGATTATATTCATAGAAGTAATTTGGAGCTGAACATCAATCCATAGAAGTGATTAGAATACTTTGGATTAGAACTATATATTTTCTAGGCCAGGCATGTTGGCTCATGCCTGTAATACCAGCACTTTGGGAGGCCAAGGCAGATGGATCCCTTGAGTTCAGGCGTTTGAGACCAGCCTGGGCAACATGGCGAAGCCCCACCTCTGCAAAAAAATACAAAAAATTATTCGGGCCTAGTGGTGTGTGCCTATAGTCCCAGCTACTTGGTAGGCTGAGGTGGGAGGATCACTTGAGCCTGGAAGATGGAGGTTGCAGTGAGCTGAGATTGTGCCATTGCACTCCAGCCTGGGTGACAGAGTGATACCTTGTCTCAAACAAACAAACAAACAAACAAACAAACACACACCTGCCGCCCCACCCCACAAAACTAGTTATTTCATTGAGTGATTCCTGTTTGCTTTATAGAAAACAAAACAAATGAGTGAGACCAGCCTGAGCAATATAATAAGACTCTGTCTCTGGCGGGGCGGGGGGGAAGAAAGGAAGAAAGAGAAAAAAGAAAAAAGATGAAGAAAACAAATAACTTAAAATTCACTTAAAAGTATTATAAAGCACATGACAGACCTTTTTTACTATTTTTATTTTTTTTGTGGATACAGAGAAGGTTTATATATTTATGGGATACATGAGATGTTTTGATACAGGCATGCAATGTGAAATAAGCACATCATGAAGAATGGAGTATCCATCCCCTCAAGCATTTATCCTTTTAGTTAAAAACAATCCAATTACAGTCTTTAAGTTTTTTAAAAGTGTAAAATTACGTTACTATTGACTATAGTCACCTTATTGTGCTACCAAATAGTAGGTCTTATTCATTCTTTATATATTTTTTGTACTCATTAACTTTCCCTACCTTCCCCCCCACCGCCCCACCCCCACCACCCTTCCCATATTCTGGTAACCACCCTTATGCCCATGAGTTCATTTGCTTTGATTTTTAGATCCCACAAATAAGTGAGAACATGCAATGTTTGTCTTTCTGTGCCTGGCTTATTTTGCTTCACATAATGATCTCCAGTTCCATTCATGTTGCAAATGACTGGACCTCATTCTTTTTTTATGGCTGAGTAGTGCTCCATTGTGTATATGTACCATATTTTCTTTACCTATTGATCTGTTGATGGACACTTAGCTATTGTAAACAGTGCTGCAACAAACATAGGTGTGCAGATATCTCTTCAGTATACTGATTTTCTTTCTTTTCGGTATATACCCAGCAGTGGGATTACTGGACTGACAGATCATTTTAAAAATTCAAAACAAAGTTGAAACATAATTGAGATATTTTTATAAAATTGAGCCAAAATAGAATTTTAATTTTCAGATATAGTAAAATGAATCTATAGCTTGGTTTTTTAAAAAATCATCAAATATTCGGGAATATTAACTAAAATTGACATATCAACAAATGTTTCAAAGGAGAGAATTAACTTGAAAGTGGTTTTAAATGTAAATTGCTATATAAATAGAAAATTTTAAAGATAGTTTTACTCAGTTCTTTGTACTAAGCATCATCAGGCACTGAGGGCAAGTCACAAATAAGCAAAGAAATAAACGAACCACAGCCTGTTGTTTCTTTTTGAAGGATGCTGACAGTCACTTCCTGTCTGAGAGTGTGTCGCCTTTTGCTTCCCTATTTGAATCAGGATATTCTCGTGACTAGGCATGTTTATATTCATGCCCACACAAATGTCTACCAACTGAATGTGTAAGTCAAGATCAAAAAAATTTTCACTAGAGTATACATATATATGTAATACATTACATAAATGAGGAAAAATAAAACTATATGAAAATCTAATGAGATGGTTTCTGTAGTGCACTAAGCCCTCTTGTCTAAGAATTAACCAAAATGAAACATAAACATTTAGTAGACTGGATTTATAGAGGAGCATTTTGAATAGCGGGACAATAATTCTGGATTCTCATGTTATAGTATGATTGGCTATATATTTAAATCTAAACATTTTAGTTGATTAAATTCATTCAGCTATTCATCCATTCAACAAACTTTTATTGCTTGCTACTTCAGCCAATACTGTGCTTAGTTCTAGTACCTCAGAGGAAAGTAAGACACCCCTTTCTCTCAAAAGTCAACAATCTAGTAGAGGAAATAAAAGTAAATCTAGGATTGTGAGGTACTCTGATGGGAAGAGGTGTGTAGAGACAGCTTTAGGTGGACAAACAGGGGATGCCTAAATTGGCCTAGGGCTATGGCTAGAGAGGTGAGGTGGGGTAAGATCAAAGGACACTTTATGGGAGAAGTGATGTTTCAGGTTACTTTTAATGGAAGAAGAAACGATGTGAATAGTGTTATAAGAAAAAGAAAACTGCTTTATCCATGGGAAAGTTCAGTCAATTCTGTTTGACTGGAGAGAAGGATGATTATTGGGAACAATGGGAATGGAGGGTGTAGTGGAAAGTGGGAAGCAAGTAGTTTGAGGGCATTTAGGAATGTTTAAAGTTTCTGCTCGTTGTTTTCTTACTGATGGATTTTTAAGTAAAGGAGAAACATAATTAGATTCAAATACTAGAACGATAACTCTAGTAGTGTAGAGAAGAGAATTGAGTGACAGGAAAACTCATTAGAGTCCATTGCAGTAAACTAGTTCTGGAGCTGAGGCACTGCATGGGGAGAGAGACTGGTCAGGGGTGGTGACCTTCACTGAGATGAAAAACACCCACCCATTGTGGGGAAGGTTGGGGAGGAAATAATGAGTTGGGTTTTGTAACTGTGTTGAGATGTATCGTCCAACTACATGTGTTTAGTAGGAAGTTGGATACATGGGAAACAGCAATGCTTAAGAAGAGGGCATAAAGAAAGAAGGATGTGGAAAGAGGGGAAAACCTGGTGATATTTTGGCTTAAATGGTTAATTCATTTAGTCAAGCTGGTGGCTATGTTTTGACCTGTCTGCTATTGTCAGGTACACATAGCCTTGGAATTTGAAGTCTTGTGAAGAGAGAAGGAACAGTAGCAGCTGGTACCCCAATAAGAAACACGGTGAATGGGTTATTGGTTATTAAAGCTTTTGCTTAAAATACTCATAAAAACTTCTGCCTGATACTTGCAAAGAGCTATTAATAATCTTACCCATTAAAGACATACATTGTCATTTTTCCTTAATAAAAATGTATTCTCTGCCACAGCTGGTATTACCTTATCAACGTCTGCCAGTGACTGATAGGAAAGTTTGTTTTTAAAATGAAACTAGGATAAAAAGTCTGTCATTTAATATACTTATATGCAATCTGTATCATGATGGATCAGTGAATTTATTTTTAATATGAAATCTGGATGAAAATCTTTGGGTTATTAAAAAATTCAAATGTAAATATATTTTGAAAGACAGTCCTATAAATAACAATGTCAGGAATTTATCAATAGGATTATTAGTTTATATGAAGTCTTTTGATAATGTTTTTTATTAAAACTATGGTTTTACTTTAATAATTGAAGATACTTTGTAGATATGATATACTTGAATTTTCCATTGAATTACTTATATAAAAGTCATTTGTTATGATAGTTACACAATGATATAAAAATACTTAATGCCACTGGACTCTATACTTAAAAATTTTTTAAATGGTAAATTTATGTTATTTATATTTTACCTCACAAAAAAAGTCATTTGCAACACGATTTAATAGGCTTAGTTTGGACAATTTCCTTATTGTGAAAGTAAAACATAAATAGTGAATTACATGCTTTGATGTTGGAATGAGAGGGCAGTTGTGCATTAAATAGCCTTTGGGTGCATCAGAGAAAGATCAGAGAAGAATAAATGCCCCAGCCCACCCCTATTACCCTCTGTTGGCATACCTTAAGAAAATAATTCTTTTAAATTATGCCAAAAAACCTGTAAATAATGAGGACGCACTTTAAAAGAATGTAATTATTTTGTAAGTTAATCAAGGAGAATATGAAAGGAAGGACAGGATTTAACTCAGAGACTCACTTGATCCCTGTCCTTGGAAGCAGTCTCTCCTTGTTATCTTGGAGGGTAGCACGGTTGGCAAGAATATACATTTGACACACTTGAGATTTAAAAACTATAAACTTGTACTATGGGATTATAGTAGAATTCTAATTAGTAATATTAGCCAGTCATTTTTTAGCCTTTGATAAAGTTTGAGAGAATTTTCATCATTGCCCAAAGAAACTCTGTGACTACAGTCCCATTAGCAGGCAGTCCCCAAAACTGACAGTTCTTCAAAATTATCTGTAGAGTATTTTAATATTCATTGTCTCTCTTTTCACCCTCGATGGACCAAATCCGATTATTTGGGAATGGGGCCTCAGTTCTACATTTCAAGAAAGTATTCTGAGTTAAATTAATGTGATCTATCTGTGAACTTTCATTAATGAAACACTGTGTTAGTTCTGTTTCCATGAGGCAAATATGTGCCTTCAAATTCACCTTGGTGGGCCTAATACAAGGCAGTTTATTCATTTATTCAAAAACATTTTATTGCATGCCTGTTTCACTTAAGTATATCATTGATGAAGTAGTTACAATTATTTATGTTATTAAATCTCAACCCTTGAGAAAATGTCCTGCTAATATTCTGCATGATGAAATGGAAAGTATGCATTAGGCACTTCTGCTGCTTACTCAAGTTTGATGGTTGTCTGGAAGAAAAGCATTTGTGCCAGTGAGAGGTCAATGAACTACACTTTTCTTCAGAAAACACCATTAAAAGAACGAACATTGACAAAGAAACCATGTCTATTTAGACTTGGATAATTGGCAAATATTTTCTCAAAAATGAGCAAAGTGAGTTTGTTAATTCAAGGAAAACAACTGACCGCATTTGTTGCCAATGATAAAATTTGAGTTTTCAAGGGAGAGTTACATGTTGAAAAATGTGTGTCTACCAGAATGAACTTGATGCGTCCCAATAGTTCAAACATTTTCATGAGATTGGCAACATTAATAAATGTTCATTTTTGAAATTATAAAATGAAATGTGTCAGCATTTAGAAAATTTGCATAACCCAGTGGAATAATGTTTTCTAAATGACCAATACATGATGTTACAAAATCATCCACACTTTGTGTAAGATAAAACTAATGAATTTTAGTGTAATAGAGAACAAAAAGTTTATTGATGTTATTTTGGATTTCATGCTGCAACTACCCTTTAAGAAATAGTCACTTGTTAAATGTTGGTGTACTATTAAAGAAAAATATATACGTTTATCTGAAATGGATATAAAAATGTCCTCTGTTTTCCAAGCCAATATCTGCGAGATGTTGAGTTTTTTCTGTATACATCAACCAAAACGACATGTTGCAGTTGATTGAATGCAGAAGTAAAAATATAATTAGTGTTCATACATACGTTATTTATATTAACATGTAATGGTCTATTATTGTTATATGTCAAACAGTTAATAAATTAAAACATGGGCTTTTATATTGGAAAGACCAGGATCAAAATCGCTTAACATGACATTTGGCAATTTATTTAATCTCTCTGAGACTTAGTGTTTTCATTTGCACATGAGGAAAATATGAACAAATCCTTTAGGTTTTTTGTGCATTACTAGATAACATATGTGATAAGCATAACACCGTTACAATGTGGCACATTACACTAGTGACATTATTTTAGTATTTCTTTTTTCCAAGATTCTTTAAGTTTTACTCCAGCATGATGTTGAACATTGGAAATAGTGTCTGCACTGTGTTGTTTCAGATGTATCTTGATTGTATTATAACATATTACAATATATTTCTTTAACCTTTATAAAGATTATATAGCCCATATGTGCTAAGGAGAAGTGAAAAGGACAAAGTAATGTCTAATATGTGCAACTGATTTAACACAAGATCAAACCTCAAGATATGGGACAATATAATTTAAAAAATTCACTGATTAAATAGTAAATCAGTGATGGAGATACAGGAGTTCATTTATTCATTCATTCACTTTTCAAGATGAATTTATTGAATTACATACTCTGAATCAGAACACTGCTACGTCCTAGTAATCCAAAGGTGAGCAACACAATTTTTGTCTACACATAAGTTATGGTTGCTCAGTGGAAAATACAAATGCCAACAAACCAATACAGTGTTATAGGTAGCATGCTACATAGGTCTAGAGTGAAGAGAGAACCAAAGATAAGCTAGTTATTTTGTCTGTTGGTAATGAAGGGCAGTCTGACAAGATTCCCTAGGAAAGATGATATTGGGCTGATTCTGAAAACAGGATGTACTTGCCTAGTGGGTAATGGCAGTGGAGTTGTCGGGGAGCTTTCCTGGGAGAGAGAACAATATGAGCAAAGTCACAAAAGTGTGAAATAACACGGCATGTGTAAGGAGATGCTGGAAGTTCCACATGATTGGAAGAGGACTGAAAATAGGATGTGGCAAGAAATAAGCTGTGGCCAGATCACAGAGAGCCCTTCCTATTCACAACTGAGTGAGTCACTGAGGGATAAAATAAAGGTTTGGACCTACTTGCTGACATTCATCCAAATTCATCTAGGATATATTTCCATGAATTTTAACCAAGATTTCAAAAGTGTCTTTTAGATGAAATCTAGAAAATTCTTTAAAAATCCTTCAAAATAATTGAATATCTGCTTCAAAAGATGTTCAGGTAGGGTGGGGGAAATTTCCAAAGACTGGATTTGATGTTTATCTTTGTGACTTCGGGTGCTTTTTATGGCAGTTTCATGATAAACATCTGCTTGAATCATCTTTGTTCTTATGAAATTTTGCTTATCCACTGGAGAAACACATACTGTTGGCCCAATTCCAAAACACAATTTCTTCCTAAGATTTTGAAAAAAGAACATAAGTTATTAAATGGCCAAGGTACTGAAAGCACTTTAAAAGTATCAGTGAAGGGAATGTCTAGGGTTGAGCATTTAGAAATACTTAGAAATTTCATACACAGCAGGGCTAATGATTGCTGTAATGATGGGGCCCTTAAATAATTTTTGAAAACTGTTTTTGATCATATTTTCTATTGAACAAGAGGCTAATCTTTATAGCAAACAAAATAAAACAACAATAACAGCAGCAGTAAAACAAACTACAGAAAAATAGATAGTTCTGTATTATCCTTATACTTGAAAAGGTTTGCCAAAGCCTTAATGAAGTATATTTAAGTTGAGCTAAATATGCTTGGAAGGAAATCTCAATTACCGATGCCAAAAGTTAGAAAGAAGAAAAAGGAGTCATGAAAAAGGAAAAGACAAGTTGACATAAGATGTCATTTTACATCTCTTTGAAACTATTCTTTTAGATCTGTTTTACTTTATCAGTGGCATACTGAGGTAAGAACTGGAAGCATCAAGGTTTCTTACTGTGGAGAAAAATCCCTTGAGAATACTGAATACCTAAGCAGAATGGTATCTGAAATAATCGGTTATAGATAGGCATACTGGGTCTCATATTCATCCACTCATCCATTTATTTATTCATTCATACATCTGCTTTAGGACATTTATGATGTATTTATTATGTGCCAGTTTCTGACTTGAGCAATTTTATATATCTTATGCTATTTTAAATGTTATTTTCTTTAAGGATCTATTAATATTTCATTCTTGTGTATAAAAATGACATACCTAGTAATGGAACTAACAAAAGATGTATGTGACCTTTGCAAAGAAAACTGTAAAACATTTTGAAAGACAACTCCAAATAAAAACAGTGACACAGCATGGATTACAAATGGATTAAAAGATTCGACATACTAAAGATGTCAATTTTTCCCCAACTGGTACTTATACTCAATGTAATTCCACTCAAAACCCGATGGATTTTCCTGTAAAGAATGTCAAGGTGATTCTAAAGATATAAAAGACCAAAGGGTTAAAAATAGGTAAGAGTATAGCAAACTGTATGCCTTATCAAATATATATAATAATTAAATAATGAAGTTAATTTTACTTAAAGATAAGTAAAGTGACCTGTGAAACAGAATAAAGAGTCCAGAATCAAATCTAAATATAATTGGAAACTTAATTTATGACACAGCTGATCTTGCTGATAACAGAAGATAGAAAGAAATTTTTAAATAGTGCTGAAATAACTGATCATGCATGTGAAAATATCAAAACTGAAATGTTACCTTACATATATACTATATTATCTAACATATTTGGAGCAACAAGTCACTCCAAAAACTTAGGGCTCAAAACAATAATAAATATCTATTTGACACAGTTTCTGTAGGTCAGAAATTCAGGAACAGCTTCTCTGGCAGTTCTGTCTTGAGTTTCTAATGAGATTGCAGTCGAGACGTCAGGTGCCACAGTCTTCTGAAGGCTTGACTGAGACTAGAGCATGCACTTCTCAGACGGCTTATCCACATGGCTGTTACCAGCCAGTTCCTCACTGCTTCTTGGCTCAGTTTCAGCTCCTAGCCACACGGACGGCTCCATAGTGCTGCTTGAATGTCCTCATGACACGGAAGTTGGCTTCCCTCATAGCTAGAAATAAAAGAGAGAGGACAGGTGGAAATTGCAATGCCTTTTATTATCTAGACTCAGAGATCTAACACCATCATTTTTACATATCTTATTTATTATACAGGTTTCACATTTTTGCATATCTTATTTATTATACAGGTCAGCCTTATTCAGTAAGTGGGGATACCACAGACAAGGTATGAATATCAGGGGCAGGGATTATTGGTGTCATCTTGGAAGCTGGTTATCACATAATTATAGGTAGATGAGAGAATTCTATAACACTTTATAAGACAATCTATGATAAAATATTTATGATTTCAGAGCAAAGACTTCTCAAAGAAGAAGCAAAATACTCAAATTACAAAGAAAAAGACTATTTAATTCAACTATATTAAGAATAAGTCCATCTATTTAACAAGAAAACAGCGTAAAGTAAGAATCAAATCACAAATATCATATTTGCAGCAAATGCAATTTAAAATTATTAATATCCAGACTATAGAAAGAAATTCAAACCAACACTAAAAAGATAAATGATACAAAAGACAAATGAACAAAAGCTTTAAGTTCCTAACAGAAGAAAGAGGAATGGTCTATAATTAAAAGACGGACAATTCCATTAGTAACCAGGGAAATGCAAAGTAAAGCCAAACTGTGATACCATTACACACCCCTTTGATTTGCAAAACCTAAGAAATGTGAAACAAAACAAAAAGAAAAAGAGAAAAAAATTTTTAAATTAATTAATTAAAAAACATTCTGAGACTATGATGACATGGAACAATGGAAAACCTTCTACATGGCCAGCATAAGTGTAAATGGTCCAACCGTTTTGAATCACAATTTGGCGTTATGTACCATAGCTGAGTTTGTGCATATCCAATTATCTAGCAATTCCTCTTCTGGAGAAAATACTACATATGTTTGTAGAAACACCATATTAACAAAAAACTGAAAATAACTCAAACAACCAACAAAAGAATGGACAAATTGTAGGATACAATGGAATATCATACAGCTGTGGAAGGGTGGGAGTAAGTCTGCAGGAATTTTTTTTTGATTTAGAGACATTATAACATACTTAAATGCCCATGAGAAGTAACCCATAAAGAGAGGGGAGGGTAAAGACTCTAGGAGAGAGTAAAAAAATGAATAGTGTGAGATTCCTGAAAGGCAAATGAAAAAGAATATGGAGACAAAGGAAAGGATTTCTTCATTACACATGATGGAGGAGGTAAGGATGGATATGCATTTATTCAGTAAATATTTACTATTATCCCTTCCATGCCAGGCCCTGTCATTGCTACTAAGGATGCAAGTAGATTTGAAAACTGGAGACCGGGCGCAGTGGCTCACGCCTGTAATCCCAGCACTTTGGGAGGCCAAGGCAGACAGATCACAAGGTCAGCAATCGAGACCATCCTGGCTAACAAGGTGAAACCCCGTCTCTTCTAAAAATACAAAACATTAGCTGGGCGCGGTGGCGGGTGCCTTTAGCCTCAGCTACTCGGGAGGCTGAGGCAGGAGAATGGTGTGAACCTGGGAGGCGGAGCTTGCAGTGAGCAGAGATGGCGCCACTGTACTCCAGCCTGGGAGACAAAGTGAGATTCCGTCTCAAAAAAAAAAAAAAAAAAAAAAGAAAAAGAAAAAGAAAAAAAAAAGAGAAAAGGAAATTGGGTGATAGGAATATGATGGAATGTCTATTTAATGGCTCTCATGTTCCTTGTGAAGTAGGTGGTAAAGTCATCTCCTGGGGTGAGGGGAAAGCTTGGGGCTTTAGGTTTAAGGAGAGTGAAGATTAAAAATTGTATATAGAGCAGGAGAGCAAGCTAGGGAAGGAAATAAAGCAGCACGGTTGGGCAGTGTTCAAAGCCTAGCTAAGGCTTGTGAATTTATGGACAGAATTCCCAGTTGTACAACTTTTTCCAGCAATGCTCAGTGCTAGCATATATATATATATATATATATATATATATATATATTTTTTATCCCCCCCAGCAGGTTCAAACAAGAGGAAAACATAGCAAAAAAATGTAGGACATGTAGGACACTGGCAAGAGGTTTTTTGAAATGACAGATAGCTGCCAGTGAGTTTGCTGATTAAAATCCTGGAGAGCCATGCGTGGTGGCGCATGCCTGTAGCTCCAGCTACTCTGGAGGCTCCCTTAAGATTGCAGTGAGCCATGACTGCATTCCAGCCTGGGCGACAGAGGGAGACCCCGTCTCTAAAAAAAAAAAACTCTGAAAGAGAATGTATCATTTGAGTGTATCCAGGAATCAAATAATGTTATTACATATTTATTTGATGAGAAATACAAGTGTTTAAAACCACAAGTGCAGAGGAGTTAATGTCCTGTTGGAAGGAAACTGACCGATGAGAGACCAGAGTTTGAAAGGGTCCTGCAGATGTATTTTCCTGCCTTTCTCCCCCAGCTGCTTGGAGATGCAAAAACTTCCACCTGTCCTGTGATACTGAGCTATCTTTTCTTGTGAAACTATGGCCAGGTCAGTAATGCACCATCTCCTATTTTCTTTTCTTCCTTCCCTGCTTCACTTTGCTCTTTACCTCATTCTTGCTTCCCTGGGATTTCACTTCCTGATAAAACAGCACTGCAGACGTTTTGGTTAGGCTCTGTCTTTTAGGGTACTTGGAGGAAGACAAAGTGAATTTCTCTGCTGAATTTGGAGTTCTTAGAAGTCAACTCATGGAGGGGAGGACAGGGATGTGGTGAGACAGAAGTGGGAAGATAAATAAGGAATCAAAGAGACAGTAGGAGGCCGGGGTCAATCTGCAGTGAGGTAGCAGTGAGAAATCCCTGGCAGTGCATGGGATGACTGAAGGGTTTTTAGTAACTAGGATGTCTGTTATTCAATTTAAGATAATCATGTTGCTTCACGGTAAAGTCCCTCCTATCCCTTTCCTCCCCCTAAATTTGGTAAATTATATTACATACGTATAGGCTTTATTCGATTTTCTATTTTGAGGAAGAACAATAAATGACTGAACTTCACATGTGAGTTAACACGGCATGAAATAGAAAGGATATTTCCAGGTGGAAAGATAATCCATTAGCTAAACTAGTTCAAAGGGCAAACAGAAGCCAGAACCAAGACAATATAAGACCTAGAAAACTTGAGAAGAATGTTATACTGACATAAGCATGGAATGGGATGATGGGAGAAAATTTATTAAGCATTAATGGATCTGGAGGTCCCATATGACATACGGGCAGCTTTCCTTACTAGAGGGTATTTCTGCAATTTTATTGATTTTCAGCTGTCTTTGTTTATGAATATGTATTCATTTATGTGCTGAAGTCTTTTTAAAGTACATTTATTTTCTTTAATCAATAAGGATTTATGCAATAATATATTGATATTATAATTGAATTATTATGGATGCTACTTCCAGATATGAGATTTTGCTGCTAAGACTGTATTAGGACATAGCTATTTGAGACAATTTATTCAGTCCTCTGCACAGTTGTATAAGGCATGCCAAAAACTGTTCATGCAAATTTTTAGGTTCACAAGGCAATAGATAGGGGTGTCCCTGCAGATGTGTCAACTCCTATAAGTACTGTGGCATTTTATTTTAAATACAGTAAAAAAAACCTTTGTCTACTAAAAAGAGTATACCATAAATATTGGAAAAATTATTTATTGTTTGGTAGAAATTTCTACTTTTCAATTTATTAAGTAACCAATAATTTTCAGGAATAAAACCATATACATGGAATAGAAGGAGAAAAAAATGACAAAATCGTTCTAAAGCATTTCATAATTCATAATTTATGCATGTCAGTTGAGCTCACAGGTATCTGGCATTTCCTAAATCAAAATGACAGTGAAAACTCCCCGCCCTTTGTATCATGGTATCAAAATACCTCATATAAAAATGAATTACGAGCAATGTAGCATAACTATACATATTCCTTTTGCAAATAGTTTATGTGAAACAAATATATTTCATTTTTTATGGTTTGATTGAGAAAACATGCCTTAGTGATATTGAATGGCCTGAGGTCATGGACTCAAGCAAATTAAATGTCAGTCTAAACTGTTATATGTATTTATAAAATTATGTCATTTAGCAATGTGGTTTACTCCTATTGGTGGGTAGGAATATACCTTTTCATTTTTCATTAGGAATATGACAGTATTACTCAACTTTTAAAAAATCCCTTTTGTAAAGTGACTTTTGATAAAATAGGAGTGTTATACCTTCCTTTAGTTATTTAGCAAAAAAACACTTCAGTGAAATTGGGAGGAACCTAGATCCTGGAATCAGACATATTTGGGTTTGAATTATGAGCACTTACTAGATATGTGATCTTACACTTCTGTATTTGAGTTTCCCCATCTTTTAAATGCAGATACTAAGAATAGCTACTGCAAAGTATTATTGTGACAAGTTAATGTTATAATTCTTTTACATGCCTAGTATATTGCCCAGAATATCATATATGTCTATTACTATTATCATATTCACTTTCAAAGAAAATTAAGTACATTGATCAAAAATCATTATAATTTTAATTTTTTCATGCTGCATATTCTCCCATGAACTCTGACACTCCCCTACTCTCCCTTTCTACCCCATATCCCCTCTTGCCACCCCAAGAATTATTAGACTATATACTTAAGATGTTGAATCACGTTCTGAACATCAATTTCTTATGATACTAATCTATGATTTTAGGACCCATACACAATTTCCTTGTTTTTCCAAAGTTTGTTTCTTTAAATAGTATGTATGGATGAGCTTTTGGCTAATCCTGAAACATGCTCGTTTAGAATGAATAGTCTGAATTCCATTAATCTTTTTGCATACTAACTCTTGAAACTGAAATATGCTCTTCCACAACTAAACATAATATAATGAACAAGCACTGGCTGGCATTTTATGCCACATATAATTACAATAATGGACCATCCAGTTTAGAAAGAAAAAATATGTCTTTCTGTTCCTCCCAAGGGGTTAGATTACTGTGTTGAATGTTACATAACAGACAGAAGTGGCTTAGCCAAATATGAGCTCATTTTCCCCATATACAAGAAGTCTGGGGGTAGGCAGACTAAAGATGATGCATTAGAGATGGTGCTAAGAGAACTCATCAGACCAGGCTCCTTCTACCTTCCTTCTCTGCCGTTCTTAGTGTCTTTTATCCTGTTGGTTATAGGATGGCTGCCCCAATGCCAGATGTCATTTGCGTGTCTCATATGGGAGGATGAGAGCAAGATGAAGGGCAAAGGTGAATTTTATTGCAAAAACAATGACATTCCCACAAGCTTCCTACAGGAAGTTTCCTCCTGCATCTTGTAAGTCTAGATTACATGGGGACAATTCTACCTTAAAAAGAGTCTATGAAGGAGAATTTTTAACTGGACACAGTGCTGTCCTTAAAATTTGTGGAATGAAGAAGAGATGAAATATTAGGCAGATAATCAGCAGTGTCTGCCACATGGATCAAGACATTTTTGCTTGATTTATAGAGAATGATATGGCAACATCATTATGCTACCAAAGTACACCAGCATCAGCTTAATAGGGAAACATCCTTTACTAATATAAAACATAATACCAAAAATATTCAGTTAATAAAAGGAAGTAAAGTTCAAGATTTTTAGTAAGTCTCAACAGAAGACTCAAATAAACTCTGTAGTACTATAGATTAGTGTCAGAGACTTCAGTAGGAATCCCTATTATCTATTAATATCTACTAATCATCTATCTAACCACTTATCATCTATATATAAATTGAGAGACAGAGAAATAATTATAGATGTGTTTATATACATATATATGTATTATTAGCATACATACATGTGTTTCCTACTTCAGTTTGCTGGGAGAGCCTAGAAGCAATGACACCCTATAGCAATGAGCACACTAAGTGCCCAGATCTTGCTTTCTAAATATCAGTCACCAATAGAAACAATCAATCAGAGCTCCTTGAAGTAATTATTGATTCTAGGTCTGGGATTAGGTAAATACTAGATGAACCTGGATCATCTTTTAGTGCCAGAAGTGCTTAAAAGCAAGCAAGCAAGCAAACAAACAAACAACAAACACCCCCCACCCCCCAAAGAATGAAGGCATATCAAAAGGTCACAGTAACAAACCTGAAAGAAACCACTATGGCCAAAGCCAGAATAATTTGGGCAGTGAAATAAATAATGTGGTATTGAATTATAATCCAAAGTTTAAAACACCACATGAGTCTGTACTGGTACAAAGAAATCATTGAATAAATAAATAAATGGGAGACGAGGCAAATTTTCCTTCCAGAAAATTTCAAATAACATATGCAGGTATTCTCTCCTCTCCCTTCCACCTTGAGTGTGGGCTGAACTTAGTGATACTCTCCCAAAGAAAAGTGAAAGGAAAAATAGCAACTTTCTAGTGGAAAAGCCCAACCTTAACCTAGTGGTCAAGGTTCTCATCACCAGTGATAAGTTATGTTGATGCTATATACCCTTGCCTGATATGAAAACCCATAACTCCAGTCTAATCATGAGAAAAACATTCTTAGTGTATAACTTTTATCTTCTTGGTTAAAATTGAATTTGCTAACATTCTACAAACTAGATATTCCTTAAAACTGTGAAGGTCATGAGAAATAGGAAAATACTGAGAAACTTTCACAGAGAGACTAAGGAGACATGACGGCTAAATGCAACATGATATTCTGCATGGGAATCTGGGATAGAAGAAGAATATCAGTGGAGAAACTAGTGAAATCTACATAAAATGTGGAGTTTAATTAATAGGGATGTACCAGTATAAGTTTGTTAGTTTTGCCAAATGTAGCAGAATAATGTAAGATGTTAACATGAGGAGACACTGATTGAAGGTATATAAAATTTCTTTACACTATCTTTGCAACTTTTCTCCAAATCTCAAATTGTTCCAAAATTAAAAGTTTTTAAAAAAAACTTCCACATAGTTAAAACTGGAAGGGATAATAGCCGGTTCATAAAGCTTTACAGTAACAGTATGAACTTATAACTAATGGTCTCCAAAGCATCTCAGAGTGGATCAATACAAACTGTTTAAGCTAGGTACAGTTATTATATCAATACTAGTCTGGTTCAGGCTCCGGATCCTAAGGAAACAGAAGTCCACGTGTAAAGAGATATTTAATTTGAACTTTTCACTAAACGGTACTTACGTATGAGATTTCTGGATAATTGTAACCTTTGCAAGGTCAAGTGAAAGCTGCCAGCAGTTGCAATTAATCTATTGTTTTCTTCAAAATCAGGATATTCACAGCTAGGAACCTATGCCTGCAAAAGAAATTTTGGTCAATTCTATGTCATTTTTCCTCACAAAAATCATAGAATTACCTTGAGAAATTCCAACTAAAAAATTGTTTCTACTTAAGAACTACATTTTTAGAGCAACAGTGTTGGCAACCAGCTAACATCACTGTGGGAAATCAGAATTTTAATCTTGCTTTCCCACTCATTCTTTCAACGACCTTGAAAAACTTATTTAATATGTTCCTTGGCCACTATATGAGGTTGATGAAATTCTCTAGATTAAAAAAAAAAAGAACAATTATATAATCATCAAAAAGCTACTTGAAATAAAAGTGTTAACATACATATTGTGGAAGGACATTATACCACTTTGTGGAAGTCATACAGATATTTATTTTTTCTCTAGTTTTCTATTTATTAAGAGCAAAGTTGAATAGAAGTAACAAAAAAGTCATTCTTGCTGAGAAACAGAACAAATTGAAGTGATGAATGAAGGTTAATCTTCAAAGATATCCCCTACAGAAAACACTCCAAATATTTTTTCTTGTAGAGAGACTTCCTCCAGAAACCCAACATGAACTTAAACATCCTAAGTTGCAATTCCATAACAACCGTTAAACTTCAACTTTTAAAAACCTTCAAGAAATGAATAGTCTTTTGACTCTGCCAACTTAGAAATTAAGAGAAATCTCTTCAAAATATATCAGCATCCTTTTCTTCAGTCTCTGATCTTGAGTTAACTTTCGGGAGGTTTTTGAGGCCCCTGTCATCAAGGAATGCAAGCATGTATAATTCAAAAGAGCCTTGTAATTGTACAGGGACATTCAGGATTAATTATGCATGTTGCCACCTCGCAGAGGTCCACAAGGGGGCACTCTTTTGCTGAACTTTTCTATACATTTTAAGGTAAGAACAGACTATGATAAAAGGAATTTGGTCTATATATATTTGTTTCTCATGGTTCTTTCCATTGTATCATCCTAGTCAGTTTCCTCCTTTGCTATCTTTCTTCAGGTGATTCTTTTTTATTGTGATAAAATATACATAACGTAAAATTTACTATTTTAAAGTGTACAGTTTAGTAGCATTAAGTACATTGACACTCTTTTGTAACCGTCATCACCATCCAGCTCCAGAACTTTTTCATTTTCCCAAACTGAAACTCTACACCCATTAAATAATGACTCCCCATTTTCCCCTCCCCCAACCCCCAGCAACAGCCATTCCACTTTCTGTGTCTATGAATTTGACTCTAGGTACTTCCTATAAGTGGAATTATAAAGTTTCAATTGACATAATTTTTCAAAGTTCATCCCTGTTTTTCCAGATGATTCTCAAATGAACTTTTCTACAATTTTACTAAGTACACAAAGTTTTAGGAAAGACTAGGCTAAATGAGGCTGATATTATTGGCACTTCTATATATGTACCTGCTCTTTATTGGTCTTTTCTTTCTCATTTGTCCACATTCCTCAACTTCCTAACTGACTCACCATTGTTTAGTGAGTCAAATTCCACCAACCACCTTTTTTACTAAATTCATCACAAAAATTCCTGTCTTTCTTACCATGGGCTTCAATTCTCATTTAAATGACTGTTCATCTAACATTTGCAGTTGAACATAGTAGCAACTGTATTTATTTATTTAAGACATAAATAAATGAGCTCCAGCTCAGGCTGGAGAGCAGTGGCACCATCTCAGCTCACTGCAGCCTCGACCTCACAGGCTCGAGCGATGATCCTTTCATTTCAGCCTCCTGAGTAGTTGAGACTACAGGCATGAGCCACCATGCCCAGCTTGGTAGCAACTTTTATACAAGGTCACAGCACCGAAAAGCAAAAATAACTGAGTATAAAGTGCTTCCTGATCCAGTACTAATGAAGAAGGGTGGGGGCAGAGGGTGGTGGCACTGCCTGGATTAAGTTTGCTTTAAAGTTCTCTCACCTGATACTATATCCTCTTAGCCAAAAATTGTAAATTTCCTTTTTATTTTTATTTTTGTAGAGATGGGGGTCTCTCTATTCTGCCCAGGCTAGTTTCAAACCCCTGGGCTCCAGGTATCCTCCTGCCTTGGCCTCCCAAAATGATGGGATTACAGATGTGAGCCACCATGACTGGCCTGTAAATTTCTTCATATGGCCAGAGAAAGAAATATCAACTGGGAATATTTTAACCAGCTTCACATACTTTAAGCACTATATGGTCTTTGTTAATATCATTTTCCTCTTCTATATTGATGGTGTTTGAAAACAAAGTGAACAACCAATTAATCAAACAAAAAGACCTACAATGCCTTTCAGGGTCCACTGCGCTATCAAGAAAATAAAAGAAATATTTTTGGAATAGCAGATTATTACACTGTAATGAGTTCGGCCTGAGAATACCATAGCCATTTAGAGTAGTTGGGGCTACAGGTATGAGCTGCCGCACCCATCCTAGTAGCAACTTTTATAGACGGTCACAGATAATGCCAAAACGCCAGCATCTGCTAGTATGCACTGTATGCATGAGAGTCAGAGAAATTATTCCAGAAGAAAGATGAAAGGTCTGAAAGCTCTATTTAAGTGCTCCCATTGCTTGATCCAGACACTTTTGTTAGTCTGTTTTTACAGACATGGCAAAACAACACTTGGAAGTCATTTGAGAAAATATTCCTGGTATCACAGAGGTAGGCAAAAGGACAACTTGAGATCTCTTGAATATTTATGTTCATATTGATTGATTCTTTGAGGTTGGAGAAAGAATGAGTCTTCCTCCTCACTAGGCAAAGAGAAGACTATTATAGAAGAGAGCATCTGACATCCAAAGCATAACACCGATAAGCATGGCCAGGCCCAAGAGCAAGACTCAAACTGATTCTTTTTCTTAAAGAATCTAACTGCAGCCATGTTTTTCATTGTTATTTTAAGTGTGGGAGGGAACCCCTGCCTTGTTCTTTTTGAAAATCCTGATGCTTTGATAAAATAGTTTCTAAAATATTTCCTATCTACCTGCCCTGCTCTGTTCTGGCTATAATTACTAGGCTAGCCAAAAATAAACTCTCCCAAGTGTTACATCTAGTTGATTGTTGATTTCCTAGAGGGGAAAAAAAACTGTAGTAATTAATCATGGAAGCTTCTCTTTAAAAGAATGTTTACGTCATGGCTCAAGGCTCAAATTAGACCGGGTTTCTTATACTGCATATATTTTTGTTTTGTTCATTTTCTTCCTCTTTCCTCCCACCAAAAAACAAAACAAAACAAAAAAGCAAAAAAAAAAAAAACTAAAATCTGGTTTAAAGGGTCAAATGGGAGTTTTAGGTAGAAATACAAACTCTTATTTCTTAATTCCACATTATATGTGATTACTCTTTTGAGCAGGTGAAATTTGTTGAACACAGAATAGTCATCCAAGAACCAGGGGGGACAGAATTTTAAAGAAACCAAATAGTCAGTGATTTAGATATAGTTTTAAATTTTTAAAGCTTATTTGACTTTACAGTTCCATTGAATGTAGGATGCTCCATTCTTTTGAAGACATAGGACAATTTGTTTATTTCTGGACCAGACAAATTTGGATTTCCTAGACCACCGAATAATAATAATAATAATAATTGCTAACATGTACTTAACTTGCACAAGGTGCAGTAACATGAATATCATGTGGATTGTCTTATGCAGCTTTTCAAATGATCCTGTAAGGTAGCATTGTGGAAACTGAAACCCCTAAAAGTTAACTTGGTGGTAGCTTGTAACTGAGAACTAGAATGTAAACCAAGGTGGTTATACTTAATGCCCTGTGCTCTTAAAAAAGTATCATGCTGCCTCCTTGGAGGAATCCTTAATTTAAGCAGGAAGATTTTTCCTTATTCCATCTTTGCGACTAAGTTACTGTTTTTATGACTTTAGGCAAATCAATTGAACTGAGCAAGGAAGGTCTTGATTCAATGATTTCTCAAGTCCTTTTTCCTTTTTTTTTTTTTTGTCAAGGGAGTGTCCTCTAGCTGAGTGAAGTCATTTTTCCTTGAATGACTGACAGAATGGCTTTGGCTCACCTGTAATTCACAGTTTAGCTGATCCAGTGTACTGTAAAGTCTGTTTCACTCCACCAGCCAAGAAGGAGCAGGCGGCCGTGGCTTTCTCATGTTCCGGGGGAAGCTATTTGTCAGTGATAACCTGGCTAACTTTGGACAGCTGCAACAACAACATCTATCCCTTGGCATATGGTGTATTTAGATGCTAAACACTGCCTCAACTGTGAGCACTTCAGTTTTTGTTTTTCACACAAGCCGGGTGAATATAAAAATAGAGGTAAATAAAAAGAAATAACTGAATCAGCAACCTGGAATTTTCTCTCCTCTGATTAAAGACTGTTGTTAACTGAAAATGCTCCACTAGTTGTTTGAGGGTTTAAGACGGCAGAAGTGGGATGGAGATGTTTGATAATTTGGTTGCTATGCAACCACTTTACAATTATGTAAGCTCCTACCATATGAGGTGATACGGAAAGGGTGGTAGAGTATGCTGATGCAGTGAGCACACAGAAGACTTTTTTCATGTGCCAGAGCCAGAGTCTGAGATCTGGAGTTGCAGAATATTTAGGTAAGAGGTAAATGTCACAAATTACAAAGGCCTTTATTTATAGCAAGAATATGGGATTTCTATTACAGAGTTGGATGAGCAAAAGCTCACCAGAAACAGTCTTAGTTTCAAGGAAGGAAGACACACACATCTGTCCTTTGAATCAGGACTTACTCTAACCAAAATTCAGGAAAGATTTTTTAAAAAAGGAAACTAAGAGTATGGTATACTTTATTATTATTTAATTAGCCTTGCCCAGTTGAATCTTTTTCAGTAATATTGTAAGGTAGGTGGTACTATTCTCCTTAAATAAATGCAAAAACGTAGGCTTAAGCGACATTCAGTAATTTGCTCAACATCATATATTTGGGAGTAAATCTGGGCTATGAACACAAAACTTTTAGTTCAAGTCCAGTATTGTTCTCATTACATTATGCTTCACAGATGATCATGTACCCTTAGTGTTTCTTTCATATTATACGTTCTGTCTTTTATGAAATCCACTGATTCTGTTGAAAATCTTATTTTTATTCGTTTTTGCTAGGTATCAAGGGTTTATCTCTGACCCTTCCTGGTGGGTTTACTGAATTTCAGAAAAGGCTACCTAATTGATTTTATTGCATATGTTGTAATTTATTGCGTATGTCATTTACTCAAATATGCAATTTATTGCATATATCATAGTAACGTTAACTGCAAGAGAGAAAATGTGCATAGTCTAAGAAACAAGACAATTGCAAGTTATTTAAAGTGGTCTTTCCAATTTAGCCAGCCAAAATCTCTGACTTATGGGTCTAATGCCAAGATGACAGCCTCACTGAGGAAGTTTCTTGGTGTGTCTGTTTATAGCTTGGCCAAAGGGCAAGTGGACACTTCTTTTCGAAGGAGTGGTATTATGCTCTCTGGATTTAAAAAAGATTAGTTAACATCATAAAGCTAGAGTTAGATCAGCATGTTCCCTATGATTAGGGAACAAACGTAGTGTTCCCTAATCTTGAGTCACAATAAAGATTAGGTTTATGTGTTAGGATGATGGTTTATCACATTGTGTAATGTCTGTATGGCTTTCACATATCTCGTATCCGTTCATTCTCATTATGATCAATGAAGTAAATAGGGCATATTTATTCACTTCATTTTTGCAGATAATTGAAGTAATTAAAGGAAAGGAAGCTTAGAGACATTAAGTGACTTACCTGAGGTCCCATCTGGGCAAGAGGGCAAGCCAGGCATCAGCTTTATCCTCAAAATAAAGTTCCAGTCTTTTTTCTTGTCCCTTTGCTGTTAGAATGACTGGTGGCCTTACCACTAACCTTCCTTCTCCTCACTCCTTATCTTCAACTTACTTCTTGAGGGTACTCTTTGTACTTTTGTCATGGGGAACCAGGGCCACTGAAACTAAATTCGTAATTACGTGAAATTAGATTAGGTTGGTTAGATCTTAAAATTGAACTATATGCAAATAAACACGGGCTTCTGTGTCAATTTCAAACACTTGAATGTGGCTTTCAGAAAAATCTTGAATGAGAACTCTAATGTAGAACTCAAAGGAATTACAATGTAATTATTTCATAATTGTCCAATTGAATTCAACAAACCACATACTAGTGCTAATTTATGCATAAATCACAGTATTAGATACTGTGGGAGATAAAATAAATAAATAACATACTGTCTCTGCTCCTTGGTGGCTTATTAATTATGGGAAAAAGAAACACATTCTTTACTTTCTATTCTTTGTTCCCTCCCTTGTTGCATTAAGGATTCAAGAAACTCACCATAATAAGCTTTAGTAAAACAAGGTCCCAGGTGCTCTGGCCTTCTTAGGTTTTACCTCCCCCTCTTCTTTTAAATAACCAAATACAGTATCTTGTGTCACCAAGCTACATTTGGCTATAGGAAAGTTAGCTCTCTCCTCACCCCTAATATTTCTGAGAATTCTCAGGAAATATTTAAATGTCATGATGAGCCCCTCTCAGTTCCACTTCTTACTCAAGAAGTTCCTCTTCTTGCTCAATATTCTTTTCATAATCACTTCTGACACTCTCTCTTCATTGCTTTCTCTACAGGATGTTCCAAAGCTCTTTAATTCACTTTATTATAAAATAGTGCCAACACAATGCTGATGTATCAGCTGAATCAGCTCTATATTGCCACAATAATGACGTGTAGCCAGCAACCACAAAACCTTAGTGGCACACAACAATATATGCTTTTTCCTTGTGTGTCTTGGGTGGTCAGCGTTGTGGCTTTGCTGATCTCTTTTGGGCTTGCTGTCATGTCTAGGAGTCAACTGGCTGTCATCTGATTTAGTAATAGCATTGTGGCAACTAGGGAGGCTCAGCTGTGCTTTCCATGTCTCTTGTCTTCTAGCAGGCTAGCTGGTACATGTTCTCATGGCAGAGGAAGAGGGCAAGCACAGGCGTGCACACTCACATGGGTGATTTTCAAGATCTACCATATCCCTTCACCTAGTCTCCCATTGCCAGAATGCTGGCAGACCCCAGCATCAGAATAAAAGGACACTTCAAATTCACATGGAAAAGGCTATGGAGTGAAAGATAAATTTAGGAAGATAATAAGTATCTAAAGATATTGAGGGGACCATGTTCCTGCCATTTTGAAAAATCTACCACATACTGAGAAAAAGTGAGAATTACTTTAGGAAGGCAGTTACCACCTGAATAACTAGAGTTTATAGTTTCCAAAAAGCATTTTCACAGGTGATCTGAAATATAATACAGATGAGATAAAATGTTTTGTTTCCATTTTGGAAAATGCCTAAAGGACTTTTTTGGACTTAAAAAGTAACTCTAATACAATATGTTTATTTCTAATGTCTAAAATACCAGAAGAGATGACTGGTTTTTTTTGCCTTCTTTTACTTTCTTTTCCTTTGTTTTTGTTATTGTTGTTTTCTAAAATGTCAGCTGAGAATTCGATATGAGAATGAATATAAATTATGTTCCATTAAGTTTACTAAACTTTTTGACAGAATGTTAAAATTGCAGATTGGATATATGTGGGAAAATACATATAATTTGTGGTTCCAAATATCCAGTTATATTTAGGAAATGTCCACAGAAAACAAAATTAAAGTATATTTAGGGAAAAATATTTAAAAAATTTCTAAAACACTCTTTTCTTCTTTAGAAAAAAAGATATGTGTCCCTTGTCTTGTGACTAGAAAAAAAGGTTTCTATCATTACTTGTACCTAAAAAAATACATCAGTTCCAGCATCTATTTTTATTCTTTTGCTTTAAAAATCTGTTGCTCAGTAAAATAGATATACTAGTCATGGCATTTATATAAATAATAGAATCAGAATATTTTCTACCCTTAATTTTATTGAAGTGAATTTTGATTTGAAAAAATAATTTAAAGATCAGAGCATAAAACCAAACCCAATCTAATTTATTTATTCTTTTTAAAAGGTTTTGGAAGTTTTGTAATGTTAAAAAAATCAGGAGTGGGACAAGAAAATAATTTACTCTAACAGGAGAGATCAAGTTATAGCAATGGTGTCCCAGGTTGCCCTGTAGTTATTAACGTACCCTGAGCATCATTAGAGTCTATTTAATTTAGAAAACTCTTTAGATTTTTGTTGTAAAATATGAAATAAGACGGTGGACATCTTTATGTGCCAAGTGATGGGCACTACTAGTGACTTCTATTTTTTAGACTTTTTAAAATAGATCCATTTTATCTTTACTGTAGAAAATTTAGAAAAAAAAATAAAAAACAGGAAGAAAGAAGAAAATGAACAATCTCCTGGGCTGGTTGCAGTGGCCCATGCATGTAATCCCAGCACTTTAGGAGGCCAGGGCAGGAGGATCTCTGGAGGCCAGGAGTATAGGACCAGCCTGGGAGACGTAGTATGACACCTGTGTCTTCTAAATAAATAAATAATCTCCCAGAATTCCGCATCAGGGAGCAGGAACATATCCTTCCAATTTTTTCTATGTTTTGTGAACCCCAAAAATTTGAGACAGGTCTCAGTTAATTTAGAAAGTTTATTTTGCCAAGGTTGAGGACACACCCATAACAGAGTCCCAGGAGGTCCGGACAACATGTGCTCAAGGTGGTCAGAACACATAGCTGGGTTTTATACATTTTAGAAAGACATGAGACGTCAATCAACATATGTAAAATGAACATTGGTTTGGTCTAGAGAGGTGAGACAACTTGAAGCAAATGTGAGGCAACTCAAAGAGGGGAGGGGGCTTCCAGGTCACAAGTAGGTCAGAGAAAAACAGTTGCGTTCTTTTGAGTTTCTGATTAGCCTTTTCAAAGGAGGCAATCAGATATGCATTTATCTCAGTAAGCAGAAGGATGACTTTGAATGGGAAGCAGGTTTGCGCTAAGCAGTTCCCAGCTTGAATTTTCCCTTTAGCTTAGTGATTTGGGGGGCCCAAGATACTTTCCTCTCACATTTTTCCCCTTTTCTTTATTAAAATCTTTTGGAGAAAGCATTTTAGAAGAAAATGAGTCCCTGGTCCCAGGTTTCGTCTGATCTCTCATGGCTGTGATGGTTTACTCCTAGACAGGACATACTGAGTTATTAGGAAAGCTCATTTTTGGAAGGTTGTGAAGTCTCATGCCCTGTGAAGAGAAAATAGAGAAAGGAAGGGAGAAAAACAGCAGCAAACAAAAGAACAATCCTAGAAAATTGATATAGGCCACATTACTCTGAAGCCTTCAGTAGGCAGGTATAAAAGTGGCTTACATATGTAAATAGGTTGCTGTTATTTTCTTCTGAAGTTTAAGTTGTCTAGCTTCAGTTCACAGGGCTTTACTTTAATTTTAGTTTTCTGAAACTTTAGTTTTCAGTGACTCCAAATTAGGAAAAATGGGGAAAAAGAGCAGAAAAAAATTGAAAACATTATTTTGAAGACTTGTAGCTAAGACAAATTAGAATTAGGTTTAAACTAGAAAATAATAAAAATTGAAAAATGTTAGGCAAGACTAGAATCTAACCACAGGTATACTATAGTTTTTGAAACATAATTTTTCTCTCTCCAGGTTTCCCATTTTTACTAAAGACAAATCCTGGCAGAACTGATTTGTTTTATTATACTTGGCCTGATTATTTGTATACAGTGCAGCAAGAATAATTATTTTTTTTGCATAGGTTTTTAAATTGGCTTTGATGGAACTGTATTCCATAGAAGGAATCTCAGATAAGACTCTTTTTAAAAGCCAAACCCAGCCATGGATTTGTGTCATTAAATACCTATAAGTTGGGTGATCTTCTCCTCTTGAGTTTCCAAGATAAACCTAGGGCTCCTGAACCTGTCAGAAAGTGACATTCTTTACCTACCACAGATCAGAAGCTATGTAGACAAAGGTATGAGGCCAGTTTTTCCAAGGGGCTTTTATTGTCTCCATAAGTCAAGCTTGATTCCTTAAAGGAAAGCACATCATTCCAGTCAAAGCCTTGGTAAAATAACCAGTTTCTCCAACTGTGTCCTGTTACAAATAAAAACAGATTTTTTTTTTAAGAGATGAGATCTCATTATGTTGTCCAGGCTGGTCTCAAACTCCTGAGCTCAAATGACCCTCCCACCTCAGCCTTTCAAATGGTCAGGATTACAAGTGTAAGCCTCCACACCCAACCAATAGATTTTTATCGCACTTATGCAGATAACTCTATTGTCATAAGTTAAGAATACTCACAAATAGTTTCCAAATTCTGGAGAAATCAGTAGAGAGAAACAAATATGCTCCAAATTTTGTTTGTAGGAACATACTCAATTGTTAAAAGCTGTAAATAGCTTAAAAGTTTTCTTGACTCTGAGAAAAAAACAAAGAATCAGCAATGTTTTAACCAAAAAGTTAAAAAGATTACTTTGCCTTCTATTAGTTCAGTTCATGCATTTTATTCCTGTTCTCCTTGATATTTATGAATATTTCAGCTCTCCATGAGAGTCTTGAAAGTTTCTGCCTCTATTGTAATGTCACAATCTCCAAAGTTATCAGAAACCTGCTTTTAAGGACACTTGTTAGAGTTCTATAGATGATTATAAAACCACCTTCTAAGGAGGACCAAAACAAGACAACAATTGTCCATGGATGACAAAATGTTTTAGGGCTGCCATAGTCAAAGACACAATTGACAAGGAAATTTGTTACTTGTGTGGCACACAACAATTTAACATAACAATTATAATTACTGATAATGTACACTAAGTCATATCAGAATTATAGGCGTTTCTCATGATTTTGGAAGACATAGCAATGATGTATTCATACAAATACAGCCTAAAGAAAAATAAACACCATTTCATATTTGACAATGTTTCCTATATAATTTTTATACCAAGCAAGCCAAATTATGTTATTTTTGGATGTTAAGGAATCCAATATTTTAAAGGATTAGTTAGATCAGAAAAAGGCATAATTTATCATTTGATTTTGGAAAGCTTGTCAAATATCAAAGGTGTAAAACACTTGATATCACAGGTCATTGTAAAATAAGTCATTTGTTTGACAAAAGTGATACCTCAAGGATTTCAAAAACAGAAACAGCAAAAACCTTCATTCTTTGAGAGAGAACACTCAATTTTCCAAATAATAAGTCCTAATAAAAACAGTATCAAGCTGATTAAATTTGTTTTTCAAAATTTTATAAACAATCATCTATAAGATTTTAATCTTGAACATGAGATATAACTTCCATATGCCTTTCTTAACCTTTATAACCTTTATGTAGGAGTTGACTAATGCTTCAGGAAAACCTTGTTAATCTGAAACAGGCCCATATGCTGGCCTTGCATCAGTGTGCCTTAGATATTAATGATTAATTTATAGAGAAAGTGAACTTATGTTGGCTTTCTGAGGTTTCAACTTTCCAAGTTTCAACTCAAAATTGGGCCTTACAATCTCACATGCCCCTCTCTTCCTCAGTAGTCCCGGCCTTGAGGACTTGAATAGCTTTAATTTCTGGCTCTGTGTTTCAGGAATGCAGTTTATTTTGATTGGCATCTTCTAGTGGGCCTGATGATGGGGTTTCAATTGCTGTTAGTGTTTAAAATTTAGCAGGACTTGGTGTCCTTTTCAGACTCAGGAGCCAAAGCCCTGTAATTTAATGCCACATGTACTTTAAAAGTGCATAGAGAGAGATACTTGACTTTAATAATCTTAATTTTAAAAAATATTTAAATCTCAGGGTTTTTTTCTAAGCAACCCAAAACTTAATAATAATGTGACTATTTGATTATATAAAAGTTTATTTTTACAAAAATAAATCCTCTTATTTTGACTTACACAGACCGTTCATGACATGCTTAGAGTTTCTGGTTTGTCCTGAACATCCCTCCTTCTTAAATAACCAGTCATGTTACTCTAGGGCTAAATGTACCATACAAGATTCCTTCTTATGCAAAACTGTTTCTCTTTAAGCTTTCTTCCCCCCAAAAAAACCTGAAAAACCCTTTTTATTTTTATAACTTTCTTTACATCTCTTCTGTTTCCTGGTTCCTTTTACCTTGTTTTATACATGACCTTTAAATAACCTTTGAATTAGACAAAAATTGTTCACCTTTTTAGAAAGGACACACTTTTTTTTTTGGAAAGAATGTTTTCCTACAAATACATTTTATTGGAAAATACCCAAATAATGAAATATCTATTATTTAATTTAATATAATTTTAGATTCTAAGTTATGATGAATTTGTCTACAAATATTTATCCTATTACATTTACCTAATTGTTTTATTTTATTTGCTTACCTAGATTATTTATGAAAACTGTGATAGTCATCATTTAAGTTATGGAACTGATATTGCAAAATTATAACAGATAGAGTAAAAAAGATTTGACCTAACTGACTTCACCTTGCTTTTAACCTCCAGACTGTCCTTGTTCATTCCCGGGTGTGGGCCAAACTAACTTTGGGAGGAACTTAGTTTATAGTTTAGCTTTGAAACAAAGGCAATAACAAACCTTACTGCCAGTGGAGTAGACTGCCTAAAGCCACAAGATTAGAAGTTATGGTTATCTTACTAAATTTGAGGCATAGCTATTTTTATTAAACTAATATCAATGTCTTATTTATTAAAGATTGCACAAGCAAAGATCATTCTGTCTTGTTCTGGGTTTATAGATTTGTAACCCCTTCACTGAATTTTGCACAGAAAATGGTGATACCTTTTTTCTGCATTCTCAGTTCTCTGTCAATCTCAGGAAGTTTTTCTTTAGCTGTACATTTAGTTATTGCTACTGTTCCATCTTTTCTGATCTCTTCTTTGGAAACACAAACATCTGTATGCTCATTGTCATTCATAGTTATCATCTTCTCTTTAATTATTTTATGTCTGTCCATTTCCAGTTTACTCTGCAAGTTTATTCTTCATAGCTTTGTTACACAATACATGGTGCTTAGACCAGTAGTTGTGAGAGCTTGTTAGAAATGCACAATCTTGGGCCCAGACAGACCTAGTGCATTGGAGTCTGTATTTTAATAAGAACCTTGGGTGATTTCCATGCACACTAACCTGTGAGGAAACACTGTTCTACAAGACTGATTAAATTTTCTACAATATAAATTTTACTGTTTCTGGCTGTTAGTGCAGAATTTAAGTTAATCATTATATTTTGAGTTTCCTTGCAGAAACTTTCTAATCTTAGCATTTTCCTTTCCATTATATTGTATTTGCCTTCCTCTTTTCTTCTATTTTATAACTTTTTCATTGCATAGCATTACCTTTTGGTTTCTCTATTATTTTTCTGTGACTTTCTCTTCATAGAAGTCATGACACTTTTGATGATAATATTAACTTATTAAAACTTTCTTCAGGATCTTGTATTATTAGAAATATATTCCTTCTAATCATTTCATTACTTTTAATGGCAAAAACCACAATTACTTTTGCACCAACCTAATAGTTACTACTCTCTCATTAGCAAAGTGTTCCTCCTAGAGGTCCAACATTTTCTGCGTGTGTTACAAATTCCCATACAAAAGATTCAGTCCTAAGTCTCAGTGTTTGTTAACAGACTAGAGAATAAATGGCTGAGGTCCTACTCCTGGTAAACTTTTCAAATTTCTAACAGAAATGCAGACTGGTATGCTCAGATCAGCCTTATTTCTAGGTTTTTGCTGATGTTCACCAAATGTTTCTATTGTCTTATGGGGTAGTTTTCTTCCCTTAACCCACTGGTTCTTTGATACTTTAAACTAGTGGGACCCAGGAAGAACTTTTATCTCCAGACTTTTTCCCCCATATGTAACTGTAATTTTTTACTTTTGTTAACAATACTTTATTTTATTTTATTTCACTGTATTTTATTTTTATAGAGAAGGAGTCTCGCCATGTTGCCCAGACTCATCCCAAACTACTGGACCCAGGCAATCCTCACACTTTGGCCTCCCAAAATGCTGAGATTACAGGTGCGAGCCTGTACCTAGCCCTAAGAGTACGTTAATTAGGTCAAAGTGCTACCACCAGTTGCCCCTACATATTGGAAGTCTTTGTGAACATGTTGGAAACAAATAAGGGAAAGGTTTGGGTGGCTGTTCTCTGCCATGTCATAGAAGTAGGACTGCGAAGTTGGTTTGGCTGCTGATTTTATGCACAGAGGGGCAGTTACAAAAGTTCTTTTTAGGCTTTTTTTTTAAAAGTTCTCCATCTCTTTCGACAAAATGAAGCATATATGTGCGGAAAAGCTTGAATTATTTTTTCCTAATCATTTGCTATCATCCTTATGACTGGCAGAATTTACTTCAAGATTAGGGCACAAAGTAGTCCAAGAGTCTTAGGTTTCAATGTTGTGAGTTTTCCTATGCTTTTCTGTGTTTCATTGGCAGTTTAAAGGAAAATAAGAATGAGTCTTCCTTGGAGTAATTAATTAGTTCTTCTTAATTCCAATCCATTTTACTTTATTTCATAAATTTTATCCAAGGAAAAGGTCAGGCTTTTCTTTGCAAAATTAAAAATTGTCTGCCAATTAGCTTAAGATACTTGCTTTAAAATCCTTGACATCTATCCATTTTATTCCAAAACAAATTGCCATTTTTACTGTGCATCAAAATTTACTTCCAAATTGAAAATTTCACTTTATATTAATCTCTCCTACATCACCTATAAAATTCAAGCTAAGTTGATTAAATTTTGTATCAATAAAGGCAAACAAGCAAACATTAATATTGAGATATAATTTGAAGTATTAGAATCTTCTCATTCATTAAAAAATATACAATTGTCTTTTTAAAATAAATATGCATTTATATTTACATTAATTTAGGACAACCATTTAACACATTAATTGTCTCTTTCAATACAGCTTACCTAAAGTTAACATCTGATGACGTGATCACAACTCCATATCCTGAGTTGATTTCAACCTATGATGTTGGAATTTTCCACATGGAGATAAACACTGGGAAGCAGCTAATCATTCTCTCTGGATTTATAAGGAACAAATGGATAAGTGAAACTTGAAAAAAATGGCCAGAGTACTAAGAACTAATGTTTCTTCAAGGAAACAAATACTTTTACTTTAAGAATAGAAGATAAAAGGCCAAAGTTGTAATATAAGACAAATTATGGAAATATACACTTATACATATAAAACCACTCCTCTTTTTAAAAAATCATGCTTTTTAAGAAGAATCATCTCATATCGGTGAGAAATAAAGTTATCTTAACAAACAAAAAGTATCTTGAGAAAAAGCTTTCACATGTATAAGAAAGGGAATGAACAAATAAATAGGAAAAAAGATCTCTGGTTCAACCATATCAAAGCTTCTTCATGTTTGTTATTTTACTCCAAAGGACATCTCCCTGATCTTGAACTGATAATACAGTTAAAAGAATTAACAAAAAGAGAAAGAGATAGAAATGGTCATGTACAGAATGAAGAATAAAGGAAAATTTTTTTCTTATTATTTTCCTAATTTGTCTTAATTCAAATGAGCAGAATAGAGTGTTCCAAATCAGAGCTGTGACCCACTAGAACTAACATTTTGTCAACATATTTATAATTGAACATATCTGTAATCTTTCATTTGAACAATTAATTGTGTCAGTAATCATTTATCTGCATAATTGTTAGTTATAATTAATTTGTTACATTTATTTAATTATTCATAATTTATTACCAAACGCAATGTCAAGAATCATCTAATATATAAAACTTGTTTGACAGTGTTTGATAAATCTGTTTATGAATGTCCCACTGAGATATGTAAAAAACCACATTGATAGCAAAATTACTTTAAAATACGTGCTTTATCATTATGGCAATAGATGCTGTTTATGACTCATCTTGTTTCTATTCTGTACGATGAAGTCTCAGATCTTCTTTCTTCAAACTTTGATTTGATCTCTGAATTTCTGACTTTCCCCTCTCTCTTTCTTACTTATTTTTGAAAAAGGACATTTTGTCACTACCAATAATAATAAAAAAAGATGAAAAAGTGAGATTAGCAGATAATTTTTAAAGTTAAAGAAAAGTTATATTTAGGCAGGGCACAGTGCCTCATGCCTGTAATCCCAGCACTTTGGGAGGCCAAGGTGGGCGGATCACATGAGGTCAGGAGTTTGAGACCAGCATGGCCAACATGGTGAACCATGTTTCTACTAAAAATACAAAAATTAGCCTGATGTGGTGGCACATGCCTGTAGTCCCAGCTACTCAGGAGGCTAAGGAGGGAGAATCACTTCAACCCAGGGGGCAGAGCTTGCAGTGAGCTGAGATCATGCCACTGCACTCTTGCCTAGGTGACTGAATGAGTCTCTGCCTCAAAAGAAAAAAAAACAGTGATATTTATTCATTTTTGCCACAATAGGATAAAATGATTTAAGTCCGTATAAATCTAAGTAAACCTGCAATTGTTTATGTCCTAAAAGGACACACAAGGAAGTATGTTTGAAATTAATCGTGTGGCTTTCTTGCACCCCAAATACTCCCCCACTCTCCAGATTCTTTAGAGTTCACTTTTCAAAAGGATTGAAAAAACATATTTTTCAAAGTTTTTTTTTTTAATTTAAGGAATTGAAAGAGCAGAAAATATATACTAATCATTCTTCTTAAGCCCCATGCTCTGTTTCATTTTCCAAAGGCATCTACTCTCAGTGGTTTGTTTTTGCTCTTTTTGTGGTTATGGTTATGACTAAATATGGTAATCATTTACCTCGCTTTGTTGCTGCATTCACCTGCTATGAAGTATGAGGAATTTAGTTTACTTGCACTTCTACTTTCAAAATTATTGTTTATAGCCTCAATATTAGCTCTCCTTGAATGATGCATTTGAACTCCCTATTTGTATTGAAATAGCTACTATCTTCTACTCTGAAAGATGAATAAATTAATGCACTTACTTTAGACTTCTTTCCATCTCTCTTCTTGATTGTCTTTTAGTTATATAATTGTTTTACACTGTCAAGAGTTATAGTTCTTATATTTTTGCTGAAACTATTTTTCATATCTCAAATTATAAGTATTGAGTATTTGACTTCAATTTGTATAATCAACTTATGTACAAAGCATAGAAGGATTAATCCACTGTAGAATTCATGATGTCGTGTGATTGATGTCAAAGAAAAGAGAAAATATGATACCATATCATTTAAACTCTGCCACTTGAAGAAAAATTTCACAAGTGCCTGAATATAATAAATTTTATTTTAATATTTTTCTAGCTTTCTTTACTTCTTTTGAGTCATACTCAGGTGCTGGCATTTTGGGGACAACACTTTGGTTTGTTTGGGGTTATATATTTTATTTTTCTGTAGTCTAGCCTAGTCTACTTTTATTTATGGTATATGGGTAGTTTGTTCTCTAAGTACTTGCATGCTAACAAATCTTTGATTTTTGGTTATATCTGATTAATTATTTGGATGAATAGAGAATTCTAGGTATAAATGGTTTTCTGGAGTCTGTCTTACAGTATACTTATGAGAAATCTGGCCTCTCAGTTATTTTATTTCTCCTTCAATGATCTTGTCCTCCACCTCATGCCAACTTCCCACTTCTATAGTCTTAGACATTTCTATGACCAACCCTCCCATAATCATATTCTCAGATATTCCATTCTCTCCATTCTCTCCATTTAGCTGGATGGTGATTTCCAGCTAAAATCACCATCACCACCATCTTTCCACCTAAAATTGTCACCAACAGTCCTTTAACCTCAGTGGACCTGCACTCCAATGATCCCACCACAGTTTGATTGTTTATCATTTCCATCCTGTCCTCACTTCTTATTACCCACTTTAGATTCCATGGCCTATTAGACTCATCATCTCCTCTCTGCATCTACTGTTTACTTCCTTGCCTTGCTTTTTTTTCCAGCTACTTCTGGCAGAACCCCCAAAATGGTTCCAATTGGACTCTCTATGCCATGCCAGTCCCCAAGCAGCTGAGAATAGCTGGAGAAAAACCACATAATTATTCTGATTTTTCTCACTTTACATTCATTGTCATTAATTCCAAGGGCCTTTATGTGGCCCGGCAGTCTGCTGCATTTTTCACTGGGTAACTCCCCTCCACTCTTCCACTGTCCAGTTTTCTTCTATTTCTCTTTATAAACTTTCAACTTCCTTTGTATGCTCTACTGTGTTGATGACATTTACTCCCTATTTTTCAGCATCATTGCATTTTCTTTTCTTTTTTTTTTCTTTTTGAGTTGTAGTCTTGCTCTGTCACCCAGGCTGGAGTGCAGTGGCGTGATCTTGGCTCACTGCAACTTCCACCTACGGGGCTCAAGCAATCCTCCCACCTCAGCCTCCTGAGTAGCTGGGGCTACAGGTGCATGCCACCACCCCCAGTTAACTTTTGTATTTTTTGTAGAGATGAGGTTTCACCATTTTGCTTAGGCTGTTCTCGAATGCCCAAGCTCAAGTGATCTGCCCACCTTGGCCTCCCAAATTGCTGGTACTACAGGCATGAGCCACTGTGTATGTGAATTTCATTATTTTAAAACCTTCTTTTATATCTCTTCTCAAATATTATAAAAGAGTGAGAAAGTGAGGAGGAGAGAGGCAAAAAAATTGATATATCAGTATCTTTTACTCCATAATCTTCTCTATTAATTTTCATAATTTACTAATATTCATATTCATATAATCATCATATATAAATTATCATATATCTTCATAACTTTCCAGGGCACACAGTATAATATTTTCATAAAATCCCTTATTTTCTTTTATGAATATGATGGGAAATGCTAGATCCAGGAATAATGAACAAAACAAAGGAATATAGATGTTTCATGTATTTATTCAACATTTATTGAGTGCTGACCAAGTAACAGACACAATGCAGACTCTGAGCCTGTAGAGGTAAATGATCAACAACAGCAATAACAAATCTCAGGTCTCAAATCCTAGTAAAGTATTTCACAATCTAGTACGTCAAAACATCAGTATGCTTAACAACTATTGTATTCATGGTGCAAACAGAAATAGGCCTCTACTTTGAAAAATAATAAAAATATGAGAAAGATTTTTCAGGATATATAGCGTTGTTAAGTTTGTTGAAAAAGTTTGGGGAAATATTTTGAGAATAAGATAAATTACCTATTACTAGAATTTAAGGTTTATGTTAAATTTTCTTTACAATAAGTAAGGGATAAAGTAAGTAATATTCTAGTGGTTTAACAATATGTCCACATATTTTTGGCATGCTTCCCTTCAATAATTGGAGCCTAATTTCCATTCTCTTGAAAATAATCTAGAATTAGGACTAGCTTCTAACAAGAACGTGGCAGAAGTGACAGCATCCGACTTCTGAGACTAGGTCATAGATGACATTGCTGATGCCACGCTCCTCTCTCTTGTATTTTTTGCCCTGGGGAGAGTCAGCCATCTGCTGTGTCATGAGGACACTCAAGCAGCCCGTGGAGAGGCTCACATGGGGAGAAAGGGAGGCCTCCTGCCAAAATCCAGCAACAACGTGGCAATCATGCGAGTGAGCCACCTCTGAAGTGGAACCTCCAGCCCAGTCAAGCCTTCAGATGACTGGCACTCACTTTCCTGACTGCAACCTCATGACAGACCTAAAGCCAGAATTGTCCAATTAATGTGTTCCCAAATGTTTTGACCCACAGAAACTGTGAGAATAATCAATGCCTATTGTTTTAAAGTCGCTTAAGTTTTGGGGTAATTTGTTATACTGTGATGAACAGCTACATACAAATTTAAGTTTATTAAATTAGAAGTTGAAGGAGAAAAATAAAAGTCAAATTCTAGTACTCAGTAAATTCTAAAAGCTTATGATACTAGTTAGTTTTTACATCATAACATAATTGCTTTTTTTTTTCTGGACAAAATTGCTATGGAAAAACCCAACTCAAAGGTTAGTGAAAGAGAAATACAGTTTTCATTTAAAAGGGAAAGTACAACTTTGCTGTAGGTCTTAGATAAAAATAGATTGTATAATCTGAACACCTCCCCACAACTTTTTTGTGAGTTTATATTATTTTTTCCTTTTAAAAGATGATTAAACTGCTAACTAAAAGGAATTTCAGAAGAGAACTGCCATAAAAAAATTTAACTTCTTGTACAATGGATAGACTTATTTGCTATTTGTACAATATACATATTATGAAATACAATGGTTTGCACGATTTAGAATTGTGTAAGTTTTTTTGAAAATAACTGTGGAGGTATAAGTGGAAGCTTGACTCCAAAATCAGACTTTTCCTAACTCATCCTCTTTCAACTGAGAAAACTGCCTGTCGGAACTGGGTGCATAAGGAAATGTCAGACAGAATATGGACAACTGCCAGGACTTGTGGTTTTTTTTAAAGGACTTGGGCAATGACCATGGTTGGTGTCATAATAAAGCACATAGATTTTTCTTTCAGAAAACATTTGTAAAAGAGGATGGATTAAAGAAGTTCTTTGATCTCAGAAATGGCATATATCTATGTAGGTTGTTATTTGTTATATTTTCAATTGACTACCTTTCATACTTGGGATTCCCTCAGAGAAATAAAGTTCTCTGAAAAAGCTTTTGGTACTTTATTAAAAAATCCATCGGCTGGGTGCGGTGGCTCACGTCTGTAATCCCAGCACTTTGGGAGGCTGAGGCGGGCGGATCACGAGGTCAGGAGATGGAGACCATCCTGGCCAACACAGTGAAACCCCATCTCTACTAAAAATACAAAAAATTAGCTGGGTGTGGTGGCGGGTGCCTGTAGTCCCAGCTACTCGGGAGGCTGAGGCGGGAGAATGGCATGAGCCTGAGTGGTAGAGCTTGCAGTGAGCTGAGATGGTGCCACTGCACTCCAGCCTGGGTGACAGAGCGAGACTCCGTCTCAAAGAAAAAAAAAAATCCATCATATGAAGAATATGAAATAAAAAGAATTGGTTGAAGTACCTGCATCTAAAAAAAAAACAAAGCAATGTCGCTTAACAATGGTGAACTTTCAGCTGGGCATGGTGGCTCACGCCTGTAATCTCAGCACTTTGGGAGGCTGAGAAAGGTGGATCACCTGAGGTCAGGAGTTTAAGACCAGCCTGGCCAAAATGGTGAAACCCTGTCTCTACAAAAATACAAAAATTAGCTGGAGATGATGGTGGGTGCCAGTAATCCCAGCTACTTGGAAGGCTGAGGCAGGAGAATCACTTGAACCTGGGAGGTGGAGGTTGCAGTGAGCCGAGATTGCGCCACTGCACTCCAGCCTGGGCAACAGGGTGAGACTCCATCTCAAAGAAAAAAAAAAAAAATAGTGAACTTTGTACTTGATCATTATTTCTTTAGATACTTTCTTTAGATACTTTAAATAATGATTTTACATAGATATATATGTATTTGTACATCTCATGGAAAATGTTAAAGGCAAGTCAGATATGAAAGAAAACCAGTTGTTCTAGAAAGAGTGGCAACACTCCAAAGCACAAATGAAGGAAGTCTTGTTGATGGAACTAAAAGAAGCACAGGCAATTAGGAAAAATGTTGAGAACTTAGATGTCAAGCTGCACAAGAAAAAAAATAAGTTAATGAGATATGCCCATCCAACTGTTTTGAAACATGTTGCTCAGAAAAAGAGGTCAAATTTATTTGTGTCTTGATCAAAATTTATGACTGGATTCCCCCCAAATCAAACATGGTTTGTAAAAGCAATGTTGTGTAATCATTAAGACTGTGACCTCTGGAGCCACACTGCCAGGATTCGGACCTCAGCTATTGCTGTTATTGGTTAAGTCTCTGTGCCATTGTTTCCTCATCTATAAAACAGGAATATTAAGAATTGGATCTCCCAAGATTGTTGGAAAGATTAAATGAGATAAAATGTCTAAAAGTCTTAGACTAGTGCCTAAAGCATAGAGTAAATATTCTATTATATGAATTACAATAATGGTAATGTTATTATTAATTTTAACAATACTGCTACTGCTAATAATAAAAGAGACACGATCACAAGAAACAAACTAGAATGACTTCCCTGGAGGAACCCAGATCCAAAACCTCCTGAGTTGTCCTCTCACCAGTGCGACACATGAGACTATGTTGGATTAAATCAACTCTTAAAAGATTGAAGGAACTAAGCCATTCCTGGAGAAGGTAGTCCTGGCCATAGGCACCAGGTAGACCCCGATGCTGAGACTGAGGTGAAAACAGAATTAGAAAGGAAACAATACTGAGCTTCAATTTCTTTAAACTTAAATTTAAAGTATGGACAGAAACTTTACTTTTGGACTTTAATTTCTTTCTGGGATTTAATAATGGAAGTGAAAGTTTCATTTAAAAACTGGGCTGAGGATGTTATTTCATAACCAATCTCTGGTGAGTATTTTAAGACTAATGGCTGAGTACATTTTGAAACAGGAAATAGAAAACGATTTTTTGGCATAGGTTGTACCATGTCTATAGAATTAGATAATTTCTATCTCTTTCTGACCTATTTCAAAGATCACTGGGGTCCAGTGCTAAACTCCCCAGTTCACTGAGTAAGGAAGACACAGGGGAACAGACATAAGCAGGCTCATGAAGGTGGGGCAGGCTGGCCCAGATGCTCAGCTGGTCTCCCTGAGAGAAATGCATGCCCAAACATAGGCTTGGCTATTTCACCCAATGGGATATGAAGAAATAAAATATTGGAGAGTGAGAACTTCCCTGTTTTTCTCCTGAATTTTTGCTTCTACTAATAGGTTTAATAAAACTTCTACAAAAATACCTTTCCCCACTTGAGGGAGAGTTGGAAGGGAAGGAACACTTCCATATTTGCTCTCCAATCCATTCCTTTTTCAACCCTGCATTAGATTCTTAGGGCTGCCATAACAAAGTACCACAAACTGGGTGCCTTATTATTTCATAATTATTATTTCATAGTTCTTGAGGCTAGTATTCTGTAATCAAGGTGTTGGTAGGGCCATGCTTTATTCTGAAGGCTCTAGGAAAGTATCCTTCATTGCCTCTTCCTAGCTTCTGGTGGGTGCTGGCAGTTGGCATTCATTCCTGGCTTTGCAGCTGCATCATACCAATCTCTGCCTCTGTCTTCACATGGTCTTTTGCCCACCTGTGTGTTTCTGTGTCCTAATGTATCTCTTCTTATAAGGACACAAGTCATTGCACCAGGGTACACACTAATCCAGTATGATCTCATCTTACATTGTTTTTTGTTTGTTTGTTTGTTTTTTGAGATGGAGTCTTGCTCTGTTGCCAGGCTGGAGTGCAGTGGCACGATCTCAGCTTATTGCATCCTCTGCCTCCTGGGTTCAAGTGATCCTCCTGCCTCAGCTTCCTGAGTAGCTGGGACTACAGGTGCATGCCACCATGCCCAGCTGATTTTTTGTATTTTTAGTAGTGATGGAGTTTCACCACGTTGGCCAGGATGGTCTCGATCTCTTGACCTGTGAACCACCCATCTCGGCCTCCCAAAGTGCAGGGATTACAGGTGTGAGCCACTGTGCTAGGCCAATCTCATCTTACATTGATTACATCTGCAACAACCTTATTTCCAAAGAAGATCACATCCGTAGGTACTCGGGTTTAGTAATTAAACATTTTTTGGTGGGGCACAATTCAACCTGTAATACTGTCTCACAGAGGAGATGGTAATTCTGGTAACTTAGAACTTGACATTCATTGATACATATTGAATGTTGGGTAGGCTCTTTATGCTTTATGGTTCAAGCTTGAGGATATGCCACACTTAGTTTACTTTTTGCATCCAGGCACAAGTGGCTCTATTGTGTTTGGTGTGGCTGAGTGGTATTTATACCTGGCAGGCCTACCCACATAGAAGAGAGAACCACTGTTCTCTGACTCAGATACAACTTCCTGCAACTGGGTGATCAATTCATATTGGGCCCAGGCTATGGAATCAGCTGCCTTCAGTTCAGAGGAAGAAGAATCAGCAGAAGTCTCACTTCTGCTTCAGATCTAAACTGCATTCTCCAATACAGTTTACTAGAAACATCAAATTTGGAGGGGTGAAGCCTGCTGGTCTGGTTTAATCAGGTAGTGCTTCGTTTCCTATTTAGGTTGTACTCCTACATGTGTTCCAGTACTGCATACCTATAACTCACTAAAAGGAAGAACTTATGAAGGAAGTGGCATTTGAGCAGAGATCTGGACACAGTGAATTAGCTAGCCATGGTAAGGTGTTGAGAGAGAAAATTCCAGACAGGAAACAGCAAGTGAAAATGATGAGAGGTGGTAACAGAGAGAATCTACGTAAAAGTTAGAGTTACCTGAGAAGAGTGAACAAAGTGAAGTGGGTTAGAAATGAGGCCATAGAGGGACCCAGGGTATAGAGTATGTAAGGCCTTGTAAGACCTGGCAAAATCTTTGTACTTCATTCTAAGTGTGATGGGAAGCTCTACACAGATTTTGAGCAAAGGGGTGACATTCCACAATTGAGGTTTCGAAGGGTCATCCTGGTGTGGTGTGGAGGAGAGAACGTAGAGACAGACGGAGAGGTAATGGTGAGGAAAAGTCAGATTCAGAGGGCGAAAATGTCAGGCTGCTGCTGATTGGATGTAGTGTGACAAATGAACACTGTTTGATTCCAAACAGTGGACAGATCATTAAGTAAAAATTCTTGTTAATTATACAGGTTGAATAGCACAAAGTTGTGTCTCCCTGGAACTTCAGAATATGACCTTATTTGGAAATAGGACCTTTGTAGATGCAATCAAGTTACACTGAAGTCATACTCAATTAGGGTGGTCTCTAATTCAACGACTGGCGTACTTGTAAGAAGAGGGAAATGTGAACACACATGCACAGACAAAAGAACACGGTATGAAGATGGAGGCAGGAATTGGAGTGATGCAGCTGCAAGCCAAGAAATGCTAAGTGTTGAAAGAAAAACTTTAGACAAATTAAATGTAATACAGTTTGTTTGGGCAAATAATGATTTGTGAATTGGGCAGCCCCACCCCTTCAATCAGAACAAGCTCAGAGACAATCCAGCACCACACTATCATGTGGTTGGAGAGGCTTTATGGAAAGAAGAAGGAAAGTGACCTACAGAAATTGGAAGTGAGGTACAGAAACAGCTGGATTGGCTATAGCTTGGCATTTCTCTTATTTAAACAGGGTTTGAACAGTTGGCTACCAATGATGTGCTAAATCTCTGTGACTGTTGCAAGAGTAAGTTACACTCTGTTTACACATACAGTTAGCTACTGTTCACTATGTATGGAGAAACCTTTAGGCTGAACTTGAAGTCACCTAATGAGTTCTTCCTGCTTGCTACACTGCTATACAGACAAAAACCAATTCACTGCGACCATGGCATTGCAATAAAGACAGAGTTTAATTGACACAAGCCCAGGCATATGGGAGAACTGGAGTTATCATTCAAATCAGTCTAAGAACTCAGAGGCTAGGGTTTTTTGGGTTTTGTTTTGTTGTTGTTGTTGTTATTGTTGTTGTTTTTGAGACGGAGTTTCGCTCTGTCGCCCAGGCTGGAGTGCAGTGGCGCGATCTTGGCTCACTGCAAGCTCCGCCTCCCGGGTTCTCGCCATTCTCCTGCCTCAGCCTCCTGAGTAGCTGGGACTACAGGCGCCTGCCACTGCGCCCGGCTAATTTTTTGTGTTTTTAGTAGAGACGGGGTTTCACTGTGTTGGCCAGGATGGTCTATTTTCTGACCTCATGATTCGCCCGTCTCGGCCTCCCAAAGTGCTGGGATTACAGGCGTGAGCCACCGCACCCGGCCCATGTCAGACTTCTTTTACTGCCATAATCTTTGCAAAGGTGTTTTCAAACTTAAAATATGTAAAGAGGCAACTTTAGGCTAAATTTAAGGCAAGGATTGCCAGTAAACACTAGATGCAGAAAGAAGCAAAAGAGGATCTTGGCCTAGTACCTTTAGAGAGAGCATGTCCCGGCAGACACATTGATTAGAGGTTTCTAGCCTCCAGGCTGGCCAGCGTGGCAAAACCCCGTCTCTACTAAAAATACAAAAATGAGCCGGGCATGGTGGTGTACGCCCGTAGTCCCAGCTACTCGGGAGGCTGAGGCAGGATAATTGCTTGAATCTGGGAGGTGGAGGTTGCAGTGAGCCGAGATTACCCTCCTGCACTCCAGCCTGGGCAACAGAGTGAGACTCTGCCTAAAACAAACAAGCAACAACAACAACAACAAACACCTAACATGCTAATTAAGATGAATATTGATATTTTGTTTTAGTTTGCTTTTCTTGAGTGCCAGTGACTTTAAGTCCTTAAGTCCTCTGAGCAGTATCTCTTCTTTTTAGTTTTCTGTTCACACCCTTAGCCTTTTCACCATTGTTGTCTTTGTGTTTCCTCATTGATATGTATGAGACCTTTTCTACAAAAGGTTTAACTCAAGGCTGCATTTCCTACAGTGTAGTAAGGTAAACTATGTGTGGAAGTCTTTTGCAAACATTTCAGATTTTGTTTTTTATTTAAGCACAGATTAAAACAAATATATATGGACATGTTTTAAAGGAATTTGAAAGAAAGTTTCTCCAAAACTAGAATTGCTCATTTCACTTGCATGGTATTATAATATTGGAATGTATAATTGCAAAAATACTGCTTTCGGTAAAACTAAAAAAAAAAGAGATTCCTGTGGAATATATATCTTTTCATACACTATGCTTGCATATGAATTTTATCTCTTCAAAGAAAAAGCCATGCTTTTCTGGTGCTTCTATTCTATATGTATGGAGGAGGCAGAAGAGGAGACTTCAAAATTAGTGACTTTGCATAAGCACTGAATTTAAACTGAGATAATTTTTGGAATGAACTTTGAATTTAATAAAAATAAATACATAGTTTAAAATGTATAGTATATGGTATGCACTTTGAAGCTATGTACTTTCTTCAAAAAGTTGATGTTTAATGTTTTAAGTATAGAAATCATGTTTGTAGTTTTTCTGATTACTTGCATTAAGCTAGAACTGATTGCAACTACTTATTCATACATCAAACTAAACCTTTAAAAACATGTGTTTGTAAACATCATTGGGCTTTGTCTATGTGTATACACTGTCTTCCCAAATACAAAACCCAAAGTCATGGGCCATGCTTACCTACTTCATTTGTATAGAAGACTCTCAATTTTTGGATGGATTATCTTATAAAGAGTTATTTGTAAATTGTTCAAAAATCTGAGATAAATTAGCCATGACTTAAAGATAAGGCAAAAATGTCATTGAATGTTCTTTCACTGTTATACTAATCAGCCTGGATGAGAGCATTTAGAGGTTGCAACTTTTGTTGAATTTACTCTTTTTTTTTTTTTTTTGAGTTGGAGAGTTGGAGTCTCATTGTGTTGCCCAGGCTGGAGTGCAGTGGTGCGAGCTCAGCTCACTGCAGCTTCCACCTCCTGTGTTCAAGGGATTCTCATGCCACAGCCTCACGAGTAGTTGGGACTACAGGTGCGTGCCGCCAAGCCTGGCTCATTTTTTGTATTTTTTTTTGTAGAGATAGGGTTTCACCATGTTGGTCAGGGTAGTCTTGAACACCTGACCTCAAGTGATCCCCCTGCCTCAGTCTTCCAAAGTTCTGGGATCACAGGCGTGAGCCACTGTGCCTGGCCAGATTTACTCTTTACTGTTAAGAGGCGCTCAGACTGCAAAGTTAGACGTTGCTTTCTCAAAGACTGTTGGGTTGTAAATTATTTTTGTCTTGTATAGAAACAAATATTATCTTTCCAATAGAAGAGATAAAGCCCAAAAGTTATGGTTTTATTGCCCTGACAGGTAGTAATCAGTATTTTAAAAATCTGATTTAGCAACCTTTTTTCAGCATTCTTTCTTCATTAACGTTTGTGTATTAGTCTCTCCTTTCTTCTTTTGAACCAACTTTACCATTCTTCTGGTTCCCTCATTAAGCAGGTAAATATCTTTGATGTATGCTCACTAGCACTTGTATGAGGGTCTTGTTTTTAACTTTGGAAATGCATACTTTCACAAAATGGGAACGTAGAAATAATAGTTACTGTGGTTAAGCCCCAACCATGTCTGCCACCAAGTAAATTTCCTCCCCAGATGCACCTGGTATAACACACAATGACATTTTAAAAAATTAGACTATTACAATGACAGTAATTTAAAAAAATTTATTGAGAAGTTTATTTTAATCAACTTTTTTTTTCTTTTTTTCTTTTTGGGGACAGGGTCTTGCTCTGTCACCAGGCTGGAATGCAGTGGCACGATCATGGCTCACTGCAGCCTTGACTTTGGGCTCAAGTGATCCTCCCACCTCAGCCTCCTAAGTAGCTGGGACTACAGGTGTGTGACACCATGCTTGGCTTGCTTATTTATTTACTATTTTCTGATAGAGATGGGGTCTCCCTATGTTGCCGAGGCCGATCTCAAACTCCTGGCACCTCCCACCTCCACCTCCCAAAATGCTGGGATTACAGGTGTGAACCACTGAAACGCCTTTGAAAAATTGTGACCGAGACAGTGAAAGAGATCTATCTTAATTGACTCCATCTTGCTTCTAACCTCCAAGCTGTCCTTGTTCATTCCTGGGTGTACACTGAACTAACTTTAAGAGAAACTTATAGTTTAAAACAAAGAAGGTAACAGCACTTTCCCAAAGCAGACCTTCTTGCCTGGGGACTAGATTGCCTTTGTAGGACTAACATTAGTCACAAGATTAGAAATTATGGTTTAGGAGTCATGCAGCTGGAGCAAGAATCTGACCCTCCCTAAACTGCTATTAAGATCAATCCTTGAGAAATGTTGCAGTCCCTGCACTTGATGGATCAGCTGGCACTACCTAGATTGATTAACTGGATCATCTGACCTTGTGGCCTCCATTCAGGAACTGACTCAATACAAGAAGACAGCTTCCACTCCCTATTATTTCATCCCTGACCAATCAGCATTCCTGGCTCACTGGCTTTCTCCCACCCACCAAATTGTCCTTAAAAGCTCTGCTCCCCGAATGCTCAGAAAGACTGATTTGGGTAATAATAAAACTCTGGCCTCCCACACAGCCAGCTCTGTGTGAATTACTTTTTCTCTATTGCAATTCCCCTGTCTTCATGAATTGGCTCTAAGCAGTGGGCAAGGTGAATCCCTTGGGTGCTTACACCACCCTGCCCGGATTAATGAACTTTCTGACGACAAGTTTGATTAGAGGATGAGAAGAAAGTAGTGTCAACTGGAACATGACAAGGTTCACAAATTTGGAAAGGAGAACTTTATTTCTCATAATGGGCTGCAGTCTCTGCAGGGTGGCCATTTCAAAAGGCTGGGAAGAGTAGCCTCTGGCCAGAAGCCAGAAACTGCACTTCACAGGAGGAGCAAAAAGGATAGGAATTTGTGCTGAGCATGGTAGCTGAATAGCCATATTTATGAAACTCTAGGAGGATCCATTAGTATTTATGATAGGCAAAACATGCACATGTCCAGTTGAGCTTCATCCAGTCATGAGCTGCATGCACAAAAAATGGCGGCATTAGCATGATCTATGGGTGGAAATTTTGGGCCTCTGATATCAAAAGGTGAAGCACAGAACACAAAAAGTCTCACTGTGCAGCCTCCATAGACTGGCTAGAGCCACTCTGTGGTCAGTGGTCTCCTATCACTAGTGAAGGCTGGTGGATTGTTTTGTTGAAACCTCAAAAGGGAAAGGCAGCATCAGGTGGTTGGTTGAAAACAGCCATGCAGGACGGGCGTGGTGGCTCAGGCCTGTAATCCCAGCACTTTGGGAGGCCGAGAAGGGCAGATCAGGAGGTCAGGAGATCGAGACCATCCTGGCTAACATGGTGAAACCCTGTCTCTACTAAAAATACAAAAAAATTAACCAGGCGTGGTGGCGGGCGCCTGCAGTCCCAGCTACTCGGGAGGCTGAGGCAGGACAATGGCGAGAACCCGGGAGGTGGAGCTTGCAGTGAGCCGAGATCGCACCACTGCACTCCAGCCTGGGCGACAGAGCGAGACTCCATCTCAAACAAAAAAACAAAAAAACAAAGAAAACTGCCATGCAATGAGTCTTTTGAGAGAACTGGTTTCTGCTTAGCCCTGTGGAAGAAAGCCTAACAGCAGTTAGCAAAGAAAGAGAGCTGTTCTACTATCCTTTGCATCATAGCCAGGAACGCACTTTGAAGGTTTCTCCAGTGTCCCCTTAGCCAAGAGGGAGTCTGTTCAGTCGGTGAGTGTGTGGTGGGGAAGGAGATTAGGATTTTATTTTTATTTCTCAGTAGGTAGTGGGAGGCATTTACAGTCATCTATTCTGATAAAACATTTTAAACATGCTGAATACTTTTAGACATTTGATCCCATTAGTTCTTTATTATTCACTCTTATCTCAGAGCTTCTGGTGTTTGTTCCTTGATGTGGGTGTATTTTCACATCAATTTAAAAAGTTAGGTTTTTTTCAGTCACAGGCAGGGTTAACTGGGTATAAATATTAACTCAGCATTATGAGGCAGGTAATCTTATTAACACATCTGCTTTACAAATGAGGAAACTGAGGTATGATAAGCTAAGTAACTTACAGCCATCAAACTAGTAATTAAGAAGCAGAAATATCCACTTAGGCAGGTTGAGGCCAGAATCCACCTGCTTATCCTCACACAAGCCAACCTGACTCTCAATGCTGGCTTCGGAAATGGAACTCAATTATCCCAGGTTGCCAGGAGGGAAAATTGAGGTCCAGGAGGCTTCAAACAATTTGCTCAAGGTTAACTAGTTCATTAGTAGTGACTGGGATTATTTTGTTTCACAATAAAAAAAGATAAGCTAATGAGGAAGGCTAGGATACCAAGAAGGAATGAGATCGTTTTGTGATAATTGAACAAAAGCTGGAAGTGACTAAATTCAAGGGAGAGGAAATTATTAATCAAAGTGAGTTTACATGTTTAAAAGTTGTCTCAGGTAGAATTGACTGAAATGTGCATCAATAAAGGTAGAAGAAACTGGGAGCAGTGGCTCACGCCTGTAATCCTAGAACTTTGGGAAGTTGAGGTGGGAGGATCACTTGGGCCCAGAAGTTCAAGACGAGCCTGGGAAACAGGGAGACCTTGTTTCTACAAAAAATAAAAACAATTAGCAAGGTGTGGTGGTGTGCACCTGTAGTCCCAGCTACTTGAGAGGCTGAGCTGGGAGGATTGCTTGAGCTTGGAAGGTCAATGCTGCAGTGAACAATGATTGCGCTAATGCACTCCAGCCTGGAAGACAGAACAAGACCCTGTCTCCAAAATAAAATAAAATAAAATAAAATAAATAAAAATGAAGGTAGAAGAAAAGGTTGAATACAGAGATAAGTCAGAGGGGAAAAACAACGTTGTGAAAGTGCCTTTTTGTAAGGTGTTCTCTGGGGTAAGGGATATTGTGTGGTGTGCTATTCCAGAACAGCAGTATTGTGTAGGGACCCTACAGAGCAAAGACTAGGGGAAGGTCAGCAGTGCATAAGATGTTCAGAAAGCCAGGCTTCAGGTCTTGAATGCATCTTCACAGTCATCTGTCTTTTCACAATTATATTGCTATAGTAAAGCACATTTTCATGAATGCTATAGCTGATGATAAAACTCTAACTTATATAAAATAGGTCATTTTCAAACTACTTATTGCACAAAACATTTTACTTTATAAGCTTTCAGTAGGCCTTTATTAGAGTCCACGGTCCACCAAGCCCATAATTGCAGATTGTTACCAAGAAAAGTGCAGAGATTTCCAACTCAAGAAAATGGGTTTAGTGCATGACATTTAACAATTTGTTTACATTTATTTTTCCTGGTTGGTGTCTTAAAATAAATGAGTTCATCGAATGTCTTTATTCTTAGGAAAGGCATGCTGAAGTATTTAGGAGTGAGTTGTTATTGTAATATTTTCAACTTATTTCCAAAGGTAAATATATATATATGCATGTATGTGTATGTATGTGTGTATGTGTATACATAGAGAGAGTCAGAGAGAGAGAGAGAGAGAGAGACTCTAAATGTGGTAAAATATCAATTCCTGAATCTAGGTGAAGGATATAAAGATATTCATTGTACTACTTTCAATGTTTTTGTAAGCTTGAATTTTTAATACAAATGGAAAAAGATAAAACAGTGTTATAAACCAAAAATAAATTTCTAAGCCCCACAACCAACTGATGGAACCCCAATGCCATTTGGCCAATGGCATTCCAAAGTAAGCCTGAAAATCTAGTTCAGGCCATGATGGGAAGCGGGGAGGATGAGACATGCCTCATTATACCCCCCTCTCTTTGGAATCCAGACACAACCGACCAGCATTAACATTAAAACAGAGATCGTAAAACTGACAAGGCAGACTTTTTGTAGCAATAAGACATCAAGTATAGCATCACATGACAGATAGCAGGCCCAAAAAGAAATCAAAGTATTTTACCCCAAAATATATTTCTTGGACATAACTGGAAATGGTCTTGCAGAGCTGTCTCTTGTGAGGAAAGTCTTCATTCTGTAGAGAATCTCCCTTCCTCTCCAGGTCTTTCCTCTCATCCAGGAGAGACTTAACTAAGAGTCTGGCATCTTTTTAGGCCTGAAAAGGGCTCTCAAATCTGCTACATGGAGGCTTCACTGCATGATAAAACCTTGGTTTCCACAACCCCTTATCTTAACCCAGGCATTTATTTCTATTCATCCCAGGCCTTCAGATAATAACTCTTTCAACCAACCCATCGCCAATCAGAAAATCTTTGAATCCACCTATGACCTGGAAGTCCCCCACACCATCTTCCAATTGTCCTACCTTTCTGGACCAAACCAATGTACATCTTAGATGTCTCTCTAAAATGTATAAAACCAAGCTGTAGCCCAACTACCTTGGGCACATGTTCTCAGGATCTCCTGGGGCTGTGTCATGGGCCACCAGTCACTCACATTTGGCTCAAAATAAATCTCATCCAATATTTTACAGAGTTTGACTCTTTTCATTTACAGTATAATGAGTAGAAAATTCTTTCAGATTCTAGATCATGTTTTATATGAAGAATTATAGTCTTGAGTGCTATTATTTTAAGCCAATGATTATTCCATAATTTTGTCTTATTTTTAAACGTTTTCTCATTTTAAAATTATTTTTTATAACTTTGATAATAGCTATTATTTATTTAATACTTATATATTAGGAATTTTACATATATTATCACTAATCCTCACAAGAGTTCTGAAAGGTACATATTGTCTCAGTTTTTCAGATAAGAAAACACATTTATTTGCCCTTGGTCCCCTGCAACTATAAACGTTAGTGCCATGATTTGTGCCTAAGTGTGTTGGAATACAAACTCTGAGCTCTTCTCATTACATCACCTGCTCCTCATGCTAAGAAAATTCATTTGTAAGTTGGTGGGTAGGTGGTCCTTTGGAGGAGAGCCCTTTAGGCCAATTAAATTCTATTAAAACTTATTATTTTATGCCAAATGAGCAGGAAAACTAGTTCTGCTGCTTTTAGCTGTATCTCAAAGTCTTAACAACAAAGTTATCCACATCTGAAGACCTCTCCAAAACCTTCTCATGAAGGTCCTGTGCCTTATTTAATTGGATTAATTATCATAAGCAAGAGGTAATATACCAACTGCATGTTTAATAGTACTATTTCAACATATATTGACATTTGGTTGTTTCTTCAAGTTCCTAAAATTTTCTACTTTCAAACATGCATATTGTTATCATTAAGTGGCACTTTCTTCCCATAAGGCAAAGCATTAATCATTAATTCAACAAATATTTATTGAGCACTTAATAAGTGCTTATCACACCATGTATGCATTTTATGGAAAATTCTGTTGCAATCTTAACTACATTTTGTTCCCATTAAAGATAGTAACATTACATGATTTTCTTCCCCTTCACAATTTTAAAGTTTTCTGGCATAGGATAGTTATCTGGTGGACTATTTTTTAACATATTTACTCATAAGCTCCAAATTAAACAAGAATGTTTAAGTCCACAGTTCAAGAAAATTCACAAAGTTTTTCAGAGTTATTGATAAAGCACCAGGATATTTTAAAGTAAAGGATCTTGTAATCCCAACATTTTGGGAGGTCGAGGAGAGTGTATCACTTGAGCCCAGGAATTCAAGACCGGCCTGGGCAACACGGCGAATCCCTGTCTTTACAAAAATTAGCCGGACCTGGTGGCACCCACCTGTAATACCAGCTACTCGAGAGGCTGAGGTGGAAGGATCACTTGAGCCAGGAGAGGCCAAAGCTGCAGTGGTCTGTGTTTGTGCCACTGCACTCTAGCCTGGGTGACAGAATGAGACCCTGTCTCAAAAAATAACAAACAAACAAACAAATAAGTAAAGGATCTTCTCTACTTTGGGATGCTTTCAGTAGAGAGGACAGATGAGAGATGATTCCTTGGAATCACCTCTAACATTGTGTGCTTAGATATATGATGAGTAATAGTGAGTGTAGGCATTCTTGTTTTATTTTTACATTATTGGAAAAAAAGTGTATTTGCTTGAAATTTTGCTCATTAGGCTTCGCTATATGACTACCATCAAGGTAAAGAAGCTTATCTGTAATGGATAATTTTCTCAAGCTCTGTCTGATGAAGTGAGATGCTGTCAAGATTCTCTTTACCATCAGCCCCAGGGATTTTTGACCTCATTTATCTGCAGATCTTTCTCCCTTTAAATGCAAAGTTAGAGTTCATTATTGAATGTGCCTCAACTTGTGTTTACATTTACTTAAGTTTATTTATTTTTTCTTTTTTAGAGCTTTAATTGTAAACTCTGCTTTAGAAGTAGTACAAATCTTCTTCACTCCCCCCGTTTCATCCATCCCAGGAACATTCAGAGAGCATTCTTAGAGGTGAATCTGTATAGGGGAATTAAAGGCAAGCATTGATGCCAGGAAAGACGGAGCAACAACAGCTTTTGCTTCTGGGGCTACAGTGGCTTTGCCAACAGTAATAAGAGTTTCAGAAATTGAGAAAAAATTAAGAAATAGGTTATTTCTCTTGAGGCGCATCGTTGACCACATTTCCAGGCTCTTCCTTCATTTTTAGTTATGAAGCTTACCCTTTTCAATGACCTAGTGGCCTAAATCTCAAGGCAGCTTTAATTAAGGATACAATTTTCAGCTGAGAAACCAAGTTACATCAAGATATTAAGTTTTTTTTTTCATAGATGTTAGTGTTTTAAGAAATATATAGTTATGTTGAGAAGGCAAAGGATCACTTATAGGTGATTTTAAGAATCAAAAGGATCCTTTAATATGCTTCTAGTTAAAACATGTTGGCAATTTTCTACTTGATAATTGATGTACTATTGAGGTCATCACTAATCATTAAAAATATATGGATGGGTCACTTCTGATCAGATATTGTAGAATTCGTTGGTATCTAGGTAGTACAATTTTAGAAAGTTCAGGAAAATGTCCCGGCTCTCATTATCTCCCACATCCTACAGCAGTGATGTAGACATTTGATTCTTTGATTTCAGACTTTTCCTTTCCGGGAATGATCAGTAGAAATCCAAACACTGTGGATGTGGTAAGGCATATACAGTTACTACTCTTTTCACCTTAGAATAAGTTACTTCATCTGTTATCTGGAGAATGAATGGAATAAGACTGAAAGGGATTATATATTAATCATCACTTATCAGCCAGAGTGCCATATGAGGCCTCTAAATAGAGTTGGGATAGATGGTTGGATAGAGACATAAAAGCCTAATCTCAGCTTTGCTATTAGCAACAGGGCATCCTTGTGAAAGTCACCTCCCTTCCCTGGGTCTCAATTTCCTAATTTTAGGAAAGGGTATTAGATTAGAATGATCTCTCAGTTACTGCACAGTATTGTGAACCCCAAAGATCTGAAACAGGTCTCAGTTAATTTAGGAAGTTTATTTTGCCAAGGTTGAGGACACACACCTGTGACACAGCCTCAGGAAGTCCTGACAACATGTGCCCAAGATAGCCAGAGCACAGCTCGGTTTTGTACATTTTAGGGAGACATGAGACATCAATCCACATATGTGAAATGAACATTAATTTGGTCCAGAAAGGTGGGACAACTTGAAGCAAAGGTGGGACTACTCAAAGCGGGGACAAGCTTCAGGGTGCAGGTTGGTGAGAGACAAATGGTTTAATTCTTTTGAGTTTCTGATTAGCCTTTCCAAAGGAGGCAATCAGATATGCATTTATCTCAGTGAGCAGAAGGATGACTTTGAATAGAATGGGAAGCAGGTTGACTCTAAGCAGTTCCCAGCTTGAATTTTCCCTATAGCTTAGGGCTTTTGGGGGCCCAAGGTATTTTCCCTTCACGTTTCCCCCCCTTTTCTTTCTAAAAATCTTTTGGAGAAAGCATTTTAGAAGAAAATGAGCCTCTGGTTCCAAGGTTTGTCTGATCTCTCATGGCTAGGACGGTTTATTCCTAGACAGGTAGGTCCTGAGTTATTAGGAAAGGTCATTTTTAGAAGGTTGTGAAGTGTCATATTCTATGAAGAGAAAATACAGAGAGGAAGGGAGAAAAACAACAACAAACAAAAGAACAATCCTGGAAAATTGATATAGGCCACATTAAAGTCCATACATTAGTAGGTAGGTATGAAAGTGGTTTATGTATGTAAATAGGTTGCTGTTATTTTCTTCTGAAGTTTAAATTGTCTAGCTTCAGTTCACAGGGCTTTACAGAAGCACAGCTTAGTTTTCAGTGACTGCAAATTAGGAAAAATTGGGGAAAGAAGCAGGGAAAAAAATCAAAAATGCTGTATTGAAGAGTTGTAGCCAAGAAAAATTAGAATTAGGTCCAAATGGCAGAAAATAATAAAAATGGAAAAACATTAGGCAAGATTAGAATCTAACAACAGGTGTACTATAGTTTTTGAAACACAATTTTTCTGTCTCCAGTTTCCCATTTTAACTAAAGACAAATCATGGTAAAACTGGTTTGTTTTATTATACTGGGTCTAATTATTTGTATACAGTGCAGCAAGAATAATTATTTTTTTACATAGGCCTTTATTTTATTTATTTATTTATTTGAGATGGAGTCTCACTCTGTCACCGAGGCTGGAGTGCAGAGGGGTGATCCGGGCTCACTGCAACCTCCGCCTCCCGAGTTCAAATTATTCTTATGCCTCAGCCTCCTGAGTAGCTGGGATTACAGTTGCATACCACCACACCTGGCTAATTTTTGTATTTTTGGTAGAGGCAGGGTTTCACTATGTTGGCCAGGTTGGTCTCAAACTCCTGACCTCAAGTAATCTGCCTGTCTCGGCTTCCTAAAATGCTGGGATTACAGGTGTAAGTCACTGTAGCCGGCCTTACATAGGCTTTTAAATTCGATTTGATGGAACTCTGTTCCATAGAAGGAGTCCCAGATGAGACTTTCTAAAGCCGAGCCAGGCCATGGATTTGTGCCATTAAATACCTATGATTTCAACGATCCTCTCCTCCTGAGGTTCCAAGATAAACTTAGGGCTCCTGACTCCTGTTAGAAAGTGACATTCCTTACTTGCCACAAGTCAGAAAACATGTACAGGGGCTATGTAGACAAAGGTATGAGGCCAGTTTTTCCAAGGGTCTTTTATTTGCTCCATAAGTCAAGTTTTATTCCTTAAAGGAAAGCACACCATTTCAGTAAAAGCCTTGGTAAAATAACCAGTTTCTCGAATTATGTCCTGTTATAAGTGAAAGAGATTCTTATTACACTTATGCAAATAACTATATTGTCATAAGTTAAGAACACTCACAAATAGTTTCCAAATTTTGGAGAAATCAGGTAGAGAGAAACAAATATGCTCCAAATTTTGTTCACAGCAGTATACTTTACTCAATTATTAAAAGCTGTAAACAGCTTAAAAGTTTTCTTGACTCTGGAAAACAAAACAAAGAATCAACAATATTTTAACCAAAAAGTTAAAAAGATTAGTCTTCTATTAGTTCAGTTCATGCAGTTTACTCCTGTTCTTCTTGATATTCATGAATATTTCAGCTCTCCATGAGAGTATTGAAAGTTTTTTCCTCTATTGTAATGTCACAATCTCCAAAGTTATCAGAAACCTGCTTTTAAGGACACCTGTTAGAGTTCTATAGCTGAATATAAAACCACATTCTAAGGAGGAGCAAAACAAGACAACAATTGTCCATGGATGACAAAAAGTTTTACGGCAGTCATAGTCAAAGACACAATTGACAAGGAAATTTGTTACCTCTGTGGCACACAATAATTTAACATAACAATTATAATTTTTACTGATAATGTACACTGTTATAATTATTACTGATAATGTACACTTAGTCATATCAGAAATATAGAAGTTTCCCATGATTTTGGAACACATAGCAGTAACATATTTGTACAAATACAGCCTAAAGAAAAACAAATGTCATTTCGTATTTGACAATGTTTCCTGTATAATTTGTATACAAAATAAGCCAAATTATATCATTTTTGGACTTTAGGGAAACTAATGTCTTAAAGGATCAGTTAGGTCAGAAAAAGACACAAGTTATAATTTGATTTTGGAAAGCTTGTCAAATATCAAAGGTTTAAAACACTTGATGTCACAGGTAATTGTACAATAAATCATTCACTTGACCAAAGTGATAACTCAAGAATTTCAAAAAAAAGGTAAAAACCTTCGTTCTTTGAGAGAGGAGACTGAATTTTCCAAACAATAAGCCCTAATAAAAACAACATGAAGCCAATTAGATTTATTTTCCCAAATTTTATAAACAATCTGTAAAATTTTAATCTTAACCATAAGATATAACTTCCATAAGCCTTTCATAACTTTTATTTAGGAGGTGGTAAATGCTTCAAGAAAACCTTGTTAATCTGAAATGGGCCTATATGCTGGTATTGCATCAGTGTGCCTTTGACATTAATTATTTATTTATAGAGAAACTGAACTTACTTTATCTCTCAATATCAGCCCTTCCAATGTCACACTCCCACCTCTTCCTCGATAGTCTCTGGGACTTGAGGACTTGAATAGCTTTAATGTCTGTCTGTGTTTCAGGAATGCAGTTTATTTTGATTGGCGTCTTCTACCAGGCCTGAAGATGGGGCTTTAATTACCATCAGTGTTTAAAATTTGGCAGGACTTTGTGTTCTTTTTAGACACAGGAGTCAAAGCCCTTTAACTCAATTTCACAAGTACTTTAAAGGTGCATACAGAGAGATACATGGATGTAATAACCTTAACTAAAAAAAAAGATTAATTTCAGTTTTTTTCCTAAGAAAACCAAACCATATTAATAATAATATGACAAGTTGATTATTTAAAACTTTGGGGTTTCTAAAAAATAAATCCTCTTACTGTAACTTACACAGACCATTCATGACATGCTTCAACTCTCTGGTTTGTTCTGAACATCCCTCTTTCTTAAATAAGCAATCATTTTACTCTAGGACTAAATTTACCATACAGGAGATTCTTTTGTATATGAAATTATTTCTCGTTAAGCTTTCTTAGCAAGAAAAACCTATTTATTTTTATAACTTTCTTTACATCTCTTTTATTTCCTGGTTCCTTTTACCTTGTTTTTTTTGAGACGGAGTCTCGCTTTGTCGCCCAGGCTGGTGTGCAGTGGCGTGATCTCAACTCACTGCAAGCTCCGCCTCCCAGGTTCAGGCCATTCTCCTGCCTCAGCCTCCCAGGTAGCTGGGACTACAGGCGCCCGCCACCACGCCTGGCTAAATTTTTTTGTATTTTTAGTAGAGACAGGGTTTCACCGTGTTAGCCAGGATGGTCTCGATCTCCTGACCTCATGATCCGCCTGCCTCAGCCTCCCAGAGTGCTGGGATTACAGGCGTGAGCCACTGCACCCGGCCACTTTTACCTTGTTTTATACGTGACCTTTAAATAAGCTTTGAATTAGACAAAAATTGCTCACTTTTTTTTACAGGACACACCTTTTTTTTTTGAAAGAATGTTTTCCTACAAATATATTTTTATTGGAAAATACCCAAATAATAACATATCTATTATTTAATTTAATATAACTTTAGATTCTAAATTTTAACAAGTTCATGTACAAATGTTTATCCTATTACATTTACCTAATTATTTTATTTAAATGTTTACCTAGAGTGTTTATGAAAACTGTGATAGTTATCATTTAAGTTATGGATCTGTCATTGCAAAATTATAACTGAGACAGTGAAGAAAATTTGACTTAGCTGACTCCATGTTGCTTTTAACATTCACGCTATCCTTGTCCATTCCTTGGTGTAGACTGAACTAACTTTGGGAGGAATTTATAGTTTAGCTTTAAAAACAGACAACAAACTTTACTGCCTGTGGACTAGACCGCCTAAAGCCACAAGATTAGAAGTTATGATAATCTTATTAAATTCAAGATGTAGCTATTTTTAATAAACCAATATTAATGTCTTATTTAATTAAAGATTACACAAGCAAAGATCATTCTGTTTTGGCCTGGATTTATAGTTTTGTAACCTCTATGCCAAATTTTGACACCTTGGAATACTTGTCAGGGATAAGTATAAAATTGCTTGACTAATAAATGCTAACAAAAATGTATACTGTCAAATTCTTATGACATTTCTAATATTATTTTACCAATAATTTTGAAGCCAGCTTATTTATTAAAGATTTTACTTAAGTAATGTGAACTTGAAAAAGCATTTTACTAGTCTTTTTTTTTAGTATCTGATTTTAATGCTTTTTTTGTTAAGCCAATTAATTAGAGCTCTTTTATATATTTTTAGTAGTGAAACATTGTATACACAACACATAAATATATAGAAGTATTAGGCATGCCAGTAGAAGTACATCTTATAGATTCATAAAGACTTCTTTTTTTTTTCCTTTTTTAAAAAAACCTTACCCTAGGCCATTGTCAGCTAAATAGCCTTAAATTTGCGTATTAAAGGAAACAACTCCTTCAATCAGATAACAAAATTTACCTCATAAGGTATGACGAGAAAGTCTGGTGAGCTAGAGGAAAACTAAAACGGATTTAATGGCTGATTAAACATAAAATTATAGAAGTCTATTATAAAGGCCCTCAAATATATACACATACACATATACATATACACATACACATACAAAGATTCTATAGCTTTTACCTCAGTACTCTAGCCATTTGATAACATACACATTAGCCAGCTTGCAAAAATAAAAAAATTTAAAAAAGAATACCTGTTAGATCCAAACAGTTGTTTTTATCTCAGTAGAAAAGTAACAGCAGATTTAAAGCAGGCAGAAATGAAAATGGAGATAAAGGGAACCTAGGAACTCTATAGTTCGCAGGTTGACCTCAGGGCACTTTTTCATGAATGTAAATGTGCACAAAGACCATATCACTTCCATTTTACTCTGGCAAGTAGAAGTGCCATAAAATCTACATAGTGCTTGAAAACGGGTCATTCTCCTTGTTTTCTCCGAATTCTTACATTATCTGTTTCCTGCTTTTTTTTTTTTTTTGGTCTTAAAAGGAGGAACTGAGCTGCGGCCTGGGGTTTTTCTGTGGTGGATTGATGCATGCTGCTTGTAGGCAGGACTCCACAGTGTGTCACCACTGAATTGTTTCCACCCCCTTATGTGTCTCAGTTTCTCTCTCTTTTGAGACCTCTGAGAGGGCTCAAAATGCCGGGGGATCAGCCCTTATATGTGTTTCCTGGATGAGCCATTTTTAAAATTAATTTTTGTTGAGGATTTTCCTGCAGGGCCGTTGCATGTTATAGGGGTCAACCCCTCAGACACTCTCACGAAGGCCCCCGTCACCCATGGGTGCCTTTCGGCTGGGAGGCCTTTTCTTTTCAGAACTGAGAAAACTTTGTCTCTCATTTACTTATGAAAACAACAGTTCAGTTCCTCATGCAAATGCACACAGACGAACCGAATTGAGATTATTTTGGGAGAAAAAGCAATAAAGAAAACCCTTCAGAATGCGTCTCCAAACTAGAATTGGGATCCTTAAACAAATAACTCCCTAGGCAAGAAAAGAAATAAAGACAGTCAAGACCATGTCCTGTAAACTGTATTCAGCCACTTGTAAATTTGTAGCTCTCATTCGACATTATACACACCAAGGTCAAATCCTCTCACAGTGCAAGGTTATCTCTGGTATTCCCAAATCCATAGAGGTCAGGTCATGCAATACAGGAAAACAGAGCTTTAGACCAAAGAAGAATCTGCCTATGGCTCTTAAAACTCCCCAAAGTAAACAGAATACCCAAAAGGCCAAAAGGGGTGAGTGACACCTTTGTTCTGAATTCTTTAAAGGAGTTCAAGTCATTAGAAGCCTTCTCTAGATTTTTTTGGTTTTGCAGGAAGCAAACATAAAAACCAAGTGCATGTTTTTTGTTTGTTTGTTGTTTTTTTAATTCTCTTTTGCAGCTGCAAGGAATTTGGGCTAGATTAGAGAAACCTTGTTACCTACAATTTTGAATTCTTACTCTTATTTGACCAAATCAGGTAGAGTTGATCAAATCTGATGGGAGAAAGACCAGAACAAACAACAAAAACAACAACAACAAAACTCCAACAGTATGATCACTGAGCGCTCTAATGGTAAGGAGAAATTAAGACCAGCTGGCTGTTAAACTTTAGCCAAGACAAAAACCCCCATGCAGCTGCTTACCTAGGGATGGGTCTCAGGCTGAAGAATGCTTTCTACCATTCTAGAAGCAGGAAAAAAATCATCTTCCCTGCTGGGAGCGAGCTCAAACTCCATAAAGGGGTTACCTGCCTTCTGTCGTCATCGTCATGGAGACAGGAAATCTTGTCTTCCTGGTTGAAAGCCAGTAAAGCTCCAAAATATGGAGTTGTACAGCAAAATAAACTTTAGATCTTGACCAAATTTGGGGAGATAAAGGATTCTCTGGAGGTGCTGCTCCCAGACCTCAGCAAATTGTCCTATTGTTTTGAGCCATAAAGTTAGCTTATGTTGGCACCAAGTACTGATAGGAGATTTGTCAGATGTAAACCCTGAAAATCTGAGACAGGTCTCAGTTAATTTAGAAAGTTTAGTTTGCCAAGGTTGAGGCCACACACCTGTGACACAGCCCCTGGAAGTCCTGACAACATGTGCCTAAGGTGGTCAGAGCAGAGCTTGGTTTTATACATTTTAGGGAGAATGAGACATCAGTCGACACATGTAACATGAACATTGATTTGGTCCAGAAAACGGGGACAACTTGAAGCAAAAGCTGAACAACTCAATGTGGGGACGGGCTTCAGGGCACAGGTAGCTGAGAGACAAACAGTTACATTCTTTTGAGTTTCTGATTAGCTTCTCCAAAGGAGGCAATCAGATATGCATTTATCTCAGTGAGCAGAGGGATGACTTTGAATAGAATGGGAGGCAGGTATGCCCTAAACAGTTCTCAGCTTGAATTTTCCCTTTAGCTTAGTGATTTTGGGGGCCCAAGTTATTTTCCTTTCACAGTAATAATGTTCCATCAATCTGTCCCTTCCTATTGTAAAACTTGGTGGTCTGGTGAAGAAGTTTACCTGTGTCCTATCTACATCCATCAACATATTATGCTCTTTGACTTTACCTTATTTCATCTGTTCAGACTAAACAGTCATAAGTATTTGCTCCTATAGAAGCAACTTTATCTCCTATGCTACTTTAGTATTCTCCTTTGATCCGCTCCAGATTTGTTAAGTCATCTTTAAAGTTTCTTCACCCAGAACTTCTTTTGACTGCTTTAGACACAATGTGGATACTAAAGAAACTAAGCTAGACAACCTGCCTGTTTCACAATTTCCTTCCTTTCTGAAAAATGACTGGTGTTTTATTGATTCTTTTGACTAAATAATACCCTATACTGATGTTTGGAAGGCCTAATTATGCTCCTGTCTGCTAGTTACAGTCTATGTCTTATTAATAGCGTATGGATTATTTTTCCCTCAATAGGTTATGTTGCTTTTTTCTCAGTTGAACCTTATTTATTACTTTAAGGCCTGGCTGCATTGCCCGATCTGCAAATACTGTTCTTGCTACCTCTTGGGCACCGCCACACTCTCAAGTACAATATAAAGCAGGAAGAACAGAACACACTGCTTCCATCAAAGTAAATCATGCTTTTTCATCTTCTTCCTACTTCATGCTCAGGAACATAAATCTCAGTAGAATCTCTAGAGGGCCTATCCCATAATGCAAGCTCTAGGGCTTAACCATTGATATGTACAAGGTTAGTAAATGGAGCCTGTGGTTCTGCGACCAGACTGGGGATGTTATCTGGGTGGCTTTGACCCCAGTACATCAGACTCATGAGTCATAGATGACCCCTATTCTTATGCTGAATGTGCCACTGTCCTCAAGGTAAAAACTATCCCTACTAGAGAGTAGGAGGGAGAATACCTATAGCCAATGTGCATTCCTTCCTGTGAGGCTGTTTGTTCTTGATGCCACTCAGATGTGTTTTCTATCTTTACCCAAACATTCTGACATCATATTCTTTGTAACTATTTCCTTCATTTCCTATTCAAAATATTTCTGTAAGGTCAGTAGAAAGATAAGATTCAATTCTGTAATCTATATTATATCCTTAAATATAGTTTGTTTTTTAAGTAAATGGAACATGAATTCAGTGACAAGTCAGAAAGAAGACATGCTCAAATCAATTGGCCCATGTTTAGCAAAAATAATTTGGCAGAGCACCTACATTGGTCATGAGGCCTTCATTAATTTAATAAATATTTATTTAGTCCTTAATATGTTCCAATCACTTTTATATTTGAACAGGCCAATGTGGTACCTCATTCTTTTGGAGGCTTACAAACTATCAGAAAAGAAAAACAGTAAACTAGTAAATATAATTATATAGAAGAAGGAAGTGAGCTCTAAGAATTAAAGATATACAAAAGCTGAATTTTGAGGGAAGCAATAACAATAAGAAATGCATATTGCCAGGCACTTTATATATATTAACTTTTAATCTTCATAACAGCCTTATATCAGTTTGCTGGGGTTTCCATAACAAAACACCACAGATTAGGTAAACAACAGAAATTTATTTTATCACAGTCATGGATGCTGAAAGTCAAAGAAAAAGATGCTGGCAGGTTAGTTATCTTCTGAGACTCTCTCCTTGTCTTGCAGGTGGCTGCCTTCTCACTGTGTCCTCATGTGGTTTTTCCTCTGTGCATGCACACATCTGGTCTCTCTCTCTTTCTCTCCACACACACCTTGCTCTCTCTCTCTCTCTCTGTGTGTGTGTGTGTGTGTGTGTGTGTGTAAGCATGCACAAGTGCACAAGAACCTAGAACAGAGAGAGAGAGAAAGAGAAGAAGGGAGGGAGAGAGAAGAGAACAATTAACTCCAAGAAATAAGATCACTCATAGGCAATGACCTTTAATACACTAGTTTGTCAAGTAAAGAAACATGGGACAATAGATATAAGCTTCTCCCCAATTTTCCTATTAAACAAATCTCTCTTCTTTTGGGAAGTAAAAGGGTGGAGAGAATGATGGCAGCGTTTTCCCCAGAACATCCCCAAGGTAGGGTAAGTATTGAAGGAAGGTCACTAGTACTTCTTGAAAGGCAAGAAGATTTGGTGGGAGTATCTATTTTATGACCCAATCCAAGAAAGAAATGTGAGGAGAGGAAGATAACAACTTTCTTCACATTTATCACCGAGGATTTTTAGATGTGCGTTTATGTGTGCCAAAAAAAAAAAAGAAAATTAAAAAAACACTAAGGCTTTATAAATTTAGAAAGACTAGTTATCACAACTAGTAAACTAGTAAAAAAAGTTAAAATATACTATATTATGCCCTAAAGGGGATATATCAGAATCGTCTGTGGGTCAGGAATGGAAGATACCTAATCCGAAAAAATTATCCTAGTAATTCTGAAAGGGCCCTTCAATTCCCCTCTGCCCTCTTTCCCTACACACATAAATTAAGAATCATTGATCTCAAGCAAGAAGGGAAAAGTGTCAAAAATAAACCCTTGGGAAATATCAATATTTGGATTTAAGGAAATGAAGATAAAATTATGAAATAGACCAATACTTTTCCAGAAAATTAGGAGAATGCCAGAGCAAAGTAGATTCCTAAAAGCCAAAGGTGCAGAAGGTTTCAAGAAAGGAAGAATAGTTAATATCAAATGTTGCTTAATGGTCAATAATATCATTAGTATTATTATGATTTCAAATGAAAATGTGCCAGTTGTTTCACATCTGTTATCTCATTTGATCTCTCAACAATTGCATGAGGTAAAACTGAAGATTAGAGATGTTAAATAACTTGCTGGGATATAAATTCAGGCCTGTAGGATTCCAAAGCCCATCCTATTTCCACACTGTTCTGTGAAGTCATTGGTGGTCTTGGTGGGAGTGGTTTTGGTAGATTATTGGGCACAGAAGCCAGAAAGCTTTGAATTGACACAGTTAATAAAATTTAAGAGCGGATAGGCTATGAGGACACCTGAAGTATAACTGACAAAAATGAGAGAGATGGAACCAAAGAGGGGAAATGAGTTCATCCTGTGTTTTGCTTTGTTTATATGATGCAGTTTCATACAGTGATTTAGATCACATGCTCTTCATCCATACTGCATCTGCTGGAATCCCGGGCTGCCCATCAGCAGTGTGTTATTTAATCTTTGAGTTACTAGATGATATTGAGTTATTTTAAAATTTAGTTTCCAAGAATATTTATTGTTTGTTTCTTTGTTGTGTTTTGTTTGGAGACAGGGTCTTGCTTTGTCACACAGGTTGGAGTACAGTGACATGATCATAGCTCACCACAATAAATACTACATTCACACTTTTACTTTACTACTGAGTTAGTATCCAGAGACATAATATTGTGTAGGATACTTAAGAGCTTTTATGTACATGATAACATTTTTTGTTGTTGTTCCCAGACTTAGAAATAACTGCAGTTGACAATACAGGTTTGAGCTGCACAGGTTCACTTCTATGCAAAGTTTCTTCCACTGCTGCCACCCCTGAGACAGCAAGTCCTACTCCACCTCTTTCTCCTTCTCCTTTGCCTACTCAACATGGAGACACTAAGGATAAAGACGTTTATGATGATCCACTTCCATGTAAGGAAGAGTAAATCAATTTTTTCTACCTTATGATTTTCTTTACATTTTCTTTTCTCTAGTCTACTGTATTGTAAGAATTCAGTATATAATACATATAACTACAAAATATGTATTAGTCAACTGCTAAATCTTTTTTTTGAGACAGCGTCTTGCTTTGTTGCCCAGGCTGGAATCCAGAATGCAGTGGCATTATCCTAGCTCACTACAGACTTGAACGCCTGGTCTCAAGTGATCCTCTTACCTCAGCCTCCTGAGTAGCTAAGGCTACAGGTGAGTGCCACCATGCCTAGCTAATTTTTCATTTTTTGTAGAGACAGGGTCTCACTATGTTACCCAGGCTGATCTCAAACTCCTGGCTTCAAGGGATCCTCCTGACTCAGCCTCCCAAAATGCTGGGAATGCAGGCATGAGTCACCATGCCCAGACAACTGTTTATGTTATCAGTAACATAAACAGTTGCTGTCAACAGTAGGCTATTAGCAGTTAAATTTGGGGGGAGTGGAAAGTTATATGCAGATTTTTGACTGCATAGGGAGGTCAGTGCCACTAACCCCTCCAACCTGAGTGAAAAAGCAAGACCCTATCTCAAAACAAAACACAACGAAGAAACAAAAAAGAAATATTTTGGGAAATTAAATTTTAAACTAACTCAATATCATTTAGCAACTCAAACTCATCATATAAACCAAACAAAAATATTATTCAAGGGTCAACTGTACTCAATATAGGTATAAGTCTCCTCTTTTTATCTTTCCAAATACATCTTTAATACTGCTAAACTCTAGGACCACTTATTTTGGATAATTTTTCAATTATATTTTATGTATGCTTTTCGAGCATTTACTACAGGAAAAATGTCATACTAGATGCTAATGCCACATTTCATGTTTCATATTTAAAACTGGTTCAAAGTGCTTTTGGTTTTTGGTTCCTTGCTTCAGTTCCAGAGATATAAAAAGAAATATACAGATGTTATTTGAAAATATTTCTTTGACAACAAAGCAGTAAATCTTAAACTGTTGTTGAAGAACAATCAGGAATCAGCGATAAATTTAGTTTTTTCCTTAGATGCTGCTGAGTCATAAAAGCCTATTTTAAAATGTTGCAATGCTCATACTTTACATTTCTTTTCTTCCAAAGATACTAAAATAAGACATCAACACCCCAGCAATTTTCATACATCTGGAAGGGTCTCCTGGCAATGGGATGCTGATGCTGTAGGGAGAATAATGGTCAGCATTTGAGACATACACAGCCCACCAGTGGATGAACTCAGGGTGGATTCCAACCAGCAAAAACCAAAGAATTCCCAACTCCCCAAGGACCAATGTAACTCCCAGTAAATGCTCTCTATAGAAAGTGTTATATTCTCAAAGTAAGTCTCAAGCATAAAATATGGTAATTTCAAAAGAAATACTGGCCAGACATGGTGGCTTGCACTTGCCCATCACTTGGGGCTGAGGCAGAAGGATTGCTTGAGTCCAGGAGTTCAAGACCAGCCTTGGCAAAACAGTAAGACCCTATCTCTACAAAAAATAAGAAAATGAATTAGTCAGGCGTTTTAGCATGAGCGTGTAGTCCTAGCTACTTGGGAGGGTGAAGTGGGAGGATTGCTTGAGCCCTGGAGTTTGAGGCTGCAGTGAGCTATGATCATGTCACTGTACTTCAACCTGGGTGACAGAGCAAGACCCTGTCTTAAAACAAAATACAATAAAGAAACAAAAATGAAATATTTTGGGAAATTAAATTTTAAAATAACCAATATCATTTAGCAACTTTTTATTAGAATTATAGAAATTTCTAAAATAGAGGAGGTAACATCTTTATTACTATAAAAAATAAATATTCATTGAGTGTTCATCTTGTTTCATATATACATTGCTCATCAAATATTAGCATTTGTTACTGAAATTTTAGAGTGGAAGAACTTAAAGAAAGGTTAAATAAACTGCCTGATGTTAAAAGCAAAAAAAAAAAAAAAAAAGAGAGAGGGGTAGGTGTGGTAGCTCATGCCTATAATCCTAGCACTTTAGGAGGCTGAGGTAGGAAGATCGCCTCAGCAGGAGGCAATACTTAGCTCAGAGGGGGAACAAACTGAGCTCAAAGTTAGTAGAAGAAAGGAAATAATAAAGATCAGAGCAGAAATAAATAAAATAGAGACTAGAATAACAATAGAGAAAATTGACAGTAAAAGATGGGTTTCTGAAAAGACAAACAAAATTCACAAACTTTTAACTAGACTAAGAAAGAAAGAAGTCTCAAAAAAATAAAATCAGAAATTAGAGAAGACAGTACAAGAAATACCAGAGAAATACAAAGAATCATTAGAGACTACGAGACTACTATGAACAATTAAATGGCAACAAACTGGATAACCTGGAAGAAAGGACTAAATTCTAACAAATATATAATCTACCAGTACCAAATCATGAAGAAATGGAAAATACGGGCAGATTTATAATAAGTAAGGAGATTTAATTAGTAATCAAAAATCTCTCATCAAAGAAAAGCCCAGGACCTGATGGCTGTACTGGTGAATTCCACCAAACATGTAAAGAATAATTGTCAGTTTTTCTCAAACTTTTTCAAAATATTTAAGAGGAGGAAATACATCCAAACTCATTTTATGAGGCCAACATTATGCTGATAGCAAAGCCAGACAAGTACCCTGTAAGAAAAGAAAATTACAGGCCAATATCCCTGATGAACATACACGCAAAAATCCTCAATTTCTAACAAACAGCACATTAAAAGGATCATACACCATGATCAAGTGGGATTAATCACTGGTATTAAAAAGTTATTCAACATACACAAATCAATAAATGTGATATATGACATGAACAGAATGAAGGATAAATATCATATGATGATCTCAATAGATGCAGAAAAGCGCTTGAAAAAATTCAATATTATTTCCTAATGAAAAATTTGAACAAATTAGGTATAGAAACAATGTTCCTCAATACAATAAAGGCCATACACTACAAACCCACAGCTAACATCCTACTCAATGATGAAAAGTTGAGAGTTTTTCCTTTAAGATCAGAAACAAGACAAGGAAAATTATTTATGTTGTTTTAGGACAATCTTAGGGCCTCTTCTAGCTTGCAAGTAAAAATTTTTTTTTTCACATAGCTTACTGATGTTTGGAGTCACAACATAAAATTTAAGCATCTTTAGTATACCTACATTAACTAAGATTCATAAGCTTTCTCTATGCCTCATGTAATTTATTAATCTTTAAATTATATTTATACTCTTTAAAATAAATTTAAAATGTCTCTTCCACTTAAAAGATACTATGTTATACAAACTTGCACAACATGTAATAAACCCAAATATACCAATAACCCAGAGTAATTATCAGAATTTTGTCACATATGCTTCATCCGTCTATTTTTTCCCTTTCTTTCCTTCCACTGAAGCATTTAAAGCAAACAATAGGCATGTTATTCCACCCCTACATAAGAATTTCTAAAACTATTGGTATTTCTGTACATAACCACAGTATGTTCTTTCCATTTGGACAAGATGAAGATGATTTTAGAAAAGATAGCTTCTAAAGCTGCTTAAACTCCACACATAGGGAGGAATATCCACTTAAATAATTCTAAATGTTGTATTATAGTTTCAAAAATTCCATTAGTAGTTCTTTACATTGTTGTTCAGTTCTAACTGTATCAGCACCTTAGAAATCTCTCTCTGACACTTATTATGAAGTACCCATTAAATCACTCAGCTGTGTTTTTTCTTTATATGCTCAAATCACAAGAAGAAAGTAGCATTTTTAGAGCTGTATATCATTTGTGAACAGCTTGCTATTTCTTCTGAATGACAAATGTGAGAAAAAAAAAGTTTTAAATAGCTGTGGCTCACCACAAGAAGTGTAGGGCGTAAAGTTAAGTGTGTAAAATATAGTATGCTTTTTTTTTTAAAAAAAGGGGAACAAACAAAAAAGAAACCCAATAAAGTACTACATTTTAATATTACATCTTCCAGGATTTATATTCTTCTCCCAGAAGTTCAGTTTCGGGCATTCTTACATTTTTTTTCAAATTTGTTTCCATCTTTTTTCTAATGTGTCATTTCCTTTAATTGTAAAAATAGATGCCTGTGCTATGAAACAGGTTTAATGAGCAAAAAAATAAGGAAGAGATAAAAATCACCCACAAATGTCAGCACCCAGAAATAACTAATCTATGTCAATGTGATATATAGATATAAATAGTACTCTATTTTCATACTTTAACATCATATTATGCAGTGTTTTACACATATTATTCTAATTTATACTTGTATCATGATATTGTCAAACCATTTGTATATTTTTTTGGATATTAGAGTTTTTCTTTATTTTTTGCTATCATACACATTGTTTTTAGACAGCTTTATTGAGACATAAGTCACATACTATACAACTCACTCATTCAAAGTGTACTTTTATTTGTTTTTTATCATATGTATAAACCTGTGCAACCACCACCACAAGCAACTTATGAACATTTTCATCATCCCCAAAAGAAACCCTGCACCCTTTAGTTACCATCCCCCTATCCACCCATCCTAGTTTCTCCCTGTCCCTCAATCCCAAGCAACCCCTTTTCTATTTGGTCTTTTGTGACTGTCTTCTTTCATTTGGCACAATGTTTTCAAGAATTGTCCATGATGTAGCATGTGTCAAAATGTCATTCCTTTTTAAAGACTGATTATCACTCTGTTGCCCAGGCTGAAGCTCAGTGGTGCTGATATGGTTTGACTGTGTCGCCAGCCGAAATCTCACCTTGAATTGTAGTCCCCACAATTTCCATAATCCCCACGTGTCAAGGGAGAGAAGAGGTGGCGATAACTGAATCATGGGAGTGGTTTCCCCCATGCTGTTCTCGTGATAGTGAGTTCGTTCTCACGGGATCTGATGGGTTTTTTTCTTTTCTTTTCTTTTTTCTTCTCCTTTCTTTTCTTCTTTTTTTCTTTTTTCTTCTCTTCTCTTTTCTTTTCTTTCTTTCTTTCTTTTTTTTTTTTTGAGACAGAGTTTTGCTCTTTAGCTCAGGCTGATGTGCAGTGGAGCGATCTCCGCTCACCCGCAATCTCCGCCTTCCGGGTTCAAGGATTCTCCTGCCTCAGCATCCCGAGTAGCTGGGACTACAGGCACCCGCCACTACGCCAGGCTAATTTTTGTATTTTTAGTAGAGACGGGGTTTCACCATGTTGGCCAGGCTGGTCTCAAACTCCTGACTTCGTAATCCATCCGCCTCGGCCTCACAAAGTGCTGGGATTACAGGCGTATAAACTGTACTGAGCCACCGCGCCCGGCCGGGATCTGATGATTTTATAAGGGGCTTCCCCCTGCGCTTGGCACTCACTCGGTCCTGCTGCCCTGTGAAGAAAGAGCCTGCTTCTCCTTTGCCTTCTGCCATGATTGTAAGTTTCCTGAAGCCTCCCCAGCAATGGAGAACTGTGAGTCAATCAAAACTCTTTCCTCTATAAATTACCCAGTCTTGGGTATTTCTTCAGAGCAGTGTGAGAGTGGACTAATACAGGCGCCCATCATAGCTCACTTTAACCTCAAACTCCTGGGATCTAGCGATCCTCCCATCTTGGCTTCCCAAATGGCTGGGGTTACAGGCAATCTGTGAACCACTGTGCCCAGCCTCATTACTTTTTTATGGCTGAATAATATCCCATTTTATAAATATGCAACATTTTGTTTATTCATTCTTCAGTGATGGCATCCATGTTTCATCATGAATGCTTTTACATTTAATCTTTGCATTTGTATTGTTTTTATTTTATATTAGAGTTTTAAAAAGAATTACTTGAACAAAGGGTATGAGTTCTTTCAAGGCTTTTAACACATATTATCGAATATTATCAATTTTATAGAAGGAAATTAGTATTGCCATTGCTGTTTCAATTTGTATTTTTTGATTACCTGAGAAGATAAATTTTTTTCGTATTTTTAAGTTATATTCTGATAATTTCGGTATATCCTGCCCCATTTTATTTTCTGATGCCAATTTTTTTATTGGTTGCAAAAGCTCATCATGGAATGAAGATCTCACCTTAGTACACATGCTGCCCTGTCTCCATGTGCAAATCTTGCTCAATCTTCACTTCTTAATTGCCACTTCTGCCAACAACCCGTCCCTGCTCTCTTCAGTTCTGGTTAAGAGCCCCCTACTCTGTATCGCTTTGCATCTTTATACAGCAATTGTTTAATTGACATTTTTGCCTATTAGGTCTATGAGCAGACCTGGAATGTACCCAAATAGGGCCGTGCAAGTTTATTGCCCAGGGTTAAAAACTGAGGCTAGCTAGTGGAACCTGCAATCCAGCCCTTCTTAATTCCACAATCTGCAATCAACAGGGGTGCCTTTTTCTCTCAGAGGTACCCTGTGGACAGCAGCAGTCCTGGGAACTAAATCAGTGTTTGCCATTGAATCTTTTAATTCCTACACAGCGTTGACCAAAACTTAATACATGTTTGTTGAAGAAAAGAAAGAAGGAGAAAAGGAAAAAAGAAAAGATAACTTTTTACTCATCCTCTGTTTTTCAAATATATTCCCTCTGTCCTTTGACAAATAAATTTTAATATATTTTTATGTACTGACTTTAATTAATTAATTAATTTTTCGTTCACAAATCAGGCACCTCCAAACCAGAATAGGTTCAGAGCGGCACCTGTAATTTAATTTTTAAAAATTCAATTAAATGTAATAATCTTTCTGGTGGACTTTTAAGAAATTTGTGCTCAGAAAGCACTTCCACATTTTTTTTTTTTTTTTTTTTTTACAAAATCTCATATCCCTCTGGAATTTAAAAAGATGATGTTTATTTCAATATGATGAGTAAAGTTGATATCCTTTTCCAATAATTTGTGAGTTTCTTCAGAGCTATTTACATAATAACCAATTTGTTCCCTATTGATTCATGATGTTTACTAAGTTCCCATGTACGCTAAACTCTGTTTTAGATCTATCAATTCTGTTTCATTGCCTAACAATGTTTGCAAAAATTGCCTATTCTATTATTTTTGTGATATAATGTACCTTAATATCTTATAAAGAAAATCTCCTAAAATTTTTGTTTCAAAATTTTCTTAGCTTTTCTAGACGAATTTTCTAAACATAATATTTAATTCCAATAATGATAATACAACCAGTGCCACCTTCACTGGAATCATGGTAAATTTGGGATGAATTTTATGGGTCTTTATCATATTAAATTTTTTGATTTAGAAATGTGGAATAGCGGTCTATTTAAAACTCACCATGTGTTTGAATAGCTTTATGATGTTTTCTGCATGTGTGGATGTGTATGTATGTGTTTAATAGACTCTGACATATTTCTTGTTAGGGCAATTCCTAGAGATTTGTGTATTGTTTTGCTTTGTATTTTTTTTGAGACAGGATCTCACTCTGTCACCCAGGCTGGAGTGCAGTGGCACGATCACAGCTCACCACAGCCTCAACCTCCCGGGCTGAAGGGATCTTCCCACTTCAGCCTCCTGAGTAGCTGGGATACAGGTGCATGCCACCATGCCTGGCTAATTTTTTGTATATTTTTAGAGATGTGGTTTCACCATGTTGCCCAGGCTGGTCTTGAACTCCTGGGCTCAAGTGATCTATCTGCCTTGGCCTCTCAAAGTGCTAGGATTACAGGCGTGAGCCATCATGCTTGGCATTGTTTGGTGTTTATTATTTTGTTGCTATTTATATAAATCACTTTACTCTATTTATTTACACACTATTGTTTTTCTGCAAATATTTTAACAAAAGTTTCTATTCTACCACTTTATTAAAGTCTGTTCCTAATTATAAAATTTTTGTAATCATTCTGTTAGGTTTTCTAGAGTCATAAAAATATGCGTTGCAAATAATGAAGCTCTTTCAAATAATTACTGCTCTCTGTTAATCTTATGCCCTTACCAGAATTTCCAAAGGAAAGCTAGGTAAGGATCTTCGTTTGCCTCATTAGATACTGAAGCATGTTGCTAATGACAAATTATATGAGTATCTGAGTTCCTTGAGAGCAGAGCTCATGCTTTTTCCTTTTCTGAATCTTCAGCACCTGTCACAATGCCTAGAATAAAGGAGGTGCATGACAAAAGTGTATCTCATCAGTAAGCTGGTTCAAGTGAATAGAAATGTCTCTAAGGTTTTCCCATTAGTTATTATCCATGTTAAGGGTATATCTTCTTATTCACAAATTTATGAGTTTGTATTTTAATTAATGCTACCTAATTACAAGAGTGGGAATTACTAACACTGTTTTGTTATATGTTTCTAGAGGATTATTCTCACTAAATATAGATATTATGTATGTTCTTTTTTATGGATCTACTTTACAGTAAGAAGTTATGCCAATAAAAACAAACCTAGTAAGTGCTGTGTTCATGATGTATTCAGTCTTTGAAAGTATCTATAGTTAACATGGAGGTAAAGAATTATATAGCTTAGTCAAGTGACACAGGTATATAAACATTAGTTTTTCTTGGAATTATGCCAGGCATAATACATAACAAAAAACATTTTAAGCATATATTTTAGACATTGTACTAGGTATTTTACCCATATTACTTTTTGTTATTGTTGTTAATTTCATCAAAGGACTGGGATAAATAAGTTTTGAGAGTTTAAAAGTATTTTTAAAATGTTACCATTAGACCCACTTTTGTATAATTGCCTTCAAAGGATCATAATTTTCCAGGTGGCCAGTCACGGTGGCTCATGCCTGTAATCCTCATCACTTTGGTAGGCCTAGATGAAAAGACTGCAAGGAGTTAATGACCAGCCTGGACAACACAGCGAGACCCCATCTCAAAAAAATATTCCCAGGTAAATGATGATCTCCAAATCGATTTCTTTTAGACAACCGTGGTATAGAATTGTGACTAGTGTATTATTTTGTGATCTCTTTTGTTACATCCTTAGTGTCCAGTAGGATTTTTGTTGCGTTTGCTTTAAATCTGAAATTCTGCATTTTAATTCAGCTACACAAATAATGCAACTTTTCAACAAAACTCAGATACAAATAATGTTCTAATATTGTTATTTATTTCCATACAGCATCAATCTCTAGTAAGTCTAACTTCACAGTCTCTTTTCTCACTTTTCAATATACCTCTAGCTTCCAGTTGTTTTGCCTAGAGACTCTAAGGCCTATGACTGCCAGAATGAAAGATTATTACCTCTTTTCCCTTGCTTATTAAGGTAGGAGGCCATGATGACGTACTTTCCTCAATCTCTTGGCTTTAAATGGATCTTACCTTGGGAGAGTTACAGTGAAGGCATGAGTAATTGCGGTTTAAAGTTTTGCTTCTGTGTCATACAACAATGCTGCATCATGAAATGTTGAGTCTTGTCTCTTTTCCTGGCAGATGGCCAGAGGGTGTGATGGCTCCTACCTGACTGATACAATTGAAATCAAAGACTTGCCAAGTTATACCAGCAACTCCAGCAAAACTGTGAACTTACTGGCCTTGGAGGACTATGGATTGAAACACACAAAACATATTTGGATGTGCATGCCCTTCACAATAGCTGCCTAGTCCCCTCACAGAAGACTGTACCATGTGGTAGTTGGTGTAAGAAACCATTGTGTATATGAATTTTGTCATGAGGACCTAGTGGTCAGCACTCTTGCACATTACAGAACAAGGAAAATATAGTATTTATAAACTCTTCAGCAATCCCTATTAGGGAGCCCAAATTCAATTCACCTAAACGGAAAAAGTTCAAATATAACAAAGGATTAGATCAGTTGTCAAGCTAAATGAATCCCAAAGCATATTGCCTTCTAAACTAATTTTATTCTATACACAGCTATAAGATTACTATGTAGATGGACTTTATTTTTTTCAATTAGCTTTGTGCCACTCAGGAATACAAAAAATGTTTCAAATATCTTTTTTAATCTGTTGTTTGTTCCCAAATATATATAAACTTCTTTCAATTTTAAGCTATAATTCTGTTGCACACTGTGAATATAAAGTCAGCTGAATCATAATGGCTTGTTCATCCAGCTTCTGTGAACAGGTAGACATTCACTGGAATCTTTCCAAGCCCTTGGAAATGGAAATTTTTAGCTATTGGTTAAGGGAACACTCTTCGCATTTGAAGTAATGAATACGATGTTAATGCTTAAGCTATCTTAATTTTCCAAATGCTAATGGCCTAGTTGAAAGTGTTAATAATATGATTATATCAGATCTTGACTTTAGGGGGGCTTAATTTATCCTATCCTTGAGCAAACCATCTGGCATTGCTAAGCCCCAAGTTGTCTGGGCCTGTGTAACACTGGGTGGGTTTTAATTCTTTTGTCTAGCCTAGTAAATCACTCAATATGGTTAGTTTTTGAATGCCAGCTTGTTTTCGAAACTGAAATATTAAGAGCTGATGATATAAACCAAAATTGAAACTAGAAGAAATTTCTCCTTCCTTATTTTACACAGAAGTGGGCTGGAGCTGCTGCAATCATGGGGATGTTTGATATTGCAACAAAGGAAGCAAAACAGAGCTAAATGAATCCTGTGCAATGAGGAGGCATTCTCAGGTAGTGGCCAGAAATTAGAAACTGCTCTTTTCTGGTTAAAAATATTTGTGACCCATAAAACCTTCTCACTGCTTACTGAATAGCACGGTTCTGACATACAAACCAGCAAATTTACAAATCACAATGCTTTTCCTGCTGAATCAATGGAAAAATGAAGATCTCTTTAGAAGCCTGTAGAAAATTTATACTAGATATGAAAGTTTGAGCAATCATGTAAAAGCCCTAGTCCCTTAACATTGCTTTTAAGGTCATCAGTGTCCTGGACGTTGGTGACTTCCCTGCACCCATTTCTTCACTCCCCACCTTGAACTTCATGTTTAACTCTTATTTCTTCCAGTACATAGTGAACACTCTCTTCTCTCTAAGCCTTTTCCTGGAGGAACATTCTCTTGTCTGACTTCCTAAGTCTGAGTTAAGTGGTCTCCTATGTCTCCTCTAATAAACTTATTTTACCCTGTCATTATTCTTAGCACACTTATTTAATTCCCTATTTACTAGCTTATCCTGCTTCTAGGCTACAAGCTCTGGCATATCTGTCCTGTTCACCATTGTATCCTGAATGCCTGGCACTTAGAAAGCCTTCAATAAATACTCGTTGAATGGAGTTCATTGCAGAAGCACTAAAGAATTTTTGCATGTTTTTACATTAGGAAAAATCTTAGTAGCAGGATCAGATCTCAGTCCTATAGTACATTCAGTTGTGCAAACATGATTCCGGTATTTATATTCTTTAAATAAACTGAAGTTTAATTCCAAACTACTATTTCACTAGGATGTCAAGAAATTTCATCTCAGTCATTTAGGGGCCAGATCCTTCCCTGGGATCTCACAGAATCAGGGAGGTTTATATGAGATCCACGAAATGGCTGAAAGGGCTCCATTGTCTTTTTGGTACTGCTCCTAGTCCACGCATGAGGAAAGAAGTCCTGTCAATCTCTGCTCCTAAGCTACACAGGGTTTCAATAATTTGAGCTGCTTCTGGGAAGGCCATGCCCAGAGCCCCATCTTCCTACTTATTCCTGCAAGGAGTTTGCTCTGAAGCCTGGTCACTGCCTCGCCTTCTCCAGTTCACCCTACCTTCATCAATTCTGACCTTTTTTTTGATCTTAGAAAAATTTTACCTCCTCCACTTCCTTCTCATTTCTCCTCTGAATGCACCTTCCCCCTTTCATTGGCACTTAACCTTTCAAAATAGGACAGGCCTTAGAATAACAAATGCCAGGAAGGCATCTTGTTCTCAAGCCCCATAAATCTCGGGCAAGAAACATAAAAGGCATGAATAATCAGTTACAAATAGGAAGTGAAAGGAAATATACGGAGAACAAATATCTAAAATAATTTTTCAACAGAGAAGACAACTACAAAATCCTGCTACTTCTTGATTTCCTTATGTAAAGATTTGGCCAGATGGCCCAAGATGTTAACAATGTTAGATACAGGATTGGAGATACTGCAGATGGGCAAAGATCAGAACCACTTCCCTCAGGCACAAGCTAAAATGGGTACCAGCTTCTAGAAGCATTTGGAAATTAACATCTAAAACACACTGTTTTATTTAAAGTTTACTTTTCCTCTTTTTCTTTCTCTTTCATATTTATATGTACACACATATATATCAATCATATGTGTATGTGTGATAAGTTTGCATATAATAAACATACATATATACATGCATACATATATAATAGATATGTTATATATAAGCATATAGTATAACGTTTATTTTGTATTTGTTTATTGTATATTAAATTATATATTATATTTATATATTATAATATATAATATGTTAATAATGATATTAGATAGAATTTGTATATTACATAATATTGTATGTTATATAATGTGAAAGGAAAATATCTTGTGCCTCCAAAATCACTAAGCTAAGGGGAAAATTCAAGCTAAGAACTGCTTAGGGCAAACCGGCCTCCCATTCTATTCAAAGTTTTCCCTTTGCTCACTGAGATAAATGCATAACTGATTGCCTCCTTTGGAAAGGCTAATCAGAAACTCAAAAGAATGCAACCATTTTTGTCTCTCACCCACCTGTGACCTGGAAGCCCCCTCCCTGCTTCCAGTTGCTTACGAAAAAAAATAAAAATTAAAAAAAAATTTAAAATTCAGATTATTACATCTGTGTATCTCTATGCACTTTCAAAGTACTTATGACATTGAGTTACAGGGCTTTGACTCCTGGGTCCACAAAGGGACACCAAGTCCTACTAAATTTTAAACACTGACAGCAATTAAAGCCTCATCTTCAGGCCCAGTGCAGATGCCAATCAAAATAAACTGCATTCCTGAAACACAGAGCCAGAAATTAAAGCTATTCAACTCCTCAAGGCCCAGGGACTATCGTGGAAAAGGTGGGCCTGTGAGAATGTAGGAGTCAATCCTGAGTTCAGTTTCTCTATAAATTAATCATTAATGTCAAAGGCACACTGATGCAAGACCAGCATATGGGCCCGTGTCAGATTAACAAGGTTTTCTTGAAGCATTAGCTGACTCTTAAATAAAGTTTATAAAAGGTTTATGAAAGTTATATCTCATGGTCAAGATTAAATTTTGTAGATTGTTTATAAAATTTTGAAAAACAAATTTAATTGGCTTCATGCTGTTTTTATTAGGGCTTATTATTTGGAAAATTCAGTCTCCTCTCAAAGAATGAAAGTTTTTGTCTCTCTTTTTGAAATTTTTGAGTTATCACTTTTGTCAAATGAATGACTTATTTTACAATGACCTGTGATATCAAGCGTTTTAATCCTTTGATATTTAATAAACTGTCCAAAATCAAACTATAAATTATGTCTTCTGATCTAATTAATCCTTTAAGATACTAGGTCCCCTAAAGTCCAATAATGACATAATTTGGCTTATTTGAGATAAAAATTGTACAGGAAACATTGTCAAATATGAATGGTTTTTTGTTGTTGTTGTTTTTGAGACGAGCCTCGCCTGCTGCCCAGGCTGGAGTGCAGTGGTGTGATCTCAGCTCACTGCAGCCTCTGCCTCCTGGGTTCAAGTGATTCTCCTGCTTCAGCCTCCTGAGTAGCTGGGACTACAGGTGCCTGCCACCACACCTGGCTAATTTTTGTATTTTTAGTAGAGACAGGGTTTCACCATGTTGGCCAGGCTGGTCTCAATCTCCTGACCTCATGATCCACCTGCCTCAGCCTCCCAAAGTGCTGGGGTTACGGGCTTGAGCCACCGGGCACGGCCTGTGTTTGATTTCTTTAGGCTGTATTTGTATAAATGTGTTATTGGTATGCATCTCCAAATCATGGGAAACTCCTATAATTCTGATATGACTTGGTGTACATTATCAGCCATAATTTTTATTGTTATGTTAAATTGTTGTGTGGCACAGAGGTAACAAATTTGCTTGTCAATTGTGTCTTTAGCTATGGCTGCCCTAAAACCTTTTGTCATCCATGGACAATTGTTGTCTTATTTTGGTCCTCCTTAAAAGGTGACTTTATAATCAGCTATAGAACTCTTAACAGGTGTTCTTAAGTGCAGATTTCTGTTAACTTGGGAGATTGTGACATTAGAATAGAGGAAAAACTTTTAGGATCTCATGGACAACTGAAATTGTTCACGAATATCAAGCAGAACAGGAGTAAACTGTGAACTGAACTAATAGAAGACTAAAGTAATCTTTTTAACTTTTTGGTTGAAAAGTTGCTGATCCTTTGTTTCGTTTTTCAGAGAAAGAAAAATTTTCTTTTAAGCTCTTTACAGCTTTTAACAAGTAAAGTATACTCCTATAAACAAAATTTGAAGTATATTTGTTCTCTCTACCTGATTTCTCCAGAATTTGGAAACTATTTGTGAGTGTTCTTAACTTACAATAACACAGTTATTTGTATAAGTGCAATAAAAATCTGTTTTCATTTGTAACAGGACGCAATTGAAGAAACTGGTTATTTTACCAAGGCTTTAACAGGAATGGTGTGATTTCCTTTAAGGAATCAAACTTGACTTATAGAGCCAATAAAAGCCCCTTGGAAAAACTAGCCTCATACCTTTTTCTACACAGCTGCTGCACAGGGTTCCTGACCTGGGGTAGGTAAAGAATGTCACTTTCTATCAGGCCCAGGAGCCCTGGTTTATCATGGAACTTCAAAAGGAGAGAATCATCCATCTCATGGGTATTTAATGGCACAAATCCATGGGTGGGCTTAGCTTTAAAAAAGTCTTATCTGAGATTCCTCCTGAGGAATGCAGTTCCCTCAAAGCCAATTTAAAAGCATATGTAATAAATAATTATTTTGCTGCACTGTATGCAAATAATTAGGCCAAGTATAACAAAGCAAACCAGCCCTACCATGATTCATCTTTAGTAAAAATGGGAAACTGGAGAGAGAAAAATTATGTTTCAAAACTATAGTACATCTGTTGTTAAATTCTAGTCTTGCCTAACATTTTTAAATTTTTATTATTTTCTACAGTTTGGACAGAATTCTAAGTTTTCTTAGCTATTAGTATGCAAAATAATGTTTTAAATTTTTTTCTTCTTTTTTCCATTTTTCCTTATTTGAAATTACTAAAAACTAAGATGTTCTTTCATAAAGCCCTGCAAACTGAAGCTAAACAACTTAAACTTCGGAAGAAAATAACAGCAATCTGTTTACATACATAAGCCACTTTCATACCTGCCTATCAATGTATGGACTTCAGAGTAATGTGGCCTACATTTATCTCTCACCTCTCTGTGACCTGGAAGCCATCTCCCTGTTTAAAGTTGTTTCACTTTTACTTCAAGTTGTTCCACCTTTCTGGTCCAAATCAATGTTCATTTTACATATGTTGATTATGTCTCATGTTTCCCTAAAATGTATAAAACCAAGCTGTGCTCTGACTACCTTTGGCACATGTCATCAGGACCTGACTGTCTTAGTCCATTTTTGCTGCTATATCAAAATTCCTTAGACTGGGTAATTTATTGACAAAAGGAATTTATTTCTCATAGTTTTGGAGGCTGGGACGCCCAAGATCAATGTACCTTGTTGCTGTGTTCTAAAATGGTAGAAGGGCAAGAAGGGCCTTGTTAGTTCCCTTGAGCCCTTTTATAAGCCTACTATTCCCATTCATGAGGACAGAATCCTCATGGCTTAATTACCTCTTAAAGGCCCCATCTGTTAATACTGTCACATTGGGTCTTAGAGTCCAATGTATGAATTTTGGGGAGACACATACATTCAAACCATAGCATAGGCCCTGACTTTCTACTCACTGATTCATGAATCCTGTGGGCTGGCTTCAGCCCACACCCCCCTTCTGTAATAGCTCTTGGCAAGAAAACCACTATGTCCCTGCCACTAACACTAAGAGACATGGTGGCACATTAGCTCCTGGAGCTTATTTGTCCTTACAAATGTCCTTTTCTTTCCATTCCTTAAATGTTGGTATCTGCTATGGTCTGAATGTTGATGCCCCCTAAATTCATATGTTGGAACTTGCTACCCACTGTGATACACTATTAATAAGTGGGGATTTGGGGAAGTGATTCATGAGGGTAGAGTCTTCATGAATGGTATTAGTGCTATTATAAATGAGATTGAAAGGAATGCACTAGTTTCTTATACCCCTTCTGCCATGTGAGGACATAGCATTAGTCCCTTCTACCATGTGAAGACACAACGTTCACCCCTTTTGCCATGTGTGGATGCAACGAGAAGGCACCATCTGGAAGAACAGGTCTTGACCAGACAAAAGATCTGATGGTGCCTTAATAGTGGACTTCCCAGCCTCCAGAACTGTGAGCAATAAATTCTGTTGTTTATAAATTACCTGTTCTAATATAATTTGTTATAGCAGCCCAAACAGACAAAGACAGTATTTTTTAGAGCTCTGTCCTAGGTGTTCTTTTCCTACTCTATAGCTTTCTCTGAGATATTTAATTTTTTCCTAAGAATAATTTATTATTTTTAAATTGGAGGCAAATCTACTGGAAGCTACATTTTTTTTTCTCTTAACTCCTGACCTGAAGGTATAGCCACATACCACTTGGATATGCTACTCACGTGTAACATCCAGGATTCTAAAATTGAACTAGTTACTCCTATCTCCACCCCTCCCCCACTGAGCCTTGTTCCATCTCTGGTGGTACTTGGCTTGGTGAATACCACCACTATCACTTATTTTGTAAGCATTCATATTACTTCCTTTGCATCCTCACATAAAATCAGAAAACCAATTTAACACATTCTGTGACTGAAACTTGTCTCAATCCATTAACTGTTTTCCAGTTCTATTGCCATGGCCCCATTCAGGCTGCCATCATCTCTCTCCTGGATCCCTTCAATAGCCTCCTAACATACCTTCTTTTCCTCTTCCTCCAATCTTGTCATTTTTGTCTCTTTTCCCACCCTAAAAGAATAAACACTGGCATAGTGATCACTTAAAAGTATGAATATTTGCAACTCACTATCTTAAGGAAAACTTTGCAGTGGCCACCTTGTTGTGTCTAGATAAAGTCCAAAGCCCCTAACATGACTTACAAGACCCTTCATGGTATGGCCTTGGCTACTTTCTCAGCTTTATCTCCCCTCTCACTTACTATCATGCTGTCATCCAGCTACCAGATCTGCCTTCCAGACTGAAAGGTTTATTCTGACAGCTACTGGCACTGCTGTTGGTAGTCAGCCCTCAGCTGTCATCTGTTTTCGGAGTTCCGTATATCAAATGGCTGATATACATGAAGTTATTGTAGAGAGCTGGTCCTGTCATTTCAATTCAGGATAGCTCTGAAGGGCCATCTCAGCTTCAGAGCTCCTGGTAGGGTTGGCTGAGGCCTCTGTTAAGACTATCACAGCCCGACTTTTCTCTCCTCTCAATCTCATTTCCTTCCTTCCCTTCTCTTCCATATTACCTGGTAAAGATAAACCTTCTGCACACTAATCTCTGTTTCTGAGAATCTGCTTCCAGGGGAAAACAACTTATAACAACTCTCTGGTTTGCATTCCTGGCTCTAGCCATACTGAATATCATTGAGTTTCTAGAATGCCCATCTTGCTCTCTTTTGCCTTCAGGTTTGTGCCAGGAACACAGGCTAGAAGAAAGCCTTCTTTCATCTTATATCTTATTCTAAAAAGGTCCCCTTTTAAATGTATTCTCCTAGTAACCTCATTTTAATGTATTCTCATTCCCTCATTGCAACGCCTGTATTACTCAGCACTATAACATCCCTAGATCATAAACTCTGTGTCTATTTTTGTATCCCCAGTGCCTGGTGAATAACAGATTCTCAGTAAACAATTGCTGAATTCATTTGTTCATTAATTTTGGTAATAGGGTAGCTTCACCCAAGTGTCCAAAATCCAGTAGTGAAGACATGCTCTCCAACAGTTCAGTCTCCTTTTCCTCCACTTTTCTACCAAAATTTATGTTAATAGGACTTTTCCTAGATGGCAATTACTCAAGTTTGCTGCTTGTGTTTTTCTGTGTGTTCATGGTCAATCCCTTTCAGATAATACACTTGTTCTTTAGATATGTTAATACATTTAATCAGTTAAAGGTACTGTTGCCTGCCTGGGTACAGTTGTCTTTCTTCAAAGTGATTTTAATGTATTAGTTTTAATCTGATCTGCTTTTGTAGATTTTATCCTTCAATTTTTCCCCAAGATCTTATGGGGGTGAGGAGTTTCTCTCTATAGTTCCCATGTTCTGGCTGCCAATTACAACATACCCCTGTGGTGGAGGGGACTGTGTCAACATTCTTATTGGTTTAATGTTCCTTTTCTGGTGTACAGTAAAAGAAGTATGTTTTCAATTGTTTATAGCAACTTAAATTGTGTTTTAGCAGGGTTATTGCTTTTACTTGGAGAGAAACACTAATTTTATGGAAAAGGTGACAATGGTAATGTAGAGATAATAAAAAGAGGCAAGAAGTAGATTCAGAAATACTCTTCTTAAAGATTCTTACAATGGGAAAAAAGTCACCTCATTATTATAAAAAAAAACTCCTGAAGATTAACTTTACCTGTAAAACAGTCATCCATTCCCATTCACAGCCCAGTGAGCATGCTACATTTGGATTTCAGAGCTCACCACTGTGCAGAACTGTTCTCAGTAAGGTTGCCACTGTTACCCAATCTCAAGGGCACTTTTCAGTTCTTCCTGCTTTTGACTTTACTGGTAAACACTTCTCTTTTTAAGTAGCTGCTTGTACTCCTTTTTTCTCCTCTCACCCTCTCCCTGTACCTCCTGAGCCTCCTTTCACTCTTTCACTTCTTAACATTCCTGAGTCTCCTCTCTTTCTTCCTTTCTAAGCATGGTGAGTCCATCAAACTCAGGACTTTTAGGCAGTCTTAGGAAACTTTCCCTTTCTCCCCTTATAGCAATTACTATTGTATATTATAATGTAACAGTGTTGTATTGCTTCTTAATTGTTTGAGTATTTGTCTCACTAGATTGTGAGCTGCTTCAGGGTAGAGATTGGGTCTTTTGCATTCCCAACACACAGAGCAGAGTCCACAAACAATAGGTACACAACAGTTGTTGACTTAATAAATACCCTGGGAGATACTTGTTTTTATATATAAATATACTTGTTTCTATACAAATTCTTGTCAGAATTTGCCTTCTTATTAATTTCACATAGTACTCTAAACAAAGTAAAAAAACCATATTTAATATACTCTAGAAAGATGTGTGCACCTAATAGCAGGTTTAATTAAAATCATCCATATGATGGTAAAAAAAAAAAAATCTGGATTTTTCCGAAACTCTCGTACCAGTGGTGAAGGATATAATCCAAACATATTTTTTTCATTTGGAAAATAAGCATATTTGTGTCTTTATTTTATAATTACCTTTGGTAAGGTCATAAAACTATATTCTAAGGATATTTATTGACTTGAAAAAACAATGTTTCTGCCAAAAGAAATTTCAAGTTACTTTTTTCCTATAAGGAAAGGTGATGAAAAGATTCATCATTTTATTCTTGTTCTTAATATAATAGAGATTAAATACCATGCAGAGATTAAATATTATGACTAATAATTTAATTTAATCCAATAAATATTTCTTTACCTATAATATAGCCAGCAACATAAAGGCAATGGTCTGTTTTGGGGGAAATAGACAATGGCTTAGTTTCAGCACCATTCTAGTTCTCTCTGATACACTTACTATACACATGCACATTTAAAACTTCTAAACTAGAATATAATATTGCCATATAATTTTGGAAGACTGCTTTTCTGAGGGAACCAAGCATGAAGACTGTGGATACTCTGCTGTTATAATCTCAGAGTGCTGTTATAATCTCAGACTTTAATGAGTGATTATTTCAACTGATATGAGTATATCATACCACAGCACAGTTGTAATTTTTATCTCTAGTTCATAAACCAGAAAAAACGTTTTTTTTTTCAGTATACATAAGGCACAGATGATAAAGGATAAGTGCAGTTTCAGCGATTAGATGGCTTATCTCTGGTTTAATGAAACTCACCTAAGAACAATAAAGTGATGGAAAAAGTTTGGACTGGGAACCTGGCATCACACAGTACAGTTCTGCCTCTTAGTGATGCCTTTGGGAAGATCATTTTATTCTTCTGGCCTTCCATTTCCATTCATTCAGTTATTCATCTAAGTAACAACTATTCCTCTGATGGCTCCTGTGTGCCAGGAACTGTTTTGAAGAGTTGGTATAGAACAAAATCCAGGATGTCCTCCTGGAATTTTCAGTTATCAATGAGGTACAGTTGACCCTTGAACGATATGAGATTGAACTGTGTAGCTCCACATATAAGCCTTAGATGCCTTCACCTTGTGGTTTCTCTTCCACCTTCTCTACCTCTTCTTCCACCTCTGTCACCCCGAGAGAGCAAGATCAAGTTCTTCTCCTCCTCCTCCTCTTCTCAGCCAACTCAATGTGAAGATGATGATGGTGAAGACCTTATGATGATCCCCTTTCACTTAATAAACAGTAAATGTATTTTTTCTTCTTTATACTTTTCTTAATAGCATTTTTTTCTCTAGCTCATTTTATTGTAAGAATACAGTATATAACACATATACAAAACTATGTTAATTGACTGTTTATGTCATCATCTAACATGAAGCATTGTTACATGTGTGTCTTATCTACTTTCAGTAGTTTTATTAGGCGTGCACTTTTTTGGGTGTTTTTGGAAAATTTGGATGAAAATTCTGGAATTTTATGACATTGTTTTCTCATATATTGTGAATAATTTATTATTTCCTCATAAGAAGCTCCCACACAAATTTCAAAGACTTCTTTAATAATTTGGTGAATGAAAAGGGTTAATTTGTTGATTTATTACTTTGACCATCAGTGAAGTTGAAAATATGTTTAATTATTTTTATTATGAAATAAGTTAGAAACAGAATACGGGTAATAATATAATGAATACCCATGTACCCAATGACAGGCTTAAAGAAAAAGAAAGTTACAGATACACTTGTAGCCTATAAAATATCCTTCCTGGATGCATTTCTACTTTCTTCTCCCCAGAGATAACCACTAGCTAGAATTTGGTAAATATTATTCCCAAGTATAATTTTTATACTTTTATACATACACATATATCCCTAAAGTATATGAAACCTTGCATATTTTATAGCATTGGAGCACTGATATCATGCTATAAGTATCCTCTGCAACTTGTAAAAAGTCCAGTATTACAATTTTTTGCTCTTTAGCCACTGATATATGGAGCTCTAGTTTAATAGTTTTCACAGATTTATAAAAGTTCATTATATGAATATATTCACTTTAAGTGTTGATAGATATTCATACGGTCTACATTTTCATTATAAGCAAAAAATGATACACTGAAGATTCTTACATAAATGTCCTTATGTACATTTGAGAATTTCTCTAAGAGACAGCCTTAGAGTGAAAATGTCAGGTCATAGGATAGACACATCAGCTTTCCTAGATTTTGCCATTTGCTCTCCAAGGTGCTTGCTCTGATTTACACTCTTGCCAGTACTACAGAAAGTATTCTAGTTGCTCCACATCCCAGCCAGTAGTTACTGGTATTATCCAACTTTAAGTTTGTGGTTAATCAGATGGTTGTGAAATGGTATCTCAGTATGGCTTTAATTTTTATTTCCTTGATTACTTGTCTAATTGAGCATCTTTGGATAGGTTCATTAAGTTTATTGGCCTTTCTTCTTCTACATATTGCCATATATATATGTACGTATATATGTACATATATACGTACATATGTATATATTTAGACATATTCTCGCCCTGTGGCCCAGGTTGGAGTGCAGTGGTGCGATCTTGGCTCAGTGCAACCTGTACCTCCTGGGTTCAAGCAATTCTCCTGCCTCAACCTCCCAAGTAGCTGTGATTACAGGCATGCACCACCACAACTGGCTAATTTTTGTATTTTTAGTAGAGACAGGATTTCACCATGTTGGACAGGCTGGTCTCAAACTCCTGGCCTCAAGTGATCCACCCACCTTGGCCTCTTAAAGTGCTGGGATTAAGGCATGAGGCACCGTGCCTGGCCATATTTTTTAAACTTATATAAAAACTAGGATACTTATCTTTTCATTTATAATTTGTGATAGTTCCTTTTATATATTCTTCTTATTAATTTTTAATTGTTATATGCTTTCCAAAAACCTTCCAGTCATCTTTTAACTTTTAACTTTGTTGATGGAGTCTTTTGTATAGTGTTAGATTTCAATGTCTGTAAATTTAATAATTTTTTCCTATATGAACTGTGATTTTATTTTATTTTATTTTTTAGTTTAGAGACAGGGCCTTGCTTTGTCCCTCAGGCTGGAGTGCAGTGTCACAATTGTAGCCCACTGTAACCTATAACTCCTGGGATCAAGTGATCCCCTTGCCTCAAGCTTCCTGAGAAGTTAGGACTACTGGCATGCACTACCATACCTGGCTAGTTTTTAAATATTTTGTAGAGACAAGGTCTCTCTATGTTTCCCAGGATGGTCTTAACTCTTGGCCTCAAGTAAGCCTCCCACCTCGGCTTCCCAAAGTACTTGGATTACAGGTGTGAGCCACCATACCTGGCCTGAACTGTAATTTTTGTTTTGCTTCTTTCCCTCTTAATGTCAGATAGTTTTCTATATTTTTTTCAAAAAATTTTTTTTTTTTTTTGAGACAGAGTCTCATTTCTTCGCTCAGGCTGGAGTGCAATGGTGCGATCTTGGCTCACTGCAACCTCTGCCTCCTGGGTTCAAGCAATTCTCCTGCCTCGGTCTCCCCAGTAGCTGGGATTACATGCACGTGCCACCACACCCGGCTAATTTTTGTATTTTTAGTAGAGACGCTGGTCTCGAACTCCTGAGCTCAAGTGATAGTCCCACCTGGGCCTCCCAAACTGCTGGGATTACAGTTGTGAGCCACTGCACCTGGACTGTTTTCATTTTTTATACAAAAATGTTCAATCCATGTGGAATTTATTTTTGAATATGATGTGAGGTAGGCATAATCATTTGATGCTTTTTCCACAAGCAGTGGTCTCAGATTCATTTATCAAATTGCCCTTTTTTTTTTTCCACTGATACATAATGCAACATCTCTCATATATCATTTCCATACATGTGAAGATGTGTTTCTGGGTTTTCTGTACTCTTTCATGGGTCACTTTGTGTAGCTGTGTCAATAACATGCCAATTAATTTCTATAGCTTCAAAAAAATATAATGCTTCCTATACTGTACAAGTTGTGTCCTCCATAAGAACACCAGGGTAGAGACTGAAATCCAAATCCTGCTTGATACACGCAGACGTAAGGCTGTGTCTACCTAGAAGGCAGGGCACTTTTTTCTAATTCATAGAAAGACTGCCTGCTGGGTAAACTATGTGCTTTCAGGGCTCCCTGCTTTCATCCTAGGGGTACTTTTTCCTTCTTGGGAAATTGATAGAGAAAGGCTACTACATACTCTGAATGGATGTCAATTGGACATCCAAAAGGACAAGATGGCAATTCTCCCATCTTGTCCTTCTTCAAAAGTGTCTAGTCTATACTAGGCCTTTTGATCTTGCTGAAATCTATGTAAATCTTGTTGAGAATTTCACTAATCTTGCATTGTTTTTTGTTACTTTGTAGAGAATTGACATATTTTTGAATTTAATTTTCCCATTAATTAATGTGATATTAATATTTATTCATGCCTTTTTAACATAGTTCAATAATTGATTCATAAAGGTTTTGTAAATATTTGTTAATTTATTTTCAAGGTTTCTCTTTCATTGTCATCATACACACACACACAATTGCACTTCATACTTGTGCGTCACTCATGTTTAGGAACACAATTTTTTTATAATGATGACATTAAAAAATACTTCTTGGTCATTCAAAGTGAATTTCCTTTTGAAAACCTTAGTTTATTATTTTTTTTCCTGGTCTATCTGTGGCGTAATACCCTCCTCCCAGTGATTTGTAAGAACTTTTGAAAGTTGAAGGCAAATTGTGTTTCATCATATGTATTTCAAATTTTTTCTTCCAGTTTGCCATTTGACTTCCAGTTTCATTATTGGGTATTTTTTCTTTGACTGCAGAAAATTTAAATTTGATGGAGTCACATGTACCACCCTTATGTGATTTCTTTTTTGTTTTTATGTTTCCTTACTCAAGATTATATAACTATTAAGTTATATTTTATTTTTGAAGTTATTTTTATTTAACTTTTTAATCTATTTGATGTTTGCTGTAATTAGTAATGTCAGTTTTATTTTTTTTCTTTTCAGGAAGTTAGCCAAATGTTCTAGCACCATTTTATTCTCCACTGAACACTGCTTCCATCATAAATTCGTGCCTTAATCTTCATTTTCAGTCTTGTTAACTACCTGAAGAGTTGATAAATCTTGGAATTTCAGTCAATCAATTAAACATTTTTGAAAGCTTAAGAGAATACTTTACCTTAACACTGCAGTAGTGTATGGTAGAATGCGCCCAACAAATAATTCATATTTTCACACTGCCTACTCACAGTCTGGCCAATATAGAGTAGATAATAAATAGGCAATAGATGGATGAATGAATTGTGGAAATTAGGAGACATCTTTTAATTTAGATTTATTTTTCTTTGGAAGGGAGGTAGGTTTTAATTTCTTGCAAGGTTGTAATTCAGTAGAACAGGAAAGGAGAAAGTAATGCAGAGGAACAGAAGGAATGCGTGAGTTGGAGAATGCCTAGAAATGCTTGAGACATTGATTAAGTCATCAGAAATGGAAACAAGTTTAGAAACAACTTAGAAAATAATACACTGTAGGTCTGATAAATATTGTAAGATTGGGAGTTTTTTGTTAAATTATGGAAAATTTTATATAGACAGAATAGTAGAACAGACCACATGAACCCATCTCTTATTATCTTCAACAATTATCAGTTCAAAAGTTGTTATCGTTATCTCTACCTCCACACATTTCATCTTTTCCTCCACCACTGGATGACTTCGAAACAAATCCTAACCATTTCAACTATAAATATTTCAGCATGTCTGTAAAAGTTGAAGACTCTATAACAACAAGACATAGACCCGATATCCAGGTTGAGTAGGAATTTGCTATCTCACTAATCTAATGAATTAACAAAGTCTAGAGCATTCTTATTAAAGTTGTAGAGCATGAAGAACCTTCTACCTGGAGTTAGAAGATTTGCTGGGTTGAATTCCTGGCTCTCAACTTCCCACCTGTGTGACTCCAGCAAAGCTCTTCACTTTTCAACTCCAAATCTCAATTTCCTCATTAGTGAAAGAAGGATACATAGTAGTAGTTGTATCCATTTCAGAATTGTCATCAGGATTGAAGTAACAGATGTGAAAACAAAACTAAAATTGTGAAGTAGTAACTTCCAGTCAAATCCTCTTCTTTGTAAATGGCCTTGAGGACAGACACATCACCTGAAGGATAGATCATCTTTGCCTAGCCTTGTCTACAATGTTCTTGCTAGGTTTCTTTTCCTAAAAACACATTATTTAGGTACTTAACAGAACGAACAAACAAACAATCAAAAAACAAAACCAAAAAACTTTGGGGTTATAGACACCCATACTCATAAGTATTTCCGAATACCAAGAGAAGAGTATTTAGGTTTGCTTCTCTCACCTTTTCACCTTTCATTTCATGTACCCTGTCCTTTGTCTCAGTTCTAATAGCTCTGAGAGCTGATTACTTTTTGGGTGTCCCAAGTATCAGAATCCTGCCTAGTGCAACTCAAATTTCCAAAAGTTAATTTAGTGGCCTTTTTGGTGACCAGAGCTTCAGATAACTCACAGGGAAACAATGTTTATTTCCTCTCCCACTAACAGTCACAAAAAATCATAAAAATGACAGTAGCGGGGGCAGTTTTGATGGCTAACCTCTCTCTCCATCCTTTGGGGAAAATTGCTCATCTCCCTATAGGGGGAACTCTAAAGACAATGTATTTCTAAAAAGGGCCATTTGGGCGGTGTCCTCTTTTCCCAGCGCCCTGATTTCTATTCTTAGATCTGGAGATAGGCGGCTTTCATTTTTCCTGCTCCCGGTTCCCAGACCTTCTGTGGGGCCGCAGGATCCCCGGCTGGCGGGTCGCGGAGGGTGGCCGGCCGGGCTGCGCACTGCGCGCCTCCGCTGCGGGGCTCCGGGCCTGGGGACTTGGCGGAGTCCGCTGAGTCAGTTTCTTCGTGCGCGACTCCCGGCCGCGCCGCCGCTGGGGTGGAATCTGGTCCCAGGAGGCGGCGCCCGCCCGGGGTCCGGTCTAGGCGTGCGTGGGGGCCACGGTCACGGTCACCCAGGCCAGGCCCGGCTCCAGCAGCCCCACGGCCGCCGCCAGAGTTCTGCGCGGCCCGTCGCCTCGGCGGAGCCTCTGGCAGGCCCCTGAGCTCGTTTCTGGGGCCTGAGTGGGGGGAGGAGGAAGCCGAGCAGGAGGGCTCCGGAGAGGGAGGGCAACGCGGGGCGGGGAGCCGCCGCCTTCCTCATAAACAGGCGGGCGTGGGCGCCGATGGGGCCCGCGGGGAGCGCTGGCTACGGGCGGTGAACTGAGCTCGCCCCCGGGGAGCTGTTGCCGGCGCCCCTGCCGGTTCCCTGAGCAGCGGACGTTCATGCTGGGAGGGCGGCGGGTTGGAAGCAGGTGCCACCATGGCTAGTGGCAGCTGTCAGGGGTGCGAGGAGGACGAGGAAACTCTGAAGAAGTTGATAGTCAGGCTGAACAATGTCCAGGAAGGAAAACAGATAGAAACGCTGGTCCAAATCCTGGAGGATCTGCTGGTGTTCACGTACTCCGAGCACGGTAATCACTTGAAAAGAAACTGTGCTTTTATTTTTGCAAACTTTCTCCCCCTCCTCACATTTGCAAACTTTGTCCTCCTCCCCTTGACGCTGCTCAAACCCGGACTCTTAAGGAGCCGCAAACTCCCATATCCTTTCCTTAGGGCGGAAAGCAGCTGAGAATTCCAGGAAGGTCTTCACCTTTTTGACTTTTCTCCCCTTTTCAGACTAAAAAGGAAAGGGGGTGCTGTGGATTGTGACTTTGCTTCTTTTCCCCACCCACTTGTTTTCCAGCCTCCAAGTTATTTCAAGGCAAAAATATCCATGTGCCTCTGTTGATCGTCTTGGACTCCTATATGAGAGTCGCGAGTGTGCAGCAGGTAAAGGCATTGTTTTCACTTCAACTCATTCCCCCTTCTGTTTGGAAGGAGACGTTTTACTGGCAGTGTTAATACAGGCGAGAGTTCTTGGTTATTCCCGAAATTTGGCTTGAGGAACCTCTGACTGTGATTTTAAGATGGGAACATTGTTAAATCATTAGACAATGTAAACGGGATGAAGAGCCCCAGTACGTGTTCCCTGAGTGTCTTTAAGAAGTAACTTTATAAAACCAACAGTATGGATGGTGGTAGAAGGAGGATAAAAATGGGTTCGGGTTTAGTCTCGTTATTGGCAAAATGAATTCATTAGTGTTTAGACCTGACTATTCCAAGAATCTTCCCAATATAGAGCATGTCCTAGATGAGAAGATTATGAATAGTTTGGAAAAGGGGAATAATTAATAGTGATAAAATGCAACTTTGTCACTGGCAAACTCTTGTAGAGTTCAGCACTTTTTAAAATTCAAAGACAGATTTCTAGCCTTTAGTTGTAGTATACCTTGTAGTATCTTATGAGACCCTCATAATTTGCAACTGTTGTCATATAAAGTGCATGTAAAAGTGAAACTTTTACAATCTGTACCATAGGAAACCCAGAAATTTGCTATATACCTTGGATATATATATTTTTTGAGAATGATTTACAGTCAAAACAAAATTATAGGCCAAGGTGATAACTTCCTTCGGAGCACTTAGAGATTTGGGGAACTGAAATCAGTTTTGTCATCTGCATGTTAACTCATGCAGAGAAAGAGAATTGGACTTTGAACTCCTTGGAGGTGCAGTCAGAGAGCCAATGTTTCTTAATGGTTGAGAGGCTTGACAGACATAAGGCATCTCAATCTTTACATTGGTGTGGGTCTATCTTTATCTTGATGTTTATCTCTGTATCTAGCTGTATCCAGTCTGGCTGAACCGTCTAGCTTCTTTGATATGAGGATATTTACATCTGGAAGAAATATTTTAATTTGTTTTCAACTGTGAAATATTTTCTATCTGACTATTATAGATTTTCTTGCTGCTATCAAACCAAACCAAGAAAAGATGGAGGCATAATAAAGATGCTGTTCTTTTAAGACTCAAAGTCGGAATTTTGCCTGTGGAATATGAGTCACTTTTTGGGCACTGGCCTATTGTGCTTCCTGCTCTGCACCACGTCATCCCTTCTTACTTGTCTTTGCTTTGGTGTTCAGAAGTGCCTGATTCTGGCCACCTTCATTCCCTAGACTCTGTACTTGATAGAGTCACTCCTACTTGATACTGCTCAGGACAGTCAGATCTTGGGTAGGCGTTTTGGTCTGCAGGGTCTGGATAAGGCAGTGCTAGACTTGAGAACCCAAGGGAGCCTGGAACATACTATCTAATTCTTAATTTTAGAAATTGCTCAAGCCTGAGCATACTTGTCTGGAGTAGTTATGAGTATCACTTAGTATTTCTTCCCAGAGAGTACCAGAGGCAAAGTATGCTGGAAAATAAGCAACAGTCTTTTTAAAAGTAATTAATTACTTTTTTGGATATATCATAGTTGTATATATTTTTGGGATACATATGCTATTTGATACATGTATACAGTGTGTAATGTTCAAATCAGGGTAACTGGAATATCCGTCACCTCGAACATTTTTCTTTGTGTTGGCAACGTTACAATTCCTTTCTTCTATCTATTTTAAACTATGCAATAAATTATTAACCATAATTTCCCTGCTATACTATTAAATATTAACTTAATTGCTTGTATCTAATTATATTTTTGTACCCATTAACCACCTTCTCTTTATCCCTCCCCATCCTTTCATTCCCAGTATCTGGTAACCACCATTCTACTCTCTCCCTCCATGAGATCCACCTTTTCCGCTCCTACATATGAGTGAGATTATGCAATATTTTATTTCTGTACCTGGCTTATTTAATTTAACCTAATGACCTCCAGTCCCACCCATGCTGTTGCAAATGACAGGATTTCATTTTTTATGACTGAATAATATTCCATTGTGTATGTACACCACATTTTCTTTTATTTTTAGTTAAGTAATTAATTTAGAGACAGGGTCTCACTCTGTTGCCCCGGCTGGAGAGCAGTGGTGTGATCAAAGCTCACTGCAGGCCTGAAATCCTGGGCTGAAGTAGTCCTCCTGCCTCAGCCTCCCAGGTAGCTAGGACTATAAGCATGTGCCACCATGCTCAGCTAATTTTTTTTTCTTTTTTTACTTTTTGTAGAGATAGAGTCTTGCTGTGTTGCCCAGGTTAGTTTCAAACTCCTGACCTCAAGCAATCCTCCTGCCTTGGCCTCCATATTTTCTTTATTAATCTGTTGATAGACATATAAGGTGATTCTGTATTTTAACTATTGTGAACAGGGCTGCAATAAACATGGGAGTTCAGATATATCTTTGATATACTGATGTTCTGTTTTTTGAATATATACCCAGCATTGAGATTGCTGGATCATATGAAAATTCTCTTTTTAGTTTTTTAAGGTACCTCCATACTGTTTCTCATAATGACTGTGCTACTTTATATTCCCATCAACAGTGTACCACCATTCCCCTTTTTCTGCATCCTCACCAGCATTTGTTATTTTTTGTCTTTTTGATAATAGCCATTCTGCCTGTGGTGAGATAATATCTCATTGTGGTTTTGATTTGCCTCTCCCTAATGATTAGTGAAGTTTAGGATTTTTTTTCATATACCTGTTAGCCATTTGTCTGTCTTCTTTTGAGAAATGTCTATTTGGATCTTTTGTCCATTTAAAAATAAGTATTCTGGTTGTTAATCTTTTGTTGAATGGATATTTTGCAAATATTTTATCCCTTTCTTTATGTTGTCTCTTCACTTTGTTAATTATTTTCTTTGTTGTGCAGAAGCTTTTTAGCTTGATATGATCCCATTTGTCTATTTTTGTTGTTGTTGCCTGTGCTTTTGAGGTCCTACCCCAAAAATCATTGCACAGACCAATGTTCTGTAGCATTTCTCCAGTGTTTTCTTCTAGTAGTTGCATAGTTTCAGGTCTGAGATGTAAGTCTTTAATCCATTTTGAAATGATTTGTGTATATGGTGAAAGCTGTGGATTTAGTTTCCTTCTTTTGCACAGCCAATATTTGATTCTCACTGAAATCTCACTGCCCTCTTGGAAATCTTACCAGATGTTTTACTCTCATAGCGAAGTGAGAGTAAGCTGCTCACTGAGGATCAAAGAGCTTGTGACAGACCTAAGACTCAAGTCTTCTCACATCTTCAAAATCTCTTTCCATCATACAATCTACTAGCTGCTGAATTCGCAAGCTTTTTGTGCAAGCTAGTAAAAAGCAAAATGGTTTGATACCAATACTGTGGCCATGCTAGGTACAATGACATCAATTTAAATTATCATTGGTCTTACCAAGGGGATGTAGAAAGGAGTCTCCTACTGACGTTTTAATACTCACTTAAAAGTAGTATTTTTCCTTCAGATTTCTTTATATTATTAGTATAATTACTGTAAGTATCCTTTACTGCTTTATATGTTGAATTAGCTGGAAGTGCCAAAAGAAAAACTCTTAATGATGAATTTAAGGTATTAAGGTAAATTTCTCCTTCATTTAATTTAATAGTAATTCTTAATTACTATTTAAAATAAAGATTAAGGTTTGTTTTTAGATGCCATTTAACATGATATTCCAGACTGTCAGTTTTATTTTCAGAGTTTGTTTCATAGTTTATTAATGTTTCTTCATAAATGACAGTCTTTAGAAAATTGACAGTTAGGCTAGGTGCTTTATATTTTTCTTTTCTTGCCCATCATTTCACTGTGCTCCTAAATTTATACATCTCTTTATTCTCAAGGTTTCAACCTTTGAAGAAGGGGAGCAAAATAAATGAAAGTGGCTAAAATTTTTTCTTTAACCCCTAGACTCTTTCCTGTTGTGCATTAATTACATGCTTGAGTTTTTAGAATAATTATAATAAAGTAAAACTACCAATTTAATTGTATTGTAACTGTGCAAGATGGGAACCTTCTCTCTTAGAAAGATAAGCTTTTAATTGAATAGATTAATGGATCAATTGTTACCTCTGCTTTGCTGCCAGAGATTCTATTTAATCACAGAAGTTGCATGTAGTGCTGGAGAGCTCAGTTGCCTGAATCTTTTTGCAAAGCACTTACTGATACTGTTGCTTCACCAACCAAAACAAATAGGTTTTTTCCTTCAGTCAGCTTTATAGGTATAGAGATGAGTTTGGCATCCTATGTGACTTTTTTTTTTTTTTCCACCAGAAGCTGTTCAGAATGTTATTATCTTAAATAGTTTGGAAAAATCTTGATGTATTTTATGAAAGCACAAAAATAGTCAGTTTCTATGACAGCTGGATGGTCAACGTCTGTTCAGCTTACGTGGAGGAGGATGTCCTACTTAAGTAGTATAGGTAGAAATAGCTGTCAGAAATTGCTGCCTTTGAAAGCAATTTGAAATTATGTAAAAGGAAGTAATGACGAAATAAAGCAATTTATGTTTACTCTGGAAAAGATCCAAAAGTAATATTGTAAAGAGATCTTGAGTAATCATTTTTATCTTCCTAAAATAGCCGTTGTTTACTCCTGTAAACGAGTGAGAAACTTGTGCCATTATTCCTTATTGGATGCATATAGATTTCTCACCTTGTCATTCAACTCCTTGCAATATTCAACTTTACTTATGCATCCAGGCTTATCCCAAAATAGCCTCTTCCCTGTAGCAGCTTCCTTATCATGTAGAAGCCTACTCTCCTCACCGCTCATCAGTTCTTATACAATCTGGCTCAAGCTCTACCTCTTCATATTATATTCTTCTCTGAGTAATTTCAACTCACACTGAGTCTTACTTTCAGTATTTCTATTATATTGGTATTTACTACACATCACACTTAGTACTTTTCCATTAGTCTCTAGAGGGTACATATATATGCACTTTCTCTTTTTTTTTTTTTTTTGACCATGTCAAGTATAGTTCTATAGTATAATAGAAAGAATTGGAGATCCTTTACATTTAGAGAGGAGTCTACAGTAAGAAGAATAGGTTAATTTTCATCTCCGGTTTGAAATCAAGACTTTCAATATTTTTTTCAGAGGTAAAGAGCAACTTAGTCAAGTTGGCATCTTGTAAACAGACTGAGTGAAGATATACTTAAAATGCATCTATAATTTCATATTTCATTTTGAAATGTGAAAGAGCCTACTGGGGTGTCTGTGATCTCTAGACCTTATCAATTCATTCTAGAGAAATCTAGAGGGAGCCATTAAGGTGTTCTACCTGCTGTCTGTATTATAGAGCTCTTTCTCTTTTTCTCCTACCAGATGTAGATTCAATTGCTAAAAATGCCACGTTTCTTGCCTCTATTATTACTTGGGGAGCAGCCATTCTGATAACTTACATTTTGCTACTAAAATCTCCAACTTCCCCTAATCCTTCATTATAAGCCACTTCATTTTTTCCTATAATTAAAATTTTAAATATGTGGAGGAAATTCTGTCAGGTAGATATGACTTAAAACCTACTAAGGGCCAGGTGCAGAGGCTCACGCCTGTAATCCCAGCAATTTGAGAGGCCAAGTCAGGAGGACTGCTTGAGCCCAGGAGCTTGAGACCAGCCTGGGCAACAGAGTGAGACCCCTGTCTTCACACACACACAAAAAAATTAGCTGTATGTGGTGGCACATACCTGTAGTCCCAGCTACTTGGGAGGCTGAAGTGGGTGGATCACCTAAGGCCAGGAGTTCTAGGCTGCAGTGATCTATGATTGCACCATTGCACTCCAGCCTGGGTGACAGAGTGAGACCCTATCTCAAAAACAAAACCAAAATAAAAAAAAAAAAACAAGAAAAAAAAAGTACTAAGGATCCGGTATAGCCATTCTTGCACTTAATAATCTTGGTACAACCTCTAAAACTATTTTTTATAGTTTATTTTATTTTGCCTTATTTAGACAATTGGCATGTCTATGTTCTTCATAATTTAGAAATTATATATATTTATATATATAAATTATTATATATAATATATTATATATAAATTAAATGATATATTATATATAACATATTATATAATGTGTAATACATATAATATATAATATATAATATATTATTATATATAATATATTAATATATTATATATAATAATATATTAATATATAATATATAATAATATAATAAAAATATATAATTATATATTATATTAATATATTATATGATTATATATAATATATATAATCATATAATATATAAAATATTATATATAAATTATATATTATTTATATATAACATAAATGTAAATATAAATTAAATATTATTATATATTATATATTATTATATATAATATATATAATTTAATATATATAAAGTATAAAATACATATTATAATATATATTTTATATATATATATATATATTTGAAAGGGAGTCTTGCTCTGTCATCCAGGCTAGAGTGCAGTGGTGCAATCTTGGCTCACTGCAACCTCTGCCTCCCAGGTTCAAGCGATTCTCCTTCCTCAGCCTCCCAAGTAGCTGAGATTACAGGTGTCTGCCACCATGCCTGGCTAATTTTTGTATTTTTAGTAGAGACGGGGTTTCACCATCTTGGCCACGTTGGTCTTGAACTCCCGGCCGAAATGTTTTATTTTTTGTATGTCTTTCTGGTGTGATTTTTGGAGAAAGGTGTATCCTAAGAATATGGCTTGCTTTTGTTTCTCAGTAAGCATTTTAGGGTATCATTTTGTTGTATAACTATTATTTACAAGTGAGATAAGCATCTATTCCACTAAGATTGAAGATATTCACGTTTGACTGAGTATGTTCCATTAACATTCTTTAAAACATGTGAGTATATGTCTTTCTTGTTTTCAGGTGGGTTGGTCACTTCTGTGCAAATTAATAGAAATCTGTCCAGGTACAATGCAAAGCTTAATGGGACCCCAGGATGTTGGAAATGATTGGGAAGTCCTTGGTGTTCACCAGTAAGTATGATATGTAAAATAAACTGCCTTGAGTATTTATCTATACACATGACAACCTTCCCTTGATACATTGTATTTGCAATCCAAGGCTACTCTTGTGGAATTCTTTAAAATACAGATATTTTTCCTTGAGTCAATGATTTACATTTATAGAGAGCTTTAAATTTAGAAGTTTGATTTAGAAAGCAAACATTTAAGGTAACATGTCAGAAGTTATTATTTTAATAATATAATCATATAATTATAAAACTGATTAAGTTGTAGATTTTTGATGAGTATTTTTGAATTCAAACCATGAAGAGATTTTGCCTTTTAATAATAGAACTGTTACAAACCACTAGTTCTTAAAAAAATGGGAACTGAGAAAAGTTAGTTCTGTAAGTAGTAATTTGAAAGTTGATGTTCTACTGTCTTTAAATAGTACATTTATATATATTCCTATATATACAGTAAGTTTAAACTATGGCTTTCAAAAAGAGTAAGAAAGAGGAAATTACCTTTCAGCACATCTGCAGCCAAATCTTGA